>NC_136063.1:2073778136-2074978136 GCF_964261635.1 Lissotriton helveticus
TATATGTGAGAGTGAGTGATTGTCGGAGTGCCTGTATGGATCAGTGTGTGCTTGTATCAGTTATTGCATTAGAGTGAAAGTATGTGTTGGTATATGTTTAAATAATTGAGGTGGTATGTGTATAATTGTACAGTTGAGTAAATACAAGTGTGATTTATTATTTCCATTACTGACTAGGTGTGTGAATAACTCTATGAATGAGATGCGGTGTCTGAGTGTCTGTATAGATATGTGACTGGATATAATAATGTTGTATTGATGGTTGACTGTATGTATGAATGACTGTATGGGTGAATGAATTAATGTGTGTGTAGACCTAGGAATAAGTCAGTGTATATGTATTAACTGGTATTGGTGTGTTCATGGTTTCGAAAAATATAGTCTGTATTTTAGAGTGGGTGTATAAAGTGTTATATTAAGGTCTGATCAGGTGCATCAGACTGTCACATGGATGATGCCATCAGTGATGTAATCAATGATGTCATCAGTGATGTCACTGACCATGTCATGAATGATGTAACAACGGATGTCATCAGCAGTGCATTTCGGGGGCGCGAGTTATAGTTAGCTCAACTAACTATAACAGCGGAATTTCTATCGTTTTGTATGAGTGAAATGTCCAACTAACTATAACGACCCTGAAACCTATGGTTTTTCCTGTGAATTGCTAAGGTTTTTTTAAATGCTAATTCCTAACTATAACGTTCCTAAAACCTATGGTTTTTTCAGTGAATTTCAAAGGTTTTTTAAATGCTAATTTTTAATTATAATGTTCATTAAACCTACTTTTTTGTGTTTTTAAATTATTATCCCATTGTCACCATGGTGAAAACTGCAAAACTCACCACTCTTCCATCAACACCTTCTGCCAACAAAATCGCCACAAACGAGATCTACAACTATCGCTAATCATATGCAAAGTAGGCGTTCCCGTGCAAAAAAAACACGAAAACTTCACTTCCCCATATTTTAAACAACCAGACAAATCTGCAATGCGATCCAAAAAGCAGACGATAAGCCGACTTACCAGTAACAAATTAACATCAACCTTTAACTGGTGTAAGGAGGTCGACTATCTACTGTTTGAATTAGACCCAACTCACAGCCGCATCTAAAGACCAACACATGATAGAGCTACTGATCATGCAGCTCCGACACCCAAAAAGACCATAATACCCAGCTCTACCACCACCAGAACATCCCCCCCGGACCACCCCCCGCTACTACCACCGAGGCAGCACAATACAGGACAACGGACCTTCCCAAAATACCATGACCCCTCAGCCGCACAATAGCTGAATGTTGGGAGATGTGGCAACCAACTAGATATGAAGAATGAAAGTCACCCATCAATAATAATACACACAATGCCAAGTGTAACACTGATGTGCTGCACAGACCTCACTATGCAAACCAAAAACCTCTCCATGTGGAGATATACTATTGATACTTGTAGTGTAGTGTACAGTGGACGCAACCATGTTACCTCAGGCAGTGGAGAAGATCTCGGTCATGTAGCTTTGTTGTCCCCCCCTGGAAGCGGAAGTGGAATGGGCTGATCCAACGAACGCCATTCCAGCATAGGAGTATGAATAAATAGGTCAGGCCCTGGGCATGGTTCACTTCTGGGAAGACCAACGAGTCTGCCAGAGCGGCGGCCCTCACCCTGGCACATTGCTGCCGCCATGACCACGGGCCTCCTCCATACAAGCCCCCTGCGAACCCAGCGCCACAGCACCGCAGACTTATATCTGTACCAACTGCTGCCTTCGATCTACACTGGGGACAGCAGGGTTCACAACTTGAATTCAGCCTTGATTTATTCATTACACAGAGACTTGTACTCTATGTAAGAAGTGACAAAAAGCATTCCTCGATGTCTATGCTAACTATTGCCTTTGATCTACGCTGCGGGCAGCAGGGCTCACAATTCAGATGCAGTGGCGATTGCACATGACGCAGTCCAGTTCGCAAGACATGTTGCTCCCAGTGCGGCACGCCCGAACCACTCATCATCACAGGATGTGCACACGCTGTGTGCTTCAGGTGCTACTAACTCACTGCACCGTAAGTCATCTCCACGTGGCCTTATCAAGGCAAGACATTGCTCCCAGTCGAGCCCGCCGGGACCACGTATCATCGCAGGGTCGCACACCCTGAGTGCTCCATTTGCCACTAACTGTGCAGCTCAACTCAACGTCACGTGGCTGTGCGCCCATCCTGACCACTGCCTGCTCCCTACTCTGCAGTTACAGGGTTCACAATTCAAGATTAGTAGCAACGCAAATTGTGTAAGAAACTATAATGGGTTAAGAAGACCAAATGCTCCCATCTGTGCAGCTCAAGTCAACATCACCTGCCTGTGATCCTTTGCTGACTGCTGCCTCTGGCCTACACTGTAGAAGACCGGTTAAACGTTGTGCCAACTAACCCTTTTCAACGCAAGCCGATCCCACATGTGTAACTGGTTCCTGAGTCCTGAATGGCAGTGACCCCAACTTCGTGGCAGCGACCACAGTACGAGACTCCCTTCAATCAGTGAAGGATATTTGCATATGACAGGCCAGCAGCACGTGGTGCCACTGAACCTGTACTATGCAAGCCGGTGGGGCCACCAACATATGCACATGGCTAGGGGCCCTTGCTCACGGCTACCTCTGACCTACACTGTGGAAGACCGTCGATACATGGCGCCACTAACCGTCTTCAACACAAGCCTATCCCACATGTGTAACTGTGTCCTGAGTGCTAAATGGCAGCGATCCCAACTTCGTGGCAGTGACCACAGCACCAGACTCCCTTCAATCACTGAAGGATATTTGCATATGGAAGGCCAGCAACACATGGTGCCACTGAACCTGTATTACTCAGGCCGACGGGGCCACCAATGTATGCACATGGCTCTGGGCCCTTGCTCACCGCTACCTACACGGTGGAAGACCGTCGACACATGGTGCCACTAACCGTCATCAACACAAGCCGATCCCACATGTGTAACTGTGTCCTGAGTCCTGGATAGCACTGACCCCCAACTCCATGAACAACTACAACAGCACACTCCCGTCAATCAGTGAGGCACATTGCTATATGGAAGGCTGGCTACACATGCTGCCACTAACTCTGTTCAACACAAGCTGATCCCACATGTGTAACTGTGTCCTAAGTCCTAAATGGCAGTGACCCCAAGTCCGTGGCACCGACCACAGCGTCAGACTCCCTTCGATCAGTGAGGCATATTTCCATATGCAACGACAGCGACACTTGGTGCCGCTAACTTTGTTCAAAACAAGCCAATCCCACATGTGTAACTGTGTCCTGAGTCCTGAATTGCACTGACCCCAAATCCGTGGCAGTGACCACAGCACCACACTCCCTTCGATCAGTGAGGCATATTTTGATATGCAAGGCTGGAGACACGTAGTCCCACTAACCGTCTTCAACACAAGCCGATCCCACATGTGTAACTGTGTCCTGAGTCCTGAATAGCAGTAACCCCAGACTCTGTGAGACAACTACAGCAGCAGACTCCCTTCAATCAGTAAGGCATATTGCCATATGGAAGGCTGGCGACATGTGCTGCCACTAACTCTGTTCAACACAATCAGATCCCACATGTGTAACTGTGTCCTGAGTCCTAAATGGCAGTGATCCCAAGTCTGTGGCAGTGACCACAGCACCAGACTCTCTTCGATCAGTGAGGAATATTTCCATATGCAACGACGGCAACACTTGGTGCCACTAACTTTGTTGAACACAAGCCAATCCACCATATGTAACTGTGTCCTGAGTCCTGAATCGCACTGACCTCAAGTCCGTGGCAGCGACCACAGCACCACACTCTCTTCGATCAGTGAGGCATATTTCGATATGCAAGGCCGGCTAACCCTCTTTAACACTAGCTGATGCCACATGTGTAACTGTGTCCTGAGTCCTGAATTGCAGCTACCCCAACTTTGTGGCAACGACCACAGCACCTCACTCCCTTTGATTAGTGAGGAGTATTTACAGATTGAAATCTGCCGCAAGTGGTGCCACTGAACCTGCACTACGCAGGCCGATGGGACCACCAACGTATGCACATGCTTGTAGGCCCTTCCTCATTGCTACCTCTGGCCTACACTACGGTTAGCTGGCCTCACAATTCAGATACAGTCCCGATTCCACATGACGCAGTCCAGTAGGCAAGACACATTGCTCCCAATGCGACCCATCCACATCAACCATCATCACAGGCTCATACAGTCTCAATGCTTCTGGTACCACTAACCCTATTTAACACAAACCAATCCCACATGTGTAACTGTGCATCTGAGTCCTGAACGGCAGTGACCCCAACTTGGTGGCAGCGACCACAGCACCACACTCCCTTCAGTCTTATTTGTTGTTCTTTTCTTTAAATATTTTATTTATATGTAAATCTATACATGACTAAGATTCTTCTTTCTACAACCGCACAGGGACACTTCCGGGCTCAAGAAGGTTGTTGGGGGTATGTTGGTAATGTGGGGAGAGGGAGCGTCAAAGGGGTATCACTCACAGAAATAACTCTGATATCTTTTCACAAATGCCTCAAACAGATGCCAGCTGACGGACTGAATCACAAATGGTTTTTCAATATTTATGTACTGTGAGTTATGAACAGTTCTCACCCAGGCTCGCACAGGGACAGCTGCGGCCCGTCAGCTCAACTCCTAGACGCAGTACTACAAGCCGTGTGCGTCATTGTGTCTATCCCTGCCCTTTTCTGTTGTATGCCAGGCCACGCCACTCCAATTACGTTCCGACGTTGGCCCCACATAGCTACCTGTCGCAGGCGTACTTACTGTTGGTGTGCAGGTCAGTGGTTGAGTTCTCAACATCTGACGGCCACTCCCTGAGGGCAGGTTTGCACACACACCACAACCATCCGGCACATGCGGCACAGGCCATGTGACCTCGCAAATATAATAGATCGACAACGTCACATCCTTTATTGCCAGTGCTGACTAGCTGGCGAATGCTCCACGGGTCTCAACCATAAAGAGTCCATGAGAAGTTCCGCAGAATGTTAGTCGCACCCTTAGCTGTATGGCCATCAGCGGCCTACCATCACCTTGGCGCGAACTTCATATGCATAGGGTTAGTGCCACCCCAAACTCATGTGGCTATCAGGAGCCTACCACCACGTAGCATGAACTTGAGTTCCAAAGGCTTAGCGGCACCAACCCCTGAGGTGGTGTCCGCCATAGATGACTCAGACTCAGCAACATGTGTGAGATCTGC
This sequence comes from Lissotriton helveticus, assembly GCF_964261635.1. Classification (NCBI taxonomy): domain Eukaryota; kingdom Metazoa; phylum Chordata; class Amphibia; order Caudata; family Salamandridae; genus Lissotriton; species Lissotriton helveticus. The sequence goes on from NC_136063.1 coordinate 2,073,783,399, forward strand.
CGGGCCGCGGAGAAGCTGGAGTGGTCTCCACCAGTGGTCTCCAGTCAGGACTCAGGACTCAGCGACATCTATAAGATCCGCACAGAATCTTATGTGGTCTCCGCCATTCAGGACTCAAGACTCAGCAACAAATCTGAGATCGATGGGGTTTTGACGGGCACGTACAGTCTGCACACTGCGGCATACTCCGCCGGCACCAGGTAATTATTTGCTCATGGATGCGCAGAGGTGACAGTGTCTCTTTCTCTCTCTCACTACCCTCTCTTCTCTCTCTCCCTCTCTCACTCTCTTCATTCCTTTCCTTCGATCTCTCTCTCCCTTCTCCCTTTCTCACTCCCTTTCTCTCCTTTCCTCTCTTTTTCTCTCTGGCTTGTTTTTCTTTCTCTGTTTCGCTCTCTCAGTCCTTTGATATGCGCATTACACATATTTTGTGCTTTATTTTTCAGGCTCTGTCGTCGACATCCATGGTCCCCACAGGAGCCTTCCACCTTGTTTTTTTCTATTATGTTTGTTAAATTGTGTTTATTGGTTTATTTTTTATATATATATTAACAAAAAAAATAACATTTTAAAATAGTTTATGGTTTATAAAAAAATAAAGTTTGCCAAAAATTATTAACCTTTTTGGTTGTTTTCTTAACTACTGTGTGACTCTTTCTTGTTCTTATTACTGCTATTTGGTGGTATCCACCATGGTGTTAAATTCTGGAGCACTTATCGCGGGAATACTGGTGATCTCTGCAGTTTGCACCAACTTCTTAATACTGTGTTAGATTTATCTCAACTTTAGTTGCATTAAAGTGCTGATAATGAAATGCAGAGTAGCCGAGCCCGTGCAAAAAGACATGAGGTGCACCTTTGCGATTTGTTCTAAATACTAAAATCCTCTTTTGAATTGCACTGAGGTAGTGCCTGCACTTACAGTGTACACACAAAATCAATGAAGAAATGTCATTGTCTTTATATTGAGTAGGAATAGTGTATCAGGTGCTGTATCTTGATGGGATACACTGCCCAGTTCATATATTGTTCTGCACACAAAAAAATGACATCACAACTTTCACAAATGCAATGCAAAATTAATTCCATGCGATAACCCATGTTACCACCAGGAATTTTACACCTGCTTTCTGCTGGTGTTAAGCAGGACGACTACCTACAGCATGAAAGGAAACACAGCCAAGAGCCACACCAGAACACCCACAGGTGCCATAGAATCAAACAGCACGATACAGGGATACCCATGAGGGCCACAAGACTCATTGCAACAACTGCAGGACCACAACGACTCCATGTGGTCATTGTGTTATCATGATAGGCACGGGTCCTGCAACATCACAGTGTGCTGTCTTCAGCAGACGTTACCATGACACCTCAGCGTTGGCAGTGACCCGGGACATGTAGCTACATCGCATCCTCCTGCAAGCACAACACGGGTGTGCTGCTGCTGCATACACAGGTCAGCGCAGGGGTGTGCTTATCCGGCAAGGGAAACGTGCTGTCTCGGACATGTCCGTGTGCAGGAAGTGCGGTAAGTGTGTCTCTGTGTTCTGGTGTGGCCTGCCACATGGGCCGCAGCAGACGATGTTGTAAAGTGGCATACACCACCACCAAACGTCACTCTCATGATGTAGTTCGAATGCGGCAGGAAAAGCCGGAATAGGCATTACAATGGTGTGACGTAGGAGTGCACGGGATACAACAGTGCACCGTACAAAAGTGTGGGGGCTCCTGAGAGGGAGTAGCAGCTGTTTGGCAACGTAACACACAGTGAACCCGCCCATGTGCCACCTGCTGGGCATCTCATCCATGATGGTCGCAGACATCCCACAACACCCGCGACCGGCCTTTGTACATATCCTGTATGAATGCAGCGTGGTTTACACTTCTAAGCTCGTTGAGTGGTGTGTTTCATTTTGTCCATTGTTTGTCTATTCGTGTGCTGTACTTGATTGTACATGTGTGCCATTGTGCCCATCTCCCCACATGCCCCCTCTCCCTGCTTCTTCCTCTTCCTGCTGCTGTTGTTTCTATAATTTTGCTAATGTTGCTCCTCCACACATCAATACATGTAAAGAACAAATTAGAATACTTTCTTGATTCTTTTATGTTTCAAAACTTCTCTCTATTAGTTTCTTTTTAATTTTCCATATGAACAGTTTTTTTCATATTCAACGACACATCAAAGTCAGCAGTGCAACGTATTCCATCAACACACTTTCTAGAACATTCTACAACACGTGCAGGTTAAAAGTTCATCAATTTCTTTCAACCTAACGACATTTTTTTTCAATATTTTCTCGAACATTTAACGGCACGTGCAGGTTAAAAGTTCACGATTGTTTTAAGTTCAAACAGTGCCTTCCAAATGCAAGTAGCAGGTGTGGTTGAGTTGAACAAATTATATCCTATGATATGTACTCCAGGTTGAAACTGCTTCTTCTTAACCAATCACAAAGATGCCTTTCCACAAAACGAATGTGCACCCTACTTTTAAAAAACAATTCTTTTCATCTCCCAATCAGGTATTGTTTTGCATGGCAAAAAAAGTAGTTCCCCATCTTTAAACATATCTCTTATTCTACGAAGGCACTGCATGAGCTACAGACATCTTCCCACACCTTCCAGCCATGCCTTCAAAATGCTAGTGTGTATCGTAGGACATAGCTATATTTTCTGGTGCAAGAGGTATGCAGAACAGACGTATTGACTTAGACCTAGGTTTATAAAATGTGGACATTAACCTCTTTGCACCTCCAACACCCTGACCTCATGATTGTGCACTGTGGTGGAAATGGCCTAGGCACATTGACTGTGTAAGGTTTGGAAATGCTTATGAAGGACAACTTGGGACAATTGATGTTACCTTTGCCTCAAACTGTCTTTGTATATTCCAATATATGCCAAAGATAGAAGTGGAAATGGTCAAAACAATTTTGTACTCAGATTGAAAAATCTAGGAAAAAAGTCTGTGTCTGCATACCTCAGACGATACAGAAAAGGGGGTGGGGGGTGGTGATGAACAGAGTGTCTGAATTAAGCAGACCACTCTTACCCAGTCCAAAGATCAGGGCTTGATCCATCACCGTTATTTATCTCACTGCCCCATCCCAGCTCAGAACCTGGCTATATGCAAATTAGTCTGTCCCTGGCCCAGTGCATCATGGGAACAGGGCAGACCAAACTACCAAGCCAATTCTTCACCAGAAAGGAGACAAGCTACCGGGGACCGGTTTCTGGCATTTCAGCCTCTTCGGCCCGGCTTGCTTGAATCCTGATGGAGCAGTGAGAAAGGGACTCATGTCTGAGTATACCCTGCCACACCTATAGTGGCCAAAAACGATACAGAAAAGGGGGTGGTGATGAACAGAGTGTCTGAATTAAGCAGACCACTCTTACCCAGTCCAAAGATCAGGGCTTGATCCATCACCGTTATTTATCTCACTGCCCCATCCCAGCTCAGAACCTGGCTATATGCAAATTAGTCTGTCCCTGGCCCAGTGCATCATGGGAACAGGGCAGACCAAACTACCAAGCCAATTCTTCACCAGAAAGGAGACAAGCTACCGGGGACCGGTTTCTGGCATTTCAGCCTCTTCGGCCCGGCTTGCTTGAATCCTGATGGAGCAGTGAGAAAGGGACTCATGTCTGAGTATACCCTGCCACACCTATAGTGGCCAAAAACGATACAGAAAAGGGGGTGGTGATGAACAGAGTGTCTGAATTAAGCAGACCACTCTTACCCAGTCCAAAGATCAGGGCTTGATCCATCACCGTTATTTATCTCACTGCCCCATCCCAGCTCAGAACCTGGCTATATGCAAATTAGTCTGTCCCTGGCCCAGTGCATCATGGGAACAGGGCAGACCAAACTACCAAGCCAATTCTTCACCAGAAAGGAGACAAGCTACCGGGGACCGGTTTCTGGCATTTCAGCCTCTTCGGCCCGGCTTGCTTGAATCCTGATGGAGCAGTGAGAAAGGGACTCATGTCTGAGTATACCCTGCCACACCTATAGTGGCCAAAAACGATACAGAAAAGGGGGTGGTGATGAACAGAGTGTCTGAATTAAGCAGACCACTCTTACCCAGTCCAAAGATCAGGGCTTGATCCATCACCGTTATTTATCTCACTGCCCCATCCCAGCTCAGAACCTGGCTATATGCAAATTAGTCTGTCCCTGGCCCAGTGCATCATGGGAACAGGGCAGACCAAACTACCAAGCCAATTCTTCACCAGAAAGGAGACAAGCTACCGGGGACCGGTTTCTGGCATTTCAGCCTCTTCGGCCCGGCTTGCTTGAATCCTGATGGAGCAGTGAGAAAGGGACTCATGTCTGAGTATACCCTGCCACACCTAAAGTGGCCAAAAACGATACAGAAAAGGGGGTGGTGATGAACAGAGTGTCTGAATTAAGCAGACCACTCTTACCCAGTCCAAAGATCAGGGCTTGATCCATCACCGTTATTTATCTCACTGCCCCATCCCAGCTCAGAACCTGGCTATATGCAAATTAGTCTGTCCCTGGCCCAGTGCATCATGGGAACAGGGCAGACCAAACTACCAAGCCAATTCTTCACCAGAAAGGAGACAAGCTACCGGGGACCGGTTTCTGGCATTTCAGCCTCTTCGGCCCGGCTTGCTTGAATCCTGATGGAGCAGTGAGAAAGGGACTCATGTCTGAGTATACCCTGCCACACCTATAGTGGCCAAAAACGATACAGAAAAGGGGGTGGTGATGAACAGAGTGTCTGAATTAAGCAGACCACTCTTACCCAGTCCAAAGATCAGGGCTTGATCCATCACCGTTATTTATCTCACTGCCCCATCCCAGCTCAGAACCTGGCTATATGCAAATTAGTCTGTACCTGGCCCAGTGCATCATGGGAACAGGGCAGACCAAACTACCAAGCCAATTCTTCACCGGAAAGGAGACAAGCTACCGGGGACCGGTTTCTGGCATTTCAGCCTCTTCGGCCCGGCTTGCTTGAATCCTGATGGAGCAGTGAGAAAGGGACTCATGTCTGAGTATACCCTGCCACACCTATAGTGGCCAAAAACGATACAGAAAAGGGGGTGGTGATGAACAGAGTGTCTGAATTAAGCAGACCACTCTTACCCAGTCCAAAGATCAGGGCTTGATCCATCACCGTTATTTATCTCACTGCCCCATCCCAGCTCAGAACCTGGCTATATGCAAATTAGTCTGTCCCTGGCCCAGTGCATCATGGGAACAGGGCAGACCAAACTACCAAGCCAATTCTTCACCAGAAAGGAGACAAGCTACCGGGGACCGGTTTCTGGCATTTCAGCCTCTTCGGCCCGGCTTGCTTGAATCCTGATGGAGCAGTGAGAAAGGGACTCATGTCTGAGTATACCCTGCCACACCTATAGTGGCCAAAAACGATACAGAAAAGGGGTGGTGATGAACAGAGTGTCTGAATTAAGCAGACCACTCTTACCCAGTCCAAAGATCAGGGCTTGATCCATCATACCTCAGAGACCACAAAATGGGGTCCATCTACAACAACAACATACGTTTTGATATGGCTGATATCTACAGAAGTGATGGAGTACAGTTCACAGATCAGAGAAATCGAGTTTAACTTAATAACTTGAAGCTGTGCATCCGCACTTATATGTAGCTCCAACTAATGAACACAAGGGCTCTTTTTAGAGCCACCCTATAACTTACAACTTAGGCCCGCTATTTTAGGGCCAGGTAATGGCAGCTCCCGGACCCTCACCAAAATGCATTCTAAACACAGCTGTGGTGCAGCGGCCAGACTATCTGACTTTGCAGCACACAGCTCTCGCTTTGATCACCGACTCTACTCACCCATAGGGGTGAGTAGTTTGTGCTTTACAAATACCGTATTGATTTACCTTCGCACATATATATATATACACATATTACCTACTGGCGGTCGCCAGTAGGTAGTTATAGTTAGGACCTAGTTTCCATAGGAAATCCACAACATTCTATTTGGAATAACTTTGGCGCTGGTGGACGAATCTTTGTGAATTTCTGCAAGAAAATGGCCTGTTCCGCTCCTTCCCTGAAAGTTTGGGGGTGATTCGTCAAGTGGGGGCCGAGAAAAAAGGTGGTCCCGAAACGTGTTTTCCCCATGCAATTTTCCATAGGGACCTTTAGCCAGGGCTACAGCCCGAACGGCTGAACGGAATTACACCAAATTTGGCAGAGAGGTAGAGTTCGGTTCGCAGATTGTGCTTTTTGTTAAATGGTGTAAATCCGTTCAGTAGGTCCTGAGAAAATCAAAAGTAAAATCATAGTGATATCTATAGACGAAGTACTGCTCGCATACGGAAATCTGTTCAATTACGAGCACTACCTGCATGCTGATTGGATGTCAACTGTCTGTCAACACTCCAAAACAGGAAGTGTTGGCAGCCATCTTGTGCCTCGGTAGAACCGAGTCACAAGAAAACAGTAAAACAAAGTTGAAAATTAGAAAAGAGGGCAGGGTAGAAATATCCTGACCCTGTAGGTCTGCTCAGGGGCTCCCACATGGATCTTTAGGCCCAAATTGTTTTTTAAAATAAGAAATCGCTGGGTACGTGTATCGTACGCGTACTCGGTGTAAAAGGAAAACAAACCTAAAAGTCCGTTTTATTCTTAATTAGCCCGGGGGGGGGCCAAATCCCGAGGGCAATTTTTTTCCATAATGGGGGGCTTGTAAGGCCTCCTGAGACCCGGGAAAAGCCATCCCCCGGGGTTTTATTTTGAAGTATGTGGGGGGGCTCACGACCCCCCCCGCAGCCTCGGGGACCGGCACCCCCTCTGGGTTTTTTTTAAATATATTTTTTAAAAGAATGTTTTCAGCTCCCCCTCCGTCTCCCCCCGTACACTTCCCGGGGACCTCCACCTTCCTGGGGCAGTAATATGTAAAATGACCTTCCAGCCCCGGGGACCTGCACTTCCCGGGGCTTTTTAATGTTGGGAGGGGGTCATGCGGCCCCCCTCCCGGAGCCCTTGATGTCCCTGGGTACTACCCACTTCCCAGGGCCGGCTCTTGCAGTGTCTCTGGGTGCCTATATTTCTATGATAGTATGTAAAGCTTTCAGTTTTTTTTGTGCACCAGTTGTACTACCTACGCATGCGCAGGCTCGTTTCCAAGCCCACTTTTCTTTCTTTTTCTTCAAGTTTGCTAAGCAAACCTCTCGTTTCCGGTATTAAATTTGCCACTTTCTTTTCCCGGGACGTGTGTGTCATCTGCTGCTATACTTTTGTAATATATTAATAAATATATTCTATCTATATTTATTTGAAACGTATTGCTGAGGCGCCAAACGTTGATTACATACTCCGCCCACCGCCATTTTAGTAGTTTTCCTCTGTTATTTTTATTATACCTGTTACTTTCATTTTACCCTCCGCGTATCTTCTCTGTGATCAATGAGATTTCCTGCCACAGACATCACGGTGTTTGTCCTTGACCTCTGATGTTATCAGACTTGGTCACACGCATATCTAAAAACTAATTTGAAGCACGTAAGCCACAGCCATTACAAGGCATGTCGTCTCCACAAAGCCATTATCATGTTTATGCCTTTATCATGCGTGGTAAATGTATACTAGTTGTAAAAGCATGCATGGTAAAGGCATGCATGGTAAAGCCATATGCGTGCTAATGAATTTGTGGTGACGATCACGCGTGGTTATGACCACGTTGTAATGGCTGTTTTTCCCCAGGACACTGCAGGAACCGGGTCTGGGTCTGGCCGACTCCAGGGCATCAGGCGGTGGGCCACGCAGCCTCCCTCACACTATATAGAAATCTCCGGGGCGTGGTCGTTTTCGTGATTTGAGGGGCATCATTGAGGCCCATATAGTTAATTTTGTAGGGGGGTAGGTTTGCACGAGAAAATGTCGCAAAAGGTTTGTAAATGTGGTACATATTGTTTTACTTTGATTTCTTTTCTATGTTGTGGTCCATCCAGAGAAAATATAAGTTATTGTACAGCCAATACTTTTCAACCCTACAGTCAAACATCTTACTATAGTATTTCAAATTATAAATGTTGTTGTGGACCGTCCCCCCCCCCCCCCAAAAAAAAATAAGTTTATAGTTGTTTTTATTAACTTTTGTTAAAACAACAATAACTGTAAACGTAGCTTAAAGATAATGTAATAAACAACTAGAAAAATAACTTTAATAAAACAGTATTATAAACAAATTGTGATGTGGACTCCAAAAGACATTTGGTAGGTAATCTGAAAAAGAAAAAAGAAAAAAAGAGTTTAAAGTTATGTAGATGTGACTAAATAAGGTGAAGCATTACTAGTGAAGGTAACACTGCGATTTTACGTGTGCAGTGTGTCTAGTACATTTCACTTCTGTTATAGTCCCGCGTTCAAGTGGTGTCTATATGGAAGTGCCTACTGCGATACTGACACAAAAGTGGCACAACGGGATTGTAAATACGCCGACCTATTCTAATGCATTGCAATGGAGGCATTGTATATCTAGGCCGCTATGCTTACCTTGTATATTCACTGCGGCCAAACACTGCGGCCACCGGAGTTCACAACTTCAATACACCTGTGCTTCTACACGTCAAAGTAGACAGCAGTGTCTATCACTTTAAAAGAGAAAGAGAAATTAAGTCACAGAGAGTGAGAGAGAGAAGGAGAGAGAAAACAACATTAAAACTGTCTCGCAGAGTATGGAGTTGAGATTTTTTCTTGAAAAGTCAGACACAGATTTACAGATTTACAAGCTCTCTGTGCCACTTTTCCCATGTTAAAAGTGGCACAAAAGTGGCGCAATAAGGTTGTAGATCTGGTTATCAGACTGTTGTAACCTATCTGTTGTCACTGCTCGGAGGTAAGTATATATTTCTACATAGTGAACCTGCTGCACAGTACCCAGTCTCTCTTTTCACAAATAATTTGTTGTTGTTTCGGAAACAAAAATCTTTGCTCACAAAGTGCTATTGGCGTGATTGAAAGAGGGTGCTGTATTTGTCGAAGAAGCCTTCAGTGTAATCAAGAGAGTTCACCACTTCAACTCAGATAAGGTTGTATATAGCAGACTGGAGATAGCAGCGTCCAAAACTTTAAAAAAGAGAAACGATGTGAGAGAGTAAGAAAGAGAAAGAGAGAAAAAAGGACATTAAAACGTGAGAGAGACACACACGACGGGGGTGGGTGCCTGAAGCCAGAGGCACAACCACAGTCAAAATTATCGGGGGGGGCGCTAGAAAAAAAATTCCTGTGGGCTTAACTTCAAGGAAAAAGAAGAGTGGAGCTGCAAGGGCTGTAAGGGGGGAATCAAAGCCTCATTAACAAGCAAATTGTCTTTAAAATACCTGTGAAGGTCTCGGTGCAACTGTGTGTGGGCCCAGGAAACTATCTCATCCTAGCTGAAGCCCCGTTAGCCCAATGTGTGTTTTGCACGCCTGCTGCATACTACACATTCTCTCCTTTCACAGATAACTTGTCGTTCTTTCGGAAACAAGCTTCTTTGCTCACCTTGTGCCATTGCCGTCGTCCTTGTTACATAATCCATCGTGAAGCTCTACATCTAAAAGATATTAAAAGAAAGATGTTATGATTGGTAATTGTTACCATATTAATTTGGAGTTAGAAAACATCGCGCTTTTATACACGTTCCTTTTCACATTTCTACGAACTGTTTGTATTGGTAATATTCCAGACCTTTCAGCGATTATAAAAACGTTCCTGCTAATGGGAAAACAATCTATACTTGTAAATTAATACACTATATAGGAGGGCGTTTGTCTAAAATACTAAGTCGTGTTTTTGTATCTAGTCTGCTACAACCCTGACTCCCTCTGATGCGTACTCAAGCCTCACTGCTCACCTTTTCATTGATAAGACACCTTCTGCATGATGTAGTCCCAATGTACAACAAAGAAGTCTCATACGTGGGGCCGAGTCTTGATATCTGTATTCCTAATGACATACTTCTGCTCCCATCATCATCATCGCAGGTTCTTCATCCGCTCAGTGCTTCGGGCACCACTAACTCAGTGACCAAAGAGGCCACGCATGTGGTAGTGGGCCCCCTTGTTCGGTACTTTGGGAACAACTCTAAGATGGCATACAACACATGCGCTCCGTCTTTTTTATACATAGGGTCACATGTGTAGTGACGGATGCGCTGAATGGGTGTGCTGTGGGTGTATACCAGCCATGAGGGAGTGTGTGTGTCGATCTGTCAACTAGACCTGCAACTAAGAAATCACTACAATGGAAATCTGGGCCTTATACTGTCGTTGTTTTTTCCTGGTAGCGTAAGAGTGGCGTGTACTAACGTATTCAGTATTAATTTAACATCTCCCCTCGGGGCTTTTAAATGTGGGAAAGGGCCGTGTGGTCCGGGACACTGCAGGAGCTGGCCGTGGGGAGTGGCAGTCTCTAGAACCTTTGATGGCTCTGGGCATAGGGTCACGCACTCTACTTCATACAATACACTAAAAAAGAAGACAAAGTGATGAGAGATGATTTGTGACGTGTTTAAGTTGAGAGCCTGGATAATCATTAAATGGGGTCTGGCAGTGAAGTGCGTACTTTTTTTGGAACAAGCCTTTTGTGGTCTTGCGAAAGCAAGTCATCTTTAAAAATTCCCTCTCGGTTCGTGTACAGGCCAAAATATCTGATTAACTTGTATGTTAAAAACAAAAACTTTTTACACCTGTTTTTGATTGGTTGTGAAGGATTATAAGAAAAACGTATTAGAGACCAATCACTTTCCTTCCGCAGATTTTGAAAAAAATTTGATTGGCTGTTGTCTACTTACGTCTATGTTCTTCATGCTAATTTTGATTGGCTTTCTTTTTTTCAATGTGACGTTACGATACAGTCACCATGTATGTAGCCTATTTTGTGATTCATTTGCCTACCACACGCTGTCATTGGCGGTAACCGGCTCCTCCCACAGTCCCCAACATTATATTTGAGTATTTAATCTCTGCACTGGACCGTGGTCCTCCAACAGTACATGGCCCAGATTTCCATTGCAGTGATTTCTTAGTTCCAGGTTTAGTTGTCAGATCGGCACACACACTCCTTCCTGGCTGGTATACACCCACACCACAGCCACCAAGTACATACGTCACTACACATGTGACTCTATCTACAAAAAGACGGAGCGTACAATGCCCTCACGGTCCCGCCGACTCCTCGTGACCGTTATATTCCAATAGAGCATGCGTAAATGAAATGAAAAACATATGGGGTACGATTTACTTTTGTTATTATTGTACATTAAGAATATGAAATATAACTTAAAAAATAATAAAATAAACATAAATATTTATAAGAAAAATGTAAGAAATTAGTATATAAATAAAGAAATACAAAAATTAATCCATTCAAAAATTATGATTTACAAAACCTTTGAAATTCACTGAAAAAACCATAGGTTTTACACACGTTATAGTTAGGAATTAGCATTTAAAAAACCTTGCAAATTCACTGAAAAAACCATAGGTTTCACACGTTATACTTAGCTGGACATTTCACTCATACAAAACCATTGAAATTCCCCCATTATAGTTAGTTTAGCTAACTATAACTCGCGCGTCCGCAATGCACTGCTGATGATGTCACATATAACATCATTCATGACATGGTCAGTGATATCACTGATGACATCACTGATAAGGTTTTTTAAATGCTAATTTCTAACTATAACGTCCGTGAAACCTATGTTTTTTTCAGTGAATATATATATATATATATGTATATATATTTATAGATAGATAGATAGATAGATAGATAGATAGATAGATAGATAGATAGATAGATAGATAGATAGATAGATAGATAGATAGATAGATAGATAGATAGATAGATAGATAGATAGATAGATATAGTTTTTGGGGGAGGATGTGGCTTTCAGAAGTTGACATTTTCTTACTTTAGCTCTGTGGTGACTACTGTCTGTCTCTGATCAGTCTTGGATGGGTGACAGCTGGGCTTGGTGTACTCCCCCTAGACAGCCCCACACAATGGGCGCTTAGTTGTGACTTGATAGGCCATCTTGGGAAGGTGGGAGGGAGGAGGTGGACCTAGCCTCACTTACACCTGAACAAGCTGTGTCATGTCCCCTGTAGCCTGCATTTGCCCCTCTATTAAGTCTGGAGTCAGGGCAGGAAAGGATGCCATATGTGCACTTCAAAGAGGTGTCTTTGAAGTCTCCTCCACTTCAAAGGCCCAACTGAGTATAAGTACTGGATCTCTGACACCATGACTTCAGTACACTTCTGGACCTGTGAAAACCCTGCCAGGAAGGACTGTTGTGCTGCTGAAGGACTGCCACTCTGCTGGACTGGTGCTTTGCTGGACTCCTGCCTTGCTGTGCTGCCTGCTTTTCCCCTGGCTGGGTGGGTGCTTGGACCTGCAACACTTGAACCCAAAGTGACTCCAACTGCTAGCTGGCTAGCCTCTTGATCTGACACCTTGGGACATAAAAGACGTCCAACTTACCAACCTACCACTTCGAAGCTCATCGCTCATCTGAGCTGATGCATCATCCGCTACTGCACAGATCAGGACTGGCACATTGCCACCACTGAGTGGATTGACACCGTCAAAACCAGCTACTACAAAGTGCCTGTGCATGACTGTCAGAGCTCCTGGATTCTATCCAATCTGTAAGCAGCATCCACCTCCTGAGACCCTTCATTTTATTACAAATCCCCTTTCTTGAAAAGATTGCTTTTGCCAGGTTACAGGTTACTAACATTCGGTATTACCAATGTTGAAAAAGTGGAGGGTTCTTATGTAGCCATGCCGAAGCAATGCATAATCGGAAAATAGCCATGGCGATATAAACCAATGCCCTTCCTCTTGACAATCTTGACACCAGCTGCGACTCCCAGAAGAATTACAACGGGGGTCAGGGATACTTGAATATTTAATTTGCCAATAAAAAATTCTGTGATTTGGCTCTTTATAGGTGTTCATAACATGCAGGTAGCAAAAATGTGTACAATGTCGGCTCCCCTTAGTTGACACCTGGGACATCGAGAGCCTTTGCTGTCCTCCCATTTAATAATCCTACTAAATGTATATTACAGATTAAAACAAGTTTTATAATACTGTACAAACAGCTTTGAAGATAAAAACGTTGTTTGAGCCAGAGAGAAGGATTCCCGAAAACTTGATTCTGGGATACCCAGTCGCTCTTGCCACTTCAGGGAGTGTTTGTCCATATCATCCTTCGTTTGTTTATTGAGAAGGGAGTAAATAAAACTAATGGAGGGTTTATGCCTAGATGTCAAAATGTCAGCCAGATCAGACCTTTGAAAACCAATGGGGCCCCCTGTCTTGTGATATAAGAAATCCCTGACCTGGAGGTATTTAGAAAATTCTTAATGGGTGATATCAAATTTGTTCCTGATCTCTTGGAATTACCTTAGACCCATTGGAGAAAATAGTAGCCCAGCTTGTTTAGGCCGCCATACACCCATCGGAGGACGTATTGATCCCCAAAGATTTCGGGAAGGTGCTTATTGTTGTTAAATGGGGTGTGAAAATGTAGTCTTCCCAAGCCCATTAATTTTCGACCCAAAGACCAAACTCTAAAAGTATTCAGTCATACCTTGAAGCGAACTCTCTTGAAGTAGTTATGATCGATTTGCCTCCAAAGGTTCCCCCACACCCCTTCACCTATCAATTGCTCGAATGGAGAGGGGAGGTGCTCACCTCCTAACTGTGATGATAATTTCTCTTGGAGCAGAGGTCCTACAACTCAAGTTCTAATATATTGGCACTGCAGAATTACAGATCTGCTGGAGTGTTGAGTTTGAGTTGTGAAGATGTGGATAAGATATACCATTGTGGTGATTGTGGTGTTTCATTGGAGTTGGCTGTGAAGTTGATTGTGGAGTTGTATGATGTTTTGGTGGAGATAAATGTGTTTGTCATTTGGGCATAAGTGCTGTCCCTGATGATTTGTAGTTGTGTTGGATATGCGTTGTATTTATTGTCTAATGCTAAAGTAGCGTTCTGTCAAAGTCATGAAGTTGGCTTTGGTTAATGTATTGGAGTTAATGTTGTGTAGTTGCCTTGGATTTGAGAATCTGGGATTGATACACAACTTAAATCCAAAACACCAAATTTAAAACTTCAAATCCATAACACCACAGTTTAAATGTGGAGTTGAGATCGTTTTGAGGTAGGGGTTTGAAGTTGTGAATTTGGAGTTTTAGAGTTTCCATTGTGGAATTGTCTAGGAGCTAATTTGACATTAGTGTTGTAGAGTGTTTGGAGATGCAAATATGTGAGGTTGTATGGTGAACAACATTTACAACACAACTTTTACCACGCAGTGCCTTTACGACGCAACTTTTACAACGCAAACCATTACAACGCATTGCGCTGGGGGGTGCTCTAGGATAGGGAATAGGTTTAATTTACTATCCAACACCTTCCCTACTATCCACGGGGACTGGAGTTGGAATAGTAAATTAAACTATTCACTATCCAGCGCCCAAAAGCACTATGTGTTGTAAAGGCATGCGTTGTAAAAACAGCGTTGTAAAGGCATGCGATGTAAAAGCAAGCGCTGTAATGTCATACATCCGAGGTTGTATAGGAACTGTTTAGACAGTGTCATACTGGAGTTTAGACAGTTGTTTTGAAATAGTTAATTTGTGATAGATTTTAATTTTGAATTTTTGAGTTGTAATTCATATATTTTAGTCCTTCTTTTTCTGCAATACTTGCTTACAAGTTGTAGGGTTGTGGCAGTGGAGATAGGGTGCCTTCTGCAGGCAGTAGAGAAAGCAACTGCAAGAGTACTTAGAGGGCCTGGTCCCAGCTCTCTCTGCTCTAAAGAAATTGAAACTGTTTCTTTCAGAAGGCGACTCCAGAGTTACTGTTCAAGCCCTCCGACTCCCTGCATAGGGATAGAAATAACGCCCTGGTTCATGACATCCCAGACTCCACATTTACATCTGTTAAGGGCATCCTACACACTGCAGCACATCTCATTGTGAGCCTGAAGAAATTTGAGCGAATAACCCCCATCTTGGCAGAACTTCATTTACTCCCTGAGCCACCTTCAAAACCAGCTGCATCATTTACAAAGCCTTCATGACCAGAACCCATGCTTATCTTGTAGACAAGTTCACCATCTCTGGAAGCTGTCAACACTCCCACAGCCAGGACACCATCAGGATGCAGACTTAGAAGTGTTAAAAAGACAAAAACAAGACAGCAGGCCTTTTCCATCTATGCAACCAGGATCTGGAACGACCTCTCATCCTTCAATACCACTTCCAAAGCTGCTCCAATTTAGGAAACAGTTGAAGACTCTCCCTTTACAGAACAATACATCGCACTTCATTAACCATCCACAACCCTGCATCTCTTCCAACACTGGTTCACTCTATGCTTCTCTTTAACCTTGTACAGATTCTCGCTGCCTTTTGGCTAGGTTTGCACCACAGAAGCTTCGTACACAGAGGACATCCAGTTCTTCCGCAGATAAATGACCCCTGCCCTCTACTGTTGACATTTCCCTAAAACTATTGAAGTTAAATAAGAGGCTGTTACCAATTGGTCTGAAAAACTACTGCAGATGCTAAATGTATTTTCAAATTTTATTCCCCAGAGGACCTTTCTTTATTGACAAAGACAATTAGTGGTGGTGTTTGAAAAAAGTATGGAGAACCCCACACATATTTAATCAGCTGCTGAATGTATGAAGCACTTCTTCAAAAGGATAATCAGATAAGGCTGGAAGAGGAATGGAGTCAAGGCCTATACCCGCACAGAGTCACGGGTGTCGTGAAGTGACCCCACACCATCTGTCCTGGACTTGTATATCCAGTTTGCAAGAACCTAAATGTGTTTTGTATGGAGGACCTTAAGAATCGTGTCCGCTGTATCGAGTGTTAACGCATCAAAGGCCTCCTGCTTACCAGCAGGACAGTTAACCAAGACTTTTCTTCCAATGTCAAATGAAAAACATAGTTTACTTAAAATGGTGGTAATACATGACAATGAAAAATAGTAACTGCCTTTGCTTGTGCAGACTATCACGGACAAGTCACATTAGCAAATGGACCATTAGGCAGCGAGAATGGCATCTCCTCATTTCTCATGGAAATCTGTGTGTTTGAGAGGGACCTTGTGTGGCCCCGCTCGGCGCACCACCGCTTCCTGGAGCAGAGACAAGAGCTTTTTGTTCACAAAGCCTGCTCTGCAGAAGGCTGCGGAGGGCTCTTCATCACGGTAATGTGGCCGGCGCGTGGCTGTCACTCAGACCTGCAGGGCCATTGCGAACTGCAATCAAGATCCCGGATGATGCATCTCAGGCAGCGGCTTGGAAAACATGGGAGAAACACAATTTGGAAGCAAATTGTATAACAACATTTAAGGCATTCTGTACTGCAAACATAAATAAACCCACCAGACGACATGCCCGTTCCAGCTTCCAGCCGGGGCATCTCATTAGGTTTTTGTACGTCGATCCATTCACTCTTTGGAGACATTGCACATTTAATGAAAGATGCTCATTGACTTTGATATTTAGATGGTTATAACAATGCAAAATGTAAGCCTTTGGCTCGTGAATGTGACACAGCACTGACTTTCGCTCGGATTTTGTAGTGAGTTTAGTTGCCCTTCTCGGGGGAACTATTTTCTGACATTTTTTAGGGTTTGAGCAATAAATCTCAGCCAGGAGAACAATGAAGCAGGCGCTGAAGATATCTTGTACTGATCTTGCAATTTCCTTTCCTGAATGCTTTGAACTTCTGAAACACCTGATGGGAATTAAAATGTGAGTCATATTTCGATGATTGGACGGCAATTGACAGAGACAGCTTGTAAAATGTGTTCTAATATGTGTAAGCTGTTAAAAAATATGAAATCGACCAGAAGGTGTAATCGTTTTTCCAATGAGGGACTATCAACCCGTCCCAGCGGCGCAGAGATGTTTTATTTGATGGTAAACCTCCGCTATTGCCGCTTCTTTTTGCAGGTATTGCGAATGTTCCTTTTATTTTTGGCAATTTTTTGTTTAAAGACATTGTTGACTTAAAATGTTTACATTCTAAATTGTTTTTTAACGAAATGCGCGTTTCTCCTTCTGCACAAAAACCTGTTCCACAATTTGACGTCCCAAATGAATGAAAATGTCACTCCTGAAAATCTTGCAGAAAAACACAGGAAAGATAATTGAAAAAAATCAAGCTAGTTAAGTAAGCTGCAATTTCCAGCAGGCTCTCCACAGCAGTGAGTGACTGTGCCCCTGTCACGAAAGTGGAAACTGGGTTTATTATTGAGATTGTATTAAAGCTAGTATAGAAAAGTAAGCAAATGGCTGCTGCCTGAACCTCTGATTGACCTTGAGGAGTCTCAAGCAGTCACATTGATAGTAAGGGACCTTACCCAATATAGCCTTATCGCCCGCTGCCGAGGGCTGTACCGGTTGTTAAATGCTCTGCGGCGAAGACCTATAATGAGGGAGTGGGCCTTTAACAACCGGTATAGCCCGAGAAAGAAGGGCAGTAAGGCTATTAGAACAGTCCACACACTAAAGGTGGAATGTTCTAAATTAAAAAGAGAGAAACATAAAGACAAACATTGAAATGTTGGAGCTCTGAGCTTATACCATCCATCATTAGCCCGGAGTTACTCAATTGTCTTCAATGGAGCTCTCAGCATTCCACTGTTTTACTATAGCCTACCGACCATTAGACCATTAGAACATTAGAATGTTGAGAACTCCATTGCAGACGATGGAGTACTCTGGGCTTCTACGAGCTGGTAGAAGCATGAAGAACAACATTCTAATGGTGTTTTTCATTCACAGCTGCTGACAGAGGCCTCTCTTGGTCTGAGGGGAATTTAATTCCCTCGGGCTCAGAGAGGCCTTTGTTTTTACCAATTAGAACACTCTACCCTCTGGGATGAAATGTTCTAATAGCTTTAGAGCTCACCTAGCGGGCTGTGCCGGCCATTAAAGGCCATTAGCCCGCTCCCTTGTTAAAGGCCCTCGCCTTTGGCTCAGGCTGGAGCGGGCCTTTAATTAATG
This sequence comes from Lissotriton helveticus, assembly GCF_964261635.1. Lineage (NCBI taxonomy): Eukaryota > Metazoa > Chordata > Amphibia > Caudata > Salamandridae > Lissotriton > Lissotriton helveticus. Next base: position 2,073,801,440 of record NC_136063.1, read on the forward strand.
GCCATTACAGCCCTCTAGGTCGGGCTCTAAGGCTATATTAAAGGCCCACTCCTCAGCTGGGGCCTCTAACAAAGGAGCAGGCCTTGAATGTGTGGTAGAGCCCACTACGGAGGGCTCTAAGGTTATGAGAACATTCCGGCCCTAGAGGGAAGAATGTTCTAATTTGTAAAACAACGGCGCCCGAGGGGGTTGAAATCCACTTGGGCTCTGTGAGGCCTTTGTTCACAGCTGTTGCTATGAACAAACATTGGAATGTTGATGCTCCGAGCATCCATTAGAAGCTCGAGCACTCCATTGTTTTCAATGGAGTGCTCAACATTCCAATTTTCCAATTTAAATCATAAGTACATTTCAAGGAGACCAAATTTGTGTTAATTCAACATGCCTACCCAAGAGTGGGCAAACATAGGTGCGTACTAACATTGGACTCAGTGCTCCAGCAAAAGATTCTGCTAAAGATTCTCCTGTTTTTTTAAAACACTTGAGGGTGTGTGAAATTTAATTATGCTCGCGTAGTCAGGTGAAATTGGGGAACCTCACACTTTGTAAAGAAGAATGAAGTTGACAGAATTTGCTTCAAGTACACATAGCTAAACTTCACCTGTTTCTGCTGATAGAGCGCGCAGCAACCAACTAGCCTAGTTTTACCAATACTCACCTGGGCCCATACAAACATTCACACTGTGAACTAGTAATCCTGCCTAACTAATTTCTAAGTTTAATCACCCTATCAGTACTTTGGGTCCTTTTAGGACTTATACCTGTAAACCATGACTTACCAATCCTGATCACCTTTGCTATAAGTCCTATGGATCGAAAAGGGAGTTGAGTTTAAATAGGCAGTATTTAAAACACATTTATTTTTCCTGTAATAAACGACAGACTGGGGGAAAGTTTTAGAACCTTTATCTATGATAGATTTGCTGAGTCAAATTGATAAAGTTACAATCTCATGACTATGAAGTTTACAAGCAAGAATATACCCAGTAGGACATAAAGTTTGTAAGAAATCACAGTAACACCTTTAGACATTGGTACCTGGGAAGGGTGAGAAAGGGAAATAGCACAAGGCCATACCACATGAATGAAATTTACCTAGAATGGTGCAATGACCAATCCTGATCACTGGCTGGGGTAAAAGACCAGGGCCAGGCTCCCGACTAATCAGGTGCCCACGGGACAAGACAGGTGCAAAACAGGACAGGTGACCTCTTCTAAGTGCAACGCCAGTGTCACACCCCTCTCTCTAGGATAAGCCAATTAGTACCCCGACTGGGTAATCGATTCTTCTGACCGAGTGCTCTGCCAGCACCTCTGCTCTTGATCGCCTATTGAGTGCATTGGGTCACTGACAGGTCAGCCATTCGGACAAGTCGGACAATTTCTCTTTCTAAACCTGCCTTAGTTATACCATTTCAAGGGCAATATACCACCCCAAAATGTTTCAAATTCATGTGTGCCCCTTCAGTGATTGGTTGGAAAGACAAGGAGAGATCATCCCACCATACTAAGATGAGGTAATTTCAATTCAATTCATATTGATTGAATCCCCACCCACAATTTACTTTCCCATGACTTTATTCCGCCAACAATACTGTCCCAAAAATTTGATACAATTTATATAGCTTCAGTTCCTCCTGAGGTCAGAAGGGCATGTTCTCATAGACATCGAGGGTAAGATGGTTCTTAGCGGTGATTCAATGCCAGTGCTTCAGCAATTTCGGAGTCAGCGGCGCGGCATCGTCCAAGATGGAGGATGTGACAGTATTCAGGCTCAAAGTACGAGCTAGTAGCAAAGTAAAAAAGAACATATTAGAAAACAAAAATAAATGAATGCACTGTATACCACTTATCTCTACTCTAACCACGTTACTTTATTTTAGCTTGTGCATTAATAGTTAAGCAGAACGAGCAAGCTTAGTACAAGCTGCAGCATAAGCATTAGCATGTGAGATTTAAAGCAGCCATTTCTGGCACTAGTGCGCAGAAGCAAGAAATTCCCTCCAAGGCAGCAAGACGTCACACCACGTGAGCGTGGCAGACGCAGGAGCAATACAGTTCCCGCGTTTTCGGTGGCCATATTAGTTCACTCAAGTTAATGTTAGTAAAAGCACATTCTTCACAGCTCATGAGAAATTCGATTCACAGCTGACTACTAGCACTAGAGTGAGTAGTCAGTGAGAAATGTAACTCATGTAACTGGACCTCTGTTGTTGCCCGACGCGAGCCGACCAGAGCCAGACCAGAGTTGCGATCAGAGCCACCGTGAGAGCCGCCGAGAGAAGACGACGTGCACAGTAACGTGCGCAGCCCAGGCAGCCGAGCACGGAGTTGCGTGTGTGCCGCGAGTAAGTGCCGTGAGTCGGGAACGGCACTAAGAAGCGCGGGGGAAATAGTCCACACCCTCATCACCGTGCCTCATTAGAGTCCACTGGATCAATCAATCAATCAATCAGAGCATTTGTATAGCGCGCTACTCACCCGGAGGGTCTCAAGGAGCTTGGGGAAGGGGGGTCCGCTACTGCTCGAACAGCCAGGTCTTGAGTTGCTTCCTGAAGGCGAGGTGGTCTTGGGTCAGGCGGGGGTGTGTGGGGAGGGAGTTCCACTTCTTGGCAGCCAGGTAGGAGAAGGATCTTCCTCCCGTTGTGGCTCTTCGGATGCGGGGGACGGCGGCGAGGGCGTGGTTGGTCGATCGAAGCTGGCGGGTGGGAGTGTAGAAGGTCAGCCGGTCGTTGAGGTATCTTGGGCCTTGGTTGTGGAGAGCTTTGTGTGCGTGGGTGAGGAGTCGGAATGTGATTCTCTTGCTGACGGGGAGCCAGTGCAGGTTTCTCAGGTGTGCGGAGATGTGGCTGTGTCGGGGGATGTCCAGGATGAGTCGTGCTGAGGCGTTTTGAATGCGCTGGAGTCTTTTCTGGAGTTTTGCAGTGGTTCCGGCGTAGAGGGAGTTGCCGTAGTCCAGTCGGCTGGTGACGAGGGCCTGGGTGACCGTCTTCCTGCTTTCGGTGGGGGTCCACCGGAAGATCTTACGTAGCATGCGTAGGGTGTTGAAGCATGACGAGGAGACGGCGTTGTCTTGTCTGGTCATGGAGAGGGAGGAGTCCAGGATGAAGCCCAGGTTGCGTGCGTGGTCTGTTGGTTTGGGTGCGCTGCCCAGGGCAGGGGGCCACCAGGAGTTGTCCCAGGCGGAGGGCTTTGATCCTAGGATGAGGACGTCCGTCTTATCTGAGTTCAGTTTCAGGCGGCTGTTCATCATCCACTCGGCTACGTCTTTCATCCCTTCGTGTAGGTTGTTTCTGGCGGTGGCGGGGTCGTTGGTGAGGGATAGGATCAGCTGGGTGTCGTCGGCATAGGAGATGATGTTGAAGTTGTGTTGGCGTGCGATGGCCGCGAGGGGGCTCATGTAGATGTTGAACAGCGTGGGGCTGAGTGATGATCCTTGTGGTACACCTCAGATGACTTCGGTAGCCTCGGATCTGAACGGGCGGACTCTCTGGGTTCTTCCGGTGAGGAAGGAGATGATCCACTCCAGTGCCTTCTCCTGGATTCCGATGTTGTGCAGGCGCTGTTCTAGGGTGCGGTGGCAGACCGTGTCGAACGCCGCGGAGAGGTCCAGGAGGATGAGGGCCGCTGTTTCCCCGTTGTCGAGCGGGGTTTGGATGTCGTCGCTGGCTGCGATGAGGGCGGTCTCGGTCCTGTGGTTGGCCCGGAAGCCGGACTGCGAGTGGTCAAGGGATCCATTTGTCTCGAGGAAGGTGGCCAGCTGTCTGAAGACGGTCTTCTTGATGACTTTGGCAGGAAAAGGAAGGAGCGAGATGGGGCGGTAGTTTTTGAGGTCGTTGGGGTCTGCTGATGGTTTCTTCAGTAGGGCGCTGAGTTCGGCGTACTTCCAGCTCTCTGGGAAGGTGGCGGTGTCGAAGGAGGCGTTGATGGTGTCCCGTAGATGGGGTGCGATGACGGAGTCGGCCTTGTTGAAGACGTGGTGAGGATAGGGGTCAGTTGGTGATCCGGAGTGGATGGAGTTCATCGTGCAGATGGTGTCTTCGGTGTTGATCGGGGTCCAGGCGCGGAGGGTGGTGGTGGGGGGCGTTGGTACGGTCGGACGGTGCGTCGGCTGTGTGCTGAAGCTGTTGTGTATGTCTGCGATCTTGCTGTGGAAGAACGAGGCGAGCGAGTTGCAGAGGTCTTGCGATGGAGTGATGTCGTTGTTTCCGGCGCTGGGGTTGGAGAGCTCTTTGACGATGTTGAAGAGTTCCTTGCTGTTGTGGGCGTTGTTGTCCAGTCGTTCCTTGAATGTGGTTTTCTTGGTGGCGTGGATCAGTTGGTGTTGTTTTCGGGTAGCGAGCTTGAGGGTGGTCATGTTGTCTGTAGTAGGGTCTCTGCGCCAGGCTTTCTCGAGGACCCGGCAGTTCTTCTTGGAGCTCTTGAGTTCGTCGGTGAACCAGGAGGCTTTCTTGGTGCCGGGTCTGGCAGGGGGGGTTTTCAGTGGAGCGAGGTTGTCTGCGCAGTTGCTGATCCACCTCGTGAGGTTGATGGCGGCTTGGTTGGGGTTCGCTGAGCTGGCGGGAGGGTTCTGGCTCAGGGATGTGGCGAGTTGGTCGGCTGTGATCCTGTTCCAGCTTCTGCGGGGGACCTGTTGCTGGTGGTGGTGGAGCGTGGTCCTTCTGAAGCTGAAGTGGACGCAGCTGTGGTCTGTCCAGTGAAGTCCGGTGGCGTGGCTGAAGGATATGTCCTTGCTGGAGGAGAAGACCGGGTCAAACGTGTGGCCGGCGTAGTGGGTGGGGGTGGTCACCAGTTGCTTGAGTCCGAGGTTGGCGAGGTTGTCCAGTAGGGTGGTGGTGTTGCGGTCGTTGTTGTTCTCCAGGTGGAAGTTGAGGTCCCCGAGGAGGATGTAGTCAGCGGAGGGGAGGGCGTGCGGGCTGATGAAGTCGGCGATGTCTTCGCTGAATTGTGTGCGTGGTCCCGGGGGTCTGTAGATGAGGGTGCCTCTGAGGGTTGTCTTGGGGTCGGTGTGGATCTGGAAGTGCAGGTGTTCGGTGGCGGTGAGGGTGTCGTCGGCGTTGGTCGTGAGGCGGATGGTGTTCTTGTGGACGATGGCGATGCCTCCTCCAGTCTGGTTGACGCGGTCCCTCCGGGTGATCTTGTATCCGTCCGGGATGGCGATGGCGATGTCGGGCGCTGAGGAGGCGTTCATCCAGGTTTCCGTGAGGAAGGCGACGTCTGGGGCTGTGGTGTCGATGAGGTTCCAGAGTTCTATGGCATGTCTGTGGATGGAGCGGGTGTTGAGCAGGATGCATTTCAGGTGGCTGGTGCTGGTGCTTGTCTTGGCGGGTGCAGTGCAGGTCCGGATGCAGGAGAACTTGCAGAGTTGGCAGGTGAAGGGTCCGTGGGTGCGTCCTGGGGTGGCTCGGTGGCAGCCGGGGGTTCGGCCGGTGTTGAGAGCGTTGAGGGTGGCGTGGTCGTAAGTCTGGCAGGTGGGCTGGCTTCCTCGGGGGCCAGGGGGTCTGGTGCTGGGCGCGGGCCAGGCGCGGACGGGCGCAGACGGGCTTACCATCGGCGCGCCCGCTGCGCGTACGCATGCACTCTGCCATAAATGGAGAGTGGGGAGGGGAGGGGCGAGGGAGGAGCAGCTGGGAGGCGGGAGCGGGGTGGCGAGTGGGGAGGGAAGCGCTGCGAGGTGAGGCTGAAGGAACGGGGTGGGGCCGCGGGGGAGCAGCGGCAGGGAGCGGGGAGCGGGGTGGATCCGCGGGAGCACAATCAAGGGCACAACAGTGAAACCAGGGGGAGGAACGGCGATAGCACGGAGAGAACAGAGAGAGCAGAAATACAATCAAGGGAAACAGAGTACAATGCAATACAGACGGCGATAGCACGGAGAGAACAGAGAGAACAGAAATACAATCGAGGGAAATACAATCAAGGGAACAGAGTACAGTGCAATACAATAAGTACAGTGCAATACAATAACAGACCAAGCAGTGGCGGCAGTGGCGGCGGCAACGGGGACTGGGCACACACAGGTGGGCTACGTGGCGGGTGGAGCGACCGGCACTGACCAGGTCAGGTCAGGTCACCGGAGTGAGCAAAGGCCCCGCCTGCACCAGCCGGTACCGGCCAACTCCGCGGGTCCCCGCGTCGCGAGACGCAACCAAGTGTGGCGCGGCAGCACGGCGGGAGGGGGGTACAGAAGGGCAGGAATTGAGAGTGCCTGCAATTGGGGCTGTATGCCGGGAAAGAAGACTCGGTCCCTTGGAATGTTGGTGCCCCGGATACAGTAAGGGGAAGGAGGGGCAGACCTGGCACAAATTAGCTGAAAAAAGCCAGTTTAGCTCAAGTTTCAACGGGGAGATGCCCCAACCAGGGGCAGGAGCCGGTGTAGGGAGGCAGTACCTGAGAGGCAACACTCTCTAGGGAAAGAAGAGTGACCAAGGAGAATCTCCTAGAAGATCGGCAAGGCAGGCTGGCGGGCAGTTGTCACAACAGAGGTAAGTGAGTAGTGAGTGCGTGAGTAAAAGCTGTATTCCAATAATAGTAATCCTCTACCACACTAAGTACATATAAATCATAAAGCAAGAATATACAGGGGAGATCTTCAGGAGACAAGCCCAGAACCACGTTCCACAGCATTACACAAGTAAAAAGGACGATGGGCCCAAAACGGAAGCAAAAACTATGTAAGGAAGCTCCAGAAGATAGCCCTGAGATGAGTGAGCTACTGGTGGGATCAAGGTCATGGGAAGAGAGCCAGGAAAGCCAGGTCTCCACCGAGGACAATAGTAAGGGGCGACGAAAGAAGAGGAAAGACAAAAGAATAACCAAACAAGCACCACAAGCCAAAAAAGGCTATCCCGAAAAAGAACACTATAGTCTCTAATTCCATAAAGGACTTCGTAGGCAAACATTATAAATTACCAGAATTACCTGTAATAAACTTGGAAACCGAAGAGGAGCCCCGGTCCGAGAACCTAAAAAACGTAGAAACGGAGGAGGTGCATCAGACGGAGAAAAACAAGAGGGTAGTCCCAGAAGAAGAAATTGAAGAAGTTTTAGAGGATCCCTTGTTAATAAACCTCTCCCTCCAGAGTCAAAATCTAATATTTGGCAGCACCTCGGCTCTCATCATCCCCAAACTTTTTTCCCTACAAACTTCGGTGAATGAAGGGCAATTGGCGTTAAGACTGGCTACGTCGTCCCTTACCTTGTCTTGAAGCTGAAGCCTCTAGGTTGACGTAGATTATTTCGCAGAGACGCAAGGGACCAACTTCCCAAACTACTAACTAAACCTTACTGAAGTATTATTCACAGCAAGATTTAAACTAGGAATTAGGGAGGAGGGCCGGTACTGGACGTTGAGTGGTGGGTTGTGGATCTTGCTGTCGACCTGCGAAACAGCAAACACCAAGATTTTACTCAGATGCTAAGTTCAGTATCTCCTAACTACCTTATGCCCTAGACTACCCTCTCCCACTGTTGTAAGTGAGATAGTCTTGTTTAGTCTAAGCGCCTACCTGCGATCAGTGTTGTCCTGTCTTCGTCCAGTATTTCTTTGTCTTGTCGTGATGGTCAAGGCGTCAGATACCTCTTGTTGTCTGTCTTGTGCTGTCTTTCTTTGGGAGATAACTTTTATGACTTGTCTTTCTCTCCTTCCGATTAGGGCTTCTCTTTTGTGGATTGAAGAGTATGAATTTTAGACACTAAAACACTCTAAAATGGTATCTTTCTTCCTCATCACACAGTTCTGTTGTTAGTTTTAAATAGAAATCTAAAATGAGTTTAGCGCACTTTTCTAAGGACAACTCTTGCGCTTTCAAAAGATAATCACAGAACAAAGATTTATAAAGCACTAAACAATTAGCAAAACAAAATGTCACTTTAACTTTTCCAATACAAAATAGTCTTTAATTCTTGACTGGTTCTCTGTATTCTGGTCCCAATTAAGCTTCCGATCTTTTTAACTGGAAAAAATGTAGTTCTAAAATGTCCTTGGTCTTTCTTGCGTGGGGCGCCTTTGAAAGAAACTAAAAGAACTGTACTTAGCTTTCCCTTGAAGAAGAATCGCTCTGGTGATGTCTGCTTTCCGGTCTTTCGTCTGAACCTTCTTGTTCCTAGGCGATTTTCCAAGCATAGGACTCCAGGACTCCAGACGCGATCTTCTCTCGAAGCAAGGCGGAAGGCAAAGCGGCTTCTGGAAGGTCGGGTGCGGTTTAAATATGGAACCGCACCCAGCCACACCCAGTCGCGCTCAACCTGCCGCTCCCAGCTGCGCACCGGCAACATGCGTGCGATGCGTAAACTAACTGGGACCCTTACTCTGAGCCCTCTTACCTGAACGGAGGCTGATATTGCTCTCCCAAGCTGCGCAGAGGCAAAGGCTGGCAAAAGCTCACAGTGACAGGCAAAGGCTCTTAGTGATAACGAAGACCTTTCCGACCTCACGGGAGAAATGAGAAGGTAAAGGCAACAAATAGCAATTAGAGGCAAGGGAAAATCATAACAAGAATTACAGGACTCTATCTAAGTTACAGTACACAATCACACTGACTTTTGTAGCGTGCTGGGTGCACGGGAAAGGGGTGGGTTTTCTTGAAGGGGTCTTGAGGTCCTTTAAGAGGAGGATCTACGCTTCATGACAGTACTCCCTCCTCAAGATCCCCCCAAGGACTGTAGATATGGGTCTTGGTTTGTCAGGGTGTTGAAGATGGAAAGTCCTTACCACTTTTGGAGCATTTCTTAAGTGTTCTAAAGGTTCCCATGATCTTTCCTCAGGGCCGTAACATCTCCAATCAACCAGATAGAAAAGTTTTCCTCTGATTCTTTTGGAATCCAAGATTGTTTTGACCTCAAATTCTGGATGTCCCTCAATCTCTATAGAGGGAGGAGATTTAAGTAGACGAGTTTGAGAGTGGAAAGGTTTCACCAAAGAAACATGGAAAACTGGATGTATCTGGTATTTTTGAGGAAGATCTAATTTAACACAGACTGGATTTACGACTCTTACTACTGGAAAGGGACCTATGAATCTAGGGTTGAATTTCTTATTTCCCTTTAGTTTTAAATTCCTGGTACTTAACCAGACCTTGTCTCCAGTCTTGTATTTAGGTTGTTCAGATCTATGTTTATCAGTTGCACCCTTCTGAGTCTCTTTAGCCTTAGCTAGATTATACCTAGCTTCTTCTTGAATTGTAGACAGTTTAGAAACATATTCTGAGACCGCTGGTACAGAATCAATCTTGTCAGTAAGCTTAGGAATACTTTTGGGATGAAATCCGTAATTACAAAAGAATGGAGACATTTTGATTGAGGAATGTTCTAGATTGTTATAGGCGAATTCTAAGGGACTTAAAAGATCAGACCATTCTTCCGATACTCCTGGCAACATGCAACGAAGGAATTGTTCTATGGTCTGATTGGTTCGTTCAGTTAAACCATCTGTTTGAGGGTGATAACTAGAAGACAGTTTCACCTCCATGTTAAGCAAGGAACTCAAATTGCGCCAAACTCGAGATATAAATTGAGACCCTCTATCCGAAATCACAACAGAAGGAATGCCATGTAAACGAATGATATGAGTAACAACAAGGTGGGCAAGTTCCATAGCTGTGGGGAGTTTTTTTAGTGGAATGAAATGAGCCATTCGAGAAAATTGATCAACCACAGTTAAAATAGTTGTAAATCCCTTCTTGGTTTCAGGTAGTTCTACAATAAAATCTAAAGATATTGTATGCCATGGTTGAGGTGGGATAGGTAGAGGCATTAACAAACCACTAGGAGCTTGGTGAGAGACTTTATTTTGGATACAGATGCTACAAGTCTCTACAAAATGCTGAATGTCTTGGAACATAGCAGGCCACAAGAAATCTCTTTTGATGAGTTCATAGGTTTTTATGATACTGGGATGAGCAGTTAAAGGAGTATCGTGATGAAGATGCAAAATGTCCTTTCTTAGCGATTCTGTGGGTACAAAAATAAGATCGTGAACCAGCATTAAATCGTCTTTTTCTTGAAGGAAAGGATGTTCTCTTTTCCATTGATAAAATTCCTTTACTTCCAAGGCTTTCTTTATTTCAGTTACAATATCACAAAAGGATAAACTAGCCTGAAAACAAGAAGTTGGGATTACGGGGTAATCATTTCTGGTTGATCCGGACCTTTATCCCCAATTCTGGATAAAGCATCTGCCTTTAGATTCTCTTTTCCAGGTCGAAAAGTGATTACAAAGTTGTAATCATTGAAAAATAGAGACCATCGCAACTGTCTGGCAGAAAGAGCCTTTACTGACCTTAAAGCCTGAAGATTTCTGTGATCAGTGTAAATCGTAACAGGATGACGAGCTCCTAGCAAGTAGTGCCGCCATTCCCCAAATACTGCCTTGATTGCCAATAGTTCCTTGTCTGCTATCGCATAATTTTGTTCTGCTTCAGATCATTTTCTGGAATAATAGGCTATCGGATGCGTTTGACCAGTATCAAGATCTCTTTGAGATAATATGCCACCTAAGGCAAATTGTGAAGCGTCTGCTTCTACAATGAAGGGTTGACTAGGGTCAGGATGGGACAAAACTGGAGCTGATGTGAATCTCTTCTTTAGCTCTTGAAAAGCTTCTTCTGCAGGAGCAGACCAAAGGAATTTTACGCCTTTTCTTAACAATTTTGTAATGGGAGTTATAATTTGTGAAAAGTCTTGAATAAATCGGCGGTAAAAGTTCTCAAATCCTAGAAAGCTTTGAATTTGTTTCACGGTTGTGGGACTAGGCCAATAACTGACAGCATTTACCTTGTTAGGGTCCATCTCAATTCCCTTGGGACTAATGATATAACCCAAAAAATCAACTTTCGAGACGTGAAACAAACTCTTCTCTAGTTTTACATATAGAGAATTTAACAGCAGTTTTTGGAGAATGGCACGAACTTGCTGTACATGTTCTTCTTCAGAATTGGAGTATATTAGAATATCATCTATGTAAACTACACAGCAAACATCTATGAATTCGTGCAAAACCTCATTTATAAAAAATTGGAAAGCTGCTGGAGCGTTGCAGAGTCCGAAAGGCATAACTTGGTACTCAAAGAGACCAAATTTTATGCGAAAGGCCGTCTTCCACTCGTCTCCCTTTCGTACACGTACAAGATGGTATGCTCCTCGCAGGTCCAATTTTGTATAAATGGTTGCCTTTTTGATTTGGTCTAAAAGTGTGGGAATAAGAGGCAGTGGATACCTGTTCTTAATGGTTATATTATTCAGGGCCCTGTAATCAATACACGCGCACAATTCTCCTCCTTTTTTCGGAATGAAAAAAAGAGAAGATGACACTGGGGATTTGGAATGACGTATGAAGCCGTTAGCAAGGTATTCGTCAAGATACTCTCTGAGGTGTACATTCTCTTTCTCAGTTAGAGCATAGATCCTACTACAGGGCAGGGTGGCTCCTGGTACTAGATCTATTCTACAGTCAAAGTCCCTGTGTGGTGGTAGTGTGTTTGCTCTCTTTTTGTCGAAAACATTTAAAAGATCTGAGTATTCTAAAGGTACTCCATCCATGACTAGCACATTTGGTGCTGTTTCCGTTCTAAAGTCAAATCCCTGAATAATATCCTCTTTTTTCTCAAGTAAAAAACAATGTTGTGAACAATGAGAGGATCTGAAGGTCACTGTCTTGGATACCCAGTCAATTAGAGGGTTGTGTTGAACTAACCAAGGAATTCCAAGTATTAATTTGAATTGAGAGGCATCTATAATGTCAAAATGAATGTTTTCTCTGTGAATTTTTGAACAACCCATCTCCAACAATTCGGATTGTCTGTTGATAGGACCTGAAGACAGTTCCTTGCCGTCAACTGCTCTAACCGTCTCTGGATGTTTTTTAAGAACTGAATCGAATCCTAACTCCTGAAAGAAGTGAGAGTCAACGAAATTCCCGGTAGCTCCTGAGTCAATTATTGCTTCTACCTTTCTGGAGTGAGATACGGGAGCTGTCCCTCTTAATTCAACTAAGATACAGAAATGCTTACACCCTAGAGGAGGTAAAGTAGAGGCCAAACTAGAATTATTACTCGATAAACTGTCCTCTGTTTTTACCGAGCATTCTCGTTTCCCGAACTCTCTTGAGTGATGGCAATTTCAGAGGTCTTGGTCTTAATCTTATTAGGCCGTGCCGGACATTCTTTAACAAAATGACCAGTCTTACCGCAGTAGAGGCATTGATTCAATATCCGTCTCTTTTCCTTTTCCTCTTTAGATATAGGGCCACGAATAGAACCTATTTGCATTGGTTCTATTGAATCTACTTTGGGACTGGCCTCTCTAGCCGTAGGAGTCCTTTCTTTTAAGAACACTAATTTGTGATCGGATTTTCCCTTTTCTCCTCTTCGTTCAGATAATCGGTGGTTTAATTTTACAACTAAATCTATGAATTCACTGATGTCATCAGGAGGTTCTGAGATTTGGGTTATCATGTCCTTCAATTCGTCTTTTAACCCTCTGTAAAAAATTTAAATTCTTTTATCATAAGGCCAATCTGCTTCTAAAACTAAGCGATTAAACAAAGAGATGTAATGAAGCAAATCAGAGGATCCCTGTTTTAAACTAAGAAGTTCATTATCTGCGGATTGAACAAAGAAATGTTTAGCAAACATCTTTTTTAATGCACGCTCAAAATCTTTAAAATTATATAATATTCGGTCATTGTTTTCTACCAGTGGGACAGACCAAAGAGCTGCATCACCACCTAAGTATGATAACATAAAAGCTACCTTGGATGAGTCATCAGGGAATGCTGAAGTCTTAGCTATGAAATGCAAATGACACTGCTGTAAAAATACTGAAAACTTATTACTGTCCCCATAAAACCTCCCAGGCTGCGCTAAGGGGGTAGGAACTGGTGTAACAACTTGAATCTGAGTTTGAGACCCTGAATCCAAGGTGGATCTCTGAACAGTCGCCGATGTCTGAATAGCATCTTGGAGGGTAGACATCTCCCTACGTAAGGCTGCATTTTCCTGTCTTAAATCCTCCAAGATGGTAGCTAAATCTTGTAAGGTCACTTGATCCATTGCGTCAGGGGGAAAAGATTCTCGTGGGCTTTTCCTTCTGTCAAGACTGGCTACGTCGTCCCTTACCTTGTCTTGAAGCTGAAGCCTCTAGGTTGACGTAGATTATTTCGCAGAGACGCAAGGGACGAACTTCCCAAACTACTAACTAAACCTTACTGAAGTATTATTCACAGCAAGATTTAAACTAGGAATTAGGGAGGAGGGCCGGTACTGGACGTTGAGTGGTGGGTTGTGGATCTTGCTGTCGACCTGCAAAACAACAAGCACCAAGATTTTACTCAGATGATAAGTTCAGTATCTCCTAACAACCCTATGCCCTAGACTACCCTCTCCCACTGTTGTAAGTGAGATAGTCTTGTTTAGTCTAAGCGCCTACCTGCGATCAGTGTTGTCCTGTCTTCGTCCAGTATTTCTTTGTCTTGTCTTGTCGTGATGGTCAAGGCGTCAGATACCTCTTGTTGTCTGTCTTGTGCTGTCCTTCTTTGGGAGATAACTTTTATGACTTGTCTTTCTCTCCTTCCGATTAGGGCTTCTCTTTTGTGGATTGAAGAGTATGAATTTTAGACACTATAACACTCCAAAAGGGTATCTTTCTTTCTCATCACACAGTTCTGTTGTTAGTTTTAAATAGAAATCTAAAATGAGTTTAGCGCACTTTTTTAAGGACAACTCTTGCGCTTTCAAAAGATAATCACAGAACAAAGATTTATAAAGCACTAAACAATTAGCAAAACAAAATGTCACTTTAACTTTTCCAATACAAAATAGTCTTTAATTCTTGACTGGTTCTCTGTATTCTGGTCCCAATTAAGCTTTCGATCTTTTTAACTGGAAAAAATGTAGTTCTAAAATGTCCTTGGTCTTTCTTGCGTGGGGCGCCTTTGAAAGAAACTAAAAGAACTGTACTTAGCTTTCCCTTGAAGAAGAATCGCTCTGGTGATGTCTGCTTTCCGGTCTTTCGTCTGAACCTTCTTGTTCCTAGGCGATTTTCCAAGCATAGGACTCCAGGACTCCAGACGCGATCTTCTCTCGAAGCAAGGCGGAAGGCAAAGCGGCTTCTGGAAGGTCGGGTGCGGTTTAAATACGGAACCGCACCCAGCCACACCCAGTCGCGCTCAACCTGCCGCTCCCAGCTGCGCACCGGCAACATGCGTGCGATGCGTAAACTAACTGGGACCCTTACTCTGAGCCCTCTTACCTGAACGGAGGCTGATATTGCTCTCCCAAGCTGCGCAGAGGCAAAGGCTGGCAAAGGCTCACAGTGACAGGCAAAGGCTCTTAGTGATAACGAAGACCTTTCCGACCTCACGGGAGAAATGAGAAGGTAAAGGCAACAAATAGCAATTAGAGGCAAGGGAAAATCATAACAAGAATTACAGGACTCTATCTAAGTTACAGTACACAATCACACTGACTTTTGTAGCGTGCTGGGTGCACGGGAAAGGGGTGGGTTTTCTTGAAAGGGTCTTGAGGTCCTTTAAGAGAAGGATCTACGCTTCATGACAATTGGGGGGTGAAAGACTAGCTTTGTCTGGGGGGCCTCATCCAATCAAGTATTGCAATTTTGAAATGGGAAAAACAACTCAAACCAGCAGGACTTTGTAAGGACAGGGAGCCAGGCAATCCCAGAGAGAAATAGTCCCCAGGATTCGGACCTGTCAGCATCACCCACATCCTCTATAATGGACTATACTACTGATGTTACAGAAAACCCTTCACCGAATTTTAGAAGTATCAATGTTGAATAATGGTGTACTAAATTCCCAAAAGGTATTTCTAAAAAAGATTGAAGAGGAGTTGGCAGGAATCAAAGGGCAAATGCCTCACATGTTAAGACCAGTAGTAAACCCACAAACAATAGATCAAAGTATAGGGAGTGAGACGGCAGAGGCACCAGATATTGTATATATATCTAAACGCCCAATGCTGATAAAAAGGAGATGCGAATATGTAAGGGTCCGTACTAAAGGCAGGGCAAGCAAAAAGCAGGTCCATCAAACAGTGACTAAGGAAAACAGGAAGAAAAAGGAAGTTGAGGGAAAGCTAAACGTCTCGACCCGGTCCTTTGTACCCACAGGACCCTCGGCAACAGAGGACAAAAGATTCGCACAGAGTACACAAAAGAAGACCCAGAGTAGTAAGGACCCAAAAGAGAAGGTACCAAAAATTAAATTTGTAAACCAGAGAATAAATCCATCTTTAAAGGGCCAATCGCAGAACCTCCAGAGATATAGTAACCAAGATGCAACACCACAGCCACATAAGCTAGTAGCAGGGCCCCAAGGGAGGGGAGAGGTCAGACAGCTAAATCCAGATTCCCCTAAGAAAGGAGTTGAGATGGCTAACAATAAATGGGTATATCCGGAACCGGCGCAAACAGGCCAAAGGGGTAAGAAATTGAGGAAAATTAACCCTTTAAATAGGTCACTGATCCTGTCTACCTTTTCTAATTGTATAAGTTTGAGTGGGATCTGTTCAAAAGATCTGAGACAGGGGGCTTTATAAAAAGCACAAATAGTAGGGAAATAACAAAAGTATTACTTTACTCAGACCTGGTAAAAATGGCAATTATGAAAGAAGCCAGTAAGATATGCCAAGGGGGAGTAAGGTTGATCCCAGAAAAGGAAATAAGGGGAGAATTACAATCAGGAAGTAATTTCCTAAAGTGCCATGCAGGTCTTGGGAGGAGACAGGTGAGGCTACTAAACGATAATGAAGAAGAGGGTAGCTGCCCGAATATAGTGATAAATAATACATTAAAGGAGGGCTTGTGGGGTATTTGGAGTCAAGGAAGCTATCTAGGAGATCCCTCTGAGAGATATTTGGATGGAATGGGTGAAGTTGGCGGTTTAAGTGAGATAGAATAGGAGGTGGGGGTGTCGCATAGCCTAAGTCTCTTATCATGGAATATAAATGGTTTAGGCAATGAGATAAAACAAGAACATATAAAGAAACAAGTAAATGAAGTAGCAATTGCCTGCCTACAAGAGACTTGGGCATGCGGCGAAACCCCTTGCTTCGAGGGCTACCACCAATTAAATCGATTGGCCAAGAGGAAAAGGTTTGGCCGCCCTTCGGGGGGGACTATGACGCTCATCTCAACAAAAGTATTAAGAAATGTAGTATTGCTAAAAGTGAAATGTAAATGGCTATTGGCATGCAGGTTAAATCTCCTGACCCTGGATAAGAAATATGATATGATATCTGTCATAAATGTATACATGAAGTGGGACAATGTGGGAGAATATGTAACCGAGATGGGGAACTTTAAAGAGGATATAGACTCTTTATTAGAAAAGTATTCCTCCGAGGTATTGTTAATTATGGGGGATTTTAACCATAAGTTGCACACAATGAAGGCGGATCGCTGGAATACAGAACTCTTGGATGCTTATGGAATTAACTATGCTAGCTTCCCAGTATGTGATCCCTCGAAACAGGATTTGGAATTGGCTAATTATTTAGGGGAAAAGGGTCTTTTCTGCCTAAACGGCAGATTTAAAATAGACTGCCCGGCAAAGAGGACCTTTAGAAAAGGCTTACAAAATTGCCCAATTGACTATGTATTTATGTTAGCCTGGAATTTCCCCTTAGTGCGAGAATTTAAGTTACTCCAAAGTGAAAGTAGTGACCATAATCCTCTACAACTGACGGTACATGGGGGAAGGATGGAACCCAGAGAAAAGGTGATCCCACAAGAAGTGGAGTATCCAAAATGGGCGACGACAAGACTCACAGAGGAGTACCAGGAAAAGTTAAAGTCCTTTCAACTTAAGGTTGAATTAGTAAATCTCGGGAGACTTGGAATGGTACGAGGAGAAGATAGCCCAAGTAGTCCAGTGCCTTAGGATAGAATTCAAAAAGGATAAAAGAAAAGGTACAATAATCCGGGCTAGCCGACTGAAATGGTTTTCCACGGACTGTCAAAATAAAAAAAGGGAGATAAGGACAGAAGCTAGAAGGCAAAGGAAAAAGTTCAACCAAGAGAAGCAAAATGATCTCATTAAATTGCAATCTGAGTTCAAAAAGATAGTCACCGATGCAAAAAGGGCATATAGAGAGAGATGCTGGGTAAATCTGCTAGAGTCAATTGAGGCTAAGAATCTGAGACAATTCTGGAAATTGATAAAAGCAGCATCTGCCCCCTCAGCTGGAGAAATGAAATGTGTCGTAAGCTAGACAGCCTGGGATAAATACTTAAGGGAACTGTATGGAGCCCGAGTACCCCCAGGAGACACAGAGCCCCAATGTTGGCAGGAAATTTCAGAAGAATTTAAATTAGATTTTACTGAACAGAAAGTAGAAGATATGATAAAGAAGCTGAATCTAACCCGGGCTGCAGGGCCTGATAATCTCCCAGCGATAATACTAAAGTCTGAAACAAAGTGGTGGGCAAGATTCCTATCCCAGCTGTATCAAGTAATACTAACAGAAGGTAAAATGCCATTGAATTGGAAGGGTGCTGTAATCAGACCAATCCACAAAAAAGGCAGTATGGACGACCCTCAAAATTACAGATTGATAAACCTACTGGATATAGAGGAAAAGGTATTTTCAAAACTTGTGCTAAATAGACTAAATGCATGGGTTGAAGAGTGCTCAATCGTACCCATTGAACAGGGAGGATTTAGAGAGAGGCACTCCACAATTGACCACTGTTTTTCATTATGGGCAATGGCAAGGAAGTCAACGGAACAGAATGGAAAGCTCTGCTGCTGCTTCGTTGACTTTCGTGCTGCCTTCGATTCAGTAGATCTAGATTGCCTCTGGGAAACACTTATTAATAAAAATATTCCAAAAGACCTCTTGATTATAATAAAAGAATTACACCAAGGCAATTGGGCTCAAGTAATTAGGGACACCGAGGGACCACTTATGCCAAAAGTACCTATTGAAAATGGCCTGAGACAGGGCTGTGTACTGGCCCCCCAGTTATTCTCTATATTTCTGTCGGATCTACCAGCCTGTCTAGAAGTGGAGGGTAGTGCCAGCCCAAGAATGAATGGTAAAAAGGTGCCGTGTCTTTTATACGCGGACGACCTTGTAATAGTAGACCAGACTGAAATAGGCCTTCAAAGGAAGCTGAAATCTTTTAACGAATACGCGTAAAGAAATTTTTAACTGTAAACTTAGACAAGACAAACATTCTATGCTTTGGAAAGAAAGCGATTAAGTTTAATTGCTATTTAGGTGATCTTAAATTGGAATCCGTTAATGAATACCGCTACCTAGGGGTGTGGTTCGACAAAACATTAAACTGGCATACACATTTAGAAGCCCAAAAAGCGAAGGCACATACATCAATTGCTGGTTTAAAAATGTTTAATCGTGATTATGGGGATATGTCTCATCGACCATTACTAAAGGCTTTCAGTGCAATGATACCCCCGCAAGTACTCTATGGAGCAGAAATCCTTTATTTGAGCGGTAAAGGAGTCTGGGACTTGGAGGAAGGAAAATGCCTGAAAAACCTTTTATCCCTGCCCCCATCATCAATGGTCCAAGCAATAGGAACAGAATTAAGAACAACAGCTTGGGGGGTACAATCACAAATAGCAGTGATTAGATTTTGGAAACGCTGGGGAAATGAAAAAGGACAAAAAGTTGCACAATGGTGTCAAAAAGAGATACAATTAAGTAACTTAAACTGGACAAAAATGTGTAGGAAGAAAGTGGTACAGCCCTGTGAAAACATAAAAGTGGACATATGCCGAGATTCGCTAATGATAGAGTGTACAAAAAAAGATCTAAAGTTTAATGGACTAGAAGTCTGTAGAAGATCTGATATAGAATACCTTGGCAAGAAAAAATCAGTAGAGTTCATGATGAACTCTTAGGCAAAGGAAAACTGGTCCCCTTATTTGGACATCCTACCAAACCCGTGGTATAGACAGGAGGTCCTAAGGATGCGAATTGGGATTAATCCCTGGCTAATAAATAAAGAAATTAAAGCTAAAATGTTGGATCCCAGAGGGTGCTGTAAGTGTAGGCTGGGCTCAAAAGGGGATTCAGTGCACGTTCTGTTGGATTGTATAACCATTCCAGAACCGCGTAAACTGTGGCTGCGTCCAATATTTTAAAAATATGGTATAAGAACACGGGCGCAAGCGACCAATCTCCTTACAGAAATGCCTTGTATTGAAATTGCAATTGCTCTAGGGAAGTTCATAAAGGTAGTACAGAGATTCCTAACAAGTCAGAAATAATATTTTAGAATTTTATAATGAACGAATTTATATCTTGTCTATGAGAAATGGTTGGTTTTATTAACCCGTAAGGGGTAAGGATTTTACTAAGGAAATGATTTTCTATGAGTATCCCTTTTAAATGATATGTACACAGTGGGAGGAAATTTTATAAATTGTTGTAGAATATTTTAACCTGTAACTATTTTGTGATATTGCTGTGGAATATTTTAAAATAGTAATCATGGCTTTGCATTTGTTTAAAGATACCGATCGAAATAAACATTTTTTTGACTTGACTAGTAAAAGCACATAGAAAAGCTTCCCCTAGATACTCAAAATGTTGTGTAATGCAGTTATTAGTTGACAAAACATGTTGATTAATATAATATAGGTTATTTAGAGAGGGCCGAGTACAAGCAAGTGTTGATATATGTGAAACCTTGCTCCATCAATCCCCTCTTTGATGATATTTTATATCATCGCAAATTAAGGAACCAGATGCCAACTTTAACACTGTCCCATTTCGATTTCTTCAATTACTTGGGGAGTTTTCTTTTTCTTTTTACTCCGGAAAACTTTCATTCTCTTATATATGTCCCCCTTTAGTTCTTCCATTTGAATTTCATCAAATTTTCTTTTCTTCATTTTCTCACTCACAGTGTACCTTTTTCTATTTCTGCAGCATTTGCACCAACTCATTATCACTAAAATTACTAGTGATATTCCCATTATTGGCATCAGTACTTTACCTACAATACTTCTACCTACATTAGAAATCCAATTACCAACAGAGGAGAGACCATCAGTTAGTCTCTTCCATGCACTATCAACTTCCAGTGGTTTCAGTTCTTCTTCCAAATGAGTAACGTTCCTTACATACCTTCCAATTTCAACACTTTTATCAGGTATGTAAGCGCAACAATGTTTCCCTTTTTAACATTCTACAGACTCCGCCCTCTTTTGCCAATACTATGTCAAGAGCAAGTCGATTTTGTAAAACCATTGATCTGATTGCAACCAATTCGGTATTGATCAATAAGAATCCTCCAGCAGTGTCAGTCGATAAGCGATCCACCACTGTAGACAATTTACAGATTCTTTGAGTATTCAGAATTACTCCCACTGAAGTAATCAATGCACTAAATATATCACCTACAATTTCTGCAAAACTAGCTCTTTTATATCAAGTTAGTTCATTTTCGTGTTCATTGCTTCCAGTGATTCTTTTTACATGGTACACTTTTGGGAATACTATTCCAAAATAGCAACTCCCATACCAATGATCAGGCAGCTTTAAGTAACCTTTGTACCCACAAATGTAATTGACTCCAGGAAATACTGGATCAGTTCCCCCTTTTAGTCCCCAACCCCCAATTATGAGGAAATTGTGTTCAAATTCACTGGAACCGATGAATACATTGTTATACTTAGTTTTCTTTCTATGGAGACAGATTTTCCCCTTCTTTTCAAAGTCCAAAGACATAGCAGCATGAGGTTTGCCAGTTGCCATAAATTCCTCCCTTTCAGCCCATTTGGGTATCTGGGGTTTTGGTTCAGTGGCTTTCTTTTGGAAACACTGTGTCCTTTTCTCTTCTAAATTTAAAAATATCTTCTCTCCCTTGTGTAGTTTACATGTTAAATTGTCTTTGTGTGCATCAGCTAAATCTATACTTTCCATTGTTAGAAAATATTCACCCATGAATTGTGAGTCTTTACTACTAAGGACAGGATTCATTCTTCTTCGGATAGGAATTTCAGAGAAAATTACTTCTATGTTAGAATAATAATACTGTAACTTTCCAGTTTTATAAAACAGGCTAGTTAATATGCTACAGGAAATACCATAGGTCAGGGGTAAATGGTGATAGGTAACACCTTCAGCTACAGAAGTGGGTAATTTCATACAGACATACCAATCACAAATCTGCATAGTCTCTACATAATGTACTAATAGACTAGCAAATACATTCATCTCAGTTTCATTTCCGTTTCTAATGTGATGTAATTCCAACTCATCTGGTGCTTCTAAGTCTACTCTATCTTGTTTCTTGTTTGTGGTGCACTATCTTTCCGTGTATACTAGTGTCATTTTGCTTAGCAGCCATCAAATACGGTATTGCTATTGTCAGTCCTAACCATACTACAAGTACTATCAATACACTACATATGCTTATCCTGCAGCATGTCTTTATACAACTTGTTTTCGAGTTTCCAGTAACTCTTTTATCAGCCATTTTTGACCAAGGAGGCTTAACCCCTCCTTGAAAATTTTATACATAATACACCTGTGCTTTATCTCAAGTTCGCCTCACTTCTTCAATCTCTTGATCAGCAATTAATTCTTCATCACTGTCATCACTAATTTCCAGATTTTCTAAATCTTCAAGAATGACGTATGTCCATTCAGGGCCTTTGAATTTATTGTTCAGCTTTTTCAGGCGTGGACTTCTCCTTCTTTGATTGTTTGTAGACGGTTCCGTTTGACTTGTCGCTTCATCTACTTGTTCTGGCTCTTCATCTATTATGACTAGGCGATATTTCAGACTTTTAACAAAACCCGGCCATTTATCACCTTTTCTGAGTCTTTTAGCTGGCACTGTGCTTTCTGATTCTTCAAATGTTCTTTTGTTTTCTTTAAGTTGTGGCACAACTTGATTTTCATCAACTTCAGGTTTCATCTCTAACTCACTTGTCTTGGGCTTATGTCTGTTGACTGTTCCACCTGGATGGATTCTTCTAGACTAATCTGACCTGATTCAGGATAAGACTTTGTTGTGCCTGGAGTTTTTTCTTCGTCCTGAACCCGTTTTACTAATCCTGTCTGGTCCTGCACAGGTCTTGCAGATTCTTGATTGTCTTCCGCCTGTGCGTTTTGACTAGTACCTTACTGTCCCTCATCAGACAATGGAGTTCTGGTAGTGGTTTCGTTGGTCTGAGTATATTGCTCTTTCCTTAACTGGTCCTCCTCACGATTACCATTAGTTTGTATTTCTGTAATCTGAGTACGTTCTTCTATACCTATATCGTCCTCACTATCAGTCTGACTATCTAAATATGTTTGACTTCTTGTTCTCACTCTTACTTCAGGTATGTCAGCAACTGGGATCCATTCATCCTGACTGATGCTCGGTTGCTCTTCGTCAACTACTTCAGGATCAACTTCTTGAGACCCTTCAGCTGCACAACCTTCAGCCTCAACTTCGTCAGGTTCTGGTATCCGTTTAGTGTGGCTGGCATGGATCCAGTTGGGGATTCCTTTGCACTTTACAGCTGTGGTGGTGACCAATATTACTTGCCCAGGCTTTAACCACCTTGGTGCTAGGCAAGATTCCCGGGTGTGATTCCTTATCACTACCCAACCTCCTGGCTTCAAATTATGTGCTGGAGTTGAATGTCTGGCTTCAGCGTCTTCCCCAACCTGGTGAGAGATAGAACGCACTTGGTCAGCCAACTCTTTGTAGTACTCCAACACTAAATCATCAGATATATTTAACAGCTGATGTCCTGGCACACATGCTTGCCTCATTGCTCTTCCCATGAGTATCTCATGGGGACTCAAGCCTGTTTTCTTGCCTGAAATGCTTCTGAGTCTCATCTGAACCAGAGGTAAAGCATCAGGTTATTCTAATTGGGTAGATTTGCACATCTTTTCCAATCTTGCTTTAATTGTGCCATTCAATTGTTCTACCACTCCAGAAGCCTCTGGGCGGTATGCACAGTGCAGTTTTTGCTCAATTTTGAATGCTTCTGAGATCAGACTAATTATTTCATTATTAAAATGTCTTCCTCGGTCTGACTCAATTGTTACTGGAAAATCGAACCTAAGCATGAGTTCTCTTATCAAAATTCCAGTTACTCAAGCTTTATGCGATGAGTCAGCTTCCTATCTGGAGGATAAAATCGACAAGATAGTTAGAGATTTTGATCCACCAACAGTGGTGGAAAAACCTGATTCTCAGTTGTCCAATGCTGAGCAGTGTTTCCTGCCATCACCAGACACTAAGCCCAGCAACCCTACCATTTTAAAACATGGCCAGCATACTCTGGATTGCTTTCGCATTCTGGACGAGGAAACATTTGATACCTTAGCCAGGATTATCACCTCTGGGTCCCACCTGGACCCCTTCCCCACAGAATCTGGAAGGAATACAGGGCCGAGCTCTTTCCCTATTTACGACAGATCTGTGGTCTATCTTTGAGTACGGGGGAGGTCCCTAAAAATTGGAAGGAAGCAGTTGTGACCCCTCTTGTAAAAAATAAAACACGCTTGACCCCGGGTGTGTGGCCAACTATCGGCCAATTTCTTTATTGCCATATCCTGTTAAAATTCTGGAACACATCGTCAGCAAGTTTCTATCCCAGTATCTTGAGGAGTATTCGTGATGAGATGCAATTTGGCTTTCGGCCCAAGCACGGTACTAAAACAGCACTTGTTACCGTGCTTGATGATATGAGGATGCAGGCGGACAGAGGCCAGTCAGTGATCTTGGTGCTGTTGGACATGTCAGCGGCTTTTGACACTGTTAACCACGGTATACTGCTGGAGAGACTTAAAGACCAGGGTGTGACTGGTCGTGGCCTTGACTGGCTTTGATCTTATCTAACAGACAGGGCACAGACAGTGTGCCTTCAGCCGTTCTCCGCTAACAAGTCTTCCTTACGACAGGGGGTCCCACTGGGTTTAGGCATTAGTCCTTTGCTCTTTAACATTATTTGCAGCCTCTCATTCCACTTATCAGATCCTTTGGAGTGGAGGTGGTGAACTATGCGGATGACACCCAGCTCGTGTTGTCCTTGGAAGGGAATTATTCCATTTCCCTGGAAAGACTTCACGAGTGTATCACTAGCACCACGAAGTGGCTTAAGAAGAACTGGTTACAATTTAACAGCTCTAAAACGGAAGTGGTCCTGTGTTCTTCCAGAAGATCTGTTCAGCCTGTTTTACCCATCTTTCAGTTGTCCCCTACTGGCGCACCTATTGCCCCTTCTAGCACAGTACGCAATCTGGGGGTGATGGTGGATCAGGACCTCCAACTGAATTCTCAGGTTAAAAAAACGGATGGCACTTGCTTCTCGCTAGTGCGAGTGCTGAGAAAGATCCACCCTTTTTTGTGTAACTCTGCTAGAACGCAGGTTGTGAGATGCGTAATTCTCAGCAGACTTGATTACTGCAACTCTCCATATCTGGGTGCGCCTAACACCCTTATCGGGAAGCTGTACAGAATACAAGCCATTGCAGCGAAACTCTAAAAAAAAAAACACGCTTGACCCCGGGTGTGTGGCCAACTATCGGCCAATTTCTTTATTGCCATATCCTGTTAAAATTCTGGAACACATCGTCAGCAAGTTTCTATCCCAGTATCTTGAGGAGTATTCGTGATGAGATGCAATTTGGCTTTCGGCCCAAGCACGGTACTAAAACAGCACTTGTTACCGTGCTTGATGATATGAGGATGCAGGCGGACAGAGACCAGTCAGTGATCTTGGTGCTGTTGGACATGTCAGCGGCTTTTGACACTGTTAACCACGGTATACTGCTGGAGAGACTTAAAGACCAGGGTGTGACTGGTCGTGGCCTTGACTGGCTTTGATCTTATCTAACAGACAGGACACAGACAGTGTGCCATCAGCCGTTCTCCGCTAACAAGTCTTCCTTACGACAGGGGGTCCCACTGGGTTTAGGCATTAGTCCTTTGCTCTTTAACATTATTTGCAGCCTCTCATTCCCCTTATCAGATCCTTTGGAGTGGAGGTGGTGAACTATGCGGATGACACCCAGCTCGTGTTGTCCTTGGAAGGGAATTATTCCATTTCCCTGGAAAGACTTCACGAGTGTATCACTAGCACCACGAAGTGGCTTAAGAAGAACTGGTTACAATTTAACAGCTCTAAAACGGAAGTGGTCCTGTGTTCTTCCAGAAGATCTGTTCAGCCTGTTTTACCCATCTTTCAGTTGTCCCCTACTGGCGCACCTATTGCCCCTTCTAGCACAGTACGCAATCTGGGGGTGATGGTGGATCAGGACCTCCAACTGAATTCTCAGGTTAAAAAAACGGATGGCACTTGCTTCTCGCTAGTGCGAGTGCTGAGAAAGATCCACCCTTTTTTGTGTAACTCTGCTAGAACGCAGGTTGTGAGATGCGTAATTCTCAGCAGACTTGATTACTGCAACTCTCTATATCTGGGTGCGCCTAACACCCTTATCGGGAAGCTGTACAGAATACAAGCCATTGCAGCGAAACTCGCTTTAAATAGGCAGCGAAAGACCTCAACCACTTTAGCCTTGCGAGATCTGCATTGGCTGCCGATCCACCAGCGAATTCAATTCAAAGCTCTATGCACTGTCTTTAGGGCAGCTCATGGAATAGGCCCTAAGAACCTGCAAAGAAAATTCAGCTGGTATTCTCCAACTAGAAACCTTTGTTCTGCTTCTGCAGTTCTGATGAATGTAGTCAGGTTCAGGTGGTCCAGACAGGTGGCAGATCCTTCTCTGCCATTGCTTCTCGGCTATGGAACACTCTCCCTTTGGATCTACGTCAGGTCCAAAGTCTTATGGATTTCAGGAAAAAGTTGAAAAAGTGTTTATTCCCTAAGCTGGAGTCATTTTTGCTTCTGATATTCTCTCTTTTTGTCCCTTTCTGTATCACACCTCGGCTGCTCCTATTAACTTCTGGAGGGGACTCTCTCTTTTTGTAAAGCGCCACGATACCCGTCGGGTGATAGAGCGCTATATAAGCACCACATTACATTACATTACATTACATAAAGAGTTTGGCTACAGTTAAGCTATCACTTCTGCGGGTAGGGTATGCTTCCACCCATTTTGAAAATAGTCAGACAATGACCAAAATATACTTCAATCCTCGACAAGCAGGTAACTGAATGAAGTCAATTTGTAATCTAATAAAAGGGCCTTCTGCTTTCCCAATTCTCCCAGGGCACACTACAGTTTTCTTACCAGGGTTTAATCGCTGACATGTAAGGCATCCCTGGCAAAGACTCTGTGCTACGTTCCTGAACTTCGCATTGAACCAGTCCCTTCTAAACAACCTCACCATTGCATCTCTCCCTATGTGTGTGTCCCCATGGTACATTCTGACCATTGGTGAAAGCATACAGTCAGTTAACACTGGTCTCCCATCTAGGTAGACTATTATGCCATCTTCAGGTCTCATCCGACACCTATTTTCTGCCTCACTTTGTAAATCTCTCAAATCCTCCCATGTAGTCACACCACTCACTAGCATAAGTTGGCAGCTGTTTCCACATGCTTCAATTTTCTTGATTATTGCCATTTTATATCAGGCACAATGTTGGGCCACTTGGTCAGCATAATGATTACCGGCTGTCACTCTGTCAGTTCCAGATTGGTGAGCAGCACACTTAACCACGGCCAATTCTTTAGGCAATTGAATTGCTTCAAGTAATTCTTTTACAAATTGTCCAGTTTTAATAGGGGTTCCTGAAGAAGTCATGAACTCCCTTTGCATCCATAATTGGCCAAAGTCATGCACAACCCCGTAACCATATTGGCTATCAGTGTAAATGGTTACTCTCCAATTATTCCCAATTTTGCACGCTTTTATTAAAGCAATCAATTCGGCTACTTGTGCAGACTTGACTCCTGGTAAATAGGATGCTTCGACTATATTTGATAGTGTGCATACAGCAAAAGCAGCGCTTAGTCCTCCTTCCTCATGGCGCTTACAAGAGCCATCTACAAATAACTCATGTTCTGGGTCTTTTAAAGGTTCTTCCTATATGTCTGCACGAGGTTTAGTACTGAATTCAGTTAAGTCGATACAATAATGTTCGACTTCTTCTCTCACTTCTTCAAAGTGAGAATTTGGCAATAAGGTCGCTGGATTTAAAATAGTGCATATCAATATTGTCACATTTTCTGAACCAAGGATAATTCTTTTATATTTTGTCATCCGACTAGGTGTTAGGTGCTGAGTACGTTTTCTGGTTAGCAGAATCACGACTGAATGTGGAACATACACTGTTACAGGATGTCCCATGACAATGGATTCACTTTGCTCAAGACTCATGCACCTTGCGGCTACCGCTTTCAAACAACCTGGCAGTGCTGATGCCACTGTGTCCAATGTGGCAGAAAAATATGCTACAGGTCGTCGCATTAACCCATGGGTCTGGGTTAGGACTGAAAGAGCATAATTGTCTCTTGTGTCACAAAATAGTGCAAACTCTTTTGAATAATCTGGCATCCCTAATGCCGGAGCTTCACATTAACTGTTACACAGTTTCAAGAAAGCAGTCACGCTTTCTTCGTCCCACTCGACTGGGTCCTTTGCTCGTTTTTTTGTCATTTGAATCAATGGCTTTGCAAGTACTGCAAATCCCACAATCCACTGCCTGCAGTAACCTACAACTCCGAGAAACATTCTGATTTCTTTCTGCGTTTGAGGTAATTTCATGTTTTGAATTATCCTGATTCTTTCAGATGTCACTCTCCTAACCCCGTTTTCTATCTGGTGTCCCAGATACTTTACTGAAGTTGTACAGTATTGCAATTTCTCTGGGGACACTTTATGTCCACCTTTTGCTAAATGGTTCAGCAATGTAATGGAATCAATTACACAGTCATTTCTTGTTCTCGATGCCAATAATAGGTCATCGATGTACTGCACCAGAACAGATTTTCTGGGCAGTACTAGTGATTCTAGGCACTTTTTCAAAGTCTGATTAAAGATGGATGGACTCTCCCTGTACCCCTGAGGAACATGATTCCAAACGTATACATGGTCGTCAAACTTGAACGAAAATAAAAACTTGCTATCTGGATGCAGCGCGATGGAGAAGAAGGCATGGCATACATCAATTAGAGTGAACCACCCTGCTCCCCGTGGTATTTGATACAGAATCACAGCTGGATTTGGTACTACTGGACAACATGGGACGACAATCCTATTAATTTTACGGAGGTCTTGGACCACCCTGTACTTTCCATTTGGTTTCTTTATGGCAATTATAGGTGAATTACAAGGACTGCTCATTATTTCTTCTAGAAAGACTTGTTCAACCAAACGCACTACTTCTTGTGCAACGCCTGCCTTTATTTCGGGACTCATTTTGTACTGTCAAATGTTTGGGTAAACGGCACCTTCTTTCACTGTTACTTTTATGGGATCGACATCTGCCATTAAGCCTACTTCTTTACCTGTAAAATTTCATACATCAGGATTCACAAACGTTTTTAGTTCTCCTTGTAAGTCTTCTAGGCACATCTTTTTAACTTCTGTTTCTTGTCTGGCCAGCATAATTTTAT
The DNA here is from genome assembly GCF_964261635.1 of Lissotriton helveticus. NCBI lineage: Eukaryota > Metazoa > Chordata > Amphibia > Caudata > Salamandridae > Lissotriton > Lissotriton helveticus. Next base: position 2,073,829,963 of record NC_136063.1, read on the forward strand.
ACACTCCGTCTTCACCTGGAGTCTGAATTTCAACACCATTTGGTGTACAAAAGATTGTGCAGTTCATTTTACACAGTAGATCCCTCCCTAGCAAGTTTACAGGGCTAGAATCGCACACTACGAATTTGTGCATTTCTCGGAAGTTGCCAATGCAGACTTCCATATGTTCCGTGAAAGGGGTCCTAATTTGTTTATTAGAAACGCCCACTACTTGGATCGCTTCTTTTGAGAGGGGTAGGTTTGGGATGTCTGCTGTTCTCTATCGTAGCACCAGTGTCTGTTCAATAAAAAAGGTAACATCATTTCCCTCCACTTTCCCTTCAATGTAAGGACCTGACTGATCTTCCGGTAAGGATGCGCCAAGTACGCAATCCTCTTCCCCCCTCTCAGGCACCGTCAATCTTCTTCAAATTCGAAATATGTGTCCTGCAAAAGAAACTGTGGTGTCACCGTATTTTTCTTACCACTTCCCTCCCGAAATAAGGTGCCAACACTGAACTTTGGTTGACTCACAAAATCTGGCATAGGGACTTGAGGCAATTGATTCTGTATTACCTGTTGCGGCTGTCTCAATGACACCTCATTCTGCGTCTGTGGATTCAAATTTTGATTTTGGACATTATTATTCTTTATTAATTTACACTTGTTTCTCCTAGGAAGTTGCTTATTCAAGGGCTAATTCTGTCTAGATTAGACTATAGCAACGCCCTGTTTTTGGCCGCCCCAGAATCGACCATTAACACCCTCCAACGCGTTCAGAACTCGGCGGCTAGGCTGCTTGCTGGCACATCTCGTGGAATATCGGCCAAACCTGCAGTCAAAGCCCTCCACTGGCTGCCAATACGGGAAAAGATTAAATTCAAGTCCCTGTGCATTGCCCATAAAACTCTTCAGAACAAGGGGCCCCCTATTCTAGGGAGCTTGGTCCGTCTGTATAAGGCTATCAGGGCCTTGCATTCGGACCCTGGAAATTTGACCATAGTTCAAAGAGTCAAGAAGGTTCCGACTGGAGGGCGTCGATTCTCGGTCAATACGGCGACCCTGTGGAATGCCCTCCCGGTTAGGGTGCGAACCGAACCAAGTTACTTGAAATTCCGAAAGCTCCCTAAAACGTTTCTCTTTCCTCACGATGTGTAAGACCTAGGCCCTTTCTCAGTTGTCCTCTGTTCTATAGCGCTGGGACGCTCCCGGGCAGCCATGCGCTTTATAAATCAATTTTTTTTTTAAATGTCCCAATTTTCCGCACCCATGACAAGGAAACTTTTTCTTTGTCTTTTCTTTACTCATTTTCCCTCTTGGTTTGCCCCCACTTCCTTCACTTTGGCCTTCTTTTCTGATTGTTTGCCTGCTGACTTAACTGAAGTTCCTGTTCTTCTGCATTTTAACTTGAGCCCACATTACCTTTTCTTCTAATTTCTTTTGTTTGTTATCAATTACATCCTCACTGTATTTTGCATACTTGAGAATTTCGTCGACAGGCTTTGCTTGCCAACACAGTTTATGCTCTTTAATTGTCTGGTAGATTTCAGGTTTTAATCCGGACACAAAACAATAAATAAAATGTGTCATGTCCTTATTATCAATGTTTTCTAAACCACTGTACTGCTTAAATACCTGCTAGAGGCGTTCATAATATGCATGTACAGAATCATCTTTATTTTGGGTTGTTCTGTCTATTTTAGTCTAATCAGTTTCTTTCGGAGAAATCTTTCCCTTTAAGTAAGTTATCACCTGATTTTATTTCTTCATCACTTCCCCTGAAGGGGCTCCTGTCTTTGGGTCTCTAGGGTATTCATCATTAGGCCAATCTACTGTGATTTTATACTCGGACCACAAATCAGCTGGAACAACAATGTCAAATAATTAATCTAAATTATTTAACAGTACTTTCTACACCTTCACAGACCTTTCGACTTGTCAATACCATTCTACACGTTTTTCTCTAAGTTTTGGAAAATCATTAGTAAATGATCAAATATCCTGTCGTGACCATGGGACATGTACATAACCTCCTCCTGGCACCTCTCTCATTGGACACAACCTTTCGACTTTTTCTGCTTCTTTTAGTAAATACTCAGAAGACGTTTTATTTGCCTGTGCTTCTTCCTTTTTCTTTGTCCATCTTACTTTCCATTTGTCCAAATCTCCTAATTTTTGCAACAACAACAACAATTCTTTTATTTGCAATTTACGCTCTATATAGTTTCTGCAATACCTTTGCAATACCTTTGATTTGCCAATATCAATTCCCATTTCCAAAGCCAAATTCATTAATTTTTCATGATATATTTTTGTATTTTGAGTAATACTTCTGCATATAAACAATAATTCATCTTCATCGAATGAGTTCAGTCTGTCCAGTCCCACATTTCCTGCTACCATTTTCTCTAATTCCACCCTCAATTTGAATATCTCTAATACCTTTGACAGTGCTTTCTGCTTCTCTATGTTTCGGGTCCATCTATCTAATTCTTCCGGACTTACTACAGTTGCATGCCTCGTTCCTGAGGATGTTTCAATCTGTACCTCTTTTGAACTTGAGGGTGTAATTTCCCTGACTGAGTCAATTACTGGTTCTCGTATAGGTTAATCCATTAGGGGAATTACTGACTCACATTCACTCGCTTGATCATCAACTATTAGGGTTTCTTTTCTCGGCTGAACTATGGGTGTAGTCAGAACAGGAGCTTTAGGATTAGCTTGCTTATCTCCATATAATGGAAATACACAGGCCCTATTGTTAAAGGTATGGTCAAAGCTTCAGGACTTGTATTTAATTGGAAGATTTTCTGAATTAATTCACTACGTTGTTTATTTAAAGCTTTCTTTTCTCTTTTTCGGAGTACCTTTTCTAATGAGGTTTCATGTGTAACCTGCGGAATTAAAGGTGGTTGCAAGAACGGAGCACTAGGAGTAACTCTCTGTGTTTCTTCTTGGTAAGGTGGCGGATTCTTCATTAATAAGTCATCTAAATAATCATCATCCGAATCACCACTAGTCATTACATTTCTCTTTTTCCCTGTACTTTTACTTCCTGACAGTTCTTCTGTGGTAAAATCAGGATATATTCCTTCTACTAACATAGATTGTCTCCACCTTTTCATTTGCTTATCTCTTGTCTCTTTTAGAAATTTAGGGTAAAACTTACTCCAATTTCTGTCACTTCTAGACCTGTCTCGCTCAAATGCCTCTGTATTCCACTCCTCTAGAGCTTCATATTGCGTTAATCTTGGTCTGAGATCTAGTTTATTCATACGATTTCTTAAATTATATAACATTCTACCATTAAAAGTACCATGTTCTGGAAATGCCAAAATACCATCTTCATTAGTGTACTCTATCCAGTTCTCTAACCGCACACATGTGTGATAGCTCCTTCCTACCATTATGTATGATGCAGGCATATTAGGTGGTGGAATAATAATCCCTTCTCTGGTTTTAATAACTTTTTCTTTTTTTAAATAATTCTTTAATCTACTGAAAAGTGACATCTTTCTTTTTTCTCCGTACATGATATAAGGTCTTCTAATTTGTTGTTCTCTCGCGAATCCTATATATCTTCTATCAGGACGGTTTCCTATAGCTGCTGGATCTAAATGCCACATACACCGCTATATTAATTTGCACCGAGTGTCAATTAATTCAATTATTTCGGTTTGTTTACTTTGCAGAAATAGTTCTCCAATACCAGCGCGTTTCTTAATTTTAATGACCAATGAGGTTTAGATTTACAAGCAGCGTTAACCAATTATTGCACGACTTTTCTGTGACGTGAATCTCACTCACTGCACTCACCCCTCCTTTACAATTTTCTCACGCTACACACCCGCTGTTTCTACCAATCCCAGCGTGGCTCTCTATGACGTCAGTGCAGCACCTGCGACTGACTCCCTCCTTTGCAAGGTAATGAGACAATTCAATTTCTTTCAATATTCAATTATGCATTTCATTAATTGACAACATGAAAACATTTGCTACTGTGCCTGATTGACTAAATTCAAAAGAAAAGACAATTTTCCTTTCACAAGAGTAAACCTAATTCCGTCTACTCTTCAAACACTGCGAGTAAAACAACCTTCCGTTTACTATTCACTTAAGCAAAAAGAACATGCTACTCCTTCAGAATTACCCTTTCTAGGTGATATAAGACCAAAGTTTCACCAGTGAACTCCTTTGCTACCAATCACTCTCACATTTATACTAAGAAAATAAACCTAACTAGTGCTTCAAGTTTTACCTAACTTTTTACACCTATTCCTCAAGGCAAGTAACCTCTCAGCAGCGTGGCTTCTATTTACCACCCTCTTTCTTTATCCCGGGATATCCAGACAACATTTAACACAACACAAGTGGGTTTTGGCTAGTACATAAAAATCAATAATTCAATCAATAATCAATAGTCGATACACAACTAACTACCTAATTTTAATTAATCCCTAACCATAGCTCTGCTACCAGAAAAGTATACTGATAGAGCGCGCAGGGAGCAACTAGCTCAGTTTTACCAATACTCACCTGGGCCCATAAAAACATTCACACTGTGAACTAGTAGTTCTGCCTAACTAATTTCTAAGTTTAATCACCCGATCAGTTCTTTGGGTCCTTTTAGGACTTATACCTGTAAACCATGACTTACCAATCCTTCTCACCTTTGCTATAAGTCCTAGGGATCGAAAAGGGAGTTGAGTTTAAATAGGCAGTATTTAAAACACATTTATTTTTCCTGTAATAAACCACAGACTGGGGGAAAGTTTTAAAACCTTTATCTATGATAGATTTTCTGAGTCAAATTGATAAAGCCACAAAGTTGTGACTATGAATTTTACAGGCAAGAATATAACCAGTAGGACATAAAGTTTGTAAGAAATCACAGTAACACCTTTAGACATTGGTACCTGGGAAGGGTGAGAAAGGGAAATAGCACAAGGACATACCACATGAATGATATTTACCTAGAATGGTGCAATGACCAATCCTGGTCACGGGCTGGGGAAAAAGACCAGGGCCAGGCTCCCGACTAATCAGGTGCCCAAGGGACAAGACAGGTGCAGATCAGGACAGGTGACCTCCTCTAAGTGCAAAGCCAGCTCCACACCCCTCTCTCTAGGATAAGCCAGTTAGTACCCCATCTGGGTTATCAATTCTTCTGACAGAGTGCTCCGCCAGCACCTCTGCTCACGATCGCCTATTGAGTGCATTGTGTCAGTGACAGGTCAGCTATTCGGACAAGACGGACAATTTCTCTATCTAAACCTACCTTAGTTATACCATTTTGAGGGCAATGTACCACCACTAAATGTTGCAAATGTATGTGATCCTCTTCAGTGATTGGTTGGAAAGACGAGGAGAGGTCATCACACCATACAAAGATGAGGTAATTTCAATTCGATTCATATTGATTGAATTCCCACCCACAATTTACTTTCCCATGACTTTATTCCGCCCAACAATACTGTTCAACAAATCTTATACAATTTATGTAGCTTCAGTTCCTCCTGAGGTCAGAAGGGCATTTTCTCGTAGACATCGTGGGTAAGATGATTCTTGGCGGTGATTCAATGCCAGTGCTTCAGCAATTTCGGAGTCAGAGTGCGCATGTGCAGCATCGTCCAAGATGGAGGATGTGACAGTATTCAGGCCCAAGTACGAGCTAGTAGCAAAGTCAAAAAGAAACACATTAGAATACAAAAATAAATGATTGCACTGTATACCACTTATCTCTACTCTAACCCCATTACTTTATTTTAACTTGTGCATTAATAGTTAAGCAGAACAAACAAGCTTAGTACAAGCTGCACCATAAGCATTAGCATGGGAGATTTAAAGCGGCTTTTTTGGCACTAGTGCGCAGAAGCGAGAAATGCCCTCCAAAGCAGCAAGACGTCACACCACGGGAGCGTAGCAGACGCATGCGCAATACAGTTCCCTCGTTTTCGGCTGCCATATTAGTTCACTTGAGTTAATGTTAGTAAAAGCACATAGAAAAGCTTCCCCTAGATACTTGTAATGTTGTGTAATGCAGTTATTAGTTGACAAAACACGTTGATTAATATCGTACAGGTTATTTAGAGAGGGTTGAGTACAAGTAAGTTTCGATATATGTGAAACCTTGCCCCATCACTGCAGACAGGTGTAGTGCCAAGTACAGGTGGAGTATCATGTTCTCAACTTTCACTTGAGTTGCGGTGGAGAAACACTCTGGCCTCCGGTACAGGGCACGCTTGTTGAATCCCCACAATGGGACTTCTGGCAAAAGGAAAGGAGACTCAGGTCCTGATTATAGGTGGATCATAAAATTCCAGCTCCTGCTCAAACCTGTATTTGTGAAGGAATCCGAATTATAAGTTTTGTCGAATGTGTCTCTCCTGGTAAAGTCCAACCACTGGTGTTAAATATCACCAGGTCAAACCTGCTTGAATATAACACCTTAAAATTTCCAGGACATGCAGATTTTGGAGCCAAAAGCACCAAAATACACATTATTTACACACAATTGAGGAAAATGTCATGCTACATCCTATTTGCCACAGCCAATACATTTTGACACCTGCATAGGCAGATTTGATCAGATATGATAAATATGGTTCAGAACAGCATGACATTGGCAATGATGGGATAAGTATTGCATTGCAGAAAACAAAAGTAGGCAGTTGCCAGTGCTGCACAGGCCCCTTTTTAGTACCATTTTTTAAAATATAGAAATTAATTGGAATTTAGAATGATTAACCAATAATAGAAACAAATGCATTATTTTGGGTGCCTCTGTGTTTTTTATTTGCACTGTAATATATATGGAGTCCATAGGCAGATACTATTCAGTTGAGTATACAAGTTTCTACTGAGATGTGCAAGACTCTTCAATTCCCATGAGAAATCCATACTGCACTGAAACTCCTACACATATTTTATGATACTGTTTGGGGTTTCGGGCTTCCTTGTACAATCCCCAATCCCCAATCCCAAGAATGCTTTCTCTTTCCTACTGAGACCCAACACTAGTAGGATATTTAATAACACAATCAGGGCTATCTATTCAGAAACGTAACTTACACTTGTGAGTACTTTTCACATTAATTTCACTCTTACACTTTTGAGTACTACTTTTGGCTAGTCATAAAATCATAGTGTAAAGTTACATAAAAGTGTAGACTTAAACATCTCCACCCCTTGAAAAAAAAATGGACCAACGTTTACGAGTGTAAGTTAAGACACAGTATTAAGTTCAACACCAGGCCAACCACTGATACTGCAATACTTTCCATCGAAAATAATGAAGTGAGAGACTTAAACTAAAATCCAATGTATTATAAATTTTAATAAAGTTTTTTTAAATGTTCCCCATACTTTACAATAGGGAGTTAACTAACCCGAATATGGAGTCTCCTTATGGTAAGGACTAGGGAAAGTAAAAAAGAAAAAGTTATTTAACTCAAAAATAAATGGAAAAATATGTGTTGTTAATTATGAACGTAAACTAATTTTGTGTATTTATTTTAAATGTAGAATAACATTAAACATTCCACAGCACTATTAACTTAATATTGCATTACATGTTCAATTAAGTTAATATATTACATTAAAAAAACAACAGTAAGCTTACATTTAAAAAAAATCCCACCTACAGTAATTTTTTACTATGCATCAATAATTGAGTGATCTATAGAATTAATTCAAACTAATATAATTGTATTTGATTAAAAGTTCATGTTAAATTGTTTAATACATTAAAACAATGTTGTTTAAATATTAGATAAGTATGCAATACTTTTTTAGTTTGAGGTTTTCTTGTATTAGATTCTATTTATTTGTATTTTTACCTGTTTTAAAAACTTTAAATTAATTTAACATTATTTCCTAAGGAGTTTTATTTTAAGTACCTACTACTAATATTTTCTATCTGAGGGTGCTGCAGTACCAGTGTTTGGCCATGTGTGGTGCTTGATTTACTCCAGCTCTGACTTGAATAAATTATTACTCTTTGGGTCCCTTTTTGGCTTTAGTTACTATAGAATTGCGGTTTGTGAATAGCAATGGGCTTACTCTTTTTTGGGTGAGTGCAGGTCCATAGTCATCAATTCACCATAATATCAGGGCTAGCAGAAGTGACATACACACTCTATTGCTGTAGTTAAATCATTGGAAGTGACATCATATGGCCTATGATCCTGAGTTTTCGTAGGAAGGAATGTCTCATTACCGTAACCCTGATGACACTGTAATAAGAGATATTGCTGAAGTTCCATGATAGCTGCATGTGTACTATAACAGCACAAAACAAACAAATGTATATTTTAGATACCACCTGAATTAGGGTGCTGACATCATTTTTGAAAGTGATGGCATGTAATACTTTGCCTGAAAGGTAGCTAACAAGTGAGGAAAGCGAGTCAGACATCTTCAAGGAGGTTTTGCATACATAATTAAAACATTTTTTTTTACTATGAGGTCATAGTGATTCAAAAAAGCCATAGTTTCCAAAAAGCTACTCATTAGAAATTCAAGTCTTTTCATGGTGCTGCAAGCCAATTAAATCTAATACTCTCCAGGAGTTGACCTCATTTAAAAGAAAATGTGCTATGGGTGCCCCACATATCAAAAAAGCTGCCATTTTACCAGGGCCAGCATCAAAATCCCACATATGCCATTGGTGCCCCTTATGTAAAAAAATAGATACAAAATGCCAATTCCAGAATTTTGACATTAATGCCATCCACATACCATGGGTGACCCTTATGAGGAAAATACACTCTAGTATTTCAGGGCCAGCATTTCCTCATGGTTACCACCTCCCTTAAGCCATGATTGTCCTCCCTTATGACGAGAATTAGCACCAATGTGCCACCAGCATTTTGCCATGGGTGCCCTCTATGCCAAGAGTTTCTTCAAGTATGTCAGCAACAAAATATTTCTATTTGTGCCCGATATACTAAGGATTGCCTCCAGTATGGAATACTAGTATTTTGCCATGGGTGTCCCTATAAGCTAAAAATTACCTGCAGTATGCCAGTGCCAATAGCAGGCTCACAAGCACAACACCGCAATCTTACTCATGCTCACAAACATTCCTTCAGTCACTTTCAATCTCACTCATACTCTCTCATTTATGCACACTCATGCATTCAGTTTCTCTTGCACTCACCCTTACTCATTCTAACTTATTTGTACTCACTTATTCTTATTATGACTCAGTCACCCACACTCACTTTCACTCATACTTGCTCTGACTTACTCATTAGCATTCACCCTCACTTATCTCACTCATTCATTCATGCTCACTCACTCCCACATTCACTCGTACTCACTTGCACACACTCTTACTTGTTCTCACTTAAATTGACTCACTCATTCTCATGGTTATAATCGCTCACTGTCACTCATTCTCACTGACTCTCTATCTTTCCGCACACTCATTCTTATTTACTCAGACTCACCCACTCTCACTCACTTGCAACACTCATACTTTCACTCTTCCTGACTCACTCATACTCACTTGTTGACACTAGTTGTCTTTCACCACCTGTCACTGTCTCTCGCTTACACATGTAGACACATGATCACATGTATAAATGCTGTCTCTCACACAAAAACACTCTCACCTGCAAGCAGGCACACACCATACATTTTAAAGCATTTTTTATGACTTGCCAGTGAAAGTCTTGTTGTAGATCCTGCTACTTCATTGTTTACTATAGCTATACGGAAGTATAGTCTATTATTCACTAATAGATTCCTAAAAATGATCAGAAAGCAAAGAGAGTGGAGCCGAGTCAACCAAGGATGTGTTCATGGCGCTGATTTTGTCACCTGAGGGGCCAGGTGTATCAAAAGCAGTGCAGCTGTGATCCCTGGTAACCCCAAAATGACATAATTGGGCATGTTCCTCCCTAAACCCCTTCCTAACCCTCCCCTTAACACCTCTCTTTTAGTAGTAAGTATGCCCTTTTTCCAGCCACTGCCTCTGTCCTTTCCACATTTACTCAAGAAATCAAAATGGAGAGTGAAGATGAAAATGGGCGAATCGTCCTCCTCTAAATACTGTTTCTCAACACAAAGATTCTACTGTTATATTGCTTAATGTTCTTTGAACCTTGAAGGTTTTAGTCATAACAATGGTGTTGAAAAGATGTTGATTCCAAAGCACCTTCTCGTTGTTGTTAGAAGGGCAATCCTTTTGGAATTGTAAAATACCCCACACACACTGAAACCTGATTCAGTGTCATGCTTCATCATTGGGGTCTTCCCATCCCTCCGAGGGTGGTGTGTGCTAGGACCTACGTAGACGTGGGAGCACTTGCGTTCGTGATAGAAGTTATGTGTAGTGCATGGGGAGGTAGGGACATGAAAAAATGGTGCAAAAATGTAAAGGTTCCCTGGCTAGTGGAAAAAATAACTTTTTTTTTCCCCTAGCTGGATACAGTAAAAATGGGGAGGTGTAGATGGTGTACCGTAATGATTCACTTTATACAGGGTCAACACGTTTCAGAAGCCATCCCCCTGGCATTTTTCATCAGGACCAAGAACGATCCCTACATCACTGTTGGGCATATTATATATGTACTAAGGACCAGTAGGCATATGTACAATTAATTATTTTTCACTGACAACAGTGATGTTGGGATCGTTCTTGGTCCTGATGACACCTCCCCATTTTTACTGTTTCCAGCTCTCTCCAGGTGTCTCTAACATCCTCTTTCATTAGCCATCAGACTGCTTATACCCCGTTGTCTAACAAATTACTGACATAGGGTCATATGTAGGTGGCCAAATACTGGTCGGTCAAGCCGAAAATCGGTAGATTTCGGCTTTACCGACCGGTATTTAGCCATGTGAGATGTACATAATACCGAATGGCATCGATAATAACAAATCGGTACATAATTACCGATTCCTTATTTACTGACAGGAGATCACCGAAACAATGAATACCAAATCGGAAATAACGATTCGGTAAAACCCCCAAAAAGCGATGTAGCAAACATCAGTATTACCGAATTTGACCAAATTTGGTAATAACGATTCGGTATTTACCACTTATCCAAAGCAGGTGGTAATCAGGTACAGTGCATAAAAACAGCCACAAAATGCAACTGTGTGAACACAATGGCGGGCCTCTACCTCATAGCAAGGCGGCTACGCTTGAGAGCAGCAGGAGTGAGGATCTGGAGACGGGAAGAGCGGGTGTACAGACTGAGCATCACATTGTTTCAATTGACTGAACCAGAAATCCATGAAAGGTACAGACTGCACCCACACACCATCCTTGACCTAATACGGGACCTAAAACCTTATCTGGAGCATCAGACACCAAGGGCGCACGCAATCCCCACCCATGTCCAGGTACTCTGTTGCCTGCACCTCCTTGCATCAGGAAGTTTCCAGGGTGTGATAGCCGCAGTGGGTGGTGTGTCACAGAGCTGTCTATCCCGTTTCTTCAACACCTTTCTGGATGCCATGATGGACAGAATGGAACATTACATTACCTTCACCAGTGCACAGGCGGAGCTGCAGAGGACAAAGCTGGAGTACTAACAACTTGCGCAGTTCCCACACGTCATTGGCTGCGTCAATGGGACCCATATACCGATCTGCCCACCTGCAGCAACTGAATACATCTACAGAAACTGCAAATCCACCCACTCAATCAATGTGCAGGTGATATGTGATGCCACGTACATCATAACTGACATCGTGGACAAATTCCCCGGGAGTACCCACGACTCGTACATCTTCCGGAACAGTGGTATCCATACACGTCTGCTTGCTGGTGAATTTGGAGAAGGATACCTACTAGGTAAGTCAATGTGACACACCCTGATGTACACCCTGGCTCAAGCTGTTGGTCACACAAATTAATGGCACTTTCTTCTGTACATAGGTGACAGCGCATATGCCCTCTGGCCGTATCTACTCACACCATATCTCAACCTAACCACCCCAAGGGAGAGGAGATACAATGTGGCACATAGGAGCACACGCAACGTGGTGGAGCGCACATTTGGATTGCTTAAAAGCAGATTCCGTTGCCTCCACAAAAGTGGAGGTGCACGTCTGTACAGCCCCATCAAATGTTGCAAGATTATTGCTACATGTGCAATGCTACCCAATCTGGCCACAAAAAAAGGAACAGCAGTGGAACTAACTGACTCTGAGGACGAGGACAACCCTCAGCCAGAGCCCTGCGCAGCTGGTGTTGCAGTTGAACATGATGGGAGACAGAGATGGGCAGAGATAGCGTAAAACTATTTCTGAGTGAGTAACGAGGCAGAGCCAGTAACAGTTGAATGTTATGGTGTTTAATAAGCACAACACCAGTATTGTAAGCAGTGTCCAATCGGACATGGGTTACATCACCCATCTAATGTTTGGCAATAGGCAGTGGTCCCTACTTACTGTGTCCACGCGCTGCCTGTGCATGTTCCCTGGCAACACTGTCTGTAGTGTCAGACTGTTCCTGCGCAGTGCCGTGGCGTTCGCTGCGCCTCCTGTCCTCGGTGGGAGAGGGCGTAATGCTACCACGGCTGGTAGCCTCCTCACTGCCCCCCCCACCCCTTCCATTGTGGCTGCCTTTGCATTCTGCAGGAGCTCTAATGCTGAGGTCATAGAAACCATGCCCCTGGCCACATCCCTGCTGCAATGCGCCATCTCCTCCTGCATGGCGATGGAACTGCGACACATCAGTGAGGCTGCAGTGGCCAGCCGGTTCACGGACTTGGTATAGGCCTGGAGCCTCTGCCTCTCCCTGCGCCTGCCAAGACGATCCTGCTCCAGCTGGCTGCAGAGGTTGTCCACAGAGGTTGCTAATCTCTCCATTCCCTCACACAAGTTGTCTCCCATTGCACTGATGCCCTTTTCCATCCTGTGCTTGTGCTTTTTGATGTGTGCCACCTCCCTGTGCAGTGATCTCATCTCCCTCCATTGCAGGCGCTGGACCTTCAGCATGCTGCCTTCCAGTCCAGCAAACACACTTTCACCCTGTTCGGATGCTTCTGGACTGTCCGGCCTTGCCCTGCGGCGTCTGGATGGACTGTGGCCGCCCTCAGACGGAGTAACAGCCCTCTCCCAGTTGCCTCCCTCATGGATTGGACTTTGTTGACCCCCTGTGCCCTCCTCTGACGACTCCTCCATCTGCTGGAGGGTGGCCACGGCAAGCCTCCGGCCTGACTGTGGTGGTGGTGGTGGTGTTGGTGGTGGTGATCGTCGTAGTGGGGACTGGGTATGAGGGGATGGCGGCATTCCCTGGCGCTGTGGTGATGCCTGTGGTGGAGGATTTGGTGGATGTGATTGCGCCGAGCTTGTGGTCCCTGCAGGCATGCTTTCTTCCTCTTGTTGCCTCCCCTCTGGCCTGGCTGACTTTGCTCTGCTCCCCTCTGCAGCACTGCGAGATGTCTCACCTGTAATGACACAAATGTAGATATACTCACTGCTCTGTCTGCATTTGAATTACATTAAACATCATGCCTACAGATCACAGTGATTGTCCTGACATAGCCAATTACATTAACATGCTATTGTGTTTGCTAGCCTGACTGTCCTATACATCAGTTCCCTCTAACTACATCTCCCAAAATGCATAGCAGGTAATGAGTAAGACATGGAGTGGAGTGGGAGCCCCTATGCCACTATGGGTATTGGGGTTGGGGAGGGGGTAGCACAGCATGCTGGGCATGCTTCTTACCTTGTTTCCTTGCTGCTCTGGCAGAGCTGTCTGAGTCTCCCATGCCACTCACACTCTCCGGCTGGATGGTGGACTCCACCATCAGTTCCAGTGGTGTTGGTGCTGGTCCTGGCTTTTGCTGTCTTCCTGAGGTCGTACCACCTCTTCCTGATGTCCTCAATGGTACACTGGGTCACACCTATGGCATTTATTTTGTCCCGAATGCCACTCCAGATTTGCCTCTTATGTGACTCGGGCACATGGTGGGACTGCTGACCAAAAAGCCTGTGATGGCTGACATCCTGGATCAGTACCTCCAGCTCCTTGTCACTGAACTTCAGTTTTCTTTTCCTCTCACTTCCCTCCTTCTCCCTGTCCTGGCTTGCCATTTCAATGCTTGTTTCCTTTTTTGTGTTCTTGTTTGTAGCTGTGAGGCTCTGTTGCTGCTGGCTCCTCAGCTCACCTGCCTGCCTGCCTTACAGTGAGCTCCAGGTCCGGTGCAGCTGCCTGGGTGTGGCCCCTTCCTGTTTGGGAGGTGATTGGGTGACACAGGATTGGCTGATTCATCGAATTACGAATTTTTGAATTACCGAATCGGTATTTACCGATTCGGTAATGAATTCTGTAATTCCGAATCAGTATTTTTTTTTTTACCGATTCGTTCCAATTCGGTATTTTTTACCGATTTTTAACGAATCGGTAATGTTTACCAATTTTTTATCTACATCGCAAATACAGAATTCTTAATACCGAATCGGTAAAATTCGATATTAAGGAGTCGGTATTCATGATTTACCTACATATGGCCCATAATGTGTTTTCAACTAATAATCCACTTTCTGACAGGGACCATCACTATTTGTAATTTTTCCATCATTGCTTTGAATGACCCCGGTTACCGGTGGGCATATTTGCTCAGGGATGTAGCATCTAAACAGCTGTGCCTTTATTAGAGCCAGCGTGATAAATTGGTTTAACTTCATAATGACACAGCTTATACTTATACCAGAGCAAGTGTGTCATCATTGGTCCTTATTGATTATCATTTTGTACGTCAAAAAACTAATGGACAACCTTCAATAAAACTTTACTCACCCACCTACCCTATCTTCTCTTAATAAAGTATCTGCTAGACAGCTTTAGGTGCAACAACAAGGTGATGATGGAATGTTAGAATTGATATCAGTCACTGGCCTCACTTGTGGTCGTATCCCAATCCAGTATTTTTCACCCACCATGCCACCTCAGTTTGGACCCAGCCACATGCAAATCAGCCTTGACTCTGCTCCTCATGTGAGCAGTCCAGCCCAAACTACCAAGCCAGGTCCACCCTGAACCTGAACACAAGCAACCTAGGACCGGTTTCACTCTTGTTAGGGCTTTTCAGCCAGGTACAGTTGTTTGATTCCAGTGGCACAGTAAGCACAGGGCCCATGGCAGGGCATACCCATCACACTTAAGTCATTAGTTGCAGCCACAACAAGCCAATGGAGTAGCTTTCAAGTCCTGGGTTCAACAGATGCAGGCCCAGTCCTCCTCAATCAGGCAAGAGGGCAGCAGGCAGCAGGTCAGCATATCCGGTCAGCAGTTCCTTCAGAGCAGCAGTCCAGCAGAGTGGCATTCCTTTCAGCAGGAGAGCAGCCCTCCTTCCTGGCAGAGTACAGAGAGCTCCAAGTGTACTGAAGAGTAGGTGTCTGTAGTTCAATACTTAATCCTGGTGCCCTTCCTACAGAAGGTGAGAGAAGCTTCTAGAAGTGTCCTTTTTAAGTGCGGTCATGGCTTGGTAGTTCGAACTGGACTGTTCCCATGAGGCACAGGGTCAGAGCTGATTTGCATATAGCCAGTGTCTAACCCAGGGTGGTGTGGAGTGCAAAAAAACGATGGATTTAGGCCAGATCCTTGTACTGGGATGAATGTATGACATTGTTCTACATTCTGTCCATCAACTGTGTTTTTTGCAATTTTCACACCGAGTGGGCTGGGTATGCTCAGACGTGAGTCCCAGGCTCTCCACACCACTGGAGTCAAGCTATCCAGGCTGATGAAGGCTGATAGCCAGAAACCGGTCCTTGGATGCTTGATTCCGGTCTGGGAAAGACATGGCTTGGTAGTTCGGACTGGACTGTTCCCATGAGGCACAGGGTCAGAGCTAATTTGCATATAGCCAGTGTCTAACCCAGGGTGGTGTGGAGTGCAAAAAAACGATGGATTTAGGCCCAGATCCTTGTACTTGGATGAATGTATGACATTGTTCTACATTCTGTCCATCAACTGTGTTTTTTGCAATTTTCACCCCGAGTGGGCTGGGTATGCTCAGACGTGAGTCCCAGGCTCTCCACACCACTGGAGTCAAGCTATCCAGGCTGATGAAGGCTGATAGCCAGAAACCGGTCCTTGGGTGCTTGATTCCGGTCTGGGAAAGACATGGCTTGGTAGTTCGGACTGGACTGTTCCCATGAGGCACAGGATCAGAGCTGATTTGCATATAGCCAGTGTCCAACCAAGGGTGGTGTGGAGCGCAAAAAAAAGATGGATTTAGGCCCAGATCCTTGTACTGGGATGAATGTATGACATTGTTCTACATTCTGTCCATCAACTGTGTTTTTTGCAATTTTCACCCCGAGTGGGCTGGGTATGCTCAGACGTGAGTCCCAGGCTCTCCACATCACTGGAGTCAAGCTATCCAGGCTGATGAAGGTTTATAGCCAGAAACTGGTCCATGGATGCTTGATTCCCGTCTGGGAAAGGCATGGCTTGGTTGTTCGGACTGGACTGTTCCCATGAGGCACAGGGTCAGAGCTGATTTGCATATAGCCAGTGTCTACCCCAGGGTGGTGTGGAGTGCAAAAAAACGATGGATTCAGGCCCAGATCCTTGTACTGGGATGAATGTATGACATTGTTCGACATTCTGTCCATCAACTGTGTTTTTTGCAATTTTCACCCCGAGTGGGCTGGGTATGCTCAGACGTGAGTCCCAGGCTCTCCACACCACTGGAGTCAAGCTATCCAGGCTGATGAAGGCTGATAGCCAGAAACCGGTCCTTGGATGCTTGATTCCGGTCTGGGAAAGACATGGCTTGGTAGTTCGGACTGGACTGTTCCCATGAGGCACAGGGTCAGAGCTGATTTGCATATAGCCAATGTCTAACCCAGGGTGGTGTGGAGTGCAAAAAAACGATGGATTTAGGCCCCGATCCTTGTACTGGGATGAATGTATGACATTGTTCTACATTCTGTCCATCAACTGTGTTTTTTTCAATTTTCACTCCGAGTGGGCTGGGTATGCTCAGACGTGAGTCCCAGGCTCTCCACACCACTGGAGTCAAGCTATCCAGGCTGATGAAGGCTGGTAGCCAGAAACCGGTCCTTGGATGCTTGATTCCGGTCTGGGAAAGGCATGGCTTGGTAGTTCGGACTGGACTGTTCCCATGAGGCACAGGGTCAGAGCTGATTTGCATATAGCCAGTGTCTACCCCAGGGTGGTGTGGAGTGCCAAAAAATGATGGATTCAGGCCCAGATCCTTGTACTGGGATGAATGTATGGCATTGTTCTACATTCTGTCCAACTGTGTTTTTTGCAATTTTCACCCCGAGTGGGCTGGGTATGCTCGGACGTGAGTTCCAGGCTCTCCACACCACTGGAGTCAAGCTATCCAGGCTGATGAGGCTGATAGCCAGAAACCGGTCCTTGGATGCTTGATTCCGGTCTGGGATAGACATGGCTTGGAAGTTCGGACTGGACTGTTCCCATGAGGCACAGGGTCAGAGCTGATTTGCATATAGCCAATGTCTAACCCAGGGTGGTGTGGAGTGCAAAAAAACGATGGATTTAGGCCCCGATCCTTGTACTGGGATGAATGTATGACATTGTTCTACATTCTGTCCATCAACTGTGTTTTTTTCAATTTTCACTCCGAGTGGGCTGGGTATGCTCAGACGTGAGTCCCAGGCTCTCCACACCACTGGAGTCAAGCTATCCAGGCTGATGAAGGCTGGTAGCCAGAAACCGGTCCTTGGATGCTTGATTCCGGTCTGGGAAAGGCATGGCTTGGTAGTTCGGACTGGACTGTTCCCATGAGGCACAGGGTCAGAGCTGATTTGCATATAGCCAATGTCTAACCCAGGGTGGTGTGGAGTGCAAAAAAACGATGGATTTAGGCCCCGATCCTTGTACTGGGATGAATGTATGACATTGTTCTACATTCTGTCCATCAACTGTGTTTTTTTCAATTTTCACTCCGAGTGGGCTGGGTATGCTCAGACGTGAGTCCCAGGCTCTCCACACCACTGGAGTCAAGCTATCCAGGCTGATGAAGGCTGGTAGCCAGAAACCGGTCCTTGGATGCTTGATTCCGGTCTGGGAAAGGCATGGCTTGGTAGTTCGGACTGGACTGTTCCCATGAGGCACAGGGTCAGAGCTGATTTGCATATAGCCAGTGTCTACCCCAGGGTGGTGTGGAGTGCCAAAAAATGATGGATTCAGGCCCAGATCCTTGTACTGGGATGAATGTATGGCATTGTTCTACATTCTGTCCAACTGTGTTTTTTGCAATTTTCACCCCGAGTGGGCTGGGTATGCTCGGACGTGAGTTCCAGGCTCTCCACACCACTGGAGTCAAGCTATCCAGGCTGATGAGGCTGATAGCCAGAAACCGGTCCTTGGATGCTTGATTCCGGTCTGGGATAGACATGGCTTGGAAGTTCGGACTGGACTGTTCCCATGAGGCACAGGGTCAGAGCTGATTTGCATATAGCCAATGTCTAACCCAGGGTGGTGTGGAGTGCAAAAAAACGATGGATTTAGGCCCCGATCCTTGTACTGGGATGAATGTATGACATTGTTCTACATTCTGTCCATCAACTGTGTTTTTTTCAATTTTCACTCCGAGTGGGCTGGGTATGCTCAGACGTGAGTCCCAGGCTCTCCACACCACTGGAGTCAAGCTATCCAGGCTGATGAAGGCTGGTAGCCAGAAACCGGTCCTTGGATGCTTGATTCCGGTCTGGGAAAGGCATGGCTTGGTAGTTCGGACTGGACTGTTCCCATGAGGCACAGGGTCAGAGCTGATTTGCATATAGCCAGTGTCTACCCCAGGGTGGTGTGGAGTGCCAAAAAATGATGGATTCAGGCCCAGATCCTTGTACTGGGATGAATGTATGGCATTGTTCTACATTCTGTCCAACTGTGTTTTTTGCAATTTTCACCCCGAGTGGGCTGGGTATGCTCGGACGTGAGTTCCAGGCTCTCCACACCACTGGAGTCAAGCTATCCAGGCTGATGAGGCTGATAGCCAGAAACCGGTCCTCGGATGCTTGATTCCGGTCTGGGATAGACATGGCTTGGAAGTTCGGACTGGACTGTTCTCATGAGGCACAGGGTCAGAGCTGATTTGCATATAGCCAGTGTCTAACCCAGGGTGGTGTGGAGTGCAAAAAAACGATGGATTCAGGCCCAGATCTTTGTACTGGGATGAATGTATGACATTGTTCTACATTCTGTCCATCAACTGTGTT
Source organism: Lissotriton helveticus (assembly GCF_964261635.1). Classification (NCBI taxonomy): domain Eukaryota; kingdom Metazoa; phylum Chordata; class Amphibia; order Caudata; family Salamandridae; genus Lissotriton; species Lissotriton helveticus. Next base: position 2,073,849,133 of record NC_136063.1, read on the forward strand.
TTTTTCTATTGTAAGTGGCGTCACGTGCTGTGTGTCTTAATACTGCCCTCACTCACACAGTTGTGTTCCATGCTTCATTAAAAGGCTGCTACCAGACACCCCTGCACAGCCAACGCCTGGGGTGGAGCAATAGGGTAGGCGAAGACAAACAAAAAATAAAAGAGAAACAATAAAGTCTAAAGTTACTGGGATCACCGGAAGTGAAAGTGCAGTGTAGTTTAAAACTAGCTCGGAGGTGTCACTGTGACTATACTTTATTCCTGGACCCTCCGGCCAGGATTAAAAACGTGAAGGTTGTGGTGATTGGGAGATGTAATGTGCTCCTTACACCCCTCCTCACTGCGAAATTGTCAACATGTTTTGGCCGTGTGTTTGCACCCCTCATTCGGGGTCATGCCGGCCTTCCACAGGACTCTGCCGGTCACAGAGTATATATGTATATGTATCTCTCACCTCGTAATCCGAGATAAGAGGATGTCAGAACCACTCGTCTGGCTCCGAGGTGTCCCCTCGACTTTACTCTGTTGATGTACGAGTTTACACCTTGTAAATGCTAAAATTGGTGGGAGGCAAGGAGAGACCCCCTCCCCTTAGTCACACTTTCCTCAAGGTGGGTGTTCTCCCGGTGGACTGCTCGTCTGCTCAAGCCGGTCAGAATTCCCACCAAATGTTAGCATTGATAAGGGGTAAACTTGTACATCAACAGAGTACAATCAAGAGGATACCTCAGAGCCGGAACAATGTTTTTTAATTGTATAGTCCTGTGCATACTTATATCTTAGGGGCTGATTACGACTTTGGCGGTGCTGCGCCTGCTCTCTGCTGACACAGCACTGCCAAAGTCATGAAGGAACCGCCCACCTTATTACAAGTTCAACTTGTGTTAAGCAGACAGTCCTTCCTTTTCACATGGTGGTGCCTGGAAGACAGAAAACGCCATGGGAACAAACTAAAAAAATTCCATAACAGCATGGACGGTGATGTCCATGCCATGCTGGAACTTTGGGGGAATACAGACAGGGGGCACATGTTGTGCCTCCCTGAATGTTTCACCATGGCGCGAGGAATGGGGAAGTGTAGGACCCCCTTTGTTCCTGCACGTCAGCTTTTTCAAGGCGATGAGGAAGAGCTGAGTCCCTTAAAATGATGACTACTCCTATAGTCATCTATCTAATCAGTATGCTTCCACTGACAAAACGTTTAATATAAAATTGACGCTACCTTTAACAAATTCCTATGGCAAAACAAAAAATCAAGAATTTCACTAAAAAAACATAGACTTCCTAAGGATATGGGGGGTGTTGGCCTTCCTAACTTTAGGAACTATCAAACGGCACTCTTGGTATTAAGGTATTAAGTGGTATCTAAGCATTAAATGCTAAATTGATGAGTCAGACTACTTCCCAGCATGGGTGTATTTGGAAAAATCGCTACTAGATGATACACCTATTTGCTCATATCTAACCATGAAAACATTTCACCATCCCATTCTAAATAAATCATTAATAGAACTAAAAAAAGCTATTATAAGAACATTGTAAAATAAGGATCCACAACTCCAATCTGGCATTCATCTGGCTTAACCTCAAAATTAAAATTGATGGACAATTAGTGTTGTGGATTGACTGGTTTAATAAAGGAATCAATCTAGTCAAACACTTATTTTCTGGGACTTCTCCATTCCCCTTCTCCAATTTACAAAACTGCTTTCTGTTGGGAAACCTCGACCTCTACAAAATTCTGAAACGTAAGGTTCAGCTATCTAAACACTCTGACCCATCACTACTTAACCTCATTGCTAGCTTATGGAAAGATGGCCATGTGGTTTCCAAAGTACCACACTATGCAAAATCAACTAAACTTCACTCACGAAATGAACAAAAATAGTAAGCAGAACCAGGAAAAAGCAACACATAATTTGACTGGAAGAATATTGGCAAATCCCATTTCATAAAAAAAGGTTTCACCAGTACTGTCCCAGACCAAATTTATGCTCCTTCATAGTTCCTACTGGACCCATTAAAAACTACATAAACTCAATCTACGCAAGACCCTTCCTGCTAGAGTTGCGGAGATCACAAGGTGACTTTGCTCATGTGCTCTTTTACTTTTCCACACTGTAAAAATACTGGGGTAGCATTTTTAAGTTTATTAAATATACCTTGGACATTACCACTTCTCATGAATTCTCCTAATTCATAATACTATGGCAACCCGATCCACAAATAAAAGAGGACGCTTCTTTCAGACTTAATGCTGACTCTAACCTGTCAACTGATTCTCTCCAGTTGGAAGAAGTCCAGTATGGTGTCCTTTCACATGCTGCTAGAGTGGCTTGCATTTCTTAGAGGAGATGACACTGCCTCGTTGCAACTTACTTCCTGGTGCCCTCTCAATAGGCCTATGTGGGGTTCACTCGACGCTGCTACCCTATAATTCAAATCACCTTAAACAGACAGGTCTAAGAGACAACAATCAGCTCACTCGTACTCACTCACTCACTGAGACAACCAATTATTCACTGTATTTTCAACCTTGCATGTTCAAATCACATGGACAAGGGTCGTAACGTCAATGTGTATATGTTTACTCAAATTCGATGTTTTACAAATGAGGGAACATATTTGGACATTCTGATTCCATGTTCCGACAAAGTCTTATGCTTTTTTAGTCAACATTCTGTTGTTTATTGTAATGTTGTGCACTTTTGTTCACCAATTTACACTCATCACTTTCACTGTGCTGTTCACTTGGAGCACCTACTGTATGCGTTTTCAGTACAGATGAACATATTCTGGTTGAGATACCTTCAATGTATACATATATGTTTAATGTTTGCACATAAATGTGCATGTAAAACAATATGTATTTCATGACTACATGATAGGTATTTTTCAAAACTTTGATGTTAGACTTGACCACTTTGTAATTACTTGCCTAGGAAACGCAGGCTACCCCTGAGGGAACCATTATTTAACTAAAGGGACAGGCCTACCAAATCTAATCCATGTAGCTTGATCATTGACAGATGTTTGTTGCAGGGGAAAAGCATGATCAGCCAATCCCTATGCCTCTATCATTTTCAGGCTGTCCCTCTCATTATGTTGTCTTGCTTTTAGCCCCATGCAGCCACTCCCTCTGCAGACATGTCTACTTAGCAACTTGGATTTGCTGCAGCTGAGTCCATGCTGCCCTCAGTTTTAGGTCCCGCCTGGCGAATGCAGCGCGAAGTTACTGAGTTGCCTCTCATGCGAGACAAGAGATGGGCACGTGCAAGAGATGGACTGGACTCGCTCCCTCTCTTCCCTCCTCTGGATACGTGCACACAGGACAGGAGATATGCATGCGCGCATCCACTCCCTCCACCCTCCCCCTCCCCGTCGGCTCCACGGCGAAAGCTTGTTTCAGCTGTTGTGTCCCTGAGGTACTTTAGTGTTTTTCTTTATTCAGTTCAACCGTCTCCGGATTTGCGTATGGAAGGGGGAGCACGGGCAAAGCCGCCTTCTTGGAAAAAAATTGGGAAATGTCAAACGTGACGGAACGCTTTAAAGATTCGTAAGGTGCGCGTGCATTCTGCCCTCCTTCCTGTTATGACGCTAGTTGACCCGTAACTCATACGGTGCCTGAGTCTTCCAAGAACCTGTTACCGTGCCCTTTTCTGCAGGCTCGCCTTGTACCTAGCAAAATAGAACATTAAACAGCGGGCGTAACACGCATGCTCTCTCCTCGTCGAGGTGCTGAGAGGGGAGGCTTCTTATGCTCGAATCGTTCCTTTAGTGCCACAAATCGTTAGTTAGGGAGGGTAGGTGCTGTTAAGTTAAAAACAAAAAACTCCGGCACCTGGGAGAGGAAAAATGAAAGAACCTCATAAAGCTTTTTTGCGTTTTCTTTTGTCCCGTGAAAGTGCTCCAGTGACAAGTGGGCTTGTGGCAAGAAACTCCCGGGGACTTTTTAACGTTGCGCAATATCGTCCATCATCTAAGTACACTACATTCGTGGCCTAACAAAGGTTTCATTTGCCCTGATAGAAGTAAGTAAAAGGAGGCCCCGCCCCTCGCTGGCTAGTTAAAGACAGCCATACTTGGGGTGTGGTGAGCCTCTTACGCGCAGCTAACACTGCTTCTGCTGCCGCAATGACAACTATGCCCCTGCATTACACAGTTCATTTTCCCACCTAAAATGTACTTTTTAGTCACCGTCATCTGGTCAAAAAATGACGTACCCAATTGTTTAACTGAAATTAATAGATGCTCTAAATCCTGCACAATTTGAAACGACATGCCTAGTGCATACACAGTGATAAACAACACACACAACCACACACACAACCACACACACAGACAACCACACACACACACACAACCACACACACAACCACAACCACATATACACACACATACAACCACACATACAACCACACACACAACCACACACACACCACACACACACCACACACACAACCGCACCATCAGTGCACACTTTCACCAGACACAGACACCATCAGTAGTCAGTGCACGCTTTCACTGGGCACAAAAACCACCAGCCGTCAGTGCACGCTTTCACTGGGCACAAACACCACCAGCCGTCAGTGCACGCTTCCACCAGGCACACACCACCAGATGTCAGTGCACGCTTTCACCAGGCACACACACACCACCGGCCATTAGTGCATGCTTTCACCAGGCACACACACACCGCCAGCCGTCAGTGCATGCTTTCACCAGGCACACACACACCACAAGCTGTCAGTGCACGCTTTAACCAGGTACACACACCACCAGCCATCAGTGCACGCTTCCACCAGGCACAAACACCACCAGCCATCAGTGCACAATTTCTACAGGCACACACACCACCAGCCATCAGTGTACACATTAATTGTTAACGCATCCACAATTAACTATTGAAGCAATCGCAGTATGGCACACTTTACTTTTAAACATATTCATCTAAAGGGCGGCATGTCACCATTGCTACAAAAATATATACACAATTTAAAGACTTTTGTTCCAATTGGTGTTGCAATATTTAGCAATGCCAATAGCTCAAACTTAAATATTTGCAAGACCTATTGCATTGCAAATGCTTGTTTTTTATAGTAAGGGAGTGCCTCTCTTCACCACCATACCCTTCATTGCATTGCATACTGTCTTCTGGAAATACTAGTGCCAGCCCACTAGGAAGAAGGGGACGATGGCTCTCTCCTCTGTTATCCAGGCCCAGTAGAGATGCAGCCAGTTTCAGATACTTCTGGTATTGAGAAACAACATGACCTTCTGGGCTGTCGCTGTTATGCAAAATAGCATACATCTTGACTAAATTGCAGCTATGGTCTCTTGCTAGTAAGCTGATAGATTCAGCAATTGGATGATGCCACCAAACTGCAATGTGAGAAGGAACTAGTAAGATGTCTGGATGCTGATCAGAAGCACCAATAAAATATTCCCCCAATTACTATATTTTAATAAGTCTGTTTTGAAAATTACTTAGCAGATGCCCCATTGCTTAAGTTACGGCTTTGGCATAACTCTACAAGGTGCACTTACCCACCCATGGGTGAACTCAGTTCAATACAGCAGCAATGAATGTGGATGACAGATAAATGTAGCCCTGCAAAAAACTATACAATGTATAATTGACATAGAAGTCTTACTAATAATTCCATAAAGGAATCAGGGGCACCATGGAAACAGCAACACAACATTTTTCATTATTCACTGTATTACACACTGTACTAAAAAGAATGAACACATTTACATTAATAGTATTTATTACTATAGTTTCTCAGTACATATTCAACTACACAGAATATTATAAAAACAGCAAGAAGGCACGGTATGAAAAACGCGAATAACATGATCATTTCTTGCATTTTTTTAACTGTCATTTCAAATGTCATCTAGAACCTAATACTTTAACGTCTACTTCTATGCACTATACTAGGATAGCATGGAAGGTAGAGCAACTTGGAGTCTACAGTTTCTTAGGGAAAAGAGACGCACTGCATAAATTGTTGTATCAGTGTGGTTGATAAGACAGTGTTCCCCACGTCTTGCAAACACATGCTGTGGTCGCAGTCAGTCAGTCTTCCTCCTGAACTCAGCGTTATCAGCTTCAGGCGAGATTTATGCAGCATCTATGAAGTGTGAAGTGTTCCGGCAGTAGGTGCAACTGTCTATGACAGAATCTCAGACACTAATCTGGGCAAAGAAATTCTCCTGACAAGTGGTAGTCCTCATATATTAAATCTTATCAGAAATTGGAATTTCTGAAATAAGTTCAAAATGTCTGACATAGATTATGTGCATCAAAGTATGCGTCTCAGACGTTTCTTTCTGAGCATATAAGGTAAAAGGACGTCAATTCAGACTGCAGTAATTTGGTTATATCTTTATGTGTTCCTAATTAACCTTGACATGGCGGAAAGCAAATATTTGACCCAGTGAAATGTCTCATTGAGGGTTCCATCTGTGTCATTAACCCCTTCGATGCTCATGACGAGCTCAGCTCGTCATGCAGTACACTGATCGTGTGCTCATGACGAGCTGAGTTCGTCATGAGAAATGGAGTAAATGAAAAGTCAGAACAGAGGGGGAATTGCCTTAGCACTGAAGGTGTTAATCAAATGGCTTAACGCATTCACAGTTCTTAGAAACTTCAGATCAGGTAACATCTGCATCTTATGTCAGACATGATAATGATTCTACATAAATCGGGAAAGATGGTGACTTCCATTGTTTGAGAGGGAGAAGATGGTGATCTCTATTAGTGAAGATGGAGTTGGGCCTAAATATGATGGAGTCTGGCTTTGTGTAAGCACTTTCAGAAAATATTTATGAAAGCCCCCTAATTGGTTCCACATCCCTACCACATCACACATCCTAATTACCCTACATTGGTAGCTTACACATAAGTGAATCACTGCAGTTTAAGACCCAGAATTGCATTACTGATTCTGCGTAAATACAATTTGGGCTTTTAACCATGCCAGGGTACAGCGCGATGAGAAGCCTTGCCAGATGGATCTGCTAACCAACAGGCATTTGGTGGCTGCTAACTTGAGGCGTCTCCTAGTCCCTTGTGTCTCACTTGTGTTTGTTCAATTTTGAAGATATGGCACCATATTTTATAACCAAAATGGCTTGTTTTATTCCTGTGCTGTAAGCTCAATCAATCAATCAGTAGATTTGTAGAGAACTAATTGTCACCTGCACGGTTCTCCAGGCACTGGCAGTGTGCAGTGGATTAGCCAAATTGCCAGGTCTTCAGGGACTTTCAGAAATCTTGAAGAGATTGGGAGGTCTGTAGATGAAAGGGTAGCTCAATCCATTTTTTGCTGCTAGGTAAAAGAAGGAGTGAACTCCGCATCTCCAGGCACTGGCAGTGTGCAGTGGATTAGCCAAATTACCAGGTCGTCAGGGACTTTCAGAAATCTGGAAGAGATTGGGAGGTCTGTAGATGAAAGGGTTGCTCGATCCATGTTTTGCTGCTAGGTAAAAGAAGGAGTGAACTCTGCATCTACTATGTTGGATGCAGGGGGATGGACGTTAGAGAAAGGGACATGGAGCAGAGGTGTCTGATGGGCTGAGGAAAGTTCAGGTGGTGGTTCGAGTAGGCAGGAGTGTAGTTGTATTATAATTATAATTATTATTATTAGTATTATTATTATTATTATTATTATTATTATTATTATTATTATTATTATTATTATCATCATTACTTGTAAAGCGCAACTGACACCCCACAGGTAACCTGGCCCTGTGATACAGGTGCCTAGCTAAGGGCTGAGAGATTATGCCCCCTATCAAGGAAGAATTAGCAGGATGCCAAAGGACATACTCTAGGATAGAGCCACGTTTTTAACCTTTTCCTAAACTGCAGGATATAGCCTATTTGTCTATTATCAGATGGAAGAGTGTTCCAGAGGTGGGAGGCCACCACACTGAAGGCACTGCCTCCTGATTTGACTTTCCTAACTGTAGGCACCCGTACCAGTTTACCCGATGAGGAGCGAAACGCTCACAAAGGGACATACCATGTCAATTTCTCCTGCAGGGATTTGGGCCCGAATCCATGTAAAGCCTTGAATATCATACACAGTGCCTTGAATCGTATCCTCTGCGACACTGGTAGCCAGTGTAAATCTGAAAGTGCACGGGAGGTGGAAGAGCGACATGGTGGCAGTACTGCAATTTTGGCCACCATAGTCTGCACTCTCTGCATTACAATAGTCCAGCCTACTGAGGATGGTGCTCCGGACTATCAGCACTCAGTTCTGTTTAGAGAACATCAGGAAAATTTTCCGAAATGCTCTGATTAGAGTAAAACAACTTCCAACTGTTTTGTTGACATGTTTTTCTAGTGTCAGATTGTTCTCAAACATGACTCCCAGATTGCGTACCACGTTGCTGGGAGCCAGTGGAATAGTATGGGATGTTGGCCAAAAATCCAGCAGAAGTGTAGGGGGGATTCTACCTACTGAACAGTGTAGAATCTCTGTCTTCTCGGAGTTAAACTGAAGAGAGTTCTCCCTAAGCCAAGTTGCTATATCCAGCAGACATGCATGAAAATTTTCTAAGGACACTGATTGCTCACCCTCTAAAGACAGGAGGAGCTGGGTGTCATCTGCCTAATTCACTAAATTAACATTATGAGACCTCATAATGGCAGGTAAAGGACTCATATAAATGTTAAATAAAAATGTGGCTAATTGCCGATCTCTGCGGGACACCATGCAATGTGTTGGAGGGCTCAGATCGAAAAGGGGGAGGGCTACTGCCTGTTGTCTATTAGATAAATATCAATGGAACCACTTTAGGGCAGTGCCCGCAACTCCCACCTCTTTAAGCCTGGACAGGAGAGTCCCATGCTTTACCGTATCCAACGCGGCAGACAGGTCGAGAAGAACCAGTATGGCTGACTGTCCCCTGTCCCCTGTCTGCACGCATCAATAGATCATCCATAACGGTCACCAAGGCGGTCTCTGTCCCATGCCTGGTCGAAAACCAAATTGCATCTTGTACAGAGTATTATTTCTTTCCAAAAACTTGGAGAGTGCCTTGCCCTGCCCTGCTGACCACTCGTTCCAAGATTTTAACTGGATATGGTAAAAGGGAGATGGGTCTGTAGTTCTTTAAACAGACTGAATAGGGCCTTGTATACATGGGTCGGGAGCTTGAACTAGCATCTATTTTGCACAGGGAGCCGGTGGAGTTCCCTCAGGTAGGGGGTGACCTAGGTAAGTCTACGGAGATCCAGGACAAGCTTAGCTGAGGCGTTCTGTATGGTCTGTAGTCATCGGGGGAAGGGGGTTGCAATCCCTGTGTAGAGAGTAGTGCTGTCCAGCCGGCTGGAGATGAGGGCCTGGGTGATGGTGCGTTTTGAGTTTTGGGGTAGCCATTTGAATATGTCTTGAAGCTTGTGGAGGATGGAGTAGCAGGAGGACAGGATGGAGTTGACCTGAGTCATCATGGTTAGCTTGTGGTCCAGAAGGATGTATGACGGTACAACGGGTACCGTTACAACGCGTACCTTTACGACGCAGGTTTAACAACGCAAGTCGTTACAACGACTTGCGTTGGGGGGCGCTGGATAGTGAATAGTTTAATTTACTATTCCAACTCCAGTCCCCGTGGACAGTAGGGAAGGTGTTGGATAGTAAATTAAACTATCCCCTATCCTAGAGCGCCCTCCAGCGAAAGTCGTTGTAACGACTTTCGTTGTAAATCCTGCGTTGTAACGGTACCGCGTTGTAATGGTTCCGTTGCAAAGGATGTTTCCCGGTCCAGAATGATGCCTAGGTTCCCAGCATGGTCAGTGGGGGTGGGAGTAGGTCTCAGTTCCTAGGACCGCCAGGTTGCATCCCATGGGGAAGTGTTTGTTTCTAAAAATCAGTACCTCTGTCTTTTCTGTGTTGAGCTTCAGGCAGTTGTCCTTCATCTAGTTGGTGTCATGCAGTTATTGAAATTGGTATTGGTGTTGGTGGTGACTTCGGGGATGGAGAGGGTGAGTTGTGTGTCATCAGCGTAGGATATGATGTTGAGTTTGTGGATTTTGGCGATGCTGGCCAGAGTGTCAGATAAGTGTTGTAGAGGGTGGGGCACTTCACACATGATTTCCTAGGGTTCTGAGGTGAAGGCAGACTTATTGCGTTCTTCCAGTGAGGAAAGAGGTGATCCATCTTTTTGTGCAGTCTTGTGATAAGTGTGTAGTGGGAGACTCTATCGAAGGTGGCAGAGAGGTCTAGGAGGATCATAGCGGCAGTCTTTTCTCCGTCGAGTAGGACTCGGATCTCTTCAGTAGCCACAATGAGAGCTGTTGGGTGCTGTGGTAACTGAGGAATCCGGATTGGGAGAGTCGAGTAGAAGGTTCCATTCCAGAGGTGAGGAGTGTTGTTGGTTGATGGCATTTTATAACACTTTACCCCGGAGAAGTGAGATTAGTCTGTAGTTGTTGAGTTTGCTGGGGTCTGCCAAAGGTTTTTTTTTGCAGGGCATTGAGTTCTGCATGTTTACAGCCCTCGGGGAAGGTCGCCATGAAAATTGAGTTGTTGAACAAGGTGGTGAGTACGTGGATGATTCTGGGTGCACCTAGGTTGAAGATGTGGTAAGGGCATGGGTTGGTAGGTGCTGCTTAATGGACTGAGTTAATAATGGAGGCCGAGTCCTTTGGGGCGAGCTGGCTCCATTCAGTTTGTTGGATATCCGTGTTGGTAGCAGGGTTGTTTCTTGAAGAGATTGGTGGCCTTGGGCTGAGACTTGAAGTTTCTGTAGTTGTTGGTGATCTTGTCATGGCATAAGCTTAAAAGATTGTCGTAGAGTTCCTGGGAGGGGGCAACATTGTTTATTGCAGCTGAGGGGATGGTGAAAGATACATTTGTTAGTGGGTATGGCTATAATACTTAATTAAAGTTAGGTGCAGTGTATAGGGGTTTATTTCTGTGTTAAACTTGTGATAACAATTCAACTATTCCTGTCTTGGCAAAAAACTATGTCTGCATATTATCAATAATTTCGGAATGCCTTTTGAGTACTCAGGAAACAGTCAGAGGCTGAAAGAGTGTATATGATATAAGTTTGAGAAATGTTAGAATCTGAGGAGCTCATTTATAAGGCCATTGAACCGCCCATGAGTCACTTTTATTCAGGCACCGGCAGCGCAATGGGCTTCTCAATGTTCACATGGCCATGACAACTAACCCAGAGTGACTTTTCATGGCCTTGTAGGTATGTTTCCATTTCACGCATAACTCTGCATTAAATGGGCATTCCATGTAACATCCATGGAACTTGACGCTTTCCTGGATTTACAACATTTTTTAAACCTGGGAATGTGTCAGAATCCTTCGACTCTCCAGGGGAGGCAGTATGAGGCACAACGAGGAGAAATACTTTTGCAGCACACATAGAAAGAGGTAAATGCCTTTAATGATTGTCTTTGTGTAGTTCGGCGTCCCTTCCTTCACGAAACCAATCATCCCCTCAGAGCAGACACCCTTGAAAAACAAGCATTTGCAATGCAATAGGTCTCGCATTTACGCAAGTTTGAGCTATTGGCATTGTAAATGACAAATGCCTTTTATTTATGTTTTGGGTTTTAAAACATAAATAAAAGGCATTGTCATTTACAATACTAATGGCTTAAACTGTTGCAAATGCGAGGCCTATTGCATTGCATTACAGGGTGTTACCTACCTCTTTTAGATTGTAAATATCAGAGGGAGAGACCGGCCTGCGACTTTTTCAAAATAGTGGTAAATAGTGCCATGAAGAAGATGTGTAAGTGTTGTAAATTACACAGACACAAAGTGTGAAGTGAGAGTTACATATGATCCGAGCTAGAAACACTAAAAAAGTGCCCCAATACCTTTTGCTCTGTGATTACACTGTTGTGGCTCACGAGGAAGAGCGGGAGGGGCTATTTCCTGCCCTCTTCATGATTCGAGTGTGCAGTGTGGCATTGTGCAATGTCATTACTATCTTTGGCCTAATAAAAACACTCCAGCTGTAGTAGGGCCCTGGCTTCACCTCCTGGTGCAGGGCGGGCTGTGCTGTATGGCAGGCATGGAGGGAGGGAGGGATGGTCTCAGCTGCAGCTCCGGCCTCGTACAGTTCCACTGTTATTGCTAGTGAGAAAGAGCCCCTGAGGTGGTGGTATTGGTGGTGGGTGTATTGGTGCTTGTGGTATTTGTATTGGTGGTGGTATTGGTATTGGTGGTGGTATTGGTGGTGAAGGTAGCGGTATTGGCGGTATTGGTGCTGGTGGTATTGGTGGTTGTATTGGTATTGGTGGTGGAATTGGTATTGGTGGTTGTGGTATCGGTATTGATGGTGGTGCTGGTATTAGTGGTGGTGGTGTTGGTATTAGTGGTATTGGTGGTGGTGGTATTTGTATTGGTGGGTTGTGGTAGTGGTTGTGGTTGTATTGGTGGTGGTATTGATGTTGGTGCTGGTGGTGTTGGTGGTGGTATTGATGGTGGTGGTACTGAAGGTGGTGGTATTGGTATTGGGGTGGTGTTGATGGTGGTATTGGTATTAGTGGTATTGGTGGTGATGATATTGGTATTAGTGGTATTGTTATTGGTGGTGGTATTTGTATTGATGATGGTATTGGTATTGGTGGTGGTATTGGTACTGGTGGTATTGGCATTGGTGGTGGTGGTATTGGTGGTGGTGGTATTGGTAATGGTGGTTGTGGTATTGGTATTTATGGTGGTGCTGATATTTGTGGCGGTGGTGTTGGTATTAGTGGTATAGGTGGTGAAGGTATTCCTGGTTGTATTGGTGGTGGTGGTATTGGTGGTGGTATTGGTGGTTGTGGTAGTGGTATTGGTGGTTGTGGTGGTGGCATTGGTGCTGGTGGTATTGGTATTGTTGGTTGTGGTATTGGTATTTATGGTGGTGCTGATATTTGTGGTGGTGGTGTTGGTATTAGTGGTATAGGTGGTGAACGTATTCCTGGTGGTCGTATTGGTATTGGTGGTTTTGTTGGTGGTGATATTGGCATTAGTGGTATTGGTGGTGGTATTGGTATTGGTGGTGGTATTGGTATGGGTGGTGGTGGTATTGGTGGTGGTGGTGTTGGTAGAGGTGGTGTTGGTGATGGTGGTATTGATATCGGTGGTATTGGTGGTGATGGTGGTGGTATTGGTGGTGGTGGTATTGGTGGTAGATTGTAAATATCAGAGGTAGAGACCGGCCTGCGACTTTTTCAAAATAGTGCCATGAAGAAGATGTGTAAGTGTTGTAAATTACACAGACACAAAGTGTGAAGTGAGAGTTACATATGATCCGAGCTAGAAACACTAAAAAAGTGCCCCAATACCTTTTGCTCTGTGATTACACTGTAGTGGCTCACGAGGAAGAGCGGGAGGGGCTATTTCCTGCCCTCTTCATGATTGGAGTGTGCATTGTGGCATTGTGCAATGTCATTACTATCTTTGGCCTAATAAAAACACTCCAGCTGTAGTAGGGCCCTGGCTTCACCTCCTGGTGCAGTGCGGGCTGTGCTGTATGGCAGGCATGGAGGGAGGGAGGGATGGTCTCAGCTGCAGCTCCGGCCTCGTACAGTTCCACTGTTATTGCTAGTGAGCAAGAGCCCCTGAGGTGGTGGTATTGGTGGTGGTGGTATTGGTGCTTGTGGTATTTATATTGGTGGTGGTATTGGTATTGGTGGTGGTGTTGGTGGTGGTATTGGTGGTGAAGGTAGCGGTATTGGCAGTATTGGAGCTGGTGGTATTGGTGGTTGTATTGGTATTGGTGGTGGAATTGGTATTGGTGGTTGTGGTATCGGTATTGATGGTGGTGCTGGTATTGGTGGTGGTGGTGTTGGTATTAGTGGAGGTGGTATTTGTATTGGTGGGTTGTGGTAGTGGTTGTGGTTGTATTGGTGGTGGTATTGATGTTGGTGCTGGTGGTGTTGGTGGTGGTATTGGTGGTGGTGGTACTGAAGGTGGTGGTATTGGTATTGGGGTGGTGTTGATGGTGGTATTGGTATTAGTGGTATTGGTGGTGATGATATTGGTATTAGTGGTATTGTTATTGGTGGTGGTATTGGTATTGATGATGGTATTGGTATTGGTGGTGGTATTGGTACTGGTGGTATTGGTATTGGTGGTGGTGGTATTGGTATTGGTGGTGGTATTGGTGGTTTTGGTAGTGGTATTGGTGGTTGTGGTGGTGGCATTGGTGCTGGTGGTATTAGTATTGGTGGTTGTGGTATTGGTATTTATGGTGGTGCTGATATTTGTGGTGGTGGGGTTGGTATTAGTGGTATAGGTGGTGAAGGTATTCCTGGTGGTATTGGTGGTGGTGGTATTGGTGGTGGTATTGGTGGTTGTGGTAGTGGTATTGGTGGTTGTGGTGGTGGCATTGGTGCTGGTGGTATTGGTATTGTTGGTTGTGGTATTGGTATTTATGGTGGTGCTGATATTTGTGGTGGTGGTGTTGGTATTAGTGGTATAGGTGGTGAACATATTCCTGGTGGTCGTATTGGTATTGGTGGTTTTGTTGGTGGTGATATTGGCATTAGTGGTATTGGTATTTGTGGTGGTATTGGTATTGGTGGTGGTGGTATTGGTTTGGGTGGTGGTGGTATTGGTGGTGGTGGTGTTGGTAGAGGTGGTGTTGGTGGTGGTGGTATTGATATCGGTGGTATTGGTGGTGATGGTGGCGGTATTGGTGGTGGTGGTATTGGTGGTATTGATGGTATTGTTGGTGGTATTGGTATTGGTGGTATTGGTGGTGGTGGTCATATTGGTGGTGGTGGTATTGGTGGTAGTGGTGTTGGTGGTATTGGTGGTGGTATTGGCGGTGGGGGTATTGGTGGTGGTGGTATTGATGGTCGTATTGGTGGTGGTGTTATTGGCGTTGGTGTTATTAGTGGTAATCGTGGTGGTGGTATTGGTGGTGGTGATGTTGGTGGTATTGGTGCTGGTATTGGTGGTGGTGGTATCGGTGGTGTTGGTGGTGGTGGTAGTGATATTGGTGGTATTTGTGATGATATTGGTGGTATTGGTGGTGGTGTTGGTGGCATTGGAGGTGGTGGAATAGGTGGTGAAGGTATTGGTGGTGTTGGTATTGGTGGTGGAGGTATTGGTGTTATTGGAATTGATGATATTGGTTGTATTGGTGGTGGTATTGGTAGTGGGGGTCTTTGTGGTGGTTGTGGTATTGGTGAGAGTGGTATTGGTAGTGGTGGTGGTATTGGTGTGGTGGTATTAGTATTGGTGGTGGTGGTGTTGGTGGTATAGGTTGTGGTGGTATTGGTAGTGCTGGTGCTGGTATTGGTGGTATTTGTGATGATATTGGCGGTGGTGATATTGGTGGTGGTGGTATTGGTAGTGGCGGTGGCATGGGTGGAGGTATTGGTGGTGGATTTGGTGGTATTGGTGTTATTGGTATTGATGGTATTGGTTGTATTGGTGGTGGTGGTATTGGTGGTATTAGTATTGGTAGTGGTGGTATTGGTGGTGGTTGTGGTATTGGTGGTGGTGGTATTGGTGGTGGTATTAGTGGTGGTGGTATTGGTAGTGGTGGTGGTGCTATTGGTGGTGGTGGTATTGGTATTGGTGGTGGAGATGTTGGTGGTAGTGGGGGTATTGGTGCTGGTATTGGTGGTGGCTGTGGTACTGGTGGTGTTGGTGCTGGTTTTGGTGGTATTTGTGATGATATTGGTGGTATTGGTGGTGGGTATATTGATG
Source organism: Lissotriton helveticus (assembly GCF_964261635.1). Taxonomy (NCBI): domain Eukaryota; kingdom Metazoa; phylum Chordata; class Amphibia; order Caudata; family Salamandridae; genus Lissotriton; species Lissotriton helveticus. Next base: position 2,073,864,833 of record NC_136063.1, read on the forward strand.
GTATTGGTAGTGGTGGCATTGGTGGTGCTATTGGTGTTGGTGGTATTGGTGGTGTTGGTGGTAGGGGTGGTATTGTTAGAGGTGGTATTGGTCGTGGTGGTGGTATTGGTATTGGTGGTGGTGGTAGTGGTTCTGGTATTGGTAGTAGTATTGGTAGTGGTGGTGGTGGCATTGGTGGTGGTGCTATTGGTATTGGTGGTGGTGACATTGGTGGTATTTGTGATGATATTGGTGGTGGTAATAATGGAGGTATTGGTGGTCTCGGTGGTGGTGGCATTGGTGGTGGTGGTATTGGTGGTGGTGATGGTGATATTGATGGTGGTGGTGGTATTGGTGGTGGTGGTATTGGAACTGGTGATGGTGGTATTGGTATAGGTGTTATTGGTGTTATTGGTGATATTGGTGGTGGTGGTGGTGGTATTGATGGTGTTGGTTTTGATGGTGGTGGTATTGGTGGTATTGGTGGTGGTATTGGTGGTGATAGTGGTGGTATTGGTGGTGGTGCTGGTATTGGGGGTGGTTGTATTGGTGGTGTTGGTATTGGTGGTGGTGGTGGTATTGGCAGTTGTGGTATTGGTGGTGGTGGTGGTGATATTGGTGGTGGTGGTGGTGGTATTGGTGGTGGTGGTATTAGTGGTGGTGGTATTGGAACTGGTGATGGTGGTATTGGTATAGGTGTTATTGGTGTTATTGGTGATATTGGTGGTGGTGGTATTGATGGTGGTGGTTTTGATGGTGGTGGTATTGGTGGTGATGGTATTGGTGCTGGTATTGGTGGTGGTGGTGGTATTTGTGGTGGTGGTATTGGTGGTGATTCTGGTGATGGTGGTGGTATTGGTGGCGGGGGTGGTGGTAGTGGTATTGGTGGTATTTGTGATGATATTGGTGATATTCGTTGTGGTGGTATTGGTGGTGGCATTAGTGGTATTGGTGGGATAGGTGATGGTGGTATTGGTGTTATTGCTATTGGAGGTGGTAGTATTGGTGGTGGTGGTATTGGTGGTGGTGGTGTTGGTGGTATTGGTATTGGTAGTGGTGGTATTGGTGGTGGTGGTAATGTTGTTGTTGGTGGTGGTATTTGTAGTGGTGGCTGTGGTATTGGTGGTGTTGATGTTGGTGATGGTGGTATTGGTGGTGATGGTGGTGGTATTGGTGGTGTTGGTATTAGTAATATATGTGATGATATGGGTGGTGGTGGTGATATTGGTGGTGGTGGTAGTAGCATTGGTGGTGGTATTGGTGGTGGTGGTATTGGTGGTGGTGGTGGTTGTATTGGTGGAGGTGGGATTTGTGGTGGTGGTATTGGTTGTGGTGGTGGCATTGGTGGTACTGGTGGTGATAGTGGTGGTATTGGTGGTGGTGGTGGTATTGGTGGTGGGAGTGCTGGTATTGGTGGCGGTGGTATTGGTGGCGATGGTGGAGGCATTGGTGGTATTTGTGATGATAGTGATGGTATTGGTGGTATTGGTTGTATTGGTGGTGGTATAGTTGGTATTGGTGGTGGTGGTATTGGTGGTATTGGTAGTCGTGGTATTGGTGGGGGTTGTGGTATTGGTGGTGGTGGTATTGGTGGTGGTGGTATTGGGATTGGTGGTGGTGGTATTGGTGGTGGTGGTATTGGTGGTGGTGATAGTGGTGGTATTGGTGGTGGTGCTATTGGTATTGGTGGTGGTGACATTGGTGGTATTTGTGATGATATTGGTGGTGGTAATAATGGAGGTATTGGTGGTCTCGGTGGTGGTGGCATTGGTGGTGGTGGTATTGGTGGTGGTGATGGTGATATTGATGGTGGTGGTGGTATTGGTGGTGGTGGTATTGGAACTGGTGATGGTGGTATTGGTATAGGTGTTATTGGTGTTATTGGTGATATTGGTGGTGGTGGTGGTGGTATTGATGGTGTTGGTTTTGATGGTGGTGGTATTGGTGGTATTGGTGGTGGTATTGGTGGTGATCGTGGTGGTATTGGTGGTGGTGCTGGTATTGGGGGTGGTTGTATTGGTGGTGTTGGTATTGGTGGTGGTGGTGGTATTGGCAGTTGTGGTATTGGTGGTGGTGGTGGTGATATTGGTGGTGGTGGTGGTGGTATTGGTGGTGGTGGTATTAGTGGTGGTGGTATTGGAACTGGTGATGGTGGTATTGGTATAGGTGTTATTGGTGTTATTGGTGATATTGGTGGTGGTGGTATTGATGGTGGTGGTTTTGATGGTGGTGGTATTGGTGGTGATGGTATTGGTGCTGGTATTGGTGGTGGTGGTGGTATTTGTGGTGGTGGTATTGGTGGTGATTCTGGTGATGGTGGTATTGGTGGCGGGGGTGGTGGTAGTGGTATTGGTGGTATTTGTGATGATATTGGTGATATTGGTTGTGGTGGTATTGGTGGTGGCATTAGTGGTATTGGTGGGATAGGTGATGGTGGTATTGGTGTTATTGCTATTGGAGGTGGTAGTATTGGTGGTGGTGGTATTGGTGGTGGTGGTGTTGGTGGTATTGGTATTGGTAGTGGTGGTATTGGTGGTGGTGGTAATGTTGTTGTTGGTGGTGGTATTTGTAGTGGTGGCTGTGGTATTGGTGGTGTTGATGTTGGTGATGGTGGTATTGGTGGTGATGGTGGTGGTATTGGTGGTGTTGGTATTAGTAATATAGGTGATGATATGGGTGGTGGTGGTGATATTGGTGGTGGTGGTGGTGGTGGTGGTAGCATTGGTGGTGGTATTGGTGGTGGTGGTATTGGTGGTGGTGGTGGTTGTATTGGTGGAGGTGGGATTTGTGGTGGTGGTATTGGTTGTGGTGGTGGCATTGGTGGTACTGGTGGTGATAGTGGTGGTATTGGTGGTGGTGGTGGTATTGGTGGTGGGAGTGCTGGTATTGGTGGCGGTGGTATTGGTGGCGATGGTGGAGGCATTGGTGGTATTTGTGATGATAGTGATGGTATTGGTGGTATTGGTTGTATTGGTGGTGGTATAGTTGGTATTGGTGGTGGTGGTATTGGTGGTATTGGTAGTCGTGGTATTGGTGGGGGTTGTGGTATTGGTGGTGGTGGTATTGGTGGTGGTGGTATTGGGATTGGTGGTGGTGGTATTGGTGGTGGTGGTATTGGTGGTGGTGATAGTGGTGGTATTGGTGATGGTATTGGTGGTGATGGTTTTGGTATTGGCAGTGGCATTAGTATTGGTGGAGGTGGTATTGGTAGTGGTGGTCTTGATGGTGGTGGTATTGGTGGCAGTGGTATTGGTGCTGGTGGTGATGGTATTGGTATTAGTGGTAGTGATATTGGTGGTGGTGATGGCATTGGTGGTGGTTGTATTGGTGGTGGTGGTCATTTTGGTGGTGGTGGTATTGGTGGTGGGGGTTTTGGTGATGGTGGTGGTATTGTTGGTGGTATTGGTTGTGGTGGTAGTGGTGGTGGTGGCATTGGTGGCGGTATTGGTGGTGGTGGTATTGCTGGTGATGGTGGTATTTGTGATGGTATAGGTGGTGGTGGTATAGGTTGTGATGGTGGTACTTGTGGTTTTGTTGGTGGCATTGTTGGTGGTGGTATTGGTATTAGTGCTGGTATTGGTGGTGATGGTATTGGTGGTATTGATGGTTGTATTGGTGGTGATAATATTGGCGGTGATGGTGTTGGTTGTATTGGTGGTGCCGATATTGGTGGTTGTGGTGATATTGGTAGTGGTGGTATTGGTGGCGATATTGGTGGTGATATTGGTGGTGATGGTATTGTTGGTGGTTGCATTGGTTTTGTATTATTGGTGGTGGCAGTATTGGGATTGGTGGTGGATTTGGTGGTGGTGGTATTGGTGTTGGTGGTTTTGGTATTGGCAGTGGCATTAGTATTGGTGGTGGTGGTATTGGTATTGGTAGTGGTAGTATTGGTGGTATAGGTGATGGTGGTGGTATTGGTGGCATGGTATTGGTCCTGTTGGGGTGGTAATATTGGTATTAGTGGTTGTGATATTGGTGATGGTGGTAGTATTAGTGGTGGTATTGGGGGTGGTGGTGGTGGTGGTATTGGTGGTGGTTGTATTAATGGTGGTATTGGTAGTGGTGGTCATTTTGATGGTGGTGGTATTGGTGCTATCTTGAAACCTCCTTCATTGATGACATTCACAGATTAAATGCCACTCTAAAAGAAATCCAACATTGGTTATCGCTTAACCACTTAAAACTCAACCAATACAAAACCAAAATACTCCTCATCTCCAACAAAGAGGAGAACCCTCATATTTCAGAATGGCTAAAAGCTTTGGATGCTCTTAACAGCAATCATACTCTGACCCACTCCGTTAAATCATTGGAAATGACCCTAGACTCAAAACTCGACATGGCCAATCACATCAAGAACTCCGTAAAGAGTGCCTTCTTGAACATGAAGTTACTTAACAAAATAACCCATTCATCCCAACCAACGACCTCAAACAAGCCACCCAATCACTGGTGCTCACCAGACTCGACTATGGGAATGCCACCATCACTGGTACAACAAAATCTCACCTAGCCCCACTCAAAACTAGTCTCAACGCAGCAGCTAGAATGGTCACTAGAAGCAGGAAATATCATCACATCTCACCAGCATTCAAATGAACTAAAATGGCTCCCAATCGTACTGCGTGCCAGATACAAAACTGCCAGCCTCACACATAAATCCCTTCACACAGGAAAACCTGAGTATTTGGCTGCCAAACTCAAGAGGGCTGGTCAGACAAGGAACTTCAGGAGCTCCAGTACCCTGCTACTCAACCCCATGAAAACACGCAAACAAAAAAGTGCTGCGCGGTCCTTCGCTGGAAATATCACCCAAAATCTGGAACACCATCTGTTAGAATTGGGGGTCTCTGGTTGGCGCAAGTATTCACTTGGGACAAGCAGGGACCCTCTCCTCTAAGTCAGGGCGAAGGATGACCCTTTAGAATTACCCTTGCTCACCCTCTAGGTGCGTGGCGTGAGCAGCCAAGGCTATTCTTCAGGCGTTTCTGAGTTAAGCATTTGTAATAACACACACAGTAAAAATACCAATCCCCCCACAAATGGACACCAGGCTGTGGTTATATAAAAATACGTCTTCTTTATGTAAAAATATATATGCAGGCAAGTATTTATCACAAGACCATAAGTAACGCTTTTCTTAGCCACAAGATTGAAAAATAGGCAAGTGTTCTCTTTGTTGTAATTCAAATATAGTTCAGTTCTTGGTAGAGGCCACAGTTGTCTAAATGCACCCTCTTGGGCACCTTCACACAGTTCTCATCGGTCTATGCGCTTCCTAGCGCTCCTGTCCGCTTCCGGCTCGAGTTACGGGCCCGACCTGCCAAAGCTCACGCTTCACGCGTACGGCCCGGCCGGGTCTGTCAGAGAGTACGAGTCGTACCGATGTGTGCGACTCGCAAGGGAGGGAGCATACGCTACGGAGCTACCAGGGGCCCAGGTGACAAGGAGCGGTGTGAGCCTTGGTGAAAGGGCGGCTCGTACCGCGGCTCGAGGCACACGCTGCGGGGCTCACGGGGGAAGCTGTAGCTGGACACGGAGCGGTGCGAGCCTTGCAGGAAGGGCGGCTCGTACCACGGGTGGGGTTCACAGTACCTGAGAGATCCTTTGTGAAGGCGGGGAAATAAGAACGTGGCGGTCCCCGAGCCCGATGAAGATGTCTCGGTGTCGGTTTTCCGCGAAGGCAGATGCAAGGCGCCCAGCGGCTCTCGATCAGAGCGAGGCTGGCGCCCGAGGCGTCCGGGTTTCGGCGGTTTGTCCTCTTGGTCTGTGGGGTCCGGTGAGGACGACAGGCGGGAGCGTGGGGGGTGCACCAGCGAGCCTCCAACGGCGGTGATTCAGCGACTTCCCTCAGCGGGGTAGAGCGGCTCGGCGGAGCGGGGCTCTCCCTCGGCGGGGATGGGGGAAGCACAGTTTCATCACGGCCTCGAGGAGGGGCTGGGAGGGCACCGCACAGGTCACGGCAGCGAGCCTCCGTAGGTGGGGTGACACAGCGATTTCCCTCAGCGGGGGGAGAGCGGCTCGACGGAGCGGGGCTCTTCCTCGGAGGGGACAGGGAAACACGGTTGGGTCACGGCCTCACGGAGGGGCAGGAGTCACCAAAGATCACGGCTTCGGCGGGGCAGAAGTCCTCGTAATTACCGGCAGACGGGCAGAGAGCAGGTTGAGCCAGATGGTCCTGTGGCTCAGGTCAGGGGGCAAGCTCAGACAAGCCCTTGGAGAAAGTTTCTAGCACAAATCAGCAAAGTCTTTTCAGCAAGTCTTTTCCTCTCCTTCCTCAGCAAGGCAAGCAGCAGGCCAGTCCTTCCAGTGTCTTCTTCTTCTTCTAGTTGGGCAGAGGTTCTTTGTGGGAAACAGGATTCTGATTTACAAGGAGCAGGGCTCCTACTTTTATACAGAGTTTTCTTTGTTCTCACAGGCCAGGGGGGCCTTTGCATAACTTCATTCAGTCTCTGAGCACTTGTTGGGGGTACTCTGGCTTCTGCTTTCAGTGTGAGGGGCAGGCACATCAGACACTCCACAGGAGGTGGAGCCAGCATTGTGTGGACAGGGGCAGCCAGGAGTACCTTGATGACAGTGCTTCGCCCTTCCTGGGCCAGGTGCCGGCTGAGTCATCAGTCGCTCCCCAGGGGGCGGAGCCAGCATTGTGGTGGCAGAGCACAGCCCTATTCAGAGTCCAGGGGCACTCCCACCTCCCACTAAGGTGTAATCCTTGCATTCGCCACCTGTCATCACCCAGCCCTGTCACTCACATATCCCAGACAGCCAGATACACATCCAAGCAGAGGCGGGCTGAAATGGTTAGGCAAGCAAATGCTAACTTTCTAAACGTAGCATTTGCAAACACAGGATATTAAAATAAACTTTACTAAAAGAAGTATTTTATTATTCTGAGTTCAGGCATACTAACTTTACTTTCTACCATGTTCCCTGAGCCTGCTGGGATTATAGAGTGTAATAATTCCAGCAGCCCATCTTGCCTAAGAGAACAGGTAGCCTTACAATAGTGAAAAACTAATTTGGCTGTAATTCACTATTAGGACATGCCACACACACCAGAGCATGTCCTACCTTACACTTACAATTCACCCTGCCCTTGGGCCTACCATAGGGGTGACTAACATGAAGTTAAGGGAAGGTTTGGGGGCTGGCAAGTGTGTGCACTTGCCCAGCCAGCATGACAGTACCAGACTGCATGCAGGTTCTGCAGTGGCAGACCCTAGACACATTTTAAAAGGCTGCTTCTGTGGGTGGCGCAACCAGCGCTGCAGGCCCACTAGCAGTATTGGCATTTACAAGCCCTGGCACTCCTGGTGCACTTTACTGGGGACTGATAGTAAATCCAATGAACCAATCATGGAAATCAATCACAGTTACACTTTACATTGGGAGAGCATATGCACTTTAGCACTGGTCAGCAGTGGTAAAGTGCCCAGAGTCATTAAACCAACAAAAACAGGTCAGAGAGAATATTGGAGGAAGGCAAAAAGTTCAGGGATGACCCTGCCAAGAGGGCCAAGTCCAACCCCATCCCAGTCGGTATCAGGACTATCCCGTCCTTCACAAAATTTAAAAAACAACTTAAAGTCCTTTTCCTCAACTGCTCCCTCCCAAATGGATAGCCGCCATCAAAATGCTATCCCCTGCTTGTTATCTCTTCCTGACATTGTAGCTCTAAAACTTACCTCGTCCCTGCTATTCAACCCCCAACTGCTCCTCCCCCCTTAATTGGTTCAACCCCAAGACAACGTGCACTCTATGAGGTTATCTCAGAACTCACAAACTATCTCAATGCTGCTCAGCTCACTTGGACTTCTGAACCTATTATGTAAAATCCTGCTCATTGCTGGTGATGGTGGAATTGGCGGTGATATCGGTATTGGTGGTGGTATTAGTGGTGGTGGTATTGGTGGTGATGGTGGTATTGCTGGTGGTGATATAGTTGGTGGTGGTGGTATTGGTGGTATTAGTGGTGGTATTGGTGGTTGTATTGGTGGTGGTGGTATTAATGGTATTGGTAGTGGTGGTGGTATTGGTGGCGATGGTATTGGTTGTGGTATTGGTGGATTTGGTGGTGGTGGTATTGATGGTGGTGGTATTGGTGGTATTAGTATTGTGGTGGTGGTATTGGTATAGGTGGTGGTATTGGTGAGGATGGTATTGGCGGCTGTATTGGCGGTGATATTGGTATTGGTGGTGGTGGTATTGGTGGTGGTGATATTGGTGGAATTAGTTGTGGTGGTATTGTTGGTGGTGGTATTGGTGGTGGTGGTATTGGTGGTGGTGATGGTATTGGTGATGGTGTTAGTGGTATTGTGGTGGTGGCAATGGTGGTGGTGGTATTGGTGGTGATGGTATTGGGGATGGTGGTGGCATTGGTGGTGGTGGTATTGGTGGTGATGGTGGTATTGATGATGGTAGCGGAGGTGGTGGTATTTGTGGTGGTGGTGGTGCTGTTAGTAAATAAGGCTGCATTTAGTACAGATGACATGTAACATAGATGTGCTGTTGTCAGCTTCAGACCATTAGCACAGGATTATGTGCTACTCATTTCTAAATCCATTTTACTTGGGGAGTTGAAACAGACACAAGATAATGCTGGGTTAAAGTGATTAAAAGTAAGCACCCTTGTTACAGGGCCGCTGTGATGCTTAAAAAACACAAGCCATTTCAGCTGAAGCAGCTCATGTCCGGCCTGAAACTCAATAAAGTAAATAGTGCTTAAAGACTAAATAACAGGTCCTGAGTAACAACCAAAGTAAAAGGGCCAGTAGCCATGGGAGGTTACAAAACTAAGACAAGGCCGTACTAAGGAGGGACTAGCAAACGTATTAACGAATCCAAAGGCAGAATTTACGAAAGACAATGACACAAGCAAATAAAAAATATGGGTGGAGAGTGGGTGTGGCTTCTCTTCAATATTCTACTACAGCAGTGCATGTGTGCTGCTGCTAGGCTGGACCTAATGAGGCAAGGGTGTTTGAGCTGGCACGCGGCTGCGGTTTGTGCGATTGCGCAGCGGGGAAGGACAGGAAATCGCTGTATCTTTTTCGATGCAGCGCATTCTTGCCCTGTTATTTTGACACACAGCAGCGCAGCAGGAGGGCTTTCTGCACTGCTGTGTGTCAAAATATTGTAAATGAGGCCCTGAATATTTTTTAATCCATGGTAGTCCCAAACCACGGTACACCAAATAACTCTAGGTACATTATGTAGGTTCACCGTGCAGATATGAGTTAGCAGAAGTGAATGAATGGTAGGTAGCTTTTAGTATTGTAGGGTGATCTGGCTAGAGGTTTACAAGATTTACTGAATGCATTTCCGAATCATATGACTGTGAAATTAAAAAGTTTTATCTACTGAAATAATTCGTTAACTAGTAAACACGGACTATATGTTTTTCGGAGATGAAGTTGTTGTTTAGAAAGCTGTCGTAATGTGGGGATTTATATTTTGGAGGGAGCAGCTGTGGTGCGTGGGAGTGTCTTATTTTACAAACTGGTGAGGAATACAAGATATTGCACCAAGGCATACTCTACACAGAGCTGTACACATTCTTTGACTTATGAGAGCATCTTATTCATACTAGCAGAAGTTAAAACACCTAATGAATTATGCAGTTTTAAATCAATAACTGTGTAACTCAGACACGCAAGCATTTGCAAGATTCATTCGAGGTTTAATAAATAGCTCTGTCTTCTAAGTTATGCAGATGAAAAGATGTTATATCTGAGTACCAATCACCAGATGTGACACACGTACTGCTCCTTACTATATACATTCTCATAAATTGCAATAAACACCTGACTAGTAATGGCAAAATGAGAGAAGTAATCTGTCCTTGTAAAACTAATAGCATCCTAAAGGCAATAAGTGTTGTTGGCTTTCCTTTCAAATGTAGAGATCACTCCGGGTGTAAAATGCATGGGCTCATTTATGAGAAGTGACGCATCGCTGAGTGAAAGCAGCGATGCGTCACTTCTCAGTGCGCACTCCTTGCGACACCAATGATGCGTCATATTTACAGTATGACGCATCATGGAGAAAGGAGTTACAGATATGTCAGTATTTCAGACGTATCTGTATGGAGCAAAAGTGACGCATTGCTGGAGTGTGTACAAAAGTGACGCAAATCCAGCAATGCGTCCTTTCACATAGGGCAAGCCCCATGTGAAAGGGCCTGCGTCAGTCTTACGCCTGCTGTGAGGCAGGCGTAAGATTTTGACGCAACAGCGTCCTAGAAGTGGCGCAGTGAAATCTCATAGTTTTCACTGCGTCACTTCTACGAGGCTTTTTGCGGGGGAACGCCCCCCCCTGCATACATTATACCTGACGTAGGTATAATGTGGCGCAGGGGTTTACAAAGTGACGCATCTCCTTAGATGCGTCACTTTGTAAATAGTGCGCAACAGGAGGCATGTTTTACGCCGCCGATGCCTCACAAAAAGTGACGCATCGGAAGCGCAAAATTGACGCAAGGCCTCATAAATGAGGCCCCATGAATCTGCAATAGAAGGACGTGATGTGCCAGTGAGCATATATAAGTGTACAGTATCAAAGTAACAAACAAGAGCCCTGGTGCATGCTGCAAAAACCGATTAGCCAACTGGTGTCAAATGCATTTCTAATTTGACTCTGCCAGCCTTTTCTTATTGTTTTTACAACTATAGTGTGATTGTAGTGCACAACTGGCAACTGGATCGTTTTTGGCCCCGGGATGACTTCCAAATGGTTTAGACGAGGCTTCCATCACAGACCGTTGTGTAATATGTGGTATCCCCTTGGGATCGTGTATCCCCTTGCTTCGGCATACTCCGTAGGCCCTGCCTATTGGACACTTTGGACGAGCCCCCAAGCAGCCCCGCCCGCCTCAGGAGAAGGCAGCCTCGGCTCTAGCAGGCAGAAGCAGCAGCGCACCGAGCCGAGCAGCTGTCAGTAATATGCATATCTATCAGCTTTCAGGCTTACTGGGGCACTCGAAAAGGGTGTCAATATATAACATAACACTTTCATTTCTTTACTCCGCCGTGACCTCTGTCTGACTATTTGAACGGACACCCTCCAGATATTAACTACTTATAAAACAAAGGAGAAAAATAACAGGATAGCTCGAATGCAAAACGAAACGAAAACAATACTTTAAGGAAATGGAATGAAATCAATACGAGTTAAACATAATTAAAAGGGAGATGACAGTTTCACAGTAATGGGAAATCACGGAAATAATGCAAACATTAAACAGGGAACAAGGAATAATTTCAGGATTGGAAAAGAACAGAGAGAATGCATGACAGGAAAATAGAGAAAAAAAGATTTGGGCTTTTTAATAAAAAACATACTCAAAGCCTTAAAGATAATATATGGAAAGAAGAGCCTGGGCATGAGCTGGACCTAGAAAATTGTACGCTTTGACATTAATAGGTCACATGACAGCGCTGCACTGAGAGGTACTTCTTAAAAGTAATGGGGCAGATTTACAAGCCCCTTGCGCCTCTTTTACGTCGCCGTTGCGTCACTTTTGTAACGCAGCGATGGCGCAAAAGATGCGCCATCCTGCGGGGTATTTACAACTTGACGCATCTGGGAGATGCGTCACGTTGTAAAGCCCTGCGCCAGAAGTAGGGGTCCCTGCGCAGGGGGGTAGGGGGGGGGGGGGGCGTTCAGGCGCAAGAACGCCTTCCAAAAGTGGCTGAGTGAAATCTAAAAGATTTCACTCAGTCACTTTTGAGCCCATGCTGCGTCAAAACCCTGCGCCTGCTTGAAGCAGGCGTAAAGCTTGACGCAGCATTGTAAAGATAGGGACCCCCAGAGCATTGCTGGAGCTGCAACTCAACTCCAGCAATGCGCCGCCTTTACGGCACATATGCGTCATGCATCTGTGCCGTTTTTTCCCCATGGTGCGCCGCATTGTAAATGCGGTGCATCCATGGCGGCGGAGCCGTGGCGCACAATAACTGGCACATCCCTGTTGATATGCAGGAATGCGCCAGTTATTGTAAATCTGCCCCCCCCCGTTCGTTCAACATAGATTTAGAACCATTTCTCTCCACTCTTAAACTGGTGACAGTGCCATGAGTAAAATAAGAGGCAGGGTAGTTTTTATATGAATCCTGTCTGTGTCCTAGATCACTATCAAGTAGCAATATCGTCTATTAAATCAATCACAGTAGGCTTTTGTGCAGTTAGTATTCTGAAATCATATATTTGAAAGTGCTATGCCTAAGATCACAACATTTAAGCAAGGAAGCTGTGATTTATCCAGGCTTTCTGGTTTCACTTTGTGAAAATCAGTCACTAAATGGGTATAATTTTGTCCCATTATTATGTTAAGGCTTTGTTTTGACCTCTTTGTACAATTTTCTGCAATTTTTATATAAAGCAAACCCAACCCCTAAGATATTGTAGCACTTTATATCACCAATATTTACATTAAACATGGTCACGTTTCTTTTGACATGGGTAGGTTAAGTGATTTGCCTAGAAGCAGGTGTTGAGACTTGAACCTGGTTACTCAGTTCCAATGCCGACAGCTCTGGCCGTAAATGTCAGGGTAGAGCAGAGATGAGCAGAAGGGTAGAGCATTTGGGGCCTGCTGCCTGTGCCCTGGGTCAAGCATAGCCGTCAAGGTTTCAGATTGCGTATGTGTGACATTATCATAATTTCAGTGTAATTATGAGTGACATTCAACAACCATGAGTGACACTTTCTCACGAGCAAAATCAAGCAATGAAAATGAGGGAAACATTTTTAAATAAATGGAAAGACACCAATGGGGGCGTGGCTTGGCCGGCTGCAAGATGGCCACACTCTAAGTGGGCTCTGCCGGCCAAGCCCAAGATCTGTTAAAATCCTGCAAACGACGGCCTTCTCAATAGTTGCAACTGGTGCACCCTGTTAGATCCTCACCAGCGGCATCGCTTAGAGCTGTTTTCGCCTCCCGAGATCGTTCACGGACTGGGAGCTGCTGCCCGTCTGAGGTGCTGGGATTACACCTCATGGGCCTGTGGGGGCCCGACCACTTCGCTTCTGCGGTCAGCGGGGCTGCCTGGGGCTCCGTGCAGCCGGAGGGTCGATGGTGGGTTTTCGCTGCCATCCGGTGAGTGTTGCCGCGACCGGGGGCTCTCTGTGGCAGAGCTGAAGGCGCACGCGCTGAACTGCCTTGCCCGGGCCTAGGGTGCTCCGGCGCCATATTCCACCCTCGCTCCTGCTTGGCGCCACCCCTGCTCGCTCTCTGTGCCTGGGCCTGGTAACGCGAGTGGTGTGCCCCCGCGCCTCCCTGTCGCGTTTGCCCCCGGTTGTGTGCGCTCCTTGCCCCACTGCTGCGGTGCTGTGCAGGGATCTCTGGTCCCGCTCTCACCTCTGCGGCCTCTCTCGGCGGATTGTAACGCCGCCGCCCCCACCACACACGACATCAGGGGCCTAGCCTCACAGAGGCCTATTCTGTCTCCCCGCGCCCAACCTGTGTCCTGACACTGCACGCTGGATCTGTGCATCCTGTGGCTGGGCCGGCCCACTCCGCCACATCTGCTGCTGCTGATATTGGAGGTGGGGTGTACCCGCTCCCCTAGGCCTCTGCCCCGGGCAATTGGTGCTGCTCCCGCCGTTGGCAGTGCTAGGCCCCGCGCCTAAGCTGCTGCTGGGGGCCTGCCTTTTAGCTGGGTCTTGTATTGCCACGGTACCACTGCAGAGCTGCTTTCTGGTGCCTGTTGAGACTGGTCCATCACACCCCTGCTGAGGTGCCGCATTTGTACTCCTGGCATTGAGGTGGCCTCTTTCCTATTGGGCCCATCTCGGCGGAGGCTTCATCTGTAGGGCCTGGGCGCAGTGTGGCGCATGTCTTGATCTCTGGGCCCCCGTCGAGCTGGGTCACTGTGCTTCCTTCTTGGGGACCTATGGATCCTTCAAATCTTCCATCTGCTGTCTGCCTGCCCATTTGTCTTTCCCTGAGGTTTTTGTTCGCTGAAGAGTCGTGACGGTGGCGCCCTTTCCAGCTGGGCTGCCACCCTGAGGTCCACCCTGCAGGCCGTTCTCCTCTGTCTAGGTGCCCTCTGTTCCGGTCACTGTGTGTGCTCGGAGTTGGGTTAACGGTTCCTCCTGGCGCCAACTCTGCTCATCTTGGGCGCTCTGTTGCTCCCTCATCTATTGGTGGCGCCTGCAGTGAGACTGCTCCGCCATGGGGAACGTCAACCCCAAACAGCCCAAAATTGCATTAAAAAATCTCAGGTCGACCCGCCAGGACGGCCCTGGCTTGGGCGGTGGTGACCCCGCAGCAACTATGGACACGCCCCCTCCCGCGATGATGACCTAAAAGCTATCATGTTGGATGTCAAATCGACAGTCACAGGAATAGCGACTCAACGGGACCAGCTTTCTGCCTGACTGGACTCTGTGAAGGCCTGTGTTGACTCCCACGATAATCGTCTCCTCCACGTCAAATCCAGAGTCTCGGACTCTGAGTATGCAGCCACGCAGGATCATCAGAAGCTGCTACAGATGGACAAAATTCTTGCTCTTATCCAGGAGAAAAACGAGGACTTGGAGGCGCGCTCCCGTCGGAGTAACCTCCGCATAACTGTCTTTCCAGAGTCCACCAACATAGCCCGTATGGAGGACTTCGTGGAGCAACTGATCAAGGAACTCTTCAGTGATGTGCTCTCCTCAGTTTTTATTGTTGAATGCGCACACCGCTCCCTTGGTCCACGCCCTGGTCCCGACTACCTCCTTGCCCTATCATCGCAAAAATACTAAATTTCCGAGACTGTGATGCCATTCTCCATGCGGTGCGGGACATGGGCAAAATAAATCATCAAGGCAATATGCTCTCTTTCTTTCCAGACTACACTCTCACTGTTCAGGCTGCCAGATGTAAATTCCTTCATGCAAAGCGGATTTTGAAAAATCATGCGGTCTCCTACTCATTGGCATACCCAGCAAAGTTGAGAGTTCGGCAGGGCGCAAAAACGCTTATTTTCCCGGATCCCAGAGATGCCCTTGCCTTTGTAAAGAAACTTGACAAATCAACACGCCCCTCTCCATCCTGCTCCCAGCCCGCTGGGGATGATCGCCTTAGCAACAATGACTGACTGGTTGTACTTTCTAGGTTTACTAATCACTGATTGTTGTCTGATGCTCTGGTAGCTTGGCCACCCTGCTTAACTATAGGGGTGTACGCCAAGCTCTGCCATGCCCTCACAGGATAATTCCCTTTCTCCTTATGGTTTCCCTCCTGCCAAGTTGTGGGTTCCTGGGGTGGGAAGGGGTGGTGTCTCAGCCTCATTGGGGGGTTGGAGTGGGTGTGGGGGTGGTGGGTCTTCTGGGGTCTGATTTGGGGGCGGGAGTGGGGGTGGGGCTTGGGGTCCTTTTGATGCTGCTGTTTGGTTTGTTAGGGTGGGATTGCGGGGTGGTGGTTGAGACATTTGAAAAGCATCTGGGATTGTTTCTTGAGTTGCTGTCGTGGGAGGATTAGCTGAGTGGGGGGTTTTGGTATGTTACCTTTCGTTTAATTTTTATTGGTTCTGTGTGGTCGGATCGCTTCACTGTACTGTATCCGATTTGCCTTGCCTCTTGCTGTGGGCGCCTTCCTTGCTCACTTGTCGGTGGGTGATCCCGCGCGGCTGCACTCTATTTAGTTCTGTACGATGTCTGTCCTACTTGCACTGCGCCGCTTTTCATTCAGATATAGTATGACATTACTGACACCATGTTTTGGACCTGGAACGTCCGCGGTCTGAATGATCAACGAAAAGCAAGGCTCATTCACTCTCACTTGCAGCGACACAGGGTAGACATATGTTTCCTACAGGAGACGCACCTCTTGCCTGAGTCTGCCTCCAGACTCCGGTCGCGTTACTGGGGAGAATCACATTCCTTGTTTTATTCTTCTTACGCAAGGGGGGTCTCCATTTTGGTATGCAGGGGTCTCCTCTGGCAAACTACTCAGGCAAATACGAACCCTGATGGTAGATACGTAATTCTACATGGCTCCTTGTTGACTCAATCCATGACGATCGCTGCTGTGTACAACCCTAACTCAGACAATCCCGATTTCTTTACTCACATTTGGCATCTTATCTCTTCCTTTGGCCTGGCGGTTATACTCTGGGGGGGTGGATTTTAATGTTACTCTTTTAGTGGAAATGGACTGTCTGGTCCCCATTCATCCCATCCGCGTGCTACCACTTTACTACAGTCCATACCTACTGACAACTCCCTTTATGATGCCTGGCGTCATATGTGGCCCAACACCCGCGAGGGAACTTGCATCTCGGGGGTTCGGGGCAGCTGGTCACGCATTGATTTTTGGCCCGCCTCCAGGGATGTCTTTACCTGGCTTAACTCTGCCACTCATATGGCGTGTACCTTCTCGGATCATGCACCAGTTCAAATCGGTCTTCGTCCCCCTCACTCCCCACAGCGAGGATTCACATGTTCACTCCCTCCGAATGCGCACCGCAACACAGTCTTCTGCGATGAGATCCAAACAGCCATCACCAATTATTTCGATCTAAATGTGGGTTCGGTAGACTCTCCTTCCGTACTTTGGAAATGCTTCAAAACAGTAATACCGGGCAAGTGTATTTCTAAACAGGCCGATGTCCTCCGTTCAATCCGTACCACCCTGGCAAAGTTGGAAACTGAAATTAGGACTGTGGATGCCGCTCAGGCTGCACACCCCAGGCCTGAGACCCTCGCACTTCTAAGACAAAAACACACTAAATTTACGGAAGAGGCTGATAGAGAGCTTTCCTTCCTGGGCAGAGAGGCCCCAGCCCGTTGCTTCGGGGAGGGTGATCGGCCTGGAAAGACCTTAGCCAACCTCTTACACCCTTCTCGTGCTGCGTCGTATATTACGGCTCTTAGTGATGAGGGTCCCACTAGAACTACCTCTCCTGAAAAAATTAATGCCCGTTTCAAGGATTTTTACTCGCAGCTCTATACTGCTGCCCCCCACCCCTTCGTGCGAGGCCTTCAAACAATATTTTGAGACTATCGCGCTGGTATGGCTGGAGGATTATCATCGGAAATTCTTAGATGAGCCTTTCACTAAGGAGGAGATACTTGCTGCCATAAATAGCTTGCCTGGCGACCAGGCTCCCGGTCTGGATGGTCTTCCAGCTTCTTTTTATAAAAATGTATGCATCGCTTTTAGAACCACATTTGTCATCTATGTACAGCGATTCTTTTGATAATGGACTCTTTCCTCAGTCCCTACTTGAGGCCATGATAACGCTGTTACTCAAGCCAGACAAGCCAGTCGACTGTTGCGACTCCTTTTGCCCCCTCTCTCTTATTAATACTGACAATAACATTTTCGCTAAATTAATTGCCTCTCGCCTTCTACTACTTATGCCTCTCATTGCTCTCCCTGACCAGTTTGGTTTAATTCCTGGCTGGGACACCTCGCACAACCTCTGGAAATTTTTTTCAGTGCTTCACCAGATCAACCCTAGTCTCCTCGCAGTTGCCGCTCTTCTAGAAACCACTAAGGCGTTCGACACGCTTGAATGGCCCTTTTTATTTTTTCTCCTACTTTGCATCGGTTGTAGCAATATGTTTATATGAAAGACATCTCTTCTTTCTACTTGCCCCTCGGCTGGTCTCCGAATTAATGGGCAGATATCAGATCCCATCTGCATTGAACGCAGCACCCGGCAGGGGTGTCCTCTATCACCTAATCTCTTCGCCATCGTGATCGAGCCTCTGGCGGCCAGACTCCGGCAGCATCACACTCAGAGGGGCATAGGTTTCTCGGTCTGCTCCCTCCTGGTCTCTATGTATGCGAACTACATCACTCTGTATGTTCGCCACCCCAAGACAATCTTAGCCCTCTTGTACGTGAGATAATACTCTTTGGTAGATTGTCTGGCATACAGGTGAATTGGAGCAAGTCTTTGCTGTTTCCCCTTACAAATGCCACCAGACCATTAATGCCAGACTTTCCCTTTATTTGGGCCTCCGGCCCCACCCACTACCTGGGTATCTGGCTGAGTAGGGACTTGGACGACCTTTGGAGGTCTAACTTCGGGCGTGCGGTGGATTGGTTGAAATCCAAAATTCCACATTGGAGTCGGCTTCCATTGTCTCTTGCCGGTTGCATAGTCATTGCTAAGATGGTCGTTCTGCCGAAATTCCTTTACCTTTTTTTGAATATCCCTATCCTCCTCACTGCTGATTTCTTTAGCAAACTACGTCCTTTGATCATCTCACTCGTCTGGGCCGGTAAACAATTTAGAGTCGCGTATGATATTCTCACTCTTCCTATGTCGGTAGGGGGTATGGGTGCTCCTAATTTTAAGCTATACGCCCTATGCGGTCAGGCCAGTTTTCTGCATTTCTGGATCCATCCCTCTCCTTATCAACCGCACGTGGCTGTGGAGACTGACATCATGTCCCCCTGGCCGTTGGCCACGGCCTTATTTTCCCTGGCGAGTCGCCCCCATGCGGAAGTAGACACGGTTGAGACATTGTGTTGGGCCTGGTCCGGACTATGCCGACTCTCCAACTTCCCGTTACTATCGGCTAATGCCATGCCGATCGTGCGTCATCCTGATTTTCCCCCTCTTCAGCCATCTGGCATGTCTAAACATGCATCACACTTGTCGACCTGGCGACTTTGGCAGATCTATATCTCGGAGACACCTTCTATTCTCTTCCCGCCGCTTCTGGTCCGCTGGACACTCTATTGTTCTATCATGTCTATATGCCGGGAGTTACATCCTACGTTCCCCCAGCCTCCACTCACGATGCCTGCCCTTGATTTCATATACACATCCCGACTCCTCACAAAATAGTCACTAAATGATATGCCTTCACGTAGTCGTCCACTTCCATCTCCACAGAACGGGCGCGCGTGGCGTGGGGTGAGGACTTGGGCATGGACATCGCCCAGCTGACTGGCTCTACTGCTGCAATCAGACGAAGAAACCGTCACCCAACTACTGGCTTCGTCTCGTTCATTTCAAGTATTTACAAAGGTTATATCTCACTCCTGCCCAGCTTCACAAATTAGGACCCAGTGATAGTTGCATGCGCTGCGCTGCCCCAGCTGCAGACTTTGCTCATCTAGAATGGCTGTGCCCCAAGGTGTCGGAGTTCTAGCAGGCGGTATGCACCACTATCTCTGAGATTACCTCCGTGCCGGTGCAGCCTGACCCTACGTTGTGTCGGCTGGGCTTTGTAAAATTCTGCCCGGATGCTTCTTACCGCCTGATTGCAATGCTGCTTGTCTAGGCTAGGCGCAGGGTGGCCATGTGCTGGGGTTACAGACAAGTGCCCAGGTTTTCTCACTGGCTTGAGGATGCCTCAAGATGCCAGACCTTGCTATCTGAATTCTGGGACTTACACCCTGCGAGGTCTCGCCCAATTGACATATGGGGACCTTTGGCGAAATACCTTCAGTCCTGAAATCCTTTGAGCCTTGCTGCCTCTCCTGTGCTCCCCGCCGGCACCCCGCCCGCGGCGGCTGCCGGTGCTGGTCAGTAACTGCCTCCCTCTATCCCTCTGTCTCCCTGTTCGCTGCACTCGTCACCATCACTGCGGCTGTGCCACGCCTCCTTTAGGGTGGGAATTATCATGTTAATTTTGGTACCATGGCAGTGCCTCATGGAATTTGTCTCTTGCATGTTGGGAATGTCTTTACATTTTCGTTATTCGACTCAAAATGTGCTGTGTTTGTTGTTCCGATCTGATTCAAACTGTATTTTGACAGCATTGAAGTTGTCAATAAAGGTTTTGAAAATAAAAAAAATTAAAAAAGAAATGATTTCGATTACCTTTGGGAGCTTGATGCACACATGTGAAGGTCGGGGAGTTAGACCTGAGCTGATGGCGATAAAGCAACATTAAGTTGTGCCAAGGCAGGTGAACTGCTTTGCAAAAGTAGCCTTATAATGTGTTTCATTTTCAGCCATTTATGACAATTCTTATCCAATATAAAATTGCATTCTAGGACATGTAGTATAAATTTTCTTTGAACTGTTGACTATAAAGCCAGACCTTCCTGAATATGTTTGATATGACAGATTATGCAATAATAAATACAAGTTGTTTTAAAGACAAGAAGATATGGAATGTATTCCGTTATTGAAACATGATGCTCCGCATATTGTGTACTCATGAGAGAGCCCATTTGTACATGTTGCTGACACCACAGCTTTGAGGACACATCTTTGGTTCTTTAAAGCATGCATATGCTTTATTCTGGGAAAGAATTAACTCAGCATGTTCTTATTGCCTGTGCATGGCCCCTTATTACCTAATTATCTCCCACTAGGGGCCCGATGTAGGTAAATCCCATTTACCGATTTTGAAATACCGAATCTTACCGATTCGGTATTTTAAAATCGGTAAATGGGATGTAGGTCCCAACATCTGGATTCGTTACCGAATCCTTAACAATTCATTAATTACCGATTGGGTAAATACCGAATCGGTAATGCCCATTCTTTCCTATGGGCTTTGAAGCCCATAGGAATGATTAGGCATTACCGATTCGGTATTTACCCAATCGGTATTTAAGGAATTCACAAGGGTGCAGGGGGTGTCACTTTGACACCCTCTAGCACCCCCAAAACGGCCATGTGTGCAATGTGGCACACAGACATGCCCTAAGGGCACGTCTGTCTGTCACATGGCACATGTGTACATGCACAGATGTGCATGTACACAGGATTCGGTTTTTTACCATGGATTTGTATTCCATGGTAAAATACCGATTCTGTAAGCCATGTGCTGCCGGAACATAGGCTACCTACATCACATTTTCGGTAATTTTACCGAATCGTTATCATTACCGAATCGGTAAATATTACCGACTCGGTAAATTTACCTATTCGGTAATGATAACGAATCGGTAAAATTACCGAAAATGTGCCCCTACATCTCCATGGCCCTTTACCGATCGGAAACGGCCGAAAATCGGTATTTTCGGCCGATTCCGATCGGTAAAGGGCTACCTACATCGGGCCCTAGGTCTCTCGATTATTAATTAGAGTACGCGGTTCTCCCTTCCTGCACATATAACATCACAGACAGGTCACTGCCCATATATATAGGTGCTACTGCTTGAAACCCTTGCTACATCTGTGGTATCTCTCACCTTTCTGGGGGTTGCAGAGGGATCCTGTTGCTGGGGGCATACACATGCGAACGGACTGGCCCAGAGTTCTGCTGACAGCTTCGGCCAGGTGGAGCCAGCCTCGGGGGATCGATTGCTCCACAGTGGTGGTTCTCACCCCTCAGAGTCGAGCAAGTGTTCCTCTAGACCATCCAATGGCACCAGACAAGGCTGCAGGATCATGCACTCTGCCCCCGCAGTACCTACTCCAACAGAATGAGGAGGTGCTACATTACACCGGGGATTCAGAATTAGAGGTAGAACGCACTGCTCCCCCTCCCAAGGATCTCCTGTCACCCGCTCCTTCTTCTTCTGGGCTCACCGCGAGGCCTCTGCAGTGTATTGTATCAACATAGTGACCAAAATGACATCAGGGAGCATTCCCTAAAGGAATTAGTAGTTTATGAAAGACACAGGACCTTGTACCTTGATATCAGAGGAAGAGATATGAATTACAAAAGGAATGACATTACAGAAAGCTGCCAGGCTCTGAAGCTGTGAAAATCACAAACCTGGGGGCGAGGTTGCAGTGATAAGGCACCCGAGCACCACTCCAGCAGCGGCCGCAAGTACGCTGGGGGGGCAATCCGGGTGATCATTACGCTGCTGTGTCTCGTACGGCCCAAGAGATACAATGCGGTAGGAGTTACAGCACTGGCAGCAGGCTCCCAGTTGTGCTGTCAGGCTTCCAAAGTTAAACTATGCTACACCTCCGGCCTACAAGTCTGGGTATCACAAAGTGTACCCTGCAAGGCTTTCTCAGCAGTAGCGATTGTGCAATGGCACTCATGACATCCTGAGTTAATTGGAAGTGCTGCGCCAGAGTGTCAGTTGAATATCATGTTATACTTTGTAGGCATCTGAGCGAGTTGTTGACTCTGACCCCAAGCCTGCCAAAAGCAGTGCAGACATGCTGCTGCCAGCTAACAGGCTTTACTCTGTCAGTGTGGTTTAATTAGCAGCGCTCAGCAACAACGCTGGACACCCACTATAAACAAGTCCTTGAGGAGAAAAAACTGTTTTTCTCCTCAAAAAAGACCTAGCAAAGAACAAAAATAAGGACATTTTCAGAATTGTCAGTGAATTCTCCTCTCCTATAGCGGTGGCCAAGTCATTTATCCCTACTGAGGCATGGACGGACAGTTTGGCCACCTATTTCCATGACAAGATTAAAAATATTCAGGAGACCTTCCCGCTGAGCGACAGTGGAGAGTCAGACTTCTGCTTAACTCATGTGAGAGAACCATCTTTGAATCGGTTTCTATTGGTTCCCTTGGAGAAATCATTAGAAATCATGAAAGGCCTTAAATCCAGCTCTCCCTCTGACCCATGCCCGGCCAGCATTATAGCATCAATAGTGGAGATTATCAATCCTGCGGTTAACCGGATCCTTAACCTGTCTTTGCAGATGGGGGTCAGGTCCCCGATAGGTGGTAAAGGGCAAAAATTATTCCTTTAAAAAAAAAACTTTGGACCCAGAATTGGCCTCTAATTACAGGCCAATATCTTTGCTTCTTTTTTTTTCTAAGGTCTTAGAAAAAGTCGAGAACCAGGTCACTACCACTTTTGTTGAAACAAATTCAATTCTCCACCAGAGTCAGTCTGGTTTCCGGGTGAACCTAACCCCTGAACAGCACTACTGGTAGTGTCAGAAGCCATAAAGAAAATTTTGGATAAAGGCGGCAAGGCTGCATTGATATTATTGGACTTATCTGCGGCCTTTGATACCGTCCCCCATGACCAACTCCTGGGGAGACATAAAAGAATGCGGTTTGGGGGGTACGGTACTCAACCGGTTTGACTCCTTTCTAAAAGACCGCAATCAAATAGTTTGGTCCCCGCCTTTTGGGGCCCCCACCCCCACTATGGTGGCGGGAGTTCCACAGGGCTCAATGTTGAACCCCACCCTTTTTAATATATATGGCACCACTAGCATCTTTAGCCGAGGCTCATGGAGCAAAATTTGTGTTGTATGGGGATGACACTCAGCTTCTCTTCACCTGCGATAAAGACTCAGATGTTATAGGAGATAGGATTAACTCCTGTCTGACCGAAGTGTTCTCCTGGTGATCCAGCGGGCTATAGAAAATATATCATAAACTACGCTACCCAACTTCATAACCTATAAACAAAATTCTAAACTAAATATGGACCCATTCATGAACCTGATATATTTTGGGCCTACTGAATCAGGTGGTCAGAATAAATCTATATACACATTATCTACAAACTATATACATATTTATACATTTGCAGAAAGAATATTGTCATTAGAATAAAACCCAACCATTTAAATGACCACCATAGGCGACGTGATCTAGCTAATAGTAACCTACACTTCTGAATAACCAAGACCAGCTTGTTTGTCAAAAGTAAGATTTTATTTACTAAATTATGGTATATAAGTTGAAAGTTTTATAAATGAAATTTATTAGCATTAAAGCAAGCATGATTGTAATGAAATATGAGAAAAATACAATTTAAGCAAGTGAATCAAATTTAAAGAAAATATATAAAATTTAGCATTTCTAAAACCTAATTCCCTAACTAAGCTAAATAGATAGAAATTAAAGTAAAGTTCTTTGAGGATTCTTACGTGCTCCACGCAAAGTCCAGCAGCACATCACCCTCATCGGAAAGTCAGAAAGCAGCAGCCAGCCCAACCCTAAGGGCATGACTTTTTATACCTTTCTACGCTAACTAAACTAGCAAAGGAAAGTTTTCAGAAATCCTCGACGTCCCATTGGCTGAGAGTGACAAGTGACATGTCACCCATTTCTCAAAAAGTTCCATGAAATCATGTCTCATAAAGACCATTGTCTCTTCCACGTGAAGCCAGAAGCTTCCTGCGTTTGCAACTATGTATTAAGTCATCCTCGCAGCTTCCATAGACTTTCATTACACTTCCGCGGATGCCAAGTTAAGGACTGACAAAATGTTCACTTTCGACCTTGGCCATGTCCGACAGAATGATGTCAGCTCATCAGTTTTTGCTTTGTGAATGCAGCTTCAATAAACGTTTTAATTCAGAATGGGCGTCTCGTGACTTTCTGCAGAATTATATGTCAGCTCTTTTTCTGCGGTTTAAATGACTAGGCCCAAAAGCAGGCAACTTATGTTTTCTAGTATAAAACAAACACAAGAAAAGTATTAATGTAAGAAATAAAGTAGATTCTGTATCCACCCCATGGTTTACTAATTAATTAACCCACCCGATTAATCAAAATGTTACCTAGCCATTGCAAACAAATAAAGCAGCGTTTATATTCACCAGTCTCCGTTTCTTCATGAGACCCATATGCACCTAGAATAGTAGAAATGACAACACACAGACAAGGAAAAGCAAAACAAGCACATGGTTCTTTTAAGTTTGCAGCAATTAGTAATGACAAAAACGAAAACAATAAATTATTTTATTATTTTGTACGAACAAAAAGATGCAACATTTATGCACGTTTATGAGCACACATGTTAGTCCCCCCACGTGTAAAGTTTAATCTAAGTTGTATTAGCACGACATATCACAAATCATTAATAATTTTATTCATGTTATGGAAATGTGACTTTGCGAGTTTAAACAAAATTTTGTTTTCTATCTCGCTCCATCAACTCCCTCATCTGGTGATTAACAAATCACCACACCAGCACTCAAAATTTTGGTAAATTAAAATTTTTTAAGAAATCGATTCAAATTCATTTGTATCAGTAAACCTAAAAGTCTGTTTCAGCATAATCTTTGCAATTAACATGACGCTCTTTATGTAACTCCTGTAATTCGATCTCCCTTTCTTCTTCTTTTCTGAGTTTATAGATTCTTTTCTTTTCTCTCAACTGTTTCTTTCTTTTATGTAACAAACAACCTAATTTGGTCAAAATAAAAATGAATACTATTATAATCAAAGGTGCCAGAATCTTGCCAAGAATTGAACTTCCGATATTATGAAACCAGTTTTTAATTGCTTGAAACCTTTTTGAAAGTTTCCCAGTAAAATCTTCTTCTTCTAAAGGAATTATCTCTGAATGCATTTGTGTAATATTCTTAATATACATTTCAATATTCTTACTTTCATCAGGTATATATGTACAGCAATGTTGGACATGTAAAATGCCACAGACTCCTCCCTCTTTTGCTAGGAGTATGTCTAAAG
The DNA here is from genome assembly GCF_964261635.1 of Lissotriton helveticus. Classification (NCBI taxonomy): domain Eukaryota; kingdom Metazoa; phylum Chordata; class Amphibia; order Caudata; family Salamandridae; genus Lissotriton; species Lissotriton helveticus. The sequence goes on from NC_136063.1 coordinate 2,073,890,078, forward strand.
CAAGACGATCTTGAATTACCATGGATCTAATTGCAATAACTTCAACATTCACTAATTGAAACCCATCAGCAGTGTCAGTTGATAATCTATCAACTATAGTGGACAATTTTCTGATTCTCCCTGCATTTAGGGTTATACCAACAAAAGGTATTACAGCTTGAAAAATATCTCCCAGAACTTCGGTAAAAGTTTCTCTTTTAGCTCTATTTACATAATTATGAATTTTAAACAATCCTTGTGAATCTCTGTCAACATGAAACACTTTAGGAAAAACAATTCCCACATAACAAGTTCCATACCAATGGTCTGGAAGGTTGTAGTAGGCTTTGTCACCACAAACAAAATAAATCCCAGGAAAGATAGGATCTTTTCCACCTTTAAATCCCCAACCTCCCATAATCAGATAAGTATCTTCACAGTTACTTGCACCTACAAAATAATTATCAAAAAGTGTATTATCTCTTCTAATGCAAAGCTTTCCACTAACTGGTTTGTCTATGTGAATTGCAATATTTTCAAGCATTTTGCCATTTAATTTCTCATCCTCTTTTTGCCAGAAGGCTGACTTAGTCTGCTTGACTAATTCATTTCTCTTATAAATTGCTCTTCTCTCCTCAACCATATTCAAAAATTTCTTTCCTTCAGCACTTAATTTACATGTTAGATTATTCTTGTAAGCATACTCGTAAGTGAGTTCGTTAGTAACAAGGAAATATTCTCTCATTTGTTTTGCTTTCTTATGCTTATTTAAAGCATTATCAATCTTAACATTAGCAAAAATTTCATCATAATTTGAATAGTAATATTCTAAACGACCAGTTTGATAAAATAAACTAGTTAATACACTACATGTTACAGCATAAGTGAGAGGAAGCATATTATATGTTACTCCCTCAGAAACAGAAGCAGGTAACTTAACACAGACATAGCAGTCTTTTGCATCCATTACCTTGACATATTCACTCAAAAGCTTTGTGAATGTATTACTTGAAAAATCACCTATTGATTTATCTTGATGAATGTTAGGCTGATGATCAATAACTTTTGCAGACGCACTATGTTTAGTTTGGCTAACCAGAGTTTTGCTTGTTATGTTAACTCTGTGTAATTCTCTATTCATTTCTAAAGGGATAATCACAGCTAGTACCAACCAGAGCAGAACTAAAATGAGCAGACACACCAGAGTCATCTTACAGCATCTTTAAAAAACAGAACACTTTGAAGTGCTCTCCTTAACATAAGGCATTTTTAGGTTAGTTTTAGCCTCAAAAATAAAAATAAATTTTAAAATTTATATACACCCCCCTAAACAAGATTTCTTCGACCTTATGTCACTCATAAGTTTTCTTCAACTAAACAGTTTTTCTTCGACCTTGTGTCAACTAACAAGATTTCTTCAGCCTTTTGCCAATTTAATAATTCTGTACTTTAATCATTGTCACTAATTTCTTGGATTTCGTTTTCTTCTTCACTACTATCATATATGTCAATAACAGGTGGAATTACTAAGTAAGTCCACTCAGGAGACTTGTATTTCTGGTTTGGTTTTATTATTCTCTTTCCTTTTCTCGATATCACTTCAATTTTTCTTCCAACTCCAACTTCTTTTCCTGGACTCTTTTGACTACTTATTTCCTCTACTTGTTCTATTGGCTTTTTGATCAATCTGACTCTCAATCTTCCACCTGGCCAGTAGTCTGCTTTTCTCACGTATTTCTTCTTTGGTTCAGAATTATTTGATTCTGACTTCCAAGTCCTTTTCTTTCTGTTTTTACTTCCACCTTCCACGTCACTTTCTTCAGTTTCGTAGTCTGAAATTTCAATTGACTCAGGAACTTCTCTATTCGGCAATTTCACTCCTTCAGGAACTTCACTTTGTCTTCCATCACTGGTACTCGGTAATTCGTTCTCCTCCTCTTCCTCAATTACCTCTAACTTCCCAGATTTCGGATTTTTGTTCCTTACTTCAGAGTTTGTTCTCTGCCTTTCGATACTCTCCTGTTCTGAAACTTCTTTTGGTTCAGCTTCTTTGTCTTCAATAGAGACAACCGAATCCTCAGTTATCTTTCCTTTTAACAGATTCTCTTCACCTTCAGAATCTATTTCAATTATTTCCAAGTCTTTTCTTGTCAGATTTCCATTCACTGGTACAGTTTCCAGATGTCGACTTTCTTGTCGATCTTCAGAATCTGGAATTACTTCACCTTCTGTTTCGCCTTCTGCTTCAGAATCAGAATCATCTGTGGTATCACTTTCAACGTCAGAACTCTCAGGAGTTGGTACTGGAATAGTATGACTAGGATGAATCCAACGCTTCCATCCTCTGCACTTTACAGCATTAGTAGTGACCAAGATTATCTGCCTAGGTTTCTGCCATCTAGGAGCTAGACAATTCCTTCTCCGATGTACTTTCGTTCTGACCCAATCGCCAGGTCTCAGATCATGAGTCAAAACTTTTTCATTTGATTGAGCTTCAGTTCCCACCTGATTAGACACAGAAGTTACCATATCAGATAACCTTTTACAGTAATCCAAAATTGCACTGTCATTTATGCTCAACAGTTTACCTACAGGTACAAAAGCTTGCCTCATAACTCTTCCCATTAAAATTTCATGAGGACTCAAACCTGTCTTTTTATCTGGTGTACTTCTTAATGACATCAAAACAAGTGGAAGAGCATCAGTCCACTTAACACCTGTTTCAAGACACATTTTTCCAATTCTATTTTTGATTGTTCCATTTATTTGTTCTACTACACCTGATGCCTCTGGTCTGTATGCACAGTGTATTTTCTGCTCAATGCTCAAAGCTTCACAAATTAACTTCATCAGTTTGTTATCAAAATGGCTTCCTCCATCACTCTCAATAGTGACTGGAAAACCGTACCTTGGGATGATTTCTCTGAGCAATAGTTTTGCTACTGTAATTGAATCACAATGTCGTGTAGGGAAAGCTTCTACCCATCTTGAGAACAAGCATACAATTACAAGTACATATTTCAAACAGTTGTGTAAGGGCATTTCAATGAAATCCATTTGTAACCTGGTAAAGGGACCACCCTCTCGACCAATTATTCCTGTCCCCACCACTGATTTTCTGTTTGGATTCATTTGTTGGCATGACAAACACCTTTGACAAAAAGATTCAGCAATAGTTCTAAACTTGGTATTGAACCATGTTTCTCTAAAAAGTCTGACCATAGAATCTCTTCCTAGATGTGCAGGACCATGATATAATCTGGCCATGTCAGCAATCAAGCAATTTGGTAAGACTACTCTGCCATCTTTGTAAACCCACACTCCATCTTCTTCACGTGGTCTACAATCTGATCTTAACCATAGGTCTTTTTCTTCATCATCTGCTTCGTTTTGTAAATCTCTAATCTCATTCCATGTTTCTACAACAGTTGTTAGCATTAATGAATTTGAATCAGTTTCTTTACTCCTCTCCCGATTGTATGAATAATTTTTCCTTGCGCAGTACTTTGCTGTTTCGTCTGCGAAGGCATTTCCCTTGGAAATATAATCAGTTCCTCTAGTGTGCGCTGCACACTTGACAATTGCAATTTCTTTTGGCAATTGTATTGCTTCAATTAATCTTCTAATGAAAACTGCATTTTTAATTGGTGATCCTGTTGATGTCATGTATCCTCTCTGTGACCAGAGTTGTCCATAATCATGCACAACTCCGTACCCATACTGACTATCAGTAATGATGGTAACTCTTATATCCTTTGATATTTCACATGCACGAATTAAAGCAATCAATTCAGCTACTTGTGCTGAACGAACTCCTTCAAGACATGATGCTTCTTCAACATCTACAACTGTACAAACTGAGTATGAAGCTTTCAAGACACCTCCTTCGGATCTTAAGCATGAGCCATCTACAAAGTAGACAAAATCCGATTCAGACAAAGGTCTGTCTTTGATGTCTTTTCTTGGTTTAGTGCAGAATTCCATGACATCTAAACATTCATGTTCTGTCTCAATGTCATCAACAATTTCAGAATCAGGCAGTAATGTAGAAGGATTCAGATTCAAACATCTTGAAATCGAAACATTATCTGCTCCCAGTATGATTTTCTCATACTTTGTCAATCTGCTACTTGTTAAATGTTGAGTCTTACCTCTTGTCAGTAATATTTCAACTGAATGAGGCACAAAAACTTTCACAGGAAATCCCATAATGATTCCTTCACTTTGTTCGAGGCTGATACTTGTAGCTGCAACTGCTTTCAAACAACCTGGTAATGCTTTTGCAATTGGATCAAGAACTGCAGAGAAGTATGCAATAGGTTTCTTTAAATTTCCATGTCTCTGAATTAATACAGATAATGCACATCCTTCTCTCTCACTGCAATACAGTTCAAAATCTTTCTCATAATTTGGCATGCCTAAAGCAGGAGCTTGGCATAAGCTCTTTTTCAGGTTCTCAAAAGATTCCATCTCAACATCATTGAGAATAATTGGATCTTTTACATCTGACTTTGTCAATCTTTGTAGTGGTTTTGCAATTACTGAAAATCCACTTATCCATTGTCGACAGTAACCTACCATTCCCAGGAACATTCTGACCTGTCTTTGTGTTCTTGGTGGTAACATTGCTTGAATCATTTTTATTCTCTCTATTGTTACTTGTCTTTTTCCTTTTGCAATTCTGTGACCAAGATATTTTACTTCTTGTTTGCAAAACTGTAGTTTTGCTGGGGACACTTTATGTCCTTCTTCTGCAAGGCGATTTAACAGAATTATTGTGTCTGTTATACAATTTTCTCTTGTCTTTGCAGCTATTAACAAATCATCAATATACTGCACCAACGTAGACCTACCTGGTAAGTCTAAATCTTCTAATGATCTTTTTAACAATTCATTAAAGATTGAAGGACTTTCTGTATAGCCCTGAGGGATTCTTGTCCATCCAAGGGTCTTACCTTGGAATCTGAAAGCAAAGATTTCATAACTGTCTGGATGTAAGGGAACAGTAAAGAATGCATTGCAAAGGTCAATGACTGTATACCATTCAGCATCATGTGGAATCTGAAATAGAATTACTGCTGGATTTGGAACCACAGGACAACATGGAACGACAATTTGATTAACCTTTCTCAAATCTTGTACGATCCTAAATGTTCCGTTAGACTTTTTAACTCCCATAATTGGTGAATTACAAGAGCTACTCTTCATTTCCTTTAATACACCTTGCTTGATTAATTTTTCAATTATAGGTGTAATACCTTCAATTGTTTCTGTTTTCATTTTATACTGTGGAGTGTTTGGAAATTCTATTCCCTGTTTCAATGCAATTTTTACAGGATCTACATTTTTCATTAGACCCATCTCATTCCCAGTAAAATCCCATATTTCAGATTTCACTGTTTCTTTTAGCTCTTCAGGTAAATCCTTTTCTTCAAATGCAGGAAACAATTTTGTTTCTTCTGCTTCTATCATCATCATTGTCATCCTGTATAAACCATCTTCCTCCATTGTTTGTAACTCAACTCCATCCGGAGAACAATATATTCTGCAATTCATTTTACATAGGATGTCTCTGCCTAATAGATTTACTGGACTACTATTACAAACCACAAATCTGTGTTTGTCTCTGTAGTTTCCGATTTCAACTGGTACTGGATCAGTTAAGTCTGTTTTAATTTGCTGATTACTTACTCCCACAACTTGGATGGTATCCCCAGAGAGAGGTAGGTTTTCAATTTCCACTGATCTAACAGTAGAACGGGTAGCACCAGTGTCCACTAGAAAAGTGATGTCTACATCATTAACTTTCCCGTTTACATAAGGACCAGACTGGTCAACCTCAAGAGTGGCTCCAACAACACACTCTTCCTCCTCTCTCGGGCACCGTCAGCAATAATCATCAGAATCACTGTTTTGACTTTCTGCTAATAAAAATTGTTGTGAAGCATTTTGCATTTGAACCCTTTGTTGCTTTTGCTGTTTTTGTGGTTTTATTACCTGTTCACTTCCCTGAAATCCCACGTTTGGATTATATTTTTGAACTCCCCCACAATTCGGAAAAGGTGGTTGTGGCAATTGGTCTTGACGATTATTCACCTGTTGTTGTTGCTGTTGTTGTAACTGTCGCTGAATATTAAATTCGTTTAACCCCTGTTGCATCTGTAGCTGTTGCTGCAGGTTAACACCATTCTGCATCTGTGGATTCAATAAGGGATTCTTTAAGTTTTTAGGAGGATGAGGACACTCGTCCCTCCAATGTCCAATTTCGCCACAATTAAAACAAGGTAATCTTTGTTTCAGCTCTTCTATCTTTGGGCTAAATTTCTTTTGGAAATTATTACCTTTAAACTTTCCTTGTATCTGGTTTGTATTTCCAGTTTGAACAAAATTAGTGTTCTTATTACCCATGCTGGCAATCTGTTGCTCAGCCACCTTTACCTGAGCCCACATGGCTTTCTCCTTCAGCTTCTTCTGTCTTACTTCTATTTCATCGCTACAATATTTTGCTTTTCTTAGAATATCATCTACAGATAGTGATTGCCATCCGACAATACTAGTTCTGATCATTTCTCCAATTTCAGGTTTTAATCCATAAACAAATCTATAGATAAAATGACTCATGTCTTTTTCATCTAATTTTTCATAACCACTGTATTGTTTAAAGATTAACAGTAGTCTTTCATAAAAGGAATGAACTGATTCTTTTGTTTCCTGCTCTGTTCTTTCTATTTTAACCCAATCGACTTCTTTGGGTGGAATTTTGTTTTTCATCCAAACAATTACTTTCTCATAAAAATCCATTACAAGTGGATTTGGAGCACCTGTTTCTTTAATTCGCTCAGGTTCTGCTTTTGGCCAACTAATAGATATTTTACATTCTGTCCAAAGATCAGATGGAACTACAATGTCAAAAAATCCATCCAAATCAATCCACAGTACTTTTGACACTTTGATAAATCTATCAACTTGCCTGTACCACTCAACTGGTTTTTCCCTCAATTTTGGAAAGTCATTTGTAAATAACAGAATGTCCTGTCTCGACCACGGGACATGAACATATCCTCCACCTGCAACTTCTCTCATTGGAAATTGTTTTGACAATTTATCCAATCTTTCATCTTCCTTCTTTTTCGTCCATTTTACTCTCCATTTATTCAGTTCTCCTAGCTTTTTGATATATACAATCAAATCTTTAATGTGAACTATTCTTCCCATTGAGTTCAAACTCTCAATGTCACTTTCTGAAAAGTCTAATCTGTAATGCTTTGCAAAATTCTTTTGTTTACTCACATCGATTTCAAGTTCTGCAGCTAGATCCTCTAATTGATCATATTTATTTTTCGTTTTCCACTGAATGCTTTTGCAAATGAATAGTAGTTCATCATCCCGATAGTAATTTAAACTATCTGGGCCAATTGTTCCAATTATTAATTCTTCGATATTCGCTTTTAATTTGGCCACATCAAGTTTTGGTGTGGTTACCCTGACTTCAGGACTCCCTATATCTGATACAGCACCCATTGGTGTTTTTGGAGATAAATCTTCATTAAAGGTTAAATCAGGCATTCTTGATTTAGAAGTGTTTATTTCAGACAAATCTGAATAAAATCTTTCAGCATTCTTTTGAATTTCTGTATTTAAAGGAATAGTTAATCCAGTTTTGTTTGTTTCTCTTGGTTCAAATACAGGCTGAACAGGACCAATTGTTACTGGAACTGTGACAGCTTCCATGCCTTTTGTCATTCTTTTTATTAATTCTTCCTTTGATCTTAAATATTCATTATAATCAACATCTTCAACATTTCTTGCCTCTCTTGTATAATCTTTTGGAGGTTCCCTTGCTCTTGGAGTCATTGTAAAATGTCTACCTTCATTTCGAGCATTCTCGAATTCTGATCTTCTAGGAGTTTCAGTGATTTCACAATTATTTGGATAAAGTTTAGGAGCTTCACTAATTGGAGGTGCACTCGGTGAAGTTTCAGTAGAAACCACTGGAGTAGACCATGATCTAGGAGGTCTCAAAGGCTGATTAGGCTGATTCTTTCTAGCAGTTGTATATATTTCTTCCATAACTGCATCCTCAGATTCACTTTCCATAGATTTCCCTGTAGGAGTACCCATTACCATTTCATGAATTAAATACAATCCTTCACTCATGTTTCCCTGTCTCCACATTCGCAATCTATCTTCATGAGTTTCTCTTTTCCAAGATGGATTTTTAGAAGGTCTTTTAATTCCACTAGCTTCCCTTTGTAACTGATACATCTCATCTTCCCACTCAACTAAAGCTTCAAATTGAGTTGGTCTCGGTTTTGGGACAAGAGCATTCATTTTCTCTCGTAAATTTCTTAAAACTCTTACATTAAATGAACCTTCATCAGGCCAAGCTAAAACACCGTCGTTTTTAGTATAACGTTTCCAACTGTCGAACCATAGGACAGTATGATATCCGTATTCACCTTCCATGTACGCTGCAGGTGTTTTATACTTATGAAGTAGTTTACCACCTCGCGTTTCGATTTTCTTGTCAGGTGAAAATAAATTTTTGAATTTCTGAAATAATGTTGTCTTTTTCTCAACATGTTTAAAATGATAACTCATTTTTAAAAGTTAAATTTAATTCACAAAATCGTTCGTAAAATATTTCCGGGATGTTCCGCAAAACAACCAATCCGTGCGCGAAACACACTAACAAGCCAATGACAGTTGAGCTACGTCACTTTTCTGCTCAACCAATAAATTTAGAGTTTTTCCGAAGGACCAATCAGCTCACAGGCCGTCAGGGACTCAAGAGCCAATCAGAATACAGCTTGTGACGTAGGTCACCCAATCCCAGCGCGGCTCTGTGACGTACACAGTAGCTGCGGTTTCTCGCTTCTCACTCCTGGCGCTTACCCCTCCTTCACAAAATCTTTTCACAGCGCCATTTTAAGGACACTTTTCAGTGTAAATTAATTCTTAACAATGACTATAAGGACAACATCTGTTCGTTTCACTAATTAGGATAGTTTACATACATTCAAGTATCCACACTTCGGAATAGACGGCGCTATTCACACTAAGGATAATATTCAATTGTCAGTAGAGTAACCTTACCCCACCCTTCTAACACGTATAATTATGAACTCGCTTTGCTCTGAACCCACCGCGAAGTGAAAGTTCTAAGAGTTCCACTTGAACATAAAATACAATTCAAACTCGCACTTTCATACGGAAAATTCCCTAATTTCAGACACACATGAAATCCGTACAGGACTCTCACCTGTTTATAGAAATCATGCACCGTTAGCAAAATAACGACGTTATCCGTACAGGGCTCTCACCTGTTTATAGATATGAAACATGTACCCGTACAGGACTCTAACCTGTTTATAGATAATCATGCACCGACGTTAATTTTACCCTTCACTCAAGCTCGGATATAACTAATACTCTCATCACAGTGAGTTTTATGGAAGGCGCTTTGTCCCTATTCTCATGCTGCTTTGATTTCTTAGAAAACCCTCACTATACAAGATTCAGACCTAGCCCTAAAACTGTGCTGCTCGGCGACAACACTATGGTACACGGCGATACCTCTTGTGATACTCGGCGATATCACTACAAACGGAACAGATGGCTTGCGTGACTAATTTCTCGCCACACAATCTATACCGGTATAGCTTACAGATAGGCACGAAAAACAAACTTAACATGTGTTAAAACATCGATCCTATTTCCATACCATAATGTAACCCTTAGCAACCAACATATTACCTTGGTTACCTCTTAGCAACCATCCTCTGCTACCAGAGAATTGATCCAGCGGGCTATAGAAAATATATCATAAACTACGCTACCCAACTTCATAACCTATAAACAAAATTCTAAACTAAATATGGACCCATTCATGAACCTGATATATTTTGGGCCTACTGAATCAGGTGGTCAGAATAAATCTATATACACATTATCTACAAACTATATACATATTTATACATTTGCAGAAAGAATATTGTCATTAGAATAAAACCCAACCATTTAAATGACCACCATAGGCGACGTGATCTAGCTAATAGTAACCTACACTTCTGAATAACCAAGACCAGCTTGTTTGTCAAAAGTAAGATTTTATTTACTAAATTATGGTATATAAGTTGAAAGTTTTATAAATGAAATTTATTAGCATTAAAGCAAGCATGATTGTAATGAAATATGAGAAAAATACAATTTAAGCAAGTGAATCAAATTTAAAGAAAATATATAAAATTTAGCATTTCTAAAACCTAATTCCCTAACTAAGCTAAATAGATAGAAATTAAAGTAAAGTTCTTTGAGGATTCTTACGTGCTCCACGCAAAGTCCAGCAGCACATCACCCTCATCGGAAAGTCAGAAAGCAGCAGCCAGCCCAACCCTAAGGGCATGACTTTTTATACCTTTCTACGCTAACTAAACTAGCAAAGGAAAGTTTTCAGAAATCCTCGACGTCCCATTGGCTGAGAGTGACAAGTGACATGTCACCCATTTCTCAAAAAGTTCCATGAAATCATGTCTCATAAAGACCATTGTCTCTTCCACGTGAAGCCAGAAGCTTCCTGCGTTTGCAACTATGTATTAAGTCATCCTCGCAGCTTCCATAGACTTTCATTACACTTCCGCGGATGCCAAGTTAAGGACTGACAAAATGTTCACTTTCGACCTTGGCCATGTCCGACAGAATGATGTCAGCTCATCAGTTTTTGCTTTGTGAATGCAGCTTCAATAAACGTTTTAATTCAGAATGGGCGTCTCGTGACTTTCTGCAGAATTATATGTCAGCTCTTTTTCTGCGGTTTAAATGACTAGGCCCAAAAGCAGGCAACTTATGTTTTCTAGTATAAAACAAACACAAGAAAAGTATTAATGTAAGAAATAAAGTAGATTCTGTATCCACCCCATGGTTTACTAATTAATTAACCCACCCGATTAATCAAAATGTTACCTAGCCATTGCAAACAAATAAAGCAGCGTTTATATTCACCAGTCTCCGTTTCTTCATGAGACCCATATGCACCTAGAATAGTAGAAATGACAACACACAGACAAGGAAAAGCAAAACAAGCACATGCTTCTTTTAAGTTTGCAGCAATTAGTAATGACAAAAACGAAAACAATAAATTATTTTATTATTTTGTACGAACAAAAAGATGCAACATTTATGCACGTTTATGAGCACACATGTTAGTCCCCCCACGTGTAAAGTTTAATCTAAGTTGTATTAGCACGACATATCACAAATCATTAATAATTTTATTCATGTTATGGAAATGTGACTTTGCGAGTTTAAACAAAATTTTGTTTTCTATCTCGCTCCATCACTGGCTACATGCTAATCAGCGTAAATGTAATCCCGAAAAGTCAGAGATCATTTTCTTCGGCCACCCCCCAGCAATGTATGGCGTATTTGGTGGCCAGCTGAAATGTCTCCCCCTTCCACTTCCGTCATAACAGTGAAAAATCTAGGGGTGACGCTGGACGAGAACTTCTCTATGCAAGCCCAGGTTCAGGCAGTGGTTGGCTCTTGCTTTGCCATGTTGAAGATGCTAAAGCAGTTCCTGACTCTCCTGCCTATCATTCATAGAAAAACGGTAGTCCAAGATATGATAGTCTATAGGTTGGATTACGTGAACATAATGTACCTAGGATTCCCGGAGTATCTATTGTCAAGGCTGCAAGTGGCCCAGAATGTGGCAGCCAGAGCAATACTCATGCTGGGCCCAAGAGCACGGACGTCCACATGCAAGAGGATCCATTTTAAGGCCATGGTCCTGGCTTTTTAAGCCATTTTAAGGCCATGGTCCTGGACTCTCTTCATGATGTATACCGGCCAGAACCAAAACATATGGGCAGGACTCAGGAGGAAGATGTAAAGCAGGACCTTGATGTTTTATCGGCCTGTTGTCCTCAGGTTGTCCGTTATGCTGGCCTGGCCTGGGAAGTACTTTCTGCTTAACTGTACCACTGGAGGGATTACTCTTCTTAGTATTGTTTGTAGTATTAGATGAACCAGAAGATGATGAGGCAATGAAAGGCGGAATTGTAGGAGAGTGATTTTGCCTTATATTAGCTTCCACCGATGGTTGTGTAGATATAGAGACGGTGCCAGCATTCGTTTCCCCTATAGCACCTTTAGCTGTAGCTGAAATACAGTTTTTCTTAGTCTCTTCCCTAGATAGGGTGCTAGTAATAGACTCTAAGTCTTTTAACAGGCGATCACCTCTAATTTGGTCAAGGCAAACCATCCCTTTCCTCTTGGCGTCATCATTTTTCACGAGGGTTTCCAGTCTATCGAGCCTCTTAAAAACAATATTAAATTGTTTGATCATTTGACATTCAAGTTGTTTAAAAATGGTATCGGTAATGGTCTCTATGAGATTTCCCTGTGGTTTGGATAGGTGGGCTTTTTCGCTAGGGAAATCAGTCTGTGTACAAATTGAGTTTGTGCCCTCATTTATTATAACAATATCAGTATCACAGAGATCCCCAATATCAGAGCTGACTGTTGGGACCTCAGTTTGATGCTTCTTCTCCCTAGACCACATGCTCTGCGGGGTTGGTTGATTATTACTCCTAGGGGGCTGCTTCCTTTTATTTAATACAATCTTAGACGGGCCCCTTTTACGTTTTGCTCCAGTGGTCTCAGTGTTTGTGGACGGAAGTGCTGATGGCGACACAGAATCACAGGAAGCAGTAGTAACTGTGTCGGGGGTATTTCCCTCTTGAGGTAGTTCGGATGAGCCAATCACAGGGATAGGTTTCACTACAATAACCTCTGGAAGTAGAGGTGTAGGAAATTTAGGATTAACAGTAATAGTTGGTTGACTGTTATGTAGAGTAACCAATGAAAACCTTCTTTCAGTCTCTGCAATCTCATTAAAGGCATTATCGAGATGCAGGAACTTCAGTGGCCTGTGTGTCTAGGTTGGTAGTTGTAATGGTTGTAATATTACGATTCTCCATGATAGTGACAGCTGGCTCACCTTACAGAGGAGGTTAGATGGGTGGCCCGCCCAACCACTGTTGACCTCTGAGGGCCTCAGAGGGCCCGCCCTTTGCCCGGGCTTCGCCCGGCGGCGTCCGCGACGCGGAGGAAGCTGTCCGACCTTATGCGCCTCCGTGCGCGGTCAATTCCAGGAAGTGGGTGTGTCCACCGAGGAGTCTGGGAGCTGTAGTCTTCCCCCGCTGCGGCCACGCGATGGTGCTTGCGGTGGCGGCAGAGAAGACCAACAGCGTCAGGGCCCCAGACTGGTGTGGATGACTAGCGGCAACAGCAACCCTTCAGCGAGTAAGTAAAAGCGGTGTTTGGCCTTCTGTGTGAGCTTCAGGTGCATAACAAGCTCCAGAGACCTTGAAATCTATACCTCATCTCTGCTGGACTGAGTGTTAATCCCCACCCCACCAAATGGTGTCTTCCAGGTCTTGCACTCTTGGAAGTGGTGTTAGAGGTCCTGCTCCTGCCTTGCCCTAAACGTGAGACTTCTAAGAAGTTTCACTGAAAGTACTAGAAGAACTGATAGAAGACTAGGTGCTACCTGACAGTGGATCCACGCAAGGTGAATTGCCAGTTGGTCTGACTGTGCAGTAGCTCCTGCTACGTTATTCTATGCAGCAGCAAATCCTGCTCACCAGGACCTCTCAGTGATAGTGTCTGGCCTCATGGAGCCCTCTTCTGTTACAGATTGTAGCTCTGTCAAGCTGGATGTTTCGGTCTTCCAAAATGTTGTCTAAGTCTGAAGGTAAACATTTTCATTGGGCCCGATGGTGACCAGCTCCCAATTGATGATGACTGTAGGAAGCTGGCTCTGTATATATTATACTAAAGTGAGGTATAGTGTGCACAGAGTCCAGTGGATCCCCAAAGATAGGCAGAGGTAAAAGTAGATAGTACCTTACTCTCTATTTGCGGTTAGGTTGTCGAGCAGTAAGCCCTTATCAGAGGGTAGTGTTAAGCATTTATTGTACACACTCAGGCAAGGAATGATTTCACACACTCAAGGACTGAACTCAGACCAATTTGTTTGTATAAAAATAATATTTAGTTGTGGTTTATTTTTCTAGAAACAAGCCAGGCCTGGTTCAGGTATGTATAGCAATACTTTGTAGAAATATATGCAATCAAATGACAGTACAAATGCAGTGAATCAATATACAGTTGGATTACTTTGTAATTACTTTTCCTGCTCAGTCAGGTATCGCAAGATACCAGGCTGGTAAATTTCCTGGGGGAAGGAAGAACATGGTCAATGTTTCTGCAAATTGTGTCAGTTTTTATAATGTACTCATGAGCAAATATTTAGTTCACTGAAAGCAGAACTGGGGTTTACGGGTCCATGGGTAAGAGTAGGTTCACAGTGTGGCAGCAAGTTGCCCCACCAGCGGCACTGAGGCGACCAGGTGCAGAGTGCCCGGACCGTATGTTAGCCAATGGGCTAGCATGGCTGTGGGAGTGGTGGACTGCGGCAAGCAGGCCACCAAGTTGGATAAATGAGGACTCCTGGGGTTAGGGACAACACAGAAGCAAAATGGCCCACACAAGAACTACACCACCAGTGGCACAGAGGCGGCTGGGTGTAGTATGCAGTCCCGGCTGTGGTTGCAGACATCGGTCAAGGATTCCTCTGAATCGGTCAGTGGCTGTAGGCGAATGAGATCTTTAGGAGTTGCTGCTTTTGGGCCTGCTTCGTTCGCTGACGGAATCAGTCGGACAGTTGTGGATGGTTCCTCTGGACTGCTTCGACTCAGAGTCGTTTGGTGTGTTTGCCTTCGGTTGAGGGGAGATCCTCAGTTGACGACTGCATGTTGGGTTTTAGGAGCTTGATTGTCGGGCGTCACTATGATCCAGGCTTGGATCACTGGTAGGACCTCCTTGAGAGTTTGATTCACTCCTGCTCGGGTTGTCAGGTACAGAGTGGAGGTGACCCACGGAGTCGGCCAGAGTCAATGTTGGCTTGGCTTGAGCAAGTCCGATGCTCACAGTTGACAAAAGTCCTTTTAGGATTTGAAGGCAGGGTGAGTTCTCTGGGTTTTTGAGGACTGCCAGCTGCAGGACACACCAAAGTTCTTTTGGAGGAGTCTGAGGTTGGGAAAGGCCGGTAGGGCTGGGGCCAAGTCAGTAGTTGTCCTCCTCTTTGCATGGCTTTTCAGTCCTTCTTCTTCTTTTCTCCTATTCGGCTCTGGTCTGAGGAGGCAAAGTTTGGTGTTGCCCCTAACTACTACATTTTGGCGTGTTACTGGTAGGGACAGGTCGGGGCCAATGGGCCCATTCCTTGGGGTGGGTACAACCTCTATTGTGCCACCCTCCAGTGAGAGTGGGACCCAGGCCTCTTTCTGGTTGGTGGGGTCCCCCATCTGCAAGATGGCGGGGACTTAAAGTTGTGCTTCACCTCGCCTCCCCCCCCCGAGGGGTGGCATTGGCAAAGGTGGTCACACCTCTGTTCCTGTCTTGGTTTTCCCACCAACTCTCCCGCTCAGAGTGGGGGTCAGAACCGATGGGGGCCATTTGCTGAAAGCAGCAAATGGCTGGGGTAGCCCACCAAAGGCGGCAGGCCTTTGAAGATGCCTCTTCGTGGACCCAGCCGTTCTTTGGGGTAGGAGGCTTGGTACCTTGCCCCAGGATGGCTTTGTTTCAGGACCCAGAGAGTTGTAGGCTCTTGAACCAGGGGTCCAGAAACATGTCTGGTGGTGGCAGCTGGCAAACAGCCACTCAGCCAGGACAGTTAGGTTGTTTTTAGGGGCCACCACTAAGATGCCTTCTTAGTGCATTTCATATTAAATCCTACACTGGCATCAGTATGGGTTTAATGTGCTGAGAAGTTCGATACCCAACTTCCCAATTTTCGGTAAGACCCTTATGGCGCTGTGGAGTTCGTAATGACGACCTCCCATACCATATACACTTAATGGCATTACTGCACTTACAATGCCCAAGAATGGACTTGGACACTGTAGGGGTACAGGGCTCATGAACACGTACCCTTACCACTGGCACAGTGCACCCAGCTAGAGGGGTGGCTTGCCTGGGCCGTCGTTTGTAGGCATGACTCACAGGGATGTGGGCCATGCCAACTCTTCACTTTTGCTCTGCACCAAAACATGCAGCCTGAAATGGCAGTGTCAGAGTGTAAAGGCACAGGGCCTCTAAATATGGCACAATAAGTGCTGCAGCCCTCAGCAGTTTTCCCTGATCACAGTGCCCTTGGTACCTTGAGTGCCTTTAACAAGGGCCAGAGAGTGGTCAATTGGGTTTGGTGACATTATTTTTTAGGGAAAGAACGTAGGACCTGGGTATCTGTATAAGTTATCAATGGAGGAACGTAGACGTAGTCAGGCACCTGTTTCGGAACAATGCGGATGCTTAGAAAGCTCTTCCCTTGAATTCCACTTTCGGCAAGAAAACCCCTCTTTCAGTTGCTCTTGGTTAGTCGACTGGATTATTGCAACTCTCTGCTGGTTGGAATAAGGAAAGACTTATTATCAAAACTACAGGTGGTGCAAAACACAGCAGCCCGCCTTGTCCTCAACAAACCGGCGCGCACCCCTTCTTTACCTCTCCTACGCCAATTACATTGGCTTCCTATTCGGAAATGAGCCATTTTCAAGCTGCTATGTATGGTCTTCAAGTCTCTGCAGGGGAATGGCCCAGCCTATTTGAAACGAAACTGGCCCTGTATCGACCCGTGCGTCAGTTAAGATCCAGTAATAGCAATCTGCTTTGCACGCGGAGAATAAACAAGGTTAAAATGGGTGGTCAAGCTTTTTCTCATCTAACCCCCAGCCACTGGAACAGTCTCCTTGAGGAGATCCGGGCCTGTTCCGATCTGTCTTGATTTAAGAAAATGCTCAAGAAATTGATGTTTTGGGATTATTCTGCTCATTAGTGTTCTCTTCTCTGGCGCCGAGAGATCCCCCTGGGGATGATTCCCAGCGCCCTACAAATGAGTATAATAATAATAATAATCAAGTGGCAGGAACCCAGAGCACACTCGGTCAAAGCACATCAAAATTGGCAAAAAGGGGGGGGGGGGGGGCAACCATGCAAAACAAGGGCACTTTCCTACAACGACAAACATCTTGCTTCTTCTGCTCAGAGCTTTTTCCTGCATTGTCAATGGCTTTATCGAGTCTTTGTCCAGTGCTCCCTGGTGTTGACAACTCTCTTTGGATGCAGCCTGCTGCCTTGCCCTGGTGAACTCTACCTTCTCCTGGACTTTTTCTTCAAAATGTAATCTCAGTCCGAAGCTCAGCCAAACCCAGGCCTAATCCACCTTGAGTATCTGACTTGTGCTCCATTGTGGTCAACCTTAACTTTTGACTTTGTCCCGGTCTCACGCAACAAAAAACGCGTGGTTGGCATGTTGGCCTTTTAGGTGCTAGATTTCAGTGAAATCTTAAAAAGAATCTGATTGTATTGATAGGGCTTTTTTATTTTAAACAGATTTTATTTGTCAAAATAGCACAGGTAATGCAGGTGCAGGTAATGCAGACCTCTGATTCCCAGAGACAGCTGCCACATGTAAAATAAAAAAAATTGACTTTGACCTTTTTGCATATTTAAGGACAAGAGAACATGAAATACAAATAAAATCAATTCCTGCAATCAACCAACTTCCCCACCCCCCAGCGCACCGTCTCGATATTCCGGAACAACACATTACTGACCCAGGCTGCCATCAATTTACACAAGAGCTCAACAATCACAATACCATTTTCTACTGAGGAATCGCGAGCCACACATAAGGGAGTGCAAGGATTGGGAGAGGGCAATGGTCTCGACTCTGGTCCCCCCCGTGGCGGCTCCAGCTCCATCCCTCGATAATGTGCCCAGCGCCTCCAGATCTTATAGTGCTTCCTAGGGCACCCTCTAACCTCAAAAATGAGGAGCTCAAGGCCCACACAAAAGTCCAGACCATTTTTCCAAATCGAGACTGAGGGGGCAACAACTGCCTTCCTCTAGCTATGTCTCTCTTCGCTAAGGTAAAGCCCAGGAGCACGAGATGTCACTTTTAGATGTTGCCCCCGATCCCTTCCATCACATGAAGGAGAACAAGCTTCGGTGAGTGAGGAAGCTCCACCACAGAACTTCAGAGAGGCAGGCCAGTACCCCCCTCCAGAAGCTTGCTTGCGCTGTGCAGTGACATATAGTATGTATCAAGGTCCACTCTTCATGCCCACAGTGAAGACACACCAGAGAAGCCACCAAGCTCGCCCTCCAGAGCCTAATTCTGTTCGACTAAACCCGGTGGAGGTATTTAAATTGAATAAGCCGCAGGCGCACTGCAATAGCCGTCCCACACAGGGGAAGCCAAAGCTTCTGTCCAGTCCTCTTCTTCCATCTGGCCCACATCACCCTCCAAGGCCTCCCACAGACACTGCAAAGAGGGGGAACTGTGCTTAACCAGGGACTGATAGATTTTGGAGATCTTATGGTCTAGGAGGTCCCCCATAAAAACCTTAGCCGGGCTAAACTCCAGCAGCAAGTCAAGACCCTCCAAGCTGGGAGCAAAAGCATGCCGAATTTGTAAATATTTAAAGAACTGAAAGCCGTCTGGATGTCTTGAAAGGATTTCAACACCATGCCTTCAATAACATCCCCCAGAGTAGATATCTCAATGTTATCCCAATCGCGAAACCCGGAAAGACGGCTATTGTGCCATAATGGGGTCTCCCAAGTCAATCTATTCCACCAGCCCATCTTCCGCAATGCCTGCCTCCAGATCTGAAAAATAATCTACGTGACAGGTAGAGGGAGACGCTTCAATGGAGCAGATTAAAGAATAGCATGTAGGGACTGGTCCCCCATGCAGCGCCGCTCCACGGTGTATGCTGGGTCCGCCCTGTCTCTATACCACCACTTGTTTAAGACAAGTAGATGCAATGCAACATTTATTGGACCAAATATCGGAGGTTGCCAGTCCCCCGCTATATGTAGATAGGAAACACGTCCAGACCGCCACCCTCACCGCCCCACCCTCCCAAAGGAACAGTCCCAGAACTGAATTCATCTGGCGGAACCACCGTGGGGGAATCGGCTAGGGATGACTTTGTAAATGATACAGTACTCGTGTGAGTGAGACCATCTTAAAGATGGCTGACCGGCTGTAGATGGACAGGGGTATGCGGGACCGGGTCTTAATGTCCTCACGCACCCGCTCCCATACAGGTGCAAGATTATGTTCCCAGGCCGTGGTGGGAGAATCGGACAAATACACTACCAAAAATGTCATGCCTCCTTGTACCACCTGTACAGACGACGCCCAAGAACCAAGCTTGCCCGACCTCCCAGCACCCACAGGGTGGACTTCCGAGGGTTCATATATAAACCAGATGTTTCCCCGAAGATCTGTATAATACGCAACAGCCGAGGGCCCGTTCGTTCCAGGTTGGTAAGAAAGAACAAAACATTGTCAGCATAAAAGGCGATCGGACAGTCCATGCGTCCATTCAAACGCGGACACCTGAACCTCCATCCGAACCCAAGCAGCCAAGGGTTCCATTGCTAAAGTGAAAAGATATGGGGCCAATGGACACCCCTGCCTGGTGCCCCGCCCAATAGAGAATGCAGAAGAAACTAAGCCTGGCACTCGCACCGAGGCCGTTAAGTCAGTATACAAGAGGGTGAGGTAGGACAAAAAATGCGGTCCGAAATTCAGCCAGCGCAGTAGCGCACATAAATAGACCGAACTCAAGGAGTCAAACGTCCGGTCCATATCCGCCAACAAAAGCGTAGCCCGTTCCCCCAGTCCCTAGATCGTCGAGACTGCCACATGAGCCTGCCTGATATTATGGCGTTTTGGACATAAACCCAGCTTGGTCCGGGTGTACCAGTAAGGCTATGTGTAGGCAGAGGCGGTTTGCCAAAGATTTAGCTAATATCTTGGCCTCCACGTTCAGGAGGGAGATAGGGTGATATGAGGCGTGGCGCTGCGGCGGACTACCAGGCTTATGAAAAACTACTATCTCCGCATATTTCCAGTCGCTGGGCAGACACCCCCAGTTCCTGGCCTCCTCCACCACCCTGCGGTAGTGGGGTTCCAGCTGCAAAATATATTTTTTAAATTTGCAGGGAAAGCCTTTAAGAATTAAGATCACCCAAGGCCGTCCCAGTTGTTCTTCAGTAAGCGGGCCTTCCAATTTTTCCCTACCCGCATCCGAGAGTGACTTCGGTGGGAGATCATCCAAGAAACGATCAATGACTTCAGCGGGGAGGCATTTCGTAGGGGCATATGACAGAGCATAATACTCTGCAAAACTGCATGCAATAGCCGACGTGACACAGGTCGCCCATCCGACCCCACGACACCCGGAAGGGCCTGGGGGCGAATCGAACCCTGACACAATCGGTGCAGCATTTTACTTGATTTGTCACCCCATTGGTAGATCCTACTACGGGTAGTAGGCCAGGCCTGTCGAGCCTCATATAAGCGAATATGAGAATATTTCTGCTGCGCTAGCAGTAACCGATGTCGAGCCAGCCGCCCACCCTCCTCCCTGCCGTGCTCCTCCAACTCAAGAACAGTAGCTTGCACTCGAACCAGGGCCTCTTTATGCTGTCTTTGGGCCGCGGCACAAAATGAGATATCTACCCACCGAATGGTGGGCTTCAAGGCCTCCCAAAGAGTCCCAGCCCCCAAGACCGAGCCCAAGTTAATGGCCATATATTGATCTTCCATTCATTCTTTGTAGTCCTCCTTCTGAAGTTTCCAGACTGATAGGCGCCATCGGAATGGCCCACAGGCTCCCCCGGCTCGTATAGTAAGTGCCACTAGAGAGTGGTCAGAAAGTCCCCGTGGCAGAATGTCCGCCACCGCCACTCTGCCACGCTGTCAAAGACCCAAGGGATGAACAGATAATCTAGGCGGGAAAAGGGACCATGGACTGCCGAAAGGTTTATATAGCCCTGCGCAATACCATGCATCCTGCGCCAGGGGACAACCCAATCAAGACTCATCACTAAGGAGTACTGTTTAGTAAGATGGGGGGGCTCAGATAAACATCAACCTCCATATATCTCTGGCCACATCCATCACACCATTCCATTCCCCTCCCACCACCGCAAGGCCCTCGGGTATATCTGTCCACAGGGTCAGAATCTTTTCCGCCAACCCCCAGGAAAGAGGTGGGGGCATAAACGCTCCCCAGTAACAAAATCTCACCCCCTACCATGCCCTGTACAAACAAGTATCTGCCCTGCAGATCTCCTCAAGTCTTAACATGTGTGTATGCAGTTCTACAGTGTATTAAAATAGCAACCCCTCCGGAACTCCTCACAAACCTGGAATGAAAGACCTGTGTAATTCCGAAGCGCTGAAAGCATACTGCCTTGGTCCCCATGAGTTGGGTCTCCTGCAACAATAATACATCTGCGTAGGCTCCCTTGGCTGACTTCAGAATAGCCCCCATTTGATTGTGTCTGGTGCCCTTCTAACATTCCGGCTAAGAACCTGAAGAAGACTAGGGGTCTCCTGTATACTAACAGACATTCCTACTCCGTGCAGATCCAATACAGTACAATGGCAGCAGCAAGAATCTTCAACAAGACGTAACAGAGTCCAGAACACAAGTAGACAGTGCAGCAACCCCACAAACTCCCCCAAAAACACACCCCACAACTCCCCCCACCCTGTACCTCCAAAACAATGAAGTACCTGTCGCGGCAGGCAGAGCAGCCTGACCCCAACAGGAGGTCCCACCCCTCATCCACCAACTGATCCCCACGTCACAGCCCATTGTCTAGTGGCCTCGTCTCCTTCTGTGGAGTCCCACGGAGAGACTGGCCAACCTAAATGCCCCTTCGGCCTGTAAGCAATACTCGAATTTGGAAAGTAGCATGGTCATCCTGGTATCAGTCCGATGAGACATGTGGCCGATAAACGGACCCTCCCGGGCCGTGGGACCTGCAGACTGTGAGCGGCGCCTGGATTTGGAGTGTCTACCCCTTCTTCCTCTCGGCCCGTGCAGTCGGATTCTCTTCCCAGGGGAGAGTGAGGACGCTCCCGCACAGTTTCATCTGTCCAGTGAAATACCTCCTCCGGTGTGTCAAAGAAGTGGGTGTGGGACCGGTATGCTACACACAGCCTGGCCGGATAAAGTAGAGCATAAGGGAGCTTGAGTTCATGGATGCGGGCCTTGGCGGCTAGGAACGACTGCCGCCGCTGCAGCACCAACTAAGTATAGTCCGGAAAAATTAAGATGCATGAGTTATTGAACAGCAATAGCTCCTTAGCCCGGGCCTGTTTCAGGATGGTGTCCCTGTCACGGTAATTGAGGAGCTTGGGGATGACATGCCAGGGGCACCCGGAGTGGGGGGCTTCTGCATCAGAGTCCTGTGTGCATGGTCCACCACAAAGCAAGTCAAGAGTTCCCCAGAAGGGAGCCAGCCCACGATCCAGTTCCCCTTTTCGCAGTCCTGCGGAAAACCAACAAAGCGCAGGTTGTTGAGCTGCGCCCTCCCCTCCACGTCTTCCACTCTCAATGTTAGGCCCCGTTAGGTAGTCTCTGGTGATGATACTTTCTGGTTCAGAGTGGCGAGCACATCTTCCATACCCGAGATTCTTGTCTCTGTCTACTGCATTCCTCAGGTCCTGGTATAGGAGCATTACATCAGAGCCCACGCCCCGATCTTGGCTTCCAATGCGTCTCTGGATTGCACAATGGCGGTCATGAGGGCTGCAATATCTGGTGTAGCATTTTGAGACCCTCCGGGCAGCGCCGCCGGACCCCCTGGCCCGTGAATTTATCCATAGTTGAGCCACCGCCGGGCTTGTCTCTGGTCATAGTGCCTAATCACTGCCACCGACCCTGGCCGGAAAAGCTCCAGGAAGTGACTATGTAGCCATTCCGATGGAGGCGGGGTCCCACTCCCGGTGTCATCTAGGTGGAGGCTGGCCACCCCCCAATCCCCTGGTGGTGCTACCCCCAAAGAGATCACATATGGGGGGTAATGAGAGGGGGGGAGATGAAGGAGCGGGAGGCACCCGCCGTTGCCGGGCCGCCCTCCCAGGCAGTGCGGCGGTGCTCATGTGCTGGGTGCCTGATTAGTAGAAACCCCGGCTGTCCCAGGAGGGCCCCTCTCTACCAGGAGCTGCCCAGGTCGGAGCTGAGGCACCAAGATGGCAGTCAGCCAGCCACATCCCGCACTCCCAATGTCTCCACCACTCAGCACTGCGACCGGAGCAGGCCACCGACAGAATCCGCTCCCCCGGCTGGGAACCAAAGGAACACCAATGGTGCAGGGTGAGCCCTGCATCACAAGCCCTGCACCCCCACTGTGGCCGGGCAATGCGGCAAGGAAATGCGAGCGATGCCACGGCTGAGGATACTGCTGCATCGCACGCAGGCCGCCACCGATCACCACACCTCCGCCTGCGAACCTCCGGCGGCTCCAAAAATCAGCTCTGGGCTAGTCCTCAGCGGGAGATGTTAGCGGGGCAGCCCAGGGACCAAGTTGAAAGCCGAAGAGGCAGGATATAGTAAAGATCAATGTGAGGGTGGACGGAGCGCACTC
Source organism: Lissotriton helveticus (assembly GCF_964261635.1). Lineage (NCBI taxonomy): Eukaryota > Metazoa > Chordata > Amphibia > Caudata > Salamandridae > Lissotriton > Lissotriton helveticus. The sequence continues at coordinate 2,073,913,580 of NC_136063.1, forward strand.
AGCTCACATCCACCATGCTGGCCTGCCAAGCCACGCCCCAATAGGATTTAATTTTGTTTTGGTGTTATTTTATTTATTAAAATGTATCTTATTGTTCAAAATTGGGTTGGGGTTTTTCTTGTGTTGTGTTTTCACTTTATTACTGTTTTCTGCATAAAAACTTTACACAGTGACTCTAAGTTTTAAAGCTTTTGCACCAAGCTACCAGATGGCTAAGCACAGGTTAATTCAGTGACTTTTGTGGTTCATGCTGGCAATGATTCTGGTTGTTGCTTGAGTAGCATTTCATCCAACTCAAACAATAACCCTATTTCTTACAGTATTGTAACTCAGTATTTTAAACAGACATTCTACTCTGCTTCTAGAGAAGCAGGGCGATGACCTGTTCACATTCTTACTCTAAAATATGTTCTTCATTACATCTTGAAGCCAATATGCTTCCTCTACACTGTTAGAAATGGGGTTTCCGGTTGGCAGAGATACGCACCCTGTCCAAGCAGGACCGACAGTCCCAGTCAGGGTAAGGGTTTTCAAGATTAACTCAAAATGCAGTGCTTAGAAGCCGTTACCTCCTCGTAAGTCTTCCTCGCCACCTGAGTTACACAATGATCTTCAGCTCCGCAACAGAACCCTCAAAGTAATTTTACGCACCAATCCTCCCATTCCTCCTCAACATGGCCGGCCACGTTTACCCTTGACCCAGTACAAAAGGAAGCACAACCCACCCCTCTTCCTGATTTTTGTTCTGGCCTGGAGACTCTCTGAGCACGATTTTCAGGCATAAGGGTGAGGTTATGCCTTAGCTGGCCCTAACGCCCAGGGTAGAGGCCCTGCGAAGCGGGCTCTTGTTGTACCCCGCTTTTTTTACCTTATTCTACTAGGCTTTTCAGTGAAGGCTCGGCAGAGCAAGCCCTGCTACAGTGGGCTAATTCTGGGGTGTGTGGGCCATGCATCACGGCCGGTGGTTGTGGCACTGCCCCAAAACCCGCCCCTTTTTTAATAGAAAAGTCCAGACTATCCGAGGGATTGTTGACTTTCGTGGAGACTTGGGAAAGATCTGTCTACAACCACTGGATCCTGCGTATTGTCAGGGAGGGTTAATCGATTGTCTTCAACTCTCCACCCCCAGGATTCTTTGTCCGCACTCTCTCACCATCACCTCCGCCAAAGCGGGAGGCACTTTTGGTGGGTTTTGGGGATCTTCTTGAGAAAGGGGCTATTCGACCTGCTCCGGCCTGTAAAAGGGGTAAAGGGGTCTACTTCATTCTTTTTCTGGTAAGGAAGGTTTCCGGGGACTTCCGTCCTGTGCTGGATTTGAAAAGAGTGAACTTGTTTGTACTTAATGTTAAGTTTAAGATGCTGTCTATGCAGGAGATCCTTCCCTTACTGGTTCAGGGGGATGTGGTTGTAGTGTAGTTCCTATATCCCTACTAGGCTCTGCGCATTGGAATAATATACACTAGAGATTCGACATAGGACTTAGGTCAGTGTGTCTCTATCAAGTACATTCAACTTAATTGTGTGTGCCAGCTAACTCAGAAGTCACTAGAAACTTTCTCGAATGAACAAGAAGAGATTAGTCTCTGACAACCGCATAAACATGACAACTTGGTTTCCCTTAGAGCCGGAACAATATCTTCAGAGTCGTGGAAACAATAGATAACTATTTCACTAAGTCAATCGTGCATGCTCCGTTTCTAAAGAGTTGCATAGAAATAGAGAGACGGGCGTTTCAATAAAAGGGGTTTATTGAACAGTCTTATTTCTCATGCAAGAGATATGAACTGCTACAATAGTTAGACAATGTGTGAAGTATATTGCGTACAGCATAAACAGTAATATAAAATAATACAGTAATAGCATTGTATGTTGCTATGACATATGTAAAAATACATACATAAATAACACAGGCTAAAATACTCAACTGGTGCTTCTAAAATGCGCCTACAACAGTGTTCCTAACCTAGGTCTAGTACGGGGGAAGAAGTAGGTGCTGGTTTAGCCTAGGTTTAGTTTTGCCAAGAGTTGCCAAAGGTTTCATCAAGGTTCTAATCAGCTCCATACCTTAGAATGAGAGAGGTTGGTATCTCTTTCCCGGGACTCGATTTCCCAACACCCTGCAAGGGGAGTCAGAAACACTGGAGCTGGATTCTCAGCAGGAGGATGACAGCGTCTAGTCAGTCTAGTCAGCTGGGGAGTTGGCTTCCTTCGATACTTGCAGTTGCGAGCTTCGTCGTGCAAGTAGGTAGTCGAACTGCACCGAACCACACCGTGCTTTGCCATAGCAAGGGAAGGTATATTTATACCTTGAAGGTGTTTAGAAATGCTGGTATTGACATAAAAGTCAGGCATATGAACGTCATGAATGAACCCCTAAGGAATAGATGTTCATGCATAATAAATGAGTTCTTGGAGAAATCAATATCCAGGCAAGGGGAAGTCTCTAAAGCTTAAGAGTCTGGTTTTCCAAGAAATCGTTGTGACGTAGATGAACGGATGTAAGTAGCCATGCCTGTATTTGGGTAGCATGGACTATGCCTAAATATTGACTGGATTCCTATGCCTATATAAGGGCAATGTGAAATCTACCTATATAAGGGCATGAATCGGGAAATTCATACGGAACCTAAATCGATACACAACATGGTATCTTCTTTGGATCTGCTTGATGCCTACCTCCAAGTGCCCATTCACCCTGCATTCCAGCAGTTCCTCAGGTTTTGTGTGGGGCCAGAGCATTTCTGATTGCAGGCACTGCCATTTGGTTTGTCTTCTGCCCTGATGGTCTTCATTAAAGCCCTGGCTCCTTTGGTTGGTCTCATCCATAGGGAGGAAATTTGGGTATTCCCATACCTTAATGACTAGCTGATATCTGCCTCTTCTTTTTCCAATTGGACTCTTCAAGTCAAGAGTGTCTGTGAGATTCTGGAAAGGCACAGCTTTATGATCATCCACAAAGAGTTGCATCTGGTTCCCACCCAGGAGTTAGTGTTTATTAGGGGTCACCTGGACATGGTCAAGGGGCTGGTGTTTTTGCCGGTCGTGAGGAGGGCAACCTTGAGGAGGGACCTGGGTTGTCTGCTGGCCTTGGATTCTGCCCCGGTGCATGAGTGGTTGAGGTTGCAGGGTTTGATGTCAGCAGCAATAAGTGTACTGCTGTGGGCTGATTTGCATCTGTACCCGTTGGTAAACCATCTCCTGTCCCATTGGTCCCCTTGTTCCGCTGCTTACGATCAGTCAGTGGTAGTGTCCCCTCAGATTCAGATCGCCCTGGGTTAGTGGATGGTGGAATCCAATATGACCAGGGGTCTTCCTTTATAGGTGTCTTCCTCCTGGGTGGTGATGACAGATGCCAGCCAGTTGGGCTGGGGGTTGACGTTGGATTCCTGGTCTGTGCAGGGTCTCTAGGATCGCCTGCACGCTGGTTGCTAACCCAACTTCAAGGAGGACCTGAAGGCAGTTCAGATGGTTTTCTGGAGTTTGCATCAGCCGTTCAGGGGCATCATGTTCTGGTCCGGATGGACAGTCAGGTGGTGATGGGTTACCTCAATCATCAGGGGCGGCTGCAGGGTTCGGTCCCTGTGGCTCCGGGTTCAGGAAATTCTCACCTGGGCAGAAAGCACTGTGTTGTCTCTGCTGGCAGTGTATCTCCCAGGGAGAGAAAATTGTGCGGCAGATCACCTGAGCAGGGTTTTTCCCCCTATGTCTATGATTTCACTGTCTGGGGAGGTGTTCCGTGTATTGCAAACGCAGTTTGGGTGTCTGACAGTGGACTTGCTTGCTCAGCTGCCCCACTTCTGCACGATTATTCCCTGTCCAGAGGTATGGCGGGTGGATGCGATGTCATTCAAGTGGCCAGACATCCTGCTTTACGCATTTCCGCTGATCCATTTGATTGCCCAGGTTCTGTGCAAGGTATTTGTTCTGCTGATTGTGCTGGGCTGAGCTCACCGCTCGTTGTATAATCTTCTGAGGGAGCTGGCCATTCAGGAGTGTTGGGTGATTCCTAATCTTCCTTATACGCTGAGGGTTTGTGTCTTCCTGCGGGGGTTGTGGGTTGGCTCCATCTTCAGGCCTTGATCTTGAGAGGGTGAGCCTCTTGTTCCGTGGCTAGATGAGGAAATGGTTGATTTTCTTCAGGGTTCCAGACATCTGGCGACTCTTCAATCTTATTCCCGACATTGGGGCTCCTTTTCTAGGTGGTGTGTTTCTAAAGGCCTAGAGTCTGGTTCAGGGGACCCGTCCTGGGTGCTGGATTTTCTGTTGGATAGCTTTACGTTGGGCCTAGTTCTTTCTATATTTCGGGCTCAGTTGACGGCTTTGCGGGCGTTCTGCAGTCCTCATTTGGATTGGCTGGATCCAATGGTAGCCCGGTTGATACAAAGTTGTTTTTTTCAATGTCCTAGAGTGATTTGTCATGCCCCAGCCTGGGATCTCCCGTTGGTGTTACAGGCCCTTCAGGTAGCTCCTTTTAAGCCGTTGGGTTCTGTGGACATTAAATTCTTGACCAGGAAGGTGGTGATTCTGATGGCCATTGTGTCAGCTGCTCAGATTGGAGAGTTGGGGTCATTTTTGTGATCTCCTCCTTTCTTGCGTGTCTTGCCGTATTGTGCTGTCCTTTGCCCGACCCTAAGTTCTTGCCCAAGGTCCCCTCAGTTGCCAACCATTCCAGGGTGGTCATTCTGCTGACTTTCTCCCCGATGCCTGAGTCTGGGGTGGAAGCTGATCTCTCCCTTCTGGAAGTCCGGCCAGCACTGTTGGTTTATCTGGAGCGGACTTTGGATTTTTGCAAGTGTGATAGTCTGTCACATTTGGCCCAGTTAGATGGGTCATAAGCCTTCTCTTTCTACCCTGAGTAGATGGATTAAGCAGACAATCCTTCTGGCCTATGGTTCTCAGTGGTCGGAGGTGCCAGCCTGGATCCAGGGTCGGTCTACCTGGGGTATTTCTGTCTCCTGGGCCTCTTTTAAGGGGGTATTTATTGTGAATATCTGTAGGGCCTCTACGTGGGCCTCTCCATACATGTTCATGTATCACTATTGTGTGGTGTTGGGTAGTCCTGCTTCTGAGGGTTTTGCTGAGACTGTCCTACATGCTAGCCCTGCCTGCACTTGACTGCCACTCCATTCTTTTGGGTGTCTGTTTGTTTTTTTCCTCTGTTTTGCTGTTTGGATTAAATCATGGTATTTGCCTCAGCCTTTGGCATATGGTTTATTGTTGGTGACCATGATGCTGTTTGGCTTTGGGATATGCTCACTGTGTGACTCAGGCAGTAAGGAAGACTTACAAGGAGGTAATGCCTCAGTTACTTACCAGTAATCTTTATTACTCTGAGTATAGTCTTCCTCGCCACATGAGTTCCCATCCCTCCCTCCCTGTTTGACTATCGGTTTCATGTGGTTGCTTGCTGAATTGGTAGTTGTACAGAAAGTGGGGTTGGTCATGCCTCCTCTTATACTGGGGCAAGGGTGAAGATGGTTGGCCATGTTGGGGAGGGATGGGAGGACTGGAGCGTAAAATTGCTTGGAGGGTTCTATTGTGAAGCTGAAGCTCACTGCGTAACCCATGTGGTGAGGAAGACTATAGGCAGAGTAATGAAGATTACCAGTAAGTAACCGGGGAAAGAATTCCAACTGAGGCCATCTAGTAGTGCTTGACTGGGGCAAACCCAAAAGTTCAGTCCGAACGTGATGGAGAATGGCCCGGAGACAGGAGTCATGCAGACCCTCTGACAGTACCTTGGATACGTTGATGCTTGGGACAATGCGATGCTCAATGGAGAGGATACATTTCAGGTGCAGGTGATGTGGCGGTTCTGCAGGAAGTGCAAGGTCGTTGAGGCGTTGGCACTCGGGAGTGATGCACTGTGCAAAGTAGGTGGTGCCCCAGTTGCGGGTTCGAGGCTTTGGTTAGCAAAGACAGTGCAGTGCCAGTGATGTGTCAATGTTAAGAGTGCAGTGAGTCGAATTTGTGGTGTTGCAGTTGAACCACTGGGCTGAGGGCGATGCGCCGGTCGACAGCCATACAGGGCCAGTGATGCATCGGAGCCGGGATGGTGCACCACAGATGTTGGTGATGTGGCGTCTGAGACACACGCAAAAGCAGTTCTTCGGAGGTGCTGAGGCAAAGTCGGGGCTTTGTTGAAAGGCACGGTCAAGGTCATTGATTGCGCTGTGGGCTCGGTGAGCATTGTCCATGGCTTCAGTGCAGGCAGCGTCAGTTTTGCCTGGATGTGCAGGATCCAAAATGATGTTTCATAGTCGTAGCCACGGATGGGATTACGAGCGGGGCCCAGCAGACCATGATGTGACCCCCAACTGAAAACCCACACCTTTCTGTATCTGTTATTTGATAATAATATGGTTACGCTTGATATTTGTGAGAGTGCACATGATCTGCGGCCTCAACTCTGCCTGCATTGCTAATACTGAAACTGAAAGAACCGTTGCTGTCTCTAGAGTAAGAGTGAGGTAAGGAGACAGACAGAGAGAAGGGGGGCTAGGCACATGCTGTCATGCACACCCTGGTGCACTGAATGATGTTAATATGATTTATGAATCATAAGAAATGCCTCTCCTGAAGCTTCGCTACCATCAGTGAGGGCACTGTATGCAGGCAACAGGTTGATATGCAGCATGTACACACTGCTTGTGGGTGGCCTCCCTTATCCATCCAGCAAAGATGGTAGAGGAGGCATCATGTTTTAAAGCACGGTCAAAATGGGCAATTGCCCAGAGCCCACACAGGGGGCCACCTGATATGTGGTCGGGACAGTCCCATGGCAATAGTTTTCAATGTAACAGCTGTGTTTTTTAACCGCACATCTAAAACAAAACAGATAAAGTGAAATACTGTCACTTGACCCCCTGTTGTAAAGCCATTATAAGGGTTAACATGCTGGGCTGCTTATGTGCACTATGTATCTATTAAAGGTGCAAGACATGTGCACATTGTGTTTCAGTCTGTAGACAGGCTCATTAAAGAGCTAGAACTACAAGACTGCAGTGGAAGAACAGTGTACATGTACACTTGCTTTATGAAACCCTCACTCACTCTGCTGATCTCACATAAATAGTATACTTCAACCAACTCTGCCATAAAACAGTTAGGCACACAACTTTGACAGCAGTAGGATCTCAGTCAGGCTGATGGGTTGGGGTCTGAGCCTGAGCTCAATTTGTTATACCAGCTTGAGCAAGAGCCACGCTTGACATCTTTTAAATTTACTTCCCTATCTCACAGTACAACTTTCTTTAGAGACATCAGATATAGACACTTACGCAGAAAAATATGGACAGCCATACACACATACATAAAGCCATCTGTGTAGATAGAAGAGAACCACAAACATAAAGGTATCCGATCACACAGACCAACATGCAGCATATATAGTAACAAATACCATCCATGCAGACGGACTAACAGATACAGGTCCTATGCACACCTGCCCACAGTCTGATCAATGTGTAAGCATGTGGCTATGTAGAATGCCTCTGGTAGCAATTTCTTGTGGAACTGGAAGTGGCATTTAAAACCTTCAATAGTTATTCTTTCTAAAGGATGGAGCCATTGTTTTGACAGAATGCACTACTGATAAAGGGGAGTGTTAGTTTAAAGTTAGAGGTCTGTTTGTCTGTCTATACATTTCGATCTTACAAACACCTAGAGCAGACATCTCTTCTTTGTTAAAATCTAATAAATGTCATGGATGAGGGTGCAGTCTTTCCTGTCAATGAGAAAAGGTATTTATGCTTGCTGCTGATCAACAAATATATACACACTCATGCTCACAAGCATGCAGACACACAGGCTCCATGTGCACAAGCCAACACCCATATATACTATTTTGTTCTGCAGAAGGCTCTGATATCACCATGTGCACATCTACCAATGGACATTAAGCATGTGCACATCAGCCTGTGCTCACTTCTCTACATCACGCTATGTCTGCAATGTATACCAGTCTGTGCCCCTCACTGTCAATCACCCTGTCCTCCTAAATGCACACCATTCCTTGCTCCCAATGTACATCGGCTTTCACTTTCCTGGGCTGAAGCATGCTATCCTTCACTTCCATCTTGCAGAATACCGGTTAGTCTTTTGCTGCATATTATCATTTTTTTTTTAAATTCTTTTTTTAACCATTAATGAGTTTGTCAATGAGTATAACATATATGAGAGTTGTACGACAACAAAGAGCTGACAACAGTTTGTTACAGAGCACCTTTCAAAGAGACAATGCAAGTTACAGTATTTACGGTGATGTTGGTTCATCATGGGGGGCCAAGCAGGTGCAACACAAATATTTCCCCGATAGGCATTCCATTTGCCCCATATGGCGGACTGTTGGACTTGGCCCTTTTTGCAGGGTCATCCCTGAACTTTTTGCCTTCCTCCTGTATTTTGTCTGACCTGTTTTTGTTGGATTTATGACTCTGGGCACTTTACCACTGCTGATCAGTGCTAAAGTGCTTATGCTCTCCCTATTGTAAATTGTTGTGTGGATTAGTGTTTCCATGATTGGTTGGTTTGGTTTACTTATCAGACCCTAGTACAGTGCACTGAGTGTGCCCAGGGCTTGTGGACCAAGTGCTGCTAGTGGGCTTGCAGTACTGGTGTTGCCACCCACAGAAGCTGCCTGTAATAGTGTGTCCAAGGCCTGTCATTGCAGAGCCTGTGTGCAGTCTGGTACTGTCATGCTGACTGGGCAAGTGCACCCACTTGCCAGTCCCTAAACCTTCCCTTTTCTTCAGGGGAGAGGTGTGGCGCCGCGGCCAGGGCGACTGCCGTTGGAATCTGGGGATCACGGTTCGATCCCCGGCTCCGGCGGCAGCTTAGCCCAGCACCATGTGACTCTGGGCAATAGCTTGCTTAATCTTCCCGACGGCCCCCAGCGCCTAGAGACCCTTACGGGTGATTGTGCGCTTTACAAATGTGGATTATTATTATTATTATTATTAATATTATTATTATTATTCATATCAGACACCCCTATGGTAGGCCCAAGGGCAGGGCGCATTGTAAGTATAAGGTAGGACATGCCCTGGTGTATGTCCTAGTAGTGAATTACAGCCATTTTCGTTTTTCACTATTGCAAGGTTACCTGTTCTCCATAGGCCAGAATGGGCAGTTAGATTATTACATTTTATAATCCTAACTGACTCAGGGAACATGGTAGAAATTCGAGTTTATTATGCCTGAATTCAGAATGATAAAATAAATTTTTTAGTGAAGTTGGTTTTAACATTCTGTGTTTGAAAATACCACTTTTAGAAAGTAGGTATTTTCTTGTCTTACTATCCAAACCTGCCTCTGCTAGGTTGTGTATTCCTTGTCTGGAGTTTGAGTTACAGGGCTGGGGGATTCCAAGAAACATGATGAGTCAGCCCAGTGGTGAATAGAGAGATCTGCATCTAGATGGAAGGGAAGAGTTGCACCTGGGACCTGAATAGGACTGTGCCTGCCCCCCACAGTACTGGCTCCACCCCCTGTGGTGCGTCTGATATTAATGCCATGCACTGTGAAAGGAAAGAAGGAGTCATGTAAACAGAGTGCTCCAGAACTGGTTTGAACTAGGCAAAGGCCCCTCTGCCTTCAGAGGACAGAGGATTTTGGGGTATAAATATTGGGACCCTGATCCCAAGAAATTAGATCACTTTTGGACAACAAGAAGAAAACTTTGCTGAGGAGTGGAACCAGAAGACACTGAAGAGAGACTATCCCTAAGCTGAAGTGCTGCTTGGGGGATTGGCCTGCAGTGGTTGCCGGACTGCCAAAGAAAGGAAAAAGAACTTTGTGTGCTTTACTTTCAACTTGTGAAGGATCTCCGAGGGCTTGGAACAGGGCTTGCCTCCTGCTGAAGTCTCAGGGACAAGAGACTTCAAACCCCAGCTCCACAGAGTTGTTTGGAATGCCTGCTGCTCTTTTTGGGCCTTCTGAGGGACTGCGTGTCGCAAAGAGCTGGAAGCGCGACTAAAGAGGAAGAAGCGTGTCGCCGTCGCAGCCGCTGCCGTTGCAACTCCGAAGGAGGGTGTCGCCTCTGTAGCTGACGCATTGCACCGCATCGAGAGAAGCATCTCGCAACGAATAAGTGTGTTGCCATCGCAGCCGCTGCTGTCGCAACTCCAAAGGAGGGTGTTGCCACTGTAGCTGATGCATTGCACCACATCGAGAGAAGTGTCACGCAACGAGGAAGAAGCGTGTCGCCATTTCTGATGTTGCCATCGCTTCATGAATGTCGCTGCTGTAGCTATCGTATTGCACCGCATCAAGAAAAGCGTCTCGCATCCATGGAGAAGTGCGCCACTGTCGGAGCTGCTGCGTCACATCTTGGATATCGCTGCTGTAGTTGTCGCATTGTGCGGAAGCCTCTTGCAACGTTGGAGAAGAGTGTCGCAGCCGAGGCTGTTGCCGTCGCATCGCTGAACAAGGGTGTCGCCGCTGCAGTTGGCCCATCGAACTGAGACTTCTCGCATCATCAGAGAAACGTGCCGCATCTGGGAGATCTTCATGTCTTTTATTTCTTTGCACCGGAACTTTGCCGCATTTCCATCGCTGCCACTCTGTTTGTAGTGGAAGCACCCGCATCGAAAGGTACATTGACTTAAAGTATTGCATCCTGAGAACTGAACTGAACTAAGCCAAAATTACCATTTTATGTATAGTACTGTGGATTTCTGTCGTTTGTGGTCTTGTGTTAAGTCTATATAAAGAATAATTATTTTTAATATACAACTGTGTGGTGTCCATCTGTAGTGTTGTCACTGGGTTACTGCATGTGGTCACAAATGCTTTACACACTGCCTCTGAGATAAGCCTGTCTGCTCGTGCCAAGCTCCCAAGGGGGTGGATAGGGGTCATTTTAGGAGTGTACCCCCTTAACCTGACTAGAGACAAGGATCCCTATTTGTCAAAAGTACCTATCTGTGCCAACTAGAGACCCCCAAATGTAACACAGACCATTTATGGGGGCAGTCACATGCAAGATACACTGTTTTGACAATACACCAGTCCATATCCGCTTTCCAAGCCTCAAGTTTTGGCGACACTGCTGCCCCCCACAACTGCACTATATTTCTGTTGGCCAACATTAGACCCAGAGTGACCCATAATTTGTCTTTACTGTTGAGGTCCATGGGTTCCAACACATTTAAGAGGCATCTTTTTGCTTCGGGCCTAATTACGGTTTCTAACACCTCACCCATACAGTTATGTATCTTCTTCCAGTATTTCTGAACACCCCCACATTCACATATTATGTGCATAAAGGTGCCCACTTGGCCACACTGTCTTTGCATTGTCCCTCAGTCACCCTTCCCATTTGCGCTAGTCTGGGTCCAGAGACGTATACTCTATGTAAAATTTTGAGTTGGATGAGACATAACCTAGACCAGATCGCAACTTCCTGTGAGGAAGCCACCACCTCCTGCTACTCCTCGTCATCCAGCTCCAGCCCATACCCCTCGCAGTGCTCTCGTTTCGGTCCGAGGGGATCAGCAGTGTTATTAATTAACTTTCTGCAAGTCAGGGCTATTGCTTTTTGTGGAAGGTAGCCATCTTATAGACTGTCCTCCAATGGAGAGGATTCCGGAGGGGAGGTCACCTCTGGAACATTTGACTGGTAGGTATCTAAAATACTTGTTGTCGGCTAGCTCGTGCTGGAGTGATGCGAATGACACCACCTCACACTTTTCCCTTAGGTCCCCAAATTTCGAAATCCCAATGAGGTTCCATTTGTCAAACCCCCTTGAGGTCCCCAGGGTGCCCAGCTGTTCTGAGTCCCATAGGGGAGTTGCTAGCGTGAGTTTCTGGTCCCACCCCAGGCTTCGGTTCGCTTCATGCCAGACCTGAACTGAATGCTTTGTTGGTCCTGTTAGGGGATACCGTCGGGGTCTAGAATAAATCGATATGTAGTAGTTTCCACCAGGGAGTAGCCATTTATCCATTCTGTGGGTCGTCCCTGAGGCGATAGGTACAATGATTGATGGCGGCCAGGTGGGCGGCCCAATAGTACTTTTTGATGTCCAGAAGCCCAAGTCCCCCGTCATACCACCCAAGTAAAGTTTGTGCTAAGCTATTGGGGTCTACCATCCCACAGCAGTTCTCTCTGCAGGCTCTCTATCTCCTTGAAATATTTCACTGGGACCAGATCTGGGGAGTTCTGCAAGACATAGAGGAAGCACTGTAACAACATCATTTTAAAAAGTGCTGCTCTTCCCAGCAATGAAAGTGGCAGTGCATTCCAGTTCACGACATCTCGCATCAGTCTCTGCAATGGGGGAAGTAGATTGCGTCCGTATCGATGTTTGGGGTCTGAGGTAATGAAGACTCCCAGATACTTGAAGTCCACTTTTGTTATTTGAATAGGACAACCCCTGAGTGGAGAGGGAGGGTCCACATGAAGAACATACAGCAGGGACTTGCTCCAGTTAATCGTGTACCATGAGTTTTACCCAAAGTTTGTGAAGATATGGAGCACTATATGAACCAATTTTTCTAGGGAGGCGAGGTACAGAAGAATGTCGTATAATGTGATGCGGTCTTCCCATCCCTCCATCCACCTGAGTCCCCTAATCATTGGATCCTACGGATCCATGCCGCTAACTGCTCTAGGGAGGCAGTGAAGAGTAAGGGCGAAAACGGACAGTCCTGGCGGGTCCCACTAACCAGAGCAAATACCCCTGATTTCCTATTGTTGACCACAACCTGCTGCATATCATCTTTGAGGCTTTGTTGCACACCACACTATGCTCCCCTGATATACATAGATTTCGCCCCTTGCTCTTGAGTCCACTCATGTTCTTCCATATCATTATGTGAGAAATTGCACCAGTCGGATCTTTCTTGGATTTCTGGTGCTTGTTGCAGGGTCATTTTAAGGCATGAGCAAATTGGCTGATTACACAAGACCTCCAGCATCCAAAGGGCCCTTGGTAAAGTGATCAAGATAGCCAGAAGAACAGATTTGTGTTTGTCAGATGGGCATGCACGCTTCAGAGAATCTTAAACCACATACCTAACTACCCCATCTAACCCTCATGCTCCCAGGTAATTTGTGGTCATTAAGTTAAAGAATAAACTTTCTGTCCTATGTCTCTCTTTCAATCATCATATCACCTCTTCTATCTCATCACTCTCTCTTTACTCCTCTACCAAACCCTAAATTATGTACCTCTGTACAAAGTCACTGTGTCACTGAATCAAAGAGCATCCTTTGAAGTGTATAGGTGGGGCCTAGCTCTCCTCTCCCAAGTGTGTCCCACCCAGCTCACATAAATGCAGCAATACACAAATCTGTCTGGGAAGATTCCTCTACCACCTCATGTCTTTACCATACATGCCCGGGTCTTCCAAAAGGGAACCTAAGGTCCTCAATTACAGACAATCCTGTACTCACTGTCCAGCACTGTTACCTATATGTATCATGCCTCCCCTGGGACGCATACACCCAGCACACACATTCACCATGTACACACTGCACAACACTATTTCCTTCATGTACTGTACTTCTTGTGGGTACACATACACCCCCTACATGCATTCACCATGCATGCACTGCACAGCACTCCATCCTCATGTACTGTTCTCCTCGCAGGTACACACACACCCAGCACATACACTCACCATGGATGCATTTCTCAGGGCTGCCCAATTGCTGTATTGTACCCTTCCCAGGCACACATACACCCAGAGCCGAGTGACAACTCTTGTGCTGCATAGCACTTCCACATCTACCTGATATAGGGTAAGGGTGAGTTAAGCACACAGCTGCGGAACTTTTAAAAAGGTGAGTGAACCTGTAGGTCTCACTCCAGTGACAGGGTAAAAGGTACCTGTTCACTACTGCTGATCACTACACAGTATACTGCCACCATTGCATTGGGCTGCTTAACTCCTGGTGAAGGAGGTAGCCTTCCACCACTATGAGGGTAGCGCCATGGGAACCCCAAGTTCAACAAGACCCCCATCCGTGAGACAGACTTATGTCATGGCATGCATGTGTGATCTGTGTTTGCCTATGACAGCAAAAATCAGCAGTTGGGATTCAGATAAGAGTACAGTTGGGCACTCAGAGTAGGGGTACAAGTGCATTACCATGCAGAGGACTTTTCTGTCCCAACCATTTGCTTTTCAGAAATGATGCAAAATGCTGATCCGGCATTTTGTGTTAATTTTAGCATGAAATGCTTCCTTACATTCATTTTTAGGGCCCATTTGACACTAAAAAAGTTAATAATTTCATGTCACACGAACAGCCACCGATGTTCTATTATTTCACATTGTTACCGTGCTCCCACAATCACATTTTGGAATAAATGAAAACTGAATATGCAGCATGGTGCAATACTGCAATCGTGGCATTTTGTGCATAACAAATGCAGGAAAATGTGTGCGATTATGCCACTCCAAACTAAATTTTACCCATGCCTACCTTTTACCCAAAATGATAATATGAGGACCCCTGAGTTACTTAACAGCACACATTGCCATCAGTATCAAGAGATCCCTCTGGGAGTCGTTGTGCACTTAACAAAACATATTTTTCTATACTGACCTTGTTGAGATACTCTAGCCACAAGCTCTGAAACAGAGACGGCTCACATCTTAGGGGTTCATGAAGTGAATCATTTAGACTTGCTCCAATTTTACTATAATAGTCCAAAGTTGTGCAGAACTACTTTAGCACCACAGTCAGTACCAGACACACATAGTGACATGAAAAAAACAAACTGCCTGTTTGAATAATCGGCAGGCTATGCTCAGTCTATCACACATGCACTATTTGTGTTATATAGATTGCTGACACACTTGCAATCTGTTAGTGATCTGTGGTCTGAAAACATAGCCTGCAGCTTTCTGTATGCCATTGATTGAAAGCAAAATACAAGCCCTGCATCACACTTACCATGTGATTACACAATCAAGACCATGCAGTTCAAGCCACAAGGTGGCTTAGTGTTTTATACACCTTGGCACTGTCAATCACTTTGCAGGGATATAGGGCCTCCCACACGGTGGCAAGAGAAACCCAGGGGCCTAGTTACAACGGGATCACCTCCAGAATGTCCCTATTAGCGACGTTCTGTTGGCCATATGTCCCTCTCCAGATTTATAACTCAGCATTAAGCCACTTTTTTGTGACTTACAGCTGCTTTGAAAATAAGGTCTGTTGGAAATGGGGGTCTCTAGTCAGGGTAAGGGGGATACACTTCTAAAATAACTCCTGCTTACTCTTTTGGTAGCTTGGCAGGAGCAGATAGGCTTATCTCAGAGGCAGTGTGTAAAGGATTTGTCCATGCATACAGTAACAAAGTGAAAACACTACAAATGGACACCACACCAGTTTGGAAAAATAAGCAAACTTTATCTAAACCAACAAGACCAAAACTGACAAAAATCCAATGTACAATACTTTTAAAAAATAGTTACTGTGTAAAATAACCTTTAAATTGCAGGAAAAACTGACTTGGTAGCTCCGTCCTGGGCTACCGCGATACTGAATATGACAGAGTCTAACAATTCCGGCCAACGGGGTTGATACGGGTTACCTAAAGCGTCGACAGACTCGGAGACAGTACCTTTTGTTTGTTGCGGCTGACACAATGGTACAAGCCGATCTGGGGTAACTGTTGCGGGTGCGAGGTGAGATGGAAGCGTTGCAGTGTGTAGTGTCCTCATGGCTTGGTACAGGTAGCGGCTAGTTGACAGAGTCGGTGAGACCAAGGCTTGCGGCTAGTTGACACAGTCGGTGAGACCAAGGCTTGCGTTTCAGCGTGAGACGGTGCTCGATGCGGTGCTGGGAGGTCATGATGCGGCGACGGAGCCGGTCAATGTTCGAGTCGGGCAGCGACAGTCGATGACATCAGTGCATCGTGTAGTGAAGCGGTGCAGAGTGCCATGCACACAGGGCATGATGCAAGCAGTGGCTCATTGACGGAGTCGATGATACCAGCGTTGCATTGCAAAAAGAGGCAGTGCTTTCTACGGTGCCTTCAGGACATGGAATCCTGCGACGGACTCAATGACAGAGTCGGTTACCCTTTTCTTCTCCAGGTAACGGAAACCAGCGGTTCCAGAGACTGTGCCTAGAAGCTTGGTGAGATCTATGATATTACTGAAACCTCATGAACAGGGGGCAAGCTCAACTTCAAGCCTTTGAAGATCTTCCTCAAACAGGGGACACAGCACACAGAAAAGTCATCTCCTTTCCTTTGCAGAAGCAGCCACTGCAGGCCAATCCCAGACAGTACACAGGAAAGGGGCAGTACTCCTCCTCCAGTTTCTCCATCTCTTCTCCTTGGCAAAGGTTCTTCTTGATTTCCCAGGAGTGGTCTAAATGCCTGGGGTCTCGGCCCCTCTTTTTATAAAGCAAAATCCTTTGTTCTCTGGTGGCAGAGAATCCCTGTGCTCAGTAAGAGCCAGTTTTGTCCTCCCTGGTGCAGCTTCCTGGTAGGAGATTGAGACAGCTGTGTGTCAGGCAGACCAGGCCCATTCAGCTGAAAGAAAATCTCCTCCCCCTACTCTAAATGCAGCCCAGGTCTATTCAGCCCAGCCCTGGCCAATAAAATTCTCTGGAGCCACAGCTCATCCCCAGCCTCTGTCACTCCAAGGCCAGCCAGTCAATACACATCCTAACAGAGGCACACTGCATGGCTAAGCAAGAAAATACCTTCTTTCTAAAAGTGGTATTTTCAAACACAGAATGTAAAAACCACCTTTACTAAAAGATGCATTTTAACATTCCGAGTTCAGGCATACTAAACTTTATTTTCCTACATTGTTCGCAGAGGTAGTTATGTTTATTATGTGTTATAAGCAAACTCCCAAATTCTATCCTATGGGAGCAGGTAGGCTTGCAATAGTGAAAACAAAATTGGTAGTACTTCACTATCAGGACATGCCACACACACCAGGGCATGTCCTACCTTTTACATACACTGCACCCTGCCCACAGGGGTACCTTGGGCTTAACTTAGGGGTGACTGACAGGTAAGAAAAGGGAAGGGTAGGGCCTGGCAAGTGAGCATACTGGCCAGGTCGACATGGTAGTACTAGACTGCACACAGGCTCTGCAATGGCAGGCCTGAGTTACATTTACAGGCTGCTTTTGTGGGTGGAACAATCAGTGCTGCAGGTCCACTAGAAGCATTTGATTGACAGGCCCTGGGCACACACAGTGCACTGTACTAGGGACTGATTAGTAAATCAAATATGCCAAACAGGGAATCACTAATCCATAACAATACAAAGGGAGCACTTGGACTTTGGCACTGAACAGCAGTGGCAAAGTGCCCAAAGCATCTAGACCAGCAAAAACAAATTCCAACATGCAGCAAAAACACAGGAAGCAAAGGCACAAATACAAGGGAAACCCCTGCCAATGGTGCCAGGTCTAACAAGGCCCCTTTACACTCATCACTTAGTGTGAAAGGGGTGTGCAATGGGAGTTGCTGTGGGCGATCAACTGCAATACCCATTGCTTTTAAAGCTGCCCCAGATTTTCAAGGAGGTGTACATCTGAGGCAGCGGCAAAAACCAACGCCATCCAAGAGCAGGCATTAGAATGGTAATACAAGGAGAAATACTTTTATTTCTCCTTGCTTTTCTCTTTCTATGTGTGCTGCATTCTGTAGCACATGTACAGACGCATGCATCGGCTCACATAGCAAAAAGGGGTGGGTGGGGAAAAGCCTACACCCTGTGGCGGGCACCATGGCCACTGTGCTTGCCTGGATCAGGGGGGACCCATGGGCACATCCCTGTGACAGATTCAGAGGACCTGGGGTGAAGGGGGGCCTGCTACGGCTCCCGAAGTACGATTCCGACAGCCTTTTCATCTTGCTGAGACCGAGGACAAGCAGCTGTCCGAATCGTCCATCGTGTTCTCTCAGTCGAAATTCGGCTCCATAGCGCTGCATGATTCAGATAACAACGAGTCATACGAACAGGTTTGGGTCCTGGAAACGATTTGGCCAATGCGTACGTGATCTTAGCATTGTACTTTGCCGTTCAGACCTGTGTACGATTCGGTCATAAACAAGGGCTACGAATCAGATCTGAGAAAGCCAAATCAGACTAGGAAGCCGTCCAAATGACATAGGAATCGGGCCCTATATTTTGTACATCGATATTCTGTCAGTGAACCTTAAATATTATAGCCTGTATGGGCCATTATTTTTGGTATCCCCAAAGGAACCTTATGTGAATGTTTGTGGAAGGAAATCAAAAATACGGAAAGATACAGTAATTGGCTATTAATTACAAGGCAATTTCAGTTGGTCAATAGCTAAAGGGTAACCCATTAACAGTAGGGGATACAAGATATTATAGCCTTGCATAATCCGTAATATTTGGTATCCTCATAGTAAGAGATGTTAGAAAACTCAAGAAAGGATGCCAGTGGGCAGAAAAATACTGTGCTCACCCAGCCAAAATAGGAACATGTCAAATTGAATCCTGATAAGCTCTAACCAGAGAAACATAGATGATACCAAATATTATAGGCGGTAGAGTCCATTATATATGGTATCCCCTAAAGTAAACAGATCTGAAGTATTGGGGAATTACATGAAAAATGTGACAAGATACTGTAGTCTGCTAACAAATACACGGCAACTTCAACTGGGAAATGGCTAATGGGTAACTCAAGAAATGTAAGGTATACGATATATTACAGCAATGCGTAAGCCATAATATTTGGTATCCCCAAAGTAAACAATGTTGGAAAGCAAAAGGGAGGGTGCTATTTGGCACAAAAATACTGTGCTCACCAATCCAACACAAGACCATGTCAAATTGAATCCTGGCCAGTTCTAACTTGAGAAACATAGGGGATACGAAATATTACTGACGGTATAGGCCATTATGTTTGGTATCCATATGGGAACCGCATGTGAAATCTTGTGGAATGTTATACAAAGCATGAAAAAATACTGTAGTCTGCAATCAAATAAATGACAACTTCAAGTGGTCAATGGCTAAAGGGTAACCATGGAACGTAGGGGATACAAGATAATACAGCAATGCATGAGCCATAATTTTTGGTATCCCCATAGTAAATGATGTTGGAAAGGAAAAAGAAGGGTGCTTTTTTTGGCATAGGAATACTGTGCTCACCCATCCAACATTAGACCATGTCAAAGTGAATCCTGGTAAGTTCTAACCTAAGAAACACAAGGGATACCAAATATTATAGGCGGTAGAGTCCATTATATATGGTATCCCTTAAAGGAAAGAGATGTGAAGTCTTGGGGAATTATACAAAAAAATTGTTGTCTACTATCAAATACATGGCAACTTCAAGGGGTGAATGGCTGAAGGGTAACTCGAGAAACATTGGAGATACAAGATATTACTGCATGCGTGAGCCATAATATTTGGTATCCCCATAGTAAACAATGTTGGAAAGCAAAAGGAAGGGTGCTATTTGGCATTAAAATACTGTGCTCACCCACCCAAAATCAGATCATGTCAAAGGGAATCCTGGCAAGTTCTAACTTGAGAAACATAGGGGATACCAAATATTATATGCTTTATAGGCCATTATGTTTGGTATTCCTAAGGGAACAGGATGTAAAAAATATGAGAAGGGATTGTAGTCTGTTTTTAAAAAAAAAAGGAAACTTCAATTGGTCAGTGGCTAAAGGGTACCCTTAGAACATAGGGGATACAAGATATTACAGAAGTGCATGTGCCATAATATTTGGTATCCCCATACTAAATGATGTAGGAAAGGAAAAGGAAGTGTGCTTTTTGGCATAGGAATACAGTGCTCACCCATCCAACATTAGACCATGTCAAATTGAATCCGGGTAAATTCTTACCTAAGAAACACAGAGGATACCAAATATTATAGGCGGTAGAGTCCGTTATATATGGTATCCCCTAAAGGAAGCTAATGTGAAATCTTGGGGAATTATATAAAAAATGTGAAAAGATACTGTAGTCTGCTATCAAATACATGGCAACTTCAACTATTGAATGATTAAAGGGTAACTCGAGAAACGTAAGGGATACGAGATATTAAAGCAATGCGTGAGCCATAATATTTGGTATCCCCATAGTAAACGATGTTGGAAAACAAAAGGAAGGGTGCTATTTTGCATAGATATACTGTGCTCACCCATCCAACATAAGGCGATGTAAAATTGAATCCTGGTAACTTCTAACCCGAGAAACGCTGAGGATATCAAATATTATAGGCTGTATCGGCTATTATATTTGGTATCCCCTAAGGGTACCACAGGCAAAATCTTGTGGAATGATGTACAAAATGTGAGAATATACTGTAGTTTGCTATCAAATTATGGTCAATGGCTAAAGGGTGACCCATGAAACATAGGGGATACAAGATATTACGGCAATGGGTGAGACACAATATTTGGTATCCCCAATGTAAATGACGTTTGAAAGCAAAAGGAATGGTGCAATTTGGGAATGAAATACTGTGCTCCCGCATCCAACATAAGGTGAAGTCAAATTGAATCCTGGTAACTTTGAACCGGAGAAATACTGGTGATATCGAATATTATAGGCCGTATACGCTATTATAGTTGATTTCCCCTAAGAGTACGGAGGCAAAATCTTGTGGAATGATGTACAAAATATGAAAAGATACCGTAGTCTGCTATCAAACAAAAGGCAATTTCAACTGGTCAATAGGTAAAGGGTAACAAATGAAACATAGGGGATACAAGATATCACAGCAATACATGAGCCATAATTTTTGGTATCCCCATAGTAAATGATGTTGGAAAGCAAAATGAAGTGTGCTATTTAGTTTAGAAATACTGTGCTACTGCATATAACATAAGGCGAAGTCAAATTGAATCCTGGTAACTTCTTTTTTTTTCTTTCTTTTACTTCTTCATTTATCTAATTTTTATTCAAATCAAATCAAAATGAACTTTATTCGGTTTTCGTTTAGAAAGCCATAAAAGTACACGTACAAAACATTTAAAAAAAGATATTCAGTTCATAATTTGTTAAAATTGTACATCCTTTTAAAAATAAGACATTTGTTGAGATCCGTTTTTTTTTTTGCATCACTAAGTTTCATAAGTTCGTGCGATGCCTCAGGCACAACTTTAAATATTGTGCCACAGATTTTGATATTACACTGTTTTCTAAAAACTGCAGCGCCAAATATGCAGGGCGGCACCTTCGGATCTTCATTATTTTTAAAATTGGTAAAATCCACCTTTTGCGAAACGGCATATAAAATTTACAGAAAAAAACTACGTGGATTGTGGACTGAGGGGAAGTAAGGTCACAGGGGCATAGTATCGTATTACGCGTCCAAACATTCTGAGAAGGGAATAAAACCATGATATGAAAAAGATTGAGTCTGAAACGAGTGAGAAGGAGTTTGTCAAATTGCGTCAAGTCATACTGCAGATACGGTTGGATTGATGGAGTCAGTTGTATCATTAGGCAGTGTTGGACTGATGGCTTTCTTATTTCAGACATTATTCGTAGTTGGGTTAGATGAGACAGACATCGCTTTTTTAAATCCTTTTTGGATATGTCTGTTACTGATTGTGGTTCATCAAAAAACCTCAACAAACCGACGTCTGTAAGAAAAGATTTTACATAGGATAACCATTTTATCTTCTTCATACAGTCTAGTTTCAGACAGTCCATAATAATTTCTCTAGTAAGCTGGCATTCGTCCGTGGCCCATATTCTGCGCCACAGCATTATAGGTTGGATCTTGATAATGTCTGAGATGTGATCCACTCCTAGTTCTACATGACTGCCAAAAGTAGTTGCGCTATTTGGGAGAGCCAAGAGAAATTTTAAAAATGTGTTTTCGATTTTCTGAATTTGTTCGACGTTTGTTATTCCCCAAATTCCTGCTCCAAAGATCGCTGTACTAACGCATTTTGCATTGTAGATCTTAATCATTTCGGCCAACGGCTTTTTTCCAAGACGGAGAGAGAAAGCTTTTAAAGCACCAACTGTTTTTATTAGTGATAACATACATGAGTTGATTGCTTCTTTCCATTTAAATTCTTCGTCTATGGTAATGCCGAGGTATGAGTAGGTTTTAGTTCTTTCGAGGGGCAGATTGTCTACAAAAATTGTCATCAGTTTTTTCCCCTTACTACCGGCATGCATCACGTAAGTTTTTTTAATATTGACTTTTAAGTTGAGGCTGGCCATAAAAGTGCAGTAGTTATTTAATGCTTGTTGTAGTTGGATTGGGGTACGCGCGAGTATCACCGCGTCATCGGCGTATAATAGTGCTGGTATTGGTCGCCGATCGACTTCTGGGTAATCCATTACGCCCTGCAGCATTGCAGCTTCCAGACCATTAGTGTAGAGCGTAAATAAGAAGGGGGCCAGCACACAGCCTTGCCTGACCCCCTTCTGTATTTGGAAGCTGTCTGTGAGTTGGCCGTCAGTCCCGTAACGTACTTTTCCCGTAGCGCCTGAGTATAACTCACGTAAAAAGTCCACAATTGCTGGCTCAATTCCCATATGCAGCATTATATACCAGAGTTTTGAGTGTTCCACACAGTCAAACGCTGCCGTTAGGTCAACGTAGACCATGTGTAAACTTGTTTTTTTTGCTGTTACGAATTTTCCAGCCAGCAATGTTAGATTCAACACTTGATCTACGGTGCTCAGGCCGGTCCGGAACCCGTATTGAAGATCTGAAAGGATCCCTTGTTCTTTTGACCACTCCTGGAGGCGATCGAGTAGTATTCTCCCTGCCATTTTGCCAACTGAATCCAGGAGGGAAATAGGGCGATAACAGGATGGACTGTCTCTATTGCCTTTTTTGAAAATAGGAACCAATATAGATGTTGACCAGGAGTTGGGGAGATTTGTTTCTTTGGCTGCGTTCAGAACCTTGGTTAAAAGAGGTGACCAGAGGTCAGGAAGAAATTTGTATAGGTCCATAGGGACAGAGTCTGGTCCTGGCGCTTTACCATTTTTTGCTGTCTTTATTGCTTTCATTACTTCTTTAGTGGTAAACTCTATTTTTATCGGATATGTTACCACCGGGAGAGGATGCGTAGGAACTAGGCCTGCAGGTTTGACCTCCTTAAAAACCCCCGAGAAGTGCTGCACCCAGACCTGCGCAGTTATTGCGACGTCTAATGAGGGACCCTTGTTATTTCCAGTTAGAAATGGGGATTTAACTATTTTCCAGAAGGCCGTACTGTTTTTTTGGGAGCTACTGTTTATCAGTTGAGTCCAGAGATTGCACTGTATCTCTTTTTTCCTTAGTTTCAGTGCTTGCGTGTATACTTTCCTGAGTTGCGCTATCTCTTCTCTTTTCCGGACTTTTTTGGCTAGGGCTTTCTTTAAGTCAGAGTAAGCCTTTGTACATTGAGTATTAAACCACCCTTTTCTTTGTGTGTTATTTTTCTTTCTGGGTTTTAGTAATTCATTACCTATGGTTTCCACTATTACGCTGTAGTTGGTCAGAATTTCGGATGCCGTTGTGCTGGGGTTTAAGCAACTATCGATGTTAGTCTGGCATTTTTTGATTATCCTTTCACTGACTAATTCTTGATCTATATTGCCCCATTTTAAGGTGAAACCGTTCAGTCTGTCTAAGGTAAGTACGTTTTGATGCAATACGCCCGGGTGGTTCGTGACTTGGTTCTTATGACGAATAGGCTCAAGGTATGTTAGTCGGAGTGGGTGATGGTCACTGAGTGCATTTTTTTTTACTTCAAAGTACTTTATACAAGCAGCATTGTTTGTGGAAACTAGAATGTAATCTATTACTGTCTGGGCACCTCTTCCGTGAAAAGTTGGTGTGAACTCGATTTTCGGGGACATTATCTTGTTTGCGAACCCTAAATCTAGATCAAACATAATAGCTTGCATGTAGTTTCCTTCCTCTGTGTGGAAAAAAGGCTCCACTAAGTTTTCTTGATCGTCCATGATCCCACATATGGGGGCATTGCTTTTGGTGCATATGTGGAGGTTGAAGTCTCCGCCCCAGATTATTGAGTGTGTGGTTCTCGCGTATTTAGTTTTTTGCTCATTTAACAGATCTCTAATTTCGCTAAGAGCTTTGATTGAATCCGTCGAATTCATGTTATTGTAAAAATTTATTATGGTGTAGATAACCTGATTGGTTACCTTAATGTTAATAACCTGATAATTCTGGTGGAGTATGATTGATGTAATTTCTTGAATCGGCCAGAGGTTGGAGATATACGTGATTAGGCCACCTTTGCTTCTCCCTGCGAGTGACTTCGTAGCCTGGGAGAAGTGTGTTCTGTATCCCACCAGGTGAATTGGTTCCTTTAACCATGTCTCCTGTAGGCAGATTAGGTCGTTTGTATGTGCCAAGTCCAAAAAAGTTTTCTCCGAGTGCTTAGTTGCTAGGCCCGCCACGTTCCAAAAAAGCATATTCCTCTCGACATCTATGGTGGTGTTGTCAGGCTGAGACTGCGGGACATAGATTTCAGCCTCTGTTGTCATACTTGAAGGATTAACAATCAAAATTGTCTCGCCTTGATGTTTGTTTAAGGCGGGATGTGGGAGGATTTGCTGAGTGGTATCAAGATTGAGACGATTGAGAAAAACTTTGGACTGACTGTCTGCCATTTGAATTATATTTTCTGAAGATTGGTCTTGTATTCTGACTTTATGGAGACACTGGGTCTTTACTGGTGTCTTTGTCTTAGTGTTGTTCGATTGTGAAGATAAACGTGTTGTGGTATTGGGCAGAGTTCTTGATATTGAAAAGGGTGATGACGGTCAATCGACCATATCTAAACAGCTGTAGTGATTGAAAGTTGGAATTCCGGTCCAGAGTTCTCTATTGGGGTGTTGGTATCCCCTCCTCCCATAGTTGTTGTAACCTCCACGGTCTCGATCTCTGTGCTCATATCCCCAGTCTCCCTGAGAATAGTACCTTTGGTTGTTTCCATAAGTTCTATCACCCTGATTCCAATTTCTTGGTCCTTGATCAAGTTGACCCCATGACCAATTTGATGGCCAGTTAGGATCCTCACGGTGATGGTTTTGTCGAGGATAGAAAAAGGATAGACGTTTAATGTCTATTCCTTCTTTATTTTCTAAGGTGTCCCAGGAACAGATATAGTCCACTGTTTGTGGGCTTTCAAAATTGATTATTATGCAGTCGCCCTGGATTGTTTTAGGCTGGTGGCCTATCCAAGAGGCTCTTCTCACCGTTGTAATTCTGGTGTTGTTGTTTTGGTGACTGGGCCTATTGATGTTTAACCAGTAGCGTGCTTTGTTTAATAATGACCAAGTGGGTTCATCTGTGTCTTTATTAAGTTCTGGGACCCCTGTTAATATTGCTACGAAGGGTGCAGCTTCTGGTGGTAGGTTTACTGTCCTTGGCCATCTCTTAGTCGGTCGTTCTGGTTTGTTAATTTGTCTCGAGGGTTGTTCCTGTCGGGTGATGTTTGATACTGATGGAATAGAAGGGGTTGTTACCTGCGGGGCTTTCGCGTGGGTAGGTTTTACGGGTGGCTGGCTTTGAGGAGCTGTAGCAGTTTTAGCGTTGTCGTGGTTGGACTGAGTTTTCGGAGGAGGAACTTTATTCGATTGTATTTTTGCTGATTCTGTAGTATTTATTTTTGAGGTATTTGTGGCAGCCGGATTGTTTATTGTTTGGTTCGGTGTATTGATAGTGTTTGGTTTACTGGAATTGGCGGTTAAGCATATTGAGGGCGGAAGATAATTTTTTCTTGAGTTGGTAACTGTTTTAACCGTTGCGATTAGTATAGCCATTTGTTTTTCAATTATCTCAAGGCTTTTTTGTACGGGTTGTAACTGGTGTTTTACTATATCCAGGATTTCTTTTAGCATGATTTGTTCTGCCTTGGGATGTTCTGCCTTGTGGTGTCTCCTGGTTCCTGTCGTGCCTAGTCGTGTCTTTTTGGGGTTTGCCCTGTTCACTTGGTTGCCGACTCTGAGAACATCGGAAAGTTTATTGTTAGCAGGCTCTGTGTCGACAGTTATCTTTTGACTTTGGTTAATGAACGATTGTTCAGAATCAGAGTTTGTATCGGTAATATATGTTGGGCTCTTAGGAAACGATTCTATGTGAGTCTGTTGTTTAGGGATTGCTCCTTCCCTGACTCCTCTAGATTCTGGTGATGTTGGATCACTATTTATTGGCTGTAGGGTCACAAAAATATCTGGAGTCTGTTCAAGATCCTGAAAGGATTGTGAATTCGATAATTGCGAGGCTACAGATAAGTCAACTGTGTTGGGCAGAGTTTGTGTTTCATCACTTATTTCCCCGAGTGGCTTGGTTTGGGGGGCAGCATTGGGAGTATGGGCTTGTGCTAACATGCCCATAGATGAGCGTCGCGCTTGGTCCAGCTCGTAAGAGACTCGGCGGTCGATCATCAATACTGTTTGATCTATAGTTTCGTTAACTTTATGCAAAAATTGTTCGATGGGTCCGACTGTGGTCGTCATGGTTGCTTTTTTTGTTTTGCTTCTCGAGCCTCTTGGTGACATTATAAATGGTTAAGCCTCAGGTTGTGTGTGGGTCGTGAGAGGTAATAAAGACCCTTAACAGTTTTATGTCAAATTTTAGTACGATGTTTTACCTCGAGTTAGATGTTGGGGGGGTGTGCCCGGCCCGGTCTCCTCCGGTCTGTGACGGGCTAAGACGGGCTCACCCTTGGCCCAGGCTTCGCCCAGCGTCCCGCTCGCATCCCGCGAGAGGGAGCGGTGACGCCCTTTATGCGCCTCCTGACGCGGCATGCTGGGGGTGTGACTGGAGACCTCGAGGGCTGCCGGGAGTTGTAGGCAGCCCCTCGCCTCGCTCCACTCGGCGGCCCCGCTGAAGGAGTTAACACAGCAGGACAGCGGGAGAGAGGCGGAGGGGGGTCTCAACAGCGTGCAGCAAAGTCTGTGAAGGGGAGCCTTCCCGGTCAGCGCGATGAAATCCTTGATGGCAGGGTAGAGATATGGGCAAGAAAAACAGCGTCTCACCGCTCAATGCAGCGGGGACGCCCTTTATGCGCCTCCTGACGTGGCGTGCTGGGGGTGTGGCTGGAGACCTCGAGGGCTGCCGGGAGTTGTAGGCAGCCCCTCTCCTCGCTCCACTCGGCGGCCCCGCTGAAGGAGTTAACACAGCAGGACAGCGGGAGAGAGGCGGAGGGGGGTCTCAACAGCGTGCAGCAAAGTCTGTGAAGGGGAGCCTTCCCGGTCAGCGCGATGAAATCCTTGATGGCAGGGTAGAGATATGGGCAAGAAAAACAGCGTCTCACCGCTCAATGCAGCGGGGACGCCCTTTATGCGCCTCCTGACGCGGCGTGCTGGGGGTGTGACTGGAGACCTCTAGGGCTGCCGGGAGTTGTAGGCAGCCCCTCGCCTCGCTCCACTCGGCGGCCCCGCTGAAGGAGTTAACACAGCAGGACAGCGGGAGAGAGGCGGAGGGGGTCTCAACAGCGTGCAGCAAAGTCTGTGAAGGGGAGCCTTCCCGGTCAGCGCGATGAAATCCTTGATGGCAGGGTAGAGATATGGGCAAGAAAAACAGCGTCTCACCGCTCAATGCAGCGGGGACGCCCTTTATGCGCCTCCTGACGTGGCGTGCTGGGGGTGTGGCTGGAGACCTCGAGGGCTGCCGGGAGTTGTAGGCAGCCCCTCGCCTCGCTCCACTCGGCGGCCCCGCTGAAGGAGTTAACACAGCAGGACAGCGGGAGAGAGGCGGAGGGGGGTCTCAACAGCGTGCAGCAAAGTCTGTGAAGGGGAGCCTTCCCGGTCAGC
The DNA here is from genome assembly GCF_964261635.1 of Lissotriton helveticus. Taxonomy (NCBI): domain Eukaryota; kingdom Metazoa; phylum Chordata; class Amphibia; order Caudata; family Salamandridae; genus Lissotriton; species Lissotriton helveticus. Next base: position 2,073,941,306 of record NC_136063.1, read on the forward strand.
GCGATGAAATCCTTGATGGCAGGGTAGAGATATGGGCAAGAAAAACAGCGTCTCACCGCTCAATGCAGCGGGGACGCCCTTTATGCGCCTCCTGACGTGGCGTGCTGGGGGTGTGGCTGGAGACCTCGAGGGCTGCCGGGAGTTGTAGGCAGCCCCTCGCCTCGCTCCACTCGGCGGCCCCGCTGAAGGAGTTAACACAGCAGGACAGCGGGAGAGAGGCGGAGGGGGGTCTCAACAGCGTGCAGCAAAGTCTGTGAAGGGGAGCCTTCCCGGTCAGCGCGATGAAATCCTTGATGGCAGGGTAGAGATATGGGCAAGAAAAACAGCGTCTCACCGCTCAATGCAGCGGGGACGCCCTTTATGCGCCTCCTGACGCGGCGTGCTGGGGGTGTGACTGGAGACCTCTAGGGCTGCCGGGAGTTGTAGGCAGCCCCTCGCCTCGCTCCACTCGGCGGCCCCGCTGAAGGAGTTAACACAGCAGGACAGCGGGAGAGAGGCGGAGGGGGTCTCAACAGCGTGCAGCAAAGTCTGTGAAGGGGAGCCTTCCCGGTCAGCGCGATGAAATCCTTGATGGCAGGGTAGAGATATGGGCAAGAAAAACAGCGTCTCACCGCTCAATGCAGCGGGGACGCCCTTTATGCGCCTCCTGACGTGGCGTGCTGGGGGTGTGGCTGGAGACCTCAAGGGCTGCCGGGAGTTGTAGGCAGCCCCTCGCCTCGCTCCACTCGGCGGCCCCGCTGAAGGAGTTAACACAGCAGGACAGCGGGAGAGAGGCGGAGGGGGGTCTCAACAGCGTGCAGCAAAGTCTGTGAAGGGGAGCCTTCCCGGTCAGCGCGATGAAATCCTTGATGGCAGGGTAGAGATATGGCACGAAAAACAGCGTCTCACCGCTCAATGCAGCGGGGACGCCCTTTATGCGCCTCCTGACGCGGCGTGCTGGGGGTGTGGCTGGAGACCTCGAGGGATGCCGGGAGTTGTAGGCAGCCCCTCGCCTCGCTCCACTCGGCGGCCCCGCTGAAGGAGTTAACACAGCAGGACAGCGGGAGAGAGGCGGAGGGGGGTCTCAACAGCGTGCAGCAAAGTCTGTGAAGGGGAGCCTTCCCGGTCAGCGCGATGAAATCCTTGATGGCAGGGTAGAGATATGGGCAAGAAAAACAGCGTCTCACCGCTCAATGCAGCGGGGACGCCCTTTATGCGCCTCCTGACGCGGCGTGCTGGGGGTGTGGCTGGAGACCTCGAGGGCTGCCGGGAGTTGTAGGCAGCCCCTCGCCTCGCTCCACTCGGCGGCCCCGCTGAAGGAGTTAACACAGCAGGACAGCGGGAGAGAGGTGGAGGGTGGTCTCAACAGCGTGCAGCAAAGTCTGTGAAGGGGAGCCTTCCCGGTCAGCGCGATGAAATCCTTGATGGCAGGGTAGAGATATGGGCAAGAAAAACAGCGTCTCACCGCTCAATGCAGCGGGGACGCCCTTTATGCGCCTCCTGACGCGGCGTGCTGGGGGTGTGGCTGGAGACCTCGAGGGCTGCCGGGAGTTGTAGGCAGCCCCTCGCCTCGCTCCACTCGGCGGCCCCTGCTGAAGGAGTTAACACAGCAGGACAGCGGGAGAGAGGCGGAGGGGGGTCTCAACAGCGTTCAGCAAAGTCTGTGAAGGGGAGCCTTCCCGGTCAGCGCAATGAAATCCTTGATGGCAGGGTAGAGATATGGGCAAGAAAAACAGCGTCTTTTCAAAGAAAAACTTTATCATGTCTGACATTTATGCATTAGTAAATCTTTATTCAGTAAAATCTTTTTTTTTTAAATTTCTTTTTATTAAAACAAGGCATCAATAAATACATCGGTGCAGAGTACAGAAGGGGGCCAATCACCGTCAACATTAAATACAAAAATTCTTGGTCGGGGGGGGGAGGGGAGCCATACATCAATATCATAAACGCACATTCAATCGGGTTATGGGGAAGTTGGAACATCCAGGACTACATTTGCAGGTGGTACACAAATATTTCCCCTGTATTCGTTCCAGGGGCCTCAAATATCATTACACTTCCGAGGACGACCCCATGCCAGGTAAACTGTTTTTTCACGGAACATACACCAATCCATACTTTCTTTCCATCTCTCTATCGTTGGCGGCCTATCAGAACCCCACAGTTGTGCTACATTTCGTTTAGCGATCATGGACCCCAACGTGACCCATTGGGTATGTGCAGTATTCAGATCCCTGGGCTCCCATATATTTAGCAGGCATCTCCTAGCCTCTAGCAAGATAGCCACCCCTGTAACTTCATGCATAACATTATAAACAGAGCCCCAATAATTCGCCATATGTCGTCATTCCCAGATGATATGAAGGAACGTCGCCAATAGGCCACATCCCCGCTTACACAAACCCTCCTCTGATAGACCCATCTTAATCAAACGTGGACCCGTAATATAGATTCTATAGAGTATCTTAAGCTAGACAAGTCGCAATCTTGCTGGGATCGCGACCTCCTTTGGAGAGGAGATCGCCGATTGCCAGTCCTCGTCATCAACTTCAAGGCCATCACGGGTCCACCACTCCCTCAAATCTACCAAAAGATCAACTCTATGATTAATCAGTTTTTTATATACCAGGGAAATGGTGCTATCGGGCATATGTCCATCTAGTATAGGGTCCTCCAAGGGGGATGCCTCCGGTATCTTCTCCCCCTCGGGGAAGACCGATCGCAGTGCATGTCTGACCTGCGCATAACGAAAATACTCCGTACCACTCATCTCATATTCCTTTTGTAGGTCAGCAAATGATTTAATCTTCCCCTTCACCCAGAGATCACCCACAGTGGTTATTCCAATCAATTCCCATTTATCGAAACCCTTCGTGTTCCATAGTTTGCCAAATCTATCCGAACTAAAGAGTGGGACAGCCAGAGTCAAGCGGTCTTTCCAACCAAGCGAAGTAGTAACACCCGGAAGCAGCCACCTATCCATGGCATAGCCGGGATCAGTCGCAGATCCATACATACCATGATTTATAGCCCCCAGTTGTGACGCCCAATAATATCTCCTGATGTCGGGGAGGGCAATCCCTCTGTCATACCACGGAAGCGTTAGTTTGGCCAACGCAATACGTGACCTGCCGTCCCAGAGTAATTTACGCTGCAAAGCTTCCACTTCACGGAAATAGCCTGCAGGTACTACGTCTAAGGTGTTTTGGAGGGCATAGAGGAAACGTGGCAGAGAGATCATTTTAAAAAGGGCCGCTCGTCCCGACATCTAAAGAGGAAGTCTCTGCCACCCAATCACATCACTTTTCAGCCGAGCTAATGGAGGAAGAAGGTTTCGCTCAAACCGGATCGTAGGATCCATGGAAATATAAACACCAAGACATTTAAACCTTCCCGTACAACTTGAATGGGGCAGTTCCAAGGCAAAACTGGGGCGTCGCCATGTAAAACATACAAATACGCCTTCGTCCAATTTATAACCAATGTCGAATTTCTGCCATACGACGCCAAAACATCACAGAGGACAATTAGAGATTTCCTCGGAGAGGAAAGATAAAGCAAGATATCCGATCCTCAAACTGTGGAGACCAACGAATACCCTTGATTGAGGGCTCCCAGCGGAGCCAAGCTGCCAACGGCTCGAGAGCCAGTGAAAACAGAAGTGGGGAGAGTGGGCACCCCTGCCTAATCCCCCGCCCAAGACAAAATGGTGCCGAGACACGACCATTAACGACTACCTGCGCAAGTGGCTCAGTATACAATAGACGCACCCAGCTAATGAACTCCGAACCAAAACCGAACTTAGCCAATACAGCCCATAAATACGACCACTCTACCGTATCAAAAGCCATTGTCGCATCGAGTGACACCACGATAGCAGGCTCCTGCAGGGTATGTGCTCTCGCAAGAACCCCATGCAATCGCCTCAGATTCAAGGCCGTATTTCGATATGGAATAAATCCCGATTGATCGGGATGGACGAGTTCACCGATAATTATTACCAGTCTATTGGACAGTATCTTAGCCAATATCTTAGGCTCTGCATTCAACAATGAGATTGGTCTGTACGAAGCGCAGCTAGTTTTTGGCTTCCCTTCCTTATGGATCACCACAATCGATGCCAGTCTCTGATCTCGGGGGAGAACACCACACTCTCTAGACTCCAAAAACATATCTCTCAAATGGGGGCAACTATATCGGGCGGAGCTTATATAATTCGATAGGGAGACCGTTGGGACCTATCGCCTTTCCAGCATTCAAGGAGCGCACAGCCAAAGCTACCTCATCGGCAGTAAGTTTACCGTCCATAAAGTCTCGAATCCTGGTAACTTCTAACCAGAGAAACACTGGGGATACAAAATATTTTAGGCCACATAGGCTATTATAGTTGGTATACCCTAAGGGTACGGATGGAAAATTTTGTGGAATGATGTACAAAATGTGAAAAGATACTGTAGTCTGCTATCAAACAAAAGGCAATTTCAACTATTCAATGGCTACTGGGTAACCCATGAAACATAGCGGATACCAGATATTACAGCAATGTGTGATATTTGGTATCCCCTTAGTAAATGATATTGGAAGACAAAATGAAGGGTGGTCTTTAGTATAGGACTACTGTGCTCCCCCATCCAACATAATGCGAAGTCAAATTGAATCCTGGTAACTTCTAAACCGAGAAACACTGGGGATACAAAATATTATAGGCCATATAGGATACTTTATTTGGTATCCCCTAAGGGGACGGATGCAAAATCTTGTGGAATGATGTACAAAATATAAAAAGATACTGTAGTCTGCTATCAAATAAAAGGTAAATTCAATTGGTCAATGGCTAAAGGGTAACCCATGAAACATAGGGGATACAAGATATTATGGCAATGCGTGAGCCATAATATTTGGTATCCCCTTAGTAAATGATGTTGGAAAGCAAAAGGAACGGTGCTATTTGCTGTAGAAATACTGTGCTCCCGCATCCAACATAAGGCAAAGTGAAATGGAAACCGGGAAACTTCTAACCTGAGAAAGACTGTGGATACTTAATATTATAGGCCATATAGGCTATTATAGTTGGTATCCCCTGAGGGTACTGAAGGCAAAATCTTGTGGAATTAAACACAAAATATGAAAAGATACTATAGTCTGCTATCAAACAAAAGGCAATTTCAACTGTTCAATGGCTCAAGGGTTAGCCATTAAACATAGGGGATAAGAGATATTACAGCAATGCGTGAGCCATAATATTTGGTATCTCCATAGTAAATGATGTTGCAAAGCTTAAGGAAGGGTGCTGTTTGGCATAGAAATACCTTGCTCCCGCATCCAAAATAAGGCGAAGTCAAATTGAATCCTGGCAAGTTCTAACCTGAGAAACACTGGGGATACCAAATATTATAGGCCGTGTAGGCTATTATAGTTGGTATCTCCTAAGGCTACGGATGCAAAATCTTGTGGAATGATGTACAAAATGTGAAAACATACTGTAGTCTGCTATCAAACAAAAGGTAATTTCAACTATTCAATGGCTCAAAAGGTAACACATGAAACATCGGGGATACGAGATATTACAAAAATGAATGAGCCATAATATTTGGTATCCCTATAGTAAATGATATTGGAAAGCAAAAGATAGGGTGCTATTAGGTATAAATAATACTATGCTCCTCCAGCCAACATAAGTCAATGTCCAATTGAATCCTGGTAACTTCTAACCCGAGAAACGCTGGGGATACCAAATATTATAGGCCCTATAGGCAATTATATTTGGTATCCCTTAAGGGTATCAGATGCAAAATATTGTGGAATGATGTACAAAATGTGAAAAGATACTATAGTCTGCTATCAAATAAAAGGCTAATTCAATTGGTCACTGGCTAAAGGGTCACCCATGAAACATATAGGATACAATATATTACACAATGGGTGGCCATAATATTTGGTATCCCCTTAGAAATTGATTTTGGAAAGCAAAAGGAAGGGTGGTATTTGGTATGAAAATACTTTGCTCCTCCATCCAACATAAGGCGAGGTCAAATTGAATTCTGGTAACTTCTAACCCGAGAAACGATGGGGATACCAAATATTATAGGTCGTATAAGCTATTATAGTTGGTATCTCCTAAAGGTACGGATGCACAATCTTGTGAAATGATGTGCAAAATGTGAAAACATACTGTAGTCTGCTATCAAACAAAAGGTAATTTCAAATATTCAATGGCTCAAAACGTAACACATGAAACATCGAGGATACAACATATTACAACAAAGGATGAGCCATAATATTTGGTATCCATTGTGTATTGCCTGACTGTGCTGCCCAGTCATAGCGTTTAATAAGGTCGTGCCCCAATCTCGTCCTGTTTCGCTTTTGGCTCGCTGCCATTTTGTTGTTTGTTGTTGTGCCTCCCAGCCCGGCTCTCCACCCCGCTCCCACCTCCCAGCTGCTCCTCCCTCCCACAGACAGTATAGGCTCTACCCTCCAGAGCAAGCGCTGTGACCGTCCTGAGTTTCTCAGAAGCGGCCGCTCCCCTCGCTGCTCCCTGCTCATTCACCTGGTACCGTAGCGCTTACTGCCAGACTGCTCTTTGCCATCTATCACGCATTGCTCGCACTGCTTGAATATTCTGTGATCGTAGCGCTTACTGCCAGACTGCTCTTTGCCATCTATCACGCATTGCTCGCACTGCTTGAATATTCTGTGATCGTAGCACTTACTGCCAGACTGCTCATTGCCATCTATCACGCATTGATCGCAATGCTTGAATATTCTGTGATAGTAGCGCTTTACTGCTAAACTGTGCTTCGATATTTACTGTGCCATTGTGTATTGCCTGACTGTGCTGCCCAGTCATAGCTTTTAATAAGGTCGTACCCCAATCTCGTCCTGTTTCGCTTTTGGCTTGCTTCCATTTTGTTGTTTGTTGTTGTGCCTCCCAGCCCGGCTCTCCACCCTGCTCCCGCCTCCCAGCTGCTCCTCCCTCGCTCCGCCCCCCTCCACTATCCACTTATGACAGACGCATTTGCGCGCAGCGGACGCGCCTCATGCGCGCCGAAGGCGCGCCAAAGGTAAGCCCATCTACGCCCGTCCGCACCTGGACCGCGCCCAGCGCCAGACCCCCGCAAAACCCACTCCACCCGCATAACGTACGATGCCGCAACCCTCTCAGCACTTAACCCCGGCCGACTCCCAAACTGCTACCAAGCCGACCCAGGACACACACATGGACCCTTCACCTGCCACTCCTGCAAGTTCGACTGCATCAGGACACACACCAAATCCACAAACTCCAAACAGAGCTCCGACTCTAACCACCTAAAGTGCATCCTGCTCAACACCCGCTCGGTCCACAGACACGCCATTGAACTCTGGAACCTACTCGACACCACATCACCGGACGTCGCCTTTCTTACAGAAACCTGGATGAACACCTCATCAGCGCCCGACATCGCCATAGCCATCCCGGACGGCTACAAGATCATCCGAAAGGACCGCATCAACCAAACAGGAGGAGGCATCGCCATCGTCCATAAGAACACCATCCGCATCACAACCAGTTCCGACGATAACCTCGCAGCCGCCGAACACCTTCACTTCCAGATCCACACCGACCCCAAGACCACACTCAGAGGCACCCTCATCTACAGGCCACCAGGACCCCGCACACAATTCAGCGAAGACATCACGGACTTCATCAGCCCACACGCCCTCCCCTCCGAGGACTACATTCTACTGGGAGACCTCAACTTCCACCTGGAAAAGAACAACGACAGCAACACCATCACCCTTCTGGACAACCTCGCCAACCTCGGACTCAAACAACTTGTTGACACCCCCACCCACTATGCCGGGCACACGCTCGACCCAATCTTCACCTCCAGCAAGCACATCTCCTTCAACCACACCACAGCTCTCCATTGGACGGACCACAGCTGCGTTCACTTCAACTACAAAAAAACTACGACCCACAACCACCCACAACCAATTCCCCGCAGAAACTGGAACAAAATTACCACCGACCAGCTCTTCACATCGCTGCACCAAAACCCTCCTGTCAAATCATCGGAACCAAACCAAGCAGCCATCAACCTCACACAATGGATCACCCACAGCGCTGATGAATTAGCTCCCTTGAAAAACCACCAAATCAAACAAGGTAGCAAAAAAGCCCCCTGGTTCAACGATGACCTCAAGAAAACTAAGAAGATCTGTCGCACACTCGAGAAAGCCTGGCGAAAAAACCCAACCACTGACAACCTGGCCACCTTCAAGAACGCCACCCGCAAACACCACCAACTGATCCGATCCACCAAGAAATCAGCTTTCAAGGATCGACTCGACAACAACGCCCACAACAGCAAGGAACTATTCAACATCGTCAAAGAGTTTACCAACCCCACTGCTGGCACCAACGACATCACTCCCTCCCAAGACCTCTGCGACTCTCTGGCCTCATTCTTCCACAACAAAATCGCTGACATACATAACAGCTTTGGAGACCAGTCCACCCCACCCACCTCCGAACTAAAACCCCCCTCCAACAACCTCTGCGCCTGGAACCCAATCACCACTGAAGACACCATCCGCCTGATGAACTCCATCCACTCAGGATCACCAACCGACCCATGTCCCCACCACATTTTCAACAAAGCAGACTCCATTTTCGCTCCCCATCTCCGAGACGTCATCAACTGCTCCCTCAACTCCGCTACCTTCCCGGAAAGCTGGAAACATGCCGAACTCAGCGCCCTCCTGAAGAAACCCACAGCAGACCCCACCGAACTTAAGAACTACCGCCCCATTTCGCTCCTCCCATTCCCTGCCAAAGTCATTGAGAAAGCAGTCAACAATCAGCTCGCCGCCTTCCTCGAATCCAACAAATCCCTTGACCCCTCACAGTCCAGCTTCCGAGCCAAACACAGCACCGAGACCGCCCTCATCGCAGCAACTGACGACATTTGAACTCTACTGGACAACGGAGAAACAGCTTCCCTCATCCTACTGGACCTCTCTGCAGCCTTCGACACAGTCTGTCATAACACCCTCACACAACGCCTCAGCAACGTCGGATTACAAGGAAAAGCACTGGACTGGATCATCTCGCTCCTCACCGGAAGAACACAGAGAGTCCGCCTCCCCCCTTTCAGATCAGAGGCCACCGAAGTCATCTGCGGCGTACCACGAGGATCATCACTCAGTCCCACCCTCTTCAACATATACATGAGTCCCCTCGCATCAATCGCGCGCCAACACAACCTCAACATCATCTCCTACGCTGACGACACCCAGCTAATTCTCTCCCTCACCAAAGACCCAAACACCACCAAAACCAACCTACACGAAGGGATGAAAGAAGTAGCCGAGTGGATGAAGAACTGAACGTTTAAAACTGAACTCGGACAAAACGGAAGTCCTCATCTTAGGATCATCCCCCTCCGCCTGGGACGACTCATGGTGGCCACCAACCATGGGAAACGCACCCATACCAGCGGACCACGCACGTAACCTGGGCTTCATCCTAGACTCCTCCCTCTCGATGACCAGACAAGTCAACGCCGTCTCATCATCATGCTTCAACATCCTACGAATGCTCAAATAATCTTCCGCTGGATTCCCACTGAGACAAGAAAGACAGTCACACATGCACTGGTCACAAGCAGACTGGAGTACGGAAACACCCTTTACGCCGGAACCACAGCCAAACTACAGAAAAAACTCCAACGCATCCAAAACGCCTCAGCCAGACTCATCCTAGACATCCCCCGCCAAGCTCACATTCCGGTCACCTAAAAGACCTCTACTGGCTCCCCGTCAACAAGAGAATAACGTTCCGTCTCCTCACCAACGCACACAAAGCCCTCTACGACCTAGGACCCGAATACCTCAACACGCGCCTGTCCTTTTACACCCCCACCCGCCAACTACGATCGTCCAATCAAGCCCTTGCCGCGATTCCACGCATCCAAAGATCCACCATGGGGGGAAGATCCTTCTCCTACTTAGCAGCCAAGACCTGGAACTCTCTCCCCACCCACCTCCGCCTCACACAGAACCACCTCTCATTCAGAAAATAACTAAAAACTTGGATATTCGGTAAATACCCTCCCCTCTCCCTCAAGCGCCTTGAGACCCTCTGGGTGAGTAGTGCGCTATACAAATCTTTGAACTTGAACTTGAACTATCCCTATAGTAAATGATGTTGGAAAGCATAAGGAAGGGTGCTATTAGGTATAGAAATATTGTGCTCCTCCAGCCAACATAAGTCAATGGCAAATTGAATCATGGTAACTTCTAACCAGAGAAATGCTGGGGATACCAAATATTATAGGCCCCACAGGATATTATATTTGGTATCCCTTAAGGGTATCAGATGCAAAATATTGTGGAATGATGTACAAAATGTGAAAAGATACTATAGTCTGCTATCAAATAAAAAGCTAATTCAATTGTTCAATGGCTTAAGGGTAAACCATGGCACATAGGGGGTCCAAAATATTATGGCAATATGTGACCCATAATATTTGGTATCCCCTTAGTAAATGATGTTGGAAAGCAAAAGGAAGGGTGCTATTTGGTATAGGAATACTGTACTTTCCATCCAACATACGCCGAAGTCAAATTGAATCCTGGCAATTTCTAACCCGAGAAACACTGGGGATACCAAATATTATATACCGTATAGGCTATTATAGTTGGTTTTCCCCAAGGGTACGGATGCAAAATCTTGTGGAATGATGTACAAATTGTGAAAACATACTGTAGTCTGCTATCAAACAAAAGGCACTTTCAACTATTCAATGGCGCAAGGGTAACCCATGAAACAAATGGGATACTAGATATTACAGCAATGGGTGAGCCGTAATATTTGGTATCCCCATAGTAAATGGTGTTGGAAAGCAAAAGAAAGGGTGCTCCTTGGAATCAGTACACTGTGCTCCCCCATCCAACAAAAGGCGAAGTCAAATTGAATCCTGGTAACTTCCAAGCCGAGAAACATTGGGGATACCAAATATTATAGGCTGTATATGCTATTAAATTTGGTATCACCTAAAGGTACGGATGTAAAATCTTGTGGAATGATGTACAAATATGAAAAGATACTATAGTCTGCTATCAAATAAAAGGCTAATTCAATTGGTCAATGGCTAAAGGGTAACCCATGAAACATTTGGGATACAATATATTACACAATGGGTGAGCCATAACATTTGGTATCCCCATAGAAAATGATTTTGGAAAGCAAAAGGAAGGGTGCTATTTGGTATGAAAACACTGTGCTCCTCCATCAAACAGAAGGCGAGATTAAATTGAATCCTGTTAACTTCTAACCCGAGAAACGCTGGGGTTACCAAATATTATAGGTCGTACAGGCTATTATAGTTGGTATCCCCTAAGGGTACGGTTGCAAAATCTTGTGGAATGATGTACAAAATTTTAAAAGATACTGTAGTCTGCTATCAAATAAAAGGCAAATTCAATTGGTCAATGGCTTAAGGGTAACCCATGACACATAGGGGATACAAGATATTATGGCAATGTGTGACCCATAATATTTGGTATCCCCTTAGTAAATGATGTTGGAAAGCAAAAGGATGGGTGCTATTTGGCATAGGAATACTGTGCTTCCCCATCCTACATACGGCGAAGTCAAATTGAATCCTGGTAAGTTCTAAACCGAGAAACACTGGGGATACCAAATAATCTATGCCGTATAAGCTATTATAGTTGGTTTCCCCTATGGGTACGGATGCAAAATCTTGTGGAATGATGTACAAAATGTGAAAACCTACTGTAGTCTGCTATCAAACAAAAGGCACTTTCAACTATTCAATGACTCAGGGGTAACCCATGAAACAAATGGGATACTAGATATTACAGCAATGCGTGAGCCATGATATTTGGTATCCCTATAGTAAATGGTGTTGGAAAGCAAAAGGAAGGGTGCTCCTTGGTATCAGTACACTGTAATCCCCCATCCAACAAAAGGCGAAGACAAATTGAATCCTGGTAACTTCCAACCCGAGAAACACTGGGGATACCAAATATTATAGGCTGTATTTGCTATTACATTTGGTATCACCTAAAGGTACGGATGCAAAATCTTGTGGAATGATGTACAAATATGAAAATATACTGTAGTCTGCTATCAAATAAAAGGCTAATTCAATTGGTCAATGGCTAAAGGGTAACCCATGAAACATATGGGATACAATATATTACACAATGGGTGAGCCATAATATTTGGTATCCCCATAGAAAATGATTTTGGAAAGCAAAAGGAAGGGTGCTATTTAGTATGAAAACACTGTGCTCCTCCATCCAACATAAGGCGAGATCAAATTGAATCCTGGTAACTTCTAACCCGAGAAATGCTGGGGATACCAAATATTATAGGTCTTATAGGCTATTATAGTTGGTATCCCCTAAGGGTACGGTTGCAAAATCTTGTGGAATGATGTACAAAATTTGAAAAGATACTGTAGTCTGCTATCAAATAAAAGGCAAATTCAATTGGTCAATGGCTTAAGGGTAACCCATGACTCATAGGGGATACAAGATATTATGGCAATGTGTGACCCATAATATTTAGTATCCCCTTAGTAAATTATGTTGGAAAGCAAAAGGAAGGGTGCTATTTGGTATAGGAATACTGTGCTTCCCCATCCCACATACGGCGGAGTCAAATTGAATCCTGGTAAGCTCTAACCCGAGAAACACTGGGGATACCAAATATTATAGGCCTTATAGGCTATTATAGTTGGTTTCCCCTATGGATACGGATGCAAAATCTTGTGGAATGATGTACAAAATGTGAAAACCTACTGTAGTCTGCTATCAAACAAAAGGCACTTTCAACTATTCAATGGCTCAAGGGTAGCCCATGAAACAAATGGGATACTAGATATTACAGCAATGCGTGAACCATGATATTTTGGTATCCCTATAGTAAATGGTGTTGGAAAGCAAAAGGAAGGTTGCTCCTTGGTATCAGTACACTGTGATCCCCCATCCAACAAAAGGCGAAGTCAAATTGAATTCTGGTAACTTCCAACCCGAGAAACACTGGGGATACCAAATATTATAGGCTGTATATGCTATTAAATTTGGTATCACCGAAAGGTACGGATGCAAAATCTTGTGGAATGATGTACAAATATGAAAAGATACTGTAGTCTGCTATCAAATGAAAGGCTAATTCAATTGGTCAATGGCTAAAGGGTAACCCATGAAACATATGGGATACAATATATTACACAATGGGTGAGCCATAATATTTGGTATCCCCATAGAAAATGATTTTGGAAAGCAAAAGGAAGGGTGCTATTTAGTATGAAAACACTGTGCTCCTCCATCCAACATAAGGTGAGATCAAATTGAATCCTGGTAACTTCTAACCCAAGAAACGCTGGGGATACCAAATATTATAGGTCGTATAGGCTATTATAGTTGGTATCCCCTAAGGGTACGGTTGCAAAATCTTGTGGAATGATGTACAAAATTTGAAAAGATACTGTAGTCTGCTATCAAATAAAAGGCAAATTCAATTGGTCAATGGCTTAAGGGTAACCCATGACACATAGGGGATACAAGATATTATGGCAATGTGTACCCATAATATTTGGTATCCCCTTAGTAAATGATGTTGGAAAGCAAAAGGATGGGTGCTATTTGGTATAGGAATACTGTGCTTCCCCATCCTACATACGGCAAAGTCAAATTGAATCCTGGTAAGTTCTAACCCGAGAAACACTGGGGATCCCAAATATTATAGGCGGTATAGGCTATTATAGTTGGTTTCCCCTATGGGTATGGATGCAAAATCTTGTGAAATGATGTACAACATGTGAAAACCTACTGTAGTCTGCTATCAAACAAAAGGCACTTTCAACTATTCAATGGTTCAAGGGTAGCCCATGAAACAAATGGGATACTAGATATTACAGCAATGCGTGAGCCATAATATTTGGTATCCCTATAGTAAATGGTGTTGGAAAGCAAAAGGAATGGTGCTCCTTGGTATCAGTACACTGTTATCTCCCATCCAACAAAAGGCGAAGTCAAATTGAATCCTGGTAACTTCCAACTCGAGAAACACTGGGGATACCAAATATTATTGGCTGTATTTGCTATTACATTTGGTATCACCTAAAGGTACGGATGCAAAATCTTGTTGAATGATGTACAAATATGAAAAGATACTGTAGTCTGCTATCAAATAAAAGGCTAATTCAATTGGTCAATGGCTAAAGGGTAACCCATGAAACATATGGGATACAATATATTACACAGTGGGTGAGCCATAATATTTGGTATCCCCATAGAAAATGATTTTGGAAAGCAAAAGGAAGGGTGTTATTTGGTATGAAAACACTGTGCTCCTCCATCCAACATAAGGCGAGATCAAATTGAATCCTGGTAACTTCTAACCCGAGAAACGCTGGGGATACCAAATATTATAGGTAGTATAGGCTATTATAGTTGGTATCCCCTAAGGGTACGGTTGCAAAATCTTGTGGAATGATGTACAAAATTTGAAAAGATACTGTAGTCTGCTATCAAATAAAAGGCAAATTCAATTGGTCAATGGCTTAAGGGTAACCCATGACACATAGGGGATACAAAATATTATGGCAATGTGTACCCATAATATTTGGTATCCCCTTAGTAAATGATGTTGGAAAGCAAAAGGATGGGTGCTATTTGGTATAGGAATACTGTGCTTCCCCATCTTACATACGGCAAAGTCAAATTGAATCCTGGTAAGTTCTAACCCGAGAAACACTGGGGATCCCAAATATTATAGGCGGTATAGGCTATTATAGTTGGTTTCCCCTATGGGTATGGATGCAAAATCTTGTGAAATGATGTACAACATGTGAAAACCTACTGTAGTCTGCTATCAAACAAAAGGCACTTTCAACTATTCAATGGTTCAAGGGTAGCCCATGAAACAAATGGGATACTAGATATTACAGCAATGCGTGAGCCATAATATTTGGTATCCCTATAGTAAATGGTGTTGGAAAGCAAAAGGAATGGTGCTCCTTGGTATCAGTACACTGTTATCTCCCATCCAACAAAACGCGAAGTCAAATTGAATCCTGGTAACTTCCAACTCGAGAAACACTGGGGATACCAAATATTATTGGCTGTATTTGCTATTACATTTGGTATCACCTAAAGGTACGGATGCAAAATGTTGTTGAATGATGTACAAATATGAAAAGATACTGTAGTCTGCTATCAAATAAAAGGCTAATTCAATTGGTCAATGGCTAAAGGGTAACCCATGAAACATATGGGATACAATATATTACACAGTGGGTGAGCCATAATATTTGGTATCCCCATAGAAAATGATTTTGGAAAGCAAAAGGAAGGGTGTTATTTGGTATGAAAACACTGTGCTCCTCCATCCAACATAAGGCGAGATCAAATTGAATCCTGGTAACTTCTAACCCGAGAAACGCTGGGGATACCAAATATTATAGGTAGTATAGGCTAATATAGTTGGTATCCCCTAAGGGTACGGATGCAAAATCTTGTAGAATGATGTACAAAATTTGAAAAGATACTGTAGTCTGCTATCAAATAGAAGGCAAATTCAATCGGTCAATGGCTTAAGGGTAACCCATGACACATAGCGGATACAAGATATTATGGCAATGTGTGACCCATAATATTTAGTATCTCCCTAGTAAATGATGTTGGAAAGCAAAAGGAAGGGTGCTATTTGGTATTGGAGTACTGTGCTTCCCCATCCCACATACGTCGGAGTCAAATTGAATCCTGGTAAGTTCTAACCCGAGAAACACTGGGGATACCAAATAATATAGGCCGTATAGGCTATTATAGTTGGTTTCCCCTATGGGTACGGATGCAAAATCTTGTGGAATGATGTACAAAATGTGAAAACCTACTGTAGTCTGCTATCAAACAAAAGGCACTTTCAACTATTCAATGGCTCAAGGGTAACCCATGAAACAAATGGGATACTAGATTTTACAGCAATGCGTGAACCATAATATTTGGTATCCCTATAGTAAATGGTGTTGGAAAGCAAAAGCAAGGGTGCTCCTTGGTATCAGTACACTGTGATCCCCCATCCAACAAAAGGCGAAGTCAAATTGAATCCTGGTAACTTCCAACCTGAGAAACACTGGGGATACCAAATATTATAGACTGTATATGCTATTAAATTTGGTATCACCTAAAGGTACGGATGCAAAATCTTGTGGAATGATGTACAAATATGAAAAGATACTATAGTCTGCTATAAAATAAAAGGATAATTCAATTGGTCAATGGCTAAAGGGTAACCCATGAAACATTTGGGATACAATATATTTCACAATGGGTGAGCCATAATATTTGGTATCCCCATAGAAAATGATTTTGGAAAGCTAAAGGAAGGGTGCTATTTGGTATGAAAACACTGTGCTCCTCCATCCAACATAAGGTGAGATCAAATTGAATCCTGGTAACTTCTAACCCGAGAAACGCTGGGGATACCAAATATTATAGGTTGTATGGGCTATTATAGTTGGTATCCCCTAAGGGTACAGTTGCAAAATCTTGTGGAATGATGTACAAAATTTGAAAAGATACTGTAGTCTGCTATCAAATAAAAGGCAAATTCAATTGGTCAATGGCTTAAGGGTAACCCATGACACATAGGGGATACAAGATATTATGGCAATGTGTGACCCATAATATTTGGTATCCCCTTAGTAAATGATGTTGGAAAGCAAAAGGATGGGTGCTATTTGGTATAGGAATACTGTGCTTCCCCATCCTACATACGGCAAAGTCAAATTGAATCCTGGTAAGTTCTAACCCAAGAAACACTGGGGATCCCAAATATTATAGGCGGTATAGGCTATTATAGTTGGTTTCCCCTATGGGTATGGATGCAAAATCTTGTGGAATGATGTACAAAATGTGAAAACCTACTGTAGTCTGCTATCAAACAAAAGGCACTTTCAACTATTCAATGGTTCAAGGGCAACCCATGAAACAAATGGGATACTAGATATTACAGCAATTCGTGAGCCATAATATTTGGTATCCCTATAGTAAATGGTGTTGGAAAGCAAAAGGAATGGTGCTCCTTGGTATCAGTACACTGTTATCCCCCATCCAACAAAAGGCGAAGTTAAATTGAATCCTGATAACTTCCAACTCGAGAAACACTGGGGATACCAAATATTATAGGCTGTATTTGCTTTTACATTTGGTATCACCTAAAGGTACGGATGCAAAATCTTGTGGAATGATGTACAAATATGAAAAGATACTGTAGTCTGCTATCAAATAAAAGGCTAATTCAATTGGTCAATGGCTAAAGGGTAACCCATGAAACATATGGGATACAATATATTACACAGTGGGTGAGCCATAATATTTGGTATCCCCATAGAAAATGATTTTGGAAAGCAAAAGGAAGAGTGCTATTTGGTATGAAAACACTGTGCTCCTCCGTCCAACATAAGGCGAGATCAAATTGAATCCTGGTAACTTCTAACCCGAGAAACGCTGGGGATACCAAATATTATAGGTAGTATAGGCTAATATAGTTGGTATCCCCTAAGGGTACGGATGCAAAATCTTGTAGAATGATGTACAAAATTTGAAAAGATACTGTAGTCTGCTATCAAATAGAAGGCAAATTCAATCGGTCAATGGCTTAAGGGTAACCCATGACACATAGCGGATACAAGATATTATGGCAATGTGTGACCCATAATATTTAGTATCTCCCTAGTAAATGATGTTGGAAAGCAAAGGGAAGGGTGCTATTTGGTATTGGAGTACTGTGCTTCCCCATCCCACATACGTCGGAGTCAAATTGAATCCTGGTAAGTTCTAACCCGAGAAACACTGGGGATACCAAATATTATAGGCCGTATAGGCTATTATAGTTGGTTTCCCCTATGGGTACGGATGCAAAATCTTGTGGAATGATGTAAAAAATGTGAAAACCTACTGTAGTCTGCTATCAAACAAAAGGCACTTTCATCTATTCAATGGCTCAAGGGTACCCCATGAAACAAATGGGATACTAGATTTTACAGCAATGCGTGAACCATAATATTTGGTATCCCTATAGTAAATGGTGTGGGAAAGCAAAAGGAAGGGTGCTCCTTGGTATCAGTACACTGTGATCCCCCATCCAACAAAAGGCGAAGTCAAATTGAATCCTGGTAACTTCCAACCTGAGAAACACTGAGGATACTAAATATTATAAACTGTATATGCTATTAAATTTGGTATCACCTAAAGGTACGGATGCAAAATCTTGTGGAATGATGTACAAATATGAAAAGATACTGTAGTCTGCCATCAAATAAAAGGCTAATTCAATTGGTCAATGGCTAAAGGGTAACCCATGAAACATATGGGATACAATATATTACACAATGGGTGAGCCATAACATTTGGTATCCCCATAGAAAATGATTTTGGAAAACAAAAGGAAGGGTGCTATTTGGTATGAAAACAGTGTGCTTCTCCATCCAACATAAGGCGAGATCAAATTGAATCCTGGTAACTTCTAACCCGAGAAACGCTGGGGATACCAAATATTATAGGTCGTAAAGGCTATTATAGTTGGTATCCCCTAAGGGTATGGATGCAAAATCTTGTGGAATGATGTACAAAATTTTAAAAGATACTGTAGTCTGCTATCAAATAAAAGGCAAATTCAATTGGTCAATGGCTTAAGGATAACCCATGACACATAGGGGATACAAGATATTATGGCAATGCGTGACCCATAATATTTGGTATCCCCTTAGTAAATGATGTTGGAAAGCAAAAGGAAGGGTGCTATTTGGTATAGGAATACTGTGCTTCCCCATCCCACATACGGCAAAGTCAAATTGAATCCTGGTAAGTTCTAACCAGAGAAACGCTAGGGATACCAAATATTATAGGTTGTATAGGCTATTATAGTAGGTATCCCCTAAGGGTACGGATGCAAAACCTTGTGGAATGATGTACAAAATAGGAAAACATACTGTAGTCTGCTATCAAACAAAAGGTAATTTCAAATATTCAATAGCTCAAAAGGTAACACATGAAACAGGGGATACGAGATATTAAAGCAATGAGTAAGCCATAATATTTGGTATCCTCATAGTAAAGATGTTGGAAAGCAAAAGGAAGGGTGTCATTTGGTATATGTTGGACTTGGCCCGCAGGGCAGGTTCGCCCCTAAACTTTTTGCTTGAAGTGGTGACCTGGAGATGGTGATTTCAGGATTCTGCGCACTTTCACTGTGTCCCAGGGGAAAGTGCGTGCGCACTCTGAGTGCATGTGCTGAGCTAGGCCTGCCCGCCCATAGGAATGCATGGGGAATGTATGTGTCCCTGGTAGTTCCTGATGCGTGGGGTGTACAGGCTTGAGTCTGGTATGTGTGAACTCGTGAGAGTGAATGCTGCGCAACGGTGTATGCAGCATGTATGTGTCTAGTAGCGAAGCGCCATTTCTAGACATGGCTGTACGTGTGCTGTGAGGGTGCTGGCGTGTGATTGGCTGGAGCTGGCTGGCATGCCAGGCTCCAGGAAGTCTGGATGGGTCTGCCCGGTGGTGAGTGGGAGATTAGCATGAGTGATGTGTGGGAGGAGTGTACCTGTGTCCTGGATGGGCTGGGTTTTCCCCACACAATGCTGGCTCCGCCCCCCTGTGGTGTGTCTAATGACCCAAGCCCTGCCAGTGAATAGAGAGGGTGGTTGAGGTAAACAGAGTACTCAAGAACCAGCTGCGACTGGTTCCGCCCCCACTCTACACCCTTGAACAAAGGAATGCACTGTATAAAAATGGGGCTGTGTCCCCACTGAAGCTGTTCTGCTTTTGGATCCTGCCAGAGGGGGCTGTTGCTGCTGCTGGGGCCAGGAGGACCGCCACTTGGACTGTCTCCCTGCCTGGAGACCCAGTGTGCTGGCGCTGGCCCAGCCTTGCTCCCCTGCCTGCCTCCAGCCCCTGCTGGAGCCCTGTCCTGTCCTCCAGTGCTGGGGAGCACTGAGGACTTCATTGCCTGCAGCCTGAGAGCGCTGCTCTCTGCCCTTCAGCGCTAGGAGCTCTGAGATCGCCTGCCTAGCGCTTGGAACCGCTGGATTTTACCCCCAGCGCCTGGGAGCGCTTTTTGCTGCTGTTTAGCGCTTACGAGCGCTTATTTTTGCCTGCAGCGCTTGGGAGCGCTGTGGTCTGCAGAGGCCGGTGCCCACCCGGCCTCCGATCGCCCCGTGTGGTGGTTGGACGGCGCGGGTGCCACCCCGCTCATTGCCGTATTATTTTGCCCAAGTGCCGATTTGTTGGATTCACGAGGGAGCCCACTCCTCGGATCCTGGGAAGCCGCCTGCCTGCCGAAAACGGGCCGCCGCGCTGCCCGCGACGACCCGGAAGCACTGGGCCGGCTGGCCAATCAGAGTGCGGCCCCAGAAAGGCCGACCGGAAGTCCCGCCTCCCCCGCCGAGCCGCGAGAGAGCCTGCCGAGGCTCCCCGAGAGGAGAGGAGAGCCCCGGGACCAGCGGGAGAGACCCGCCGCCGCTGGAAAGCCCAGCGCCAGACCGGTAGGTGCCTGCAGAGGAGGGGGGGAGCGTCGGGACACCTTGCCGGTGTCCGCCCCGCCCCCTCTCTGTAGCGCGACCTCGCGCCTATGTGTTGTTGGAGCCTGAGGGCTCAGGGGGCATCTCCACGTTTTGGAGCCACGAGGTGCCCCGGGGGCACCAGTTGATTTAGAGCCCAGCGTGGCTCTTGGCGAACATCACTGCTTTGGGTCCCCAGAGCGAGGGACCCCACAGCCCAGCGAGGCTGCACCTTTTGTTGCTGGAGCCCTGAGAGGCTCAGCAGCCCCCTTACTTGTGTAAGAGAGCCTGAGAGAGGCTCACCAGTGCCACAGTGGTGGTTCTTTGAGCCCAGAGAGGCTCCAACTTTGCGCTAACTTTCCCTGCTCCAGTTGCCCAGCACTTTGTGGGCAACTGCCACGTTTAGGCCCTGACATTGGGACACCGGGACAGTCACAGGTGGTGACTTACGTGAGTTTGGCGCAATTGTACTTTCTATACACCTCTGAATGGGTAGTTTATTCATCATGTGTTCTCTTGTGCTGCACCTCTGAATGTGTTTTTATGCGTCATGTGCTTTGCTTTTACACCGCTGAATGTAGGTTCTGCATCATGTGTTTCCTTCCCCTGCACCTCTGAATGTATTGATTATGCGTCATGTGCCTTTACACCTCTGAATGAATGTTATGCATTGCATCATGTGTTTTCCTCTTACACCCCTACAGGTATTGTAATACATAGGTGGTTGTTTTCTCCCTAGTACAGGTGGTGCTAGTGAGGTCCTGTTACCAGTGATTACTGGTTGTGTGCTCTATTTTTATATTGTGTGCTACACTGATTTTTCTTTCTACAAGTGCTAAGTTCTAAAAGTGCTGATACCCCTGACAGTGGTCCAAGTGGCCCTGTCCTGTGCAATATCCCTTGTAAATTCCGCCCGTGCCTGTTGGCACAGTGTAACAAGATGTGTGTTTTATCTGATGTTTATTTATTATAATACAAAGGCTATTTTTATATAACCTTGTGTGGAGTTTCCTTTGTGGTGGGCCTTTGGTTGTTGTTGCTGGGGTGCGTGCGCGAATACTTAACCTACATCGCCTCCAAGTTTAGCCTTGCTGCTCGCGCCACGTTACCTAGAGGGTGAGTAGGGGTTATCTTGGCGTGTAACTCCCTTGCCCTGACTTGGGGGTGGTGGTCTCTGACTGACTTTGGCGAAAGCCCTGGCCAGCCGGGGATCCCATTTCCAACATTGGCGGCAAGCGGTGGGATAAGGATTTGTGTTTGCCTTGTACCTTAGTAGCGGCTGGCTGCACCACAAAACTCTGCATTTTAGATAACCACATTTTGGGGATTATTGTTGTTGGTAAAATTCCATTGTTTCTTCTCCTGAAGAGTGTCATTTGATAATTGTGTCCTGTACATTTGTCCCCCGCCCTGCTTCCAGAGTTTGGTACCTGTGTCGCTTTTGGTCAGGTTGAGAAGTCAGGGGTGGTAGAAACTGCCTTACCGATCCGAGGGGAGGGTGTGTGTGGATGAATAGTGTGTTTCCCTGGACGCATGAGTGAGTTCTTTTTTTAAGGAGAGTGTGGAAGTTTTGGAATTGTGTACTCCTACTTCAGATTGCTAGATCCCTTGTGTTGCACGTGTCTGTGAGCATCCTGTCAAGATGGAATCGCCTTTTAACCTTTGTGGCCTGTTTAAGTACAGTGTGCATGAGTTGGTACGGTTATGTAAGGAGAGAGACATCCCAGTGAGTGAGTCAGACACCCAGTCCAAGCTTAGGGATAACATGATCCTGTGGCAGAAGAGTGACTGGGAGCGTGAGCACAGAGAGAGAGAGAGGGCCCGGGCCGCACACCAGGAGGGTGGTGGGCCTGAGGGGAGCCCTGAAGAGTCTGATGTGGAGAGTGAGTTTGACAGTGGGTGGGCGCCAGCAGAGAGCGAGTATCCCCTAGATAGGGAGTCCCTTGCTGGGTCCAGTGTCAGATGTAGCACCCCATCCCTTTCCCTGTCCCCAGAGGAGTGGGTGGATAGGAGAGAAGAGAGGGAGCACCAGCTGGCCATGGAGAAGCTCCGGTTAGAGTATGCCAGAGAGATGGCGCAGCTGGGTGTGAATGAGCGGACTGCAGAGGCTGAGAGGGCCTTGGCCAGGGAGAAGATAGCCCTAGAGTGTAAGTTATCCCCTGAGCGCAGTCTTAATGTTCTGGATCCCCTTGGGAGGGTTGGGTCCAGTGGTGGCAGCTATTTAAATTTCAGTGTAGGAAGTCCCAGTCCACGTCCCCCACATAAGATACCTTGTTCCCAAGATGAGGAGTACAGGTTGAAATTCAGGGGCAGTAGGAAACTGCCTCACCAGTCTTGGGCGGATTTTTCAGATGTATGTGATGAGGCACTGGCTGAGTGGCTGATGAGTATCAAGGAAGAGGACTATGATGAACTATTCAGGCTGATTGTCAGAGAGCAGATGCTCAGTAGTTGTTGTCCTGAGTTGCGCCAACACCTGTTGGCAGGTGAATTTTCTGATCTAAGACTATTTACAGAAGAAGCAGACCGCTGGGAGAGTGCCAGAGGTTCTGTAGAGTCATTAGAGAGCGAGTCCAACAGTAGTGGTGCAGGGAGCTTCCAGCCCAGCGTGGTGGAAGAGGCTCAGTGTAGCCCAGCTAGGTCCCAGTATAGTGAGAAGGGTGGAGGGGCTGACTACCTGGCTCCGTGGAGCAGGAGTCAGTGGGTGGCTGAGAGCCCCCAGAGGCCCGAAGCCCTGTCTCAGAACTTGGGTGGTTTCTTGAGGGAACACCGGGTTAGGGACCTAGGCTGTCCTGTTAGTACACTTGAGGAGGATCTCCTAGTGTCTAGGGAACCGGGAGCGTCTGTAACTAGAGCTCCAGGGGTTCCAGTGTCCGGCAGTGCTACTCCAGGAGGGAGTGCACAGAAGTCCGAAGTGAGGAGTGATTGGGGGATGAGTTTCCCAGTGGGTGCACCAGTGGACCAGAGACTAGCCAGTTGGGCTAGATCTTCTTGGGGGGACCCGGGTGGCGCCACTTCTGGTCTGGGGGATCTTTGTGCACTGTCAGGTGGACAGGAGGCAGGAGATCTGCGCCAGACAGACAGTCACACGACACATGGGTCATGTGTCAGCCTCAGGGGGATTGCGTGTGAGTCCCCAGAAGTCCTGGAGTGCCAGGCAATTGTTCCACCGAAGGTTTTAGACCAGAGGTTGGAAGGCCAGGTTCAGGATCAGCCTGACCTGAAGGGTAGGACGACTGTAACCAGTGTCCTGACCGGTTCTTCTTCCAGAGGAACTTCTCCAGGTGGGAGAGGGCAGACCTCTGGAAGGGGGTGCAGAGGGTGGGAGAGCCCACCTCTGACCCCGGTGCAACCTGAGGGGTTAAACCCTGGGTTGGAATGGCGTTCTAGGTGTCCCCCTCGCACGGGGAGGAGGAACCCTAAAAGAAGAGGTAAGGGGAGGAGAGCCTTCCCTGAGACTCCTGGTCCACCTGAGGTTGTAGACCCTAGGCTGGAGAACCAGTGGCAGTCTAGCCCTGTCTTGCAGACAGGAGGAGTGGAGAATGGCTACTATGTGCCAGGGGTTACTACCCCCCACTTCGTGAGTAGGCAGGAACCAGTGGCACCTGGGTGGCCTAGGGCCTGGTCCTGGCCGCAAACAGCTGAGGAGTACCAGTGGGGTAGCCCAGCTGGTCCTTACGGTAGCTTTAGAAGGAACCCTAGGGGTTCACCGTGGCATAGAACAGGAGGGTGTCCCGGCAGTGGCGGGCCTGCGTCCGTGTTCTATCGCCCCAAGCAGGGAAGTCCATCACGGTGGTGATTGTTCTCCCCTGCGTTTTGGCTGGAAGGGGGTTGTGTTGGACTTGGCCCGCAGGGCAGGTTCGCCCCTAAACTTTTTGCTTGAAGTGGTGACCTGGAGATGGTGATTTCAGGATTCTGCGCACTTTCACTGTGTCCCAGGGGAAAGTGCGTGCGCACTCTGAGTGCATGTGCTGAGCTAGGCCTGCCCGCCCATAGGAATGCATGGGGAATGTATGTGTCCCTGGTAGTTCCTGATGCGTGGGGTGTACAGGCTTGAGTCTGGTATGTGTGAACTCGTGAGAGTGAATGCTGCGCAACGGTGTATGCAGCATGTATGTGTCTAGTAGCGAAGCGCCATTTCTAGACATGGCTGTACGTGTGCTGTGAGGGTGCTGGCGTGTGATTGGCTGGAGCTGGCTGGCATGCCAGGCTCCAGGAAGTCTGGATGGGTCTGCCCGGTGGTGAGTGGGAGATTAGCATGAGTGATGTGTGGGAGGAGTGTACCTGTGTCCTGGATGGGCTGGGTTTTCCCCACACAATGCTGGCTCCGCCCCCCTGTGGTGTGTCTAATGACCCAAGCCCTGCCAGTGAATAGAGAGGGTGGTTGAGGTAAACAGAGTACTCAAGAACCAGCTGCGACTGGTTCCGCCCCCACTCTACACCCTTGAACAAAGGAATGCACTGTATAAAAATGGGGCTGTGTCCCCACTGAAGCTGTTCTGCTTTTGGATCCTGCCAGAGGGGGCTGTTGCTGCTGCTGGGGCCAGGAGGACCGCCACTTGGACTGTCTCCCTGCCTGGAGACCCAGTGTGCTGGCGCTGGCCCAGCCTTGCTCCCCTGCCTGCCTCCAGCCCCTGCTGGAGCCCTGTCCTGTCCTCCAGTGCTGGGGAGCACTGAGGACTTCATTGCCTGCAGCCTGAGAGCGCTGCTCTCTGCCCTTCAGCGCTAGGAGCTCTGAGATCGCCTGCCTAGCGCTTGGAACCGCTGGATTTTACCCCCAGCGCCTGGGAGCGCTTTTTGCTGCTGTTTAGCGCTTACGAGCGCTTATTTTTGCCTGCAGCGCTTGGGAGCGCTGTGGTCTGCAGAGGCCGGTGCCCACCCGGCCTCCGATCGCCCCGTGTGGTGGTTGGACGGCGCGGGTGCCACCCCGCTCATTGCCGTATTATTTTGCCCAAGTGCCGATTTGTTGGATTCACGAGGGAGCCCACTCCTCGGATCCTGGGAAGCCGCCTGCCTGCCGAAAACGGGCCGCCGCGCTGCCCGCGACGACCCGGAAGCACTGGGCCGGCTGGCCAATCAGAGTGCGGCCCCAGAAAGGCCGACCGGAAGTCCCGCCTCCCCCGCCGAGCCGCGAGAGAGCCTGCCGAGGCTCCCCGAGAGGAGAGGAGAGCCCCGGGACCAGCGGGAGAGACCCGCCGCCGCTGGAAAGCCCAGCGCCAGACCGGTAGGTGCCTGCAGAGGAGGGGGGGAGCGTCGGGACACCTTGCCGGTGTCCGCCCCGCCCCCTCTCTGTAGCGCGACCTCGCGCCTATGTGTTGTTGGAGCCTGAGGGCTCAGGGGGCATCTCCACGTTTTGGAGCCACGAGGTGCCCCGGGGGCACCAGTTGATTTAGAGCCCAGCGTGGCTCTTGGCGAACATCACTGCTTTGGGTCCCCAGAGCGAGGGACCCCACAGCCCAGCGAGGCTGCACCTTTTGTTGCTGGAGCCCTGAGAGGCTCAGCAGCCCCCTTACTTGTGTAAGAGAGCCTGAGAGAGGCTCACCAGTGCCACAGTGGTGGTTCTTTGAGCCCAGAGAGGCTCCAACTTTGCGCTAACTTTCCCTGCTCCAGTTGCCCAGCACTTTGTGGGCAACTGCCACGTTTAGGCCCTGACATTGGGACACCGGGACAGTCACAGGTGGTGACTTACGTGAGTTTGGCGCAATTGTACTTTCTATACACCTCTGAATGGGTAGTTTATTCATCATGTGTTCTCTTGTGCTGCACCTCTGAATGTGTTTTTATGCGTCATGTGCTTTGCTTTTACACCGCTGAATGTAGGTTCTGCATCATGTGTTTCCTTCCCCTGCACCTCTGAATGTATTGATTATGCGTCATGTGCCTTTACACCTCTGAATGAATGTTATGCATTGCATCATGTGTTTTCCTCTTACACCCCTACAGGTATTGTAATACATAGGTGGTTGTTTTCTCCCTAGTACAGGTGGTGCTAGTGAGGTCCTGTTACCAGTGATTACTGGTTGTGTGCTCTATTTTTATATTGTGTGCTACACTGATTTTTCTTTCTACAAGTGCTAAGTTCTAAAAGTGCTGATACCCCTGACAGTGGTCCAAGTGGCCCTGTCCTGTGCAATATCCCTTGTAAATTCCGCCCGTGCCTGTTGGCACAGTGTAACAAGATGTGTGTTTTATCTGATGTTTATTTATTATAATACAAAGGCTATTTTTATATAACCTTGTGTGGAGTTTCCTTTGTGGTGGGCCTTTGGTTGTTGTTGCTGGGGTGCGTGCGCGAATACTTAACCTACATCGCCTCCAAGTTTAGCCTTGCTGCTCGCGCCACGTTACCTAGAGGGTGAGTAGGGGTTATCTTGGCGTGTAACTCCCTTGCCCTGACTTGGGGGTGGTGGTCTCTGACTGACTTTGGCGAAAGCCCTGGCCAGCCGGGGATCCCATTTCCAACAGTATAGAAATACTGTGCTCCTCCACCCAACATAAGGGGATGTGAAATTGAATCCTGGTAACTTCTAACCCAAGAAACGCTGGGGATACCTAATATTATAGGCTGTATAGGCCAGTCAGTCAAATTTGCTTTATTCGAGATAAAAACTCATAAAAGCACAACAGATTTGTTCTATGTACAATACATTTGCAAGCTACAATAGATATGGCTCAATTTAAAAGTAAAAAAAAGAGCAATTTTTCTAAAAATAGATGTACAAAGCATTTTGGTAGAGTATTAAAAAACAGCAATAAAACAAGCAAGACACATAAAATCGCAAAATGACTCTCATAAGAACAAAAATAAAATTGGTCACAGCTCAGGATACAAATTTCATTCTAATTGCCCATGCCCACCCCAAGAATTTGGCAGCTGCCACTGAAATGACCGGCAAAGTGCTAGTGCAAATTAATCTTTGGGCCACCTTGCTGTCCCTAGTGCCTAGCAGTTTGCACATTGCTCTTAACCAAACTCTTCGTGGCATTGAGTAGGCCCTACAGACAAAAAGTAGATGGGCAATGGTCTCAGGACCATTTTAACACGTCGGACAAACATTGGAATTGGCTTCAGCCCATCTGCCTGTTAATGATCTAATTGGGAGTGACCCCACTCTGAGCTGGAAATAAAGTTTCCGATCCCCAGGCTTTGTAATGTCATCCCAGTAGGACTCCAAACTGGGAGAGACTTTCACTTCCAGGTAACGACCTTCCATAGAGGAAGGGTCAGCATCATTCCATTTCTGATAGGCTACCATTTCCCAGTACTTGGCTTTTAGAACCTCTTTGGATGGGAACTGGGATGTCTCGGGGTTCTCCCACAGCCCCTTCATGCCCATTATAACCAGTGTTTTGGACAATTCCTTCAACCTGTGGTAAATAAATAATTAATTACCGGTACTATTTTTCTATACATTAACCAAAACAGATAGCTCAATAAATAAGAGGCAGGATCCGTGGAATCTGAGTCAGAAATGGCTTTAATCGGATGGCTCGAGCCTAAAGACCATGGAGTGGCATGCAATGAAATGGAATGGCAGCTGCAACGTCTCATCAACATTACATAGTATATATAGGAAAACATTACAATTACATTGCATACAGTAGGCGTAACAAGTGACAAACGTAAGATAAGAACAAATGGGCGTACAAAGAAGGCGTGCACAGGGCGTGCACGTAGACATGTGATGAAAACGTCACAGAAGTGTCATAAATGGGTGGATACATGGAGGGGGCTACCTGGGCAGCTGGAACCTTTAACCTACTGGTGCGCGCAAACGGGCCATGACGTGTAACTGGGGAGAGCTGGGGCTCTGACTTCTGCACTAGAAGAGGAGACTAAAGTCTGGGATGTCAGGACGACATGTACCTATAGCATATCTGATATCTCGTGTTTGGAGAACATGTTGATTGAATCTAAATGTCATCAGGGCAAAGGCTACTTGACACTAGGGCTGGTGCATGCATATATTCTACATGTATTGCGTGTGCAATGAATCTTCTATGGATACTAATTCAGTAATTCTCTTGCATGGAGACAGGAAGACTAGACTATAGCTGAAGATGTTTATGCGGATCGTTAGCTTAGGAATGCGAAGCCGGGGAGCTGTACTGATAACTAGAGGCATAATATATTTTTGGCAGACAGGCAGGCAGGCCAGGCAGGCAAGGCCGGGCACCGCGTTGCTTGGCAGAGAGTAAGCGAAGGGTCAGGGATGCGGGAGGGGCTGCATCGCTCCTCGGAGTGGTTTCAGGAGACTGGAGCTTGAATCTGGTGTCCGGGCCCTTTGAGGCCTAGAAACGGGGACAACTCGATGAATTAACGTGCACAATGTAAAACGTTGGCAACATAGGCCTAATACTCGTTGCTTTCACGAGGACTGGAAACTGGCATACTAACGTTGGACACAACTATAATTGCGTCTTTATTCGGTCAAGGGGGAACATATGCATATCGATCATGCACATATAACATATAATGGGGAACCACGTAGGGACACATGACAAGGCAAAATTCAATTTTCCTCATCCCCTCCTTGTGCCCTACGTTTCCATCAGGAAACATCAATATTCATGATACCATCTATATGTTCGTAGAGCATCATTTGCTCGTCTCGAATTGTCTTGGAACGGGACTTAGGACTAGGAATACAAGAGGTAGCGCACAAGCCGCAAATCGCAGGGCCACATTGTAAACATAAACAACAACTGAATATGATCATCACTACTATTCCTAGGAATGACAATACTTTCCATCCCCAGGCAGATATGATATTCCAGAGCCAACCGGACCATGTCCAGGTGCCTGGATTCTGGTGCAACTGATGGGCAATTTTATGAAGTCTGGTTATAGCTGAATAAACAGACGGTGCGTTATTAGGAATGAAAATGCAACAACTAGATCCGATGACTCTACAAGCTCCGCCCCTATCGGCCAGTATGACGTCAAGGACGAGACGATTTTGAAGCACAACAAATCTCATAGCAGATTGTTCTTCAGTTAAGTTACCTAGAGCGGAAGTAGTCTCATTCACTACTGCTTCAAGGGTTCTGGTTAGCCTACGTATTAGTTTACTATTCTGGACAGGACCTATGAAGAAAAAGAAACCTTTATTGAAGTCTTGATACTGTTCTAAGGCAGTTTCAGTTTGATCGACAATTGGGGACTCAGTCTCCCTTCTCTGTCTAACGTGTACTAGATGTGTATTTCTGTGATAATCGGATGGGGCTAGGAAAACTGGTGGCAGTAGGAAGGCAATGTAACATGTTCCATCCCAATCGAGGGGCAGACGGACATATGCGGTCTGACCACACACAAAATACGAATGACGTGAGGCTTTGAAATTAGATTTCCCACTGTCACTATACTCGACCACAGTAGTACAATCACTATGTCCTAGATGTACTGAACCATTCTTTCTGACACATAATTCGCCTTTCACTGGTAGTACTGTAATAGCAGGCAAATCTGGAGTAGTCTCAGACTGAACATTCAAAACCATGAAATTCGAGGAATAATTACCTAAATCATATACTTCATTTTCTAGATCTAACCCTGTTCTATGGGAAAATCCTTCCTTGTCTGGGAAACATGTTCTATTCAAAAGGGACTTATCGTCTGTGGATGACGTTATCGTAAACCATGCTCCACACGAACCATTGTGTGAAAACGGATAGGGAAAGAGTGGCAGAACTCCCTTCGGTGTCTGGAAAGGGGGGAGTCGACCACACACCCAACAATTAGTGGCATTGCTAGTCTGATGTGAATAGTGTAACATTCGGATAAAAGTATTGTTGCGCATGGCAAGTCTGTAGGATAACTCGTGAGGAGGTAGTTCACTAAAGGTGTGCTCTACTGTATCATTAGAAGACAAATGTACATGTGAATCAATAGGAGGAAAATATACATGTAAAACATAACTTATGCATGTAACCGTGAGACTCAGAAATAGCATAAACAATAACGTAATTACGCATCGACTGCGCAAATTTTTACAATAACGTAGTTTCTTGGAGTTTCGACTAACTCTCTCACTATGGGGGTCTATCTCATACATGTCAGGAACCTGTCTAACCGCTTCACCCGAGAGGGACTTAAACAATTAAACTGTCTGACTTGCTAGACCTCAGTTTTAGTTTATACTCCTGCTGCGGAGTTTTCTCTAACAGGGGAAGTTTAGAGTCAGTATCTGGGCAGTCCTTGAGAACGGGGCAGTCTTTGAAAAAAGTCTTTGGACGGAGTCCATGAAAACGTTTAACGTGACTGGAGTGGATCCAGCCTTTGCGGCCCTCCACCTTGATTGCAGTCCTTGTGGTCATCAAAACAAGCTTCGGTTCTTTCCAGCGGGGCTCCAGCGGACTTGAACGATCAAAATTCCGGATTAACACCAAATTGCCTGGAACGACCTCGTGCGGTTTCACTTGCGTGTTGTCTGGAAAGGCAGCAGCGACCTGTGAACGACAAGAGAGTAGTGCAGACATCAAGGAAGCCAGGTAATCTGTCAGCATATTACTGTCAACATCTGTAATTTTACGTGGCATTGGTGTACCCCACATGTTCGGGGGACGACCGAAAACAACTTCGAAAGGGGACAGACCTGAACGGGAGTGAGCGACCATTCTCATGTAAAAAAGGGCGACTGGCAGAGCTACCATCCAATCTAAGCCTTTTTCGGCGCAAACCTTTGCAATGCGGATTTTCAGAGTCTGATTATGTCTCTCGACGAGGCCAGCTGCCTCGGGGTGTCGTACGCAATGGAACTTCCACTGGTACCCTAACAGAAGAGATACTTGTTTCATGAGTTCGGATGAGAATGGCTGGCCGTTGTCTGAATACACGACCCTGGGCAAACCATAGCGGGGAAAAAACTCACGAACCAACTGCCTGGCAGTGGTCGCGGCAGTGTAATCTGGGACTGGATATGCTTCCGTCCATCTGGACAAAGCGCAAACTACTACGAGGACATACTTGAAACCTCGGCATCGATCCATCTGAATATAATCCATCTGGAGGACTTCAAAAGGGTGGTCAGGAGGATGGAATCCACCTTGTTCCACCGGAACACCTTTACCTGGATTGAACTGACAACATATCATACAGGTACGTACTTTCTGTTTGGCTGCTGCTCGTAAATGTTTGTTAAACCAAATATTCTGGATACTGTCTATCATGGCTTTCTCTCCTAAATGTGCTGGACTATGTGCGGTATTAATAATGACTGGAACCATAGAGTCGGGGAGAAACCATGTGGCTTTTCCCTTCGTCAACCATCCCTGATCTGTCTGGACCCCTCCTTGTTCAGACCATTTCTTGATTTCGTCGGGAGTAGCATGTGTCTGTATGTCTAGTACATCTCGTGTAGGGTCCTTAACTGTCATACAAGTAGTCTGATCTAGAATATCTGTCTTTGTCGTGTTAACTGGAATGTCTGGAGTCTGAGCTGTAAGCTTGGCTGTTCGATCTGCTAGATCGTTACCTTGGGAAATGGTGTCAGTGGCTTTCGTATGTGCTTTGCACTTCATAATGGCAATGGCTTTCGGTAAATGTATTGCTTCTAACAGAGCTTGAATGAGGGGGCCATGCTGAATCTTGGCTCCATGAGAGGTCATGAAACCTCTTTCTTGCCAGAGTACTCCAAAGCCGTGTACGACTCCGAATGCATAACGTGAATCTGTATATATGTTTACTTTCAGGTTCTTGGCTCGTATGCAGGCTTGGGTCAGAGCGATGAGCTCTGCTGCTTGAGCAGACAGGGTGTCAATACGATGTGTTTCTATAACTTTAGTTTCAGTAGTCACTGCATACGCGGCGACTAGTTCTCCTGTACTTGTTCTCATACATGAACCATCCACATAAAGTGTCAGGTCGGGATCAGGTAATGCAATGTCAGTCAAGTCTTGTCTTGGCTTCGTCATGATGTTGATAACTTCCACACAGTCATGTGTGGCAGGGTTTGATGTAATCGAGGGTAACAGTGTAGCAGGATTTAAAACGTTGCAGCGTCTGATTTCTATGTGTGGCTGAAACAGTGTCAGTTCATAACCTGTTAATCGTGCAATTGTCAAGTGCTGAGTCTGTGTTCGGTTTAAAAGAACTTCCACTGAGTGTGGAACTTGTACGGTCAGGGAATGTCCTAACACTATGGAATCACTTTGTCTGATAGCTAGAGCTGTGGCTGCAACTGACTTGAGGCACGCAGGCAGAGCCTGGGCTACTGGATCTAATGTGCTAGAGAAATAAGCACAAGGCTTGTGTTGTCCTGCTTGATCTTGTGTGAGAACAGATAATGCTGTACCATCACGTTCAGTAACAAAAAGTGTAAAAGGCTTACTGTAGTTTGGTGTCGCTAACACAGGTGCATTACATAAAGCTTTCTTTAATTCATTAAAAACAAGTGTATGTTCCTGGGTCCAAGGGAGGACAGTCGATGTGGCTGCCTCCTGTGTCGTTAACTGTATCAGTGGTTTAGCTAGATATGCATACTGAGGAATCCATTGTCTGCAGTAAGAAGTGAGGCCGATAAAAGCTCGTACCTCCTTCTGTGTCTTGGGCTGTGGAAGATGTGCTATTAACTGGATGCGGTCAGGTGTCAACTGTCTACCCCTCTTGGACAGTAAGTGTCCAAGGTATACCACTTGCTGGACACAGAATTGTAGTTTTCGAAGGGGACACCTTGTGCCCCATCTTGGACAGAAAATACAGGACTGTAAGTGACGCACGTTCGCAGTCACGTTCTGTACGGGCTGTGATCAATAGATCATCAACATACTGGAGCAGGGCAGTGTCAGTTGGCATGTGAATACTGTCTAGTTGTCTTTTAAGCGCTTGACTGTAAATACTAGGACTTTCTGTGAAACCTTGAGGAGCTCGTGTGAATTTATAGCTTCTTCCATTTAAACAGAAACCGAAAAGAAACTGGCTGTCTGGATGAATGGGGACACTAAAGAATGCATTCTTGAGATCAATAACAGTAAAGAACTCTGCTTCAGAATCAATGGCTGTCAATAGGGAAGAGATATCTGGAACCACAGGGTACTGGGGTATGATACATTTATTAAGTTCTCGAAGGTCAATCACTAATCGATAAACTGGAGGTGCATTTGGGTCAGTACGTTTAAGAATCGGAATGATAGGAGAATTACATACATTGGAGTCAGTTTCTACAACCACTCCTTGAGCAATGAGCTCGTCAATAATTTTGGATAAGGCTGCTACAGCCTCAGGTGGCAATTTGTACTGTCGGATCCGTGGTAATACAACACCTTGTTTCAGAGTGACACGATAGGGTGTAATGTGAATACAACCTACATCAGTTGGACCTTGCGCCCATAAATGCTGTGGTACATTCAGTAATCTTGGATCAAAATCACGTAACACATAATGACCTTTAAAATCACGTAAACACAATCTCACACCTTCTGGGGAACAACATATGACTGCACCTAACTCTTTCAATGTTTTAATACCTAGTAAATTTTCGGGACAGGATTTCGTAAGTAACAAGTCTGTAGTTCGGGACAATGGACCAACTTCTAGGGAAACTGGTTTCGATATTTCATTAACAATAGGCTTTCCTGAAAATCCCAGGGAAACGTTTCTTGAGCCTGAGAGTGGAGCCCCTGGAACCTCGTCATGACTGATGGTAGTCCTACTTGCCCCTGTATCAATCAAAAACTTTCTGTCTTTCCCTAATACTTGACTGTGTACATAGGGACCCTCTTGATCTACAGGAACCTCGATGAGAGGCAAGCCAACCTCCCTCTCTAGGCTGTTTCATGAATATTGCTGATATTCTGGATAATCTGACTGTGCGTACTGGTACATCTGTTGTGTAACGTGTTGTGTGGCAGCTATAGGCTGCGGTACTGTAACTGTCTGTTGTGCGTTCTGCGGTGGCTGGGCATTCTGCGGAACTTGTTCTTGTCTAGGAGGACGTGGTCTCTCTTTCGTCTTACCTGTAGCTATGTTGTGTTTCAGAACTGCACATTCGTTTATATAGTGACCTGGCTGTTTACAGTAATTGCAGGTCCCTTTAACAGGAGCTGCAGAATGACTAGTCTGATTCGGACCCCTCTTCTGACTATCTGGTTGAACGGACTGTGCAACTAGTACTTTCATTTTCGTGTCTTTCATACGTCTCCTTTCGTGTTCTTGCTCTTCCCTGATTCTATTCTGGTGGTATTGTAGCATCTGGAGCATTTGAGATGGGGTATTAGCTTGCCAAGTACTCTCGACTTTCAATACTCTATTTTTGACTTGCGGTAAAGAATTCTCAACTAGTTTGGTAACAAAAAGATGTGGATACGACTCACTACTTGTTTTCAGACCGCTATTAATAATGAAACATTTCTCAAATCTGGAATAAAAATCACTAGTGTCTTCGTCTTGTTTCTGTTTACAGGCTGAGATGGCATCCCAATCTTCCTTTTTCGTGGCTAGTAATCTTGGCAAGACTTGTATTAACAGTTCGGGCAACTCTTTGGCTTTATCCCCAAGACCAGTACCTGGGACTCGTGCATTATCTTCGGTCTCTAACGCGGTCCAATCTATCTTTTTCTCTCCCACCTCCCATTCTTTTTCTTTAAGTTTTTCATATATGCCCGCAGGCAACAGGACCTTTAACATTTTGATGATATCAGGATACGTGTATTCTCCCATACGGAGCATGTCCTTTAATTCTCGATGGAACCCTGCTGGATCTTTATCGTGACAGGGTATTAACTTTTTCATTTCTAGTAGTTCTATTTTCGTGATAGGGGTGTAAACAAATACTCGCTCGAGATTACCTCCCTCTCCCTTAACTGGATGCACTTCTCGTAACGGATTCTGTCTATCTATGTAGAACGGAGGTGACACAGGAACAAAATGCGGAGTCAAGAACGTTCTGTATTTGTGGCGTTGTTCTAGAATGACACTAATTAAATCGGTACCTAGACCTTTCCATCTGTTTAGGAGTAACTTGTTCAATACATTATATAAGGGACCTGGATCAGAATGCTGACTCTCGTACAGTGTAATGAGGTGCTGGATCATGTACATACCCACCAGTCGTTGCTCGGCTGGGGGCAGTTTCAGAAACATTTGGGCCACTACTTCGTCTGGAAACGTGGCAGAGTCACTAACCCATCGGACTGCTGATCGGGCTAGTTCTTGTTCATGCATGGTACTAAGTTCATGGTAACCTATTCGTAATTTCAAAACTTTATCGGTAGCCTGGAATACTTGTTCAAGAGAACACTGTTCTGGTACGGGAGGAGGAAAAGCTTTCTTGTAATCTAGGCGTGTATGTCTATCGGAAAGTCTCGTTCTACCTACATACGCTATTCTGCTGGGATTCTCGGTGTCTACATCTT
This sequence comes from Lissotriton helveticus, assembly GCF_964261635.1. NCBI lineage: Eukaryota > Metazoa > Chordata > Amphibia > Caudata > Salamandridae > Lissotriton > Lissotriton helveticus. The sequence goes on from NC_136063.1 coordinate 2,073,977,224, forward strand.
CGTCTAAAGAATCATTCTCTTTGTCTGCTACTATTCTTGCTTTCTCCTTTTGGTGTATACTTATAATTTCTTTACGGATCTTTCTGTACATGGTTTCTATACAATTTTGTGTCTTGTGTTTTCCGTCTGCTATATTGTCACTCCATTTTGTCAGGACTTTCATTTCTTCTGGACTTTTATCAGGACGATCCTGTTCTCTTATTAAACAATGTATTAGAAATTGCAAAATCATGCCTTGAATCTCGACTTTCCTGTGTGCCATGGCTTCGTGAATACTTTCTGGATTCTCCCCTGTTCGGATAAAATGATATATTCTGTCTAAATGTTCTTTCATATCTGATATGGTGATCAAGAAGTTTGCAACTCGTCGTAAACGTACGGAGTATAATATCATGTGATCTTCGCCTGGCACTGGATCATATCTACAATCAGTAAGGAACTTCTTGAGGGTGTCAAACGTAGCCACTTTTGGCGTACGCTGTAATGCTGCATCTCTCAGCGTCAGGCGCTTTGTTTGAGGCGGGGTGGTAGGAGCACCTCCCCCTGCTCCTCCTGTACTGGAATCATCAATTAATACTGGATGTGCGGCTGCTGGTAACGTGACTGGTACAGTAGGGATACGCAATGTGGGTTGATCCTGGGGAACTGGCGCATGGACAGGATTCCCGGGACCCACGGCTGGAGTCACAGTAATTACATTATTAACAGGATGCTGGACTTGAACTTGGACTGGCGGGGTAAGATCTGTGTTAGCATATTCTGGGACAGTGTCGTCTAAATAGGAAGAAAGAAAAATTTCGGCTGCAGTCGGTTTATGACGCAGCTTAGTCGGAACCAAGGGTGGCGGTAAATTACAGAGTGTTTCCGGGGCCGCCTTCGGCAAACCCTCGGCGAGAAGAGGATACATACCTTTAATAAGGGCATTTCTCTGTCTGTCTGACTGTTCTGCTCTAACTCGTTCACCTTCTTCTAGTAGTTCCCTTTCTTGGGCTTTTTCTGAGGATTCCCTACTTAATTCTGCTTTTCTGAATTCTTTCTCGGTTCTCTTATGAGATTCTTTACGCCACAACTCTATGGCGTCTTTCTGAGACTATCTGGCTTTCTTTTTCCATAATGCTTCTTCTACTCTCATAATGCACTCGGCATCCCATGTTCCTGAAACAGGCCATCTATATTTCTCTTCGAGATGTTTGGTGTAATCAACCCATAAATCTAGATACAGTATGGCATCTAAGCCATGCTTGTGATACATGAAATGTCCAGGACTGTCCCTGGGAGGGACAGGAACTGATTCTTCGAGTAACCCTTTTCTGGTTTTTATCTGACGTAATTTCGAAAACAGCGGCATATTTGAACCGTACTTGAACTTGAACACAATACACAATGAACACAATAATGAAATAGCAAAACAATCATTCATACCACGACATCAAGAACACATTAATAACAGTTCGAACAGAAATACTACCTGATACATTAAAGAAAACACAATACTTGAATTTCTCGAGAACGGACTTACTAGAATTACTGGATGCACTGCTAAAACAGTACAGAACATACCGGTCTCCTAAAGAGACACGTCATACCGTATCCACCTAGGTGAACACGCCGGACCGGATCTGTGTACCCAAACCCGTCGGACCGGGCACCAATTAATGAACACCCGTCTAGATACCCCCAGCAACGGTACTCACCGGGAAGCAAACTGAAGGCCTCGGACTGGACTGGACTGCTACGACGTCTGGTTACTGCTACGCACTACGCATGCGCTTCGGGCTTCGGTTACAGGTGGGCCTCCGGATACCTCGGACCTTGCTCTCTCGGCTTGGGCTCTGGTCGGAACGACCCGCCTTCCTCACCGCCTCGTCTGGATGCCGGACCGCAGTCTCCGTCTCCTCCGTGGGCCTGAGGGAGACTTGAGCAGAAATATCTTCAGGTGCGCAGTAGAGGTCCGTCACGGCTGTAGAAGGGTCAGGGGGCCTGCGTTACATCGCCGGCGCGTGGGGAAGGGGCTCGTCCCTATTCGGGCGCCATTTTATGTGGTAAATAAATAATTAATTACCGGTACTATTTTTCTATACATTAACCAAAACAGATAGCTCAATAAATAAGAGGCAGGATCCGTGGAATCTGAGTCAGAAATGGCTTTAATCGGATGGCTCGAGCCTAAAGACCATGGAGTGGCATGCAATGAAATGGAATGGCAGCTGCAACGTCTCATCAACATTACATAGTATATATAGGAAAACATTACAATTATATTGCATACAGTAGGCGTAACAAGTGACAAACGTAAGATAAGAACAAATGGGCGTAAAAAGAAGGCGTGCACAGGGCGTGCACGTAGACATGTGATGAAAACGTCACAGAAGTGTCATAAATGGGTGGATACATGGAGGGGGCTACCTGGGCAGCTGGAACCTTTAACCTACTGGTGCGCGCAAACGGGCCATGACGTGTAACTGGGGAGAGCTGGGGCTCTGACTTCTGCACTAGAAGAGGAGACTAAAGTCTGGGATGTCAGGACGACATGTACCTATAGCATATCTGATATCTCGTGTTTGGAGAACATGTTGATTGAATCTAAATGTCATCAGGGCAAAGGCTACTTGACACTAGGGCTGGTGCATGCATATATTCTACATGTATTGCGTGTGCTATGAATCTTCTATGGATACTAATTCAGTAATTCTCTTGCATGGAGACAGGAAGACTAGACTATAGCTGAAGATGTTTATGCGGATCGTTAGCTTAGGAATGCGAAGCCGGGGAGCTGTACTGATAACTAGAGGCATAACATATTTTTGGCAGACAGGCAGGCAGGCCAGGCAGGCCAGGCCGGGCACCGCGTTGCTTGGCAGAGAGTAAGCGAAGGATCAGGGATGCGGGAGGGGCTGCATCGCTCCTCGGAGTGGTTTCAGGAGACTGGAGCTTGAATCTGGTGTCCGGGCCCTTTGAGGCCTAGAAACGGGGACAACTCGATGAATTAACGTGCACAATGTAAAACGTTGGCAACATAGGCCTAATACTCGTTGCTTTCACGAGGACTGGAAACTGGCATACTAACGTTGGACACAACTATAATTGCGTCTTTATTCGGTCAAGGGGAAACATATGCATATCGATCATGCACATATAACATATAATGGGGAACCACGTAGGGACACATGACAAGGCAAAATTCAATTTTCCTCAAACCAGCTGATCTCATGAAATGTTTTGGTTTTAATTACATCCACGAAATTCTGGGCATAGTGCGCAAGTTCGGGGGTGACCCAGATACGACGCCAGTATAATATAGGTCGTAATCTGGCCATGTCCGAAAGTGCTTTCCTACCTAATTCATAGCGCAAAGGCTTCATGGGTGTACTTTTGGGGAGACCGACAAGATTTCGCAGAACTTTATTTTCAACAAGTGTTAATGAGACTAAGTTGTCATAGCCCCAGATTTCAGCTCCGTAAAGAGCTGAGCTGAGGGCTTTTGCCTCGTACACTTCGAGTGCTGGCTGTATTGGCTTTGTCAAAGATTTCCTATGCTCAACAGTTATAGCACCTGCATTTTGGCAGAATTTAAGAGCTGCCATTTCTATGTGCTTCCCCCAATTAACCACCTTTGCTATATGCATGCCTAAGTAGACAAAGTCCGACACCATTTCCACCTTTTGGCCATCCATAAAAAAGTTCCCTTTAAAGCTGGGATGGGGATTAAAGACCATGAGCTTTGTCTTTGTTACATTAACTTCAAGCCCGCGGTCATTACAAAAACCCTCGAAGATCTTCAGAGCACTCTGTAGGCCACTAGGGGTTTTGGAAACTATAAGCGTATCGTCTGCAAGTAATAGGATCGGGATCTTCCCTCCAGCCAGGGTGGGGGCATCTACAGATCCTAACAGCATACACTCCACAACCCCGTTGATATACAGAGAGAAGAGCGTGGGGGCCGTGGCGCATCCCTGCCGGACTCCACGCTCAACTGGGAATTCGGTAGTGACCTGCCCGTGCCCCCCCCCCCACTGGATTTTTGCGTGGTTTGACTCATGCAACCTCATCACTAATGATAAAATTTCCAGCGGCATACCCATCTGGCTTAAGACTTCGCACAGCTGGGACCGAGGAACTAAGTCAAATGCTGCTCGTAAATCGATAAAAGCAGCATAGAGGCTACCTTTCCCTAGCAAGACCGTCTTCCAATGAAGTAAAGTGAAGCAAAATATCTGATCTGTGGTGCTAGTTAGCTTACGAAAGCCTGCTTGAAAAGGAGACAGGATTTTTTCTTCTTTTACCCAGATCATTATTTTGTCTAGGGTCATTTTCCCTATCATCTTTTGTACCGTGTCTATTAGGCTAATAGGCCTATAGTTCCCAGGCAATGTTTTATCACCTTTCTTGTGCACAGGAATTATAACAGCCCCTTGCCACGACTTTGGTACAGGGGCCCCTAGCGCCACAGCATTAGGCTGGATAGGCTATTATAAGTGGTATCCCCTAAGGGCACGGATGCAAAATCTTGTGGAATGATGTACAAAATTTGAAAAGACACTGTAGTCTGCTATCAAATAGAAGGCAAATTCAATTGGTCAATGGCTTAAGGGTAACCCTTGACACATAGGGGATACAAGATATTATGGCAATGTGTGACCCATAATATTTAGTATCCCCTTAGTAAATGATGTTGGAAAGCAAAAGGAAGGATGTTATTTGGTATAGAAATGCTGTGCTCTCCCGGCCAACATAAGGCAATGTCAAACGGATCCTGGTAAATTCTAACACGAGAAACACTGGGGATACCATATATTATAGGCTGCATTGGCTATTATATTTGGTATCCCCTAAGCGTACTGGATGTCAATTCCTACGGAATGATGTACAAAATGGGAAAAGATACTGTAATCTGCTATCTAATAAAAGGCAACTTCAAGTGGTAAATGGCTAAAGGGTACCCCATGGAACGTAGGGGATGCGAGACATTACAGCATGGCTTGAGCCCAAATATTTGGTACCCCCTTAGTAAATGATGTTTTGAAGAAAAAGGAAGGGTGCTTATTTGCAAACGAATACTGTGCTAAGCCATTCAACATTAGACCACATCAAATTGAATCTTTGTACGTTCTTACCCGAGAAACACAAGGAATACCAAATGTTATAGGCGGTAGAGTCCATTATATATGGTACCAGATATTACAGCAATGCCGAAGCTGTAATATGTGGCATCCCCATAGTACAATTATATGGAAAACGGAGGGAAGGATGACATTTGGCAGGAGAAAACTTTGTTCACCCAGACAACAGAATGTCATGTCCAATTGAATTCTGGTAAGGTCTATCCCGAGAAACATAGGGGATACCAAATATTATATAGCCCCTATAAGACATTATATTTGGTATCCTCCAAAGGAACCAGATGTGAAAGCTTGCACAATGAAATCAAAAATGTGAAAAGATGTAGCAGTCTGCTAGCAAATAAAGAGCAACTTAAGTTAATATGTGGCTAACAGGTAATGGTTGAAATGTTGGGGATTCTAGATATTACAGCACTGCAGAAGATGTAATATGTGGTATCCCCACAGTAAAATATTATGGAAAACACAGGGAATGGTGCTATTTGGCAGGAAAATACTTTGTCCACAGAATGACATGTCAAATGCAATCCTGGTAAACTCTACCCAAGAAATATAAGGGATACCAAATATTATAGACCAAACAAGGCATTATATTTGGTATTCCCGAAAGGAACCAGATGTGAAAGTTTGTGGAATCAAATGAAAAATGCAAAGAATTAGCGTAATCTACTATCATATAAAAGGTTACTTGAATTAGTCAGTGGCTAAAAGCTAACCTGTGGAAAAGTAGGGAATATCAGAAATTACAGCAATGCAGGAGCAGTAATATGTGATATCCATAGAGTAAAAGATGTTGGAAAACACAGTAAATGGTGCTATTTGGCAGGAATATACTGTGTTCTTCTAGCCCAAAGTATGCCATGTCAAATTGAGTCCTGGTAAGCTCTAACCCGAGAAACAGAGGGAACACCAAATATTACAGCCCTTGTAAAGCATTATATTTAATATCCCCAGAAGAACCCTGATGTGAAAGCTTACGGTATGAAAAGACAAATTATGAAAAGGTACTTCAGTCTGCTATCAAATAAAAGGCAACTTGAGTTGAAAAGTAGGGGAAATAAATTTTACAGAAATGCATGAGCTGTAATATGTGGTATCACTTCCGGAAAAGATATTGGAAAACTCAAGCAAAGATTCTATCTGGTAGAAAAAGTAATGTGTTCATGGAGCCTACATGAAGCTATGTCAACTTATATCCTGGCAAGTTCAATCTTCAAAAAAATAGGGGCTACCAAATATTTTAGGCTGTACAGGCCATTATATTTGGTATACTCCAAATGAACCAGATGTGAAAGCTGTGAAATTATATCAAGATTGTAGGCATCTAACAAATAAAAGGTCACTGGTCAGTGTCTAAAAAGAAACCTTTGAAAAGTGGGGACAAAGATATACTAATGCATGAGCAATTTTGTTTGCTACCCCCATACAAAACGATATTGGAAAACAAAAAGATTGGTACGCATTGTTAGAAAAAAATATTGTGTTCACTTAACCAATATGGAACTGTCTAGTTACTTACCCATTTCAAATGTTTTCTAAATATGAAATACAAAATGCTATAGAGCAAAGGGAGAGTGTGCTGTAACCAGTAGCACCCAAGATTGGCTGCTAGTCACTAACCAGACTAAGTATAGGGAGTATCCACCACCTAAAACCAAATAACATATTAAGGCTAAGGATATTTTATAGCTTTCAGTTTTTTTAAAATTTGCAATATTTCCCCTTGAAATTGGCCTGCCCTTCCCTTTGCACCTGAAGCAACACACCTATAAACTCTGACTGTAACTTTTATGTGTTAAACTGAAGCTTGCACTGCAGGTATTTGAACGTCTGGATTCTCTTTGGGTTGTTGACCATAACACTATTCATTGCCACACAGCACTTTTAGTGTTCCCAAGCCAGTCTCTTTTAAACTACAAAAGCACTTTGTATGCTGCAATTTTTCAGCCATACTGTCAATCTTGAAAGAGAAACTAAAAGTCCCAGAATGTCTATGTAGATTAAAAAGAGAAAATTGACATCTCTCATAAAAAAGAGAGACTTGACACTGGGGCTGCACCTGAAACAAATATCATTTGGTTATGTTTACTATTCCGAAACAGTGTTTACACATCAATAGGTATTTGTGTAAAATGCCCTATATTCATTTGTAACAATTACGCTTCCTTTTAATAATCATTGTAGAAAATGACCATATTTTGTGTGGCGTCCCTCCAGATTTTTCCTATATCTGCTTTGCTGGCTTTACAACTCTGTGGAATTTACCCCTTCTAGTAAAGTGCCTGTGTCCCCTCTTAGATATGGTTAATTTGGCTTATTCCTCATTGGCTGTCCCTACTATATGATGTAGAAAGTGAACACAGGATCCAGAAATGTAATGGCATTAGAGGACTGCAGTGCCTATGGTGCCATCAACTACAGCGGCAGGGCAAATATGGCTTCAGGCCTACCCTGTGTATTCCTGACTGCTTCACTGTAAAAATCTACTGTGCATTCATTCAACAAAATGTTTTTTGTTAGGTAAAATCATTTTGTTTAAATATCAAAAAGTCACTCCTGTGTAGGCCGTATAGCCCACAAGGCAGTGTGCATGGTCTATGAAAGTAGAACAGTAGAAATATACCTGCTAAATACAGTTTCTTTCTGCTTGCATTCTTCATCTGTTGTTGGGGAGAACTATTCTTTCTTATTCTTGCAGCTTGGCACGCCATGCTTTATCACTGTGCAACAAATGTAAAGCCCAGCTCGTATGTACAGACGCCCACCCCTGCATTTCTCTCATTCCCAGCCCACAACCCCCCATTTCTCTCAACAGTCAGTGGTGAGAATAAAATAGTGGAGGCACACCTGGATGCTTTGAACTTAAATGCATGAAGTCTGCCCTCTGTGTGAAAGTGCCTCTGCTAAGAGCTGTCTCGCTTCTTTCGCTAGTACTTGTTTTGTGTTGCTGCCGCTGCATTAGATTTGCAACCCCTCAACCATGATTACGCAGTTTGCGATCCCTTAATAAAGATGCTGCATCCTAACCTGATTATCTTCAGCTTTGATAGTATCTTAACTAATATGGCGCCCTTAGGGAGACAATGTTCGGGTGCTGCTCTGGTCAAAATAAGCCAGTTTTTGCCTTCCTTCTGTCTCCGGTGCTTGCTGAGCTGCTGAAGGCCCCTGAAGGCAGCAATGAGCCCATGGGGTCCACGCTGCTGCAGCAGCAGCAGGTGAAACTGGGCCTGGCGAAGCTGGAGCAGGCAACGCGCATGGCCTTGGAGCTCCATTTGTTCAGGTAGGGCAGGGGTGGTGGGCTGTCCGGGCAGGAGTGTTTTTTAATACAATACATGCTGAACACCTGAAACTGTTATCTGCATCTTTGCAAGGCATACAAAATGTTTCCGGAGCCGTGCTTTGGGTATAGTTATACTTCTGATTTAAGAGGCTAGACTATTGCTTTTTCAGAGCGCAGTGCAGCTTTATTTCTTCTTCGTAGTGCTTCAGTGAATGTATGGGTCAAGCTTTTGATGAGAGAATAAGGACTTTCACCTAGCCCATCAACAACAGCAGTACATTAAACATTCTGGGACTGTACTACAGATGAGTGCGCCAGCGCTAATTGTCGCTGTGCGCCAGAGTATGTCTGTGCATTTGCGTCTGTGCGCTAATACAATATGCGCACAGATGCAAACACTTTCAACAACATCACTGTGCATTATACACTGATCCTCTGTTTTTTTGTTTTTTTAAACACACTTCATTGCCATTTATTATCAGTCTGGTTATCCACATATCCTGATACAAAAATATTGTGGCCGTAGTTGTTGGCAATATATCCCCCAACCCATCCTGCATTCCACTGCAGTTTGTAATGGATGTGTCCTTGTCTACTCTCATCTTCTGTGGGAATAATGTTGCGGTGGCCCCGTGGTCCCCCCCACACCCAACCAATCAAAAACAGTGAACTAGATGCCCCGCACTGCTATCTCGCCATTGTATCCCTAGAGCTCTGAAGGTTACCTCTCTCGTGTCTGACCGTCTGTGGAAGCCCTTCGCGGGTGCCCCCTGTTCTGTATGTACCCTCCCCTGTGATGGTAATTTATATATCACTCAATGTCCGGGATCCCCCTGTGCCCTCTCATCCTGCCTTGGTCACTAGGGATGCTCCTATTGTGGTGGTCTCTCAGGGGTAGAAGCGTCAGACTCCCGTCCGTCTCACAACATGTCGCCCATCATCGTCTCCCAAGCCCTGGCTCTCTCCTCCTTGCCTATCCCTTGCCTCGCATTTCTCAAGAGGACCCTGCTCTCGCATCATGCCCACGTTACTAGCTCCCGTTTCCACCCTTGCACACTGGGGCCTCTCGGGTCTTTCCAGATACAAGTGATTTCCCCCTGCACCAGGACAAAGGCGAGGTCTAGGAACCCGTCTGTGGTCCTAGTTTTGGCTGTGTGTGAAAACAAACCCAACAGTACATGTGTAGGTGTGCATGGGATTACCCTCTCCGTGATCCTAGCCGTATCCTGTGTCACTTCCTGCCAATAATATGTTAAAGAAGTACAGCTCCACATCATGTGGATGTAGGTCGCTCCCACTGTAGTACATCTCGGGCATCGGGTGTCCTCCCTTGCAAAATATCCGTTAATACGTTCTGGGGTTAGATATTTATTTAGTTATTTATTCATGAGACTTATAAAGCGCGCAAATACCCGTGAGTGTCTCGGTGCTGAGGACAGCAGCATCTACCAGAGCGGAGGGGATTATTGATTAAACAGCCAGGTTTTTGTCATTTTCCTTAATGCTAGTAAAGATTGTCATGATCTGATATTTAATGGAAGGAAGTTCCAGAGTTTTGCAGTGGCGACGATGAAGCGTTTGTCGCCCCATGAGGCAGTTTTGGTACGTGGCACCCTAAGCAGAAATGCATTAGAGGAGCGAAGGGCCCTATAGGAATATAAGTAGCTAGCTTCTCAATTAAAAACTGAGGTCCAATGTTACGTATAGCCTTGTACGCAATGCACAAGGCCTTGAACTTTATGCGATTTTTCACAGGGAGCCAATGATACTTCTGAATGACTTGGGAGATGGGCTTATATTTGTGGGTTCCTGAGAGCATTCTGGCCGCTGCGTTCTGGACTGATTGTAGTTTGTAAATGACCTTGTTTTGGGCATTCACAAGTAGCCCATTACAGTAATTGATGGTGGACATAACAAGTGTACTGACCAAAGTTTAGCCCTCGGTAAAGGGTGAAAATTGTAGAATCTTTTTGATCATTCACAGTTTATGGAATGAGGCTGAGACCACCGAATTAGCATGAGGAGCAAATGTCAGCCTGTCATCAAATATGACGCCCAGATTCCTGACCTTGGTGACTGGAAGAGGAGGGGATCCTGTGAGGACGGCCACCAGGCAGAGGACCAGATGGGGAACAACTTGCCGAAAGTCATGACCTCTGTTTTATCAGAGTTCAACTTAAGGCAATTGCTGGACATCCAACTGCTAATGGCCAGCATGCCCTGTTGAAAGTTGGCTGCTACCTTACCTTACCACCATCATTGTATATAGACAGCACCAGTTGGGCATCATCAGCTTACGATGTTAGGCCCATCCCGTGTGCCTTGATGACTCTGACTAAGTCAGACACATGTATGTTGAAAAATGTCAGGCTCAGGGATGATCCTTGCGGCACCCAACACGGGAGGGACAATTGGGCAGAGTACAAAAAGTGCCAAGGTTTACCGACTGGGTGCGGTTGATGAGGAAAGAAGTCAGTCGGGCTCTTGCATTATGTTGGATGCCCATTTTGGTGACACGGTCGATCAGGATGGTGTGATAGACCGTGTCAAATGCTGCTGAGAGGTCCAGTAGCATGAGAACGGCCGCACCTCCCTCATCAAGAGTGATTCTGATATCTTCAGACGCTTTGATAAGTGCAATCTCGGTTCCGTGGTCCCTACGGAAACCGAATTGAGTGTCGTCTAGCAGATGATGATCTTCAATGTACTTAGAGAGTTGAGTATTCATCACCTTTTCAAAGATTTTGGCTGGGAAAGGCAGGCTGGCTATTGGCCTGTAATTCTTAGTGTCAGATGGATCTAGGTTTGTTTTTTTTAGCAACAGATTTATAATGATTTTCTTCCAGGTTGCGGGGTATATACCTGAAATAAACATAGCATTACAGATGCTAGATATAACAGGTGCAACCTGTTCAATGTCTGGTAAAAGTACAGCTGGAGGACAAGGGTCGGTGATGGAGCCCGATTTAACGGAGATAAGCATGGTGGAATGTATAAAAGCTAATCAGGTCATAGCGGGCATTTCTGGAGACTTTGGCTGCATGTTCGAGTAATTTCTCCCAATCCTTATCCAGTGGACTGGCGATGCACGACTCCCAATTGTCTTCGCCCACCGATTCTCGCTGTTCCACCTCACGTACGTCTTTTGTTGACTCTCCCCATACCTGGAACAGTGTGGAGCAGGCCGATCAGTAAAGGCACCAGCGGGTACCCACTTCGGATTTATATAGTCCTCTCCTGCGGCAAGGGCAGTCAAGTCCAAGCACGTGGGGTGTGGAGCCCAAATGCGATGCACGGGGGCAGCGCAGAAGCGATGCCGCAAGGAGTTCCCGAAAAGGGAACAATGTAACCCGGCACCTGTTCCCCACTCTCCACACAAGTGGCATTCGATCAATGTGGCCGGAGGTCATGTGGCTGCTCAGTATGTCGGTACGGGCAAAGCCCCCAACCCCGGTCCCTGTCTCTCTTGGGCCTACTCCCCTCACTAAGCCCGCATCGGTGTGGGTGTTAGCTCGTCACCTGCTGCAGTCGGAGAGCACCTCCACCAGAAGTTCAAATACACAGTGTCCCGGCCCTCCTCGCCACTCCAATATCCTCTAGACCTCCCGCTGCCACCTCTCCTCACAGCTCCAAGCGCAGCAGCCCCCTGCTCTCCATCTGTCAAGTCGCCTGAATGGTGGGGGTTGTGATCTCAGCTGAGGCGGTCAGACCCGCCTCTCAGTCCCAGGCTTAGGAGGTGTGCTCCCTCCACTAGCGACACTGCCGGCTCCCAGATATGCAGCCAGTTCCACCGGCTCCACTGAGTATCCCGGGCACCTAGACCCTGGTAGGTGGGCCCCCGCTCTCAGTCGGCTGCCCCGCAGTACTCCACACACGGACCCTCGATGGCTCAGGGCACCTCTGCCTCCCCTCCTCACTTCTTCACTGTCCGGAGCCCCCAGCACGTGCATTAGTCTCAGCGGCCCCCGCTCCAAACTGGCGCCGGTTATCCGTTCGGTACCTGGCTTCGCAACGGAGGTCACCCCCAGGTCCTCGGTGTCATTTTCTCTGCCCGCTTCTCCCTCTCCACCTAAGCCCAGCACCCGCCTCTTCATTCTGGAGACTGGGAAGTCCTGCTCATCCAGCGCTCCACCAGCTCAGATCGCCCCTCGAATCTCCATTGTGCGGGAGACGGTCACCCGTTGCTCCCTCAGAGTTGTAGCTCAAAGAGCGAGCGCCAACTGGGCTATCCCGCGTCACCTCCTTTCAGCTCATTTCACAGTGAAGGTGAGCTGTTGCGCCCCGATTTTTGATTCCTGCCTGCTCCCCCGATCTTCACCTGTCCGGGGATGACTTTGTTAGGTGAAGGGCCCCTCTATATCGGGCAGGAAGGGCTGTGATGGGGGATCACCCGCAGGAGCTCCGGTTCAGGCTCCCCGCTCCATCGGCGTCCAGCCACACCCCCCACAGACTGATCCTCTGTAAGGCCGTTGGGAGCATAATCTGGCGCACAGTGACAATTAGTGCTGGCGCAGTCATCTGTAATGCGGCCCCAGAATATGATATCTTTTGTTTGGTCTTACAATCGAGTAAGCAACAGAGATACTGGGAAGCTGCTGCTGTGAAGGCTCACTCGGAAATGTTGCAGTCCTCAGAACAAAAAGACTGTAATGCTGTCCCTGCTGTGCCAGTCATGCCATCCCTTCTTTGGCCTCACACGGGTACAAGTTGCAAGGCTCTGGAAACATGTAGCATGCCTTTTGTGTGTATGACATGCACCTGAGAGTTTACATATAGGCCTATATTTAGCAGTCTCAATGCCACAGAGTAGCATAATTGTGTTCATCAACAGGGCATTGTCAACGTGTCCTTGCAACTTGCAGAACACCACATGCAAGTTCTATCAATGGGACCAGTCATCAGAATTTTCCTTCATCAGTCATAATTAGTAACTGTCTCTTGTAAGGTTTGATTTAACACAGCATTTAAGATTTGAATGGGTTAAACCAGCATCCAAATGTAATACTGTGTTGGAAGACTGCAGATTAAGCAGGCATCCAAGAAGCTGAAAATGAAGCATAGTTTCGGCGTCACGGCACCAAACCACCACCAACTTCTGAATTGTAAATGGGATTTTATGTTTAATGAGATCTTGGTCACAATGTAGCCTGATATATCATACAGTCTTGACCAAAGGTCCAATAATGTACAAAACTTTCCTTTTTATAAATATTTTCTATATGTATCCATCTTTTTCTTTCCATACCAACCATCTGTAACTTTCCTACCCATGCATCACCTACCATATTTTCATTCAACTGATCACCCAGACATCCATGCATGTACTCATACAGCTGTCCATCCATCCAAGCATTCATACAAATAGCCATCATTCCACCAACCCATCTATCCTAACTGCACCTCTGCTTCGTAAATGCTCACATTACCTGGATGGTAGCCACATAATTCCACTACAAACCACATACACCGACTTTACTCTATAACACATAAATATTTACATTTACAATGCCAATAGCTCTAACTCTCTTTTTCTAAGTGATCACTCCACTGCAAACAAAAACAAGCATTTGCAATGCCATAGGTCTCGCATTTGCGAGAGTTAAAGCTATCGGCATTGTAAATGAAAATGCCTTTTCTTTATCTGTTTTGTAATTAACACATAAATAAAAAATATTGTAATTTACAATGCTAATAGCTCAAACTCTTGTAAATACGAGACCTATTCCCTTGCAAAGAATCAGCCGCCATTGTCCCGGGCTGCTTGGAAAGTGAAAGTACCCATGGCGCGCTGAATGTTGCAGGAAAGCCTGTTCTGTCTGCGGTAGGAGAAACTCATTTGAAAACCAGCATTAGATTGTGCTGTGCAGCATGAGGCATAAGCGCGCACCAGGTTCCGTGCGTGAAAAAAAGCCATGTGGGAAACCAGCATTAAGGTGTGCACAAGGACCTGTGCCTTAAAAACAGCATTATGGAAAACCAACATTAGAGTGTGATGAGACACGAGCGTGCACCAGGGTCCATGTATGAAAACTTTCATTAATGTGTGCTTTGTAGCGTGAGGCATGAGAGTGCACAAGGATCCATGTGCGAAAACCAGCCATGTGGGAAACTAGCATTAGAGTGTGCTGTGCAGCGTGAGGCATGAGCGTGCACCAGGATCTGTGCACGAAAACCAGCTGTGTGGGAAACCAGCATTAGAGTGTGCTATGCAGCGTGAGGCATGAGCATGCGCCAGTCTCCGTATGCAAAACCCAGCCATGTGGGAAACTATTATTAGAGTTTGCTGTGCAGCACGAGACATGAGCGTTCACCAGGACCCTTGCATTAAAACTGGCCCTGTGAAAAACCAGCATTAGTGTGTGCTGTGCAACGTGAAATACGAGCTTGCACCAGGATCAGTGCGCGAAAGCCAGCCATGTGAGAAACCTGCATTAGAATGTGCTGTGATGCGTGAGACACAAGCGTGCACCAGGATCTGTGTATGAAAGCCAGCATAAAAATATGTGCAGTGCTACATGAGACACAAGCATGCACCATGATAAGTGCATGCAAAAATACCCCTGTGGAAAACCAGCATTAGTGTGTACTGTGCAGCATGAGACATGAGCGTGCACCAGAATCTGTGCATAAAAACCAGACATGTGGAAAAGTAGCATTAGAGTGTGCTGTGCAGCATGCAACACAAGCGTGCACATGGATTTGTGTAGGAAAACCTGCCGTGCTATGTGGAAAACCAGCATTAGAATGTGCTGTGCAGTAAATGACATGAGCGTGAACCAGAATTCCTGTACAAAAACCTGCCACGTAGGTAGCTGGCACCAGAATTGATGCTGTGAGCCCCCAGCGTGCACCAGGATCCGTGTACAAACAAAGACAGTAGGGGAACTAGTCCCAGAATATGTGCCGTGTAGCCTGAGACACGAGCGTACGCCAGTATCTGGGTTAGAAAACCAGCAAGGTGAGAAACGAACATCAGAATGTGTGCCACCAGTGTGCACCAGGAACCATGTATGACAAGCATTTGCAATGAACTAGGTGTCGCATTTGCCAGAGTTTAAGCTGATGGCATTGTAAATGAAAATAACTTTTATCTATCTGTTTTTCTAATTAACACATAAATAAAAGGCATCGTCATTTACAATGCCAATAGTTCAAACTCTTGTAAATGCGAGACCTATTCAAAGAAGCGGTCCCCATTATCCCTGGCTACTCGGAAAGTGAAAACATGCATGGTGCACTGAATGTAGCAGGAAAGCGTGTTGTGCCTGACGTAAGGGAAACTCATTAAAGAAAATAGAGCTTCAAGACTAAAAAAGACATAGCATGTAACAACTGAAGTAAAAGGGCCAGTCCTCATGGGAGTTTACAAATGAAGACAAGGCGGTGCTAAGGAGGGACCTACAAGCCTAATAACGAATCAGAAGCCACCATTTACGAAGGACAATGACACAAGCCAATACGAAGGACAATGACAAAACCTAATGGCAAATACGAGAGGAGAGTGGGCGCGGCTTCTATTCCATGCTCCAATACATCATGCCACAGAGTAGCGCATGCGCTGCTGCTCAGGCTCATCCTAAAAAATAAGTTAAAACATTGCCATTTACAATGCCATTAGCTCTAACTTTCACAAAAGTATGAGACCGATTGTGTTGCCAATGCTTGTTTAATTAGCATGGACACAAAAAGATAGAGCAGCTGGTAAAATGCCAACTATGTTGTATGATATGAATGAAGAAGGGTTCCGCACTCGTTTTTTAGTTCTGTTTTTAACGTTTGAACGATAAGTGTGCTGTACCAGATTAGTGCCTGCCCACTTGTTAAATGTGTATATGGCCCAGTGTTGTGAACCACTGGGACTCCAGTACGCACTACACAAGTTAATGTTCCTTTAAACCATTTGATATTTATTTCATCATGTTCTGATACCAAAATTTATAATTCTCAAATAATCATCATTATCGATAATCGACCAATATAGTATTTCTCACAATAACATAAAATTATACATAACACTATTTTCTCAAAACACAGGTGTATAAACACAAATTTAAAAGGACAACCCAATGCATTTCGGGGCTTAATTGCCCCTTCGTCAGGGGTCTATAAGAAAAAAAGGATACAAACAAGGAGAATATTAATCATACAGGCTGAACAATATTAAATCTTTCATGTCTTCAAAAACTATGAACTTAACCACTCTTACCTAAGTCCTAAGGAGCAACATGTATCCTGTGTTCTACTTTCTAGAACTATTTGACACAATTGTCTGTGAAAAAACCGAGATAAGTATATTAAATAATCCAATTTTATGTGCAAAGCTGGCCTATTTAATGTCAAGTGTTAAGGTAGCTACATGCAAAATAAAGCTTTACCTGAAAAAGACGTTTTTAGCGGCAGTCCTATGTTGCAGTAAACAAAAAGTGATAGAAAAACCGATTGACCACACGTCTCAAAACATTTTAATGAATGCATATCTGCTCTTTAAAATAAGAGAGAATATATGGCTCACCTGCGAATACTGTGAAGCTTGTACCGCGTGAACACAACCTGAATCAATCAAATACTTGATGTCAGTACTCATATACATTTATGCGCTAACCTATTGGAGTAAAATAGACATAAAGCTCGTTTACCTGCAAGTCTAACGTGCAGGCTTCGATCTTGCGGCCGTTTTTCACGCAAAATACTGAAAGCAAAAAAAAACAAAACTATTGAGTTCCCTCCACGAGTTTAAACCGTGAATCCAAAGTTAATACTTAGAGAAACGCCAAATCAAGGCTTACCGTCCGATTAACGTGAGGTTCTAATCAAGATAGTTCCTCCATCGCCATGTTTGCTAACTGAAACCTCCGACGGGCGTGCGCGTCCTTCCTCACTTTTTAAGTTCCCACATTGGTGGAGAGTGAAAATAGCCGACAGACTACTTAGTTTGTCTGATGAGATATTCCTATGACGAACTAGTGTGCAACGAGCATACCAAATGAATTTATTTTTGTGCACCGAGTTAATAAAAAGATATTCATGTGCAGCGAATAATCAGTGAAATATTCGAAAAAACGATGTAGACCGTGTTCGTGTCTAATACGCTTTGTATATATGGTCCGTGCTCGTGATCAATAAAGCTTTTGCTTGAAAAAAGGGGAGAGAAACGGTATTACCTATAATTACCGTGTATACTAATGTGCTTATGAATTATTAGGACTTGTTAAACAGAAAATTTAGAATCATATTTAAATATGCAAAACATGTGTATGTTTTGTCGATGTTAAATCTATTATTTTATGTGTAACATGAATTTAAACCATATGCATGCAGCTATAACAAAATAATGGCTTTCCAATTTTCTTTTGCCTGCCTATTTACAATCTATATACATGTCCTCTTTACGCCTTATTATCAAAACCATTGGTTAATGTGCTTGAAACACACTGCCTGCCTGGACAAACCCATGCTCATTTAATGGCCATGTTACGTGTCTTTATGGAATGTGGTGAAAAAATGTAAAGTTTTCTTATTTGTGCGCATGCTCATGTTTTATGGCTTGACCCTATAAGAAACACGACATCTCCATTTTGTCATTCAGTCCTGACGGAACCGTCGTTTGCAATTTCCGGATCCAGTAAGCTTCTCTTTGCAAGAGTACCTTTGCATTGTCCATACCCAGTCTCTGGGGTACCATCTCAATAATTTGAAAACGAAGTTGAGCAATATTGTGTTTTTTTTCAATCCAGTGTTGTGTGAGGGGTGACGTTAAGCTTTTGTTGCGTATTCGGCTTTTGTGCTCACTGAGCCTTATCTTCATTTTTCTGTCGGTTTTACCAATATATAACAGCCCGCATGGGCACTTGATCGAATAAACAACGTGTTCTGAGTCACAATTAGTGGAATGCCTGAGTAAGATCTTTTCACCTGGCCTGGGATGTAATAAAATATTTCCTGTGATTACATTATTGCAGTTCTTGCAATTAAAACACCTCGCTGTCCCTTTGTGGGCCAATTCCCGTTGCAATAAAGTTGGTTTGTTAAGAAGTTCCTTGAGGTTTTGTGCTCTTTTGTATGCGAATAGTGGACGTTCTTCAAATAGCGTACCAAAGTCCTTTTCAGCCAATAGAATCTCCCATCTTTTTGAAATGGTTCTTTTTATATCTCTGGATGCAGTCGAATACTTTGAAACAAAGACCATTTTGGTACTTGTGGTTTTAGTTTTCTTTTGCAGTAGTTCTGTCCTTGGGATTGTTTTAATCTTCTCTAAATGTGCCTCCAGCAATTTTTTTGGGTAGCCTCTGTCGAGATATTTCTGCTTTTGTTCCTGTAGACTCTTGTCACATTGCTCTGAATCAGATGAGATACGTTTGATCCGCATGAATTGCGATACTGGCAGGTTGTTTATCAAACTTGCTGGGTGAAAACTGGAATACAACAAAGCTGTGTTTTTATCCGTTGCCTTTTTTTATAATCTAGTCTCGATGGCATTGTTTTTGATTTCGACTAGGACATCTAAGAATGGCAGTGCAGTGTTGCTTACATTATGGGTAAATTGAATTCTTGGATCCACAAGATTTAGACTGCTGATATTATTGAGAAGTTCCGATGTGGGACGCTTCCAAATTAAAAAAATATCGTCTATATAGCGTCGATAGTAGATTAGACCTTGCTGCCATGTGGAATCCTCTAGAATGTAATCCAGTTCAAATTTTGCCATGTATGTATTGGCATATATACATGCCCCCGGGAAGCCCATGGCTGTCCCCGTCAGTTGATTATAGTACTCGTCTTGCCATGAAAAATAACTGTTGAGTAAACAAAATTCCAACAGTTGTAAAATCAAAATTTTCTGTTCGTTTGGTTTATCAGTTCTCAGGAGAGCCCACTCCATGGCTTCTATCCCTTGTTTATGCGGTATCGACGTGTATAACGCCGTCACATCTATTGTACATAGAGTATTCGACTGCATCCAGAGATATAAAAAGAACCATTTCAAAAAGATGGGAGATTCTATTGGCTGAAAAGGACTTTGGTACGCTATTTGAAGAACGTCCACTATTCGCATACAAAAGAGCACAAAACCTCAAGGAACTTCTTAACAAACCAACTTTATTGCAACGGGAATTGGCCCACAAAGGGACAGCGAGGTGTTTTAATTGCAAGAACTGCAATAATGTAATCACAGGAAATATTTTATTACATCCCAGGACAGGTGAAAAGATCTTACTCAGGCATTCCACTAATTGTGACTCAGAACACGTTGTTTATTCGATCAAGTGCCCATGCGGGCTGTTATATATTGGTAAAACCGACAGAAAAATGAAGATAAGGCTCAGTGAGCACAAAAGCCGAATACGCAACAAAAGCTTAACGTCACCCCTCACACAACACTGGATTGAAAAAACCACAATATTGCTCAACTTCGTTTTCAAATTATTGAGATGGTACCCCAGAGACTGGGTATGGACAATGCAAAGGTACTCTTGCAAAGAGAAGCTTACTGGATCCGGAAATTGCAAACGACGGTTCCGTCAGGACTGAATGACAAAATGGAGATGTCGTGTTTCTTATAGGGTCAAGCCATAAAACATGAGCATGCGCACAAATAAGAAAACTTTAAATTTTTTCACCACATTCCATAAAGACACGTAACATGGCCATTAAATGAGCATGGGTTTGTCCAGGCAGGCAGTGTGTTTCAAGCACATTAACCAATGGTTTTGATAATAAGGCGTAAAGAGGACATGTATATAGATTGTAAATAGGCAGGCAAAAGAAAATTGGAAAGCCATTATTTTGTTATAGCTGCATGCATATGGTTTAAATTCATGTTACACATAAAATAATAGATTTAACATCGACAAAACATACACATGTTTTGCATATTTAAATATGATTCTAAATTTTCTGTTTAACAACAAGTCCTAATAATTCATAAGCACATTAGTATACACGGTAATTATAGGTAATACCGTTTCTCTCCCCTTTTTTCAAGCAAAAGCTTTATTGATCACGAGCACGGACCATATATACAAAGCGTATTAGACACGAACACGGTCTACATCGTTTTTTCGAATATTTCACTGATTATTCGCTGCACATGAATATCTTTTTATTAACTCGGTGCACAAAAATAAATTCATTTGGTATGCTCGTTGCACACTAGTTCGTCATAGGAATATCTCATCAGACAAACTAAGTAGTCTGTCGGCTATTTTCACTCTCCACCAATGTGGGAACTTAAAAAGTGAGGAAGGACGCGCACGCCCGTCGGAGGTTTCAGTTAGCAAACATGGCGATGGAGGAACTATCTTGATTAGAACCTCACGTTAATCGGACGGTAAGCCTTGATTTGGCGTTTCTCTAAGTATTAACTTTGGATTCACGGTTTAAACTCGTGGAGGGAACTCAAAAGTTTTGGTTTTTTTTGCTTTCAGTATTTTGCGTGAAAAACGGCCGCAAGATCGAAGCCTGCACGTTAGACTTGCAGGTAAACGAGCTTTATGTCTATTTTACTCCAATAGGTTAGCGCATAAATGTATATGAGTACTGACATCAAGTATTTGATTGATTCAGGTTGTGTTCACGCGGTACAAGCTTCACAGTATTCGCAGGTGAGCCATATATTCTCTCTTATTTTAAAGAGCAGATATGCATTCATTAAAATGTTTTGAGACGTGCGGTCAATCGGTTTTTCTATCACTTTTTGTTTACTGCAACATAGGACTGCCGCTAAAAACGTCTTTTTCAGGTAAAGCTTTATTTTGCATGTAGCTACCTTAACACTTGACATTAAATAGGCCAGCTTTGCACATAAAATTGGATTATTTAATATACTTATCTCGGTTTTTTCACAGACAATTGTGTCAATGGTTCTAGAAAGTAGAACACAGGATACATGTTGCTCCTTAGGACTTAGGTAAGAGTGGTTAAGTTCATAGTTTTTGAAGACATGAAAGATTTAATATTGTTCAGCCTGTATGATTAATATTCTCCTTGTTTGTATCCTTTTTTTCTTATAGACCCCTGACGAAGGGGCAATTAAGCCCCGAAATGCATTGGGTTGTCCTTTTAAATTTGTGTTTATACACCTGTGTTTTGAGAAAATAGTGTTATGTATAATTTTATGTTATTGTGAGAAATACTATATTGGTCGATTATCGATAATGATGATTATTTGAGAATTATAAATTTTGGTATCAGAACATGATGAAATAAATATCAAATGGTTTAAAGGAACATTAACTTGTGTAGTGCGTACTGGAGTCCCAGTGGTTCACAACACTGGGCCATATACACATTTAACAAGTGGGCAGGCACTAATCTGGTACAGCACACTTATCGTTCAAACGTTAAAAACAGAACTAAAAAACGAGTGCGGAACCCTTCTTCATTCATATTTCACTTTCACTGCCACCAAGGGAACTAGCACCACATTCAAAATGTCATTCGACTCAATTGCTTCGATTACTGATAATCGTGCGAACACTAAGGCTTATACAGCCGATGAGGCAAGTCAAATTTACAAGCTAATTAAAGAATCAAAAGCTTTTGATACACAAGGAGGATCAGTTGAACAAAAACTAAAGCAACTTGAATATTTAACCAGACGTGAATTGAACCAACGCCTGCATGCGACAACCTTGATTCAATATCATAGAGTTAGAAGAATTCCTAGAGGGTTACGATTGGCCATCAGACCAATGTTATACAGACTCAACAGCAATCCAAAATTTATGGAAAAATGGTTCGAGATTTTGAACAAATGTTCTCTGGATTTGATTTTACTACTGGTTGAAGAACTTGCTAAAACTATACGAGAACTAGAGGAAGAAATTTTCACCACCAAACGAGAATTATCTGAAAGAATGGATGAGGACCAATGGAAAAGAATTTTGGAAGACATCAACATACGATTAGACAAATACGGAAAGGAACTACAAGAAACAAAGCTGAGGAAGTTTAAACGCGATACTATCGATTATAAACTTAATGAAACATACACGTGGGCAGAAGTTTATGCAAAAAGGAGGTTCACTGGTAGGAAGCAACAGCCGACTTCTTCAGAGGAGAGTGTTGTATCGGACAGTGATCTCAATATAGCACGCAAAACGATAGTACCGCAATTATCGCAATCAACAGCTCAATCACTCAATATCATTGGGAGTACATCAGGTACATCATCAACTTCTTCTTCTTCTTTTTTAGAAAAGGATCAAGCATCACACAAACCACCGGACATTTACCTTGTACAACAAGAAATAAGACAAGAAGAGGAAAAGGAAAGAGAAAGAGCGATGGAGAAGGAAAGCGAGAGGGAGAAGGAGAGAGAGCTATCGAAAAAAACAGGACTTCGGAGCCAAACAAAAAACTTGTAGTGAATATTTTCAATTACCCACTCTCTGAGTTTGAAGAAAAACTTCTCAATAAAGGCATTTCATTTGTAAGGACATATCAATCGAATGAGCTAGAAACTGAAATTTCATTTTTTAAATTTATGAGAGTTCTCAGATTAAAATATTTCTTCACAGTAGTAAATCCTATTGAAAAATCTGATGAAACAGTTAGATCCTTCAAACGTAAAAGTCAATTTATGTCACCAGTATCACATAAAAGCCTGGATACGTTTGAAGTTTTGGTAAAAGCTGATCTAAATAAAATCAACTACAAACGGAAATTGAACAATCTGACAAGAGCTGAACATAGCACTCTGAAACGGCTGTCAATGAACAAAGCAATAATGATACAGAAAGCAGATAAGGGTGGAGGCCTCGTAATAATGGATTCGATGTTTTACAAAAGAAAGGGAGATGAACATGTAAATGACACCAATACCTATGTTAAACTAAGACAAGATCCAACACCCATGATCACGCAAGGACTGGATGAGATTTTGGATAAGGCAGAAGAACTGCAATGGATAGATAATACCACAAAGCGATATCTAAGACAAATATATCCAAGGAGACCAAAGATCTACTTTCTTCCCAAAATACACAAAGATATCCACGATCCTCCATTCAGGCCGATAGTATCAGGCTGTTCCTCGATATTTGAAAACCCAGGCATCTACATTGACACACACATGCAATCGTTCATCCAAAATTGGCCTACTTATTTACAGGACACATCAGACTTCCTCAGAAGTCTGGCAGAGTTGGACACCACAGGATGTATGGAATGGACTCTATGTACAATAGATGTGACGGCGTTATACACGTCGATACCGCATAAACAAGGGATAGAAGCCATGGAGTGGGCTCTCCTGAGAACTGATAAACCAAACGAACAGAAAATTTTGATTTTACAACTGTTGGAATTTTGTTTACTCAACAGTTATTTTTCATGGCAAGACGAGTACTATAATCAACTGACGGGGACAGCCATGGGCTTCCCGGGGGCATGTATATATGCCAATACATACATGGCAAAATTTGAACTGGATTACATTCTAGAGGATTCCACATGGCAGCAAGGTCTAATCTACTATCGACGCTATATAGACGATATTTTTTTAATTTGGAAGTGTCCCACATCGGAACTTCTCAATAATATCAGCAGTCTAAATCTTGTGGATCCAAGAATTCAATTTACCCATAATGTAAGCAACACTGCACTGCCATTCTTAGATGTCCTAGTCGAAATCAAAAACAATGCCATCGAGACTAGATTATACAAAAAGGCAACGGATAAAAACACAGCTTTGTTGTATTCCAGTTTTCACCCAGCAAGTTTGATAAACAACCTGCCAGTATCGCAATTCATGCGGATCAAACGTATCTCATCTGATTCAGAGCAATGTGACAAGAGTCTACAGGAACAAAAGCAGAAATATCTCGACAGAGGCTACCCAAAAAAATTGCTGGAGGCACATTTAGAGAAGATTAAAACAATCCCAAGGACAGAACTGCTGCAAAAGAAAACTAAAACCACAAGTACCAAAATGGTCTTTGTTTCAAAGTATTCGACTGCATCCAGAGATATAAAAAGAACCATTTAAAAAAGATGGGAGATTCTATTGGCTGAAAAGGACTTTGGTACGCTATTTGAAGAACGTCCACTATTCGCATACAAAAGAGCACAAAACCTCAAGGAACTTCTTAACAAACCAACTTTATTGCAACGGGAATTGGCCCACAAAGGGACAGCGAGGTGTTTTAATTGCAAGAACTGCAATAATGTAATCACAGGAAATATTTTATTACATCCCAGGACAGGTGAAAAGATCTTACTCAGGCATTCCACTAATTGTGACTCAGAACACGTTGTTTATTCGATCAAGTGCCCATGCGGGCTGTTATATATTGGTAAAACCGACAGAAAAATGAAGATAAGGCTCAGTGAGCACAAAAGCCGAATACGCAACAAAAGCTTAACGTCACCCCTCACACAACACTGGATTGAAAAAACCCACAATATTGCTCAACTTCGTTTTCAAATTATTGAGATGGTACCCCAGAGACTGGGTATGGACAATGCAAAGGTACTCTTGCAAAGAGAAGCTTACTGGATCCGGAAATTGCAAACGACGGTTCCGTCAGGACTGAATGACAAAATGGAGATGTCGTGTTTCTTATAGGGTCAAGCCATAAAACATGAGCATGCGCACAAATAAGAAAACTTTAAATTTTTTCACCACATTCCATAAAGACACGTAACATGGCCATTAAATGAGCATGGGTTTGTCCAGGCAGGCAGTGTGTTTCAAGCACATTAACCAATGGTTTTGATAATAAGGCGTAAAGAGGACATGTATATAGATTGTAAATAGGCAGGCAAAAGAAAATTGGAAAGCCATTATTTTGTTATAGCTGCATGCATATGGTTTAAATTCATGTTACACATAAAATAATAGATTTAACATCGACAAAACATACACATGTTTTGCATATTTAAATATGATTCTAAATTTTCTGTTTAACAACAAGTCCTAATAATTCATAAGCACATTAGTATACACGGTAATTATAGGTAATACCGTTTCTCTCCCCTTTTTTCAAGCAAAAGCTTTATTGATCACGAGCACGGACCATATATACAAAGCGTATTAGACACGAACACGGTCTACATCGTTTTTTCGAATATTTCACTGATTATTCGCTGCACATGAATATCTTTTTATTAACTCGGTGCACAAAAATAAATTCATTTGGTATGCTCGTTGCACACTAGTTCGTCATAGGAATATCTCATCAGACAAACTAAGTAGTCTGTCGGCTATTTTCACTCTCCACCAATGTGGGAACTTAAAAAGTGAGGAAGGACGCGCACGCCCGTCGGAGGTTTCAGTTAGCAAACATGGCGATGGAGGAACTATCTTGATTAGAACCTCACGTTAATCGGACGGTAAGCCTTGATTTGGCGTTTCTCTAAGTATTAACTTTGGATTCACGGTTTAAACTCGTGGAGGGAACTCAATAGTTTTGGTTTTTTTTGCTTTCAGTATTTTGCGTGAAAAACGGCCGCAAGATCGAAGCCTGCACGTTAGACTTGCAGGTAAACGAGCTTTATGTCTATTTTACTCCAATAGGTTAGCGCATAAATGTATATGAGTACTGACATCAAGTATTTGATTGATTCAGGTTGTGTTCACGCGGTACAAGCTTCACAGTATTCGCAGGTGAGCCATATATTCTCTCTTATTTTAAAGAGCAGATATGCATTCATTAAAATGTTTTGAGACGTGTGGTCAATCGGTTTTTCTATCACTTTTTGTTTACTGCAACATAGGACTGCCGCTAAAAACGTCTTTTTCAGGTAAAGCCTTATTTTGCATGTAGCTACCTTAACACTTGACATTAAATAGGCCAGCTTTGCACATAAAATTGGATTATTTAATGTACTTATCTCGGTTTTTTCACAGACAATTGTGTCAAATAGTTCTAGAAAGTAGAACACAGGATACATGTTGCTCCTTAGGACTTAGGTAAGAGTGGTTAAGTTCATAGTTTTTGAAGACATGAAAGATTTAATATTGTTCAGCCTGTATGATTAATATTCTCCTTGTTTGTATCCTTTTTTTCTTATAGACCCCTGACGAAGGGGCAATTAAGCCCCGAAATGCATTGGGTTGTCCTTTTAAATTTGTGTTTATACACCTGTGTTTTGAGAAAATAGTGTTATGTATAATTTTATGTTATTGTGAAAAATACTATATTGGTCGATTATCGATAATGATGATTATTTGAGAATTATAAATTTTGGTATCAGAACATGATGAAATAAATATCAAATGGTTTAAAGGAACATTAACTTGTGTAGTGCGTACTGGAGTCCCAGTGGTTCACAACACTGGGCCATATACACAACTATGTTGTATGAGTCAAACTAAACATGCACTGTTATTTAACTTATTGTGCACGTTATGTTTGTCATTAACACCTTCTGACATATTCATTATATGAAAATCAAAACACTTTTTTCAGAGCGCTTTGCACAGCACAAGTTACGTTTTTTTTTTTGTTTTTTTTTTTACATGAGGACACACACTTTTATTTTTAGGCACGGGGAGATTAAGGGATTTGCCCAGAATCACAGGAGGTTTTGGCGTCGTTAACCGAGACTCGGACCCAGATCCCCAGGTCCGAGGTCGAGCGCCTTAACCGTTAGGCTAAACCATTTTCTTTTCCGTATTTTAATACTTTGCTTTTTTCATTGCCTTTTTTTTACCTTTACCCTTTAATCTTTCGCTCGTTTTGACATTATTGTTCCCCTTATTTGAACCTCTGCCAGTTTTTATTCTCTTCCTCTCATGTTATTTCGTTACAATTCGATGTGCTTCAGCAATAGTTTCTTTGCTTTCACGTTTATTAACTTAATTGCCATTTCCATTACGGTTCATTCTATTTATTTCTGTCTGTCTCTCTTCGTGTAAAAGTTTCTGATTATTTATTGCCAGAGCCGAGTTTGGCTTCCTGTTGAATCGTGTATCCCTGCACTCAGCCCGAGCAGTGATCAACTGCTTCTGTCTGAACCTGCCCGGGCTGAGTTTCATTTCCGAAAAGTGCCGAAGAGCCGGAAGCAAGATATCTCGTCTTTAACATCAGAGGATGCAGACATGTTCAGAAGTATATATGCTGTGTCATGGCTCTCATCTCCGGCAGAAGGGAGATGTACTGAAGTTTAGGTGTGCAGTTTCTTTTCATCTCATGAATATGAATCCCTACTGGATGTCATGGTGTAGACTGCAGTTTCTAACATATCCGGTCTATTGTCTGAACACTTCATGAAGCATGGTGATGAATGCATCCTTCCGATGTCGCCGGAACTTCATGTTTGAGGGACATGTTCACAAATGTCTTACATCCTGTGACGTTGTTGTTTTATGTGTGGCGCCGCAGCCAGGGCGACTGACGCTGGAATCTGGGGACCACGGTTCGATCCCCGGCTCCGGCGGCAGGTTAGCCCAGCACCATGTGACTCTGGGCAATAGCTCGCTTAATCTTCCCGACGGCCCCCAGCGCCTAGAGACCCTTACGGGTGATTGTGCGCTTTACAAATGTGGACTTTACTTTACTTTATGTAAGTATATTCTGAAGAATGGGTGCCCATCTCTCCCCCCATAAGATATCCGACACCATTTATGAAAGCTCCAGTTTAATATCAAGCATCGTAACACCTACCGTTTCCCCCCCCCCCCCCGTCTCCCAGGCTACCCCCCCCGCCCCGGGTATGTTGGGTGTGAAATGCACAAAGAAATGAAGGTCCTCAACGAAGAGGCAAAAATAAAATGTATATGTTTGACAATATGAAAGTGATGTAAAATGTAGGTCGATTTACATAATGATTTTATAAAATTGTTTAAAGATGATATTCTTTCATGAATATGTTATAGGTTAGTATTATTTTTAAATCTGGTTATTTTTTTTCCCCTTTTTCTTGTTTTCACCAACCAGGATACACGTGGCTACTCCAGAAGAAGGCGCTGGTCGCCGAAACGCGCGTAGAGAATTCATTAGTTAATGCCACAGTTTTATAAATTTCTCCCATTTTATGTTTGAGAATCAATGTGTTTGAGATTTCATAAATATGGTTTGAATGTTACTTTTGTTGTTAATTTTATTGATTTAAAAAAAAAAAAATCTCCCTTTTTAAAGTCCTTTTGATATATATGATTTGTATTAGTGTTTGTGATTCCTTTTTTAATCGAATTAGTAATAAAATTTGAAGTCAGACCTACCTACATTCCTTCCTCATTTGTGTAATCCTTTATCAACATTATCAATTTGTCACTCAAGTGCCTTGGTTGTTACTTTTCGCTCCACAAATGTCTTACAATCAGGGCCAAAGATTGTGGGAAAATCTTTAATGTTTGATTAAAAAAAAGATTCCATTTCTCCAGTGTTTACAGACAAATACCGATTGAAAACCATGTTTTTTTCTCTATGAATTTATTTTAAATGAAAACAGAAGAATACAGGTAATTGTCCTGTTTTTCCATGACTCACCATGCTCTCTGTCATTTAAGACGTCCATGGGAATACCTGTGCAGATTGACAGCAAGGAGACTTATAACAACTGATGAAATAATCTTAAATTAATTTAAAGGTGCAAAGTGATTGCACTATAATGATTGAATGTTCATGCAAGTTGCAAGAATTGGACTGTACCGCGACGAGCAAGTTGGGTGGAGCAGGATGTCACTGCTGTACTACGAAAAGCTGGTTGGGCATCACAGATTGTTGTTGCTAGTGTATTGCATTAGCAGTCATCATGGGCTGCTGATGCAGTAGCGTGAAGTGTAGAAGTTGCCCTGTCGGTCACTGTAGCGTGAACGGCAGGCCTCACTGGAACTCCATATTGGCGGTCATCACAGTCAGCAGAGTCTGGGCATGAAGTTGCAGTTCGCGGTCGTGAACAGCCCAAACTTTAGGATTCCACTTTCCTTCTTGGAAGGGGCTCAGATTGAGGCCAACCACTGGTCCAGGACATGGAAGGCATCTTTGGGGAACAAGAACGCACTCCAGCAAAGTCCAGCAGGGCTTAGACAGGGCCAGCTACAGGTCGAGGTAGGTCTAACTGCAGCAGGCCAGCTGGGCCATTGCAGGGAGGCCTCTGGAGCTTGTTATGGTCCCATAGCTCAAACAGGAGGTCGGCCAACTGGCCCTTCGACTCACTAATGTTAGGCTGAGATGAAGGTAAGCAGGTCCAGTGTTAGACCTGTCATTCTTGGCATGGTTTCCCCCTAACCTTTAGCCTTCAACCCTCCTGTATGCTGACTTCATTTTTGCAGGCTTTAGGGACTCTGCATACTTTATCACTGCTAATGAGTGTGAAAGTGCTTGTGCTCTCTCCTTAAAACATAGTATATTTGGCATATTTTTTTAGTTGTAAATCCCTAGTAAAGTGGCACTACCTGAGCCCAGCGCCTGTAATTAAATGCTAACATAAGGCCTGCACCACTGATTGTGAAAAGTACTTAACTAGCGCTTTAAACATGTCGCCGGTTGTCCACAGGAGCCTCTGTGTGCAGTTTTCAAAATGCCATGTTAAACTTCCAAAATACACCCTTTTCCATGCCCAACGCTTCCTCTTTAATAAATAGGTCACCCTTAAGGTAGGCACTGGACAGCCCGGAGGGCAGGATGCAGTGTTTTTAAAAGGTTGGACATGTACTTTTTAGTTTTACATGCTCTGGTAGTGAAAATCTCTTAAATTTGTTCTTTACTACTGCAAGACCAGCCTCTCTGATTCTATAACATTGGAGTTACCTTATTACATTTAACAAGTGATCATTTCCAAATGAGAGCAGGTGAACAATTCATTGTGTTGTCTTTGGGATTGTAATGAAAAATCCTCTCTTATGGTGATGTTTGATTTTAAATTACAATTTTGAGCATGCCACTTTTATAAAGTTAGCAATTTTCTGCCTTAGCCATTTAGTACCTGTAGTCTGTCTCTGGGTCACATGACTGGGCATAGCTGATAGTTGGGCGTTGTGTATTTCTACTAAATGGCCACACACAATAGCGAGCTCAGGTGTGCTTGGAAGGGTGGAGCTGGGCACAGCCCTACATTCACTTGAATAGGCTGCGTCTCCTTACCCACGCACACAAAGCTCTTCACGATCAAGGCCCGAGCTACCTCAACAACCGCATCAACTTCTACGCTCCAAACGACACCTCCGATCAGCCAGTCACACCCTCGCCGCCGTCCCCCGCATCCGAAGAACGACAACAGGAGGAAGGTCCTTCTCCTACCTGGCCGCCAAGACCTGGAACTCCCTCCCGAACCACCTGCGCCTGACCCAAGACCACCTCGCTTCAGGAAGAAGCTCAAGACCTGGCTGTTCGGGCAGTAGCAGCACCCCCCCCCCCCTAGCGCCTTGAGACCCTCCGGGTAAGTAGAGCGCTCTATAAATGCCTATGATTGATTGATTGATCCTGGTTCAACACAAAGGGCTGCATACCCCCTGTAGTTAGTCTGGAGCGAGGGGAGGGAAGGCAGGATACCGGTGGACTTATAAAGGAAACCTTTAGAAGTTTTTCCCACTTCAAAGATTCCAACTCTTCAGTACACTTCTGGACCTGTAGATACTCTCCCATGAAGAAGGACTGCTGTGCTGTGCTACGGAGCTGAACGGACTGCCACTCTGCTGGACTGCTGCCCTGAATAACTTCTTCTCTGCTGCCCTGCTGTGCTGGAATGAAGCCTGCTTCCCTCTTGGCTGGGTGAGAAGTTCTGAACCTGCATCTGTTGAAACCAGGACCCCAGGGCTAGATGACCAGCCTTCTGACTAGAACATCAGGGACAGAACGCTCCAAAAACCCTGAATCCAGTACCTGGAGTTCGCCATCTGTGAGCCATAACCTGTAAAGTGATGCCACCCTAGACCCTTGGAAGTGGGCTAGAAGGTGCTCTGCTAGCCCAACTGCAGATCAAGCAGAAACAATGCTTTACCTCTGCACACAGTAGAATATCAAAGCAAAACAAAAGGGGATGATGGACGGAGTGTTGAACATTGCAAGCGCTCACCCCGAGTCAACTGATCTGGGTTGAATCCATCATTATTCTTTAGCTCACTCTGCCACCTCAGTTCAGACATGGCCACATGCAAATCAGTCTGACCCTGTGCCTCATGGGAACAGTACAGCCCGAACTGACAAGCCATCTCTACCTTGGACCGGCAACAAGCATCCTGGGACCTGTTTCTGCCTAATCATCCGTCATCAGCAAGGCTAGCTGGAATCCAGTGGCAAAGTGAGCAAGGGACCCACGTCTGGCCATACCCTGCCAACATAGGGTAAACAAAGCAAAATCAAAGGGGATGATGGAGTGAGTGTTGAACATTGCAAGCCCTCATCCCAGTCTACGGATCTGTGTTTAATCCATCATCATTCTTTAGCTCACTCTGCCACCCCAGTTCAGACATGGCCATATGCAAATCAGTCTGACCCTGTGCCTCATGGGAACAGTCCAGCCCAAACTTCCAAGCCATGTCTTCCCTGGACTGGAAACAAGCATCCTGGGACCGGTTTTAGGCTAATCAGCCGTCATCAGCCAGGCTAGCTTGAATCCAGTGGCAAAGTGAGCAGGGGACCCAAGTCTGGGCAGACCCTGCCAACTTAGGGCGAACAAAGCAGAACCAAAGGGAATGATGGGTGGAGTGTTGAACATTGCAAGCACTCACCACCAGTCAACTGATCTGGGTTTAATCAATCTGGTTAGCTGGGAGCTAGTGGGTGAAGTCTGTTGTCCTTGAGACTTCAGCAGGAGGCAAGTTCTTTTCTCAAGCCTTTGGAGATCCTTACAAGTTGATGAAAGTACACACGAAGTTCCTCTCTCTTTTCTTTGGCAGTCAGGCAACCACTGCAGGCCAATCCCCCAAGCAGCACTTCAGCTTAGGGACAGTCTCTCATCAGTCTCTCTGGTTGTGCTCCTCAGCAAAGGTTTCTTCTTCTTGTCCAAAACTGATCAAATGCTCTGGGGTCTGGGTCCCTCTTTTTTACACAGTTTCTCTTTGTTCTCTGAAGGCAGAGAGGCCTTTGCCTAGTCCAAAGCAGTTCTGGTTAGTCCTGGAGCACTCTGTTTATATGACTCCTTCTTTCCTTTCACAGTGCAGGGCAAAGACATCAGATGCACCACAGGAGGTGGAGCCAGAATTGTGGAGGGAAGGCAAAGCCCTATTCAGGTCCCAGGTGCAGCTCTTCCCTCACATCTAGATGCAGAATCCCCCAACCCCTGTCACTCAAACTCCAGACAATGAATACACAACCTATCAGAGGCAGGCTTGAATAGTTTAGACAAGAAAATACCTACTTTCTAAAAGTGGTATTTTCAAACACAGAATGTTAAAACCAACTTCACTAAAAGATGTATTTTACCATTCTGTGTTCAGGCATACTAAACTCAAATTTCTCGCTAGTTCCCTGAATCAGTTAGGATTATAAGATGTAATAATCAAACTGGCCATTCTGGCCTATGGGGAATATATAGCCTTACAATAGTGAACAACGAAAATGGCTGTAATTCACTATTAGGACATGCGACCCACATTAGGACTTGTCTTAACTTATACTTACAATGCACCCTGCCCTTGGGCTTACCCTAGGGGTGTATGATATGAAGAAAATGGAAGGTCTAGGGACTGGCAAGTGGGTGCACTTGCTCAGTCAGCATGGCGGTACCAGACCACACACAGGCTCTGCAATGGCAGACCTGAGACACACTTTTACAAGCTGCTTCCGTGGGTGGCACACCCAGTGCTGCAAGCCCACCAGCAGCATTTGGTTTACAAGCCTTGGGCACACTCAGTGCACTGTACTAGGGTCTGATAAGTAAACCAAACCAGCCAATCATGAAGTCACTAATCCATATATCAATTCATAATAGGGAGAGCATATGCACTTTAGCACTGATCCGCAGTGATAAAGTGCCCAGAGTCATAAAACCAACAAAAACAGGTCAGCAAAACTACAGGAGGAAGGCACAAAATTCAAGGAGGACCCTGCAAAAAGGGGCAAGTCCAACACAACCCCTTTCCAGCCAAAACGCATGGTAGACCAATCACTACCTTGATGGGCTTCCCTGCTTTGGGCGATAGAACCTGGACCTGGCCCGCAACTGCAGGGGCATACTTCAGTTCTATGCCAATCTGAACCGATTGGAATCCCTCTGTCCATACTCTCAGGGCCCACCAAACTAATCCATGGGGAACCCTTCTCCTCACCTGTGGACACCACTTGTGCAGCATCTAACTTTAACGTGCTCACAGGTGTGTCCCAACAGAAAGATGGCAAGCCAGCCACAGTGGCCACTGACGGTAGTCAGGGATGAGACCCAGTCCTTATGCCTCTCAGGGCTCCCAAACCTCTGTGGCATCAGAGAGTGGGGGAAGTAGCCCCAGGTGCTTGGCACCTTTTGTCCACTCTCCCTCCTGTCAGGTCAGGCATGACATCCTGACACTGACCCACCAGCCCCAGGCCTGTACCCAGCAGCTGGACAAGAGACTGGGGTGGTGTCTCCCATACCCGGTCTTCCTTCTTGGGGCTCTGTACACTCCCATCGGGAGCAGTACCCCCTTCCAGAATTGTCAGGGTGCCTGTAGCAGGCGTCCTGCAAAATTCACCCACGAGTTCAGGGGTTCTATCCTGCAACTGGGCTTCCAGGTCAGGGGGACACCCTGAACCGGGCCCTTCAACCTAGGGTCTAACCCCTCCATTTGAACCTGGGTCAGAGACGAGGACTCCCTCCCTCTGCACCCCCTTCCCCAGCACTGCACCTTTCCAACTGGAGTGGCACCCCTAGAAGCTACATCGGTCCGGACACTGATTACAGTTGCCCCATCCTGCAGGTCAGACAACACTTGAACCTGGCTTCCCAACCCAGGGACCAACCCCTGCAGTTGAACACTTGCCCGATGTACCAGGACTTCATTGAGAGCACATAGGGTAACACATAACTCATGTGTTGTGTGATAGTCTTCCTGGCACAGATCTCCCGACCCCTGTCCATCTGACAGTGCACGAAGATCCCCTAGGACAGAAGTGGTGTCACAATGGTCATTCACTGGTGACTCAGCTCTTCTGGCTGGCCCCTGACCCACTGGTTCTTCCACTGGGGACTCCTTCCCCCTTTCACCCCTCAGTCTGTACTTCTGCACCCTCCACCTAGGAGCAGCACTGCCAGACACCAACACTGATGGAGGCCTGCTTACAGACACTCCCAGTTAAACAGACACTAGGGGATCCCCCTTAACAGGTGGCCCATCAGGACAACCTAGACTCCCTACCTGGTGTTCCCTTAAAGAACCATCCAGGCCCTGAGACTGGGTTTCAGGCACATTGGGACATGCAGCCCACACTCAATCCTTCTCCACTGAGGGAGGATGTGAGTCCCTACACCCCTCCCACTACAGTAGGACCTAGTTGCGCTACACTGAACCTCTTCCCCCCACTCTGGGCTGGAAGATACCTGAGCCACTCCCCAATGTCTCTCCAGACCCTCTGGAATCCACCCAAAGGTCTGCCTCCAATGTGAGCTCCCTGGGGTCAGAGAACTCACTCTCCAACAGGTGTTGGCATAGCTCTGGAAAACAGGGACTTACAATATGCTCTCCCGCAATTAGATCACACAGCCCCCCACAGGGGTTAACCAAACTATCCTTCCCCTCACCATCCAGTGCCTCGCACACATACTCCACACCACTCTCTTGAGATTGGCAAGACAGTATCTGACTCTCTCTGTCACTCAACCCACACTCTTCTGGGCGGTCTTCACACTCACATACCAGGACTTTAACCTTGGGGGAACCTCTCTCCCTGCACCTCTCATCTAGAGTCAGTCAGTAGAGTGTCCCTCCCACCACTAGAACCCTTAACCCCTGCGTCAGTTACCCCATTCTCCTCAGGGACACTGCGCACTACTGGAGCTACCTTATGTCCTCCTGGTGTACGTTAACCCCGTCCAAGTCAGGCGCCAAATCTCTAGGTGTGTGTACTACTCCCTCAACATTAGAAAACTTAATTCTGCTGCCACCATCTGAGCTGGATTCCACCTCCAACTCAGCAAATCTCACACTCTGAGCTACACACATTTCTTGTTGCTGGGCTGAGACACTCATGGCCTCAAGCCTCTTGATCTACAAATCAAGCTCCCTCATTCTTAAATCAAGCTCAAACTGTATTTTCTTTTCCTCTAGGGCCAATCTCTTATTTTCCAGCTCTAGTTGCCCACACATTTTGAGCTTGGCAAGCTCCATCTTGTTTATCCTGTTTTCCTTCCTGTTCACCAGCTCCTCTGGGGACAGGCTCGCTGCAGAGACACTGCTACCTGCTGGGGAAGGTACTCTCCTCCCCTGTGGACCCAATGGCCCCTCCAGCTGCCCATCTGCATTCTCAGCCCCTTCCTCAGGGGTATTCCTTTCTTTGACCCAGGCCCTCAGCACCTTTTGGTACTCATCCTTGTAATGTGATGTAATGTAAAGTGTATACTTGTAAAGCGCACTGTTGCCAGCCGGCGTCCTGGCGCTGTATACCGCTGGGGAACCCGTCCTGGCTTTCCCTGTGGGATGGTCCCTGCTGGGAATCCCCAAGGTGGAGCCAGGCATCCCCTGCGTTGATGGGGCCGTTGTGGAGATTAGGCAAGCTAATGCCCAGGGTTGCCGAGTGGGACCCCTAGTTAGAGTAGGCACCGAGGCGAGAATTATCGAGTCCGCTGACCCTAGTCAACGACCCTGCCGCGTCGGGAATCGAACCCTGGTCCAGGGCCGACTTCTGCTTCCGGGTCTGCCGCCTTTAACCAGTGAGCCACACCACTCCTTCTTGGAGAGTCCGGTCATTGAAACTTGGACTCTTCTGCAGAAATGCTTAAGCAGTCTTAAGTTGTAGCATTCTAGTCTCTCCTCTTCCCAATCACAATCAACAGATGCTATGGATCCTGAGTTACTCACGGTGGTTAAACTTGGCAGTTCTTGGCAAAAATAGAAAATCCAAGGAAAACAATCTACCAAAAACTATGTGGTCGCATTTGGGCTGCACTCACTAGCAGTGTTCACCAATCACAGTGTAAGAGTCACAAATGCAAGTCCAGAATCCTCACCGCTGACCACCAATGTTAGACTTAGGGGTCTCAAGTTGGCACAGGTAGGTACAAATAAGGACCCTGGCGTTTAGTCAGGGTAAGGGGGTACACTCCTAAAATAACCCCTGTTCACCCCCTTGGTAGCTTGGCACGAGCAGACAGGCTTATCTCAGAGGCAGTGTGTAAAGCACTTGTGCACACATACAGTAATCAAGTGACAACACTACAGATGGACACCACACAAGTTGTATATTAAAAATAAGTATCCTTTAGATAGATTTAACACAAGACCACAAACGACAAAAATCTACAATACCGTACTTAAACTGCTAGAATTAGCTTAGTTCTCTCTTGGATGCAAAAGGAGACACTGAGTCAATGGGCCATATACATCAACATTTCGTTTTGCAATTCCTAAATAGCGATTTTTAAGGAATCGCTATTTAGAAATCGCAAAATGGTATGTATGTAGGAAATCGCTTCTTTTTAGCAATTCCTTAAAATTCCTTAATTGCGATTAGCAAATAGCTAATCGCAATTAAGGAATAATTTCCCAGTCATTTCTATGGGCCAGGAGGCCATAGGAATGAAGGGAAAATTTGCGAATCGCAATTTGCTAATCGCAAATTGTGAATATTTTCAAGGGTGCAGGGGTGTCTCAAGAACACCCTGCTGCACCCCTGAAAATGACATGTGTGCACATATGGCGCACATACATGCCCTAAGAGCATGTATGAGCGTCACATGGCACCTTTTGATTTTGAAAAAAATGCTTTTTTAAAAGAATTCGCAACTTACCACCAACTAGAAGTTGGTGGTAATTTGCGATTCCTTAATGGCATTTTGGAATGTTTTTTTCCTTGATGCATTGCATTTAAGGAATCGCAAAATTTGCAATTCCTTAAATGCAATCGCAAAGTAAGGAATGGCAAATTTAGCGATTCCTTATTTTGCACCAAAAATGTTTCATACATACCATTTAGCGAAAATGGGTTCGCAAACGCCGGAATTCAGCGAATTTCGGCGTTTGCGAACCAATTTTGCCTTCATACATTGTACAATGTACCTTAAAATGCGTAACGCAATACAACGCGTCGGTTCCTTACACGCAAGAACGGTGCTACGTCGGTTCCCTACTGCTGCGTAGGGGGCGGTAATGCGTTGGTTCTTCTCTGCGAGGGGAGGTGATGTGTTGGTTTCTTACTGCGCTTCCGTGGCAATGCGGCAAGCAACACCGTGATGCGAAAGAATATTTTCGCGCAAATGAATAAAGATGTTGTCTTCTTCTTGGTGTGATACGATGCGGACCGCAACGGGCCCTGCGACACGCTTCCCGGTGATGCAGCGGCATCTGCTTTGACGTCGATCCTCTTCTCCGGCGATGCGGGGTGCTTTGACAATGAT
This sequence comes from Lissotriton helveticus, assembly GCF_964261635.1. Classification (NCBI taxonomy): domain Eukaryota; kingdom Metazoa; phylum Chordata; class Amphibia; order Caudata; family Salamandridae; genus Lissotriton; species Lissotriton helveticus. The sequence goes on from NC_136063.1 coordinate 2,074,015,036, forward strand.
GCGAGCCATGACAGGCCCTGCGACACGCTTCCCGGTGATGCGGCGGTGTCTGCTGCAACGTCAATCCTCTTTTCCAGCGATGCGCGGTGCTACAACAACGATGCGGCCCTGCGACACGCTTCCCGGTGATGCGGCGCCGTCTGCTGCGACGTCGATCCTCGTCTCCAGCGGTGCGAGGCGCTTTGGGAGCCTTGCGAGGACTCAGCGGTTGTTGGGGGCCACGACAGGCCCTGCGACATGCTTCCAGGTGATGCGGCGGTGCCTGCGGTGACGTCAATCCTCTTCTCTGGCGAGGCGCTCTCGTGTTGTGAAGCAACAGCGGCAGTTCGGCGTCATGCTTCTTGCTCATGAGTCACGCTTCCAGCTCCTTGCAATGCGCAGTTCCTCAAAAAGTCCAGCACAACTGCAGGCACTTCCAAAGAACTCTTGGGGAGCTGGTCGGTGAAATCTGTTGTCCCTGACACTGCAGCAGGAGGCAAGCTCTTTTCTCATGCCCTTGGAGATCCTTACAAGTTAATGAAAGTACACACAAAGATCCTCTCTCCTTTCTTTGACAGGCAACCACTGCAGGTCGATCCCCCAAACAGCCCTTCAGCTTAGGAATAGTCTTTCCTCAGTCTCTCTGGAGAACGTCAATGCCACCTATCTAGATGAAATTACTGTCTTCAGCTCTAGCTGAGAGGACGACCTATACCACCGCAGGGAAGTACTTCAGGGTCAGTAGAGTGCAATTCTAGTGAAGGCTTCTGTCAAAGTTGTGGATGACTAATGCATCCAACACTGCATCCTGCCTTGACTGATTTTGTAAAAAATCAGTTTTGAGGTTGTCCTTTGAAGTAAGATTGGACACTGTTGCAATTGTGGGACCTTTTTGCCACAATCCCCATTGTGCTATTATCTATTTTGAAGTTACTTCCAGAAAAAGTGTTGACATTCTCTTGATTGTGGGACTTCCTGCCCCAATCTTTTGCTGTCTCCTCTACATATTTTACATCCTGATGATGACCCTGCTATAAATATCAATGCTCAGGGTTCGAAACATTGACAAATAAAATATGTGTACTGTGCTTTTAGAAAATTGATGGTGGCTATCAACACTCGTTGTGTGGGTGTTGCCTTCAAGCATTCTATTATCCCTATCAGCCATGTGTATGTATTTCTATTCATAGCCCATATGTACTTTTTCACCATATATTACTCTCACTACACTGTCACCTTTTGGGAGCACCTTGTTTCTAAGAAAAAATAAATATTGAATTATACTGCTAAAATTCATTGTGTATATTTAATAATGGAATATCTTTAAGTAAATGCACGCCTAACTGAAACTCGTTGACTGAGGATTTCTTCTACCCCTGGTGTAATACTATTTCCGTGGAACATTTTTTTCTAATAATTATTCGGGGTCAGGAAAGGGCAGGCCAGACTATCAACCTCAGTAACTGCCAGACAGGGCAGAGTTCAGTGGTCTACTTGGGACACCCAGTGAGAAGAAGCAAGGTGCAGCCCCTCAAGGCCAATTATTGAAACCATTCTGGCATGGGAATCTCCCTCCAAGACCCTAATCGGATGAAGATGTGCATGAATGTTTTTGATACCCTGAAGAAGGACATATGCACAGCAGCCATGCTCAAGGCCCCAGATTGTTCCAGAGAATCATTGTACAAACCAATGCCTCAAAGCAAAAGAAGAGGGCCTGGAACAACCTATAGTGCAACATAAGAGGAAGCCTTTGCAGCGGTCTGGACACTAAAGAACCTGAGTCCATAGCTGTTTGGTGCCGCTTTCGGGTTCAGACATACCACAGACCCCTCAGATGAGGGATGAGAATACTAAACTTCTGAGGTGGTCCATTTTCCTACAGGGAATAGACTTTACAGTGAAGCAGACCACGCCAATTCTCATGGTCTCTTTCTGCCTTAGTGAGGAGTGCTCCCAGGGGGTTTACCAAAAATAGAAACTGAAAACAGGAAAGCCTAGGTATATGTTATCTGGATTTTTAAGGTGCAAGTTATCACTGAGGGGTATCCAGGTACTGGAGCAGGTGTGAAAGTCATCTGCTGGGCGTTAGTTGAACAGCCAGGTCTTCAACTTCTTGTGGAATTCCAGAAGTGAGGAGGATGCTCTTATGTGTAGAGGGATGTATTTCCACATTTCGGGTGCCATGTAGGAGAAGGCTAGGCCTCCTGTTCTGCTGTGGATGCAAGAGGTGTGTTCAAGAGAGAGTGAGAAAGGGCGTACGTGTTCAGTGGGCTGATGGAAGTGGAGGCAGCTTTTGAGGTAGGTTGGTCTAACGTTGTGCAGTGCCTTGTATGAGGAATTGGCAGCTTTTGTGTATCAGACAGCAGTGGAAGATAGGCAACATTTGGGTTCACCATGGGTGATCTAGGACAAGTCTAGCAGCAGCATTCTGGATTGTCTAAACACAGTGGAGGAGGTGCTTGGGAATTCTGACTATTAGTGCGTTGCCATAGTCAAGTCTGCTGGTGGCTGGGGCTTGAGTGACAGTACTCATGAAAATACAATCCATCTGAAGATTTATTTTTAAGGGTGCATAGTGTGTGAAAGAAGAAGGAGCTGACTGTGTTCACCTATACAGCTATGCTGAGTTTGTCACTAAAGTTAATTCCAAGATTATGTGTAAGGTTAGAGAGTGATGGTGTTGTACTGAGCTCTGATGGCCACCAGAGACCCAAATCTGATGGCCACCCGGAGATCAGCACTTCTGTCTTGTCCGTGTTGAGTTTCAGGCCGTTGGTTCTCATCTATTCTGCTACATGGATTACACATTTGGTGAAGTAGACCTGGTCATGGGGGACTTCTCTCACACTGGGAGGATTAGCTGAGTGTTACCGATGTTGGAAATGATGGAGTTGCTGCAAGATTTGATGACGTCTGCAAAGTGGTGTCATGTAAATGTTGAACAGGGTTGGGCTTCGGTATGATCCTTGAGAGAATTTGCAGATCAGATCCTTGGGTTTTGATGTGTAGGGGAAGAGTCTGACTTGCTGTGTTCTTCTTGTGAGGAAGGAACATATCCATTCAAGGTCTGAACCTTGGATGCTTGTATCTTTTAATCTTTTGATGAGGCTGGAGTCTGATGTGGTGTAAAATGCTGTTGAGAGGTTCAGCAGTATGAGGGCAGCAGTCTTTCCTCGGTCTAGAAGGGTGTGGATGTCATCTGTGGCATTGATGAGCACTATCTCCATACTGCATTGCTACGAAAGTCCTTAGGGTTCAGTTGTTTTTAAAAGTTATGGTAGATCATCTCAATTTTCCTATTGAAGTAGTTCTATCCCCTTTGCTGCTAGGCCTTTTCCCCTCCTGTGCTAAGCCTTTTTTGGCTATTTAGGGTAGTGCGCGCTTAGGCCCCTGTAACTTTTTGACCACATAAGGTATCCACGACAATTTTGCGTCCTTTTATTCCAACATCATAGGGATTGTAAAGGTATCCAGGGTTTGAGGATTCCCTTGGAGGGGTCCCAGAAATTAAGCAAAATACAGTAAACTTTTTGGTTTTTTCAGAAAAATGAGTGTAAACGTGCTGCAAATGAAAGCCTGCGTGTTTTTCCCTGCAAAGGTTATCAAAAAAGGGTTTGTGGGGCTGAAATCACAATTTCCCCAGCTTTTAGGGAATGACAGTCTTTTGTCAGAGAACCAACATTTTTCACACAGTTTTGGCATTTTTCTGGGACATAGCCTATTTTTGCTATTTTTAGTGCTTTCAACCTCCTTCCAGTTAATGGTAAAAATGAGTATGAAAGCAATAATGGATCCTGGAAATCTATACATTTTAGAAAAGTAGACAACATTCTGCATTCAGAATTTGTCTAAATCCATGAAGGTTTCTTTATAGAAACTAACAGTTAAATATTGGAAAAAATTGAAAATGAGTTGACAAAAACAGCCTTTTCTCTCAACGTTTTCACCTGTAACTTCTTGTAATCATGACAGCTTTTTGAAATCAATATACCGTTACATCCGCTGGACCTTCCTGGTTGTGGGGATATATTGGACTTGTAGGTTCACCAAGAACCCGACGAACCCAGAGCCAAATACTGAGCATCAACTTGCAATGGTATTTTATTATCTACCGGGTATAGAGCAATTATTCTGGGAAAATGTATACATGGAAAAATCGGTATGAAAGACACCTATGTATTTCTGAATTGGGTACAAATTATAGAGGTTAGAAACAGTATATATTTGCACATTTTCAAAATTGGGAATACCCATACTAGCATGAGAAATATTGGTCATTTTTCAAAATGACTTCTTTTTTACACAATGTCTTTCATTTGGAAGGGAGAAATGCATGAAAACTCAGTAGGTAATAACAGTTGATTTACAAATCTGAATTACTCTAAGTCTCCCGATAAAAACGGTACCTCACTAGTGTGGGTCGGCCTTGTGCCCACGACAGGAAGCGGCGCAAAACGCAACGTGGTCGCACCTCATTTTCGTATTGAAAAATTGCCTTTTTTTTGCAAAGTGCCTAGCTGTAGATTTTTAACCCTAGCTCTGCCGGCACCTAGGGAAACCTAGCAATCCTATACATGTCTGAAAACTAGACACCCAGGGCAATCCATAATGGGGTGATTTGACTGCCTTCCACCAGTTCTGTTACCCAGAAACCGTTGCAAACTTAAAAAATGGTCCAAAAAACACATTTTCTCCACATTTCTGTGATGGAAAGTTCTGGAATCTGCGTGTATCTACAAATTTCCTTCCACCCTGTATTCCCCAAAGTCTTACGAGAAAAATGGTACCCCACTTGTGTGGGTCGGCCTAGTGACTGCGACAAGAAATGGTGCAAAACACAACATGGTCACACCTCAATTTCGCTGTGAAAACTGACCCTTTCTTGGCAAAGTGCCTAGCTGTAGTTTTTGAACCCTAGCTCTACCGGCACCTAGGGAAACCTAGCAAACCTATACATTTTTGAAAAGTAGACACCCACGGGAATCAAGGATGGGGTGACTTGACTGCCTCCCACCAGGTTCTGTTAAAAGCAGGTGTTTTTGACATAGGCAATTTTGAAGTCGCCTCACTACGTATTGGTCCCTTGCCTGTCGCGGGTACTTGGGCCTCCCACACAAGTGAGGCACCATTTTTATCGGGAGACCTAGGGGAACGTTGGGTGGTAGGAAATTTGTGTGAGCCCAATGATGCCACGCTTTCCCACACAAAAATGTGTGAAAAAATTAGTTTTTTACGTCTAAAACTGAAGTTTGAAAAGGATTATGGGTAAGCGAACGTTGGGGGATCCATGCAAGCCATACCTCCTTGAAAGCCCCCGGGTATCTAGTTTTCAGAAATGTGTGGGTCTGATAGGTTTCCCTAGATGGCCGCCGAGCACAGGACCAAAAACCCAGGTGACCTCCCTTGCAAAACCAAATTGTTTTGACTTAATTATGTGTTCATTTCTACACCGTGAGATTTATGGGACAATATTGCATGGAAATTGTGACAGACATTTTCAAGTTTGCAGGACATTGTAGATAAAAAAATAACTTGGAATTCACAAGAGAGATATCACCATATACTCACATGGTTTAACAATAATATCTACATTTAGTAGCTTATTCTTAGCTGGAATGTACACCTTAACAGAGACCCTCAAAAGTCGAACATTCCAGCAAAGCTATCTATGCCTCAAACACACACACACGTACTGGTTGGATTTCGCACGAGGGCGAGTGATGGTTCAGTACATAAAATTTTATTAACAAATGAAATGCTCTGTCAAATGCATAAAAACCGACCCAGTGACTCGCAACTCGTGAGCTGTAAAGCCACGACAAGGCACCAACGATTTTACAGGCCTTTCACGCACCTTTCAAACCTGATACATACAAGACTATTCACACTATCACATTACAACATTCACAAAAAGGGACAAGGTACACCCTGCTTCAGAAAGAGAAAAAAGACAAATATTACTGCACATCCATCTAATCCTCAAGCACACATACATACTGGTTGGATTTGGCACGAGGGTGAGTGATGATTCGGTATATACAATGGTATTAGCAAGTTATTTTCTCAAAAATGAAATGCACTGTTAATAATTGAAAGGATGAGAAACTGAACCATTGACTCACAGCTCGTGAGCTGTAAAGTCACGTCAAGGCACCAACCTCTATACAGGCCATTCATACACCTTTCATACGTATGACACATACAAAACATTCACACCTCCAGCCGCGGGCCCATCACATTACAACACTCACACCAGCAGACAGCGCCATTCAAGGGCCCATCACTTTCACATGCCCACATTCCTCCCACAGCAACTACACAGTGATGGACTGCGTGGAGTGGCGCTCAGCTAGCAGTGTGTGTAGTGACCAACAGAAAGTAACTACTCACACACCGCCAGCCGTGCGCCAGTCCACCCACACCAACATCCAAGCACCAGGCCATGCACATCGCCAGCCTAGCGCCAATCCATGCACTCTACCAGCCAAGCGGCAATCCATGGACACCGCCAGCCGAGCGCCACTCCATGCACAACGCCATCCAAGCCCCACTCCACGCACACCGCAAGCCGAACGCCACTCCACGCATACCGCCAGACAAGCGCCACTCCACGCACACCACCAGCCAAGCACCACTCCACGCACGCCAGCCAGGCGCCACTCCACGCACACCGCAAGCCAAGCGCCACTCCACGCACACCGCAAGCCATGCGCCACTCCACGCATAGTGCCAGCCAAGCGCCACTCCACGCACACCCCCAGCCAAGCGCCACTCCACGCACACCACCAGCCAAGCGCCACTCCACGCACACCGCCAGCCAAGCACCAATCCACGCACACCGCCAGCCAAGCACCAATCCACGCACACCACCAGCCAAGCGCCAATCTACACACACCGCCAGCCAATCCACGCACACCGTCAGCCAAGCGCCAGCCTACACACACCGCCATCACATTTTGAATTTTTTTTACAAAACAAACACAAATAAATTGCAAATAGACACAAATCTAGTAACACAAAATCTGACACTAAATACATTGCACTAATGCCAACCTTAAAACAGAATACAAATTTTAAAAAATACAGACCAGGCAGTTCATTTTACCACTCATGGATACTCCCAACTGGCAATGAAAGGAAGACTGTCTTGATTACTGTGCATTTGAGCTGAAAGTAAAAAATCATTTGATGTATTGTATGAGGATATGACAACAAGTGCGAGTGAACAATGTGATCTACTTCCTCGTGATTCTGGTATTGTTGGAAGATTGTGGAGTTAATACCTGATAATAGGGCATGGAGGTTTAGCAGCCCAGCAGATTTTATACAGTTTGCATGTGTGCACTGCTGAGTGGATGTCTGCTATTTAAAATGCAGCTTTGCCTTGCAGACTCTTTTTAAAAGTAAATCTTTGCTAACTGGCATGACCTACACTATATGTCCCTAGTAGATAACAGGGCAGAGGGATTGGCACTACCTATGAAACCCTAGTATACAATAGGGCATGGATTTTTAGAGGTCAGAAGCTTTGTTTTGCATCCGCATGTGTGCACTGCTGAGTGCCTGAGGTAATTATAAAAGCAGTCCTGCTCTGCAGCATCGCTTTTAACAGTAAATTCACCTCAAAGTTGATGTTGGTGCTATAGACACTTTAGAAGTGATAATTCACATTATTGTTACATATTAGGTACTGCCCAGGTTTCCTCTACGGGTCCCAGGTGTGGGGGTCATGTAACTTTATGCAGATTCCTTAAGAAAGATGTTTTATAAACCCTGGTGAGGGAAATCTGCCCATTTAATTTTTTTCCCTGCATACGATTGGTCAGGGGTGCCCCCTTCTTGATACCCAGAAGCTGAGAATCAATATGTGTGAGTTACACAGCCACTCAGTTCTGCTGCCTGAAACTACTTGGAACAGAGGGACTGTCCTGCTGGATTCTGAATTTGCACCCAAAATCCTGCACTCTGAATGACTGTGCCTGCTGCACACTTTGGTACTACAGCCCTGGGGACTGTGCCTTGATTCAAGAAGGATTAAGAAGTAGACTACCTGCATCTACAGTTTAACAGAGTCCAACTTCATCATATCCACCAAGAGTTCCTATCCTGGAGTGTGTCCTGTGTACTTCTAAGAATTTGGCCAGGTGCATTGTGGGAATTGTGGTCCAGACCTTCCAGAGACCATCCTAGAGATTCTAGACCTTTGGATTGTGGTTTGAACCCTTTGAACCCACAAGGAGACCTTCAGAACTTTGAGGAACTTTTGGGAAAAAGCTGAATAAGGTAACAGATATGACCACATCAGTCAAGCCAGCCACCTTCAACCGTGACTCGGCCAGGATTTCAGGTTCATCTTGCTGAAGGCTCTGGAGTTCCAAACTTCCAAGATTAGGCCAGGGCCTCGAGGAAAGTTAAGCTAGTGAACCCGCTCTGAATCTGGCCTGCTGAGGGGCATCGAGGGCCATCGGGAGAAAAAGCTCCAGAAAGGTTCTAAGTGTGAAGGTAAAACTTTGAGCGAGACCTCCCTCTTGGTGCTTCTGAACCCGGGCTCCATAGTGGCTGGCCTGAAACTTTGACTTTGTCTTGGTCAAGCATGACCAGATGTTCCAGAGTGGTGCTATAATTGGTCAATATTTAAAAATGCATATCTACGGTTCCATAAATTGGATTTCTGTCATTTTTGTCTATTTGTTTTTTCAAAATATTTACTATTTTTATAAATTGGTGCGGGATTTTTATTGTGTGTTGTGTCTTACTTTTCTGATGTATTGGTGTTTTCAAATGCTTTACAGTTGCCTCCTAATTTAAACCTGACTCCTCACTTTCAGCTATCAAGGGGTGAGCAAGAGGCTAATTTACAAAGACCTTTACTGGACCATATATTGTGTTAGTGGACTTATTACTAGGGGTAGGTGCATATTTCTTCTAACAATAACTCACTTTTCAACACTTACTAATCCTGCAAGCTGAAAAAGCAGCCCATGCATATCTCAGCAACATTGAAAAGACCTTCTCATCTTTGCATTTTCATCAATAGTGCTAACAAACTGCTGTAAAACCCAATCTTCTCATCTCACCTTTTCCTTGATCACATACTAACAAAAACCACATATTAGCATGCCTAGAGTATTATCTATTCTAGGATAATCTTAAAACTCATTGCCAAGCTCCAAAGACCTCAGATAGAACAGTCTACATATTGATAGGTTTTTATATTGTCTTCTGGTCCTTGTCAACTATCTTTACCTATTGAATCAGTCTAGTATGCAACACAGAGAGCCGTAAAGTATACGTTTTGCACACAAGAAGACTGTATGGCAATTTCAACAATGGCTTTTGGGATTCTGCTAGAAATGTTGGTGAATTGAGAGTTCCTAAGATGTTGTGAAATTGCACTTATTTCAGAACTTACAGTATTCAGCCTAAGTAGAGTTTGCTTGCATTTTCAATGTGAGACACGTCTATGGCAATAACTGGGAAGATCTCTCTGTCTCCATCCTTTTGGAATTCCTCAACACAAATTGGGGTGATCCCAATTACAAATCATATCTCTCCCATATCAATCTTCTAAAAATACAAATCTCTCTCAACTGTAATCCAGACCAGCTCCCAACAAAGGCTGTGTTCTTATTGTTGCTTCTGCTCTTCAAACCACTTGCCTTGCCACCATTGATCTTGATTAGCCAGATTACTACCCTGTATCTTTCTTCATTTCACGTGTCTACTGCCTCATTAAAAACTGTATACAGAAAAACCAGCAGTAAGGCCACTAAAAAAATATCTGAAGGAAACAAATCAAAACTTCTTGGATGATAGTGATACCTTCTTACATGTCTTAACATTGCTTTTCACTCTTTCATTTACTCTCTAGCCTCTCTCAAACTGGAATACCACCAGCCCAACCAACCTTGGTACAATGAGTCCTTCTTCAGAATAAGATATACATGGAACTATGAAAAGGTATCAAAGATGCAAAAGCACACTTAAAGTTTAAATCAAGATAGATGAAACCCCCCCTGTGTGGGATAGGGTACAGCAGGACATGAAGAGCTGGTCTCGTATGTCCCTTAACATCTACGGCAGGTCGGCCATCTTTAAGATGGTTGCCCTCCCGCGCCTTCTATATCAATTACAGAACCATCCATATTCCATTCCGCAGCAATGGTTCCGACAAGTTAATTCGGCACTGGGCCGATTCCTGTGGGCCGGAGGAGCGGCACGGGTGGCCTTGCGTACCTGTTTCTTGTCCACGTATTGTGGGGGCTTGGCGACAGCGGATATGCTGTCATACTATCAGGCGTCCCACCTTGTCGTTTTGAATGAATGGTGGTACAACGATAGAGGAGACCCCGCATACGCCCTAGAGAGGTATCTGATGGACCCAGATACACTACACACTGTTCTGTACTTGGCAAGGCTGAGAAGGAGGCTGCCGAGGCCGACCCAAGTGGTCTTTCAGATATGGCGGCAGGCACTGCGTCATATGGGATGGTGGGGGAAGCTGACGGAAGAGACCCCACTATGGCACAATGGGCGACTACCAGCACTAGCACAACTGCGGGGCTTTCAGGGATGGGACCTGATAGGGATATCCACATTGGGGCATGTCTTGAGGGGCACAACACTGAAATCATTTCAGGAACTTAGCGAGGAGTATTGTATGCCCCGAACACAGTTCTTCAGATACTTACAATTTAGGCATGCCATCACACCCGCACTGGAGGGATTAGACACCCTGCCCGAATTCAGCCCAATAGAGGCGAAGCTGTTTATGGGGGACCTGGGCGAGAAGAAAATCTCCAGAATCTATCAGACATTAGTTACACACTGCTCTTCTGATTTACAGGCACTGCGTGATCGTTGGGTGAGAGATGTGGGGGAATTAGAGGAGGAAGACTGGAGAGAAGCCCTTGAATCCCCCAGGGGAGCTGCTATTGCCATGCGCCTGCGCTTTATACAATTTAAATATCTCCATCGCGCTTATTATACTAGGGAGAGGCTGTGGAGGACAGGTCTGATTGAGTCCCCGACGTGTCTGAGGTGTAATCACAAATTAGGAGATTTCTTACACACAGTGTGGGATTGTGCTGGTCTGGCAAGGTTTTGGACGGGTGTGTGGAACTGTTTGTCGGAAGTGCTGGGCTGGGACCTCCCCCGTACACCTAAGCTGGGCCTACTTCATGTCCTTGAGGGGGTTGGGGGTAACATCTATAAGAGACACCTACTGCTGCTGGGACTCACGGTGGCGAAAAGGGATGTGGCCCAGGCGTGAAAGGATCCCAGGGCTCCCAAAGTGGTTGTGTAGAAAAAGGGCCTGGACTTCTGTATGGGTCTTGAGCGGCCGATATTCGAGGCCAGAGGTTGCCCCACAAAACATTATAAAATCTGGAAAAGATGGGCGGACTACAGAGGTCTGTGGCTGGAACCTCCGGCACCGGCTAGAGATGTTGAAGGGGCGGAGGCGATGGGCACGTGAGGGGGATGCTTTAAATCCTACTGACATGTATATACACTAGCTGCAGAACGAGAGAGACGCCGTGCAGGGGATGGGTAGGGGAGGGGGTGGGTCAGGATAGGGGGGCACGGGGCTGGGGGTTGGGGGTTTCCTTTCCTTGTTTAAATGCTACTGTAAACTGAATCGCTGATCATGATCTACTGTATTTGCCACAGTTCCTCCGGGGTGCGGAGAGCTGTATCTTCTATGCGATTTGTCAATAAAAAGAGTTGTTAAAAAAAGCTAGATGAAAACCCATGAACTTCCTATTGAGATGGCCAATTTAAGTCACAAAGAGGTTGAAATTGCATCATGCTAGAAACCTTCCATATCTCAAAAACATTACAGGTAAAGGTGCTCCACAGTATAACCCACTTCCCTCATCCACACCAACATCTAACCTTCTTCTCTGATAGGGGACAAAATCTCACACAAATCAACATCTAATGATCATCTTCTCCTGAAATATATTTTCTAACTTATCATAATTATTAAAGAATATTAAATGAAAAAATATTTTTATATTTCTAATTTTGGTACAACCTCATTAAAGCATATTTCAATTTAACTGTACATTAATGGTGACACATGATCATTGCATCTCTAAACCACATAATCCTACCCAACTCCTTAAAAACCTGTCAAACCAGGGCACTCTCAATAAAATCCCCTCTGATTCTGAAATCTCTCACAAAATACAAGCGATTCTAGAACATAAGTTGATTGAGGAAAACAAGTGATCCCTTTGTCTCAGCTCAGTATATGAATTACATCAGTGAGAACCAATCAGGTTTTACAGCAGGCTTCAAAACAGAGTCAGCTATGGTAAAAGTGCCAGATGATATCCCTCATATAGTGTATAAGGGTCATTAGTTTCCATTGACCCTGATAGATCTGCCAGTGGCTTTCGATATAGTCCACAACAGGTTACTGGAGGTACTAGGAAAACAGAATGGAAGTAAAAAAACAAGTGCCTCATTTAGAAACTAGTAAATTCAAAGACAAAATTAGACCACATAACACCTATCCTTAAAAACTTACATTAACTGCCTTGTGAAATAAGCACCAGGTTTATAATTGCTACTTGGCATACTAAGTTATCCATTTGAAAAAACTCTCCCTACCAAGAAAATCAGGGGGGCAACAATATCTAAGCAATAAAGGCTCTCTGTTGTTAAAATCTCTGAAATTCAAAACATGTTTGCCATGAAAACTGCCTTCTCAGTGATGTCAACGTTTTTTTAGAAATTCTGCCATCATGTTAGATCTGGCATCCATGGCGTGGGTTTTCCCTGTATTTTTGCCTCTGCCTCGTGTATTTTTTACTGTGTGTTGTACTTCATTTTTGCTGGTCTAGATGCTTTGGGCACTTTGCCACTGCTGTTCAGTGCTAAAGTGTGAGCACTCCCTCTGTAAATTGGTGTCATGGATTAGTGGTTCCATAATTGGCCAAGTTGATTTACTCCTAAGTAAAGTTCACTGTATGTCCCCAGGGCCTGTACATCAAATGTTGCTAGTGGGCCTGTAGTACTGATTGTGCCACCCACACAAACAGCCTTGCAAAGCGTTCTCAGACCTGCCATTGCAGTGTCTGTGTGCAGTTTAGCACTGCCATGTTGACATGGGAAGTGTTCCCACTTACCAGGCCCTAACTGTCCCTTTTCTTACATGTGAGTTACCCCTAAGGTAGGCCCAAGGTACCTCTGTGGGCAGGGTGCAGTGTATGTGAAAGGTAGGACATGTTCGGATTCGGGGAGGGCCGTGTTCTGCCTCAGTTTTTTGGAGATTAGCGCCGGGACACTCCCTATGAGTATCCACGCGCTTTATAAATACCCAATTTCATTTCATTTCATTTCATTGTGTAGCCTGTCCTCATAGTTAAATATACCAATTTTGTTTTGCACTATTGAAAGGATATTTGTCCCACAGGATAGAATGGGGAGTTTACTTATAACATCTCATAAGTGTATCTGTGCATGGGTCTAGATAGGGAAGTGAAGTTTGGTATGCCTGAACCCGGGGTATAATGATGCATCTTTTAGTAAGGATGATTGTTATATTCGAGGTTTGAAAATACCTCCTTTAGAAGGTGAATATTTTCTTGCTTAGCCATCCGATGTGCCTCTGCTAGGATATCTCTAATATGGCCTCTGCTGTGCAGCTGACCGTGACGCTGGCGCTGCTGCAGATGCGGTCGGACTGCTGTGTTTGACGCTCGACTCGCGCACTTCCGGGAATGCGACGTGGACGTTTGTAAACGCCGGAATGCTGCAGCGTGTTGAAACAAGACAGGAACCGCTGTACTGCGGTGAACAATCTGTGGAGTCCCAGAACGATACAGGACATTCATTAAGTTTTGACCCAAAACATCAAACCCTGCACCCTGAGTTAGCCCATACGTCGCCGGTGGTCCGCTGGCAGCTGGCGGTCAGCGGAGTGTGAGGGAGCATGAGTTAGGGCTGAGTTCCCAAGTGAGTAAAAGACCCGAGGTGGGGGGGAAGTGTAATGCTTACAACCAGGAAAAGGGAGGTGCAGGAGCCATACCTCCTGCTCGTAGTAGCACCCCGTCCCCCGCCTGAGTACAATGCTTCTAGCCCTACTCGCCTCAGCCTTAGTAGGGGGCTTAACTGCACTCAGGTTGCTGTAGCAGGTGCCTAGCAGTTTGGAGCCTATCGGGTGACGGAAAGTTTGGAAAGCTTGGGAAGATTTAAAGTGAAAAGATAAGAAAGATCCATGGCGTGAGGGTTACCCAGCGTTTAGTAGGAGACATGGTCAGCCAGCCATTGCACAGCAGAGGTAAGGGTAGGTTTGTATCCGAGCATAGAATACCTTTGATTTATAAAAATTAAACTTTTTAATTATTAGTATAGAAATATTTATGCCAGGTAATAGTCTGAAAAAAAGGTGGTAGAGTCAAAACAGTGGAGTAACACTTTGGCAAGAAGGAAGTCTGATCTTCACACCCCTAACTCAACTGATACATAAACTCATAAGGATAAGGGACACGGAAGGGGGCCCGAAAGATATCCCCTAGAAGGCAAAAAGTATGTAAAGTGTGAAAAGACCCTAACATTTTAATCAATGAGTCTGCAATTAAAAATGAGACTTTAGCGGAGAGTATGGACTCCACCCAGGAAAATGTAAAGAGGTCATCAAAGAGAAATGCAAAGAAGAAACATGTAATTGATATTACCCAACCGGGAGTGAAGGAAGGGAGCGCAAGTGTCAAAATCAATAAAAGACTTTGTCGGCAAGCACTTTAAGAGGATGCAAACCCCTGTAAGAACCCCGGACTCCAACAAAGAACATTTAATTGAACAAGAGGTTACTGGTCACTGCGCTCCAAATTTTGACATATCTTTTTTGTAATCAAATTCACTTAAGTCAAATTGAACCCAATTTGGTACCTAAGCTATCTTCTTCTCCACAGATCTTCTCCTCGTCCGGTGACAATGAACCAGAATGTGAGGGGGATGCCTCAAATGGAATAAGGAGTGACCAGAGAGATGACTCTGTCTCAGCTACAACGTCTAAGCCCGCTAAGTGCATGGGGCAGTCTGTGAACCAAGGAATTGAGTCCAAAGAAATATCAGCACACAACAGTACATTGGATATAGATATATCAACAACACCCTCGGCCTCAATGTTGGACATAATGCTGATGTTGCAAAAATCCTTGCAAGGGTTGTTAAAAGTGACCTTGTTAAATAAAAACATCCTAAAAGCCTATGAAATTCAATTTCTGAAAATTGTGGGTGAATTGCAAGAGAGTAGGGCGTAATATCATCAGTAGTAAGATCCGTCCCGGACAACCCAATACAGGGTTGGGCCAGGGACTCTGAGCAAATGACTAACTCACAGGAGGTATATATTTCTAGATACCCAATATTGATTGAGAGATTTGGGGATCCTTGTGTAGAGCGTAGGTCAAACTGACCTTTTTTATTCCGACAAATGGTCGGATTAAGATAAAACTCCATGAGGGAATCCATGAGGCTAATTTCTCAGAGAGTCAAAGTACTCCTCTTTTAAGGATCTGCAAGTTACAAAGGTGCCACTACACTCTCAGCACACTTTAGGGTGTGTGCTGATACTTGCACCACTGTGGCCTTCCTTTTTACGCCACGCACTGACTTTGATCCTGATGAAAGCCTCTTTACCATACCTGAAGGCTGAAACTAGTAGACCTAAAACTCAAAAAGGGATACAGAGGTACATTTTAAACCTCACGCTGATCCCGTTTAAACATATTTTTATCCTAGTCTCAGGACCCTTCCATTAAAACTTTTATAAGGGCATTCCCAAAGACTTTTTTAACACATAACTGCACTTCACATAGCACTTCACTCTTGTCACATCAACAACCAGCTCCGCTGTAACTCAGGCGTTGAAGCACAGCCGGATTACATTAGGTGGTCCGGCTGGGCCCCCATGATGAAGCATGCCACCTACCAGGTATGTGGGTGAGGGGTTTCCTAAAAAACAACGTGTGTTGTTTGCGCTCCTGTCTATAATAGTTTAGGTTAAAAACTACTTACCTGAACCAACTACAAAGCTTGTCCTCATTGGTTTTTGACGTTATAACCAGGGAAAGGGATAAGTTACTTTTTCCTCCCTCTCTAGTTGTTCTCATGAATAAAGGTAACATGCAAGTGGTTGTTGGTTTGTAAGGTATCCCTAACTGGTCATAGAAAGGAAGTGTGAAACCTTGGTAATTGTGAATGTGTACATGGGACGGGGTTCTAACGAGGAGCATGAGGTGGAAATGGGGCATTTCAAGGTTGTAATGGGAGAATTTAATCATAAACTGACCCCAATAAAACAAGATACATGGTGTAAGGAAATATTGGGCTCATATAATATACTGCCAGTAGTCTTCCCCAATTGTTCTACTTCTAGACAAGATGTAACGCTACAGAGTTATTTGGGGTTAAAGGGGTTGTTTTGTTTAAATGGTAGGTTGGAAATAGACCGCCTGGCCAAACAGTCCTACAGTATAGGCATGCAACTTTGCCCCATTCATTATGTGTTTATCCATGCATGGAATTCAGCTTCAATAAAAGAGTTACAGGTAACCCAGAGTGAAGGGAGCGATCATAACGACCTATTCTTTGAACTATCCAGGGGGTCAATAAGCAACCATGAAATAGTACTTCCCCAACTAATGGAGTACCCCAAATGACTGACAACAAGATTGACGGATGAATATGTTGAAAAACTGGCTAGCTTCCAACAGAAATTAAATATGGAAAACGCAAGGGATCAGAGAGTGGTCTGGTTTGAGGAAACTGTAGAACAGGTTGTTGAATTCCTTAGAGTAGAATTAAAAAGTGAGAACGTTCACCCAAATGATAAGCAAACAACACAAGGAAGACAATCAAGCTGGTTCAACTGGGAATGTATGAATAGGAAAAGAATATTAAGGAGAGAAGAAAGAAGCCTACGAACAAGTAATAACCAGGGAAGACAATTAAACTTGATTAAATGGAGAAAAGAATATAAAACGTTAGTTAGAAATCATAAGAGGGGTTTTTAAAGAGTAATGTTGGGCTAACCTGCGGGAAACAATTGCAAAAAATATACGAAAGTTCTGGAAGCTGATACAGGAAGCAACAGTACAGTTCTTTGGGGCTTTGAGCTGCGTAGTGGGAGAATCAGCATGGGAAGAGTATCTAGGCGAACTATATGGGACAAGTTAAGTGCCTGTATGAAGTAATACTCGCTGTCTATTTTCATTTTTGAACGAGTGATTGCGGCTATGGAAGCCGTTTGCACAGCGGCTTTTGCGGCTTCATCAGCCAATGAATTCCCTTCAACGTGAACGCCATCACGTTGATGACTCAGTGTATGTATCATGTGAGTGTTTTGTAGTCCTCGTCGTAATTGAACTACTTGTTCCCATAGATTGTGCCACCTTTTGCATCTTTGTAACCATTTTGAATCCAGTTTTGCAAGTATTCATTGTAAGATTGAACACAATAATACGAATCTCACACTATGAGTGTGGGGAATTTGCGATCTGTATTTTCAAGTGCCATCTTGAATGCTTGTAGGTCAGCTCGCTGAGCTGTACAATCTCCTAGAGATTGAGTTTTTGTAACCATTGGTCGGAATTTGCCATCGCGCCAGTGACCTTTAACAATCGCACACGCCGCACTATAGGCTTGTTTACCCCCTGTAGCGGGTTGATCTGATCAATCAGTATAAATTACACATTCATACTGCTCTAGAGGCAGAATTTCAGTAGGCAGAGGACTTTTTTGTTCGTATTGTAGAAATGCTTGTGTTTTCAAATATGGGTCATAAACGTATTCAACGTCTATTGCAGCAAGAGAATTAACCCATTGTATCCATCTTGGATATAAAGCTTTAGCATTTGGAATGCCCGCTTTGTCACAGCCTCTAAGGCAGGTACAGGTGTAATTACCATAATCAATCAATCAATCAATCAAAGCATTTATATAGCGCACTACTCACCCGGAGGGTCTCAAGGCGCTGGGGGGGAGGGGGTACGCTACTGCTCGAACAGCCAGGTCGTGAGCTGCTTCCTGAAGGCGAGGTGGTCCTGTGTCAGGCGGAGGTGGGTCGGAAGGGAGTTCCAAGCCTTGGCGGCTAGGTAGGAGAAGGACCTTCCTCCTGTGGTGGCTCTTCGGATGCGGGGGACGGCGGCGAGTGCGTGGCTGGTCGATCGAAGTTGGCGTTTGGGAGCGTAGAAGTTGAGGCGGCTGTTGAGGTATCCTGGGCCTTGGTTGTGTAGGGCTTTGTGTGCGTGGGTGAGGAGCCGGAAGGTGATTCTTTTGTTGACCGGGAGCCAGTGCAGGTCTCTCAGGTGTCCGGAGATGTGGCTGCGGCGGGGGATGTCCAGGATGAGTCGTGCTGAGGTGTTCTGGATCCGCTGGAGTTTCTTCTGGAGTTTGGCGGTGGTTCCGGCGTAGAGGGAGTTGCCGTAGTCCAGACGGCTGGTGACGAGGGCCTGGGTGACCGTCTTTCTGGTCTCGGTGGGGATCCATCGGAAGATCTTACGTAGCATGCGCAGGATGTTGAAGCACGACGAGGAGACGGCGTTGACCTGTCTGGTCATGGACAGGGAGGAGTCCAGGATGAAGCCCAGGTTGCGTGCGTGGTCTGTGGGTTTGGGTGCGCTGCCCAGGGCGGGGGGCCACCAGGAGTCGTCCCAGGCGGAGGGTGATGATCCCAGGATGAGGACTTCCGTCTTGTCCGAGTTCAGTTTCAGGCGGCTGTCCGACATCCATTTGGCTACGTCTGTCATCCCTTCGTGCAGGTTGGCTCTGGCGGTGGCGGGGTCGTTGGTGAGGGAGAGGATCAGCTGGGTGTCATCGGCGTAGGAGATGATGTTGAGGTTGTGCTGGCGTGCGATGGCTGCGAGGGGGCTCATGTAGACATTGAAGAGTGTTGGGCTGAGCGAGGAGCCTTGAGGAACGCCGCAGATGACTTCGGTGGCCTCCGATCTGAACGGGGGGAGGCGGACTCTCTGTGTCCTTCCGGCGAGGAAGGAGGTGATCCACTCCAGTGCCTTCTCCTGGATTCCGACGTTGCTGAGGCGCTGTACTAGGGTACGGTGGCAGACAGTGTCGAAGGCCGCGGAGAGGTCCAGGAGGATGAGGGCCGCTGTTTCTCCGTTGTCGAGCAGGGCTCGGATGTCATCGGTAGCTGCGATCAGGGCGGTCTCGTGCTGTGGTTGGCCTGGAAGCCAGACTGCGAGAGGTCGAGGGAACCGTTCGTCTCGAGGAAGGCGGCCAGTTGCTTGTTGACGGTCTTCTCGATGACTTTTGCCGGAAACGGGAGCAGCGAGATGGGGCGGTAGTTCTTGAGGTCGGTGGGGTCAGCTGATGGTTTCTTAAGTAGAGCGCTGAGTTCGGCGTGCTTCCAGCTCTCCGGGAAGGTCGCGGTGTCGAAGGAGGTGTTGATGATGTCCCGCAGGTGGGGTGCGATGACAGCGTCGGCTTTGTTGAAGACGTGGTGAGGGCAGGGGTCTGTCGGAGATCCGGAGTGGATGGAGTTCATCATGTGGACGGTCTCTTCGGTGCTGATCGGGGTCCAGGCGCGGAGGGTGGTGGTGGGGGGCGGTGGTTCGGTTGTGGCGTGCGTCGGTTGAGTGCTGAAGCTGTTGTGTATGTCCGCGATCTTGTTGTGGAAGTAGGAGGCGAGGGAGTTGCAGAGGTCTTGCGAAGGGGTGATGTTGTTGTTTCCGGCGTTGGGGTTGGAGAGCTCTTTCACGATGTTGAAGAGTTCCTTGCTGTTGTGTGCGTTGTTGTCCAGTCGTTCCTTGAATGCGGTTTTCTTGGTGGCGTGGATCAGTTGGTGGTGTTTTCGGGTGGCGAGCTTGAGGGCTGTCATGTTGTCTGGTTTTGGGTTTCTGTGCCAGGTTTTCTCGAGTGCTCTGCAGTTCTTCTTGGAGCTCTTGAGTTCGTCGTTAAACCATGGGGCTTTCTTGCTGCCGGGTCTGCTGGGCGGGGTCTTCAGAGGGGCGAGTTCGTCTGCGCAGTCGCTGATCCATTTTGTGAGGTTGGTGGCCGCTTGGCTGGGGTTTGTTGTGCTGGTGGGAGGGTTCTTGCTCAGGGAGGTAGAGAGCTGGTCTGCAGTGATCTTGTTCCAGCTTCTGCGGGGGACCTGTATCTGGTGATGGTGGAGCGTGGTCCTTCTGAAGCTGAAGTGGACGCAGCTGTGGTCCGTCCAGTGGAGTCCCGTGGCGTGGCTGAAGGCGATATCCTTGCTGGAAGAGAAGACCGGGTCGAGCGTGTGTCCGGCATAGTGGGTGGGGGTGTTGACCAGCTGCTTGAGTCCGAGGTTGGCGAGGTTGTCCAGCAGGGTGGTGGTGTTGCGGTCGTTGATGTTCTCCAGGTGGAAGTTGAGGTCCCCGAGGAGGATGTAGTCAGCGGAGAGGAGGGCGTGCGGGCTGATGAAGTCGGCCATGTCTTCGCTGAATTGTGTGCATGGTCCTGGGGGTCTGTAGATGAGGGTGCCTCTGAGGGTGGTCTTGGGGTTGATGTGGATCTGGAAGTGCAGGTGTTCAGTGGGTGCGAGGGTGTCGTCGGTGTTGGTCGTGATGCGGATGGTGTTCCTGTGGATGATGGCGATGCCTCCTCCAGTCTGGTTGACGCGGTCCCTCCGGATGATCTTGTAGCCGTCCGGGATTGCGATGGCGATGTCGGGCGCTGAGGAGGCGTTCATCCAGGTTTCCGTGAGGAAGGCGACGTCTGGGGCTGTGGTGTCGAGCAGGTGCCAGAGCTCGACGGCGTGTCTGTGGACGGAGCGGGTGTTGAGCAGGATGCACTTCAGGTGGGTGGTGCTGGAGTTCGGCTTGGTGGGTGCTGGTGTAGCGTGGGTCCGGTTGCAGGTGAACTTGCAGGAGTGGCAGCTGAAGGGTCCGTGGGTGCGTCTCGGTGTGGCTCGGTGGCAGCCCGGGGTTCGGCCGGTGTTGAGAGCGATGAGTTCGGTGGCGTCGTAGGTCCGTCGGGTCGGCATCCGTCGGTGGAGGCCAGGGGTCCTGGCGCTGGGCGCGGTCCAGGAGCGGACGGGCGCAGACGGGCTTACCTTTGGCGCACCTTCGGCGCTCAATCGGTGCTCCCGCTGCGCGCGTCCGCTGCGCGGTCGCTGAGGGGGCGTCATAAGTAGGAGCCGGGAGGTAGGGTCAGCCGGGAGGCGGGAGGACCAATGGGAGAGGGGGGGAGGCGGAGCTACGGGTCAGCGGCGGCGGGAAAGCGGCGGGAAGCACGGAGGTGGCCGGGGCAGCGGGGCCGGTGAGGAGCGGGGGCAGAGGCGGCAGGCTGCGGGCAGAAGGCGACCCTGAGGCAGAGGCGGAGGGCAGCGGCGTAGAGGAGGTGAGTGGAGGTCTTCAGCAATCAGGGAGCGGCCAGGCAGCAGGAAGTCAGCAGGCAGGCAGGCGAGCTGCAGAGCAGCGTGGAGGGAGCGACCGCCTGCGAGGGCACAGGGGTCACCTGCGCTTAGCCTGTGCGAGGGCTCTCTCCTTTACTACAGCAGTCTAAGAAGCTGTCAGAATTTTTTCTGCTGAAGAGAATTTCATTTCTGCTTGTGTGTACGAGTGTGATTTGTAAGCTATTGGTACTTTTTCACCTTCATTAACAGTTAAGTACGTGAATCTGTATTGTCCTGGAATGATTCGGATCGCTAAGTTGGGTACGTTTACGCGTGTTTGCAAATGGCTAGTTGCTAACATGTCTGTTTGCAATGAACGCAAAATTTCTGTGTGTTTTTGTGTCCAATTAACTGATTTGAAATCAGGTTTGATTAATTCGTAGAGAGGTTTTACTCTTTCTGCGTAATTTAGAATGTAAGTTCTTCCGAAATTCAGGACATCTAGAATCAACTGTACGTTTTTCAGTGTTTTTAGAGGTTGGAGCAGCGCACATTTTTCTGAAAAGTTGTCTGCCAGGCTTTTGCCTTCGCTTGATAATTCATATCCCAGAAACTGGACGTTGAGATGGACAATTCTAGATTTTTTTAAAATTGAATTCGTACCCTTCAGAGGCGAATCTCAGTATAATGGTGTTCACCTTGTTCAAGTGCCTATCCAAGTCATCGTCTGTCAGAGAGATGTCATCGGCATATGGCAATGCTTCGTCATCATACGTTTGTAGTAACTCTGTTACCCTCACTGAAAATAACCAAGGACTATTTTTTAATCCCTGGGGGAGGCGACAGAAATTACGATGTGTCCCCATAATTGAGAAAGCGGTCAAATACCTACTTTCTGGTGCAATGTTTTGAAAGAAGAACCCATTAGAAATATCTTATGTGCTTTTATATTTTTGATGCACAATGTTATTCATTAATGCCGTAATGTGTGTATTGTGTACTGCAATGTTTTGCAACAAGAGTTTAGATGTCTGGTTTGGAGACAGGAAACAAAGGATTATTCATTGACGAGGTGCATGTTTCAATCACCCGTGGATATTCAAGTTGATCTAAGATCTCCCCGACCTGTTTTTTAGCTTCTTGCTTAACTGGGTACTCCCTTTTTGCAGGTGGTTGATTTTTAAATTGGATTTTATGGTTAGGGGAATCCTTAACCTATCCAACATGATTTTTATATAATGCTAGAGCTTGGGCTACTTCCCATTTCCTGGCCTAGGTATATTTTAAATGAATTGGAATGTGGTTGGAGAAGGCAGGCATAATGATCTATTAGCCATGGGGGCACTCCCTGACAAATTCTGGTGGGCAGTCTTGTTCAGCTAGAAGAATGTCATAACTCTTAGAGAGTCGCTACCAAAAGAGTGCTCTTATTTTTCTTGGTATGTCTTCTTCCATCTGGAGTGTTATTTCATATAACCTATGTGGAGAACTAATCCTGGTTTCTGCATTTTCAACTTGAATGAATTTATTCAAGTCCACTGTCTCCAGATGATCCTTCAAGTTCTGGCGAGCTATGGTGACTTCTGCTGCGCTGTCTAACATTGTCTGAGCCCATTCGCTGTTCTTGAGTTGTGTCCTCAAGATCCTTGGCATGTGTGATTTTTAGACCTGCTACCTTCTTTTTGATGAATTGAGGTTTTTCTGAATGTGTTGATCGTCTTTGGACTTCATGCGTTCTTCCTTGTTTTCTGACCGTCCTCTTCTTTCGGATTTCTGTGACGAAGTCTGAAAGGTGCGAAAGGAACGTGTATCAGTATCTTGATATCTATCAGGTTTTCTCAAATTATCCCTATTCCGGAGGTTATATCTCCTTTTAGAGGGCTCCTTTTGAGGAGACCTACCTCTGGATTGAGAATGCTTCTCTATTTTGTTTAGTGTTTTCCCACTTTTTTTTAGAAGAAGTAGGAGTGTTTTTAGTAAAGACCTTTTCAGGATTTTCAGACAGTTGTGGTCTCTGCCTAATTCTTCATAGGAGTTTTCAATTATTCTGGCTAGTTATTGTGGTTGCTCAGTTACATCAAATTCCCTTAATTGCTGGTGGATCGTCACTGATGCTGCTTCACCTTTAATATTAGCAAATATTATTGCTGAGACCTGTTTGAAATCTTTCAGTAGTTTAATACCGAAATTTAAAGCAGGCTCTGCCCCGTATTCATTTCGAATCTGTTTCAGGACGTCTAGTATTACCACCATGGATGGAACACCATTTTGGTGTAGAAAGCAGCGAAGACTGTACCCCAAGTGTTGCAGTCCTCCAGATGTGGTGCGATCCCATTGGTAAACAGATTGTTAGAATTCTGTGTTTCTCATGAGGGTTAGTATTAGGAAATGCTGTTTTGATTTGAGTAATTTTTGAGCTATCCAGAATGGAATTTGTTCCCTCTTTGCAGGTAACTTACCAATGACTAAGTGTAGAGTCTGTGGTGTAATTTCTAGTGTATTCCCTGGTGAGATGTATGTTGTGGAATCACTATTGCAGGTTGGACTGTGAGAGTCCGCATGACATATTGAACCAATTGTCTATAAATTTTGATCAACTCTTTGAGTTGAGCTAGTAAATTTACATCTGACATTTCATTAATGCCAGGATGTGGTGTATAGCTGGCTAAAACCGGCCATGTTGCTCCTGGTCTACCTAGTAGGCCGAGCCTGGTGATGTGATTTAAATGTTTTAGGGTACCTTTAAACCAGAGCTCATGCTCCTAGTATGTGAGTGGAATTTCAATATCCTTGAAAGGAATATATTTCTCTGGTGGTTCATTTTTTGTAGAAGTGAAACACATGTGTTACTGGATTTGCTTCGGGGAAGACTATCCAAGAAAAGAATACCTCTGTCTGGTGATATTCATGTGCCTCTATCATAAAAACGATCCTACCACCTCTCGATGTTAGTCCATTTTTCATAAGTTTTATAGTGATGGCTTTCCTTAAATTCATGGGAATGCATATAGCATACTCGTCGGTTTCATTAAAACCTATATTGTTAAAAGCTGCGGGATCAGCCGTAGCTCCACCATTCTCGGTGCTGTTGTCGCTATCCGGCATTTTGTTGACTGAAAGTTTGCAGAGCAAGTTTCAAGGGATCGAAGATAACGTGCACAATATTTTTGAACACTGTATCCTTCAACATTGAACAAACCAAAAAGCTAATACATAGAATTTTTCGTCCTACTCAGCTATGGCGGATATTATCCCATTACCCACTCCAGACGTCTATTGGAGTATTACGGGAAAAGGGGTATCTGAGAAATCACGACTGAGTTACTTTAGTATCTAGCATTAAATTAGTGCCTTACCAAATGTTGGGTGCCATGTAGTGTAGTTTATATTTTCCCAATAGGCTCTGCACATTGGAATAATATATCCTATAGGACATAGGACTGAGGTCAGTATGTCTCTATCGAATATACTAAACATAATTGTGAGTGCCAGCTAAATTAGAGGTCAATAGAAACTTTCTCGAATACACAAGAAGGGATTAGTTTCTGACAACCGCATAAACATGACAACTTTATTTCTCTAGGACTGGAAAAAATATCTTCAGAGTCGTGGAAACAATAGATAACTATTTTACTTAGTCAATCGTGCATGCTTCGTTTCTACAGAGTTGCAGAGAAAATAGAGAGACGGGCGTTTCGATAAAAGGGGTTTATTGAACCCTTCTTTCTCATGCAAGTAAAGTGAACTGCTACAATCGTAATGCAGGCTGCAAAGTATAATGCGTACAGCGAGAACAATATTATAAAATAATACTGTAAGAGCATTGTATGGTTTCTAAGCCATATAAAAATACATACATAAATAATAATGACTAAAACTACTCAACTGGTGCTTCTAAAATACACCTACCCCAGTGTACCTAACCGTAGTCTAGTACGAGGGAAGAAGTTAGTATTGTGTAGCATGGGTTTAGTTTTCTTCGCCAAGAATCCATCCAAGATTTCTCTTAGGTTCTAACCATCTCCATACCTTAGTTTAGAATGAAGGAGGTCTGGTATCTCTGTCTCGGGACTCGATTTCCCAACACCCCGCGAGGGGAGCTTGAAAACACTGGAGCTGGATTCTCAGCGAAAGAAAGGACAGCTTCTTGATCAGTGCGTCAGCTGGAGGGTCGGCTTCCTTCGGCACTTGCAGTAGCGAGCTGCGTCGGGCAAGTAGATAGTCGAACTGCTCCGAACCACAGTGTCTTGCTAGAGCAAGTGAAGGCATATTTATACCTTGAAGGTGCCTAGTTTGACGTAAAGTCGAGCATAATAACGTCAGTAAAGAACCCCAAGGGAATAGTAGTTCTTTGTAAAGTACATGAGTTCTTGGACAAATCAATATTCAAGCAAGGGGAAGTCCCTGACTGCTTAAGCCGATTTTCCAAGAAATCGTTGTGACGTTTTGGTACGGGTGGAAGTAGCCATGCCTGTATTGGACTACATGGGCTATGTCTAAATGAGAGAATGATTTCTATGCCTATATTAGGGCAATGTGAATTGTACTTATATAAGGGCATGTGTCTGGAAAATTCACTCGGATCCTAAAATGGGGGCGGATAACTCTTGACTTTTAGACTTTTAGGCAAGGAACAACACAATTGAGGTAAAAGCTCTTCCCATAATTTGATGTATGAGCCTCCTTAGTTGCCATAAACAATATTCTTTTTGTAGACAACACCACATAGGTCCTGACGAATCGCAAGTCAATGCACCGAGCGAGAAACTTTTTATATCCTTGTCTAGTCTAGAACAAGGAAACATTACTTTCCAGATAGTCTAGTCTAGTTGCACCTTTTTAATTGTAACGAGGGACAACCGAATAAAGTAGTCTCAGGTACCCTACACTGCATTTTAACTCACAATCAAGTCTACAATCCCTCTGGCCCCATACCCACACTTCACCAATAGGCAGTTGGATTCAAAAGATCTCCGCCAAAGAGCCCCTCTTTGAGGTGAGCCCATTGGGAATTGCACCGCCTACCCGACGAGGAGCAACGCTTATGATGAAGCATGACACCTGCAAGGGTGTGTGAGGCAAACATATCCAACACAATGGATACCCAGTGGGAGGTTAACACCCTATAACCACCACTTTCTCCCTTGACCAGTGCACCCCACTCCCCTTCCACCTTTCCACCCGAGGAACAGCCTTGTCCAACTTTCTTGAATAAAATGTCGACTGAGGGCACGGACTGAGGCTGGACCTTCCACTCCTTTTGAGTGGTAATCACGCCCCAACCGATCCACTTGGATCACGCTCTCCCTCCTTTTGAAAACACAAACATATGCACTACCACCTCGGATTGGATCACCCACCTCTGAATGGCTGCTCTAGCAGAGGCCCCAAAACACTGTAAGAACAGTAAGAACAAGCACTGGCAAATACAATAAGACTGGTGTTGGCTTAAAGTCATTTAGCGTTGTCAAGGCTTGTTTTGCTGTGGTTTTTGTAAAGCTTAATTTCTGAGGAACTTCAGGCCCACGCCAATATAAATAATAAACATTGGTTAAAAGCAATAATATTTATTGGCCACATAAGGCACACTTTGCCACAGCAGTCCAAGGTAATGAATGAAACTACTTTGTGTGAATGTGTTCTTTATGAAAAAACAGAATGTTGCTAATCACAGTGAAGTTTGCCAATGGCTGAAGAGGTCTGACCCATTGCACCATACTCTATAATTTAGTGGGAGGGGAATATGTAAATAACACAACAGTAGACGAGTGGGTGAAAAGGATTGTGTGGAAAGCACCAATACATATGTTATATATAATTTTAGAACAATCAAAAGGCCTTGGCATACACCAAGCATACAACGAATGAGGAAGCTATGAAGCGGATAAGAGGGCCAGAAAGACACCCCTGCACAGAATACGAACATAAATATGTTCCAAATAAAAGAATGTAACAGAGCAGCAATCAGGCTTCGTCCTCCACACCACAAATGTGATATGGCTCATATGGAGGCACATGGTGTGTGCGTGACACCACATCATCCTCCATTTCAAAAAATGTGAAATGATTTTGCACAGATTCACTGCGCAAAAATGTATTTTAATAAACTTCAAAGTTGGCTTAGAAGGCCGCCGTTTAACTTTATTTAATTTTTATCTAAAAGATAATATCCCGAGACGATTTTCAGATGCACGTTTTGAAGACTTTGTAGAGAACCCACAACTAGAGCAAAAAGCAGGCGACTTTTTTTAATGTAGCCATATGGCTTGCCCTGCTAAAGCACCCAGTCTATTTCCCAGCACAGGAGTCTGAGCAAGAATACAAATTTGGGACCGACGGTCTCCTAGCAACAAGGCCCAGGCCAAAGCAACACAATTTTCTGCATGATTAGAACTTGTAACTGAAGCCACATAGGAACTGAATATCTCAGCATATGCTGTAAACAACTACTTTTCATGAACATTCGAGCATTTTCACATTAAATGTGTCCCAGCAGTCGTGTTTTTTATGCCTATCGCATTTTCTGTTGACACATTTAAAGAACCATGTTTGGAAATTGATGCTGTTTCATATACTCTGGTACACTAAGAGTTGTGAAAAAGTTAATGTGCACCATATCACACGTAGCACATATTGCAAGATGATAACTGCGTTCAAGATAAGTATTTTCCACGTAGGTATGTACCGACAATTGTCGCAGAGTATGTTTGCCATGAAGAGAATTTTCTTCAACTTTTACAGCCCAACTCTACAGAAACATTTGAATTAATAAATACATTTTAACCCATATTTATCAAGGTTTTGCATCACAAGAGGACGCAAGGGTGATGAAATACCTAAATGAGATTTACCAAGCCACACAAGACCACCTTCCTTTGTTCTAAATGACTTGATACATCTAGAGTACCACAGGGCAGCACAATATGCTGCCTTGCGTTACAGGGTAAAAAACGGATTCAGACAGGGCTAGACAGTGGCTGAGATTAATTCTAGCACTCCATCCATCACCCTGTTGTTTTTGCATTTGCGTTACCCTGAGACAGGTAGGCATGTCATGGGTAGAGCGTGGGTGATATACACATCCACCCATGCATTCTGACACATTCCCAGATTTACCAACACTGGTAGACATGGAAATGCGTCAGAATTGTGTGTCTCCCCACTCAAGGGGCAATGAGAAGAAATATCCTTATTTCTACTCATGGTTTCCTCTTTCTAAGTGTGTTGCATTGTGAAGCACATGTACATGGTGGAAACTGCCTTTGAGGATTGTTTTTGAGCAGGGAGGAGGTCCATCCTGCACAAAACGAATTCTGCCTACAAGGATGCCTGCATTGGCGCTAAGCAGCAGTTGGCGCGCCAGTGCAAGCAGAGAGCAGGATTGCACCATATAATGTTAAATACGGCGCATTCCTGCCCTTTTTCTTTCATCCAGCACAGCAAAGTAGAGTGCTGAATTGAACTGCATGACATCCAGCGCAGCAAGGTGTAGTGCTGAATTGAACTGCATGAAATGTTGATAAACATGGGCCTTTGTTTGGAATGTTACTAAGTTTTGCTCAACTTGGGTTCCGTATGCTGAAGCCATCTGTCTTTTAGTACCCTGCCACCTCTACTTAGCATGTGGAAGAATTGCACACGTGTTGTAATATCACTGCATTGCAAATTTCCACAGTCTACTGACACTACGTTCGAGGGCTCCCAAAAGTACTCTTTCCCAGTACTCTATCCTGTCATCAACCACATGGGCATATGTCCATACTCTGCTCCATTATTTTAGGGGAATCATTGAAACACGACTACTTTCAGGAGAAAGAGGCATAGAGGGATCTCAAATGGTCACTAGATTTCTGTAGTGTTCACAAACAGTGAAAGGGTTATTCCAGGTTCTCACACTACAACCACAAATAGTGGATTTCCGTTTTTTTCAACTGTGAGTCTTGGTTTCGATTATAGGTGAGATCCAAATAAAAAAAAATTGGAACATTGAGACAGTGCACACTCAAATGTCAAAGAGGGAGAGACAGATAATACCTAATTTCCAACAGACAGCCAGACTATAACCCCTATCATTATGAATATAAACACCCTCTTGCAACATGTAGTAGCGGTGTGCCACCGCACCCGATGCATATACCTCCACGACGTTGGGATCCGAGACAATGCTCTGGAATGGACCATCGCCTTCCTCTCTGGCAGAACCCAGAGCGTCCGCCTCCCCCTTTCTGATCCAAAGCCACCGAGATCATCTGCGGCGTACCCCAAGGATCATCCCTCAACCCTACATTGTTCAACGTCTACATGGCACCGCTCGCTCACGTCGCCCGACTGCACAACCTCAACATCATCTCCTACGCTGATGACCCCAGCTGATCCTCTCCCTCACCAAGGACCCTCTCACCCCCAAAACCAACCTCCACGAAGGAATGAAAGCTGTCGCTGAGTGGATGAAGAACAGCCGCCTAAAGCTGAACTCGGACAAGACGAAAGTCCTCATCCTCGGCTCCACCCCCTCGGCCTGGGACGACTCCTGGTGGCCGACCGCACTGGGAGCCGCACTGACACCCACCGACCATGCACGGAACCTGGGGTTCATCTTCGACTCAACACTCTCCATGACCAAGCAAGTCAAAGCTGTCTCGTCCTTCTGCTTCAACACACTCTGCATGCTCCCTCAAGATCTACAAGTGGATCTCCACCGAAACCAGAAGAACGGTCACCCAGGACCTCGTCAGCAGCAGGCTGGACTACGGAAACGCCCTCTATGCCGGAGCCTCGGCCAAACTCCTAAAACGACTACAACGCATACAGAATGCCTCTGCACGCCTGATCCTCAACATCCCTCACCACCGAGACCTGCACTGGCTTTCCATCAACAAGAGGATCACCTTCAAGCTCCTCACCCATGCACACAAGGCACTCCACAACACCGGAACGGCATACCTCAACAGACAACTCACCTTCAACACCCCGAACCGCTAGCTCCGCTCCACCAACCTCGCTCTCGCCACCGTCCCCCGCATCCAAAGAGCAACCACCGGCGGCAGCTCGTTCTCCCACCTCGCCACCAAAACCTGGAACACCCTTCCCATCCTCCTACAGCAGACCCCGTACCTACTAACCTTCAGGAGGCTACTCAAGACCTGGCTTTTTGAGCAGTAGCAGCACCCCTCCTCCCTCCCTCCCTCCCTTCCCAGCACCGTGAGACCCTCACGGGTGAGTAGTGGGCTTTACAAATGTTCTGATTGATTGATTGATTGAGTGTGTGAAATTTGTGTAATTTCCTTAAGCACAATTATGCAAAATGTCTGAAAAATTGCGTGTAATTATGCAAAATGCAAATCTTACACTTAGCACTGTATTTTAGCGTCACATGTGTCCTTGCATCTATTTTAGCACGAACGCCAAATTATTGCACCAAACAATAGCACTAAAAACACAAATGGTGGGAACAACAGCCAATCGCATTCTGGGAATTCTTGGTTTTCCCACTATAAGTTTGCCCCAAACGTGGCATAAGACTGTATAATTTGAGAACTTTTGCGTATCAATTATAACACACATTCCTGAAATTATTCAAGAGTAATTTAATTTTCACGGGGTCCCACGTAATGAGATAACAATACCACTGATGGATCTCCAAAGGCAAGACCTCTATGCTTGCAGAAAGAATGGCAAATGTTGAATGGCGAACATTCCCCACCTGCTATTCAATATAAGATAAAATCAAGGCTAGGGAACAAATCTGCTTAGGACATTAGAGAAGCTATTTATAGTATGCTGGGCATAGCCTGGCAATATGCGCAGACCTTGAAATGCAAGGCGTAACCAGGTGGAAGATGCAGAACCTTGGAGGCAAGCCTACAAGGGCAGCAACAAAGCTTACAGTGCAGAAAATAGTCAGGGCTGAAACTGAAGAAAGCTTGGTCAGGGGGTCTGAAACAGAATAAACATGAAAAAAGCATGGACTGGTGTTAAAGGAATGCACCTAGAGCAAATAATCCATTACCTAATAAAAGCCCACCCAAATAACTGCAAAGCAACCTACACTGTGCTTATCTATTAAAAACAGAGCGGACAGATGACTGGGCAGACCAGGACATCAGATCACCCATAATGGATTAGTCATAACTTGAGCTCAAAAACTGTTCAACACAACTGAATTTTTGAGGCATCATTCCATTCTTTCTCAAACTTTATTGAGCACTGTGGACTTCTACACTGCTTCTCTATGTTCTAAGTAAGTATCCTGTTCTGCCGGCCTGCGCTAGTCTGTGCTCAGATCAGTGCTCATTATGCTCACACATCTACTGCTCAATGCAAGAAAAGTAATCTTTTAGTCATACCTTCATGTGATGTTTTCCCTTGAACACAATTAAACACCAGAACATATTTAGGAAGGAAAGAAGCTCTTGGATCCATACATGATATTGAAATGTATGCGAGCAAACAAATTAGAAGAGGCGGATTTTGGAAAAAGGTACACACATCGTAATACTGCAAAAAACAGAAACAATGCTGGTTTCTAAATTCCCCAGGGCTGGAACCAATGGGGTATGAACAAGGGGTGTATCTGGTATAACTCTAAAGAAAGTCCTATCATGATACCAAAAGTTGGACCTTTGAAATGACAAAGGTAAGTATTGGAAGTCTATCAAGCAGTAGAATCCCAAACGCACAATTTTTGGTTGGGGAATGTGGGTACTGACAATGTATAAGATGTACTCATCTAGTGCCTGCACTTAAGGGGAGAAATCACGCTGAAGGCAGCATACTTTCCAGAATTTTTTTTGATGTCTAATACAGTGCATGAAATGGTGGTTGCCCCTGTTTGAGATGGACCTGAACTGGAACTTGAGACTTTCATTTCTGACTCGGAGGGATTTTTTGAGGTACCTGTGTTGCTTTCGTTTCATGGCGGGAGAATGTTAATTAGTGGGCCAATTAGAAGGCACTGGTAACGGAGGTAGTGGTTAAATCAGGGTCGGACTATGTGTTGTACAAACATTTCCCGAAACGGAGAAGGATATGGATTAGTTGAAAGTCTGAAGCAGATGTGTGGAATTTTCGTATTATTTATTTTTGGTTAAGGATGTATGTGGAGTGCGTGTTTTGGTTAAGAGGGTGAATGATTAAGCGCATGGAAGTTGTTAGTAGGATATCTGGCACCGTCGGCCCGGCGGTGGCGATCTGCCCGCAAAACATCCAATTTTCACCTCTGCCATATTAGTATGGCGAGGGGCACCACTTAGGACGGAAAGACGGCCCGCTGCTTTTCCACTGGTCGTATTGCCAACTGGGTGGAAAAGGCAACCAATATGGTGGCTGTGCCTGCAAGGCACTGCCATCCATATTAGCATGCATGCGGTGACATGCCTTTCTATGGTGAAGACTCCGCCATGGAAAGGCATGGGGAGAATGCTTATGGGGGCCCGTTGCAGTCCCGAGGGGGAGGGGCCTGTATGCCTGCACTTGGGGGGTACCCATGATACCCTCCTTCATTGGCAGGCACCCTGTGGTACCTGTGACGCTTTGCATGCCAATGCACAAAATGCATATTTTGCTTGGCGGGGCTGCTGATGACAGCACTGCCCGCTGCAATGTAAAATCTGCTGGATGCGACCACGAGGGTGGGGGTCACATCCTAATTGCCATGGCGGGACTGCCACACCGCTGGCGGTTGGTCCCATTTACCGTTACAGTGGTATCGTAAAGGGCCCCATAATTGGGAATTGACATTTTTAGCTAAAAATATAATCTGACTTACATCCCAGAAAACAGCAAGAACCTCCTTTTCACATTGTAAGGGTAAATAGACAAAATAAAATCAACATATGCATTAGATTGACTTTTAGAAAGTTACTATATACCTTGCCTAAAGGGTTACAAGTCTGAACATGTGAGTAGATTCTTGTCTCTAGTTGAACCTCCAACGGTTAGGGGCTAAGCTCCGGATTCTCCTGAGAAACTTATTTACGTTATTGTTAAGAATATTGTTTTTTTAGTTATGTAATATCGCTGTTGAGAATATTGGTGTAAATATCAACAATTTCAATAAATAGTTATAAAGAATATTGTTTCCTTTATATATTGGTTTTATGTGTTAGTATTGTTTGTCTAATTGTTATTAATGTTTTTTAAATATAGTTTGTATTTTGAGTGATTTAATTTTTTTTATTTATTTGTTAATTGTAATTTATTGTATCCCAGTGTGTTGCTGGGTTTGTAGGGGTAGGGTGGGAAGTTAATGAAGCAATATTTAATTAATTAATACTTTTGAAATATGTGATTGATATTTATTATGTATATTATATAGTAATGATTTATTATACTAATATTTTAGGTGTGGGTTGGTATGTTTGTCGGGGCACAGGGTGGAAAGTTAAATAGGTACTAACCAATTACCAACTAATTTGTTATAAATGATTTAACTGATTATTAATTATGTGAATTTTGCAATAGTAATATATTTTAATTATATTTTAGGTTCAGGCAGCTGGGTCTGTAGGGTATAGGTTGGAAAGCTAATGGAGTAATAATTCATTAACAATTAATTAATAACATATTATTACTTAACAAATTGATTATTAATTATGTACATTATTTAAGACTGATTTATTTTAGCTACATTGTAGCAGGAAGTCTGCCGCAAGGCTTTCTGGTATCAGCAGTTTCAACATACTAATTAAATCCCCAAGTGGGTGTTGCAGTGTCCCATAATATCAATTTCAAGTAAAAACCACAGTGGGATGGTAAAAGTTGACGATACTGAGTGTGCTACCTTTAAGCGCCACTCGATATTGAGCTTTCAGTCCTGATTCAGCGCCATGATCTCAAGCGCCACAGATCTGCTACTCAGCGGCGGTTCATCCTCGTGGCCTGGCACAGCCGCAAACCTCCACACAAACACAGGTTACCCTCGTGAGGACACCTTCCCGGAAAGTTGACCTCTGACAAAAGAGTACTGTAGCCAAATCATATTTTCAGCTTTAATCCAAATAGGAAGGATTAACGCGTTTCAAACATTATGTCCTTGTTCACAAGCCCATTTCAAAGGACTACAGCAACCACTGTAGAACACATGCTTGCTTTCTTTATTGAGTTCCCTGCCCCAGTGTGCGTTTATTTGCTGCGTAGAAAATGCTGCTACCAGAAAGCCTTGAGGCAGATGCCCACTGTGGCAGCAAATACACGCCCACTGTGAACAATGACGTATGTATATAAAGAAACAATATTTTTGTATGCTTTTAATGATGTTAATGTGAAAAAATATTGTTTCGATATTTTTTTTACTTACAATTATAGGGATAGGAAATTAATATTTTCTGTTACACTATATTATGTCAGTGATCCTAACAATTCAAATAACACAACTTAGGTTCAGAATTGTTATTTCTGGCCACAGTAACTCTGCACCTAAATCTGGGCAACTTGTTATAGGACATTGAGTGGGCTACTGGGTGAACAAAGACGATCTGTAGAAGTTGATTTTAGAAACTAATCTTTATACACGTTTCAGCGGGTCTAATGCATATTTTTGGGAGGAACAAAAAGACAAGTTTGTTTACAGTATATGCTGCACAGACATGGCACTAGTGTGGGAAGCCCTACTTCTTTTTCAAATAAAATTGGAGGATGGATAATTTTGAAGAATGCCATCTGCATTCGATGAAAAGTTTAAATCTAAACCACACTGTGAAAAGTACCTCAGATTTGAGTGGTGAGATATCAAAGTGAATGGAGTGGACTGAACAATGGGGTGAAAGTCTTGCAAAGGACTGTCTAACTGTTCAAGTGAAATTTGGTATGAGTGAGCAATAAAGAACTGGTGCACTATCATAATCTAGTCAATTAAATGCCATCTGACTTGATCCCAGCATGACCAGAGTAGCCAAATAGATGAGAGACAATTGCCTCCAACTCAACTCTGACAAAACTGAAGTACTGATTTTCGGTTAGAACACCTCCAAATGGGACCAGAGCAGGTGGCCTGCAGAACTAGGACCTACACCCACAACGGCCGACCATGAGCGCCACCTCAGCATTATCCGTGAAACTCAACTGACTATGAAATGACAGGTCAACACAGTTGCCTCCTCTTGCTTCCACACACTTTGCATGCTCGACAAGATCTTCAGATTGATACCAACCAACACCATAAAGACCGTCACTCAGGCCCTTGTAACCAGTCAACTCAACTACGGAAATGCCCTTTACAATGGTATCTCTACCCTACCTCCCACAAGACTTCAGACTATACAGAACGCTGCAGCCAAACTCATCCTGCACTTCTCCAAACGAACCTACATCGCTCCCCACCTAAGACACCTCCACTGGCTCCACATCTAGTAGTGATGCCAGTTCAAGATCCTCACACATGCCTACAACGCTCTCTATGGTCTAGGACCTGCCAACATCAACCATCGACTAAACTTCTGATGGAGCAAGGACTTGTATAAAAGAGACTTGTTTGGACTCAATCCTCTCATATAATCCAGTAACGTAGTATTAATACTGTATTGTGATACTAATGTGCACGACATTACATATATTTTTAGCTAGATGAAGCTTGCATATGTGTACTACTAACGAGTAACCCGAGTGGAACTTAAAATGGCTGCTAATGCTAGAAACTGTACTGTGCATGCATGAACTGTCTCTTCTCAGAATGAAGTCTTTACGCTTGGAGGGAAAATTCTGCGTTCTGCGCAAATGCATCTAAAATGGCCGCTTGGAAACTCACATGCTAAGCCACATTTGTCTTATCAATTGTAATCCATAAAACGGTGAACCACGCCGCTTGTCAATTTCATAGAGCTTTAGCTCTCAGCAAATTATGTGGGCCCCATCAGGCAACACCTTCTCTAATCAAGTGGAGGGACACTACCTTTTTCACAGGTAATTCAAACTTTCATGTACACAAATGCCCATGTGTGTGAACACAGAGGTGTGTAATCCATAATATCTTGACTTTTATGGGATGTAAGCTATAATTTCCTGGGTAATCACACCTGTCAATATATACTCATCTTTGTTTTTTTTTACATGCAGATGTCATTTTTATCTTCTTCCTTTTCTCTTCATTCATTCTGTGCAGAAAAACACTGGAGCCTTTAAATTAAAATAGAAATTTTGTTTAGGCTGGTAGAGTAAAGACATTTTATATTATATACAGATATCCCCTCACGTTGATCCACTATTTTTATGAGAATCCATCAGAGGTGGTCCTGAAGAAGGTGGAGTATTTAATATATTTTCCACTAAAACGTACGCAGACCAGACTATTTAAGACTCGGACCTACAACACAGCAATGGCTGAGATCACTGCTACTCCCTGCTGGTTTCTGATGGTGATAATCAATATTGGTTGTGATATACATGTGTAGTAGAAGTGAGGGAATGAATGTATGAAAGTGTTAGTTATGAGTGGGATATATGGTGTGGGGGCAGACCAGTGTCTTGAGTGATTACTATCCCTGAAAATATGTAAACTTATGGAAAAGTGTCTCCTTGTGTTTTAAAGATTGTAAATATGGTCTATACAAATGAAATGTAATGTATGGATGAAATTGATATGGTATTACCTATTATATTTTATAGCACTTTACATATTTGTGAACAGCACTGCATATACTGTTTGTAGTCATTATATTTTTTTGGCCAAAAAAAATTCCTCAATTAAGCTATGTATTATAGACTTAAAAATGAAGGGGGCCATTAGGATGGCGGGCGGACTTCGGTCCACTCGCCACCCTATCGGGGCTAAGACCGACCGCCAGTGGTGCAGCGGTCCCGCCCAGACTATTAGGATGCCAACCCCAACGTGGTGGTGGAATCCTCCATTCCCGCCACAATGCTGGGAATGCACTGCATGAATTGTCATGCACAAGGAGACAGGCACCACGAGAATGCTGCCACCATGTCCATGACAATGCAGGGGGTACCATAGGTACCCCCCATGTGCACCCCCCCACACCCCCAAAACCGTGGGAGCCTGCAATGCGCCCCCAAAAGCAGAATCCGCATGCCTTTCCATGGCAGCAATGGGAAAGGAATGTTTCCGCATCCACTAATATATATGGCGGTGTCTAGCAGACATCACCACCATATTAAACGCTTTTCTGCCCCGTCGACTTGTCGACGGGGCAGAAAAGTGGCAGAC
This sequence comes from Lissotriton helveticus, assembly GCF_964261635.1. NCBI lineage: Eukaryota > Metazoa > Chordata > Amphibia > Caudata > Salamandridae > Lissotriton > Lissotriton helveticus. The sequence continues at coordinate 2,074,052,511 of NC_136063.1, forward strand.
AGTCTTCCCGTCCGCCGCGCCACCCCCGCCATACTAATATGGTGAATGGGTGGCGGGGGTGGATGGATGTGGGGCGGATTACTACCAGCATGCGGGCGGTGGCGAACCGCCCTACATCCTAATGAACACCTTAAAGTTCAGATAAGAGAAATTTATAAAATGTATAAAAAATAAAATAAAATGAAATTGACACAAGGAACAAATGGTGTATTTACATAAATGGAAAAAGATTGCTTTCCTCCAGCCTAGGGAACTATTCAGAGTCGAGTGGTATAATTTATCGTAAGTTCCATCAATTAAGCATTAACAAGGGCAATGGTATCTTTCATCTGCCATCTTTGAGAGCTAGATATTTCAAACATGGTGTAAAACTAGTGAGTTTTTCAACTATTTCCTTAATGTGCATTCCCGGATTTAACACACATATGGCAACTAATTTAACATGCCTTTGCTACCTATGTAGAAAATTGATTTAACCTTATCTGCCTTATGCACAAAACGTGTTTTCCTAGGTAGCTACAGAATACAATCATTTAAGATTATAATGTTATTAAAGAAAAGCAGTAGCAACTACAAGCACTATTGCCTCTTACCCTGGTTGATTTAGAATGGCCAATCTCAAACCCACACCCATACCCAGTACCGATACCAGGCACATTGGAATAATTATTGACAACAAACTGGACATGACCACACAAGTCAATGTCGTCACTGCATCCTGATTTGACACCCTGAAGATATTGAGAAAAATATTCAAATGGCTCCCAAGCAATATTTCTTTATTTTTATTTATTGAAGTTTTGTATAGCGCTAGCAGGACCTGAGGGTATCAGAGCGCTTCACAGCATGTACAGTTATGAACAAGAAATTTTGGGTGGAAAACAAGAACTGAGAACAAAAAGAAAAATAATAATCTGCAGTTTACCAACTTAAAAGCAATATGTTCTAGAGCACAACTTCAGGCTATGGGGTTTCGAGAAGGGGAGATAGATGTCCTTCCCCCAGTCAATTGTGGATTTCTCGTTACGGTCAAGAGCGCTCTAGGAAGAGGGCTTTGGATAGTATCTTGAATTTCGGGAAGGAGGTGGTCATTCGGATGTGGGGGGGTGGAGTTCCAAATCTTGGGTGCATTTCCCGCAAAGGATTTATTTGCAGTTTTGTGTTTCCGTGATTTCAGTGGGATGAGTAGAAGCGTGTTGGAACTTCTGAGGTTCCTGGACTGACCGGCCCTTTTGAGTTTGGCAGCCAGATATTCTGGTTTACCTGTGTGCAGGGCTTTGTGCGTGAGACAAGCTGTACGGAAGCTGGCTCATTGGTCGATAGGGAACCACTTCAGTTCCTTGAGTGCCGGTGAAATGTGCTCATATTTCTTAGTTCCTGTGATCATTCTTGCTGCGGCGTTGAGGGTAGGGGTAAGAGGACCTAAGTGAGATGTTGCTGTCCAGGTCAGTGCTGCGATACCATAGTCAATTCTGGATAGCACCAATGCCTGAGTAGCCTGTTTAAGATCTTTCGAGGCGAGGAAGGGTTTTATTTTGTAAAGCAGTTTCAGATTTAGGAACGCACTTTTGGCGGCTTTTGAGATGTGTTTTTTCACGTCCAGTTTGGGCTCGAAGGTAATCCCTAGGGATTTCACTGAGTCCGTTGGCACAAGGGCACCATTGAAGACGTCTATGGCTTTGAGCCATTCTTAGATTTGAGGGTTTTTGTCTCTATTAGAGATGAGGAGCACTTCTGTTTACTCTTGGTTGAGTTTGAGGTGATTAGTTGAGAGCCAATGTTGGACCTCAATAAGCGTGACATTTAGTCTGTGTATGTCTGCGATCGAGGTGGTTTCCAGATAACGTTGTGTATCGTCCGCATAGTGGTGGAAGGGGATGTTGGAGATCCTTAGAAGTATGGTGAGGGGTTCCATGTAGATGTTGAAAAGTTGTGGAGAGAGTACTGACTCTTGTGGAACTCCTCTGCTAATGGGAAGGGGGTCAGACTCAAAGTTATTGATTTTTATTCTTTGTGTGCGGTTGTGGAAAAAAGAGGAGAACCATTTTAGTACCGTCTTTTCAATGCCCGCTCTCTCCCGGAGGACTTTGAGGAACAGGGAGTGGTCAACTGTGTCAAACGCGGCCGAAAGGTCTAGAAGGATGAAAAGGCTACATTGGTCAGCGTCAAGTGACACGTGAGGATCGTGTGAGATATTTACGATTGCGGTTTCGGTGCTGCAACCCTTTCTGAATCCTGATTGGTGTGGGTCTAGTAGTTTGATGTTCTCTAGGTGTTGGGTTAGCTGTTGAAGAACACATCTTTCTAGAATTTTGGAAAAGAGAGGAAGGTTCGATACCGGTCTAAAGTTGTTCATCTCCTCAGGGTCAAGGCCAGGTTTTTTTAGGAGCGGCGTGACTTGTCCTACTTTGAGGCAGTCTGAAATGGTTCCCGGGCTCAGTAAGCCAAATTGGGGCTAGTGTAAGCTTCAGGTCTTTTGCCAGTCTCGTGGGTAGCTGATCAAGGGAGTGGGGTGAGGGTTTAGCGGCAGCGATCAGATTGCTTATCACTTCTTCCTGGATGGGATGGAAGGATGACCAGAGAGTAGGTGTGATCGCTGGGGTGTTGCTATTTGTTGCTGGTGTCGGGATCTCCGTGAGGGTGAACTACTGGAAAACTCTCTACACCAGGATCACGAAGCCACTCACTTAAAGGCTACATACCATCCAGAACTGGATTTATGATGTTACAACGTGATGTATTACATTGCGGTACATCACAACGCGTCTTTTACAGCGCAAGTCGTTACCACGACTTGCGCTGTAGGGGTGTTGGACTTCGGAATAGTAAGATTTACTATTCCAACACCAGCCTACGTACAGTAGGGAAGGTGTTGGAATAGTAAATCTACTATTCCTTAGCCTAGAGCGCCCTCCAGCGCAAGTCGTGGTTGCGACTTGCGTTGTAAAAGACGCCTCGTAATGGCACTGCGGTGTAACATCCGCGTTGTAATGGATGTTCCCCACCAGAACTTAGCGGCCAGATTCAACCTAAGTCCCCCACACAGAACTCACATCACACCACACTTCAGCGATCACCAGTAGCTTCTGATACCCAAATGCACTAATTTCAAACTCCTCACACACACACATTCAAGGCACAGTACAACTTAGGCCACACCTAACAGAACAGTCACCACCATCAAATGCCTAGAAACCTCCACTCTGCAAGACTCCTACTTACATACACACAACACATACACAGCACCAGATCAGGAAGACAGGTTTTTTCTTACAAGGCTCCTTAAGGCTGGAACGGCCTCACAGTCCAAATCAGGGCCTCCTCCTCTTTTCTTGAGTTTGACATGAAGCTGAAAACCTGTTTTTTGCAATTAACCAACCTACCATAGGCAGGGCTATGCACACACACCTATTCAGTGACAGCATACCCCTGTGGGTGCATTTTACAAATACACATTACATAACCTGATGCAAAACGTTACTGATGATTTTCTAGTGAACAAGATGCTTGCGGCCAAATAACAAGAAGTTCTAAACATGGTAGTCAGACTTGTTCCCAAACTTCCTCCCGGAAATGTTTTGGCACCTTCGCTGAAACCTCTACATTGACTACCAGTAAGGAAGAGAAGGGTTTTTAAGACCTGCTGCCTCACCTTTAATCATGCCTTGAGGGGCAAAGGCCCCAGCTATCTCCAACAGAAAATCAAGCAGTATATACCCACCAGAACATTATGTTTTACGGACTCTGGGGCACATGCATCATTGAGACATTTTGCACTTCTTAATTTGCGAAAAATACCGAATTGCCAATTAAGAATTGCAAAATGCTATGCATCATTTTTTTCGGTATTTATATGTGATTCGGTAAAAATCGCAATTTTTACCGAATCCCAAATAAATACCGAATTCTTAAGTGCATTTTCGCAATTCCCATTGATTCCTATGGGCCAAAAGGCCTATAGGAGTCAATGGGAAGGCATTTACAAATTCGCAATTTGTTGATGCATTCCAAGGGTGCAGGGGGGGTCCAAAGGACCCCCCCCTGCACCCCTGAAATGCATTTGAAAGTGCATGTTTCACACACACATGTCCTAAGGACATGTGTGTCTGTAACATGACAGTTTAAAAAATGAATTTTTTTGCTTTTTGACAGATTTTCGCAAATTACCACGAGGGTCAACCTCGTGGTAATTTGCACTTCCAATTTCAAAATTCGCATTTTTTTTTAAATTGATGCATTGCATTTAAGGAATCGCACAAATGCGATTCCTTAAATGCATTTGCATTTTTAAGAAATGCAAAAAAATACGAATATTGAAAATGAGTTTGATGCATCCCAAAAACGTATTTAGGAAGTGCAAACGGCCGAATTTACCGATTCGCACCGTTTGCACTTCCTAAATAGGTTGATGCATGTGCCCCAAAGCCCGGCAGTGCGTCCCTCGCATCCGCTTGGCTAGCCTTTCCTATCTGGCTCCATGTTATTGGAAAAGATTTCCTCTGGATATTTGTACCTGCACAAACTATTGTCAATTTAAGAAACTGTTGAAAGTCTACCTATTTTAATGTGATTTCTTTTCTTGTGGATGCTTCCTTGCCACTGTAGACAGCACCTAAATGTCCTAGGTTGAGTCATGCGCTATATTAAATGTAATTAACATAACATAATTTAACTTTCTCAATGTAGGTTTTAGGTACAGTATCTAATCCCTTCATGGAAAATCATCCTCCATATTCACTTACAGTAATTCCTACTCCTTTCTATTGCCTTAGTACATCAGCAACAAATGTGAGGCTGTTCTGGGTCTCAGGCCAGGGTCGAATGCCATGGGCCCTAATTCAGGTTGGGAAAATGGCCCCTGCACGTGCGTGGAATTGTAAAAAAGATAATCAAGGGTGGGCAAGGGACACAGCATACCCCTGGGCGCTGATGCCACTGCATCTGCTATATTGGTGGTTCAGAGGGTTAATGCATCCACTGTAGGGACCTGTGTTCGACCTCATGGTCAATGGCTCAAATTCCAGCAAGTCCACTCAGTCTTTTATCCTTCTGAGGTCGATAAAATGAGTGCCAACGAGTTGGATAACAACAAGCACCTGTTATTCAGCGCCAAGATACCTTTGGGTGAACGTGCAATTTACAACTACTTATGTTATAATATTGGTGGCACCCACGCTCTTGAAAACAGATCCCTGCCGGGCCTTGAGAGGAGCATACTCGGCTACTGAGAAGATGGGGAGGGTGACCACACCGAACTTGAAAGAATATTTTAGGGTTAAGTAAATTCGAACATTTCTGTAGAGCACACATCTTTAAAATACTGTCTATACATCGATTTTAAAAATCCTGATTGTGTGAAAGGGGATGTTATTACCTGGAAAATCTCCAGAATTACTACTTTTATATTCTACAAAGTAATCAAATCTTTAGCCCATGATGGGGATTTAGGATAAAGTGTTAAATGAAACATGCTCTTCACAGTCCTCTCTGCCCATTGCAAAGCCATTTTACCTGCCTGGCTGATAAGAAGGGCTGAATGAGTGTGTTCTTCCAAGTTGAAGCAAATGAGCCCGGGGACAATACAGCTCCGAGGAAGAGGAATAATAGCTTTCTTTGGAAACAGAAATCAGGCCAGTGTGGTACCTGCGAACAATGGAACTAAAATCCACCGTCAGGTCTTTTCACAGAACATCCTGCTGCACTTCGGGGCTCGTTAACACTGCATGTTAATGCCTGCCGTTTTGATTCTGGAGCGCTGCATCGGTGATAAAGATGTTGCTAGCTCCTAAAGATTGTTTGCAGTGTGCATTGTGTTGTAGCTCTTCGTTTTCTCGCAGGGTGTCTCTCAGGAACCGGTGCAGCAGTCGAGGGTCAGAGGCGAATTGATAAAAGACCCGGTAGGACATTGTTGAACAGGGGCCTTGTTTTCAGATCAGATGTGGGCTCCAACACTTCAATAAACGTTGGTTCATTTGATAATACCCGAGTCACGTCGGATATAGCAGACACTACAGTAGCCAAAGCTGCTGCAGAGGTGCTGGAGAATACACACCAGAACACGGATTTTTATTTTGTTTTTCAATCATCATACATTGTAGGTCTTGGTTGCAGGAGACCTATCGTTTCCTTAAATGACATATACTTACAGTGGACTTTGTGTCAGCCTCTTGCTTATGATCGGATGACTTTGCTGTCCATCTCAGAGGCCTGCTCCTGATTCGATGGCTTTCCTCCCTGCTCTTGTGTTTGTCCTATCCAGGAGCATTTCGGTCTCTTCATTTCCGATGATGTATTGTTCTACTGTTGACGTCGTATATCGCACTGTAGTGCACAAGTAGAACAGTTTTTTTCCCCTCTCGCACTTCCTGCTCCCCCATCCTCTTCTTGAACGGGCATTTTATGTGCTCCCTCCCCCCTCTGCTCTGCAGGCCTCTGGTGCTTTAAACACAGTGGTAGAAGAGGGCGGTGTAGTGTCCTGCTGGGCACGTTCTAGTCTTTCAGAACTTGTAACCTACATTATACACCCACCCACCACCGGCGTCACGAGTCAGGTGGCCCGGTCAATAAAGGGGATGGGGCGCACGTGCTCCTGGCCAGAAACCAGACCACTATCCTGGTGTCCGTGTCTCATTCATGTACATAATGCGGGCCTAAGTCTCAACATTACACTGGTGACGAGGCGGGTCTTTCCCGCGTGTGCAGCCACTGTTCCTCGGTGGAAAAAGGGGGGAGAGAGCTACCCGCGCAGAGGGCACCCCCTTGTAGTACTTGAAATTCTGGCCCCATGTTATAAACAGTATCGTATCATGACGATTTTGATATCAGAAGACCGAGAATGGCTAGTACACTATGCACAAGCATTTTCGTCATATTCGAGTGACGATTTCACCATGAAATCGCAGTTTTCGTCCTGAACCCTCGGGTTCCATTTTGTGAGTTGCCCTCACATAGGCCAATGATTAAGGCCAAACACGATACTGAAGGACACGTACACCGTTCCTGACTTCTCTGCGACCTGGGCAAGCTGACTCCACTGCCCAAGGCCAAACCTGTTCGGTCAGTTCCTCTCCCAGTGGCCGAACGAGATAGTATCAAGGCACAACGTGCCATAAACCTTTCATCGCACACAAACCATGCCTAATCTTGCACACACCTGTCCCTGTTTCCTACTTTATGACTTGCTTTACGAGGAGGAGGTGCCCGTTTTTATTGTGGGTCCGTCGATATCTGATGAAAATACTGGGCCTTGCCGGGTAATTGATTGTGGGCTGAACAAACTGAAATGTGGGATTCTCATCATGACTCTGCTATTCCTTTGTAGTGAAAATATGTGAATGGTCAACTGTAAACTAAAGAATGTTTGCCTGAAGCATAATATTTTGTATAAAAAGAGAAGGCTGGCTTTGAAAGATTGAGCAGTCTCCTGAGAATATACACCGTGTTGTACTTCTAGGATACCTGTTACTTGGTTGCAGCCAATAAATTCGATCTTTGACTTCACCTAGAAGACTCCGTGTTTCTGTAGTCTAAACAGGAAGGACCAGAAGTCTTAGGGTGTTGTCCCTGGCACCGCTGGGTTACCAGTTTATTACCGGTTCTGAAAAACCCAGTACTTCAGTTGGCGCCCAACATGGGGCGATATCAGCGGCACCGGTCCGAGCCAGAGGTTCGTGAGGAGCTTCGTGTGAAAATTCTGGAGGAAGGCCGCCACTTCATCGACCCCTGCATGTCGACGTGGTCCGAAAGTCTTTGCTGCGAGGTTCCCCGCTTCCCGATGGCTACGAAGGACTGCTGCCCTGACTATCGCCCTGATTTGGACCCTTGATGTGTGGTAGAGCGAAACGATAGACGAGTCTTCTGGTGACGTCATCGATACCTCAGTTAAGTATAAGTGGAGCGTCTCCCAGTCCTTAGTTTCGTTCTTAGTTTTGGGTATCCCCTTGGGATCTTTGATTTGGAACTTGCAAGTACCAAAGCCAAAGGACTCGTGTATTCACGAGAATATCGTATTCGATAATCCTTTGAAGTTTGAAGCTAGACTAGTGAGCGAAGATGCCTGGCCTTAGCAGACTTGGAAACTTGTTTTGTCTTGGTTGTAATAGGGATTCCCGATTGGAGGACTCGTGTCCGGTTCCTCCGATTGGAACTCCAACATATGAACTGTATGTGAAACATGGAGTGGGCCCCATCACATATAATGAAGTATGGATCCGATACACCAGAAAGGATGGTGTTTTAAAATGGCCCCAATACGGTAGCTTTGACACGGAAATCCTAAATAACCTCGAGGTTAAACTTTTCAAGAAGGTAGCCCGGCCGGCGATATTTGACTCTTTCCGCCTATGGCGAAAGGAAGCCAAACAGAAAGAAATTAAATTAGAGAAGAAAAATAAGAGAGAAAGGGGTATCTCGATAATGCAAGCTGCTATGCAGTTTAAAGATAACGAAGAGGAACAGATGAGCGAACAGTTGCACAGGCAACGTCAAATGGTCATCGATAAATGTTATCCCGTTTTGCCGCCTCTTCAGCAAGATGCAGCAAAAGATCTTGAAAAAGACCCCCTAATGTCGCATTTACTGAGTTCGCCACCCCCTTATGCGCAGAGTGCTACTGCACCTCCGCAACCTTTAGTTGTGCAACCCCCGATTGTTGTGCCTCAAGTTCTTCCACAGCAACCAGCTGCTCTTCAGTTGGTTCCTATTCCTCTGGTGCAGCCTCCTCAAGGGCCACCGACTTTGACATCTGCTCTGCCTTTACTTCCTACAACTTTGACCACTATATCGACTACCACTCCTGGTATTCCTCCTGACACTGCCTCTGCGTCTGCCTTGCCTCATTCTGCTTTTCCGCCTGTCCTTTCATCGACTTCTCCCTCTGTTCGCCAGAGAGTGACTAGCACTGTTGCTAGCCTTCTATATCCTCTCTTCGGAGCAACAAGTGCAACTCCTGTTTCAGAGCGTAAACAGTTACGTAGCCAACTGCCTGATTCTAGGGAGAAGGAAACATTGAATTATTTGGCACATAAATGGGTTACCGACCCGACAAGATATGAGCTAGAGTCTGTTATGGATGTCTTCCATCAGTGGGAAGAACCAAAACAGAGGTACGTTTTTGAGAAAATGTGTACTTTTCTTTGTGAGGATTTAGAGGAGAATGATTTGGAGCCTAATCCGCCTGAGTTGTGCCGTGTACGGTTCGAGTTTGCAAAAGGCACGATTGTGGGTTCTGATGTTGAGAAAGCAGTTGCGACACTGTTATCACTCAGGAGTGAAGGTGTTTCTCGGTCGTTGTTTGAGTCTGATTCCTCTGTTAAAAAGAAGGTGAGACAATATCCCATGAGAGAAGTTCCTTCGGTATGGAAGGACGCCGTTGCGGCTGATCTAGCTAATCACGTTTATGCTGTACCAGCACATTTTCAGCGCGTCTGGGTACATGTTCCATGGAAGCGAGCTGAAGTCTTGGCCCTTAAACAGACATTGCCTGATCCCCGTAAAAATCCTGCAGGATATTACAAGGAATTATCACAGACTGCAGGCTCTTGCATTATGAATTTAGCCGATATAGATATGTTGTTTGGAAACGTTGCTCCACAGCCTTTATGGGGAAAGATTCGTCATGCGGATCATGATCAAGAGTTAGGTGACTCATGGGCTAATATTAGTGCTGCAAATGACCGACAAGTTGGTGGTGCTAAACCCGAGCCTTTAGTAGCAGACCTACCTGGTAGGATCATTAATTACATGAAGACTTTAATGCCGGCGATGCGTGTGAATTGGGATAAATTGTCTGCGTGTAAGCAGAAGAAAGACGAAACAGTGTCCGATTTCTTCACCAGGTTTGAAGAAACATTTATCGACCACAGTGGTCAAGATATGAGTACAGAAGGTGGTCAACGGTTGTTCGTTGACAAGTTTGTACACAATTTGCTTCCCGAGTTGTGTAAGAAATTAAAGGATTCAGAAAGTTCTTGGGCCGTTTCCTCTTCAGCACAGATATTGGCTACTGCACAGTATTATGAAAATCGAGATAAAGATGAGAAGGATAGAGCAGATAAGAAAACTAAAGAATTAAAGACGAAGGTTCTGTTACAGCAAGAATATCCACCGCGTGATGGCCAGAATAACTATCAGCAACATCAACAGTATCAGAGAAACTCGCAAAGGGTCGAGTTTTCTCAACCACGTTTTCCTGTAGGCCCTAATCAGTGTGCATATTGCAAAGAAGTGGGTCATTTTAAAAGTAGCTGCCCTGCTTTGTTGCAACGTATGAATGGTGTTTCTAGCGCAAGAGGTCGAGGTATTCCACAAGCACCTAGAGGTAGAGGACGTGGAAATTTCCCCCAGAACGCGCGTTCCCCTCCGCCTCAAAATTCAATGAATAGGTTTGATCAGCAGAATAACGCGTCTGGTTGGACAGCTCAGTACTATGCTGATGACTACTATCAATTTATTTATTATGTTTTGGCTCTCAACAGAGGGCCACATAAAATATACAGAAGTACAGAAATACATATACAGAAATACAGAAATACAATGCAATACAAATACAAACAATGTCTGCCCAAAAGGTACCTAAATTACATACAAACTAACATACACACCAGAGCTGTAGAAAATTGGCAAGTCAAAAAAGCATCTCCAAGGATTATTAATAAATAGCTAAAAAACCTTTAAAAAAGTTAAAAATGTGGAAGCAGAACATTTCGTTTGGGGGACAATAAAGTGCATGTAGAAAGTCATTCAGAGTAAAAATGCCAAGACGGAGACAAATAACTTTTATCCATCTAGAGCGCAATTTACATAGCGCCGGGCAGATCAGTAAAACATGCATACAATCCTGAATATTCAGATTACATAGATTACACAAAGAGGTGGAACCATACCATTTAGATAACAAGAGGTTTAGGGGTATTAAATCGTAGCGTAGCAAAAACCAAAATCTACGTATACCGTGTGGAAGGGACCATCGCACATAAGGTTGTGGCTGCTTCATCAGATAAGTGTCAAAAAGGATATCTACATTCCTTTTTCCATGAATTAACTTTTTATCCGATTGAAAGCAAAGGTCCCAAGAGGCTGCTTTTAAAACAAGTTTTAACTGTAGAGGGGAGTACACAAAAAGACTAGTTTCATCTAATTTTAAAAGAGTTACGGCTTTTCTGAAATTACGAACAAGTTGGGAGAACTCATTGAAATTACCTAATAATTCACTTTTAAGGAGTGCTCTCAGTGTCCCAACTTCCGCTCTTGCAAGACAGGCCACCCATCTTACTAGGGCACAAAGTCCCTGTACCCAACTGCTCCTTAGACCGAAGTCGAGCCTGCAGGCGGCCAGAGAGCAGGCAGTATTTAATGAAGAGAGAGATCTTAAGAGTTTCCCCTCAATCTTATGGCAGAAGTCCCACTTTTTCACCTCTATTAACTCTATGCCATAAAGAATTGTTGCGGGGATTTTAGATCTGTACACTTCCAATAAAATCGGAAAGTGCCGTTTCCCCGTTGCATGGTATAGTGAGTTTAAACCTCTGCCATGGGCAAGAGCTTTGCGAGAGCAATGCTCTATATGGAGCTTCTCACTCAAATTAGCCGTAACGATTTTCCCCAAAAAAATATAAGACTTTACAACCTCCAATCTTTGCCCCCCGATAAACCAACCAAAATCTGCAGCTCAACACCTCTTTTTGCCTACTATACACATGACTTTACTTTTGGTTATGTTAATCTTCATGCAATGAGCCACAGCATAACTATGGAGAGCGTGTAGCCGATTTGAGAGTCCTTTAGGGGTTAGATCAAGAATAAGGACATCATCGGCATACATCAAGCAAGATAATGGGGTCCCCCCCCACCAAGGGGGCGATGCCCTCTGTGGCAGACAGAGCGGCGGGCAGGTCAGCCGTATATAGGGAGAACAAAAGGGGAGCCAATAAACAGCCTTGTTTGAGGCCATTACCCGATGGAATTGGGTCAGAAAGCCCCCCTTCACCCCCCAACAGGACCCTACACCAGGTCTCTGTATGGAGGGCCCGCACCAACTCCAACAGGTAAGACGGGAGACCAATCGCAGCCAATTTTCTCCACTGCATTCCACGGTCCACTTTGTCGAATGCGGTGGAGAAATCAATAAAAGCTGCATACACCGTCCCCCGTCTCACCTGTACATATTTATCCGTGACCACATGAAGAGCGGTAAGATTATCCAGGGTTCCGTGGTTCCTGCGGAAACCAGTCTGTTCAAGCGGCAGGATATTGTTCTCCTCAACCCAAGCGGAGAGGGATCCTAGAAGGCATTTCGCAAAAACCTTCCCGATTGAGTCGAGGAGAGCAATCAAACGATAGTTACTTGGGCAATCCCTAGTTCCCTTCTTAAAAATGGGGACCAGGATACTCCCCCTCCACGAGGCAGGTACCTTTTTAGACATAAAACATGCTTTAAACAGGGGGTACAGAATTTTACTCCACCCTAAAGGGTCCTGTTTAAGGACCGTCATGGGGAGTTCATCTGGTCCCATTGCCCCGGAGACACGCATATTTTTTATGGCCATCTCAATTTCCTTTACTGAAGGATAGTTCATAAGGCCATCCGCAGTCAGACCAATAGTAATAACATCACCTAAAATATCATCAGAGGCGATAGTATCAGAAGTACAATTCCCTGCATAGAGGTCCCGAATGTAAGTGGTCCATACCTCTTCCGCTATAGGGATAGGGGAGGGGCCTAATCTAGACCCACACCCCTTACCTATTATTGCCCAGAAATCTCTAATCCTGCCATGAACAACAGATTCCCTTAAGTCAATCCAGACATTGTCTTCCTTAACCTTTTTTATTTTTAACTTAAGTCTACTTCTCTTTCTTTTTAGCCTGGAAATCTCTCTTCCACGTTCCGTACCTCTAACTAAATATTGTTCCCGGACTAGATTATTAATTTCCTTATTTAAAATACACAGTGTCCTGGGAACTTCAACCCCTCTTCTCGATCTTGAAGATTTATTAGCACAAGAAATAATCTTCCGCAAGAATTCTTCAAAGTATACTATTTCGTTTCCACGCCACTCATTTAGAGTTAAGAGGGTATCGGATAAGAGATCCTGCACCCCATTAATGGCTGAGGAATTCCAATAGCACCTTCCCGAAGAGACATGAAAGGCAGCGTCGCTGCCATTAAGGGACCAAGGTGCAGTAGGCAAGGTTTTTAAGGAAATTGTTACAAATAATATAGTATGATCACTCAGAGGGGTAGGTATAGACTTAAGGTCAAGAATAGATGGAAACAGGCCATAGTCAGCAATGACATAGTCCAAGATGGAAGACCCAAAGGGAGACTTATGAGTAAATTTTGCAGGGACGTCCGACGGGAATCTCCCATTTACTATAAGCCCATCGACGGCCACTAATTCTTTTAACAGGATCTTCCCTCTTTTATTTGTCACTGACTTTTCAGGGAAGAGAGCTTGGGGAACAAAGTACGCCTCTTCTTTAGACTTATTCCTAAAAAGCTCCAGACTAACATTAGAAATCTTGCAATTCAAATCGCCCATAATCAAAACCTCCGGGGGAGATGGAACATTTTTGATTTGATCTACATAACGAAATACCCGCTTCATTAACACATTAAAACGTTCTTCTGGAGGAATATAAACATTTAAAATCACGATAGGGGCCTTAATGCCAACATTAAACAAATTTTCAATAGTTATAGCATGGAAAAGTTTACTGGAATCAATATGATGGGAGAATCTCCATTGCAATTTATTAGATAGTAAACAGGCGATTCCCCCCCTGGCGTGTCCTTTCTTGGAAGGGGCAGCAGGCACTTCCAAGACATAAAAATCTTTAGGGACATTCAACATATTGACACACCAAGTTTCCTGTAAACAAATCACATTAGCTCCTAATGAAAAAAGAAAATCAAATTTCTCTGGGCTGCTATGGATCCCAGACGCGTTCCAAGAAATAATTTTCAGCGAGGTGTTAAAGATGCTGAAACAGTCTGGGGTTGTCTTTAATTTTTGTAGTTAAGGCTCCGTGCAGCCAGTTCCACCGATCGTTATCCTCTATAAGAGAGGAAGTCTGCGTTAACGGGGGTGGCTTCGCTTGCAAGACCGAGCGTTTTCCCTTAGAGACCCGAATCTTCAGATCCCCAAGGGAAGAGGCTACCCCCTTGATCTTATCTCCTCCAAGTGCCTCCCCAAAGGGGTAATTAATGTTGCCCAGGTTAAAGATCGGAAGAATATCGATACCTGTGCGTTGGAAGATCTCAGCTTGCTGCAGTATCAGGTTTACAATAATAGGGGAGTAGAATTTAACCCTTATACTAGAGACCTTGACTTCACCAAACAGGGTAACCAACTCAATATCCCTAGTTTGGATATGGTGGAGGCTTTCACTCTCACTAAAGCGCTTAAGTAACCAGGCTCTGTTTAAGGGAAGGTCCACATCAAATAGAGGTAGAAAGTCCAAGACAAGGGTGTCCACTGGAGCTTTTGATGTAATTTGGGGGTAATCCACTATAGGGCCGTCATCAGTCTCTAGAGCTATGGAGAAAGGAGGAGCCAGAGGATTAAGAGGCCCAGATGGAAAATAACTTGGGTCTCCACTCACAGGCGGTAGAGACTGACTTGGCAAGTGACCCCCTATTCGTAACAAAACTTCCTGAGATGTTAAGGGACACGGTTCACTTTCACCATTTGAAGGTGAAGGAATGAAGGAGTTCAACTCAACATCCGCCCTTGCGGATAATGAGCCGAGTTCCAAATCAGCTACTTCATTCTCCACTTCGGCCGAACAATTGTGAAAAATTATTCGACGCTGCCTTTTCTTCCTATATTTGCGAATTGGTTTCTTTTTATTCCCTTTATTGTTTCCATGTTTGCCGATTTTTTTCTTTACCACAGGTTTAGAATCATTCACGTCTTTTCTATTCTCAGACGTAAAGATGGGAAATAGGTCTTGAACCCCATTAAGACCAAAGGTGGATTTATTTTCTTCCTCAATCTCTAAGACTGAATTCTTAATGCAGTTCGGCACTGCAGTTAAGGGGATAGCTACAGTATGTAATTGGGGGGATGTCGCCGCATCCTTCGTATTAGCGATGTCTGCACGGACAATTATTTCTCCCACATGCAAGCTATGTTCCGTCCTGGGAGGAAGGACACCTCTCATATCAGTAGATTTTTGTAGCAGAGCCTTCAAGATTTGGGTAACTGAATCCAAGATGCAATCTGAGCTGCCAACAAATTTCCCCAATAGGGCTAAAATCGAGGATAATAATTGTTCCAAGGCAATCATGGATTCAGAGATAGGTTTTTCACACGCCTCCTGAGGGTGGCATATACCCGATAGATTCAGACCCAAAGACCCAGAAGCATCTAACAGATTAGACGTGTCCTGATCATTTAAGGAGGGGGTACTACTATACAGCATAAGCCCAGAAGGGGTCGCACCACCAGAGGATCTACTGGGGGCCTGAGTTTCCACTTTAGCTATATTTACACATCGACCACAGAGTTCAGGGTCGGTGGATAATGATAGCGAGCCGCCACCCGACCTGTCAATCTGCGGAGTATAAGACAGCAGTGGATGAATCGGAGGATCCCCTTCAGGTCCCACAAGATCAACCTTACTTTCTCCCTTCCCTTCAGAGTTAGCAAGAGGAGAGGACACCACCAATACAGATTGTGGTACTAAAGACAGCACCTAAGTGGGCGAGGGAGACATAAGGGCAGAGGTATGGACCTCCTGGACCTTAACACCGGTGGCTTTATTCATAGACAAATTAGCGTTCTTAAGGGTCGGCAAATCCCAGAGATCAAATAGTTGGCCTTGACCCTTCAATGGGGGGTTGTTAACAGATTTATTTCTTATACGGACAGGCTCTTTTTGTGAGGCTAATGTGCCTCCAACTTCCCTCCCTGAACGCAATTTTTTAAACATCTTTTATGAGTATAACTCACAGAATAATAATACAAAAATACTCAACTTCCAGGAGAATTAATATAAAATATTAAGATTGTACTCCAAAATAAAACATATAGTCCTGAAGATCCAATAAAGACCGACAAAATGAACAGTTCAAGGAAATGTCAAAACAGTATCAATAGGTAAATCTTCCTCGGACCGTCCGACGGATATCAGTAAGTCTCGAGGAAAACACAGTTAAAATAACTCAGTCCATGTAAGTAACAGGGCCCAGCCCAGCCTACCTCGGCCACTGAGGGCCACAAAGGGCCCGCCCTTTGCCCGGGCTTAGCTCCGCGCTTTGCTCCGCGCGCGTCCTGCTAGCGCGTCAGTAGCTGCTGCTAAATAGCGGGAGGGGCGGGAAGAGGACCAGCTGCGGCGAGTTGAGAAACGCTGCGCCTGCTGGTCCTCGCAGTCCCGAAAGCTGATGGAGTCAGTGGCAGGTCCCCCTGCAGTTATTCAGACCACAGGTGCAGGTACCACGAGCGGCGCCCGCGGAGCGGGGGCCGCGAGGCGTGGGTCGGGAAAGCAGACAAGTGTCAAGCGGCAAACACCCCGGCAGGGTTTCCTCCAGCAGCAAAGTCAATATTCGTAGAAGGCACACCACAGAGTTTCCCCAGCCCGCAGTTTTAAAGTCCAGGCGGGAGGGGCGGGAAGAGGACCAGCTGCGGCGAGTTGAGAAACGCTGCGCCTGCTGGTCCTCGCAGTCCCGAAAGCTGATGGAGTCAGTGGCAGGTCCCCCTGCAGTTATTCAGACCACAGGTGCAGGTACCACGAGCGGCGCCCGCGGAGCGTGGGTCGGGAAAGCAGACAAGTGTCAAGCGGCAAACACCCCGGCAGGGTTTCCTCCAGCAGCAAAGTCAATATTCGTAGAAGGCACACCACAGAGTTTCCCCAGCCCGCAGTTTTAAAGTCCAGGCGGGAGGGGCGGGAAGAGGACCAGCTGCGGCGAGTTGAGAAACGCTGCGCCTGCTGGTCCTCGCAGTCCCGAAAGCTGATGGAGTCAGTGGCAGGTCCCCCTGCAGTTATTCAGACCACAGGTGCAGGTACCACGAGCGGCGCCCGCGGAGCGTGGGTCGGGAAAGCAGACAAGTGTCAAGCGGCAAACACCCCGGCAGGGTTTCCTCCAGCAGCAAAGTCAATATTCGTAGAAGGCACACCACAGAGTTTCCCCAGCCCGCAGTTTTAAAGTCCAGGCGGGAGGGGCGGGAAGAGGACCAGCTGCGGCGAGTTGAGAAACGCTGCGCCTGCTGGTCCTCGCAGTCCCGAAAGCTGATGGAGTCAGTGGCAGGTCCCCCTGCAGTTATTCAGACCACAGGTGCAGGTACCACGAGCGGCGCCCGCGGAGCGGGGGCCGCGAGGCGTGGGTCGGGAAAGCAGACAAGTGTCAAGCGGCAAACACCCCGGCAGGGTTTCCTCCAGCAGCAAAGTCAATATTCGTAGAAGGCACACTATGCAGAAGATGATCATATGGAAAGTAATGATTGCTAGGACAGCCGTAGGCAAAGAGAGGGAGTTGTTTCAGTTCCAGTAGATCAGAGTGGACCTTATGTTGAGGTAATTACATCAGGTGTGTCAGAACCTTTTCTGTTGGATACTGGTGCTACAAAGAGTTCTATTATGCACTCAAAACTCCCTGGCGCACCTTTGTCTGGCGAAACGAATGTTTCAGTAGGTTTTTCTGGCGCCCCGGTTAGAAACCCAGTTTCTAGTCCTATGACCCTTTCTGTTGGACCTTGTGAATTCAAAGCACCCCTTATTCTGACGACAGGTTGTGGTGAAAACTTGTTAGGATTGGATCTGTTGAAAAGATTGTATGCGACTCTGTACTGTTCTCCTTCGGAAGTACAACTTACACTGGGTAAGAAAGTGATCTCCCCAATGTATTTATCTGAGGACAAACTCCCAACAGAATTGTCATTCCTTCCTGATATTCTTTGGGCTACTGGTCCTGATGATGTGGGTCTTTTGGAAATACCGCCATATGTCGTTACATTGAAAGCCAATGTTAAAATGCCACGCATTCCCCAATACAAGATTTCTAGCGAAGGTGAAAAAGCGTTGCTAGCGATCATTTACGACCTGATTGAAAAGGACGTAATTGAAGAGACAAGAGGCAACGTTTGCAGTAGTCCTGTTCTTCCTGTTTTGAAGCGTACTGATCCTTCTCAGCCACCTGTGTACAGATTTGTGATTGATCTTAGAGAGGTGAATAAGATTGTTGTGCCACAATTTCCAGTTGTTCCTGATATCACTGCCCTATTGACTATGATTCCAGCTACCGCCACTTGGTTCTCGGTGATTGACTTGAAGAATGCTTTCTTCAGCATACCGATAGCCGAGGAGAGCAGGGATATTTTTGGCTTCAGTTTAGGAGGCCGAAGCTTCCGCTTCAAACGCGCTCCCCAAGGCTACTGTGAAAGCCCATCAATATATAGTCAAGCTTTAAAAACACAACTTGATACGATTGTTTTACCTGATGGCGCTACCCTTATTCAGTACGTTGATGATTTACTTGTTGCTGCAGATACTGAGAAAATCTGTAAAGAAGCCACGTTGTCGTTGTTGCGTCATTTGTCTGATTTACATCACAAAGTGTCTCTTTCCAAGTTGCAATATTGTCGACAAGAAGTGACCTACTTAGGTCATCTCTTATCGAAGGAGGGAAGGAAACTGACCCCAGAAAGAATTTAGGCAAGAGCGAAATTGAGTGTACCAAGGACTCAGAGAGAAGTGCGTGCTTTCTTGGGTATTACATCATATTGCAGACAATGGATACCAAATTTTTCGTTGCTGGCCAAACCTTTGGTAGCATTAACCTGTAAGGATACACCGAACCCCCTTCCATGGTCTGAAGAGTGTCAGAAAAGTTTTTCGGAATTACGCAATGCATTATGTTCGGCTCCTGTGTTGGGTACCCCCGACTACAGTAAGCCCTTTACATTGTATGTCCATGAGAAGGAAGGTTGTGCATTGTCAGTGTTGACACAGTTGTTCGGAAACAAGCAGCGTCCATGCGCGTATTTTTCGTCAACTTTGGATCCGGTAGCTAAAGCATTGGCGAGTTGCTTAAGAGCCACAGCGGCAGCAGCCGTTTCTATTCAACAGTCTGCTGGTTTAGTGATGAATAATACATTGATTGTGATGGTTCCACATGCAGTGGACACGTTGTTAAACAGGACCAAGACACAGCACTTAACTAGTGCTCGGTTGTCAGGTTACGAGTTGACACTTTTAGCGAGTCATGTGCACATAAAGAGATGCAACACGTTGAATCCAGCTACGTTGTTGCCGATTGTAGCAGAGTTAGATGCTTCTGAACAGCATGATTGTTTTCTCAGAACAGAAGAAGAAACGAAAGGGAGAATAGATCTTAGTGACACTCCTCTTGCAAAGTGTGATGGTACCTTATGGGTGGATGGTTCATGCTTCAAGCTTCCGAATGGAGATACGACTGCGGCATATGCTGTTACGACTTTGCATACGATTGTTGAAGCTGCACGTATCCCACACAATTCAGCTCAAGCAGCAGAGTTCATTGCACTTACAAGAGCGTGTGTGTTGTCGAAAGGAATGAAAGTGAACATATATACCGACAGCCAGTATGCATTTGGTGTGGCTCACAGTTTTGGACGATTGTGGAAAGAACGTGGGTTTCTGACTTCGCATGGAGCTAAGATACAGCATGGTCAGTTGGTGAATGAGCTTCTTGAGTCACTCACTTTGCCGTTGCAAGTTGCGATTGTGAAATGCAATGCGCACAAGAAGGTTACTGACGATGTTGGTCGTGGAAATGCATTTGCTGACGAAGTCGCAAAAGAAACAGCGAGGGATGTGATGAGTCGAATGTATGTTGCAGGCCCTGCAAGATGGGTTGGTGACGTTGGAATGTGTGAAGACACGATAGAGAGTGTGAAGTCTATTCAAGCTGAAGCTACGGAGAAAGAGTTGAGTGTGTGGAGAGAGAGTACGGGTAAATTGGATGCGAATGGTTGTTGGGTTGAATTATCAGAGCATCAAAGATGGTTGTTACCCGATGCGTATGTGCTTGCAGTGGTTACAATGGCCCATGGAATGGCTCACATCAGTGTGAAAGGGATTTGTAAGTTGTTGGCTCCAGTATGGCAAAATGCTGGAATTCCTAAGTGTGCGGAGAATGTGGTCAAGAATTGCATGGTGTGTCTGAAATACAATCCTGGTAGGGGAACCCCAACTCCAGCTGGTCATTTTGCGCCTCCTACGCATCCGTTCGAGGTTTTGCAGCTAGATTTCATCAACATGGAAAGGTGCAACAATTTGAAATACGTACTCGTTGTTGTTTGTGCCTTTTCAAGATGGGTAGAAGCATATCCCCTAAAAGACAACACTGCCTTATCCACAGCTAAAGCCCTTCTGAAAGAGTTTTTCCCTAGATTTGGAATGCCGAGAATGGTCTGGAGCGACAATGGGAGTGAATTTGTGGGTCGAGTGATGAAGAAAGTATGTGAAGTGTTAGGCATCCAACAGAAATTCCACGCTGCAAATCACCCCCAATCAGCTGGACTAGTAGAATGTTACAGTGGCACGGGAAAGCTAAAATTAGCCAAGATCCAAGCAAGCTCTGGTCTTAAATGGCCTGACGCTCTGCCTTTAGCACTCCTATCAACAAGAATGACTGTGCATTCGCGAGTGGGACTTAGTCCGTACGAAATTGTGTTCGGCCGTCCGGCCAACATATGGGGAGTGCCAAGGCCGACAAAATTCAGTGAGATCGAACACCCTGTACTGCTTGATTATCTGTACGAATTGACGGCTAAATTGCGTGTTTTACACCAACAGGTTCACGATACTCTGCCTCAGGTCTCTGAAGCTCCCGGTCATCACTTCGACCCTGGATCCTGGGTGCTGGTCAAGAACTTCCAGCGAACAAAGAATGACCAGCCCCGGTGGTCCGGCCCTCATCTAGTTCTTCTCTCAACAACATCAGCCGTTCGAGTGGAGGGGAAGAAGCACTGGATCCACGGTGTACACTGCAAGAGGGTGCCTTTGCCTCTACCGTACGACCGGTGGGTCCAGGAGGGTGTCGCTGACTCAGAGACTGAAACTGAAACTGTGCCATTCAGTGATGCACGTGTAAAAGGAACAATTTCTAAAAAAGAAAGTGACAATCTCTTGCAAGAAGCTGTGCCGCCGTCAGTTCGATTGGACACTACAGAGCCTGAACTCCTGTTTCAAGACCAGACAGTACCTGGGAAGAAACGTTATAATCTGAGGCCGAGAACTATGGACAAATAAATTCTTTTTCTTTTCTTTGCTAAAATTTGAAAGTGCAGCACTCTCATCTGAGAAACTTTTTTATTTTTGTTTTTCGAACCACCATCCGGGTTCAGCTGTAGGGTCGCGGTTGCCCAAGTCTTTGGGGTGCAGCTGAAGACGTTAGGTCAACAGTTCTGGTTGGTCTAAGGGAGTTGCCCTGGACTTACAAAAACAATGGAGGAGTATCCACTCAGAAACAGAGAGAACAAAAGGGGTTCTCTGGATATGGGCTTATGTGCTCAATTCAGCACCATGTGCCTCAACCTGTTTTAGGATAATGCATATCCTTGTAGAAGACCCCTCACTCACCTACCTAGTTGGTGACATGCTTCATCATCGGGGTCCCACCCCATAGGCCGAGTGCCTATAGGGTGTGCTGCGACACCTGATTACAGTGGAGCTGGTTAGTTTTTCTTTTATGTATTCAGGGCGATCAAACAAGTGAGTTTAAAAAGGGCCAACACTACTCACTACAAGTATTTATTCTTGAGTGCTTGAACCCTAGTTAAAAATATGTTGCACCTATGCCTAATTAAGTAGACTTCGGTGTTATGATTAGTGTTTGATAAAAATAGCTAAGTGTGCTATGTGAGGTGTGATAAATGCTATAGGTTAAAAAGGTCTACATGTTTCAACCATTGTATTTATTCATTGGTTTTCGTCAGGACCATGATATTGAACTGGGTGGTCCACACACGCTAAGGTGCGTCCTGCCCTAGTCCAAGTTGGAGTGCACAAATTGTGGACTTGTGTAAAATTAGTGCGTTTTCTTTGTTCAAAGAAAAAACGCTTCCTTGCGGTGTTGCCCTGGACTGACAGAAGCATTCCTTAGCATAGAACACCCTACCATCGCGAGCAGCATTTTAGAGAGGATGGAGTTTTTCGAGATGGAGAGAACTGCCAAAACAATGAACTTTAAAAGCAGAATATGCAGAATGATGACCACGAAACGCTTTTTGATATTGTGCTTTTTCATGTTGTTCAGTGTAATGATGTTTTTTATAGGATATGTTTTATTCTCTTTTTGAGTGACATTTGCACCCACTTCATCGCCCATACCTCCTCCTTCTACTGTTTCCTCACATTCTCTTCAACCTCTTCCTGAACATGAATCCGCTAGGAGATTAGAGTTTATTAATAACTCCTTCGTTCAGCTTTTGCACCAACACCAACTAGTAATGAACACGACTAACTGTTGGGTGTGTGGTCTTATGCCTCACACAACGGATAAAGGTATCCCTTATCTGGTTCTGCCTTTCAGCCATAATGGTTCTGTGTGGGCATACAGAACAATGTTTATCTACGCACATGAGACCTACCCCCTACGTTCTGTGACAGACAATCCTAAGAATAGTGCTCTAGTCAAGGGTATAGTAGACATGATTAGGGAAGATATCCCCTATGAGACTATCCCGAGAGATGAGACACTAGTATATATAGGATGGAACGTGACCGGATATGGAGTTACTCTGAGTGAGAAACAGCAAGCTAAGGGATCTTCCCCGATTTGGATTGTACCCCATCAGGGTCACTTATGTCTGCAAGGTATTGGCAAGAATTCCAGAGCTCAGTTAGGGAAGAGTATCTGTACTGAGACGTATGTTTTTGCGTCCCAGACTTCCCCTTCGTTCCTAGCAGCTAGGGGTACCTATTTCATCTGCCATGATAGAGCCTATACATGGTTGCCCCCTGACTTTTCGGGCACATGCTTTGTTTCGTTCCTGTTGCCTCCCACCTACACAGCTGCGGCAGATTACCATAAGACAAGGATAGTTAGAGGTGTCCTCAGTAAAGAAGACACTGCAGGACAAGAATTTGGAGACTTCGTAAAGGGTTTTCTGCCGTTCTGGGGACCCATGGTTAACAGCAGGAACATAAGGCAATTGACAAGGGTGGTTGAGTCCACCGTAGTTGAAACTGCTGGTGCCCTTAGTAACTTGACTGCTGAGCTCCAGTCGGATCGTCTTATGACCTTTCAGAACAGGGTCGCGTTAGACGTCATCCTTGCAGACCGAGGTGGGGTATGTAGAGTGATCCAATCGAGTTGCTGTGTTTTCATTCCAGATAACGCTCCAACAGTATACCAGGCCATCTCCAAACTGCATAAGATTTCCGAATCTATTCATGTGGACAAAGGAGATTGGTCGTTAATGGGATGGTTCTGGGAACTGGTATCCGGCTGGGGATGGAAAATTCTGATGGTCATTGGGATGGTCTTAGCCATCCTTTTCCTGTTCTGTCTGTGCGTACAGTGTGCTCCTGCTATATGTGGCCTCTGTGCTGCATCGTGTGTAAGGAAGCCTGTATCGAGGGACGAGCTAAGTAATAGGATGATGCTACAGCAACATCTCAATGACTTTACGAATATAGACCTGGACTCAGATTAGCATGAGTATAGGTTATTGCCTATGTAAGGGCAAAAGGAGGGTCTGTAGTACTTGAAATTCTGGCCCCATGTTATAAACAGTATCGTATCATGACGATTTTGATATCAGAAGACCGAGAATGGCTAGTACACTATGCACAAGCATTTTCGTCATATTCGAGTGACGATTTCACCATGAAATCGCAGTTTTCATCCTGAACCCTCGGGTTCCATATTGTGTACGGCAGCCATTTTGTGAGTTGCCCTCACATAGGCCAATGATTAAGGCCAAACACGATCCTGAAGGACACGTACACCTTTCCTGACTTCTCTGCGACCTGGGCAAGCTGACTCCACTGCCCAAGGCCAAACCTGTTCGGTCAGTTCCTCTCCCAGTGGCCGAACGAGATAGTTTCAAGGCACAACGTGCCATAAACCTTTCATCGCACACAAACCATGCCTAATCATGCACACACCTTTCCCTGTTTCCTACTTTATGACTTGCTTTACGAGGAGGAGGTGCCCGTTTTTATTGTGGGTCCGTCGATATCTGATGAAAATACTGGGCCTTGCCGGGTAATTGATTGTGGGCTGAACAAACTGAAATGTGGGATTGTCATCATGACTCTGCTTTTCCTTTGTTGTGAAAATATGTGAATGGTCAACTGTAAACTATAGAATGTTTGCCTGAAGCATAATATTTTGTATAAAAAGAGAAGGCTGGCTTTGAAAGATTGAGCAGTTTCCTGAGAATTACACCGTGTTGTACTTCTAGGATACCTGCTACTTGGTTGCAGCCAATAAATTCGATCTTTGACTTCACCTAGAAGACTCTGTGTTTCTGTAGTCTACACAGGAAGGACCCGAAGTCTTAGGGTGTTGTCCCTGGCACCGCTGGGTTACCGGTTTATTACCGGTTCTGAAAAACCCAGTACTTGAATCGGTGCCGGCCGCCGAGAGGCCTGCGGAGCGTGTGACGAACCCCCAGCCTGGAGGATGCTGAGAGGGTGACCGGGAGCCCACCCCACACCTTCCGAGCCTGCCGTGAGCCGCCCTGCCATGGCGGTGCCCCACAGCAAGAAGAGCGGACCGACCGGAGCCCACCCGTGTCGGCCGCGATCGAGTGACCCGTGGGGGGAAACCACGCGGAGCCCACCCGCGTGGAGAAAGGAGGCCCGTTGGCCGAAGGTGAGCCTATGCCAGTGACCGACACCGAATGCGGATCCCACCCGCAACAGTCACAGCAGCGATAATGGAGGCCGCCAGCTGGCGCCGCCGAGAAAGCGTGTAAAGCGGAGCCCACATGCTATAAACACAAACCTTGCCCCCAACAGTGTGAGCGGCGCCGGCTACTGTGGCACCCCAGTGAAGCAAGCCCAGCAGAGCCCACCTACGGCCTGCCTGCAGCAACCCCGGCCCCGCCCCGCAGCGTGTGACTGAGGCTGCTGCGGCGGCAGGGTGAACAAGCCTGCAGCGTGAGGAGAGCTGCCGGGACCTGCATAAAGAAATCGGAGCCCACCCGCAGTGAAGCGCCAACACCTCCCCACCCCCGTGAAGCGTGTGGCTGCGGCGGTGGGGCGAAGGAGCGAGGAACCAGAGTCCGGCCTCCAACCGGTAAAAGCAGCATCAGCGCCCCCCTGCGCAGCCCAAGTAAAGAGAAACTCACCGCACCTAAAAGGAAGCCATCCAGCGGTGACTGCCTGCCTCGTCCCACTACTGAGGGTGATAGAAGCGGCTGCTCCGTGTGTGTGTGGCCGAAGGCAGAGTGGCCCGGAGAACAGCGCCAACACCCCTCCTCCGCCGCGCAGCGGGTGACAAATGAAGCTGCGGCGGCGGGGCCCGAGAGAGCGAAGGCAGCATCCGACCTGTGCCCATCTGACACGAACTGTCCCCAGCGCCTGCCCATGCCTCGGCACAGTGGGGGAGAGTATGACGCGGTACGAGGCTGGAGACGGCAACTGCCTCAGGCTGCCCTCCGTCTCCTCTACCCCCGAGGACCCCTGCCATGCGAGGGGAAAGCGTGAGGTGCCCCCATGCAGCCGTGGGAAACAAATGCACAACATAAAAGCCCCAGGGGTGTAAACACGAGTCACCCTCCGTTCCTCTGCCCCAACGGCGCCTGCAAGTCCAGGACACCACACAGCAACACGGAACCCAGCGAGGTTCCAGAAAGGAAACAACTAAGCAATTCTGCCTGCACCACACTGCCATCTAGTGGCCGTGTGGAGCACCCACAACCAGATAAATGAGCAAGCCTGTGACAAACGAAACTGGATGCTGTAGCCTGCCACAGAACAGGGCCAAGAGAAGCATTAAACTCCCCCCAAGACAACGTGAGGCACACAAATATGCCAGAATGGTGCCAGGGCACCACCCAGTGTTGATGACCAAGAGGCACTACGCAGCAACGTGCCAAGAGCGCAGGACTAGCACGGAGGAAACTGCGGCTGCGGAAAGCAATGAATGCAGCAACTCCGCACATGGACACTCAGCAGAATGCACAGCACGTGCGCTGTAGTGACCCCACGCGCGCCAAAGCAAAGCAGACTCCCAGCACAGGTCAAGCTGCGAAACGCCCACAAGACAAGGCTAGTACACAGCAGCTAGAAGACAGGCTGCCCCACAGTGACTGATTGCAGCGTAGGGCCACCCTGATGCCGCACAGTGCACACACATGAAAGACAGTATTGTGTAAAGACACTAAGTGAGAGCCTGCAACACAACGGAAGCAGAACGTGCCAAACGCTGACGCAGACACCGTTGGAGACCAAGCAGCGAATATACGCAGGTCGTACTGGAACAGCCCAGTGCCCAGAAGCCAGCAGCATCGCTACCCACAAAGGGACTGCCACGCCTGAATGACACTACATCATCACACATCTTTGGAGAATAGAGGAACGGCGCAGGAACGCGCCAGGAGTGCAGGAACTCCACAAAGAACACTCAAGGGAACGCGCAGCAAGTGCGCCCAAGAAAAGCAAGAAGCACAGCCATCAGCGCACGAAAAGAAAAGACCAGAAAAGGTCCACGGAGTGGTGATGCAACTCTCCTGAAGCACTACACAGACACCAAAGCCTGTACCCCCACACGGAAACGCAGCGAGTTCACGAGGAAGAGAGCAAGTGCAGCACGCACGTTGAGTAGTGCGACGACGCCAGCGAAAGTCACAGGAGCGGTGGCGTAACCCTCCGGACACAAAGCAAAGTGCGTCAAAGCACAAGCATTGCAACAGAAAGAACTGTGGTCACGAAGATCACCGGAAGCATGAAGACACACCAGGAGGAAGCCGACCACCCAGTCCGGTTGCAAGGAGAAGAAAGCCGACCACTCAGTCTGGTCGCAAGGAAGGCAAAGCCGACCACCCAGTCTGTTAAAATATAACAATTCGCATTTTGAAGATGCCCACCATGCATGTGCTTATTTGTATTTGTATTTGTATAAATTGGATGGGTAAAGACAATCTCGCATGACTTGCATGTAAGAATGTAAGAATGTTATTTGTTATATTTGTCCTAAATTTTGGGTTTGACTTTGAGGCTTCAGGGGCAAGACATGTGTGAAATTATGAAGAAGCATCATCAGAGCCAATTTGTTTGACTTCAGTGTGATGCATGCACACAGAGACTCAATATGCACGCACTACTTGGCATAAATCACAAGTACATGAGCTCTTGCAGAGGACCAAACCTATAACGGCCCATACACATAAATCATAACATTTATGGCTACCTTTCCACACCCCACACCAAACCATCTCACAGAGGCCTGCATAGACCAATAAGCAGACAGTTACAGGGCTCGAGATTGTTTGCTCTTGTCATACTAAAAGAGGCATAAGTGTATTTAATAAGCCCTGAACGTATCTCACCTCTCCATGTTTGGGAAACCCTTGCCAGCTATGGGCCGTCTGCAGGCCGTGAAGTAGATGCAGTAAGTAGGAGGAGCTTGGGGGAGTGGCCGTGCTGTGATTGGACTTTCTAGCCCACTTAACCCAGTCACATGTTGCAGCCACCGACAAACAGAGCGTTTGAGATTGAGCCTGTCTCTTCAAGGTTTGAGGAGATGAGTTCGGAGGGTGCACTGGACGGACAAAGAGGGTCCCATACTCATTTGCCTTCAAACACTAGTAGTGACAATTTCAGATGATATATTTCCAAACTCAACCCTGATGGTAACTCTGAATAGCTCTCCGGCTGCAGCTGCAAAGCACATGGAAGTAGTATAAATTAAATATTCAGGTGAAAATATTGAATACTGTGGTCATGTATGTTTGCTCTATTGATCAAAAAGTAGACCAGGGCACGAGTCAAGGGATTGTGCGGGTAGGAGGCATCTACCCCCTCTTTTCATAGGGTGGACGCTGTCTACCGTGCCGAAAGGTTGGACCCCACAGAAATATGCTAAACTTGTCATGGTGCAATGTTCAGAATTTTGTTTTCAGCAGCAAATGCAGGCAGACAGGGGGCATATCAGAATCTAGCTGGGCCCATAACAAAGGCCAAAGTTAAGAAGCCTTCAGGCCTCATTTTGTGGGAGTATCCTGGCTGTGAGCTATCGGAAGCCTCACACCTAAATTCAATGGAGGGGAAACAAAGGCCCTCAGCTCATCTCTTCACAGGTACTTAAGAGAGGCAGGCTTTTGACTTTGTTCAGTCCCTGTATTTGAGATATGCATGCACTGTTAGAATGTCATCTTTTTTGGCCTGTCCTAGAATTTACATAAATACCATTTTAATACCATTATTTAGATGTATTTCTTAACAGCGCTATAGTAGTACTCATCCCATTGCAGGGCGTCAGGGTGCTTTATATCACACACACATATTATACATTAACAATAAATCATATGTGCTTAAACCAATATACAGGGAGTGTTACATAAGACAGTGAGGGTTACCATGTGGAGGAGCCACATGTCTTGGATACCTTACTGTGCAATATTAGAAGGTTTACAATTTATGAACTGCAAGTTGCAAAAGGATCTCTGTATTAAAAGCAGTAACCCACTTAACCATTTACATAAAACAAAAATCTGTCATCTGTTTGTTGTATAATGTACTTTGCAAGAGGGATATTAACCTTCTAGGCTACTTTGATTCAAAACTGGAATTAGACAAACATAGACCTCTCCAGCAAATAGTTATTTTTGCCATTATTATTATTCCCTGAGATTCACTGGGCACACAAAGATCGCTGCAGCAGGTGCCTTAACCCCGTAACATATTTTAAAATGCAGACTTTGCAACCAATTAGGTAGAACATATTTTCTGACACATTACTCCTTGTTGCTAATTTCTTTGAGGCAGGGTTTTATATATTAAATGTATAAGTTGAGGTCCAGTTCTTGCGTCGGGTTGCATCACTTTTTTGGCACAACCCAGACGCAAAATATAATTTGCTAAATATGTAATACTCTCAAATGTACTCATGATAGACCTGACAAACTAAGGTGTGAGATCTTAAGATCTGATCAAAAGCAAAAGGAACAAATGATAGACAGAATTCTGAACAATGCAAACATTCTCCCCGGTCACAAAGAGCTGGTTTTCATCCATCGTTCTTTTGCTCACCACGCCACCCAAGTTTGGACTCAGCTATGTGCAAATCGGTCTTGACCCTGCTCCTTATGGGAACAGTTCAGCTCAAACTGCCAAGCCAGATCCTCCCTGGATAGGAAAAAGCATCCGGGGGCCGGTTTCGATGCATCACCCCTCATTGTTGGTCAGGTACATTTCATGCTTTCACCTGGCCAAGATGTCTACCTTCGGTCTTATTTATGCAACTCAAAATCCTCCAATGGGGCAGGCCTGAAGCTGTATCCAACAACGTCCCTTCGAACTAGGAGATCTTTTGCCTCAAGGCCTAGCTGACACTCCGCAGGTCTTGGAAGCCTTGAAAAATTGAAAACTTTGTAGAGTTTCTGGAGCAGCTATTCTTCTAATGCCCAAACAACTCGGGGACAGCCATGTAGGGGCCAGGACTCACACAAGCAGAGTCACCCCAGAAGGTAAAATACAGGTCTGGATACTACTCTATATCTGAACACTTCAGGAAAAAAGTCTCTAGCAGTTTCAGGGAAAAGGTCTTTTGCAGTTTGTTCCTGTAGCCACATTGGATGACAGTGAACTGACACTTGTAATACACTTCATAGTCCTGGGTACAAGTGGGAACAGGGCCAACTCTTTAGGTGTCCACGTACGTCTCAAACAGTAGATTCAGTCCTCTTCATTCTCCCACAGGTCCAGAGTGTTCTGATGAGTTTGAGGTGAGGTGCCACTTATGTAGAACACTCCCTAAACAATGAGGGAAAGGTTTTTAAAGGCCAACAGTCGCCCTTTTGCAACACATTCTGTATGCATTACTGCCAATTATCCCACACTGAACTATTCTGAGACAAATCGAACATGGCAGAATAATTTTGCCCCTAAGATGAGTTTGTGTGCCACTCCGGGCTGTGTTTAGGGAAATGAGCAGTCCCCAAACTGGGTACGGGACTGACTCCCCCTCCCACTGGGTTGGTGCCATACTAGCTATATATGGCTTATGGAATAAGGGATTTTTTCCCAAGGTCTACCTTTATACTTAACTATGCATCTGCAGGCCTCCCCCTTGACCCATTTAAGCCATTGTTTCTGTTCTAGGAGGTGTTTTCACACCTTATTAAGGCAAACACTGGGGACCATTAACCAGCAGGCTAATGCACATTAGCATACTGGAGTCCCAGGCAGGTAAAGTCTTACTTTTTAAAAGTTACTTTTCCTACTAAGGGGCCCATTAGGATGACCGGCGGACTTTGTCCACCCGCCATCCCATCGTAGAAAATGACTGCCCGCCATAAGGGCAGGGGTCCCGTGCCTGCAATTAGGATGCCCCCGCCACACTGGCAAGCGCATCCAGCATTTCTGACATTGTGGCGGGCAGTACACTCAGCACCGCCCGCCACAATGCCAGGAAGGCATGCTGTGCACTTCCGTGCACAACATGGCAGGCACTGCGTTGTGCCTGCCATGTTGTGCATGGAACTGCTGGGGGGTACCATAGGTACCCCCCATGTGCACCCCCACCCCCCCGGAGTCCCTGGGGGCCCGCAACAGGCCCCCAAAGCAGACTCTGCATGCCTTTACGTGGCGGCATTGCCGCCACGGAAAGGCATTGTAAAATTCCCATTTTAATATGGCTGGCGGTGTCTGATAGACATCGCCACCATATAGAACCCTTTTCCGCCCGGTCGACATGTCAACCGGGCGGACCCCCCAGCCATAATAATATGGCGGAGGGTCATTCCGGCATGGATGGCGGGCGGATCGACCCGCCAGGCTGGCGGTGGCTACCGTCTGCCTGGCGGGGGCGATCCGCCCGCCATCCTAATGGGGCCCTAAGTATTTACTAAATTTTGAACTTCGCCAATAAGCTGGATTTTAAAAAAATATTAAAAATAGTGGTTTAGTTGCCTCTGTAGTATATTCCATTCCAAAGTTCGCAAACGTATGATTTTATCCTGAACTTTAGTTTTTCTCATAGGACAGCTACAGCTCTTCACAGTGAAAATAGCTACTAGGGTGACCATCAATTTTTCTTTCTGTTTTCTTTTTTCTCAGGTCATGCAAATTGCATGGAACTTGAGCTATACCGCTGTAGGCACATTATAGCCTGTATTTTTATAATACACATATATTATTGTTTCACTTTTTGTTATCCACACAATTTTGTGACAGAATTAGTGAAACGTAAGTAAGGTGGGGAAGTTGTGCCCCCGTCCTGAAGAAGGAGCCTTTGCTCCGAAACATGTCGACGCACACATGAGGTACTGTTCATTAACACGACAGGTACAACCTCGCACTTCACTTCTTTTAGTAGTACCAGCCCAGGGGTATGAATAAAAAAATGTTCACCAAACCCACGAGCCAGGTATCTTTTTAATCCTTCACTAAAATCCCACCACTCACATAAAATATCCCTATCACATGCATCACATACACCACACATAGTCATAACTATAAGTGCTCCCGTGTAGTCGTAGGTCGCAGCACGCCGCATCCGATAGAGGGGTACGAAGACCCCAATGATGAAGCATGACACCAAGAGGCCTTTTGGTGTGTGAGGGGTATTTTAAGAAACAGTAAGTGCTCCCACACCACTGTGAGAAACACTTCCCTAACTTCCCCAGTAGGATTCTTGTTGTTTGTGTAACTTTTAGAAAATTGTCATTTTATTACTTTAACCATTCTGTGCCTGTATCTGTCTCTGAATACACGTCTGGGTTAGGATGGCAGTTGGGCTGTTTGTGCATTCACTTTAGACAGTCACACAAAGGCAGCTAAGGTGTGCCCTGCATATCCCGGTTGCCCAACGCAGGCTGATGGGTCTTCCTGAGCTAAAGTGGTAGAAGGATACCTGAATAGGGCTGTGCCTGCCCTCACACAAATAAGTCTCCACCCCTTGTAGTACGTCTGAAGCCAGGGCAGGAAAAGGCAGGGTCTTGTGCACTACACACACTTTTCTTTGTAGTGTACCTGCTTCAAAGACTGAAATATGTATACATACTGGACCTGTGACACCATACACTCAGAGCACTTCTAGGTTGAGGACATTCCTCCAGGATGAAGACCTGGGTAGCTGTCAGAAGAGACTGCCACTTTTCTGTTTGCTTTTCCGGGTTTGCTTGCTGCTTGCTGCTTCTGTCCTGGGAGTGAACGGAATGGACTTTGCTTTTACATCCTGCTTCCAAGGTACTCCAAGGGATTGAGTTTAGCTTGCCTCTTATTAAGAAGTCTCATGGGTATCAAAGACTTCACCCGCAACCAATTCCAATTCCAAAGATTCTTTATTTCGGCCACATGGGCCATAAAAGATGCAGTGAAAATACATACATTTAAAACACAATATTTACAATAAAAATCCTACTGGACCTGCAATGTTAAGAAATACAAAGTAGTATAAATTAGCCGGACATTTTCTTCCTTATTATCCATGCTGCCATTAAGAATTTAGATACCGCAAACACAATGTGGGCCAGGGTGTTGGTTTTCATAACCCTGTAGGCCTGAAGATACTTCCTAAAGCCCAGGTTCCGACACAGAGGAGCTAGCCAGCGCCTCCTCGGGCTCCGGTAGGCATGACAACAGAACATTATGTGCAAATCATCTTCGTCCTTGGCTTTACAGCATGGGCAGAGTTTATCACCCCCTAGCGACCATTTATAGGTAAATACTTTAGTAGGGAGTGTGCCAAGCCTCCATTGCAGGAACAGTTTCCTCGCCAAGAGAGGATAAATGAAATCCATAAAAGGTTCAAACACATAAGAATCTTTGGATTCCATAAAACGACCCGTCAAAGTGCCACTATCATGAGCATTGACCATGTCAACAAGGTTTTTATTCTTGTACAGCTGGGCAAGGGTTTTACGCGAGATACTTCGACAGCCCTGAGCTGGATCATCCCATAAGTCTGGCAAATTCAGGCCGAACAGTTCCGACTTGATAAATGCCAGCCAAGGAATTTTGCAGTTAGCATTCAGCCTCATGACATCAATAAGGTCCTGCCTATAATGATACAGTTCCTCGGTGGTCCATATCCGGTGCCAGAACTTCACAGGTTTCGACCGTAGGTCCTCAGCAATAGAGGGAAGGCCCAGGTCAAGTCTTAGGGGGAGGAGTGGTGTGCCTTGCGGGAGAGCAAGTAAGCGTCTCAGAAAACAATTTTCCACCCCTGCCATAACCTTCCCTGCTTTGTGTCCCCACAGCTCACTACCATAAGTGGCTGCTGCCTTCGCTTGGGACCTGTACGTTTCCAAAGCCGGGCTTACAGGCTTGAAGGTGGACTTATTGGACACCTTCAAGAGTGCGCCCGATAACTGGGAGAGTTTCAACCTAGATCTTGCTACCTGGGAGTCCCATGCCAAGTTTTCTTGAAGTGATACCCCCAGATATATAAAGGTCGAAACCCTTTCGAGACTAGTTTCCCCCAGTTTTGGATTAGGTCTTGTTTTGGTGGGGGGGTTGAAGATCATGAACTTGGTTTTTTCCGTGTTCACCTCCAACCCATGTTGGCGACAAAAATGGCCAAAACCGTCCACAATCCTCTGGATCCCCATAGGGGATTTGGAAAGAAGGAGGGTATCGTCGGCAAACATTATTGCCGGGACCCTCCTTCCTGCCAAAACCGGGGCATCATTGTCTTCAACCGCGTCAAGATGTTGAATGACGCTGTTAATGTACAGACAGAACAGTGTCGGAGCCAGCACACAGCCCTGTCTGACACCTCGACGGACCGGGAATCTACCCGAGAGTTTTCCATCCCTCCCACACCTCACTTGCGCAAAGTTGTTCTCATGCAGCCTAATGATGATACTAAGGAGGTGGGGGGGTACTCCTAGCTTCTGCAGAACCTCCCATAGCTTCCCCCTAGGGACTAGGTCAAAGGCTGACCTCAGGTCCACGAAGACCATGTACAATCGACCTCCCTCTAACGTTACCGTCTTCCAATACAGGAGAAGGAGGCGAAAAATTTGGTCCATGGTCGACGTGTTCTTCCTGAAGCCAGCCTGGAGGGGGCTCATGATGTCATTGTCCTCGACCCAGTCTAGGAGATGGTTTAAAATAAGGCGCGCAAAGAGCTTTTGGGGCACGTCTATTAGGCTTATAGGCCTGTAGTTGGCGGGGAGGAGAGTAGATCCCTTCTTGTGGATAGGTACAATCTCTGCCCCCAGCCACGACCCAGGGATCGCCATACCTCCGAGAATGGCATTAAAAAGAATGAGAAGGTATGGGCCCCAGATGTCCGGGTGATGCCTAAATAGATCCCCGGGTATCCTATCCAGACCTGGCGCCTTCCCCACTGCTAAACGCTCTAGGGCAGACTCCACTTCCCCCAGGGATAATTCCATACCAATTTCCTGAGAACCCAAGGGCAGTTGCAACTCTACGTCCGGGCAGGAATTAGTATCTTGATAAAGTGCACCAAAATGGGCCTCCCAAACCGCAGGGGCTATGTTAGGTTCAATTGCTTTATTGAATTCCCCTGTCCCATTGTTTACAAGGGCCCAAAATTTCCGGGAGTCCCTAACTTTTAGGGCATCATGAAGGTCCTGCCAGTGGTTCCAATCCCACTCGGACCTGGCAGTCGCCGTCACTGATTTGTAGTGCTTCCTAAGGTCACGTACATTGGCCTTATCGGACCCCTCTTTTATTGCAGCAATAAGCTCAGATTTTGCTGCCCTACAGTCGGAGGTGTACCAGGTGGGAACATGGGTCTTTTTCTTTTGAGTTGGGACCACCGGATGGAATACCTCAGCCAAATCCCTCACTAGATCCTGGTGTATGTTTCCCAGTTTCTCATTATAATCTGGGGATCTCGGTTCATCCAGAAGTGCGTCCACCTCCATGAACCATGGGAGTGCCAGCTCATATAATTTGTTAATGGCCTCTTCTGAGCTCACCAGCTTTCCCCACTTAACCCGGCGCCTATTTGTTGTGAGGATCAAATCCCCCGTGTCTTCCCCTTGATCAACTGGGGATGAGTCCGTCGGAGGCAAGGGGCACAGGATATTTAAGCAAAGGGCGTTGTGATCACTATCTGTCCTATTTATTACCCTGAAGTCGAGGACTTTTGGCCAGAGTGTAATGTCCACCATGATGTAGTCTAGCCTCGACTCATGGCCCCTCCTGTTGAAGGTACACACTGAGGGGGCATCGGAAGGGGTACGACCATTACACGCCCTCAGTGCGCAATTCAGGGTAAGGGACATGAGTTGTATTGCTAGAGGGGACCAGGCTTTGGGGTAAGGAGAAGACGATGGTGGAACCCCCCAGTAGTCATCCTCGGCCATAAGGGCACCATCCAGTAAACCTTCCAGAGGTTCAAAGTGGCAATTGAAGTCTCCTCCAAGCACCACCCTGAAATCTCCCGGAAGTTGACCCAAAAAGGAGGACAGATCATTTAGGGTTGGTGATTCCTTTGACGAGGCCACTGGTCGCGAGTAGACGTTAACAATGGCCCACGGAGGTTTGCCAGGCCATGTGAGCCGAACACACTGGATGTCCTGTGAACACGTGTGAACCTGTTCCGCCTGGCACCCAGTATGACTCGCAATCCAGATTGCCAAGCCACCTGATGGCCTCCCCAAATACTTCAAACCCTCTCCTAGACTGGGTGACCCTCGCCCATGTTTCCTGGAAGAGGAGTATATCACATCCACCTACTAGGTAATCCCATTCAGGAGAGCCTTCCTTGTTTGCAATTCCTGCCACATTCCAGGAGAGAATTCTCAACCCTGGCTCAGGTGGCAGGTTGCCCTGGCCTCCAGTAGGAGGTCGCGGGGTGACCATGGGTAGATTAGCGTCTAGGGGACCAATGCCGCAGACCGCAATGGCGGGAGGCCCGGCCAACTCCGCCGCCCCAGTTTGCAAAATATGGGCAGGCCCGCTGTTAGGTGAGGGTCCCAGTTGGCGCAGACTATCGTCCGTGTCAACCAATCGCTCTTTAGCGGTATCCTGCCAGGTGAGTTCAGTCACAGGGACTATACCCACTCCCACACGTCTTTGCACATCATCCACCATCTTCCCAGGGCCAAACAGGATTTCCCTAGTTTGTGGTCAATCGACCTGATCCAAACAGGAAAACCTGTTATGATGTATGAAATTAGCCTGGGCAGGTGGTGGTAGGGAGTGCCTTGGTCTATAGCGGGAGCCATCTACAGCAAAGCCTACCCTAGTCCACCCCTTCTCACTCCCTGCCACCGTGTTGCTATCACTAGGATAGAAATATGAGAGGGGTACAAGTTCAATTTTGGACTTGTCAGGCCTTACAAGCCAATTGCAGATGTAATTTGCAACGTGTGGGCTCTTGAAGCTTAGAATGATACAATCCCCTACCCTATTCTTTAAAGTAGGGCCAATCCATGGAATCCTCCTCACCATCAAAACCTCACCTTTCAAGTTCGGAGGCAGCGGCCTATTAATGCTAAGCCAGCTTATGACCTTGTTACGTAGAGAGTCTTGGGTCTCCCTTACACCACCAGTTAGCTCAGGAACTCCCACCATAATTGCCGTGTATGGAACTGCTTCTGGGGGCAGGTTAACCACCCTGCGCCTATCAGGGGGGGGAGCGATACCATCAATCGGGCCATTTATGGAACCCACTACCGCCCCTGGTTGCGGCGCCAATTGCGGCGCAGGGGGTGGCTTAGATCTCCTGGGAGCCGGAACTGGGGGCCTAGGCGCCAAAGGTAACAAAGGGCGCGCCTGAGAAGCAGACGCACCGTTTGTACTCAGCGCTACCCTATTGGAGACCTGGGGCAATACAGAGGGAAGTGAGCTATTCCCAGGTGGATCCCCGGTAGCTAAGGGAACATTTGTAGCTAAACCAGGGCTTTTCCTAGTGTGGTTGTTTTCCAGGGACTGGAGTAGATTCTCTATGGCGTCCAGTCTAGCTGAGATGGGAGTTAACAGATTCTTAATAATAGCTGTAAGCGAATTGATTATTGTATCTGTACTATTAGAGGATGCCCCACCAAAAATGAATGGGCCCGCCGACAATGATAGTGGCACAGGAACTGGAGAGGCCATGAGATCCGGCCTAGGCCCAGATAAAATAAGCTCCGGGGAAACCGAAATATCTGTGCTTCCTTCGAGGGATGATTCAGTTATATCAATTTTTGCCCTTTTTGCCCTCTTTATTTCCCTGGGCCTTTTCCTTTTTAGAGGCTGTACCACCCCACTATCTGCAGGATCTATAAGCAGGACAGCCTGTCCCGCGTCAGGCGTATCTAAGCCCATATTATCCGGAATAGCAGAATGGTCAGAAGTCCCAGATGGCCGTGAAGAGTTTCGATCCCTCTGCGTTAAAGGCGTTCTTAGCTGCTGAAGGACCGACTCAATAGTCTGATCAATGCTGTCCAATAATGACATATGGGTAACGTCCACAGGGATGGGTGTACTAGCATCAGTTGTGAGAGATTCCCCATGGTCCAGAAACACACTTTCGGGACCCATCTCAAGGTGAGAGTCCGTGGCTAGGTGACATTTGCTAGTTTGGGAACTCGCCTTTGGGAAAAAAAATTCCAGAGTACTTACGCCTTGTTGAGCAGACTTACTCCGTAAGGCTCTGGACGCCATTATGGGGTATGTAATAGGGCAATTTAGCGGGGGCGTTAGAGGGGAGGCCCGGTCCGGTCTCTGCCGGCCTCTAACGGCCTAAAACGGCCCGCCCTTTGCCCGGGCTTAGCCCCGCGCTTCGACCCGCGCGCGTCCCGCGTGCGCGTTAATGGGCGGGGCTAAGTAGGGAGGAAGGGGGGAGGACGGGAAGAGTCGCAGGTGCGCTGCTGTCCTGAGCGCTACTCCTGCTGGGACTCGCAGTCCCGCCCTCGCAGTCCACAGAGCCCCTTGCAATCCTGGGGGACCAAGTTGCCACAAAGCGCTGGTTGCCGCTTTACTCCCGCTTTCACCCGCCTTCAAAGAACTCCTGGAACACTCTGTCAGACTCCAGCTACGAGCGGCACCCGCGGAGCGGGGGCCGCGAGCAGTGTTTTATATGCAGCAAGAGGAGGGAGGAGGGGGGAGGGCGGGAAGAGTCGCAGGTGCGCTGCTGTCCTGAGCGCTACTCCTGCTGGGACTCGCAGTCCCGCCCTCGCAGTCCACAGAGCCCCTTGCAATCCTGGGGGACCAAGTTGCCACAAAGCGCTGGTTGCCGCTTTACTCCCGCTTTCACCCGCCTTCAAAGAACTCCTGGAACACTCTGTCAGACTCCAGCTACGAGCGGCTCCCGCGGAGCGGGGGCCGCGAGCAGTGTTTTATATGCAGCAAGAGGAGGGAGGAGGGGGGAGGGCGGGAAGAGTCGCAGGTGCGCTGCTGTCCTGAGCGCTACTCCTGCTGGGACTCGCAGTCCCGCCCTCGCAGTCCACAGAGCCCCTTGCAATCCTGGGGGACCAAGTTGCCACAAAGCGCTGGTTGCCGCTTTACTCCCGCTTTCACCCGCCTTCAAAGAACTCCTGGAACACTCTGTCAGACTCCAGCTACGAGCGGCACCCGCAACCCCTAGCTACCTCTGCTGGGGAGTCCTACTTGCCAAGTGGTGCAGATTCTAGTTCCAGTGCCCTTGGAAGTGAGATTGGGGTGCTACTATGAAGATACCAAGGTATCAACGCAGATTGACTTTGGAACCTAGATCTGTCTGCAGCTCTGATGCCATGCTGCTGTGTACACCGGAGCTGTGGTTCTGCTCACCGCACCGACCACGACTTGCACCGCTACATGAGTGCTGAGCACCGCAGCACCATAGTCCATGATGCACCCCTCTGACGCCTGTGGCCTGGTCTAACATCGATGCTTCAGAAACTGAAGCCTTGCCGCTTGACTTCCGATATTGCATCTACGCCATAGTAAGTAGTAGTAAGGGACTGAAGAACTGCACCTGCAACCACAGCATCAACTCCACTACAGCAGTAAGAAACCAATGCATTACCTCCACTGCCAAGAAGTAAGGAATCAACCCATCAACTCCCATGCAATAGTAAGGAACTGAAACAATACCGGCCTTCACAAAGCCTCACCTACGCTGTGTTTTGCATAAACTTCGTTTTTCACGATGCCTCCAATGTACTGTACTGGGGTCAATACGACACTGTAACCGACCTTCACTCCATCGAGGTCGGACTGACTTTGTGGATTCTTCGATAGCCCTAGTTGGAGCTATTTTTGATTTCTAAGAGCTATACTTTGAGCCCTTAGCTCTTCAATCTTTATGTCCGTCCTTTGGCAGATATTGCGGAGAAGTCAGGACTGATGCAGATGATACTCAGATCATCTTTTCTCTCTTTGCCGCACAGCCTCAGGAAACCTCACTGCTCCAGCTTGGACTGAGTATGATTTCTCAGTGGATGTGCAGCAACACCTTGAAGCTGAACGGCTCGAAAACTGAGGTTCTCATTTTGGGAAACAATCCAGAACTCTGGGAAATTACCCTTTGGCCTGACTCTCTGGGACCTCTACCTGCTCCAGTCCCAAGAGTAAAAAATCTAGGCTTTTCTATCGATAACAATCTTTCCCTTAAAGGCCAGGTGTCTGTGGTCACCGCAACCTGATTTGCTATACTCAAGTGGCTAAAAAAATCCTCTGGTTAATTTCTCCAGCTGCTCATAGAACGGTAAGGCGCTGGTAATATCCAGACTTGATTATGGCAAAGTTTTGTACCAGGCCTCTTCACTCTGTCGATTGCTCCAGCACCCGTCTTTTCCTCGCAGACTGGGTTTTACAAGAGCAGATTCTGTGTTGGAGTGCCAGGTTTGCACCTCACTTTCAAATGAGTGTAGGATTCTGTATTGGTTTATAATTAGGAATTGTGAGGATTATGGTGTATAACGAGGGAGAAACAGTAAGGCAGTGTCTTGCAATCACCTATTCCACAACGACTGTATAGTGCCCTGGCTGGAACAGCATGACACGTGTCTTGTGTGTCAAAAGTTTAACTGGACAGAACACAGCCACAAACACATTTGCTGTAAAAGTGTTTCTTCTTTTTTTGGATCCATTTCATTGTGGTGCTTCAACCTCTTGTCTCATTTCGCAGCCCACGCACAATAAAGCTCTCTATTTGTTTCTCTTTTTTTTTAAATCTTATGTCCAAAACTTCTCTTAATCCCCTGCATTCCTGGTTGGAGGAGGGTAAGGGGGGTCCGACCCTTACAGTACTCGTCTGTATATCGCATTCACCAAGCTAGATGAAGATTTGCTTACTGCTCTGGCTGTAACTGAAGCAGTTCGCAACATGGACGTGGACTGTAAACTGGCTGGTTTAATATATCGCATCAGCCCTTTTTTTTTCAAAAATTGCCTTTATTGTTAAAAGAGCAGCAAGTCGCCCGGTCATTACAGCAGTTCGCATCCAATTGTGGTCCCAGTGCTGGCTCTCACGAGACGTGCAACTGGACTGCACTGGTGTCAGGAGTCGAGTGGGTGCATGGCATGGGGAGCACCGGCAGGGGTACGGGAGACCAAGCTTTAGGCCAGACGTTCTGTAAAGCACCCAAAACTGAACAGGTCCTCTCATGCACACATCAATAGGGGGCACTACCAGTGCCAATCACTGACTCATTGCTCTCAACGTTACTCCAATTCTTCTGTGCTTCTCTCAATTGGCTGCAACGTCCGCCCTCGGAGCAACAATAATAATTTAGGTCACAACTCCACCTCTAGCCCTGAACTCTTGAATAGAGGCGCAGAGGGTAAGTGTGCAGAGAGGAAGGGAGAGGTACGCTACAAAACACCTAGGGATTGGTATGTTCAGCGGCCAGTGCAAATTGTCCAGTCACCGGACACCATTTGGGTGCATCACAACTGTTACACTTTAATTTAAAGGTTAAAAACTTCAAGGCATAAAAAAAGAAAGGGAGGTAGGATCACGAATTTACCACCACATTAACAGATTCCTGCGCACAGGAATGGAGAAGAGAACAAAAGGGAACGAGGAAGGGAAGAGGTGGGAGAGGGGAGGAGGCTAAGTTTTTTCAGCTTCATGAGTTGCTGGTAGAGTTCTGTTACTGGGAGAATTGGAAGACGAAGACGACGACGATGAGGAGAAATTCATCCAAGTCAGTCCTGGGGGGTTTGTCTGACATTTTTCTACTCCAAAATGCAGCCTCAGGAGGAGAGAAAAAAAGTTTTTAAAATACAAACAATAAATACATCACTAAATAAAGCAAGACAGAGTAGTCGTAAAGTGTCTAGATTGGTTTTATTTACACTGAAACACATTAGCGCCACCTTACAGATTTCGCCAGTGAAGCGCTACTTTTCTTTTCATGTTGTTAGCTTTTCAAGCAAAAACACTCATTGATTTCTGAACAATGACTGTTAAAGCTTTACGTTGTATTCCCTATGAGTGTTTGTTTTTTTCCAGTGTGTTGTTACTTTTTTCAGGCAGCATATTACTGTAGTCTAGTGCATAATTTGAATTGAATTGCTTCCAGGTGTTTATAGCGGGGCACAATTGGGTTGCAGTTGAAGGCAGTGTGAGTTTCTCTCAGTGGGGCAGTAAGGTGTTCAGTGGGGGAGAGGATGTGGCACTCTGCCGATGGCAGAAACTGCAAAGCTCTGGCAAATAGCATGTTTAAGCATATTTGGGACATTCTGCAAATGGCAACGTTTTCAGATGAATGTATAGTGTTGACCAATAACAACCGAGCGCATGTGTGCATTCACAATTTAAATTAATGTGGAAAAATACTAGCTGTAGCGTCGTCTTTTGCTTGTGACAAAAATAAAGGTGGATGAATACAGAAAAAATTCCTCCAAAAATAAATATGTCTGAATACAGACGGAAATGGCAAAAAATAAATACCATAAAACCGGGAGCCCTATTTATAATCAAGTTTAACTTCCCTTTGCTCCCTCTGCAACTTGTGGCTTCCTTCTGGTCCTGCTTAAAGCCGGGAAACCCTATTGGGTAGCTGTGCACTTTATAAATCTTTATACATAAATAAATATACTTGATTTTACCCATTCTCCGCTGCGTGAATTCCGCTGTTGTGCAGGTGATTTATGACTGGGCGTCCTCCGCACACACCCTCCGTGACGTTGTACAGCCGGCTGCCGTCCGACGCACGCAAAGGGTTAATCTTTAAAAAGTGATATTGTGATTTGTGTATGTTGGATTTTTGTAGTTTTAGTCTTGTTTGATTCAGATAAATATTGGCTATTTTTCTAAACTGGTTTAGAGTTCTTTTGTAGTGTTTTAACTGCATTACTGTGTGTGTGTATGTGTATACAAATACTTTACAAAGGGGCATATGCATCAAAAATCGGTATTACATGTCCTTAATAGCGAAAAATAAGGAATAGCTATTAAGGACATGCAAACCGCGATGCATCAATGAATTCGGTATTAATTACCGAATCGGTAAAAATCGGTATTAAATAGCGAAACACCGTCAGCGAGACTAGCAAATACCGAATTAGCAAATACCGAATCGGTATTAGTGAATCCGGTATTTGCGAAATCGGTTATAGCGAAAACGGCTAAAATACGCGACGCATCGGAAGCAGGCCGATGACATCACAACCAGGAAGTAAGACAGTCCATGCTCCATTCTGTGCCCGAGGAGCTCAGAGGAGGAGGCAGAGCACAGGAGCTGAGGAGCCAGACTGAACCAGCAGCAACCAGGACTAGGCAAGCAGGTCAAGATGGAGAAGGAGGCCCCCCAGCAGGGAAAGGACACACACAGAAAGAGGAAGCGCAAGTTCTCAGACAAGGAACTCGAAATCCTGATAGAGTGTGTGACCAGCAACAATGACAAACTGTTTGGGAAGTTGTCGCTGAAGGTGCCTGAGGCTGAAAAATGAAAGATGTGGCTGCGCATCAAGGACAAGTTCAATGCCTGCGGAGTCACCCACCGCAGCATCGACGATTTAAAAAAACGCTGGTATGACCTGCGTAAAAGGGCCAAGGAGAGGATTGCGCAGAGGGTCAAGGATGCTGCAGGCACAGGTGGGGGCACATCCAATGTGACACCTAACACAGCCCTGGAGGACCTAGTGGAGTCTACCATAGAGCCGGAAGCTGTTGTGGGGGTCACCCATCTGGACACCTCTGGTGCTGCGGAAGGAGGACAAGGTAACATGCATGGCAGCATAGCAATGCAGCGTGTAGTCAATCCCTGTCCACTCCCCCATGCCAGACCCAGTGCACATGTAGCCGTGCCTCAAACACATAGCCTCACCACAGTGTTGCACCATGGGAGTTGTAGTCAATACATGAATGAGTGCATGTCTGACCCCAGAGGTGAATGAAATGAATACAGCAGCAAAGGGCCAAATGTCTTTCCAAAAAATAGCTTTATTTAGAGACAACAATGCTATATCCACATACAATACATTTATATTAACTATGCACTGTTTCACACACAGATGCATCCCCCATGGATTCTGACGGCAGTGACCGCCTCGTCATCTCGGAGTCACTAGTGCTGACCGATGCGGAGTGCTCACAGGGACATGAAGCCATGTCCTCCCCTTCACCACCACCGCGGACAACACCTCCACCATCCATGCGGAAAAAGACACCACCACCACCACCATCCTCACGGAAAAAGACACCACCACCACCACCACCACCACCGCCATCCTCACGGGCAAAGACACCACCACCACCACCACCACCACCAGTGCGGTCAACTCCGCAGAGCCACAGGGCAGATGTTCCCTCCCTAGTCGAGATGAAGTCGGAGCAGAGTTCAGCACCCCAAAATGTCCCATGCCAGGCTGTCGTCACTCCAACCACCCAAACTGCAGCACGTCAGCGGGTCAGACAGAGGGCTGTGCCCCTGGTCAGGGCAGCAGCAAGACAAGTGGATCCGTCCGAAGGGTACGGAGTTGTGGAGGCCCGGATGCTGCGTGTCCAGCGCCTGCAGGGGAGACACATGGGTGCTATGAAACTCTCCATGACAAAACTGTGCAACAAAATAGGCAACATGACTGACGCTGTGCGTGAGCACACCACTGCCGTTGCTGCGTGCAACAATGAGATCAAGCTTTGCCTGCAGGAAATGACACGTGCCGTAGTCACAGGCCAACAAAGTGAGCGCCGGCGTCACAAGCAGGTCATGCTCGCTTTGAATTCCACCAACAAGGCCGTCAATAAGCTGTGCAACAGCACAGCTGTGCTGTCCCGCAGGTCCGTGTCCCTGCAAGTGGACCTAGGGCATTATCGTGGGGATGTGGCAAAGGCCCTTGAGAGGGTGACCACTGCAGTGGAGCAACTGCAGCCTGGGTCAGCCAGTGTCAGCAGTGTGGGAGTGGATGAGGGGAGTGAGGCAGCCTCCAGTGTGAGCAGCGTCTCCCTGCCGGAGACTAGCGGGAGGAGGCGCAGTGTGCGCAGCGCAACTGCCACTGACACCCATCGTGGAGAAGCAGAGGAGTCACAGGACAAGAGACTGGGGGTACGCGGCAAACGCAAGTAGACAAGTGGCATAGTCAGACTATCCATGGTGACGTAACCAT
Source organism: Lissotriton helveticus (assembly GCF_964261635.1). NCBI lineage: Eukaryota > Metazoa > Chordata > Amphibia > Caudata > Salamandridae > Lissotriton > Lissotriton helveticus. The sequence continues at coordinate 2,074,097,121 of NC_136063.1, forward strand.
GGCCCAATTAGGTGTTCATTTCCATTAAACCCTTCCAAATCAAATACTGTTGTCAAGGCACTCTCTTACCTGTCTCAGAAATGATGCTGTGTGATGTATGTCCGCCTCCGTTGCCCTTCTGCTGTGTTGGGCACATGCACCTGTTGGTGTTGGGGGGGGTTGCTGTGCACGTAGTTCATCCTCTCCGTCCACCTCTATGGGTATCCCCCTGTGGGTGGCGATGTTGTGTAGGATGGCACAGACTGCTATGATCTGGCGGCAGGTCACTGGGTCGTACTGCAAGGCACCTCCAGTCTTGTGCAGTATTCGGAAGCGACTTTTGAGGATGCTGAAAGTGCGCTCGACCACATTCCGTGTGCTGATGTGTGCTCTGTTGTAGCGCTGCTCTTGCGGTGTAGCTGGGTTGAGGTAGGGAGTCAGTAGATATTCACGCAATGCGTAAGCGCTGTCACCTGCAGGATGGGGAGAGAAAGGTCATCAGCATGAATGCAATGATACATGTGGGGATGGAGTGGACGATGATGCATCAATATGTACCTAGTAGGTGTCCCTCTCCAAATTCACCGTTGATCAGGCGTCTGTGGAGGCCACAGTGGCGGAATATGTAAGTGTCGTGTATGCTCCCTGGGAATTGGGCTACAAGGTCCGTAATTATGTACTTAGCATTGTACACAACCTGCACATTAATAGAATGATATGACTTCCGGTTGCGGTATATGTATTCGGTGGCTGATGGAGGACAGATGGGGACATGCGTGCAGTCAACACACCCTATCACATGGGGGAATTGTGCCACCTGGTAGAATTCCTGTTTGGTGCGGGTCAGCTGCTGGGGGGTTGTGGGGAAGGTGATGTGGCGATTCATGAATGTCAGCATGGCCTCTAGGTACCGGTGGAAGAAGCGTGATAATGCGCTTTGCGACACGCCTCCAGTCTCAGCTATTACCCCCTGGAAGCTTCCAGACGCCAGCAGATGCAGGCAGCATAGGACCTGGACATGGGATGGTATGGCGTTGGTCCTACGGGCCTCATGCTGCAGTAATGGTTCCAGGTCTGCTATTAGGCGCATGATCATGGCACGGTTGAGTCTGTACTTATCGTACACCTGTTCCTCGGTCTGCCCCAGCAAAGTGATGCACACCCTGAAGACCCTGTCCTGGATCATCCTCCTGCACTGAGCCTGGCCGTTGATCCTCCTCCTCCTAGCAAGCACGTAGAGGGCAGCCATTTTGGATGACTTGTGGGGTTTCCCAGGGCATATGTGAAGGGTTACTGATTGTCAGCACCTGCTGAGGTATTTTTTTTGTTTCTATCCTTCAAATAACTTTAACTCCTGATTCAGATTCCCCTTATTTTGCTCATGCTAAATAGCGATTTTAGCATTTTTCGGTATTAGCGATTGTTCATGCATTCCATTGCGATTCTTTAATAGCGCTTCGGTATTACTGAGGTCAGCTTTGGTGTTTGTTATTTCCGATTATCTGATTAGCGATTCGGTAATTTACCGAGGGGATGTTGTTAGCGATTCTTTATTTTTTTACGATTTTTGGTTGATGCATGGCATTTTCAGGTTTAGCGTTCGGTAACGGCCTGTTTTACCGATTCGGTATTTTACCGGGAGGTATTTTGCTTGATGCATCTGCCAGAAAGTGCCTCTTGGATAGGCCTGACTTCTCTGGGCAAGCACAGGTTATCTTTGGTGTGTAACTTACTTGCCCTGACTAGAGTGCTGGGTTCTGCCTGACGTAGGCGCATACCCTAGCCACCCGTAATCCCTATTTCTAACAGTGGTGAGGATAGGACTTGGATTTTTGCAATGCATACAGTGATTGGTGTACACTACTTCTATATTGCAGATCATTACAATCCGGTATACTGTTTTTTTCTATATTTTGCAACTTTTGAGTTTTAACAACATGTCTCAGTCTGGTGAGCCGTCAAAGGTAGATTTGGTGTTTGAGCAGGAGAGGTTTTAGACCAATATAGAGCCTCAACCCAAAAAGTTCCTCAAGGCACTCAAATGTCCTTTTAAAGGCCTCACTAGTAAGGAGGAGCTGCAAAAGGCACTGGGGAACTGGTTGACAGCCAGGGAGGCTGGTGACCACACAGAATTGGAATGATAATATGTATATGGAGGACCAAAGCCTGCATGGTGATTTTGTGAATCAGGATCTTCCTGGGAGAGAGCACCCTTGTTTCCTCTAAAGGTTTGTCCCCAAAGGAGCTGGACGGCAGACGGGAAGCTGGAAAGCACAAGCTGGAACTTGAAAATCTCAAAATGGAGCAAGAAAGAGAGCTCCGGCTGGAACTAATTAAACTCAAAAGGGAGGCAGAAAAAGATAACTTTGCTATGGAGAAGCATAAGTTGACAATGGAGAGAAAAATGATGTTAGCTCTAGAGATGAGTTTAATGGAGCTGGATTTGAAGGCCAAGTTCAGCACAGATGGTGGCAGCAATTCTAAGGTGCAGTCTGATGGAAGTGTGCACATACCCACCAACCAAGGGAAAGAGTATACATGGGAAAATGACATATATAGGTGGTTTCAGGGCTATGAGTCAGCTCTCCACATGAGAAGGGTCCATGAGAGAGATTGGGAGACAGGTTTGTGAAACTACTTTACAGCAGAGGGGAGGGACACATTGTTGGCACTAGGGAATATCCTGTCATAAAGGATTCCCTAATCACTAGGTTTGGCCTTACCCCAGACAGTTACAGGGAAAAGTTTAGGAAGAGGACCACACCTAAATCTCAGACCTGGCTTGAGTGTGCAGATTCTTTTTGCAGAGCACTAGATGGTTGGGTGAAAGGCAGTAAGGTAAGAGATTACCAGGGGCTGCATAATTTGTTTGTATGGGAGCACTTGTCTAGTCTTTGTTTCCCAGAGCTGCACTAGCACTTTATTGACAGTAAGCTCATTGGGCCCAGGAAGCTTGCTCAAGATGCAGACTGCTAGATGGGTTCCAGAGTCCACAAGAGGCTGTATGTGGGAGACTCAGCCAAGGGTGGGCAGGGACTCCAACAGAAGAAGGAGTTCTCGCAAGGGCCCCAAACTAGTTCCTAGGGTAAGGATTCCCAACCCAATATTGAGATGAAGAGATTGTTTGTAGCCAGGAAAGACACTTTAGTTGGAGTACCAAGTATCCCAAGCAGGCACATTCCCCTCTGGTGGGCATTCACAGGGGATGGAAACTGTAGCACGTGGTGAGCAGTTGGTCCCAGTTAGTAGTGGGGAGCCAGTTGAGATGATCCTAGCCTGCCTAGGTGAGGGTGAGGTGGTCCATAGAAACCTCATGCCTGATAACACCAAGAAGTACAGGCTGTAGGTTGGTAACATTGATAACAGTGAGGCCAATGTTTATAATAATGCATTCCCATATACAAGCAAAATTGCATCACTATTAACTAATTCACTCAAAATGAACTCTCCATCAACCCCGACTCAGAAATACATGGTCAGGCAGGCTCTGCAGCCTAAACCCGAGTTACCTGATTGGCAGGTCACAGATGGGTTGGCAAGTAGCTGGCCAAAAATGTTGGAACAGGAAGCTCAGGTCGATCCCTCAGATAAGCACAGCGACACCACAATGGTCCAGGGAGATTGACCACAATAAAGCACGTATCGCCGGAAGGGTGCGCGCATTCCCAAAACATCATAAAGTCAGATGCCACATGAAGTGTGTAAAAAATCTGGAGAGAGGTACAAGGCTCCACTCCAACTGTTACCTGTCATGGACACACCTTATGAGCGGGTAAACTTTGACATTGTGGGGCCTCTGGAATCCAAGACAGCCATGGTAAACAGTTTTGTTCTGGTCATGGTGGACAATGCAACCCGGTTCCCAGAAGCTATCCCTCTAAGAACGGTGACTGTGCCCACTGTGGCTAGGGTAATGATGGGGATCTTTACTTGCATGGTGTTTCCCAAGGAGATGGTATCTGACCGGGGTACCAACTTCATGTCTTTGTTCAATCAATCAATCAATCAATCAATCAATCAATCAAAGCATTTATATAGCGCACTACTCACCCGGAGGGTCTCAAGGCGCTGGGGGGAGGGGGTCCGCTACTGCTCGAACAGCCAGGTCTTGAGCTGCTTCCTGAAGGCGAGGTGGTCCTGGGTCAGGCGGAGGTGGGTCGGAAGGGAGTTCCAAGTCTTGGCGGCCAGGTAGGAGAAGGACCTTCCTCCTGTGGTGGCTCTTCGGATGCGGGGGACGGCGGCGAGGGCGTGGCTGGTCGATCGAAGCTGGCGTTTGGGAGTGTAGAAGTTGAGGCGGCTGTTGAGGTATCCTGGTCCTTGGTTGTGTAGGGCTTTGTTCATGAAGGCCATGTGGAAGGCGTGTGGTGTTACCAATAAGTTCACCACCCCCAGTGCAACGTGTTGATTGGATGGTTCAACCATACCCTGAAGGGCATGATTATGGGTCTGTCAGAACCCAAGAGGTATAAGTGGGACGTCCTCTTACCATGCCTGATGTTCATCTACAGGGAGGTACCGCAGAAAGGGGTTGGTTTCAGTCCTTTTGAACTTCTGTATGGCACCCTGCGAGAGGACCTCAGTTTGGTAAAGGAGGGCTGGGAGAAAGCCCCTAGGATGCCACCCCAGGATGTAATCAGTTACATGCAAGCCTTCCAGAACCAGACAGCACGCTTCAGGAAACTCAACAAGAGAACCTAGAAGCTGTGCAGGAGGACTTGAAATGCTGGATGACCAGAAAACCACTCTTATTGAGTTTCAGCCTGGCCAGAAAGAGTGGATGAGGGCACCGGTAGAGGTCTGTGCTCTAAAAGACGGCTGGTCTGGGCTATTTGAGATGAAGGAGTGCAAAGGTGATAAAACCTCTTTGGTGGACATGCAGGGCCTGATTCATGAAGATAAACTTAGACCAAAAATTAAAGTTTTTGACTTTCAGTATTCACAAAGGTAATCTTAGGCCAAAAGTCAAAGTTTACGACTTTTGGTATTCACAAAGGTAAGTTACGAGTAATATCTTTACATCTACACTCGGGGCAAAACAAAGTACATACCCGGTCCAGAGTGGAATTTCCGCACTCAGGGTAGAGCGCCCACCCTCATATCCCCTACTCTGACCCTAGTACAGCGGAGCCAGTCTTACAGGTTGTCTCATAGAGTAAGGAACAGAATCAAGGAGGAGTTATCTCAGATGCTGGAGTTAGGGGTGATTAAGCCCTCCAACAGTCCTTGGTTCAGCCCAGTGGTTTTGGTATCTAAGACAGCCCCACCAGTGTCACACCTGAACTGCGGTTCTGTGTTGACTACTGTTGACTCAATGCCATCACAAGAACTGATGCACACTCCATCCCCCGAGCTGATGAGCTCATTGACCGGCTTTGAGCTGCTAAGTTCCTCAGCATGTTTGATATGACATCTGGGCACTGGCTGATTGCTTTGGCCGAGGGTCACAAGAGAGGCTAGCGTTCTCAACACCAGAAGGACACTACCAGCTCTGGGTTATGCATTTTGGGTAGAAGAACACCCCTGCCACATTCTAGAGGTTGGTCAAACAGGTGCTGGGTGGGTTAGAGAACTTCAGTGCTGCCTACCTTGACGACATTGCAGTATTCAGCTCCAGTTGGGAGGACCATTTGTACCACCTACGGAAGGTGTTGAAGGCCCCACAGAGCACAGGCCTCACTATCAAGGCCAGTAAGTGACAGGTAGGGCAGGGGACTGATGTGTGGTTGGAACATCACAAAAAGAGTGGCAAGGTGCAGCCCCTGCAACCTAAGATTGATACCATTCTGACTTGGGCACCCCCAAGTCCCAGACAGAGGTGAGAGCCTTTTATGATCTCACCGGGTCCTACAGCAGATTCATCAAAGGGATTGGCACCATTGTTGCCCTCTTGATATAGCTGAATTCTAAGAAGCAGCCCCTTCAGGTGATCTGGACAGAGGTGTGCCAAACCGCTTTTGATACCTTGAAAGAGGCCATGTGCAAAATGCCCATGCTTCAGGCTCCTGTTTTCTCCAAGTAATTTGTGGTGAATACTGGTGCCTCAGAGCATGGTGTGGAAGCCCTGTGTTCAAAGGTAAATGTAGAGGGTCTAGATCAACCTGTAGACTTCATTATTAGGATGTTACTTTCCAGAGAACAGAGGTAGTGCAAAATAGAAAAGGAAGCTTTTGCAGTGGTCCGGGTGCTGAAGAAGCCAAGACCATACATGTTTGGAACTCTGTTCTGGGTCCAGACAGACGACAGGCCCCTCAGGTGGTTGATGCAGATGAGGAGGAAGAATCCTAAACTGTTGAGGTTGTCCATCTCCCTACAGGGAACCCACTTTATGGTGGAACACCACCCTGGAATAGAACATATCAAAGCTGATGGTCTTTCCAGATTCTTCCGTCTTAGTGATGAGAACTCCCAAGAGGCTGGCCAGCTCTCCCCACTTTCAGCTGGGGGGACACACACTAGAGACCTGGCATCATTTGACATGGTCTCCCTTATCTTTTTGCCTCTCATCCGCTGTGTCTGACTTTAAGCTGTATTTTGTTTTTGCTGGTGTTAGGACTCTAGGCACTTTATCACTGCTGACCAGTGCTAAAGTGCAAGTGCTTCCTGTTTAAAATGTTATGACATTTAGTTTCTCTATGTTGGAACCAGCAGTGTTTGGTTGGCTGAAGGAAAGCCCCAAGGCAGGCAGAACTAATGCTCCCATCAAGGGAAGGTGATTACACACTCTGTATAACCCGTGCTCACCCTTGGTACTGAACCGTCAGGATTACTAAAGAGGCAATGTGTAAATCAAAGGCACAGCATTCACTCGCGATAAATACACTGAGCATCACAAAGACTTCACACAAGATGTATTTAAAAACGTTTATATTCAACACACATATTTAATCATTACAACATGACCATCATATACTTTTGGGTATAAATCACATTCGGAAATATCATTAGCAGTATTAGACCCACCCGTATGATTATGTTTTCAATAGCAAACAATTCAGCTAGCGAGTTCTTCAAAACAGTCATGAACCTATCCAAACTAAATGAGAACAAACAGCACACTCCCAATGCAGAGTTCTGCGATAAATTAGTGGACTTCTTTCTCAGTAAAGTAAAAAGTGTTTTTGACTAGTTTTCTAGCCATCAAGTTGCAGACAGCCCCGAAAGAATCAATGGGCCAGAGAATGGCAAGGTAATTACACAGGCTCAGCTTAATCTCCTCAACCCGGAACGAGTGTAGAAACATATTCTGTCCACCAAATCTGGCTCCCCATTGGACCCCTCTCTGGCTACGGTTCTCCACTTGGTATCTAGTACCATAGAAGGCCATTTAGCACCTCCTTTAAATAACATTTGAACCACCGGATCATTTCCAGAAATCTAGAAAAACTCCCTAGTACGGCCCATCCTGAAAAAACCCTCCCAAGACTCTACTGAGATCAAAAATTACTGGGAAATTTCATGTTTACCGTTTCCTTCCAAAATTCTGGAAATAGCGCTCAATGAAGATCTACGGGACTTCCTAGAGTCAAATTCCAAAATGGATCCGGAATCACAGGGCTTTCGACCTCTATACAGCACAGAGTCAGCCCTCATTACAGCCACCAAGGAGATCCGCAGTCAGTTAGATGGAGGAGGGAAGGCAATATTTATCTTGCTAGACCTTTCTGCCGCATTTGATACAGTAAACCATCAAGTGCTCATTCGGTGCCTATTTGAAATGGGGATTACAGGTGCAGCCGCCAAGATATTAAAATCATTTTTGACAAAATGTTGCGATGGGAGGGCATAAATCACATCCTTATGCCTTGCAATGTGGAGTGCCCCAGGGATCTTCGTTTTCCCACACCCTGTTCAATGTCTATGTTGCCCCACTGGCCAAACTCATCCGCTCCCATGGGTTCACATCTGTTATGTGGATGATACACAAATAGTGGTGTCTCTATCTTCAAACCCTGATGACGCACTAGAAAATCTGGCTTCCAGACACAAGTCTTAGGGCTAGATGTAGGTAGGCTATTACCGTTCAGTAACGGCCGAATTCGGCCGTTACCGACCGGTAATAGACTTTTCCTATGTAGGGGGCACATTTACCGATTCGGTAAATACCGAATCGGTATTTACCGATTCGGTATTTGCCGAATCATTATTTACCGATTCAGTATTTACCGAATCGGTAAATGAAATGTAGGAAGCACTTCAAACAGTGCTTCTGGGCTCAAAGGATTCGTTATTTACCACCAACTATTAGTTGGTGGTAAATAACGAATTCCTATGTAAATGCAAATATGTGCATTTACACCTGTGCCATGTGACAGACATACATGCCCTTAGGGCATGTATGTGTGCCGCATGTGCACACCAGCACTAATCAGGGGTGCAACAGGGTGTCAAAGTGAAACCCTGCCACCCTTGACTTTTTCCCTATTTTACCGAATCGTTATTTACCGATTCGGTAATTGACATTCATTCCTATGGGCCATTCATTCCTAGGGGCCTCCAGGCCCATAGGAATGAATGGCAATTACCGAATCGGTAAATACCGTTTGAGTAATTACCGAATCTTAACGATTCGGTCATTTTTACTGAATTTTTATCTACACTGCAATTACCGATTCGAAAATACCGAATCAGTAACATTCGGTATTTTCGAATCGGTAATTTACTATTACCTACATCTAGCCCTTAGTGCCATGCTCACACCACACTAGCAGTTGGGATTCAGTAGCCGAGGTGGGTACTTGAGAGGACATCGCTCTTGAGGTGTCACAGGTTGATGGTGTACGTCCCTCGTGGAAGATCTTTTTTGTCTATTCGAACAATTATCCTCCATGTGCACAACAGAGTCCTCTTACAATGTGCACCACACAATCCGGGTTCTCCGGTCCCACGTCCACACAAGTGTATCTCACCCCTTGCTGAAGGATGCCACCGGTAGTTATTCTGTTGTGTGTTTTTGAAAAACAGATGTCTCCCCTAATTTATATATACTATCAAAAAACAAAGGCTCCTGTGGATCTCACTGTATGAGGGCACAATGGCAAAATATTGGGTATTAGTGATATTGGAGAGAGAAGGAAGCAAATACACCTCTGATTACTTCATTAAGTGTCAACAGGAGACTTTGTTTATTGATAATAAGTTTATTACCCTGGTTCCGTGTGAGTAGGGTACCCTTGTCCCTGTCCTACTTCCCCTAATTTATAGGCCTGTTGGAGTTTGGTGTCTTTGTACTGATAATTTAAAAATAAATCTTTTAGAAAAGTTGTTTTTTAAATTGCAGGTCTGAAAATCCCACTTTAAAAAAGTTGCCATTTGCCATGTTCTTACTTTAGCCTTTATGTGCCTCTGCCTGTCTCTGAATACACATCTGGGTTCGGATGACAGTTGGGCTTTTTGTGCATTCACTCTAGACAGTCACACAGAGGGAGCTGGGTAGTGCCCTCCATATCCCGATGGCCTATCACCAGGCTGATGGGTCTTCCTGAGCTAGATTGGTGGGAGGAGTTGACACTGACATTGAAATAGCGCTGTGCCCGTCCCCATACAAATACGTCTCTACCCCCTGTAGTGTGTATGGAGCCAGGGCAGAGAAAGGCAGGGTCTTGTGCACTACAAAGACTTTTTGAAGTTTGCCTACTTCAAAGACTGAAATTTCTATTGGTACTGGACCTGTGACACCATATTCTCAGAACACCTTTGGGTTGAGGACATTCTGGCAGGAAGAAGAGCTGGATAGCTAGCAGGAGAAAATGTCACTTTGTGGTTTGCTTTGCTGTGTTGGCCTGCTGCTTGCTGCTTCTGGACTTTGCTATCTACATCTTGCTTCCAAAGTTCTCCACGGCTTGAGTTGAGCTTGCTTTCTGTTAAGAAGTCTCAGGGTCCTCAAAGACTTCCCCTACAATCCCTGGCCCCTCTGCTGAGAAGTCCTTCTTGACATGTGTTGCCAATTCTAGTTCCTTTTGGAAGTGAGTTTTGGGTTCTACTATGAAGAAACTAAGGTACCGACGCAGATCAACTTCAGAACCAGTGCCTGTCTGCAACTCTGACTCCATGCCGCTGCCTGCACCAGAGCAGTGGTCCCACTCAATGCACTGACGGCGACTTGTACCGCAGATTCCAATGCTGCCGTAGTGCCTCCGAAGCTACGCCACTACATGAGTCTCAAGCTCAGCACCATCGAATTCCGTGGCGCACTGCTCTAACTGCGATTCCTGTGGCCTGGTCTGACATCGACAACGCGGAAACTGAAGCCTCACCACTTGACTTTCGACACTGCATTGACTCCCCTCCACAGTAAGGACCCAAGGTACCGCACCTGTGACTACAGCATCACCTCCCCTGCAGCAGTAAGGTTCCAATGCATCACGTCCCCTGCCTGAGAGTAAGGAACTGACGCATCGCCTCCTCTCCAATAGTAAGGAACCAACGCGGCGCCATCCTCCATGACACCTAACCTCCCCTGTGTTTTGCATCATCTTTGTTTTTCACGATGCCTCCAAGGTACTGTACTGGTGTCTGCCCAACTTCGTAAACGGCCCTCGCTCCATCGAGGTCACACTGACTTTGTGGAGTCGCCAACTGCGACCAAATAGCCCCGGTTGGAGTTCTTTTTTTTATTTCTAAGAGCTATATTTGATTTATTCTTTATAAAGTGATATATTGAATTGTGTATATTGGATTTTTTTCAGTTTGCTCTTGTTGATTCAGATAAATATTGGCTATATTTCTAAACTGGTGTGACATACTTTTGAGGTGTTTTCACTGTGTTACTGTGTGTGTGCATGTGCAACTACTTTACACGGTGCCTCTAGGATAAGCCTGGCCAAGTTACCAAGGGGGTGAGCATGGGCTATCTTTGGATTGTAACTTAGTCGTCCTGACTAGAGTGGTGGGTTCTGCCTGGCTTAGGTACATACCCTAGCCAACTGAACCCCATTTCTAACAAAGTCCATGTAGGGCAAGTGTGGGGTTACCTGCAAGTTCTGCACACCTTGTCATCCCTAGACCATTGGACTTGTTGAAACGTTTAACAAGACCCTTTTAGGCATGATTATGGGCCTCTCATGTTATGTTATGTTATGTTAACTGGGTTTGTAGAGCGAGGCTTATCACTCAAAAGGGTATCCTGGCTCTGGAGCAAGTGTATAGGTGTGAGAATCCTTGAGGAGCCAGGTCTTCAGCCTCTTGCAAAATTCAAGAAACGAGGAGGAGACCCTAATGTGTAGAGAGAGGTCATCGCATGTTTCAGGTGCAAGGTAGGAAAAGGCTTGGCCTCCCGTTCTGCTTTTGTGGATTCAAGGGGGGAGAGAGTGCAGCTGAGCACAGGTGTTTGATGGGTTGGTGGAAATGAAGGCCGCTGTTGAGTTAAAATTGTGCGGTGCCCTGTATGCATGTGCAAGGAGTTTGAATTGCAGCATTTGTGCATCAGCAACCAGTGGAGTTCTCTGAGGAATGGCACGATGTGGGTGCTAAATGAAAGGTCTAGGATGAGTCTTTATGCACAGTTCTGGATAGTCTGAAGTTAGTGGAGGAGGTGGCTTGAGATTTAGGTGTAGAGCACATTGCAGTAGTCTAGTCAGCTTGTGACGATGGCTTGAATGATGGGACGTCTGGTGCTTTGGGAATCCATTTGACGATTTTTCTGAGGATAAGGAAGCAAGAGAAGCTGACTGCATTTGCCCGTGCTGCCATGTTGAGTTTGTCATCAAAGATGATTCCCGGTTTCTTCCATGGTTGGTGGGTGTTGGTTAGCGACCAAGTTCTGACGGCCACCAAGTGGAGTCCCAGGGGGATTTCTTGTTCCCAAAGATCAACACTTCTGTCTGATAGGGGTGTGGTGGAGGAAAATGAGTCCCTCTTGAATCTGCTGTCACAAAAGAGCAAGATTGAGAAGTGGTATTTCTCCCACTCTCACAAAGCAACAGACAAACTGCCGCTATCTGCTGGAGTAGTCCATCACATTGGCCTGAATGCTCCTAGGGCTACACATGACATGAAGGAATTTCACAGCAACTGCAACGTTTCTTCCCCCCGCAAGACTATGGTCTGCCTACCATTTTAAAAGTGGTTGGACTGTAGTTTGACGATGACAGAGACTACTCCACCTCTGATGTGGTCAAACTCCTCTGAAGGCCCAGCAGAGTAAGGACTGTCAGAAGTTTAGATATATGTTCATCCACATAATTTAGACGGGCGGATATATTGCTGTTTTTCAATGCCCGCCACCGCCACGATAAACATGGCATTAAAAGGGCATTGTAATTGCTCACTCTGAGAGCAGAGTTTGAAACAAACCACTATGGCTGCTCTCCGATAAAGATCCACTGCCACACCACCAGCCTCTGTCTGGCTGCAGCTGATGATACGTTCACTGTTGGTATCCTGGCATCAGAGGTGGCTTGAAATTCCCTGAAACTGGTGGGATGGTGGCAGGTTTCCTGAGATGTTGGATTTGGTGGAGGGATGCCCGCTGCCATCTATGCTTAGGTACCCACCTGCTATTTTGCGTAAGCGCTGCCCAGGAAAGGGAGCACTGCAAATCCCCACATTGGCTCACCTGCAGACATGTTTAGTAGCGACTGAGATCCACGGGGCTTTAGAGCTCATTGTGGTCGCCTTCGCTACTGGATTACTGTTCTTTCCCGGGCGACTGGCTGACCGCTCAAGTAAACGGACCAAAGTTCGCCAACATGGATGCCTTCTTGAAAAAACATTTGGCCATTGGTACGACTATCAAAGCTATGAACTCTAAAATGTTGGGTCTTGCCTCAGAAGTAAAGTCAATGAGACAGGATGTCTTTTGTATTCACACATGTGGCTTAACAATGTTTGATTCAATGGCATACTGAAGGAGGTGGAGAGATAGGATGTAGAGTTCTCTTTGCAGAATTTGCTCTGAAGACTTCTTCACCTCACAGATCCCCTGAAGTTCCAAAGGGCCCAAAACATTCAGGCTCAGTCCTCTTACCCTGGCTCTTAGCCATGCCTTATTATTGTTTGTGCCCTGCATCATTTGTATGTATGAACAATATTTCATGCAGCTTGATGCTCTAAAGCCCCATTGTTATTAGAAATGAGCATATTACTCCTCGGCTACCAGCGTCAATTAAGGGAAGTTCCTGGCACCACAATCTGGAATTCAGAAACAGGCTTTTCAGTATGGCTTGCTAGATCTGGCATGCATTCTGGTGATACTGGACAGCAAAACCAAAGCCTTTTTCAAGACGGATACCTGGAGTCTTTTCAAGACTATTTGGAGGACTCTGGAATGGACATTAATGGCCCCCTGGTTACGTCTGATTCTGCCATCAGGGCTCGGAGGATGGCCCTCTGAGGTTCACAGCATCCGCTTACACAATGCCAGAGGCAGTCACTTGGTATTCTTAGGGAGCTGGCATGTGCGGGACTCCAGCAGGTGGTGGATACTTTACAAACGGATAGAAACAGAGAAACGGCAGGTCACCACTCAAGCCTGTAGTGACTAAGGGCTGACTGGAGGACAATAGAAACAAGTGACACCCTTGACAGGGTCCTAGGACTGTGGGAGCTAATGGAGGGCATTTACTAGGGCCATGAACGCAGGACCCAATAATGGCGGGTAGCTAGGGGGTTGAGTACCTTTCTGTCTTCTTGTCCCCTTCTCCAGTTAGGCCTTATCTTTCCTCCTATGTTTGGCTTCACCTCCACTGTGGATGTCTTGTCTGTTTGAAGGAGGATGCAGCTGTGGGGTGGGAGCCTCTGCGTAATAGGCATGTTGGGTATTCTTTTGAGCTCTCCATCTGTTTTGAAAATGTGAGTGTTCCTCCCTGTGCCTGGGACGTCGCCTGTACTTGGTGGACCAGTTCATTTTGTGAGCAGTTGGTCCATGGATGCAAGCCAGCCCCTCATACCAGGGCCTATGATACAGCCCTATTTCTGGGTGTTTGGTTAAGGGAGTGAGGGTATGGAACAATCAGCCGAGCTCGGATTTTGGTGCCGGTTGGTGCTGTTGGGTGGCATAGTAGTTAGCGAACTACCTAAAGTTCTTTAAGGTTTTTTTATTTTTTACTGATTCCCCTATCCCTTTGATGCCCCTCCCTTTTCCCCTTAGATTCCTGGGGCCTCATTTATGAGGCCGTGCGTGAGTTTTGCGCTTCTGATGCGTCACTTTTTGTGACGCATCGGCGGCGTAAAACATGCGTCGTGTTGCGCACTATTAACAAAGTGACGCATCTAAGCAGATGCGTCACTTTGTAATCCCCTGCGCTACATTTTACCTGCGTCAGTTATAATGTATGCAAAGGGGGCGTTCACACGCAGAAAGCCTCGTAATAGTGACGCAGTGAAATCTATGAGATTTCACTGCGTCACTTTTAGGACGCTGGTGCGTCAAAATCTTGCGCCTGCCTCACAGCAGGCGTAAGACTGAGGCAAGCCCTTTCACATGGGGCTTTCCCCATGTGAAAGGAAGCATTGCTGGAGTTGCGTCACTTTTGTGACACACTCCAGCAATGCGCCACTTTTGCGCCTACAGATACGTCAGAAATACTGACGTATCTGTAACTCCTTGCGACATGATGCGTCATATTATAAATATGACGCATCAATCATGTCGCAGGGAGAGTGCAGTGAAAAGTGACGCATCGCTGTTTTCACGCAGCGATGTGTCACTTTTCATAAATAAGGCCCCTTGTTTGCAGAGTGCCTAGGGTGCTAGAGGGCACCTCTCTGTCCTAGGTATTGTCTTTCATTTGTACTCCTACCTTGCTCCATTGCCTTTCATCCTCCGAGTTCATCTGGTTTGCCGTCCTTGTTTTCTGCTGCATATAGCTCCATTATCAGTAGTTACAAGCCCCTGTCGATTGTGTCATAAAATATTAATGGTATGTTGCATTATGTGAAATGGACAAAAGTTGTCCACTATCTTTACACAAAGCATGCATATGTTGCGCTGCTTCAGGAAACACACCTCTCCCCACAGGAGTATCTTATAATTAAAGGGCGGTGGGTGGGCACAGTGGTGAGCAGTAGTAGGAGGGTGAATCAGAACAGAGCCCTAACCCTGACCAACACCTCCTACAAGATATGCAGTGTGGCCATCCTCATAGAGTAGGGTGCTCAAGACCTTGTCCGATT
Organism: Lissotriton helveticus; assembly: GCF_964261635.1. Taxonomy (NCBI): domain Eukaryota; kingdom Metazoa; phylum Chordata; class Amphibia; order Caudata; family Salamandridae; genus Lissotriton; species Lissotriton helveticus. The sequence continues at coordinate 2,074,112,211 of NC_136063.1, forward strand.
AGGAAGGGAGATAGATTTGAGCAAAGTTACTGTGATGGGAAGTCAGTAATTCTAGTATCCATCTCTGCCCTCAGCTCGGACTGGAGTCACTTTCTGGCCCGACTGTCCAGAGATATCACAGCATTTGGGTGCAAGTCTGTGATTTTGAGGGGGATTGGAATCTGACTCCGGCCCTGTCTTCCACCGTTCTGGTCGTCAACGCTGAGGTAAGATATCCTAGAAACTGGCCTTTCTGATCACAATCTTGTGCTATTGGGTCTGGTGTGTTGGTTCCTTGGGGACGATCTCTATAAAAGGCCACCATTTCCCTCCTTCTCAAGGAGAATAAGGACCTTTTGGTTTGTGCCAGCTACAGATCTATCTCACTGAATGATTTTGACCTGAAAATTGTGCCTAAAATACTGTCTACCAGACTAAGGAAGGTAATTATGTAGCTCATCCATGAATCCCAGGTGAGCTTTGTCCCTGGTAAGTGTTCACACAATAATCTTAGAATCCTAGCACCTCTGCTCCAGCCCATAAGGGATGATGTGGATAATCAGCCAGCACTTTCATTGGACGCCAAGAAGGTGTTTGACCAAGTGGAATGGTCAAATCTCTTCCAGGTATTGTCCAGGATAGGGATGGGTTTGGATTTTATAGGCAAGGTTCATCTTCTCTATGTTTCCCCCAAGGCAGAGGTCAACTGTGGCATATTCTTGTTGTGCTCTTTTCTGGTTTACCAGGGCACTCGCTCCTCTTCTAGCTAGCCTCAAATAGTTCTCTATTGCCATCTGACATGTTCTGGAAGTGGAGGGTGTCCGGTTGGGTGATAGTGAAATTAAAGTGCTACAATACACTGAAGACATCCTCCTTCTGTTGGACAAAGTGCGAAGCTCTTTCTATATTGAAGGGGTCTACTCTAGCTTGCCAACATGCGTAATATATGCACTGGTTTCCTAAGGATCTCAAATACCTGCATATTCATGATAATATGGTACTGGCAGAATGGTCAATGAGTTTCGCTTGCCCTTGGTGGAAAAATCTAAATGTGACTTTCTGAAGTGGGAATACCTTCACCTTTTTCTCTGAGGGAGGGCACAGATGTTTAAAATGATGTTTGCCCTCCTATACAATTATGTGCTTAGGATGCTACCTCTCCAGATACCTCCTGCTCTGCTTTTGGGCATTGAGGCCAAACAAGATGGCCGCAAGGAGGGAGTGATTGGGACGAGCTCCGGACCAAGGGATCACTTTCAGTGCAAATCCCGTCCGGAGCGACCCCACCGAATCCCCCCCCCCCGGTCCTAGACATTAACCGGCACTGAACGCCCAGCTGAACGAGATTCTGAACGAGAGAATCTGAACGAGAGAATACATCTGCGGGGACGTCCTACCCGTCAATGAGGACCAGGCTCACTGGCGCCATAGACCCTCGTCCCCACTCGGTTCCTGTCCCGGAACCTCACCCCGCTCCCCCACCCACAGCAGCAACCCTCCGGCAGTGAGTTGTCCCTATCACTTACCGGAGTGGTGAAAGGTGACGAGGCTTCCAGTGGCGGCTCCGCCGGGCGTCGGAGCTCGGAACATCGGGAGCAGTGCCGGGCCGCGACCTGAGGAACGGGGTGGCAGCGGAGGCTGAGGGACGCCTGATCACGAAGCTCTATCCGGTGAGTGACTAGCCTGCCCACGAGGGGACGGGGGCCCCCCGCCGATGTCGACGCTCCTCTCCCCCGGAGCTGCCTGTACCCAAGACGGCCGCCAGCTCCACAAAGCAAAGACTTCTTCAGAATCGAGTGACTCATTCGGCAAATAAAGGCCCCCTGCCATCGTAGCCGGGGGAATAAAAAAAAAAAATAAAAGCAGCGATTAACAAGGACGCCTCTCCCAACCCTCCACACAAGCACCATCCATTTTGCTCACGCTAAGGGCCGCCTGACCCTTATATGGCCGCCACTCGGGAGACCAAATAGAAAAGGAAACCGGACTCGATTGAAGTCAACCTATCCCCAACTGCAACTTCTTGCAAAGGAGCAGAGGAGGCCCCTATTTACAACGTCTACCTCCCTATTAACTTACCGAATTAAATTAAATTAAGGAACTAATTTCCCCTAGCGAAGGGACTTTGGAAACCACTATATACAACATCTATCTTTCAAGTATGCTGTAGATCACCCACCTTTGGGTAACTACAAATCTGCTAGACAAATAAGTCCTTTCTCCAATTACTCCATTGCGCAAGCACGATGCCTAGACCCAAGGAGACAAACGCAGATCTTCAGGGACACCATCCCCTGCCCCCCACAACAGTTCAGCTCCCTCACCCCTACCTAGAGCTGCCTGACCCCTTCAGGGCCGCCTCCTCAGTCTTCGCATATTCCGGTACTGGGCAAATAAAGAGCTTTTCCCAACCTACTACCACACCTGGGCCCTCGCTATGCTAGCTCGAAGCCACAAACAGAAGAGACATACGCTGCTCCACTGAAGCACTGGACTCTGCCACTCACGTAAGCTCCAGCTCTCTCCACCCCTGCCAGGGCTGCCGGGCTTCAACTCGGCCGCCACACCTGACAGCTCAAAATCATGGCTAAACTAACTTCTTTGACCAATCTCAGCGAACCTCCCCTAGGAAGGTGCATTGTGGGCCCCAGACCGAACTTCCTCTCTTCCGATTCTAAAACTTAATCCTCCCCCATTGTTAACGCCGCTCTCAGTCACCCAGCGGCCACACACCCCCCCCAGCTCTACCACAATGCCTCCGTCCTTGCGCCTAGACATACACCCCGGCCCATCACTCAACCATTTATCTCCTCTTGGACGGAATACCTACGCCATTACCTTCCCACACAGCATCTCCTTCAAAGCCAAAAAACGCCTCAACCAGAATTTAATTAGACAACACCCTGAAACCCTAATCGTGGACACCTACCACTGCTCAACGAGAGGGCTGAGAAAAACAGACTTCATTTTCCATTCCACCCGACCAGACGCTTGGGTCTCCACCTTTAACTCACTCCTCCCTGTCTCCAAAACCACCTTATCAGAACACAACCGGAAATTAACGATCTCCCCCCTGAACCAACAGTCCCTGACCGGAGACATGTCCATCTCCATCTTCAAGAATGGCACCATTCTAATCCAGGCGAAAGATGACAACCTCGAATTCTTCGACTCCCTCTTCCACACTTTTAAGACGGCCACGGCTCTCTACCCATTACAGCCACGCCCCACCACCCCCTATGACCCTCGCCAAACTTCTATCCCGCAGAGCATGCCCCATTCACCCCAACAATCCCCTCCCCTCGCTCTTAATCACGTCAACACCCATCCGTCCCTCCCAGCCCCACCCCCCTCTCTCCCACAGCCCCAAACGCCCCCCTCTCCCAAACATCCATAACCCCCCCCAACCCCCTCTCTCCTACATCCCCAAACGTCCTCCCCCTTCTCCCAAACTTCCAGAACTCCCCCACCCCCCCCTACCCCTCTGACCTCCCTCCCCCCTCACCACGTCTCCCTCACCCCCACAGGTTCTCAGTCTCCTTCCCATAGAGCTCCCAGTCCCCCCTCCGTCCATGAGTCACATCGCCCTGCGCGATCCCTCACTCCCACTGCTCACTCCATCCCCCTTAGTGAAGACATCCACCTCCTCCAAAGAGACCGCAACTCCCCTCCCTCCCTACTCCCGCCCATCCGAACTCAAAACACCAATCAGATCCTCCCATCTCGACTATTCCCCCTAATAGTAACTCGCCCCGCAGCCCCTCCCACCACCCTGCCCTTGCCCAAAAGTTTACCAAAGCCAACTCCGTGCCTCCCTCTCCCGTCTCACTTCTTAACAGTATCTCGCCCCAAACCCGCTCTCCCTCACTAGTCCTCCCACAACCGAACTCCAACTTGGACCCGGTCCCCCCGTCACAGACCCCCCCATTCGACGTCCTGCCCCACGACCCCTCCCACGCCAAACCCAACTTCACCCACTCGCCCCCCTACTCCCCAGCACCTAAACTGACACAACGCCTGGACTTTCTAGAAGCCCAGATCGCGACTCTGATCTTTGGCCTGAAGGTAACCCTATCCTCCCTAGAGAAACTCCAGCCTCCCTTCCCGAACGTTCCTCCTCCTCACCTCCAGCCGCCTCCCGCCAAGACTGACTCTCGTACTCACATTGGGTCCAAGCCCCCCACAGCCTCCCAGCCTCTTCTCTCCAATCCCAGGACTGAGGCTTGAATCGACAGTCCTAGAAGAACGGCTCCCTCCCTTTCGCCACAGAAAGTGACCTCCCTCATCGCCTCCTATGAAACCCCTCCTAATCAGCCAGCTCAAACAATTCCCCCTGACCACCCTCCCTTCTCCTCAATTCAAGTCATCACTGGAGTGGGAAGGGACCCGTCCCGCCGTAAAGCTGCCAGACCACCACCCTATCTCTCCTCCTTCCCCAGAGCTACTTCTGTCAACCATATCTCAAAGGATGACTCCCAAATAAATTGTATGCTCATCAATTGCAGATCCGCCGTCAAACATGCAACAGAAATAGCCGAAACCATTCTCTCCCATGACCTGGACGTAGCCTTCATCACTGAAACATGGCTAAACACTCTATCCAGCCCCATCCTGGACACGCTGGTGCCGCCCGGTTTCTGAATTATACACAAAGACAGGCCCGTTCACAAAGGTGGCGGAATAGCTATTATCCATAAAAGTGACCTCTCCATCACTGAACCTCCTTCCGTCATTTACAACTCCTTTGAATCCCTTTCGGTCAACATCAATTCACCTCACCACCCTTCACTCCAATGCCTTCTCCTCTACCATCCCCCAGGCAACACTTCTGAATTTGGCGCTCAGCTGACGGATCTGATCACGCAAACCGCTCTCAACAGTGATTTCAGAATAATTCTGGGAGACCTCAACCTAAGATGGAATGTATCAAAAAACCCACTCATTCAATCCCTCACCACCCTTATTCATGACCACGACATGACCCAGCACTGCACTGAGGAAACCCACCACAGAGGAGCAACCCTGGATGCTATCATCGCGGATAGAAAGGCAATTTCAATTGACCACATCATCCCAGTAGACTGGTCAGACCATCACGCCATCCTCTTTCATATCAATCACCCGGAGCTTTCCGTCCCTCCCACTCAAACCTCCCCCAAGTGGACCAGAAACTTATTGAGAGTACCCCATGACAAGCTAGAAAAGGGCCTCAGCTCACTCCTCCCGAACTCGACAGAACCCCTTTCAACCACAGAACTCACCTCGCTCTACCATTCCAACTTGGAGCTCGTCTTAGACCAGCTGGCACCGAGGAAACTAAAAAAACAAAGAAACATCCCCTCCAGATCTTGGTTCTCCACTGATATTAACGATGAAAGAAGACACCTAAGATCCATTGAAAGATCCTGGAGGTCCAACCCCTCCTCACTCAACCGGGACCAGCTCAGGCAGCCCGCAAAAGCTACTATAACCATATCAAGAACACATAAAGCCCTGCATAGTCAAGTCAAGTCAAGTCATTTATATAGCGCGCTACATACCCAGAGGGTCTCAGGCGCTTGAAGAAGGGTAGGGAGTTATTTGTCAAATATCCAAGTTTTAAGTTGCTTTCTGAATGCTAGGTGGCTCTGAGTGAGGCGAAGGTGAGTGGGAAGTGAGTTCCAGGTTTTAGCTGCCAGGTAGGAGAAGGATCTACCTCCCATGGTGGTTTTGTTGATGCGAGGTACAGTAGCAAGGGCTTAGTTGGAGGATCGTAACTGGCGGGAGGGGGTGTAGAAGGAAAGTCGTGTGTTGAGGCATTCGGGTCCAAGTTCGTAAAGTGCTTTGTGTGCGTGGGTTAGGAGGCGGAAAGTGATCCTCTTATTAATGGGGAGCCAGTGGAGGTTTTTCAGGTGGCCAGAGATGTGGTCTTTACGCGGGATGTCTAGTATGAGTCTGGCTGAAGCGTTCTGGATGCGTTGAAGTTTTTTCTGGAGTTTTGCGGTGGTACCGGCGTATAGGGTGTTTCCGTAGTCCAGGCGGCTCGTGACCAGTGCGTGGGTGACGTTTTTCTAGTTTCGGTGGGGATCCAGCGGAATGTTTTTTTGAGCATGCGAAGAATATTGAAGCAAGATGATGAGACGGCGTTGACTTGTCTGTTCATAGAGAGTGAGGAGTCCAGGATGACGCCTAAGTTCCGTGCGTGGTCCGTCGGGATGGGTGCTTTTCCAAGGGCCTCTGGCCACCAAGAGTCATCCCAGGCGGAGGGGGAGGTACCTAGGATAAGGACTTCTGTTTTGTCTGAGTTCAGTTTTAGACGGCTGTGCTTCATCCACTCGGCTACTTCTTTCATTCCTTCATGTAGGTTGGTTTTGGCGGTGTTAGGGTCTTTGGTGATTGATAGTATCAGTTGAGTGTCATCAGCGTAGGAGATGATGTTGAGGTTGTGTTGGCGTGCGATGGCCGCGAGGGGGCTCATGTATACGTTGAAGAGGGTGGGGCTGAGTGAAGATCCTTGTGGCACGCCGCAGATGACTTCAGTGGCTTCTGAATTGAATGGTGGAAGGCGGACTCTCTGAGTTCTTCCGGCAAGGAACGAGGTGATCCATTCCAGTGCTTTTCCTTGGATTCCGATGTTTCTGAGGCGTTGTATTAGGGTGCTATGACAAACTGTGTCAAAGGCTGCGGAGAGGTCGAGGAGGATGAGGGCGACAGTGTCTCCATTATCCAGTAGAGTTCGAATGTCGTCTGTTGCTGCGATGAGGGCGGTCTCAGTGCTGTGTTTGGCTCGGAAGCCGGACTGTGAGGAGTCGAGGGATTTGTTTGTTTCGAGGAAGGCGGCGAGCTGGTTGTTGACAGCTTTCTCGGTGACTTTGGCCGGGAATGGCAGGAGCGAGATGGGGCGGTAGTTTTTGAGTTCGGTGGGGTCGGCTGTGGGTTTTTTCAGAAGGGCGCTGAGTTCGGCAAACCTGAATACCTGGCCAACAAGCTCAAAAGGGCCGTTCAGTCTAGAAACCTCAGAAGCTCCAACACGCTCCTACTCATTCCTCTGAAATCCCGGAAACTTTCAACATCTAGCAAATCCTTTGCGGGCAATGCTCCCAAGATATGGAACTCCATCCCCCCACACATCAGAATGACCGCATCCTTCCCAAAATTCAAGAAGTTACTCAAAGTCCTCTTCCTCGATCGTTCCGGAACCAACTAGAACTCAACCTAGACTTTATAGTTCCATGTTCTCGTGCACCCCAGAGCTGATTGACTTGCCTATGACTCTCCGCCCTGTTTCACGCCTGGCTGCTGTTGTACAGACTGTACTCACTCCTGTGCTCATTGCCTTGTTTTTTGTCCGCATTGTCTGTCTAACGCCTTTATACTTGCTGTGAAGCGGTCTGATACCCTCGGGTCCAGCTAGCACTATACAAAACTTTAATAAATAAATAAATATTCGTTCCTACATATGAAGCAGGCACCGACTTGACTCCGTGCCTCCTGGGTGTGGGTGGATAAAATGGCCGGGGGTCTGTGCCTCCCACACATGACTTTGTAAGTCATGGCATTCCATTTGTCACAGCTCTCTTGCCACCTGATTGAGCCCAAAGATGCCCTCACGTGGGTCCTACGTGAATGTCACATCCTGGGATGCCCCACCATGCTGAGGCTGGTGAACCTGTCTACTGTGAATAGTCGCATGGCCGAGAATTCAATACTACACGCAACTCTCTTGGCTTGGCACACAAACTCTCCCCTCCACTCTGGGGCCCGCTGTGATATAATGATTACATTTTGTTATGTGGCTAAGTTGTTTCTCTTGGCATACATAAGGGGTGAGGATGGTTGAGCAACTGTTACATGAGGGTACTGTGAAACCCTTTGATGCACTGAGGGGTGAGTTAGGCATCATGGCCACTGACTGTTCGAAGAACAGACAGCTGGCACATTGCCTTAGGAGTCCCTTAGGGCTTTTAACCATTGTTTTTCCTGTGTCTTCCATTTACCAATGCCCAAGGGTCTGAATCCATTTAAAAAAGAGATAGTGTTAGGTTCCCATGGGGTCTTGATCAAAGCCTTATATTCTAATCTCTCTCTTCATGGTGACCAGGCTGTGATGGTAGACATTATTAGCTAAAGATTATTCACTAGATAATTGAGCAGCTTTGCTGCTAGACCACTGCAGGGTGCTGAAAGACTCTTGGCCCAAGTTCCTTTATTTCAAGGTTCTACATGATTGGTACTGGTTCCTAAATAAACTGTATGTGGCACATCTATAGCCACATGACAGGTGCGGACCCGTGGAGACCTTCGCTGTGACATTTACCATATTTCATTGTCCTTTGGAGCTCTACAGTCCTACTAGACTTTCGTGTGGACCAACATCCACCTGTACCCATCTCTGATGCTATTCCCATCTGGTGCCTCTACATGCAATGACAGATATTCCTTTCATTGACTCCAACATACATTGCTGGCTGGCAGTGGCCAGGTTAGTGCAATATCTATCACTGGCACCAATCAACAACCCCAACGAGTCAGGAAAGACCGAAAGAACTGCATAGGATAGAACTCCATCACTGTAAAACGTATATACTTAATAACAAGTTGGAAGCTTGTGAGAAGGTTTGGGGTGCATTTGTTTCGTCCTTTGACTAGGCCTCCTGCTCATTGTTGGGACTCTTCTCCCCTACTTTTCTATACCCTTCCCTAGGAGCCCAGCCTGGTGAAGGATCTAGTTTGGCTATTGGCATGCTGTGCTCTAGTCTCTACAAATGGTCTACTGATGATATACTTCGATCTCTGGTTCAACAGAGCTTTTTGGATTGCCTTGGAGTATAGATTTGATGACATTGTCTTGGAATGCAGGCAGGTGGGGTGCATTTACCAACTTCTATCACTATCTGAGCCAATGGTGGGAAGTTTGCATGGGTGGTGAGAGTGTGGTACTTCTATGTAAAGGAGGACTGTTGCATCAATCTGTCTATTCCTAACTATATTGTTATTGTGCTGTAAATTTGAAACCTGTGATTCAAGATCTGGTGACTTTTTTATATTAAAATTGACATAGTATGAATTGAATTGACTTCTTGCCAATATTTTGAATTAGTCTTTGCTAAACAGCTTTATGAATTGACATTTGAATTAATCTAGAGTGCGGAGGCTTATGCATTTATTTCACACACAGTAACCTAGTGACAAAACTACAGAGAGACACCACACAAGTTGTAGTATAAAAATAGGTATTTTTAAATAGACTTAACACAGATCAGAAACGACAATTATCCACAATACTGTACTTTAAAAATAGTAGAATTAGCTTAGTTCTCTTTAGATGTAAAATGCGACACTTGGATTCCAATGTAACTTTGGATGCGTAACGCTATACAATGAAATTGTTGCAGGGAAGGTGATGCATTGGTTCCTTACATGCAAGAACGGTGATGCGTCGGGTCCCTACTGATGCGTAGGTGATGCGTCAGTTTCTTACTGTGCTTTTGTGGTATGTGACGAGCAGCGCCGTGATGCGATGAAGATCCGGTGCAATGAAATAAAATTGGGGTCTTTTTCTTGATGCGGCATGATGCGTGCGTGCCCGACAGCCGTGCAGCGCCTCAACAATTCTTCTGAGCCACGACAGGCCCTAAGAAATGCTTCTCCAGTGATGCAATGGCATCTGATGCAACAGCAATACTCTTCTCCGGTGATGCGAGACACTTCGGCGATGCAATCCGACAGCTGCAGCGGTGGCGACACGCTTCTTCCTCGATGCGGGGGCGTCTGTTGCGACGTCGATCCTCTTCTCCGGCGATGCGACAACAGCGGCTGCGGCTGTGACATGCTTCTTCTTCGTGAGTTGTGCTTCCAGCTCCTTGCAACATGCAGCTCCTCAGAAAGCCCAACACAACTGCAGGTACTCCCAAAGAACACTTAGGGAGCTGGTGGGTGAAGTCTGTTGTCCCTGAGACTTCGGCAGGAGGCAAGCTCTTTCTCGGAGATCCTTTACAAGTTGATGAAAGTACACATAAAGTTCCTCTCTCCTCTCTTTGACAGTCAGGCAACCTCTGCAGGCCAATCTCCCAAGCAGCACTTCAGCTTAGGGATAGTCACTCCTCAGTCTATCTGGTCCCTCTCCTCAGCAAAGGTTTCTTCTTGTTTCCCAGTAGTGATCTAAAGTCCTGGGGTCTGGGTCCCCTCTTTTATACTCATTTTCTCTTTGTTCTCTGAAGGCAAAGAGGCCTTTGCCTAGTCCAAACCAGTTCTGGTCAGTCCTGGAGTACTTTGTTGAAAATAATCCTTCTTTCCTTTCACAGTGTAGGCCAGGGACATCAGACAAACCACAGGAGGTGGAGCCGGCCTTGTGGAGGGAGGGCACAGCCCTATTCATGTCCCAGGTGCAACTCCTCCCACCTATCTACATGCAGATCTCTCTATTCAGCCCTGTGCTGACTCACCCTGTCTCCTGGAATCCCCCAGCCCCTGTCACTCAAACTCCAGACAAGGACTACACAACCTAGCAGAGGCAGGCTTGGATATTCAGGCAAGAAAATACCTACTTTCTAAAAGTGGTATTTTCAAACACAGAGGGGTCGATTCTGATTCGGGAAAAAAGCGTCCGCCGATTCGTATTCGTATTTGTAGCTGTTTCCGTACAAATCGTACAAACTCGTCCGAATCACGTAGTACGATCCGTTTCCAAAAAATACGTCCAAATGTTATCGGACAGTACGGAAAACAAGCGAAGATCCATACGATACGGACACGGGAAGTGAACCGTACGATTTGTAAACATGCTGTACGACCCGCCAAGTACGCTCCGTACCGGGGACCGAGAATGCGATTCGTACGGGAAAACGTCGTCGCGTATGTACTGTGATTTGTATGGAAAACATCGTGTACGAGCGAGCCACACAATCAAATACAAAACGAACCCCCCATCAACAAAGCGCACGCGTACCCCGTAAAAACATTGCATATGAGAGAGCTACACAATAACTTATGTAACGAACCCCCCTCAGCGAAGCGCGCGCGTACCCCTTAAAAATTTCGCGTATGAGAGATCTACATACTGTGCAAGGGGTAGGGTGAGAACTGCGCAAGGGGTAGGGTGAGAAGGGAGCAAGGCAGAGAGGAGAAGGGTACAAGAGTTAGGGTGAGAAGTGTGCAAGGCGCAGATTGAGAAGGGTGCAAGGCGGAGGGGAGGAGGGAGCAAGGCAGAGGGCCTGAAGGGAGCAAGGCAGAGGGTGAGAAGGGTGCAAGGCGGAGGGGAGGAGGGTGCAAGAGGTAGGGTGAGAACTGTGCAAGGCGTAGGGTGAGAACTGTGCAAGGGGTAGGGTGAGAAGGGTGCAAGGCTGAGGGGAGAAGGGTACAAGGGGTAGGGTGAGAAGTGTGCAAGGCGGAGGGTGAGAAGGGTGCAAGGCGGAGGGGAGGAGGGTGCAAGGCAGAGGGCCTGAATGGAGCAAGGCGGAGGGTGAGAAGTGTGCAAGGCAGAGGGTGAGAAGGGTGCAAGGGGGATGGTGAAGAAGCAAAAAATCTGCCCACCCCTATAAACATCTCTGTGGATGCCCATGTCCAATTGTACTCATCCCATATAGTGTGCTTACACAACCATGCACCATGCTCAATGCACATGGAGTGTGAATGTACTGACAATTTGGCTGACACTGGGCCCTGGTGTACTCAGCACAAGGCCCTCTTGTGACCAGTGCAAACACAAACAACAGGATAACAATGTCAGATATTTTGTGCAGGAACTTACAGCCACTGTCATGGCAGCATGCTCCATGGGGGGACATCCACACCACGAGGGAGGCCCAGTGACAAGTCAGACTCCAACTACCACCACAGGCTGTCACACACACCCCTTAAACAAACATACCCACCTGGGAGAGGCAATGGAGTTCCCCACTGTCACAATGGTCATGTAACACAACTAAACCAATTCAGATCTGATGAAGCATCCAAGCAACAAATGCATGGTGCACATTCACAAGCCACTTGCACTTCTTACATACCGTCGTTGCGTCACCTGTGTAACACAGCTGTGGCACTAAAGAGGCACCATGGTGCTGGTAATTTACAAGGTGACGCATCTGGGAGATGTGTCACATTCTAAAGCCCTGCACCACAAGTAGGTGTACTGGCGCGGAGGGGGGGGGGGGGTTGTAATGGCGCAGGCACACCTTCCAAAAGTGGCTATGTGAAATATACAAGATTCCACTCTGTCACTTATGAGCACATGCTGCGTCAAAACCCTGTGCATGGCTGATGCAGGCAAAAGGAATGAAGCAACATTGTGCAGATAGGGCCCCACAGACCATTGCTGGAGCTGTCTTGCGCTGGTGACGCTACTCCAGCTATGCGCCTACTTATACAGCACAGATGTGTGGCGCAGCTGACCCATTTTTTCCAAAATGGTGCTCCACAATGTGAATGCGTTGCATCTCTGCTGGCATAGGTGTGGTGCACAATGACTGGTGAATCCCTACTGAAATGCAGGGTGGTGCCAGTTATAGTAAATATGCTCAACCCATGTCAATGACTCAGGAGCACATATCAATCGGACACCGCAACATATCCATCCACAAGTGAACATTGAAGACAATCCAAAGCATGGACAACTACCAGGTGGAACAGTGCCAACTACAATGTGTATGAGAAATGGATGTTGCATTACATGGCATTAACATCGTCTGACTCTCACACCCACAGGGCAACGTGCGAATTAACCCTTAACCAGGGGGAGATGGATCACAGTCCCAGGCCCCGCAGGACCCTGATCCCATCAACAACGATGCCTCTCATCACTCCATGGATGACCCCGACCAACCTTGCACCTCTGGATCCCAAACCTGTTACAGCAGCTGGATCAGGGGCATCTGTGCCAACCACGGCACCCATTCCTGCCACATCCCAGCAGACAGCTCGGAGCCCTGCCCACAATCCAGAACTGTGCCAGTCTGACAATGAGGGACAAGGTTCGCTGGGCACCCAGGAGGTGGCAGACAACACCACCACTGTCAACCCTCAGGGGTCCCGTCGACCCGATGTGCCCACAACAGCAGGCCAGGCTCGTGTGGGCAGGGGTGGTGGGAGTGGCACAAGGTGGAGGCGAGAACCTGACCAGCAAGCTGCATGGCCCGGTATATCTAAACTGAGAAACATCATGGAGGAATACCGGCGGGACAACAGGGAGTTCAGCCAGAGAGTGGGGGCCCTCATGGAATTTAAAAAAGAGCAGGCCGAGCAACACGCCAGTCAACGACGACACCAAGGACGGATGGAGGCAAGACTGGCTGAGCTCTTGGCGGTGCAGAGGGACATAAGCCATTCACTCCGTCGGATCGCTGACAACATGCAGCACCCTCCATGTGTCACTAGGCCAGAACCATCGAGGCAAAGACTGCCAACAGGCACATGGAGGGAGGAGGAGGTGGAATAGTCCAACGGAGCGTCCCAGGCATTGTCAAGGCCTGCATATGAGGGTCCCCCAAGGAAGGTGGGTCATCCACGGAGAAGACGTTGAGAGGCAGTGGGCCATGCACATCTCCCAGGTCACCTGGTCTGGCATCTTGCCTTTGTGTGCAACAGCATCACCTTATTGACTGTCTGACTCTCCCACATGGACTTGCTGATCGCAGTGTGACCAATGATGCCAAGCACTGGGGTCTGGACTCTGTTGACTCAAACTACAAGGCATCACATCTCCCTCTGTGAACTTTGGATTCCCAGCATTTTTGTACAGCACCCACCACCTACTCACATTTCACGCACAAGATGGATAAATAAATATAACAAACACGATAAGTATTGATGTTGAAGTCTTTTTCCCAGAGTCAACAACATACATGTGGGGATATGTCAAAGTATGCCAGAGTGTGGAACAAACTCAAGCCATCCATACACTGGGATCTGAGTCCGGTTGAGGACACACATAGGTCACAATGTAATGTAAAAAAGATTTATAAAGCGCAACATACACCGGTCGGTTTCTTGGCGCTGTTCATTAAATCAGAAGGAGACATAGAAAGAAGGGCAAGGGAGCAAGGGAGCTTATGTGTAAGCACCGCGGAAGAGGTGAGTCTTTAGGAGAGACCTGAAGTGAGGGTAAGAGGGGGAAAGTCTAAGTTCCGGGGGGGGAGAGTTCCAGAATGAGGGGGCCAGAAAAGAAAATCTGAGGCCGCCTTGCTTTTTGCGTCTGAACCTGGGCGTCTGAAGGAGAGCATGGTGGGAGGATCGAAGGAGTCTGGAAGGGACGTACGGGTGCAGAAGCGACAAGATGAAAGAGGGGTCGATGCCGGCCAGGGATTTGTGAGTCAAGCAGCCTAGTTTGAATTGACAACGCTCTGATACAGGAAGCCAGTGCAGGGCACTAAGTAAAGGACGGACGTGGTGATGTTTGGGTTGGTGGTAGATGAGGCGTGCTGCCTGATTCTGTATCATCTGAAGTCTTTTGATTTGGTATTGCGGGATACCTGCGTACAAGGCATTGGCATAGTCAATCCGAGAGATGACTAATGCCAGCAACGTCAGGGTAAGGGCTTCGGTGGTCAGAAAATGGGCAATTTTGCGAATTTGTCTGAGCTGGTGGAAGCAGGAAGACACTGTAGCACTGACCTGATGTTGCATGGAGAGATCATGAGAAATGTAGACCCCCAAGCTTTTGACCTTGTCAGCAGGGCGGGGGGAGGGGCCAAGGGTATCATCAACTACATACATGGAGGACAATACTCACCCGTGATGGTTACTATCTGCTGAGGAGGGGTGGCTTGACATACTGCTCTGACAGACAGTTACGGAAGAGTCTCATGAAGGTGTAGAGGTCATGGGTAATGTGTAGGTGTTCAGGGAGAGAGTACCAGGTCTGTTTTTTCAGACGGGAGAACTATCACCCACATGCAGTTGTACTGTGGATGTGATGAATGTTGCCCAGGGCAAGGGTGGCTGGACGGACATCGTGCAACCACGTCCATATTTGTTTTCTCGGGCTGTGGGTGTGGAGTGCCTACTGAGTGTGGCTGAGGAGTATGAAGGTGATCCTGCAGTTGAAAGTGGTACTATTGTAGGTATCTCAGGTGGACGGTCATGTGGCTGTGGTGTGCGCATGCCTGGATGAGCACAAGTACTCCTGGAGTCTGGCTCTTGTTCCTGTGTAGAGGTTGTTGTCGTAGTTGAGCCGGCTGGTGTCGTGGACCTGGGTGGCTGTCTGTCTTGACTCGGAGTGGATCCATCTGAAGATCATTTCCAGCATGTGGAGGGACTTGCAGCATGAAGTAGCGATGGTGTTGACTTGGAGAACTGGATGGAAATGTTGGTGTACCAATGCAGGATGGTGGTGTGCTTGTCCTCCAGTCTGGAGTTGCTCTGGAGTTGCTATACCCCTGACCCATGTATTCTGTGTAGGTGCGGGCCTGCATGCTGATGTAGTAGTCCAATGTCTGAGGAGCAATCAATAAAGTAGTGTCCCAGCTCAGTGGTCTCAGATTTTGACACAATTTATGGGGAAGCCTCTCTGCTCGATTAGCAGATGTGTAAATCCAGTTCCCCTACTGACCCCTTGCCCGCCAAGTAATAAAACATCCTTGCTAAGATTCACAATCACCATTTAAACGCCATTTGGAAGCTTTAGCTCAGATTGGGCTCTAATCCGGATGCGTGGAGACACACGTTCTGCCTACCCATCTTAAGTAAAGGCAGCGCTGATCCTGAATATCCTTCCAATCATACACCGAACTCTATTTATCAGTTCCGGCCAAGATTTCAGTGAAATTTTCCTGGCAGCAACTGATGCCCTTTGTTGAAGATAAAGCCTCCTTCACGACTCACAATCCAGCTTCCATCCCGGCTATAGTACGCAGTCGGCCCTCATAGAAATGGCAGACTCTATACGATGGGAGGTCGACGGAAGTTCCAAGGTGGCGTTGGTGCTGTTAGACATGTCTACATCATTTGACACCGTCGACCATCCCATTCTTCTGAACCGCATGAAGACCATAGGTGTGGGGGCCACAGTAGGTCCGCACCTAACCATTCTTCTCCCCAGTCAAACCACTGAAGTGGGGAGTGCCGCATGGCTCTACTTAACCCCGCTGGCTGAATCGATTGCCATGTCTGAAGTCGAAATAATATCATATGCTGATGTTCTTCAGCTTCTAATCACCTAAAATTCTGTCTGAGCAGCACATTTTGACCCTCTCCAAAATTGTCTAAAATTTGCGTCCTGGATGGACCACATTTCTGGAAACTGAATCTAGATAACACCAAGGTCCTATACTCTTAAACCAACCTTCTGCCCTCTCTTCCAATCTTTGGTGGCCAGAGTAACTGGCCATTGCTCCGGCACACAAGGACTTGGTCATGGATCTGTGAGTCAGATGGGACAATCAGCTATCCCTTCCCACACAGGTACAAGAGGCGGGTGCCGCTTCTTTAGGCAAAATTTAAATCATCTACAGATCTATTAGCTATCTGCACAATGTACCACCGAAAATGGAGGTTCACGCACTGATCACCTCCCATTCTGACTACACAAAATGCCCATCCGTGTGTCTCACATTAGTTTTGCTACGTATACTGCAGACGCTCAAAAATGCGGCTGACCGCCTGACATGTGGAGTCTCAGTTTGACAACATATCTGCCCGTTTCTTCAACTAGTCCATTGGCTGACCATGGCTACACAACTAGATTGCTGTGCACTGACACGTGCCTTCAGGGCAGGACAAGGCCGTGGGCTGGCCTACCTAAGGAGGAGCCTCTGTCCCTATTGTCAATCATGATCTCTATGTTCCAATGAAAAGCACTTGCTCATTGGTCCTTGGTTTGACAAACGAAGATCAGGAGGTGAAACCTTACAGGTAGCAGGTAGGAACCACCCAATGTTCTACTAAGCCACCTCTTCCGCTGCGTATAATTCTGTCTGAATGTGAGTCTTGCCAAGCCTTTGAAACCTGGTCATTTTGCCTGCTTGATTACTTGCTCCTCCGTATGCTGCCTCCTTTTCGGCGCACTACAGCGCTGGAGCACCCCGTTGTGGTAAATGTGCGCCCTAGAAATGCATAATATTATAATTGTAGATGGCTTAGCAGAATTGTGTGTGTAGGCTTGGAGATTTGTAGATGATAGTTACACTGAGGGTAGTCAGGGTGTTGGTGTGAAACCTGAATCGCCGATGTTTGACAATGCTGAGTGTGTCCTTGGTGTTGTATGTGACTCTGAGGGGGTACCTCATAAAGTATTGCTAATCATACTCCTGGTTTGTTTGTGTTGGTCCCTGCAGGTGATCTAGTATCCGTCTGTGATGGCAATGTAGAAGTGGTGTGCTGAGGTTGTGTACAACCAGGTTACAGTAATGAAGGCGATGTGTGTTGCTGTTGTGTTGATGAGTTAACAGAGTCCAATGGGGTGCTGGTGGAAGTAGCGTGTGTGCAATACGAGGCACATAACCTGGTTGTACGGACATGCACTGTTATGTGGGCCAGCGTGGTGTTGGCAGTATGAGTTGCACACACAGCCTGCGAAGCTGTCATGGGTGCGCTTAGGGGTTGCCTGATACCAGGTGGATGATTGTCTAGTGTTCACTGTGTGGAGGGTGGCCGGAGCATGAGTCTGTTGTGTTACTTGCGTCATGGAATGACCAGAGGGTCTTGCACTGTGCACGTTGCAGGCGGTGACGGTCCTGCCTTTGGCACGGAGGTGGTGCAACAGTGGCACTGACAAGCTGCGCCCTGCCTTAAGAATGGATGGATGGATGGAGGAGCATCTTGGAGGCGTGTGTGTTGCAGAATCTGGGCACTCGGTGTTGCGGTGTCGCTGGGGAGTCAGAAACAGGAATGAGTGAACCAATGATGGCAGAAGGGGTGAGACACCATGCAAAACTAGCACACAAAATACAAGTTTCTTTGCAAGGCACTATTTAACATATGTATGAACAGGAAGGAGTGTCTGGTTACTCATGGGTCACTGCACGAAAATGGGTAAACAATCTCCAAATATGACAGGCACAGGATCAGGCACCAAAAGGCCAAACGGGGCACAGGACATACAGCGTCAGCAGGTATTGCCTGCCCGTTGTGGGTATCAAGCTAAAACAATACATACACAACCATGTACGTCATGCACAATATGGACCATTAGCCATTACAAACAGCATGCATGTTGCCACAGTACACATAACCACATATGCACAATCATTGTAAATTATGCCATAGATGACGCATGCAGACTGGCAAGAGATTTGCGGTGACAGTAATGAGGCACAATGTACTGTTGGGAACACATTTTGTACACAAATGGATCAAGTTTGTTTTGAGGCCATGCTGCTTTAGCCAATGTAAATGGCCAGTGGCATTGCTCTGAAGGAAATAACAGTCATGCAATGATGTTACCTGTAATGCTGGCGAAAGAATCTCCACACGACTGCCAGGGACTGTCAGTACCTTTGATCCTCAGAGTCGTGCGATGATGAAAGGGGTCCATCTCCAGATAGCCCCTTGGTCTGATTATAAATGTCAGACTCAAAAGGGTGATCAGGCGAGGAAAGGAGAGGATGGGAACAGCAGGGAGGGAGATCTGAAACAAAGGTAAACAAGCATAAGGATTCAACACTTCTTGTCACTGTATCACCAAATACCTCATGACCTATACTGTAACAGTTACACCTGTGAAGTTTAACCACAGCCACTGTATCCTATTTCGGATCACAGATTTTGAAATGATACTAGATCTGAGGATTTAACAAGGACACATAAAAGGTAGCAGAGTTTGTCACCTAGATGAAGGGTGTGTAACGCTCACCAGGCTGCTTCAATGTAATTAAATCCATGCGGTCATCAACTGAGTCACAGTGTATGAATGCGTGTCCAAATTACATTAAATTGAATGTGTAGCTGTGCTATTCACAGAAAGCCAACAATCTGTAGTTAGCCCTGGGAATCAGTGAAGGTCATGAAGGTAAATTACACATCACCCACAAGAGCCGTAATAAGCTCATCCAACGAGGAACTGAAATATCTAAACACAAGGAAGCCCCACAAGAGCCAGTCATTGGCTCTTCAAACTGTGCCTTACAATGCCGAACATGACAAGCAGGTGGGACCAAACTCAACAGAGAGTAATGAGGAACAAAGCCACTAAACCACCCCTACCATGACCAGGATATGCAGCACGGCACAAGAGAATCCTGGGATTAACGTCACCCGACTGGTGTCACGGAAATGTTTACATTTGCCAAAGCACAACGTTGGGACATCATCAGGGCAACATCCTAGCATCATGGGAATAGAAAGTTAAGATCAACTTACAGAGAAGGATTGCAAAGCAGTGTTCTCCACCGGCACTGATGCAGTGACGTGACAGTGACATGACATACTGACACAAGGGGCAATGCATCCATTCGAACAGATTTACAGGATAGTTGACTGAACACCTGGGAAATACACTGGCCCACACCTTCACAACATGGTTGTTTGGAAATCAAACTGTATTTGCCCACAAGATTAAGGGGATGAGCCAGACACATCCTGCTGCACACAGTGAGGCTGCAATTCCACACAGAGCCTGTGGTTGTGATGTCCCACACAATATCAACCGGTGTTATCTGCAATGTGTCAGGGTCAAGGTTTACACACATTGATGCATTCACCAGAGTCAAAACTCCACAACAGATGACCTTCAAGAAGGGTGACTGTCCTGTCATGGGAGTGGTGCAATTTGATCCATGGTACTGAGACATGTATGTATGGTTCTACAACATGCACAGAAACAGTTCCCACACATTCCCAAACCATACTAACCCAAAACAGCCTGTTTGGATTTCTTACCCGATATGACATTTCCACATGTCCGTGCATGGAGTGCTTATTTGGCACACGTTGCAATCATCATGAGGAATAGCAGGAGGACTAAGATGACACAAACAGACAACAGGCAGAGCAACCTGGGAATGACAGGCACACAAGGGGTCACGTTCAAAATATTTCACTACAGACATGGTCATGTAAAAACACTAACATTGTAGTACACATGTACATTCCAAGATCACTCATTGCGCATATGTGTGTGGCATGACATCATCACTTGTGTGACACATCACAACAGACATCAAAGTGACTTTGCATACAGTCAGCTTGACACACAGTATGCAACACATGCCACTCTATGCCACAAGCTTGCACACTAATTCCCAATGACTCACCATTAAGAGATAAAGTTGTGTATGAGCTGACTCCGGATATCATTCTCTTCCTCCTTATCAATTTCATCGTGGCCAAGCCCTTCTTCCTCAACGGGTGGATGTTCCAGCTCCTTAGGATCCAGGATGAGTGGCACGACCTTCTCAACTGCCATGTTGTGCAGCATGCAGCACACGATGAAGATGTTACACACCTTGACAGGGGCGTATGGGATGGATCCGCCAGTCTTATCGAGGCACCGGAATAGGCTCTTCAGGAGTCCAAACGTCCGCTCTATGACTCGCCTGGTCTGCCCGTGTGCATTATTGTACCGCAGGTTTACAGCTGTTCATGGGTTGCGGAGCGGTGTCATGAGCCACAGCATGTTGGGATATCCCTCGTCTCCTGAAAATATACATCATGTAAATAAGTGTGTAATGAGATGCCGTCAGAGCGAGAAAAAAAATGAGACATACAGGACAAACAGAGTTTACCCACCAACAAGACATGCCCGATTGTTGCGCAGCTGCAGCATCATCTGTGGTACCCTGCTATGCCTCATGATGAATGCATCATGGCACGATCCTTGAATACGTGCACAAACATGTGAAATCAGCATGATAGCAAGACACACCACCAGGGCATTTATTGAGTGGTAATGTTTCCTGTTGCGGTAGGCCTGCTCCTGAGCCTGTGGTGGCACCAAAGCCACATGTGTTCCATCAATGAACCCACTGACATATGGCATCCCTCCCAGGGCATAGAATTCACCCTTCACATCTGTCAACTCTTCAGGAGTAGGAAATTTGATGAATTCATCAATGTGCTCCAACATCGCAGCTAAAACATCACGTAGTACACGGCTGAACATGGTTTGTGACATACCCCCCACATCAGCTATGGTAAATTAAAATGTACCTGTAGCAAAAAAATGTAGGGCTGCCATCACCTTCACCTTTGGTGTCAGCGCAGTCGGATACCTGTGTCGCGGTTGGAGATGTGGTCCAGCCTGTCCGTCAAGTCCTGAATCAACTCTCGAGTGAATCTGTAACGTCGGATGCAATCACGTTCCCTCATGGTCTCCAAGTTGGAAAAGGCCTTTGTAGAGGCGGTGCCCTGCAGGACATATTTGGGAAGAATGGAGAACAACTGCCAGGCAACAACGATACCAATGTACATAGCACATGCAACACTGCTACTACACATCAAGTCACTATGAGGTCTGGCGTGTGTAATACATCCAGGACACATATGCCAGCTTGCTGGCACTCCAACGAAAACCCAGATACACCTGTCGTTTGTAAAATTAACATTACATGCACTCAAAAGAGCTGCTGGGCTGGTCTGAGTGAGCATACCAAGATATCACTAGAGTGACACACGTCACCAGACCTGCATTAGAAGGTTGTCATCCCATCCAGACAGCTGACTGCAAGGCACACGCCCAGGTCACATGGTATAACTATTGTACATATCAAACAAATTGCTAATAAGGTGTGCATCTGACAATGCAACACCACAGCCATTGTCACGATGCAGACATGTATGCCTGAGGATAAATGATGTATGATGTCATCAGGCCCAAAAGCCTGGAAATGAACATGTGGCATGGTGTGCGTACATGTTAAACCATTTCAATCACAACACAGACCCATTATGGATGCACCAACAGCAGATGCAGTTTACGGAACACAAACAGCAAGCTCAATCTTTAACATGACACACACATGACATTGTCACATACGGTCATGCTGAGCTTCAAATTGTCAAGTGAGAAAGTGCCCAGGTCACTGGCATCATGAGACAGGTGCCCGTAGTGATGACTGTGCCATCCCAGTGTTGATGTGCATGACAACATGTTCATGATGATACATATGGGACAAGTGTAAAGGTGATGTGTACCACATAGTGCACCATCACACATGACATGTGTCAACAGGTCATCACACATCGATTGCGCAACAAGATCAAATGCCCTGTGCTATATCACTGCATGCCACACCTAGGGCCTGCTCATGTAAGTATGCAATGACAACAACTTGATAGACATCCTTGTTTTAACCGTACCCCTACTTCCCTGCCATGTGTGTGCCTCGTATCACTATTGTAATGGTGCCATACGTGAGCGTGTGTAACGCACCGTTCCCCTGCATTGGCATCTGGGTGTGAAACGCACCGTACCCCTGCATTCACTACAGCGTGTGAAACGCACCATGTAAAATGCACCGTACCACAGCATTCACTACAGCGTGTGAAATGCAATGTGTAAAACGCACCGTACCCATGCATTCACTACAGCGTGTGAAACGCACCGTATAAAATGCACCGTACCCCTGCATTCACTACAGTGTGTGAAACGCACCGTGTAAAACGCACCGTACCCCTGCAATCACTACAGCGTGTGAAACGCACCGTGTAAAACGCACTGTACCACTGAATTCACTACAGCGTGTGAAACGCACCGTGTAAAACGCACCGTACCCCTGCATTGACTACAGCATGTGAAACGCACCGTGTAAAACGCACCGTACCCCTGCATTCACTACACCGTGTGAAATGCACCGTACCCCGACATTACGTGCATGTGTGCGCCTCGTTTCACAATTGTCATCATGCCATATGAGAGCGATCCGTACCCCGACATTACATGCGTGTGTGCGCCTCGTTTCACAATTGTCATCGTGCCATACGCAAGCTTGAACGCACCGTAGACGTGTGTTGATCTAAAAAAATACTTAGGGTACATCTAGGGGACGAGTAGTAGGCCCTGAATGCAGCCTGGTTGTCATGGAACTGAGATTTGAGTGTGTGCTACAGGTGTCCTGCAAAAGTCAGTTGGGCAAAAATATACAATGTTGCAATATGTATTTTGAACTGAAGCTCACATTTTAAACCATGCAAATGTGTGTCAGGGCCTTATGTTTAAAGGGATTGGATGAAACGTAGGATGCAAAGTAATCTAGCCTATCACACTGTACTCCTGAAACTGAAAGCCCCTCAGCAGCACTGATTTAAGGCTGCATGTGTCTGTGAGAGAGCACTGGCCTGCACAACATTGGATTGGACCACACTGTTGCTGTCTCTGCATTCCCTGGACTCTGATTTTGCTTACCATGGAGAGGGCACCAGCATTCACTGATGAGGAAAACCAGGCCCTGCTGGATGCCCTCCTACCACATTACAGCAAGCTGTATGGGAGACCAGGGGAGCAGGTGAGTGATGACTGCACTAGCTTTGACTGTGCACCTGTTGTGTGAGTGTCACAACAGGCATTGTGTATTGGTGGAACAGACATGCAATGTGGTTTGGAGTGGGTGCCGGGTGTGTATATTGTGGAGTCTCCCATGCAGAGCATGATGTAGTTCAAGTGTGTTCACTCCTCACTTGCATTATGCTAACTGTGACATGCAATGCATAGTCAATGACACATTCTGCTGTGCCACACCTTGCTGGTTTTATTTCCCTAATTTACTGAGGTGTACTGAATCTCGCACAGGGGCTACTTACCCCTGGAGGACGCTGAAACCACCACCGCTAAGTTGTTGTTGCCCGCTGTGACGGGCCACCCGAGTTGCAGCTAGGAACTACTCCCGCCCGCCCAGGGACCAAAATTCCCAGCAGCATTTGCGGCAAGGACTCCACCTACGTTGTTCTGGCACCCAGGGGTGCTTAAAAACAGCTGGGAGCCCCGGCAAAGCGGGGGACTGAATATTGCACAGGGGCTACTTACCCCTGGAGGATGCTGAAACCACCACCGCTGAGTTGTTGTTGCCCGCTGTGTTGGGCCACCCGTGTTGCAGCTAGGAACTACTCCCGCCGCCCAGGGTCCACAATTCCCGGCAGCATTTGCAGCAAGGACGCCGCCTAGGTTGTTCCGGCTACCGGGGGGGCGCTTAATAACAGCTGTGAGCCACCGCTTTGCGGGATGCGAGCGGGCTGCGCCTGGCTAAGCCCGGGCAAAGGGCGGGCCATCTGTGGCCGTCCGGGGCCAGCAGAGGCTGGGCTGGGGCCCCCCTCCTAGAACTTGGGCTCGAACTGTGGTACAAAATCAGGACTATTCAGTGGGTCAATAACAAGGGAGGCATCTGATTATGATCAATGTAATGGGGGGGGGCTATTCGAGATTGCTTTGGGGTCTGTGACAAGGGGGTGTTGTAGGCTTGTTGTGTTTGGCTAACTGGGGTGGCTGTGATTGGCCTCTATAGTGAGCACTGTATTGTTTATTTTATTTATTTGAGTTTTGTAAGTTAACCCAGTAGCAACTGCTGTAAGTCTATATACCAATAGACCTTATACACAATAGCGAGTAAGGTCCAAACAAGGTCATCCACCACATGCTCACACCACCTGACCCCCGTTTGGTTGGTAAATCAAAGGGAATTCCCCCCCTACACTTGACAAACCAACAGCAATAGATAGAATGTTGCGCAAAGCTATTGGGGCAGTGGCAAATGAAATAGAGCGCACAGAGAGGCATCTCTCATTAACCCCGCAAATTGATCTAACACCCTCACTACAGGATTGTGGTATAGAAGCTTCTTTAACCCCATCACTTATTCTGCCAAACTCCGAGTTAATTGATATTCCCTGTACCCAGGTGGGGACCACTAATGAACAAGGGACACACACAAGGGGGGAGACAGTACAAACTGGTAAGAAAAAGAAGACTAGCACTAAGAAAGCAAGGCAGAAGAGCGGTAAACCCACTGAGGCGCCGATTGAAAAGCCCAGTACAGCTGCAGGGGCACATGGAGGGAGTGAGCCACATACACAAGTCCCCCCAACGTGGGTAGTCCAAATTATCACTGACCTACAGACCCATTTTGAGCAGCTTATTAACACTCAAATTAAATTAATTCTTAGCAGGTTGGACAAGGTAGTAACCCTGGTAATAACAAAGGGGCTGGGGGTGGTATTACACTGCCCCTACCAACCAGCACCATATTAGAGGAGTCTATTACCACAAACCCGGCCACGGCATTATACAGTAACCCCCCAATAGGACAAACTACCACTGACATATGCCCTTTACAAGCCCCAGGCCCCCAGTGGTCACACATTACCCAGGTACCCAAGGGTCAGACTACTACCTCAGGTGAGGTCACCTCTGGGTTGTTAAAAGGCACTCACCAAGCTATTGTACATAGACAGCCTTCACCAGAACCCCTGACTCGGTGCCAAGCAGAAGGGCCACCCCCCAGGGCAACCACTAACTCTCTACCTTGTATAAACTTACCCAGCGAAGCGGCCCCGTATATAATCATACTAACGGGGGTCCCGGAGTTGAGGCCAGACCAGACAGAGGCCCATGACGAGCTTAAAAACAAAACTATGTTCTGGCTGAACAAGCATAGGCCTCTAGTAGGTAACGAACAGGGGGACATTTTGTTGATCTGCAGGGTGAACTGGCTGGGGAACAGGCCCAAGGATACCATCGGGGATTGCGTGGTGGTAAACTTTAGGAACCATTGCGTTGTTGATCAAATAGTAAGGTGGGGACCGAATACTTACTCTAGTAACATCAGATCTATGCCCTTAAAGTTCTTCTATTCAAGGGGTATCCGCAGCCCGAGCTTAGATCGCGTTTGGCAAAGCAGAAGTGAGTATAACTTGGTTGGGTTCTGTCGTCCATCCCTACATGTGCCCCGCATGAATCAAGGAGCAATAAACCTGAAGAATAGATTTGATCCCTTGACGTCCCTGGAAGAGTTGGACTGACTATTGAAGGATAGAGCCCCCCAAATGAGATACTGTAGGGAAAAAGGCTCCTCCCCGGACATTGCACAGTCCACAATCATATCCTATCACCCCTTTTGACTGATTTATCAGGTACAGTCGCTGAGATGATGGGCGGGACCAGAGAGGGCATACCAGTTAGGCCCACAGCTGGTATGGAAACAATGGGGTTGGATATCATCCCTTCGCGCCCTCAGCAACTGGCAAAATTATAAACTTCACCTAGGCCTAAGGATGGCCTGATTAGTGATGGGTTGGAAAACAACAAACTAATCACTCCTTCGCTAAGGACGACACAAATGCAAGAGGGGTTAAAGTTGCTATCATGGAACATAGCGGGACTTGCAGCAAAATTTGATAGCCAGGACTGGAAGCAATATATCACCAGGATTCAGGTCACTTGTTTGCAGGAAACCTAGGCGATTGATTGCAACCCTTTTTAACTAGCGGGGTACAAGTGTTTTTCAGTGCCTGCCCGTAAGTCACCATCAGGGAGAGCCATGGGAGGGCTGATCACATACGTGGATTTACAGGTGGAAGGAGTGTGGACCAACCTAAACTGTCCATCATACAACATGCAGGCCCTTGGGTTACACACAAAAGGGTTAAACATCATCCTGATTAACTTGTATAATGCTGTGGGAGCTAATGGGGAGAGATCCACAATAAAAGAATTGGACACTTGTCTAAATGCTGAGATAGCCTCAGGGAAAAGCGCAGTGGCGCCGCTTCTGGTTCTAGCTGGCGACTTTAATTGCCACCTGTGCCCAACCCTGAGACCTGTCAATAAGGATTGGTCCCGTTGCACGATGGAGGATGGCCCACACTTCCTGCATTCCCCTGAGGGGATGGAATTGGATAGGGTGTTGAAAAGCCATGCCCTGGTTCACACTATTGACGTTGTGGCATTGGGAAGTGGAGACAAGATCAATCCTACATTTAAGGGCAGAGGCTGTCGTTCCTTTATTGACTATATTGTGGTCTCCAGCCTATTTAAAGCCTGGGTTAGAGGGGTAGACATTGAATGGAGTATACACAGTGACCATAATCCCCTAATGTTGGAACTAAAAGGACAGCCCATTAAAAGTGTCACTCGGGGGGTACGCAGCATAGAGAGGGCAACGGACCAGGGGAGAGGACTTAGAATGTCTAAAGTAGATGGGGACACCTTTTATAAATCTTTAATGGAGAAAGGTGGAGATGCATTTAAGGTGTGTCTCGATCTTTCCTTAGAGCGTGTTGCTGTTGTTAAAGCATTTGAGGATATGGCGCACCTAATTGATTGACTATTAAAGACCACTACGAAGGTGAGAGCAAACACCACCCCCAGATGGTTCGCCAAAGACTGCTCGCGGCCACATAAAGAGCTGAAATCCAGCCTGAGAACCCCACCCCGGGACAAGTCACACATTGCCGAATCAGGTTTGCGTATAAAAAGGCTTTAAAATACAGGAAATACTACCTCCAATCTCAAGCCTCGGAGGACCTAAGGGAGGCAGCAGAGAGAAGGGATCTGACAGAGTTCTGGAAAATCATAAACAAACCATGTTTTCAGGACGCTAACGCCCCAGAAATGTGTAATACAATTCTCCCAGAACAATGGCATAATCATTTTAAAAACGTATACAACCATACTATTGAAAATAACGAGGGTGATGGGCCGGGCCCTCGCTGGGTAGCCAGGATCGAGTTTACTTTGGAGGAAGTAGTAGGGGCGATTCAAGATTTATCCAAAAATAAAGCGCCAGGTCCAGATGGCATACCACCTGATCTCTACCTAAGCAAGGTGGAGCAGTGGGCCCCCATCCTGATGAGGGTCTTAAACGCGGCGGTTGAATTTGGTCTCTCGCGTTCTTGGTCAACAGCAATAATAGTCCCCATCTTTAAAAAAGGGAATAGGGACAATCCCCAATGTTACCGCCCGATATCCCTGATCGACGTAACGGCGAAAGTGTTGGGTCGTGTGGTCCTTAATCGCCTAACGGAATGGCCTGACGTACACCAAATCATTACTGACACACAATACGGGTTCAGCGAGGGAAGGTCAACAACGGATCAATGTCTGAACCTCTATCTCCTGGTTGCCAAATACACCCTAGCCAGCAACGAGGCAGTATACCTAGGGTTCATGGATCTCTCTGCTGCTTTCGATCATGTTAACAGAGAGAAGCTGTGGGCCCTGATGATGAGTTTAGGGGTTGACCTGGACCTAGTTAACATACTGAAAGCATTGCACTGGAACACCTCTGCCAAAGTGCGCTTTAACTCAGAAGGGGGTACTACATCACTTTTTCCATGCAATAGTGGGGTCAGGCAGGGCTGTATTTTAGCTCCTTTTCTATTCTCCCTATACATCAACAACTTAGACATGGAATTAGGCAAACTAGGAGTAGATTCCCCCAAAGTAGGTTCCCGCCCTGTCCCGGTCCTGTTATACGCGGATGACGCGGTGCTGTTAGCCCGCATCCCCAAGGAGCTTCAGAGGTTGATTGACGGGTTTGTCAGCTTTATGTACACATTAGACTTATCTGCAAATTTGGATACGTCTTACGTTATGCTGACAGGGGTCAAACACTGTAAGAAGTTCTCTTACAAGAGAGGCACTCACAAACTAGGGCAGGTTCAGTCCTTCTCCTATCTAGCCCTGTTATTTGATGGGTTGTTAAACTTCAAACAATGCTCCAAATTGGTGGCCTCAACCGGGGCAATAATGAACTATGGACGCAGGCTGGGAAGGTGGTCGCCTGAACAAGTGATGGACTTGTACAGATCGATCTGCTGCTCTAAAGTGGCTTATGGGTCAGAAGTTTGGGGTTTTGCAAATATCCAACAGCTACAGGCAGAAGAAAACCAATATTTTAGAAAGGCACTTAAAACCCCGCAAAGTATCCCTGCCTATATTATACATGAGGAATTAGGATGGGCATACATTGAAGACCTACTGAAGGTCAGACCTCTTATAGCCTGGCTGAAGATCTGGACTAATACCGAGGCAGATCTAAGCAGACAAATCATCACAGACTGCCTGAAAAGGGATAAAGGAATGAGTATCCCCTGGTTAAAGTATGTAAAGGGCACATTTGAGGGTATTGGTTGCAAGAATCTTTTTACTAATCCCAATGAAATCATTCCCCATGACAAATTGAGAGACAAAAACTTTTTGGGTGAACGGCAGGGCTGCCTCAGAAGAACGGAAACCCACAGTTGGTGCTTACAGATTATTGAAAACAGAGGAAGGAATGGAACCCTATCTTGCCCTTATACACAATGCACAGGACATATTTTTGAATGATGCGTTTCAGGCTCAACCTTTAACATCACATACTGGCTGACCCACCAGGTTTTACCTCAATGGTTGGGCAGAAGGGTACCTGCGGCTGCGACAATAGGTCTCCGCAGGATACCTTTCATTTTGTATTGTTATATTCATTTTATACTCTACCTAGGCGTAGGTTGTTAGTGGGAATTTTAAAACAAGCAAAGTTTAAACACTCCAAGGTTGCATTATTGTTTTTGCAAAGGGCTAATGATCCCTACACTCTGTTCTGTATTATGAATTTTATCAAGGTCTCTGTAAGGCTAAGGGTAGGGTGAGAAGTGTGCAAGGGGTAGGGTGAGAAGGGTGCAAGGCTGAGGGGAGAAGGGTACAATGGGTAGGGTGAGAAGTGTGCAAGGCAGAGGGTGAGAAGGGTGCAAGGCGGAGGGGAGGAGGATGCAAGGCAGAGGGCCTGAAGGGAGCAAGGCGGAGGGTGAGAAGTGTGCAAGGCGGAGGGTGAGAAGGGTGCAAGGGGGATGGGGAAGAAGCAAAAAACTGCCCACCCCTATAAACATCTCTGTGGATGCCCATGTCCAATTGTACTCATCCCATATGGTGCACTTACACAACCATGCACCATGCTGTGAATGTACTGAAAATTTAGCTGACACTGGGCCCTGGTGTAGGCAGCACAAGGCCCTCTTGTGACCAGTGCAAACACAAACACCAGGACAACAAGGTCAGATATTTTGTGCAGGAGTTCACAGCCACTATCATGGCAGCATGCTCCATGGGGGGACATCCACACCCTGAGGGAGGCCCAGTGCCAAGTCAGACTCCAAGTACCACCACAGGCTGTCACACACACCCCTTACACAAACATACCCACCTGGGACAGACAATGGAGTTCCCCACTGTCACAATGGTCATGTAACACAACTAAACCAATTCAGATCTGATGAAGCATCCAAGCAACAAATGCATGGTGCACATTCACAAGCCACTTGCGCTTCTTACATGCCGCCATTGCGTCACCTCTGTGACACAGCTGTGGCACAAAAGAGGCACCATGGTGCTGGTAATTTACAAGGTGACGCATCTGGGAGATGTGTCACGTTCTAAAGCCCTGCACCACAAGTAGGTGTACTGGCGCGGGGGGTTGTAATGGCGCAGGCACACCTCCCAAAAGTGGCTATGTGAAATCTACAAGATTCCACTCAGTCACTTATGAGCACATGCTGCGTCAAAACCCTGTGCATGGCTGATGCAGGCATAAGGAATGAAGCAACATTGTGCAGATAGGGCCCCACAGACCATTGCTGGAGCTGTCTTGCGCTGGTGACGCTACTCCAGCTATGCGCCTACTTATACAGCACAGATGTGTGACGCAGCTGACACATTTTTTCCAAAATGGTGCTCCACAATGTGAATGCGTTGCATCTCTGCTGGCATAGGTGAGGTGCACAATGACTGGTTAATCCCTGCTGAAATGCAGGGCGGTGCCAGTTATAGTAAATATGCTCAAACCATGTCAATGACTCAGGAGCACATATCAATCAGACCCCACAACATATCCATCCACAAGTGAACATTGAGGACAATCCAAAGCATGGACAACTACCAGGTGGAACAGTACCAACTATAATGTGTATGAGAAATGGATGTTGCATTACATGGCATTAACATCGTCTGACTCTCACACCCACAGGGCAACATGCGAATCTACCCCCAACCAGGGGGAGATGGATCACAGTCCCAGGCCCCGCAGGACCTGATCCCACCAACAGCGATGCCTCTTATCACTCCATTGATGACCCCGACCAACCTGGCACCTCTGGATCCCAAACCCGTGCAGCAGCTGGATCAGGGGCATCTGTGCCAACCACCACACCCATTCCTGCCACATCCCAGTAGACAGCTCGGAGCCCTGCCCACAATCCAGAACTGTGCCAGTCTGACAATGAGGGACAAGGTTCGCCGGGCACCCAGGAGGTGGCAGACAACACCACCACTGTCAACCCTCAGGGGTCCCGTCGACCCGATGTGCCCACAACAGCAGGCCAGGCTCGTGTGGGCAGGGGTGGTGGGAGTGGCACAAGGCGGAGGCGAGAACATGACCAGCAAGCTGCATGGCCCGGTATATCTGAACTGAGAAACATCATGGAGGAATACCGGCGGGACACCAGGGAGTTCAGCCAGAGAGTGGGGGCCCTCATCGAATTAAAAAACCAGCAGGCCGAGCAACACGCCAGTCAACGACGACACCAAGGACTGATGGAGGCAAGACTGGCTGAGCTCTTGGCGGTGCAGAGGGACATAAGCCATTCACTCCGTCGGATCGCTGACAACATGCAGCACCCTCCATGTGTCACTAGGCCAGAACCAACGAGGCAAAGACTGCCAACAGGCACATGGAGGGAGCAGGAGGTGGAATAGTCCAACGGAGCATCCCAGGCATTGTCAAGGCCTGCATATGAGGGTCCCCCAAGGAAGGTGGATCATCCACGGAGAAGACGTTGAGAGGCAGTGGGCCATGCGCATCTCCCAGGTCACCTGGTCTGGCATCTTGCCTTTGTGTGCAACAGCATCACCTTATTGACTGTCTGACTCTCCCACATGGACTTGCTGGTCGCAGTGTGACCAATGATGCCAAGCACTGGGGTCTGGACTCTGTTGACTCAAACTGCAAGGCATCACACCTCTCTCTGTGAACTTTGGATTCCCAGCATTTTTGTACAGCACCCACCACCTACTCACATTTCACGCACAAGATGGATAAATAAATATAACAAACACGATACGTATTGATGTTGAAGTCTTTTTCCCAGAGTCAACAACATACATGTGGGGATATGTCAAAGTATGCCAGAGTGTGGAACAAACTCAAGCCATCCATACACTGGGATCTGAGACCGGTTGAGGACACACATAGGTCACAATGTATCATCAACTACATACATGGAGGACAATACTCACCCGTGATGGTTACTATCTGCTGAGGAGGGGGTGGCTTGACATACTGCTCTGACAGACAGTTATGGAAGAGTCTCATGAAGGTGTAGAGGTCATGGGTAATGTGTACGTGTCCAAGGAAGGGAGTACCAGGTCTGTTTGTTGAGGTGGGAGAACTATCACCCACATACAGTTGTACTGTGGATGTGATGAATGTTGCCCAGGGCATGGGTGGCTGGACGGACATCGTGCAACCACGTCCATATTTGTTTTTTCGGGCTGTGGTTGTGGAGTGCCTACTGAGTGTGGCTGAGGAGTATAAAGGTGTTCCTGCAGTTGAAAGTGGTACTATTGTAGGTATCTCAGGTGGACGGTCATGTGGCTGTGGTGTGCGCATGCACCCTGGATGTGCACAAGTACTCCTGGAGTCTGGCTCTTGTTCCTGTGTAGAGGTTGTTGCCGTAGTTGAGTCAGCTGGTGTCGTGGACCTGGGTGGCTGTCTGTCTTGACTCGGAGTGGATCCATCTGAAGATCATTTCCAGCATGTGGAGGGACTTGCAGCATGAGGTAGCGATGGTGTTGACTTGGAGAACTAGATGTAAATGTTTTTTGTACCAATGCAGGATGGTGGTGTGCTTGTCCTCCAGCCTGGAGTTGCTATACCCCTGACCCATGTATTCTGTGTAGGTGCGGGCCTGCATGCTGATGTAGTAGTCCAATGTCTGAGGAGCAATAAATAAAGTAGTGTCCCAGGTCAGTGGTCTCAGATTTTGACACAATTTATGGGGAAGCCTCTCTGCTCGATTAGCAGATGTGTAAATCCAGTTCCCCTACTGACCCCTTGCCCGCCAAGTAATAAAACATCCTTGCTAAGATTCACAATCACCATTTAAACACCATTTGGAAGCTTTAGCTCAGATTGGGCTCTAATCCGGATGCGTGGAGACACACGTTCTGCCTGCCCATCTTAAGTAAAGGCAGCGCTGATCCTGAATATCCTTCCAATCATACACCGAACTCTATTTATGAGTTCCGGCCAAGATTTCAGTGAAATTTTCCTGGCAGCAACTGATGCTCTTTGTTGAAGATAAAGCCTCCTTCACGACTCACAATCCAGCTTCCATCCCGGCTATAGTATGCAGTCGGCCCTCATAGAAATGGCAGACTCTATACGCTGGGAGGTCAACGGAAGTTCCAAGGTGGCGTTGGTGCTGTTAGACATGTCTACATCATTTGACACCGTCGACCATCCCATTCTTCTGAACCGCATGAAGACCATAGGTGTGGGGGCATCAGTAGGTCCGCACCTAACCATTCTTCTCCCCAGTCAAACCACTGAAGTGGGGAGTGCCGCAGGGCTCTTCTCTGAGCCCGCTGAATTTTAATATTTACTTAACCCCGCTGGCTGAATCGATTGCCATGTCTGAAGTCAAAATAATATCATATGCTGATGTTCTTCAGCTTCTAATCACCTAAAATTCTGTCTGAGCAGCACATTTTGACCCTCTCCAAAATTGTCTAAAATTTGCGGCCTGGATGGACCACATTTCTGGAAACTGAATCCAGATAACACCTAGGTCCTATACTCTTAAACCAACCTTCTGCCCTCTCTTCCAATCTTTGGTGGCCAGAGTAACTGGCCATTGCTCCGGCACACAAGGACTTGGTCATGGATCTGTGAGTCAGATGGGACAATCAGCTATCCCTTCCCACACAGGTACAAGAGGCGGGTGCCGCTTCTTTAGGCAAAATTTAAATCATCTACAGATCTATTAGCTATCTGCACAATGTACCACCGAAAACGGAGGTTCACGCACTGATCACCTCCCATTCTGACTACGCAAAATGCCCATCCGTGTGTCTCACATTAGGCTTGCTACGTATACTGCAGACGCTCACAAATGCGGCTGACCGCCTGACATGTGGAGTCTCAGTTTGACAACATATCTGCCCGTTTCTTCAACTAGTCCATTGGCTGACCATGGCTACACAACTAGATTGCTGTGCACTGACACGCGCCTTCAGGGCAGGACAAGGCCGTGGGCCGGTCTACCTAAGGAGGAGCCTCTGTCCCTATTGTCAATCATGATCTCTACATTCCAATGACAAGCACTTGCTCATTGGTCCTTGGTTTGACAAACGAAGATCAGGAGGTGAAACCTTACAGGTAGCAGGTAGGAACCATCCAATGTTCTACTAAGCCACCTCTTCTGCTGCGTATAATTCTGTCTGAATGTGAGTCTTGCCAAGCCCTTGAAACCTAGTCATTTTGCCTGCTTGATTACTAGCTCCTCCGTATGCTGCCTCCTTTTCGGCGCACTACAGCGCTGGAACACCCCGTTGTGGTAAATGTGCGCCCTAGAAATGCATAATATTATAATTGTAGATGGCTTAGCAGAATTGTGTGTGTAGGCTTGGAGATCTGTAGATGATAGTTACACTGAGGGTGGTCAGGGTGTTGGTGTGAAACCTGAAGTACCGATGTTTGACAATGCTGAGTGTGTCCTTGGTGTTGTATGTGACTCTGAGGGGGTATGTCATAAAGTATTGCTAATCATACTCCTGGATTGTTTGTGTTGGTCCCTGCGGGTGATCTAGTATCCGTCTGTGATGGCAATGTAGAAGTGGTGTGCTGAGGTTGTGTACAACCAGGTTACAGTAATGAAGGCGATGTGTGTTGCTGTTGTGTTGATGAGTTAACAGAGTCCAATGGGGTGCTGGTGGAAGTAGCGTGTGTGCAGTACAAGGCACATAACCTGGTTGTACGGAAATGCACTGTTATGTGGGCCAGCGTGGTGTTGACAGTATGAGTTGCACACACAGCCTGCGAAGCTGTCATGGGTGCGCTTAGGGGTTGCCTGATACCAGGTGGATGATTGTCTGGTGTTCACTGTGTGGAGGGTGGCCGGAGCATGAGTCTGTTGTGTTACTTGCGTCATGGAATGACCAGAGGGTCTTGCACTGTGCACGTTGCAGGCGGTGACGGTCCTGCCTTTGGCACGGAGGTGGTGCAACAGTGGCACTGACAAGCTGCGCCCTGCCTTAAGAATGGATGGATGGATGGAGGAGCATCTTGGAGGCGTGTGTGTTGCAGAATCTGGGCACTCGGTGTTGCGGTGTCGCTGGGGAGTCAGCAGCAGGAATGAGTGAACCAATGATGGCAGAAGGGGTGAGACACCATGCAAAACTAGCACAAAAAATACAAGTTTCTTTGCAAGGCACTATTTAACATATGTATGAAAAGGAAGGAGTGTCTGGTTACTCATGGGTCACTGCACGAAAATGGGTAAACAATCTCCAAATATGACAGACACAGGATCAGGCACCAAAAGGCCAAGCGGGGCACAGGACATAAAGCGTCAGCAGGTGTTGCCTGCCCGTTGTGGGTATCAAGCTAAAACAATACATACACAACCATGTACGTCATGCACAATATGGACCATTAGCCATTACAAACAGCATGCATGTTGCCACAGTACACATAACCACATATGCACAATCATTGTAAATTATGCCATAGATGACGCATGCAGACTGGCAAGAGATCTGCGGTGACAGTAATGAGGCACAATGTACTGTTGGGAACACATTTTCTACACAAATGGATCAAGTTTGTTTTGAGGCCATGCTGCTTTAGCCAATGTAAATGGCCAGTGGCATTGCTCTGAAGAAAATAACAGTCATGCAATGATGTTACCTGTAATGCTGGCGAAAGAATCTCCACACGACTGCCAGGGACTGTCGGTACCTTTGATCCTCAGAGTCGTGCGATGATGAAAGGGGTCCATCTCCAGATAGTCCCTTGGTCTGATTATGAATGTCAGACTCAAAAGGGTGATCAGGCGAGGGAAGGAGAGGATGGGAACAGCAGGGAGGGAGATCTGAAACAAAGGTAAACAAGCATAAGGATTCAACACTTCTTGTCACTGTATCACCAAATACCTCATGACCTATACTGTAACAGTTACACCTGTGAAGTTTAACCACAGCCACTGTATCCTATTTCGGATCACAGATTTTGAAATGATACTAGATCTGAGGATTTAATACGAACACATAAAAGGTAGCATAGTTTGTCACCTAGATGAAGGGTGTGTAACGCTCACCAGGCTGCTTCAATGCAATTAAATCCATGCGGTCATCAACTGAGTCACAGTGTATGAATGCGTGTCCAAATTACATTAAATTGAATGTGTAGCTGTGCTATTCACAGAAAGCCAACAATCTGTAGTTAGCCCTGGGAATCAGTGAAGGTCATGAAGGTAAATTACACATCACCCACAAGAGCCGTAATAAGCTCATCCAACGAGGAACTGAAATATCTAAACACAAGGAAGCCCCACAAGAGCCAGTCATTGGCTCTTCAAACTGTGCCTTACAATGCCGAACATGACAAGCAGGTGGGACCAAACTCAACAGAGAGTAATGAGGAACAAAGCCACTAAACCACCCCTACCATGACCAGGATATGCAGCACGGCACAAGAGAATCCTGGGATTAACGTCACCCGACTGGTGTCACGGAAATGTTTACATTTGCCACAGCACAACGTTGGGACATCATCAGGGCAACATCCTAGCATCATGGGAATAGAAAGTTAAGATCAACTTACAGAGAAGGATTGCAAAGCAGTGTTCTCCACCGGCACTGATGCAGTGACGTGACAGTGACATGACATACTGACACAAGGGGCAATGCATCCATTCGAACAGACTCACAGGATAGTTGACTGAACACCAGGGACATACACTGGCCCACACCGTCACAACATGGTTGTTTGGAAATCAAACTGTATTTGCCCACAAGATTAAGGGGATGAGCCAGACACATCCTACTGCACACAGTGAGGCTGCCAATCCACACAGAGCCTGTGGTTGTGATGTCCCACACAATATCAACCAGTGTTATCTGCAATGTGTCAGGGTCAAGGTTTACACACATTGATGCATTCACCAGAGTCAAAACTCCACAACAGATGACCTTCAAGAAGGGTGACTGTCCTGTCATGGGAGTGGTGCAACATGCAATTTGATCCATGATACTGAGACATGTATGTATGGTTCTACAACATGCACAGAAACAGTTCCCACACATTCCCAAACCATACTAACCCAAAACAGCCTGTTTGGATTTCTTACCCGAACTGACATTTCCACATGTCCGTGCATGGAATGCTTATTTGGCACGTTGCAATCATCATGAGGAATAGCAGGAGGACTAAGATGAAACAAACAGACAACAGGCAGAGCAACCTGGTAATGACAGGCACACAAGGGGTCACATTCAAAATATTTCACTACAGACATGGTCATGTAAAAAACACTAACATTGTAGTACACATGTACATTCCAAGATCACTCATTGCGCATATGTGTGTGGCATGACATCATCACTTGTGTGACACATCACAACAGACATCAAAGTGACTTTGCATACAGTCAGCTTGACACACAGTATGCAGCACATGCCACTCTGTGCCACAAGCTTGCACACTAATTCCCAGTGACTCACCATTAAGAGAAGAAGTTGTGTATGAGCTGACTCCGGATATCATCCTCTTCCTCCTCATCACTTTCATCGTGGCCAAGCCCTTCTTCCTCAACGGGTGGATGTTCCAGCTCCTCAGGATCCAGGATGAGTGGCACGACCTTCTCAACTGCCATGTTGTTCAGCATGCAGCACACGATGAAGATGTTACACACCATGACAGGGGCGTATGGGATGGATCCGCCAGTCTTATCGAGGCACCGGAATCGGCTCTTCAGGAGTCCAAACGTCCACTCTATGACTCGCCTGGTCTGCCCGTGTGCATTATTGTACCGCTGGTCTACAGCTGTTCATGGGTTGCGGAGCGGTGTCATGAGCCACAGCATGTTGGGATATCCCTCGTCTCCTGAAAATATACATCATGTAAATAAGTGTGTACTGAGATGCCGTCAGAGCGAGAAAAAAAATGAGACATACAGGACAAACAGAGTTTACCCACCAACAAGACATGCCCGATTGTTGCACAGCTGCAGCATCATCTGTGGTACCCTGCTATGCCTCATGATGAATGCATCATGGCACAATCCTTGAAAACGTGCACAAACATGTGAAATCAGCACGATAGCAAGACACACCACCAGGGCATTTATTGAGTGGTAATGTTTCCTGTTGCGGTAGGCTTGCTCCTGAGCCTGTGGTGGCACCAAAGCCACATGTGTTCCATCAATGGACCCACTGACATATGGCATCCCTCCCAGGGCATAGAATTCACCCTTCACATCGGTCAACTCTTCAGGAGTAGGAAATTTGATGAATTCATCAATGTGCTCCAACATCGCAGCTAAAACATCACGTAGTACACGGCTGAACATGGTTTGTGACATACCCCCCACATCAGCTATGGTAAATTAAAATGTACCTGTAGCAAAAAAATGTAGGGCTTCTATCACCTTCACCTTTGGTGTCAGCGCAGTCGGATACCTGTGTCACGGTTGGAGATGTGGTCCGGCCTGTCCATCAAGTCCCGAATCAACTCTCGAGTGAATCTGTAACGTCGGATGCAATCACGTTCCTTCATGGTTGTTAGAAAGGCGACCCCGGGGGAGGCAGAAGATGTCTGACTGACCACCCCTAGGCCCACCTCTCCGTCGAGAAGTAGCCGAGCGTTTACCGAGAGGCCTCCTGAATGAGGGTCCTCTCCTAGGATGGTACAGTAGAGTAATCACAACACTACAGATGGACACCACACAAGAGGTCAAGCTCTTAAGCTTTTATAGCTAGTAAAAGGTTGCGGGTTCTTGGTAGTATGTACAAGCAGATCGAGAGATCTGTAAAGTCTCGTAAAGGGGGGTAAGGTAGCGGGACAGTCTTACTCTGGGCGGAGGACGGGATACCCTACGCACAGCTCTCAATCCTCGAGCCGGGGGGTTCCGAGAGGTCGAGCCGCGGCAGCGCCAGCAGGCTTGCAGTATGGTTTCAGCGAGGTAGGCCGCGGCAGCGCCAGCAGGCTCTCAAGATGGTTTCAGCAAGGTAGGCCACGGCAGCGCCAGCAGGCTCTCGGAAGGTTCAGCAAGGTAGGCCGCGGCAGCGCCAGCAGGCTCTCGGAAGGTTCAGCAAGGTAGGCCGCGGCAGCGCCAGCAGGCTCTCAAGATGGTTTCAGCAAGGTAGGCCGCGGCAGCGCCAGCAGGCTCTCAGGAGGTCGTCGGGTTACGGATGAGTTCGTCTGGTGTCGGCCGTGACAGCGTCAGCAGGGCTTCCAGTCCAGGATACAACTGGCGTCCTACTCCGGGGCGGGCCCAGATATAGGACGGAGGTCCTTTGATGTCCGGACCCTCGCGCCTGGGGGCCAGAGGGGCCGAGATGATGGTGTCCAGACACCCAGCAGGGGGGTGGAGCCAGCGCCCAGGGAGGCCGGAGGGCGATCGATACCAGGCGTCCGGGGACGGCTGGAGGACCATCGAAACTCCTCTCCCTCCGGGATCTGTCGAGTGGCCACTCGACCACCTGGGTGGATCTTGGTGCCTCGATGTCTGGGCTTCGCTGGGGCCGAGGCTGGGGCCGAGGCCACGTGGTCGTGACGTGGTGGGCCCAAGATGGAGTCGGGCACGGCCTCGTGCTTAGGTCGTGATGGGCCTACGCTGGGGCCAGGCCGATGATGGGGATCCGGGATGGTAGCCGGATCTGTGGTGTTGGGGCGTGCAGGGTCGGGCGGAAGGGGCCGAGGTCCGGAGGAGGGCTGATGTCGTCCTGGGCCCGCCATGCGGGAGGGGTAGGACCACGCCATGAGGCCGGGTCCAACACGCGTCCCCCCCCAGCTGAAGGCAGGGGAGAGTCACCCATTTTCTTGGGGATTCTCCTCGCCGAGGCGGAAGAATCTGGACAGGCCGTCGGCATTGGCGTGGTCGTTGCCGGGGCGATGCTCCACAGTGAAATCCATCCCTTGTAGAGAGATGGACCAGCGCAACAGTTTCGGGTTTTCCCCCCGCATCTGCATCAACCAACGCAGGGGCTGGTGGTCGGTCTGGACTCGGAAGTGGGTGCCGAAGAGGTAGGGCCGGAGCTTCTTGAGGGCCCACACCACGGCAAAGGCTTCCCTCTCGATGGTGCTCCACCGTTGTTCTCTTGCCAGGAGGCGTCGGCTGATGAAGGCCACAGGCCGGTCGATTCCTTCGGGGTTAACTTGGGACAGGACCGCCCCGATGCCGTGCTCCGAGGCGTCGGTTTGGACTACAAACTCTCTGCTGTAGTCAGGGACCTGGAGCACAGGGGCGGTGCACATGGCAGTCTTTAAAGTCTCAAAGGCCGTCTGGCACGCGGGGGTCCAGTGCACCTTCTGTGGTAGTTTCTTTGAGGTCAGTTCTGTGAGGGGCCCCACAATGCTCCCGTAGTCTTTTATAAATCGCAGATAGTATCCGGTGAGCCCCAGGAAGGCTCGGACGGCGGTCTGGGTGACCGGGGGCTCCCAGGCCCGGATGGCGTCTACCTTTGGTTGGAGGGGAGCTACTTGACCGCTCCCTACTTGGTGTCCTAGATAGGTCACGGACCCTTGGCCTATCTGGCATTTGCTGGCTTTGATGGTTAGTCCGGCCCGCCGGAGGGCCGTCAGGACTTCCCAGAGGTGGGACAGGTGCTCATCCCAGTGAAGGCTGTACACCGCAATGTCATCTAGATACGCGGCGCTGTATTCCTCTAGTCCGGCCAGCACCTGGTTCACTAGCCTCTGGAAGGTGGCCGGCGCATTTTTCATGCCGAAGGGCATCACTTTGAAGTGATAGTGGCCATCTGGCGTCGAGAAGGCCGATCGTTCCTGTGTGCCAGGAGTAAGGCCGATCTGCCAATACCCCGCCGTGAGATCGAAGGTGCTGAGGTATCTGGCGGCCCCGAGGCGATCGATCAGTTCATCCGCCCTGGGGATGGGATGTGCGTCGGTCCTGGTGACGGCATTCAGTCCCCGGTAGTCAACACAGAACCGGAGCTCGGGCGCTGTTCCGGGGGAAGCAGCTTTCGGGACCAGGACAACGGGACTGGCCCAGGGACTGTTGGAGGGTTCGACTACCCCCAGGGCCAACATCTTGGCCACCTCTGATTGGATGCAGGCCCGAACCCGGTCGGGCACTCGGAAAGCTCGTTGTTTCACAGGGGGGCTGTCTCCGGTGTCCACATCGTGGACACACCACCGGGTGACCCCCGGCGTGAGGGAAAACAGATCCGCAAACTGCCCCAGCAGCTTCCGACAGTCTTGTTGCTGCTCTGGGGTCAGGGTAGAGGAGAGCCGAACCCCTTCGAAGGAGCCGTCTTTCTCGGTGGCGCTGAGGAGATCTGGTAGGGGCTCGGAGT
Source organism: Lissotriton helveticus (assembly GCF_964261635.1). Lineage (NCBI taxonomy): Eukaryota > Metazoa > Chordata > Amphibia > Caudata > Salamandridae > Lissotriton > Lissotriton helveticus. Next base: position 2,074,153,597 of record NC_136063.1, read on the forward strand.
CGTCTTCCGCTCGTCATCGGTCGCCAGCAGCAGACTCAGTTCAGTGCGTGCAAAGTGCGGCTTGAGCCGGTTAGCGTGTAGAACCCGGAGGGGGTTCCTGGAGGACTCCATGTCTACCAGGTAGGTGACGGGGCTCTTGCGCTCCACCACTTCTGGGTGTTGCCGGGGATCGGCCCTCGGGGGATCATGTCGTGAGTACCCAGGCAGGCTAAGGTCATGGCGGCGGGCTCCCACTCGGCCTGCTCGAGGTCGTCTCCTCTTCCTCCCCTCTTTCTTCACCTAGGGCAGCTGCCGTGATCTGGCGGGCTGGGGGCCCGGTGGTGCCGGGTCGCTGGTTCATCGGGCAGAGGGGGTCATTCGCATAATGACCCTGTCGCTGGCATCTGTGGCATGTAACGTTCGGGCGGGGCCCCGGCCTGGCTGGGGGGCCCCTCTCCGGGCCAGGGATGGCGACGTGGCGGTAGGGGATGACCCCTGGGGGGTATCTCGACCCCGGCTCTGGCCTACTCCGCCACCTCGTGGTCGGTGGTTCCCCGGGGACCCCCGGCCATAATCTCCCATCATGTTCCGGGGAACTCGGGTGCTGGCCCATCGGTCTGCCTCGACAGCGAGTTTTCGTGGCTCAGTCAATTTGCTGTCGAGGAGGTGCTGCCGGAGTTCGACGAAACAGTTATTGGACAGGTGTTCTCATAGAATGAGGTCGACCAACTGCTGGTAGGTGGTGACCTGGCAGCCCCGAGTCCACCCCTCGAAGGCTCTACTGTAATAGTTCACGTATTCTACCCACGTGGTACCGGGGATTTTTTTGCAGTCTCGGAATCGCTGCCGGTACATCTCAGGGGTGAGTCCATAGCGAGTGAGGAGGGCGGTCTTCATGTGCTCGTACGAGGTCCTCTCAGCATCAGGGAGCTCCAGCAGGGCGTCTCTCCCTTCGTTGATAAACTTTCCCCACAGGCCGGCACCCCAGTCCCTGAGGGGTACTCGATGGGCGGCCATGGCGACCTCGTAAGCTTTGAACCACTGCTGGATGTCGTCGTTCTTATAGTACTCTTTGACGACATCCTTGGGTATGTGCACCTTCGTGTCCACCGGGGGAGGTGAGGTCTTACTCCCGGAGGTGGTAGTCTCGCCTGCCTTGGCTTTAAATTCTAGTTCTTTGAGGACGCGCTCGTGCTCGAGCATGAGTTTCTTCTCCTCGAGGTCTCTTTGTCTTCGTTTTTCTTCCAGGTCTCCTTCTAGCCGTAGCTGCTCGAGGGCTAGCTTCCTTTCCGCCAGTTGGATCTCTCCTTCTTGTTTGAGTCGAGCAATCTCCAACTCGTGGAGCCGGTTCCTCTCTCGTTCTCGGGCGTCTTCGTGGGAGAGGCCCGGGTTTGGGTTTGTGGGTCTCTCTCCCGCTGGGTTCAGCTGAGCCTCCGGGCCTCCGTTCGGGCCCGGGTTATCTTCCCTCGGGGGTGGCGCCTCCCCGGCGTCCACCCAGGCCTGCAGGGCCGCTTTGAGATCTTCTTTGGTGCTTAAGCCAGTGGTAGCGATGCCTAGATCTTTGCAGAATTGCTTCAGCTCTTTGTGACTGTAGTCTTCCATTTTCTCCTTCTGGAATTCTGTGCTCATGGTCGCAGTGGGTTTTTCTGGGTAGCGAGTGAATCACTCTCCGTACGATCTGCGTGGGCTCGGATCCCAGCGCTTGCCACCAATGTTAGAAAGGCGACCCCGGGGGAGGCAGAAGATGTCTGACTGACCACCCCTAGGCCCACCTCTCCGTCGAGAAGTAGCCGAGCGTTTACCGAGAGGCCTCCTGAATGAGGGTCCTCTCCTAGGATCGTACAGTAGAGTAATCACAACACTACAGATGGACACCACACAAGAGGTCAAGTTCTTAAGCTTTTATAGCTAGTAAAAGGTTGTGGGTTCTTGGTAGTATGTACAAGCAGATCGAGAGATCTGTAAAGTCTCGTAAAGGGGGGTAAGGTAGCGGGACAGTCTTACTCTGGGCGGAGGACGGGATACCCTACGCACAGCTCTCAATCCTCGAGCCGGGGGGTTCCGAGAGGTCGAGCCGCGGCAGCGCCAGCAGGCTTGCAGTATGGTTTCAGCGAGGTAGGCCGCGGCAGCGCCAGCAGGCTCTCAAGATGGTTTCAGCAAGGTAGGCCGCGGCAGCGCCAGCAGGCTCTCGGAAGGTTCAGCAAGGTAGGCCGCGGCAGCGCCAGCAGGCTCTCGGAAGGTTCAGCAAGGTAGGCCGCGGCAGCGCCAGCAGGCTCTCAAGATGGTTTCAGCAAGGTAGGCCGCGGCAGCGCCAGCAGGCTCTCAGGAGGTCGTCGGGTTACGGATGAGTTCGTCTGGTGTCGGCCGTGACAGCGTCAGCAGGGCTTCCAGTCCAGGATACAACTGGCGTCCTACTCCGGGGCGGGCCCAGATATAGGACGGAGGTCCTTTGATGTCCGGACCCTCGCGCCTGGGGGCCAGAGGGGCCGAGATGCTGGTGTCCAGACACCCAGCAGGGGGGTGGAGCCAGCGCCCAGGGAGGCCGGAGGGCGATCGATACCAGGCGTCCGGGGACGGCTGGAGGGCCATCGAAACTCTGCTTGCAACCCTTTTTATCTAGCGGGGTACAAGTGTTTTTCAGTGCCTGCCCATAAGTCACCATCAGGGAGAGCCATGGGAGGGCTGATCACATACGTGGATTTACAGGTGGAAGGAGTGTGGACCAACCTAAACTGGCCATCATAAAACATGCGACATGGGTTAAACACAAAAGGGTTAAACATCATCCTGATTAACTTGTATAATGCTGTGGGAGCTAATGGGGAGAGAACCACAATAAAAGAATTGGACACTTGTCTATATGCTGAGACATCCTCAGGGAAAAGCGCAGTGGCGCCGCTTCTGGTTCTAGCTGGCGACTTTAATTGCCACCTGTGCCCGACCCTGAGACCTGTCAATAAGGATTGGTCCCGTTGCACGATGGAGGATGGCCCACACTTCCTGCATTCCCCTGAGGGGATAGAATTGGATAGGGTGTTGAAAAGCCATGCCCTGGTTCACACTATTGACGTTGTGGCATTGGGAAGTGGAGACGAGATCAATCCTACATTTAAGGGCAGAGGCTGTCGTTCCTTTATTGACTATATTGTGGTCTCCAGCCTATTTAAAGCCTGGGTTAGAGGGGTAGACATCGAATGGAGTATACACAGTGACCATAATCCCCTAATGTTGGAACTAAAAGGACAGCCCATTAAAAGTGTCACTCGGGGGGTACGCAGGATAGAGAGGGCAACGGACCAGGGGAGAGGACTTAGATGGTCTAAAGTAGATGGGGACACCTTTTATAAATCTTTAATGGAGAAAGGTGGAGATCTTTCCTTAGACCGTGTTGCTGTTGTTAAGGCATTTGAGGATATGGCGCACCTAATTGATTGACTATTAAAGACCACTAAGAAGGTGAGACCAAACACCACCCCCAGATGGTTCGACAAAGACTGCTCGCAGCCACATAAAGAGCTGAAATCCAGCCTGAGAACCCCACCCTGGGACAAGTCACACATTGCCCAATCAGGTTTGCATATAAAAAGGCTTTAAAATACAGGAAATACTCCCTCCAATCTCAAGCCTGGGAGGACCTAAGGGAGGCAGCAGAGAGAAGGGATCTGACAGAGTTCTGGAAAATCATAAACAAACCATGTTTTCAGGACGCTAACGCCCCAGAAATGTGTAATACAATTCTCCCAGAACAACGGCATAATCATTTTAAAAACATATACAACCATACTATTGAAAATAACGAGGGTGATGGGCCGGGCCCTCGGTGGGTAGCCAGGATCGACTTTACTTTGGAGGAAGTAGTAGGGGCCATTCAAGATTTATCCAAAAATAAAGCGCCAGGTCCAGATGGCATACCACCTGATCTCTACCTAAGCAAGGTGGAGCAGTGGGCCCCCATCCTGATGAGGGTCTTAAACGCGGCGGTTGAATTTGGTCTCTCGCGTTCTTGGTCAACAGCAATAATAGTCCCCATCTTTAAAAAAGGGAATAGGGACAATCCCCAATGTTACCGCCCGATATCCCTGATCGACGTAACGGCGAAAGTGTTGGGTCGTGTGGTCCTTAATCGCCTAACGGAATGGCCTGACGTACACCAAATCATTACTGACACACAATACGGGTTCAGGGAGGGAAGGTCAACAACGGATCAATGTCTGAACCTCTATCTCCTGGGTGCCAGATACACCCTAGCCAGCAACGAGGCAGTATACCTAGGGTTCATGGATCTCTCTGCTGCTTTCGATCATGTTAACAGAGAGAAGCTGTGGGCCCTGATGATGAGTTTAGGGGTTGACCTGGACCTAGTTAACATACTGAAAGCATTGCACTGGAACACCTCTGCCAAAGTGCGCTTTAACTCAGAAGGGGGTACTACATCACTTTTTCCATGCAATAGTGGGGTCAGGCAGGGCTGTATTTTAGCTCCTTTTCTATTCTCCCTATACATCAACAACTTAGACATGGAATTAGGCAAACTATGAGTAGATTCCCCCCAAGTAGGTTCCCGCCCTGTCCCGGTCCTGTTATACGCGGATGACGCGGTGCTGTTAGCCCGCATCCCCAAGGAGCTTCAGAGGTTGATTGACGGGTTTGTCAGCTTTATGAACACATTAGACCTATCTGAAAATTTGGATAAGTCTTACGTTATGCTGACAGGGGTCAAACACTGTAAGAAGTTCTCTTACAAGAGAGGTACTCACAAACTAGGGCAGGTTCAGTCCTTCTCCTATCTAGCCCTGTTATTTGATGGGTTGTTAAACCTCAAACAATGCTCCAAATTGGTGGCCTCAACCGGGGCAATAATGAACTATGGACGCAGGCTGGGAAGGTGGTCGCCTTAACAAGTTATGAACTTGTACAGATCGATCTGCTGCTCTAAAGTGGCTTATGGGTCAGAAGTTTGGGGTTTTGCAAATATCCAACAGCTACAGGTAGAAGAAAACCAATATTTTAGAAAGGCACTTAAAACCCCGCAAAGTATCCCTGCCTATATTATACATGAGGAATTAGGATGGGCATACATTGAAGACCTACTAAAGGTCAGACCTCTTATAGCCTGGCTGAAGATCTTGACTAATACCGAGGCAGATCTAAGCAGACAAATCATCACAGACTGCCTGAAAAGGGATAAAGGAATGAGTATCCCCTGGTTAAAGTATGTAAAGGGCACATTTGAGGGTATTGGTTGCAAGAATCTTTTTACTAATCCCAATGAAATCATTCCCCATGACAAATTGAGAGTCAAAAACTTTTTGGGTGAACGGCAGCCGAACGTAGGGCTGCCTCAGAAGAACGGAAACCCACAGTTGGTGCTTACAGATTATTGAAAACAGAGGAAGGAATGGAACCCTATCTTGCCCTTATACACAATGCACAGGACATATTTTTAATGATGCGTTTTAGGCTCAACCTTTAACATCACATATTGGCTGACCCACCAGGTTTTACCTCAATGGTTGGGCAGAAGGGTACCTGCGGCTGCGACAATAGGTCTCCGCAGGATACCTTTCATTTTGTATTGTTATATTCATTTTATACTCTACCTAGGCGTAGGTTGTTAGTGGGAATTTTAAAACAAGCAAAGTTTAAACACTCCAAGGTTGCATTATTGTTTTTGCAAAGGGCTAATGATCCCTACACTCTGTTCTGTATTATGAATTTTATCAAGGTCTCTGTAAGGCTAAGGAACTCAAGAGGGCGGTGTTGAATGTATTGTTTGCCAATTGTTTAATTATGGGCTAATGAATTGTATTTTAGGGATTTTTAACAGTCATTATGCACTTTTATGGTATTTTTTAAATGCCGAATAAAGAACCTTTGAGATTGATACTGAGGTGTAACAGTGTTCCCCCCGGAGCGACAGCTGAATTTACTCACTGATGTTTATGACTTTTGGAGACCCGTGGTGATATTGAACAAATGCTGTGTTTAAACTCATGGACATTGAAGAGTGTGAATGTTCCTTGTCACCTGGGCGAGTGTGTATGTGATGTTTTATGTATTTATTTATTTATTTAAGGATTTATAGAGAGCCTGGTGACCCGAGGGCATCCCCGCGCTATAAACTGTAAGTTGGCTAAGAGGGGGGAAAGGAGGAGCGGAACTCTTTACTTGGGGAAAAGCAGCGTTTTAAGTTGTTTGCGAAAGCGAAGATAGCAGGGTTCCAATCGCAGGCTGCGGGGAAGCTGGTTCCAACGAGAGGCTGCCTTTACAGAGAAACGACGGCCTCCGGTACGTGCCCTCCTAAACTTGGGAACATTCGCCAGTCGTTCATTGTCCGATCGTAGGGACCTCAAGGCCTTGTACGGAGTAACCATTTCTTCCAAGATGGAAGGGCCTTGTCCATTTAGGAGCCTGTGAGCAATGCACATAGCCTTGAACTCGATCCTCTCTCGTACTGGCAACCAATGGAGTGCTTTGAGGGCAGGTCTTGCGGAAGATCTGGAGGGGAGACCAAGCAACATCCGAGCAGCTGCATTTTGGGTTCGTTGCAGCTTACCCAGGGTGGATTCAGGGGCTCCCAAATAGACAGCATTACTGTAATCCAGTCGGGCAAGAACTAGTCCTTGAATCAGTAATTTCCTGGAAGGAGGGGGGACCACAGCTGCATGTCGTATGCAGAAGCTGTAGCCATCTGATGTGATAAGTATACAGTGTTGTGTGCCTGACTTGCACAGTTAGCCCAACACCTGTGGCACCTCTTTGTCAAGTGGCACATGTGCAAAGTGAGGGTTGTATACACTGTTGACACTGACAGGCGAGTGATCTGTACCAGGGTGTGTATGTATGGTCTGCTAAGGGTTCTTAGGTGGAGTGGGATATGTCACGTGCTGTCCCACACCCTGCAGTTGCATGTGTTGTACAGTGTGTGCCATGATCAGTGAGTGTGTTGCACCCCTTATGCCATCTGTTGCCTTTCAAAGGCATGTAGTGCATTGGGGTTTGCCCACAGGCCGAATTCGCATGGACAATGATGCAAATCCTGTCAGCATCCTATGCCCTGTTTACATCATCAATGTAGTACAAGTGTGTGTCTCTGGAAAATGGAGCAGGTGTAGTGATGTTGTTTCACTTTATCTTCCTGACAGGTAACTGCCTACCAGAAGGGGGAGATCTGGTTGGACGTTGTCAGGGCTGTCAGATCTGTGGGGTGCCCTCGCGGCGGCTGAGCAACGTCAGGAAAAGGTGGCAGGAAATCCGGTGCTGGAACAGGCGTATCGCCCGGATCCAGCTGAAGCTGTCACAAACACGCCGGCATGGTGGAAGCCGTCACCTCACCCCCCCACATGCGCCGGGTCCTGGAAGTGGTCTTTCTAGACCTCCATAGGCAGTTGCAGGAGAGACAGCAGCAAGGAAGGGATAGGTACATGGCTGTTTGTAGTGTTGTGTGTCACCTGCTACTTGAGGTGCTCTGAAGCCTGGAAACACTCCCACAGTTGGGGTGTCTGGTCAGACAGGCTATTTGTACATTGTAGTTTCAATTCCCCATATTCAGCTGGTGCTCTTTTTCACCCCTTCACCTCCTCCACATGTGTCCCTGGTCTGTATTTTTTCACATTTGCACATGTTCTTCTAGAGTGCAAGGTAATTAGACTGCACATTGATTAGCTCATCATGTGGGAGGGAGGTCTGTGACATGTGTTGGTACCTTGCCTGTGCCATGACCTGTGCACTGTGTTTGGCCTTCATATTTGTTTGCACTGATGATGAGTCTCAACATAGGAGTGTGAGGTTTAAACTGCACACCCTTGCAGCATGCATGACCCATGTTGCGTTCTCAGACATGATGCACATCATTTGCGAGATATGCATAGTGCCATGACGGTTAATCATGAGACAGTCAGCAATTTCTAGACCCACGGATCAGTGTGCCCACTACAGTCCCCTGCAACACCCTGGCCTCCTAATCATGTGTGTCATCCTCCACCACTGTGCCCATTCTATGTGGGTTCAGCATGGGTCTGCCTCAGTGGCATTGGTCCCTGGCATAGTTTGTATTTAGCATGTGTCAGCTACATATGCACTCTGGCCATGGATACAAGATTTAGTTTGTTCATACTCACACTGGCCAGTGCCTGTGTGCCTATTCACAAGAATCTGTTGTTGGTTGTTTGTGACTAATATGTATTGCCAGCCCCACGAGGTGACCTTGGTTTACTTTAAAAAAAAGTTGCTGCACTGTTTTTGTTACCCTGATTCTGAGTTTTCACTTCTTGAGCTGTATCAATCGCATTGACTGAGTGATGGGGGTGTTGTGCAGGAGAGGTTTGATGGGCCTGCCTATTTGGCCTTGGCAGTTTTGAGCTGTGGATATACATTGGGAGGTAGATTTTTAACCATGCACTTCTCCTGTGATGGTGGACAGTGCTTTTATTAGAGGCTTTACAGGCTATGTCGTTTGCTTCCAGAGATGATTGTGCCTCAATAAGTTTTGCCACATGTATGTAGTTCTGGTGCAACGCTGTTTTGTCTTAGTGTGCACACTACTGTGTTGACATTTTGCATGTGGATAAGGGTGTGTCCACGATGCAGCAATGATTTTGTTCTTCACAATTGCAGGCACATTTGCTTAAGCATTGTCCTGATTTGGGACATGTGGGCCACTTCACATGACAGCCAGTGGGTCTTATGTGCTAGCAACTGTATGATCAGGTGATAGATGCCACTTTGAGGACTGACACATTTGAAGTGGTCTCATATTGATGAATGTACCTTGGCACTACCAACAAATGTTGAGAGTTGTTTATCTTTTGAATGTGTTCATATGACAAATTGTGTAGGTTACACTTATGTGTCTGCATTATAGTTGTCTCACAAGGTAGTGTACACCAAACAACATTTGCAATGTTTCGGAATAAGCAGGCAGCTTTTAAAGGAGGCCAGTGTTAGTGATAAATGGTGTACCTTGATCTCCATAGACATGTCCCCACAGTGGTCTTGAGTGCTTTGGTGTCAATTGTACAGACTAATGGGTGTCAAGCCATCAAGACCTCCGTTGGACCAGGTATATGGTAAATGGCCACACCATTTGTTTCTAACAGTGTTTCATCTTAAAGTGTGCCAGCTGTTTCAATGAATGTGTCTATGTTTTTGGTGTGCATTTCCTTGTGAAGATCTTTCATGTAGGCACATATGTGTTATCTTCACAAGATGACTAATTTACACATTCAATACATGTTGAATGTGTGAAGTATGGTGAGTCCCAAGATGCCAACAATTCGTGACATTAGTTTTCACCAAAAATGTACTTACAGGGCTCTGGGCGTGGTCTCACCTTGGGAAATGAGGTGTGTTAGTTTGCCCTGAGGGGCAACACAACTGTTTATTTCTTTGTGAACTTGAGGTGGCATCACTTCATTGTATAGATCTGCTCTCCTGTAAACAAACAGAAGCTCCTCAGTGTGACTCTCATTCTAGTTGTGGCCTGGTCTGTTCTTGGAATCCTTGTGTCCAAGTAGCATTGTGTATATACCAACTGTGCAGTACTAGTCTCAAATATGTGCTGGGCTATCTGGCTGTTACTCATGATGCATACCATGATTTGCAGTGTGACTAACTGATTGTGTGCTCATGTGTCAGATGTGTACAGGTGACTGATGCATTTTTGTTTCTTCTCCTTGCCAACAGCATCAGCAAAGGACACAGGAAGAGACATGAGCACGGACCAGGAGGAGGGATCCAGCCGCAGTGCCACCAGCGCTGAGGAGTCGGGGGGAGCCAGCGGCACGGAGGCTGAGGGGAGTCATGCGGCCGGACCTTTGGAAGGCGACACTTCTTACCATGCGGACGGCTCGGCTTCTGACTCCGAGGAGGAGGGGGAATAAGTGGTGACACCATCTTCCATCACTGTGTCTGTCCCCGCCTCCTCCAGACCCATCTCCACCCTCCCAGTTGCTAGAGTCCCTTCTGTCCGTGCTGCCCCCATGTCTCCTTCGTCCCCGGCACCGCAGCCCCTGCCCCTGTCTCCCCTGCTGCCCTCAGGGCCGAGTCTGTGGACCTATTCCGGCAGATTCATGTTGGTCAGACATCAATGCTGACTGTCCTCCATGGCCACACTACAATACTGACACAGTTGTTGTCATTCATGGAGGGCATGTCAGCTACGATGTCTGATCAACATCGGATTCTATCGTCCATGGATTCCTCACTGACGGCAGCAGTTGCCCTCCTGCAGCGGTCCGTCCCCCCCTACATCAGACCCATCCACACCCCCCTCTCCCATACCTGTTCAGAGCACACACAGACACACACGATCATGCACACCAACAGACACAACCAGCACACCACCACTGAAGTGTAAGCACAGATCTCCTGGCATGCAATCTCAGAGGGATGCCGTCACACCCACAGAACTGGGGTCAGACGGCAGGCACGCAGACACACACAAAGTCCGCAAGACTCACAGCCCTCTACCGCCCACTCCCATTGTGTCCCCGGGTGCAGGTAGTGGTCTGGCTGAACTGGCAGCAGCGTGCAGTGCTGAATGTATTTCCACCTTTGGCACTGCACAAGCCATTGAGGAGTATTCCTCCCCCCCTGCACCCACAACACCTAGCCTTCCCTCTACTGTCCCCGCAGTGCCGGTCCCTGACCCAGATGATGCCCCCCACGGGTCAACAACCCTTCAGCTCCATCATGTGCAGGCACCCAAACAAACTTTAATGTGGACTGGCCATTGCCCTTGTTTGAGCCGGGACTCATTTTTGAAATAATTTTCCGTTGGAGCTGAATAAAGCATTTTATTTTTCATTCTAAACTATTGCATTTCAGGTACTTGCTTTAGGTGCTGTGTGCCTAGGAGTTGGTGTCATGGTAATGTTTTGGGATTGTGAAATATGTCTATTTTATGATGGGAATGAGGTGGACCATGGTATCTATGTGCCATCACAATGTTGCAGCAATTAATATTTGTTTGTGTGTGTTCAGTTTGCCTACAGACATTGTCCCAAAGAGTGTCCCTTCCTCAGTGACACATGAGATCTTCACTACAGACAGTTGCACAATTGTTGTGCTGACATGTGTGCAGATTTACTATTTTGTTGAACGTTCCCTTCAGCAAGGGCCATGCCTGCTCACAGATGAGTACTGCTCATTAGTCTGTGCCATCCATGCTACTCACTGTACTTGTGTTTTTAGTATGTAGAAATGCCTTCATGGACACATTCACCCTTTTTCACATTATGCAGATGTAAACTCACAGCCTTACCCTTATGTTTGGATTTGTTATGCAGGGTATTTGTGCACACGACTCACAATTTTGTGCTTTGTATCTAAGGGGTTTCAACCCTGTTCTTCCCATGAGAGAGTACATGTTTCACCGCCTGGACATTCATATCAGGCCAGGGATGTACATGACAGTGTGTTTTTCCTTTTTGCTCTATTTGTTTGGTGGGCTGTTACATGACAATACACTATTGTGTCATGATGGTAGGGTGTGTAGGTTGCCTGCAACCTCCATGGGTGGATATGCATGTGGGATCTGATATCACAGCCACATGTGGTGTGTCACGCAGTGTGTGTCAGAAATCCATCCTCCGTGTAGTGGGACACTGCTGTAAGTGATGTGTTGCTATGGCACTATCAGGACTCTCACAGGATAGGGATGTGAACATACACCCATGTAGTTGTGGTATGATGATGATAATGCCCCCCTATAACTGAGCAGTGCTGGGAGTCCTCTGCACCCACCCCTCATATGTCTGGGCACTGCTGGGAGTCATATCCACCCACCCCCATACTGTTGGGCACTGCTGGGAGTCATATCCACTCCCCCCTCTTATGTCTGGGCACTGCTGGGAGTCATATCCACCCACCCCTCTTATGTCTGGGCACTGCTGAGAGTCATATCCACCCACCCCCATACTGTTGGGCACTGCTGGGAGTCATATCCACCCACCCCCATGCTGTTGGGCACTGCTGGGAGTCATATCCACCCACCCCTCTTATGTCTGGGCACTGCTGGGAGTCATATCCACCCACTCATCTTATGTCTGGGCACTGCTTGGAGTCATATCCACCCACCCCTCATATGTCTGGGCACTGCTGGGAGTCCTCTGCACCCACCCCTCTTATGTCTGGGCACTGCTGGGAGTCATATCCACCCACCCCTCATATGTCTGGGCACTGCTGGGAGTCATATCCACCCACCCCTCATATGTCTGGGCACTGCTGGGAGTCCTCTGCACCCACCCCTCTTATGTCTTGGCACTGCTGAGAGTCATATCCACCCACCCCTCTTATGTCTGGGCCCTGCTGGGAGTCCTGTGCACCCACCCCTCTTATGTCTGGGCACTGCTGGGAGTCATATCCACCCACCCCACTTATGTCTGGGCACTGCCCACCCCTCATATGTCTGGGCACTGCTGGGAGTCATATCCACCCACCCCTCTTATGTCTGGGCACTGCCCGGAGTCATATCCACCCACCCCTCTTATGTCTGGGCACTGCTGGGAGTCATATCCACCCACTCCTCATATGTCTGGGCACTGCTGGGAGTCCTCTGCACCCACCCCACTTATGTCTGGGCACTGCTGGAAGTCATATCCACCCACCCCTCATATGTCTGGGCACTGCTGGGAGTCCTCCGCACCCACCCCTCTTATATCTGGGCACTGCTGGGAGTCATATCCACCCACCCCTCATATGTCTGGGCACTGCTGGGAGTCATATCCACCCACCCCTCATATGTATGGGCACTGCTGGGAGTCCTCTGCACCCACCCCTCTTATGTCTGGGCACTGCTGAGAGTCATATCCGCCCACCCCTCTGATGTCTGGGCCCTGCTGGGAGTCCTGTGCACCCACCCCTCTTATGTCTGGGCACTGCTGGGAGTCATATCCACCCACCCCTCTTATGTCTGGGCACTGCTGGGAGTCATATCCACCCAACCCTCATATGTCTGGGCACTGCTGGGAGTCATATCCACCCACCCCTCTTATGTCTGGGCACTGCTGGGAGTCATATCCACCCACCCCTCATATGTCTGGGCACTGCTGGGAGTCCTCTCCACCCACCCCTCTTATGTCTGGGCACTGCTGGGAGTCATATCCATCCACCCCCCCTTATGGCTGGGCACTGCTGAGTGTCATATCCACCCACCTCCATACTGTTGGGCACTGCTGGGAGTCATATCCACCCACCCCCATGCAGTTGGGCACTGCTGGGAGTCATATCCACCCCCCCTCTTATGTCTGGGCACTGCTGGGAGTCATATCCACCCACCCATCTTATGTCTGGGCACTGCTGGGAGTCATATCCACCCACCCCTCATATGTCTGGGCACTGCTGGGAGTCCTCTGCACCCACCCCTCTTATGTCTGGGCACTGCTGGGAGTCATATCCACCCACCCCTCATATGTCTGGGCACTGCTGGGAGTCATATCCACCCACCCCTCATATGTCTGGGCACTGCTGGGAGTCCTCTGCACCCACCCCTCTTATGTCTGGGCACTGCTGAGAGTCATATCCACCCACCCCTCTTATGTCTGGGCCCTGCTGGGAGTCCTGTGCACCCACCCCTCTTATGTCTGGGCACTGCTGGGAGTCATATCCACCCACCCCACTTATGTCTGGGCACTGCTGGGAGTCATATCCACCCACCCCTCTTATGTCTGGGCACTGCTGGGAGTCATATCCACCCACTCCACATATGTCTGGGCACTGCTGGGAGTCCTCTGCACCCACCCCTCATATGTCTGGGCACTGCTGAGAGTCATATCCACCCACCCCTCTTATGTCTGGGCACTGCTGGGAGTCATATCCACCCACCCCTCTTATGTCTGGGCACTGCTGGGAGTCCTCTGCACCCACCCCCATACTGTTGGGCACTGCTGGGAGTCATATCCACCCACCCCTCTTATGTCTGGGCACTGCCCGGAGTCATATCCACCCACCCCTCTTATGTCTGGGCACTGCTGGGAGTCATATCCACCCACTCCTCATATGTCTGGGCACTGCTGGGAGTCCTCTGCACCCACCCCTCATATGTCTGGGCACTGCTGGGAGTCATATCCACCCACCCCTCTTATGTCTGGGCACTGCTGGGAGTGCTCTGCACCCACCCCTCTTATGTCTGGGCACTGCTGGGAGTCATATCCACCCACCCCTCTTATGTCTGGGCACTGCTGGGAGTCCTCTGCACCCACCCCCATACTGTTGGGCACTGCTGGGAGTCATATCCACCCACCCCTCAGCTGTCACGCACCGTACCCCAACATTCATGGCGTGTGTGCGGCTCGTAGCACTATTGCAATGGTGATCTACGCGAGCGTGTGATGCAACGTACCCCAACATTCATGGCGTGTGTGCGTCTAATAGCACTATTGCAATGGTGCCATATGCAAGCGTGTGACGCAACGTACAAGTACACTTCCGTTGTTGCGGTACGTTGTTCTAACCGTATGCGCCATCGTCGGTTTCTGTGCACCAGGTCGTAGGCGTACAGGACTGGGATGACCCGGCCAATGGGGTTCATGGCGTGTCTGTCGCGTACCGAGGTGCGGGTCGGGCCGGACTCTGCTTTTACGGATGTTTTCAGCTCCTGTAGCAATGAGGTCGTAGGGAGTGTCGTCGACACGGATTGTACTTGCTGGGCAGGAAACTGCTGCCTGTTTACGTACGGACGGCGCGTACTGCTTGACCCGGATATGAATCGTATGTATTTTCTGGTCGTATGGTGTTTGGTACGATTCGTACGTAGATATGCTTTGGGTTAGGATCGTACTTGATCATACGTACGGGGACGTTGTAGGTGCACGAATCATACCGGAAAAACGCTCCGTACAGCGAATCGAAGGGGATTTTACCGAATCGGAATCGGCCCCAGAATGTTAAAACCAACTTTACTAAAAGATGTATTTTATCATTGTGAGGTCAGGCATACTAAACTCGAATTTCTACCTAGTTCCCTGAGTCAGTTAGGATTATAAGATGCTATAATCAAACTGCCCATTCTGGCCTATGAGGCACAGGTAGCCTTGCAATAGTGAAAAACGAAAATGCCTGTAATTCACTATTAGGGCATGCCACACACATCAGGGCATGGCCTACCTTTTACCTACAATGCACCCTGCCCTTGGGCCTACCATAGGGGTGACTAATATGCAGAGTGGCAAGTGGGTGCACTTGAGCAGTCAACATGGCAGTACCAGACTGCACACAGGCTCTGCAATGGCAGACCTGAGACACATTTTACAGGCTGCTTCTGTGGGTGGCACAGCCAGTGCTGCAAGCCCACAAGCAGCATGTGATTTACAAGCCCTGGGCACACTCAGTGGACTGTACTAGGGTCTTACAAGTAAACCAAACCAGCCAATCATGGAGTCACTAATCCATACATGAATTTACAATAGGGAGAGCATATGCACTTTAGCACTGATCAGCAGTGGTAAAGTGCCCAGAGTCATAAAACCAACAAAAACAGGTCAGACAAAATACAGAAGGAAGGCAAAAAGTTCAGGGATGACCCTGCAAAAAGGGCCAAGTCCAACAGTTGCTGATTTTATCTACTTGTTAAAATGAATAAATAAATAATGCAAAAACAATTTACAAAATAAGAGAGTGCCCAATGACTCCTACAACATGGTAGGGAATTCCCATGGCATTGGGTCATTGGTTTTTTTCCTTTTATATCCATAAAGAAAATCATGCTTAGGTTTTTTCATTTTGAAAAAAAACGTTTTGAATTTACCATACCGTTTCGTCATGTTGATGGAGCCGAATAGCAAAATTACAATGCATTGAAAGGAACTGACATGCTGGGCATTCCAGTCAATGCTAGAAATGTCCACTGGGCTGTCAGACCTGTCACAATTTGGCCATCAGCACCTCAACCAGGGTGATGAATGAGTCAAATACACCATCAACCTAGCGGAGAATGGGCCAACCACCACAGTTTAAATCAGGCCTCAAGTCGGAAAACAAAAACCTTGACTGGGTCTTCTGGCTTGGTGTATCCAACCTCAGTATCCATTGTGGTTGTCCTCAAAGCATTAATGAAAGAAGGGGGTTTTAGGGTCTCAGGGAATATTTTTAACGACCGCTCACCACTATACTCCCCGGGGGTAAACTAGCTAAATACAAATAATAGTGGTGGGTCGAAATGTGAAACGAATTTCTATGTAATCGACTATGTGTAGAAAGGAATATTTAGTGACTGTAGTCCACTAATGAGGGTACCTCATTCATGATTGATGAAAATACCCATCAGTAGCTGTTCCTTGGCGCCCTTTTCATCATATGGGTTCCTTCAAACCATGAAGGATGGTTGTTTTACTCCAGTATGAGTTATTTTTCGCTGGACAAGGACCAATGATAATCTAACTGGGTCCCAGGGAGCTACTGTAAAGCAGTGCGTATGGATGTGTGGTTAAGTGCAAACAGTGCAGGATTGTGATTTCTGTGAGTATAAAATTAGATAAGCATGAGGAAAAATTATTTATTACAGACCTCAATGTTTCTAAAGATTAAAAAAGTAGTGCGAAGTTGGTAGTTTCAACTAATAGCTACCAACTGATTTCGGTCGACATGTTTCTGCAGATTTTAGGATCACAATGGTATCCACTGCATTCCTCAGGACCTGTGTCGCTACTGCTTGTGATACGTGAGAATTTAAAAAAAGGAAATTTTTCACCTGGGTTCTATTGAAGAATCATTCTCCCAGCTGGAAATTCAGATTCAGACAAACATACATAGTCGAAAACAAGGAAAGACATAAAATTAGTATATGTTCGATATCCAAAAAACACATTAATTGGTATATCATATCTATATAGAGAATGTATTATTCAATTCTCTTTCTCGTACTGTTATTACTAGTTTTTACAAAGATACCTCATCGTGATATTTGAGCTCTCACTTACCATTTAATGCAGGAGAGTACCGCCTCACCTCACCTGGCTCACAGCGCAGGTAATTGAAGCACCGCTCTATAGTAAAAAGAAAACATACAAAGACATGTCAGCTCCAGCTGACTTCACACTTAATCACTACCTTCTCCGGTATGTTTAGAAATTTGCGGACCATTGACTAATTTAACTCTGTACAGAGGCAAAGCAGCATTTCTCGGCATGACAAGAGAAACCTTTTGGTTATAGAAGAAACACCTTTCTATCATCCGTATCCCCCTAATGTTTCTGGGGTTTGATGTGGAGCTTGTATTTGTAAGGAAAGCTCGTGTTTTGCGAAAGGTTTCAAACAAACCGTAGTCACTAGTGAGCAAGACGTTTAGAACGTTCTTGTGCTGTCTAACATCTCAGCATGTAGGAGACAGTCGTTTCTAGATATCGATTGTCCACTATTTTAAAGTATTTGGACATACGTCACAGAATTTCTTATCACGCATAGTTTTTCAACCCGTCAGGGCGGCAGAAAACCCGATAACTTTATCGAATCAACAATAATAGTACTATCCCAGTCATACACTCAAAAGTGATGCATTCAATCTTATATGTTAGATCGCTCTCAGGCACCCACACGATCGTCCACAGCATCACAATAAGCGACTGAACGCGCGTCCTAGATCAAGTAACAGCGTGTGTTACCGCTCACTGACAAACAGGCAGAGAGATGTGTTCTCCTACCTGTCCGTCGGTACTTCCAGCGTCCCTCTGGCTGTATGGGGAGGTATCGAGCGCGTGAAACGCCACAGATTTTACTTCCTTGGTTAGGCGTGTCTTGCGGTATCATGTGACTGCAGGTATTATGGGGCATGTAGTTCACATTACTAGATCAGCTATATCTATAGCGCCCACATATTGGAATGCGTGTGGTAAATAATGATAACTCTAAGTGGCTGAAAACAAATATAGTCCAGCATAGCCTATATCATACCGGTGCTCTTCGTGTATAGGAGGGGTATTGTGGGATACGTAGTTCGCATACCTGGTTTCGCCATTTCCATAGTCTAAGATACTCATGAGTGATGTCATGTCCATACAATCGAAATGGACAGTATTAACTCTTTGTTCACTTTTGGATTAATACCCTAGACTAAGGGTGGCATTCCATTTAAATCACACTAGTGTCCTACGTGTGCTAGAGGTCACCACGATTCCAACGAGTGTCTAGTAAGGTTGGAGTGGTGTTTATTATAGTTTCCTCATTATTTATAGGTCTGTGACTAATCCTGTTTGCTAGGGACAGAGATGTAGGTTATCTACTGGGAGTATATATATATATACACCCTCTCATTGAGGGAGATTGTTGTATTTACATATATATACATATCTCTGGCCAGAACTATATCCAAGCCCTCTGTGAGGGTAAACCCGTATCATCATGATATTATGCCATGACGCATGTCTATATAGGGGAAATGTATTCAGAGAGACATCCAGGGGATGTCATCGTTCAACCCGTCCTTATCAGAATTGAGGGTATACACCCATTTCTGCTCTTTCTTAAACAGAAACTTGTTTACATCTGTTACATGGCTTGGTATCAGAGGTTGTTCGATTACCGTCCAACGAAAATCATTTGGGCCATGTCACACCTCCAGAAAATGGTTGGTCATTTTTGTGGAATGTTTCCGACATCTGATGGTGCTTTTATGTTCAGAAATGCGTGTCTTCACCTTTCTTGTAGTCATTCCCACATATTTAGAATCACAAGGACAGACTATCAGGTAAATGACATTTTGACTGTTAC
The DNA here is from genome assembly GCF_964261635.1 of Lissotriton helveticus. Classification (NCBI taxonomy): domain Eukaryota; kingdom Metazoa; phylum Chordata; class Amphibia; order Caudata; family Salamandridae; genus Lissotriton; species Lissotriton helveticus. The sequence continues at coordinate 2,074,172,278 of NC_136063.1, forward strand.
AATTGGTGAAGCGCCTTTGTTCCCACGGACGCCTGCTCCCAATGTCGATTGTTGTTGATTTGGCAGTCTGGGGGCATGCAGCACAGTTCCCACAAGGATGATGACCTGTAACAGCTGGCATGTCCCAAAGAGTACCTACTGCCCTGGGAATTACTGATCGTGGTCTAGTATGGACCAGTTGGTCTTTCAAGTTTTTTCCTCTTTTGAATGCGAACAAAGGTGGGGGCAGATTGTCATTGCCAGTGTTAAGAATTCCCCAATGTTTTTTAATGATCTTCTGGATTTTGTTTGAGCGGGTGCCAAACGTATTGACACAGGTAATGCGAGTTTCTTTCGTTTTGGGTACCGATGGTTCCAAAAGACTCTCACGATTATTATTGAAAGCCCTCTTTTTTGACCTGCGTATCAGATGTTTAGGGTAACTTTTCTCAAGCAAATTGCTCTCCAATTTCTTAGCATGATTGAAGAAGCTTTCCTTTGTCGAGCAATTCCTCTGTATTCTTAGGAATTGCCCATAGGGCAGGTTGTCTCTCAGAGCTTTGGGGTGACAACTCTCATAACTCAACAGAGAGTTCCTCGCCATCGGTTTTCGGTAAAGCTCGGATTGAAGACCAGTCGGAGTGACATTAATCTTGAGGTCCAAGAAAGCAAGATGGGATTTGCTTTGTTCTACAGTGAACCGTAGAAAGTCATTTCTACTGTTTAGCCAAGCATGAAAGGTTTGTAGCTCATCCGTTGTCCCTCGCCAGATGACAAGAACGTCATCAATGTAACGTTTCCATAGGCGTAGGGAGGTGAAGAAGGGATTTGTCTCGGTGAGGATGACTTCTTCTTCGAACCTGTGGACGTAGAGATTTGCCAGGCTCGGGGCAAAAACGCTGCCCATGCTGGTCCCAGAGACCTGTAAAAAGATGGAGTCCTCGAATTGAAAGTAGTTCTCGGTCATCGCTAGATTGGCCAGGGTCATAATGAAAGAGACCGGCATTATAGAGTCCAAATCGCGTGCTCGTAGCAGAGTCTCAATCACATCAAGGGTCTCCCTTTGGGGAATGGATGTATAGAGAGATTCTACATCAAACGATACTAGGAGATCCAGGTTGGCATCAAAGTCAATATCGGGTAGAATCTTCAAAACGTCCTTCGTATCTTGTAGGTACGTTGGCATGTCATGGACCATAGGTCTTAAGAAATGATCCACGAAAGTGGAGAGGGGTTCGAGCAGCGACCCAATGCCCGATATTATGGGGCGACCCGGCGGTGGCCTTTGGGTTTTCTGCAATTTAGGTAGTACATAAAAGTACGGAATTACAGGGTGTGCCGTTTGTAGGTACAATGCCTCTTTAGATGTTATCCACCCTTCTGAGAGTGCTTCTTCTACATATTGTTTGATGGCTAGGGACAATCTTTCGGTGGGATCCTCATCAAGTTTCCGGTACGACTTGATATCGTTGAGTTGTCGAATGCATTCTTCACGGTATGTAGTGGTGTCAAGGACAACTATGGCTCCGCCTTTGTCGGCAGGTTTGATCACTACCGACGCATCTTGGGTTACATTTTTCAGAGCTTCTTGTTCTTTCTTTGGAAAATTGACAAAGGGCTTGCTGCTCTGTTGAAGCAGATTCCTTATATCAGTATCCACCGCTTCTTCAAAGGCCATTACCTTCGCTGGAAGGCCTGTGGTCGGTGGGTTGAAGTTGGATGGTCTTTTCAAGCCTGTGTTTTGGTCTGTCAAAAAAACGTTTTGAATTTACCATACCGTTTCGTCATGTTGATGGAGCCGAATAGCAAAATTACAATGCATTGAAAGGAACTGACATGCTGGGCATTCCAGTCAATGCTAGAAATGTCCACTGGGCTGTCAGACCTGTCACAATTTGGCCATCAGCACCTCAACCAGGGTGATGAATGAGTCAAATACACCATCAACCTAGCGGAGAATGGGCCAACCACCACAGTTTAAATCAGGCCTCAAGTCGGAAAACAAAAACCTTGACTGGGTCTTCTGGCTTGGTGTATCCAACCTCAGTATCCATTGTGGTTGTCCTCAAAGCATGCCTAAGTCCGAGTTACTGTGACCATAAACTAATATTGTCGCTAAATGCTTTTTTGGCACAGTTTTCCCGTAAAAGAAAAATAACGTATATCACTGGTTCCCTGTTCTTTTGGTGTAATTCTGTTTATTAAAATGTATTCATGTTTCTAATTTGATTTGGAATTTGAATTTTTATTGTTTGATGTTTTGGCTTTTTTTACTCAGCCAGCCAGTCAAAATACACTTTATTCGGTTAATTAAAATCAAAAAAGCACTTACACTAAAATCAAAATACACATAAAAACACTTTAAAAATCTACGCAAGAACAAATAAAAAGATTTAAACCACAAACATCTATGCGAGAGCATGTAGAATAAAATGTCACTGCATCAAGTCCAACAATGTGAGTAATACATGTGTTCACGTCAGAGCAGAGCATACCTAAAAAACTATAAACAATAAAACATTCCAGAGGACTAGGTAACATCTGAGATAAATTAGGGCTAGTCTCACTTTCAAAAAACATTATTCTTTTAATAATGACACTGTATAATGTTGTCGCAGTGAGCAATAATAATCGCAAAACATCATCAAATGCAATGTATCCTGCAGGGAAAAGTCATCACTGTAACAAGGACCCAATTTATCTGACTTATGCTGCCCATGAGGTACAGAAAGTAACCAGTGTAGAAGATTAACCCCTTGCATGCGGCCCCGATTCTGCGCCTGTGTGGCAAAATTGCAAGTGGGCGGGTTCATGATGGCCCCCAGCCGTCATCAGCACACGAGCGCCGTAGTGCATGACGGCTGGGGCCCATCATCAGCATGCAAGGGGTTAAGGGGCTTATTACAAAAACAGCAGTCCCGGGACCGCCATACTCGTGGTGGCAGTCCAACCACTGCGCTTCGACCGCCGTGCAGTGGTCAGACTGCAACCAGCCCACTACAACATTGCCGGCACCACCAGGATCCTGGACTCCGAAGCCGGTGCTGTATAAAGTAGGGAGGAATGGAGGCAGTGTCGATACCGGCATCACTGTCCATATTACGAGTTGCCCTTCTACAAGCCTTTTCATGGTGGTAATCCGGCCATGAAAAGCTGTCAGAAAGGCAGGGATGCAACACTCAACAGGGCCCCAGGGCAAATTTGCCCATGTGAGTGGGTGCAGGGTTGCACATGTTGTGCCCCCTACAATTGCACTTTTGTGTGTGCACTGTGTGGCATGGATGCCATGGTGCATGCCACACAGTGCATGTACATGCAGCTGGCTCCCTCACGGCAGCGGTCTGCCTATTTAGGCTCTGTTATGTGCCTAACAGACTCTGGGTGGTGCTGCCGCACCACCCACCTTTCCTTGATTCAACTCGGAATATGGAAGGCAGGTGCACCCTGAGCTTAGTGGTCCTCCTGGAATCACTGCGGTGCCGGTCGCAAACGAAGACCGCCAAACTCATAATAAGGCCCTAAATCTAAACCTTGTTAGAAGGAAACTGTGGTAGGGTAATGTGGTCTCAACTAAATAGGGCTCAACTGAGGAACAGGGTTTAAATAAAATATAGGCCCATACAGTGAGTTTAGTGAGCTCCCGTGCTTCTCTCTTCAGACCTATGATTGACAAACAATTACTCCTAGCCCACCTCAAATCTCAAATCTCTCCTAGTGAGCACATTAGGAGACGCATACAATTCAGGGGGGAGCGGGTTGGGAGCAGGGGGGTCGGGCACCAGGGGCGATGGGGACAAGAGGAGAGAGACTACAGGAAAAACGACAAAGGCGGTAGTAAGGCTCAGAAATTCATGGCGACCCAGTTTCTCCAGGAAAATCTTAATGTGGCAGAGCCAGGGAATACTGTTCGCCCTCTCAAGGGCCAAACAATCTTTGGCTATTTTTGGGTTCAGATCAAGATCAGGGTTAATCCAGATCCTACTCCAGTGCAACAATGGAGAGACAACCACCAGGTCCGAAATGTACCCCATAGCCAACTCTTCTTGGGTGCTATAGAAGGCTATGGATTGAGAGACAGATAGCAAACTTCTTAAAAATGTATATTCCACTTTTTGTAGGTCCACAGAATCCTTATTTCTCAAGATGTCACTCCCATTGCAGGAAATGGAGAGACATTTTGCCTTGTAAACTTTCAGCAGGGCCTGAACTGCAGCTGTGGCTTTTGACATAGAATTTCTTTTTGCTTTTCTTAGCAGGACCATCAGACAGGACTCCTAAATAAGAAAAGGTAGATACCCTAGTTATTTCAACACAGTACCCGTACTGACTCCTCTGGTTTCTATTTATCCGGCCCATTACCATTGTGTGAGACTTGGAAAAATTGGTACTCAAATCTAGCAAATTCATGAATTCTATGAACAAATATAGCTATGACTGGTGCCCTAATGTCATCCGCATAAAGGAGCACACGAATTAGCTGGGTGCCTGCCTGGAGAATATCTCAACATGCTGCACATAAGGTTGGCTCCAGGTTGTTAATATATAAACTAAATGAATGTGGTTCTAAAATACAGCCCTGCCTCAATCAATCAATCAATACACTTGTAGTGCATGCTACTCACCCGTGAGGGTCTCAAGGCACTTCTGGGGGTCGGGGAGTACCACTACTGCTCGAAAAGCCAGGTCTTGAGGTGTTTCCTGAATGTGAGGTGGTCCTGGGTCGGACGTAGGTGGGCGGGGAGGGAGTTCCATGTCTTGGCCGCCAGGTAGGAGAATGACCTTCCTCCGCCGGTGGTTCTGCGGATCCGTGGTACGGTGGCGAGGGCGAGGCTGGCGGAGCGGAGTTTGCGTGTTGGAGTGTAGAACGTGAGGCGGTTGTTGAGGTATTCGGGGCCTATGTCGTGGAGCACTTTGTGTGCGTGGGTGAGGAGCCTGAACGTGATCCTTTTGCTGACGGTGAGTCAGTGCTGGTCTCTCAGGTGGGCTGATATGTGACTGTGGCAGGGGATGTCGAGAATGAGTCGTGCGGATGCGTTCTGTATGCGTTGGAGTCTTTTCTGAAGTTTGATTGTGGTTCCTGCGTAATGGGCGTTCCCGTAGTCAAGTCGGCTGGTGACGAGGGCCTGGGTGACTGTCTTTCTAGTTCCGGTAGGGATCCAGCGTAAGATCTTACGGAGCATGCGCAGGGTGTTGAAGCATGAGGATGAGATGGCGTTGACTTGCTTGGTCATCGTGAGAGAGGAGTCAAGGATGAATCCCAGGTTGCGTGCGTGGTCAGTGGGTGTCGGTGCGGTGCCTAGATCTGCGGGCCACCAGGAGTCGTCCCAGGCGGATGGGGATGGTCCGAGGATGAGGACCTCCGTCTTGTCTGAGTTCAGTTTCAGACGGCTGAGTTTCATCCATCCTGCGACGTTCTTCATTCCTTCCAGGAGTTTGAGTTTGGCAGTGGCTGGGTCTTTGGTGAGGGAGAGTATCAGCTGGGTGTCGTCGGCTTATGAGATCATGTTGAGGTTGTGTTTGCGTGCGATGATGGCGAGGGGGCACATGTAGATATTGAAGAGGGTTGGGCTGAGTGATGGGCCTTGGGGTACGCCGCAGATGATCTCGGTGGCCGCGGCACGGAAGGGGGGGGGCGGACTCGCTGGGTTCTTTCAGAGAGGAAAGAGTTGATCTAGTCCAGTGCTTTGTCTTGGATCCCGGCTTTGTGGAGGCGGGTTATTAGGGTGCAATGGCAAACCGTATCAAATGCGGCTGAGAGGTCCAGGAGAATGAGGGCGGTGGTTTATCCGTTGTCGAGTAGGTTCCTGATGTCCTCGGTGGCTGCGATGAGGGCAGTCTCGGTGCTGTGGTTGGCTCGGAATCCGGACTGGGATGGGTCAAGGGGCCATTGGCTCCGAGAAATGCGGTCAGCTGCTTATTGACGATCTTCTCGATCACTTTCGCCGGGAAGGGAAGAAGAGAGATGGGGCGGAAGTTTTTGAGGTCTTTGGGGTCTGCTGTGGGTTTCTTCAGTAGGGCATTGATCTCTGCGTGCTTCCAGCTCTCTGGGAAGGTGCGGACGCGAGGGAGTTGTTTATTACGTTCCGTAGGTGGGAAGCGATGATGGTGTCGGCTTTGTTGAAGATGTGGTGAGGCATGGGTCGGAGGGGGAGCCGGAGTGGATGGTGTTCATAGCGTGGGCGGTGTCTTCGGTGCTGATGGGAGTCCAAGCGCTGATGATGGTTGTAGGGGGCGTTAGTTCGGTGGCTGGGGGGGAGTCTGGGTGCTGAAGCTGCTGTGTATATCGGTGATCTTGCGGTGGAAGGACGTGGCGAGGGAGTTGCAGAGGTCTTGTGATGGTGTGATGTCATTGCTGTTGGCGTTGGGATTGGAGAGCTCTTTTACGATGTTGAAGAGTTCCTTGCTGTTGGGTGTGTTGTTATCCAGTCGTTCTTTGAAAGATGTCTTTTTGGTGGTGCGGATTAGCTGGTGGTGTTTGCGGGTGGCGTTCTTGAGGGCTGTCATGTTTTCTGTTGTCTGTTCGCGGCGCCAGGTTTTCTCAAGGAATCTGCAGGATTTCTTTGATTCTTTGAGGTCGTCGGTGAACCATGTTGTTTTCCTGTTGCCGGGCTTGCCTGGAGGGTTCTTCAGTGGTGCAAGGGCGTCAGCGCAGTTGACTATCCACTGTGTGAGGTTGCGGCTGCGTCGTCGGTGTCAGTGGTGGTGATGGTTGGGTTATGGCTCAGTGATGTGGTTAGCTGGTCTGCGGTGATTTTGCTCCAGCATCTGCGGGGGATCTGTTGCGGGCGGTGGTGGGATGTGGTCTTCTCAAAGGTGAAGTGGATGCAGCTGTGGTCGGTGGAGTGGCTGAGGGCAACGTGGCTGCTGGCAGAGAAAACGGGGTCGAGCGTGTGGCCGGCGTGGTGGGTGGGGGTGTTCACCAATTGCTTGAGTCCGAGGTTGGCGAGGTTTTCGAGCTGGGTGGTGGTGTTGTTGTCATTGTTATTCTCCAGGTGGAAGTTCAGGTCCCAAAGGAGGATGTAGTCTGATGAGGCGAGGGCGTGTGGGCTGATGATGTCGGCGATGGCTTCACTGAATTGTGTACGTGGGCCCGGGGGTCTGTAGATGAGGGTTCCTCTGAGGGTCGTCTTGGGGTCACTGTTGATCTGGAAATGTAGGTGTTCGGCGGTGGTGAGGGCATCTTCGGAGTTGGTCGTGACGTTGATGGTGTTCCTGTAGACGATGGCGATTCCTCCTCCGGTTTGGTTGACGCGGTCCTTTCGGGTGATCTTGTAGCCGTCCGGGATGGCTATGGCGATGTCGGGGGTTGAGGAGGCGTTCATCCAGGTTTCTGTGAGCAAGGCGTCGTCTGGTGCTGTTGTGTCGAGCAGGTCCCAGAGTCCGACGGCATGCTTGTGGACGGAGCGGGTGTTGAGCAGGATGCACTTGAGGTGGTTGTTGTTGTTGCCTGGTCTGGGTGGTGGGACGTGGGTTCGGACGCAGGTGAATTTGCAGGTTTGGCAGGAGAAGGGTCCGTGGGTGCGCTTTGGAGTGGCTTAGTAGCAGGCGGCTGGTCGGCTGGTGTTGAGTGCGTGGAGGGTTGTGGTGTCGTATCTCAGTCGGGTTACTTGGTTTTGGCAGGGGCCAGGGGTTCTGGCGCTGGGCGCGGTCCAGGCGCGGATGGGCGCAGACGGGCTTGCCTTTTGCTGTGCGGCCTCCATAGGAAGGGCTAAGAGAGGGAGGAGCAGCTGGGATGCGGGAGCGGGGTGGCGAATGGAGTACCAGGGGGGCAGGGCCGCAGGGTGGCAGCGGCGGGAAGAGCGAGGGAGGGGAGCGGGTGAGGGGCGGGGGGGTCGGGCACGGGCACCAGGGGCTACAGGGACAACAGGAGAGACACTACAGGAAAAATGACAAAGATGGCAGTAAGGCTCAGAAATTTTCTGAAACCAGACTGGAAGATCACAAGTGGCACAGCTGGTAGCGGGGCAGCGGCGGCACAGGGGGACCGCGTGGCGGCTGGGGGGCGACCTACCTGGTGGCAGGATCAAAGGTCGCTCCCTTCACCGCTGTGCGGCCTCCATAAAAAGGGCTAAGAGAGGGAGGAGCAGCTGGGAGGCGGGAGCAGGGTGGCGAATGGGGTATCAGAGGGGTGGGGCCGCAGGGTGGCAGCAGCGGGAAGAGCAAGGGAGGGGAGCGGGTGGGGAGCAGGGGGGTCGGGCACCAGGGGCGATGGGGACAAGAGGAGAGAGACTACAGGAAAAACGACAAAGGCGGTAGTAAGGCTCAGAAATTAGCTGAAACCAGACTGGAAGATCACAAGTGGCACAGCGGGTAGCGAGGCAGCGGCGGCACAGGGGGACCGTGTGGCGGCTGGGGGGTCGACCTACCAGTTGGCAGGGTCAAAGGTCGCTCCCCTATGTACATTTAAGGATTAGGAGAGATTCCCAGTCTGGTTATATCTCACAGCCGCAGTAAGGTCCATGTGGAGCTGATGTAATAAATTAACAATTTTGTGATCCACCTTTAAATTAATCAACAGAAGCCAAAATTTGGAACTATTCACTCGGTCAAAAGCAGATGTTAAGTCCATAAAGGCCAAGTGCAGTCTGCCTCTCTTAGCTACATTATACTTATAATCAACTATAAGTTAAGGCACTTATCTATAGTGCTTTTCCCTAACTTGAATCCAAATTGTAATGTTGGAGATTACATTATATTGCTCTAACCAGTCGGTTAGTCTAGAGAGGATCACTCTCCCAGAATCTTAACTACTGAGTCAATAAAGGAAATAGGTGTGCAGAATCATGGAGCTGCTCTTGCCTCTTTCTTGAATACTGGTATGATTATGGACCTTGACCAGTAAGATGGCAGGCCTGTCATGCAAGCAGCATTAAAAGCGTTGTTACTTTTTTGGCAGTGCACAAATACAGTACACAGTGCTATAAGTTAAGCATGTTTGCTCTGGCCATAGCTACCAGACAGTTGATCGCAAGTTAATTTAGTGACTTTTGGGGTTTACCCTGCTGGAATAGTGCTATTATTTCTTGAGGTGGGCATACACTTTCTCACCTAAACCCTAATAAATTCAGTCGGTCAACTGAGGCAGATATTGACAGTAATGATATTGTTAGGCACAATGGTAATGATGGTAAAGAACAAACTAAGGTAAATGTTTATGATCCTGGAGTCACTATACTCTGCCAGAATTTTCAAGAACTGGTGGATGATGATTAGTAAATACCTCTAGCTACACACATGTACCATCAATAGGAGGGTGTATTTGAAAAATATGAATATAATTAAGGATTTGAAACCTAAATAAATTGATTTTAAAGATTTTTCATGGTTTAGTACAATAATTGATTCACTTTAATCCAGATTTGGAGGTGCAAATTTTCTCCTTTCATTCACACAGTGTTAATAATAGTAAGGTTTTTGGCACTGAGAAGGATCAATCTTTCTTCCGATAGGACAAATACATTTACTCGGTACCTTAGTAGTTAACATTCATTGATTAAGAGATCTTAACATTTTTTTCTAGAAGAATTGCTGATGTCCCACAATGTCTGGGTACTCCAAATGTTATTCATTGATGAGAAGCAGTGATTTGGTATGTTTCCAGTAGACAGGGGCACTGCAAGGTTTCATTCTTGAGGGTAAACAAGGCTTCTATAAAAATGCAACTCATGTCTATAAGATGGGCAGACTCGCAGGTGGACTAATTAAACTCATTCATTTGTTTATTAACAGGCCACATGTTCAAGTATACGAAATTTGTGTGAAAGAAACCACCTGAATACAATTATGTTGGTGCACAGGTTCTCAGATAACTCATGTTAATGCAGTGATTGTCTTTTACTTATATGTAACTCCATAAAGGGTATTAAAAAATTATGTCTAAGGGTATTGTGATTGTGTTTCCACCAAAATATTGAATTCAAAATGCCGTTTTAACATAATATAATGGTCAAAATATCATGATTGCAAAAATATCCTGGATCAAAATATTGAATGTAAGTATATAATTTTTAAAAGGTTTTACTATAGTGTTGATGTTCTAAATATTGTTTACTTTAATTTCATTTTTTATGATGGTATTTAATTATATTGTATTTTTATTTTAAATGTTATTGTTAAATATTGTAATGTATTTTTTCAGGTTGGTGAGTTTATTGGAGGATTGGGTCGGTACTCTTTCTAAAAATGTATATATAGATTCCTGCTAATAATTTTTGTCATTCGAATTCATGCCAATTGACTGAATGTGCTATTATGTATTTTCTAATTGGTGTTACATTGTTTAAATGTTCAATAATGTTTTTTAATTCTTTGCTACATTTTAATTTTGGGTAGTAGAGTTTATTGTGAAGATGGGTGGACATTTTGAAATATATATTAATTCTGATTTTTATGCCATTTAAAATGTTTATAGATTTTGCAATGCACAATATTGTTTAAAAATGGGGTCCATTGGTGGATTGGGTGGGAAGTTCTTTTATTCAAAATTGTTGCAATGGTTATATTCACTGATTAGCATTTTAGCTAATCTGATTGTCACATAATTAATATTGAAATCATAATATTTTAACATACTTTCCTTAACTATTTGTGATATGTTACAAGTTTGGTTGAGTTTTTTATTTTAAATTTATTATACAAAATATTTTGTAATTAACTCAGATTTGTATATGATTACATGTTTATTAGAAATGCAAAAATAATGGTTGTTAAATAGTTATGTCATAGAGAATGTTTCTAATTGTATGTTTATTTTATGAGTGTGTTTGAGATATATTTTTTATTTTAAATTATTTTTATCGTTTTTTAATTTATTTTTTATCTAAATATAAACATATTTTATATATTGTTTACAATTTAGAAATGTCAAAGGTATTTTATGATTTTTTGTAAAAAAAAAAATATATTTAATGTGTAATTAATTTATATAAGTATATTGAATGCAACCTCGTCTCAAATATATGCACTTGCTCAATGTTAGTTACACATGAGTTAGAATAGTAAACATAATGTTTGCTAGATTGGCATTAGAATACTAATTCTGACCCCTCATTCACTTTCTCCAAAACGTGTTAGGCTGGCGTTAGAATACTAAATCTGCCCCCTCCCCCATGAATGTACTTTCCCCAATGTGTGCAGGGTTGGAGTTAGAATAGTAAGAGTAAATGTATCCCCTCAACCACACCAGTGCACTTTCTGCAATATATCTTAAGCTGAAATTAGAATAGCTTATGTTAACCCCCATCATACAACCAATACATGCACTTTCTGCAACATTGATCAGACTGCAGTTGGAATAGTAATGCAGACCCCATCTAATATTTTTCGTTTGCTACTATTGATTGCATTGGAGTTGGAATGGTTTATTCCCCAACTCGCCCCAAATATAAGCATTTTCTCTAATTAGATTGGACTTATTCCTTCCATACTTCATGTATTTGTACTAATGATTGTAGGATTTCAGTTACAGTGGCATATTTGATTTTGTTGTGTTTTCAGATTGGAGTCTTAGGGGGCTCATTATAATGATGGACAGATCGCCACCGCCGCCCGTTGCAGGCCCCCAAAGTGTTGAGGGGGTATATGTGCACCCATGGTACTCCCCTATATTTCAGTGCACCAAGTGGCAGGCACTGTGTGGTGCCTGCCACTTAGTGCACTGAAATGCAGAACCTGCATTTCTGCCAGTGCGTCAAGTGCTGCTGTCAACAGCACCCACCAAAATGTTAAATATGCAAGATGCGACTGCCATGGTGACAGTCGCATCCTGATTTGTGGTGCAGCACTGGTTTACAACTGGATCCGTCCGGCATCCTAATAAACCCCTTCGTTTTTATTTAATTCTGCATTTTTTTTAATATATTTTGAGCATATGTTATTTAAAAGCATATAACTTTAAAATAATTACAATTTTGTTATGATTTGTTTTGAAACATTTCTCAGATGTTTTAGTATTCGACTAATATTAGTTCAATCTATTATTTTTTTGAACATATTCGGTAATTGTTAAATATTTGTCTAAAAAAGTTTAAATATTGAATTATTATGTATTATGGATGTTTATATTGTGTAATATTATTTCAAGTAAAAATAAATAATTTTATAATTTGATATTAGATTTTCATATTATTTGTTAAAGTTTTTAAAATGTTATATCTATTTGCATTTATTTAATTACGATTTTCATGTTTTAATGTTATATATTTTTCAAATAAATGTATTGGATTTTTAAAACATTATTGCATCTTCTTTTTTACATTCCTTAAATATAAATATATATTCTTGCCTATGTAGTGATATCAATATTTTAGTCCACAATATTTTTGCAGTCAGTATTTTGGTAGTTTACATTGTATATATAAATTCGATATTGTGGACCTCAATACCTTGTCTGTGATATTTTTGTATTGCTATATTTTCTTGGTAGGAATACTGCCAAATAGCCTTGTAGTTTTAATAAATGACTTAAATTAGTGACGCATTCTGTGTTGCTGGGGATTTTAATGTACCCACAATTATTATAACAATCAGGTGATTTGGTATAATGTACATTTGGGAATTCCAAAGGATATGGCCAAAAATCAGAGAAGGATTTGTTGAAGAGAAGCCATTTTGGATGAAAACCACAGTTTAAATCTTAATGCTTTTAATAGGCTGCTATGGCCTGTTGTTACCCTCCCCAAACCCTCCCACACCAACTACCAAATGCATGCATTTCTCCAAACAGGAATTATTGCTCTGACCTTCTAGTATTACCAAAGTTAGACAGGGATCATCATTTATAAAGACCAACCTTTAGGCAGGCTAAGCGAAAACTATGCTTCACGGTTATGGTAGAAACTGGTCAACGGAAACAAAATAAATGGGAAATACTGGTAAGGGCAGCTCAGCAAAGCAGAGAAGCAATTCCTCAGAGTAGTCAGCACAGTGGCAATCCTTACAGCACAGCAGTCTTTACTCCAGCAGAGTTGTTCCCAGGTCCAGTCTTAGTAGGGTCAGAGCCCCAGTACCTATACCCAAATGTGCCTTTGAAGTTGGGGCTGACTTTAGAGCACTCCGTGAAGTGCACAGGTCCCGTTTCATTCCAGCCCTGTCTGCCAAGCCATCTGTGGAGGGTATTCAGCCATATGTGAGGGACATATGACATTTCCAATTCATATGTAAGTGTTAGCTCCCAATTCTCCTTCCTGGCGAGGAAGGCTATCAGAATGCAGACGAATGCAGATGAGTCCTCCGTCACACCCACACTTCCTGTGATTGTGACTGTCTAGAGGGGAAGCAAAATGTTTAACTGTCACCAGGCTGAGACGTGTATTGGAGAAAGGTTCCAGGCACAAAGAGCAACGTTAAGAGTAGAGAAATGTCCAATTTCTAAAAGTGGCATTTCTAAAATAGTAATGTCAAATCTGACTTTACCACTAAAGAATTAGGTCCTTTCAAGTGCATCCAAATAAGCAGCTGAGAAGGCCTCCTTACTAGCAAGTACCTTGTTCACCACCTCTGGAAGGTGGCAAGGGCATTTTTGAGTCCAAAATGACATCACTTGAAACTGATAGTGGCCCTCTGGAGTGAAGAAGGCTGACCTCGCCTTGGTATCTTCAGTTAGGGCGATCTGCCAGTACCCTGGTGTTACATCAAAGGTACTTAAGTACTGGGCAGCCCCTAACCTGTCAATCAGCTCATCTGCCTTGGGGATGGGATAAGCATAAGAAGTTGTGTTTGACAAGGGCACAAACTACAGTTAATGTGGAAGGAATGTGGCATAACATACAAGTTCTCCACACCTTACCATCCACAAACCAATGGGTTTGTTGGGAGATTCAACAAGGACCTGAAATGCATGATTAAATGCCTGCCTGGGACCCTGAGAAATTAGTGGGAGATCCTCTTACCATGCTTGTTGTTTGCCTACAGGGAAGTACTACAGAAAGGAGTGCACTTCAGCCCTTTTGAGTTTCTGTATGGGCACCAGGTCAAGGGACCTCTAAGTCTAGTGAAGAAAGGGAAGGAGCGGGCTCTGAGAATGACTCCCCATGATGTAGTAATTTACATGCTGGCCTTCAGAAGCCAGATGGATAGGTTGTGTAAAAAATGCTTCTGACAACTTGGAAGCCAGTCAGGCTGTGGTTAAAGAGTGCTATGACCAATTGGACTACTGTGGAATCACAGCCCAGGCAGAAAGTATGGGTTATGGAACTCATAGAACTTAGGGCCCCCAGGAATATTGGACTAGGCCCTATGAGGTGATTTAAAAGAAGGGTAAAGCTACCTAGAAGGTGGACCTTAAGACCTCGAGGCAAACCCATGGGGTTATTGACATTAATCGCCTCAAGCTCCACTTTGAGAGGTCAGAGATCACCATGCCGTTGGTGACAAATGGAGAAGAGGAAGAGAATACTGAACCTCTCCCTAATTTCTTGGATTCCAGAGAGAAGGATAGGCCTGTGGAATGAGTAATCCTTTCCCCACTCTAAGTCCTGAGCAGCAGAGGGACTGTCACCAAGTGCTGAGACTGTACTCATCTCTGTTCTACCTTTTCCTTTGGACTACCCACCTGTGTACCCATGATGTACACACAGGGAACTTTCTCCCTGTTAAGAATACATACAGGGTGTCGGATAAAGGTGGGGGCCAGCATCAAAAGTGATGTCTCTAAGATGTTGGAATTGGAGCTGATAGGGCCCTCCAGTAGCCCCTGGTCCAGTCCTGTGGATCTGGTATCAAAAGCCATCCCTGCAGGTACAACCTGTACAGTGGTTTTGTGTGGCTTATAGAGTGCTTAATTCTGTGACCAAGACTTATGCTTATTCATTTTTGCATTTGAAGTGTACATAATGTGTTGCTTTGTTTAAAACTGTTTTTGTTTGGGATGAATGAATGATATTGACCAATTAATTTTGATTTTTTTTTTGTTATATGTATATTTAATTGCAGTAAGCTTGCGGCTCTGCACTGGGACATCTCTCACATATCCCAGCAATGCCAACATCAGTGATCTCTCCATCGCAGTCCCTATTATGTGACCAATATGTGTACAAACCTCCTCCCAATAGCGTGCTACTGGAGGACAGTGCTAAGCCATGTGTATGAAGTTAGCAGCTTGTGTATTGCATCTCCAGCATCTGCCATCCTCCCGAACTCCCATGCGGTGCATCTGTGAGGGGGTATGGTATAAGCTGTGCAAGTAATTAAAATGTATTAGCCTGAGTCTGTAGTTCGGTGACAGGTGTTCTAATTGAGTGCAGCAATAAGCCCATTGTTCCTCTGTTATGTCTATAGATGCCTCCTCAGCCCAAGCCTCCCGCAACCCGGTACTGGTTTGTGGATTCTCTTTCTGTGTTATACTGTAAATTCGCGTGACAAGCTTGCGGGGTGATGGATTAGCCAATATATTCTCCAGCGCAAGTAACATAGAGGGCTTGTCTGGGAGTTCTTCATAAACGGCTCTACAAGCTGCTCTAATCTGGTAGTAGAGCAAGGTATCCGAGGCTGTGGGGGTCTCTGAGTCACACATAGTCTGTGACGTTAACAATTGTCCCGCCGGGTAAAGGTCACTCCCTTTGTGCAAGTTGTGCGCTTGCGCTCTTTTCGCTATGGCTGCATCTACAAGAGGTTTTAGTAATGGGTTGCCGCTTAAGGGCATGGACAGGGCATAGAGCGCCTTAAGGTGTGCCCTCTTCGCTATCTTTCCCCAGGCCCATCTTACACATTCCACGGTATCAATGTCTTGACGTGGATGTTTGTATGCCTGAAAAACTGCAGTGTTAAGAGGAAGCGGAGCAACCCTGTCTATCTCTATTGTCACATGTGGCTGAAACGGAATAGGGTGCTGCCAATAATGTAAAAACTGAGCTTGTGCGCTGTATGCATATAGCTCAAAATCTGGAGCCCCTAGGCCTCCCTGGGAGAAGGGCAAAGTTAGCACCTGCCAGGAAACTCGAGGCTGTTTGCCAGCCCATATCAGGTCCAGCACAGTAGTACGCAGTCGTTTGAAAAAATGGGTATTGAGCGGTATGGGCAGGTTTACAAAGAGGTATAATAACTTAGGCTATGCGCCCCGTCAAGGATAATGGGAGACTCTTCCACCTCACCACCTTACTCTCTATCCATTCCATTGCTCTGCCATAGTTCGTTGTCCAGAGCTCTTGCACCGTTAGGCTTATTTGGATGCCCAAATAGCGCACCCCTCAGTCGCCCAAGTGATCGGAAATTCCGATACAAAGGGGGTGGTTTCGTCAGTTAATGGGATCATCGTCGACTTAGTCCAGTTAATCTGAATTCCCGTAAGGCCTCCGTATCTATTGAATTCACGCATTACCGTATCAAAGTTTTCACGGGGGTTATTGAGATAAATGGTAACGTCATCTGCGTATAGTGAGATTAGAATACCGCGCGTGGTGAAGCCTATGTTTTTACTCGCATGCTGTTGTCTGAGTTTGGCCGTCAGGGGCTCTGTGGCAATGGAGAAAAGCAGGGGGGGCAATGGGCACCCCTGTCTGGTGCCTCTGGAGATGGTGATGGGCTCTGATATCCGATCATTTACTCTTATCCGGGCTGAGGGCCTGGTATAAAGTACTTGAATTTGTTTTATAAATAAAGGACTGAGACCTAGGCGGTGCAACAGGGTGAACAAAAAGTTCCACTCCAGTGAATCAAATGCCTTCGTGGCGGCTAATAGGGCTGCAGATGCTTGCACATACGGAGCTAGGTAGTGGAGCACTCCAAAAAAGGTCCGTAGATTGTGTGCAGTTGACCTGCCTGGTACAAAACCTGACTGGTCTGTTAGTGCAATTTGCGGTAGCATAGGCGTCAATATATCAGCCAGCAATTTAGCGTAAATCTTCGCATCTAAATTAATAAGAGATAGTGGGCGATACGAGTACGTCTTAGTGGGGTCTTTACCTGGCTTTAAGATCGTAATGATCGTAGCCTCCCGGACAACCGGGGAGCTAATATGTCAGCGTATTCTTTATAAAAGGCTGCCATCAGGCCATCCGTCCCTGGGGCCTTATCGCCCGGCATAGCACTGATAACCTCCTTGATATCTACTACTGTGAAGGACTGCTCCATCTATTGCCGAGCTCCGTCATTAAACCATGCTAGACATATCTCATCTAAGTAGTCAGTTAAATCGGTCTGTGATGGGGTCACCTTAGAGGTGCAGAGATCTGAGTAGTAGTTAGTGAATTCCTCTAATATATCAGGGGGCGTGCGCAATATCGATCCCTCAGGTGTGTGAATTTCGGATATATAGGAAGCACCCCTAGGCACTCGAAGCAAATTTGCAAGAGTCCTGCCAGGCCGATCGCTTTCACCATACCGCCTGGCTTGCGCATATTTATGCAGATATGCTGTCTCCCTGTAGGCCTCACACTGAAACTCGGTGAGTTTGGACCTGATATTGGCAACTGTGTCACGTGACGGCCTATCTGTCTGCCGCCTTTCAAGTTCTCTAATCTCTCGCTCTAGTCTCTGTAGTGTGTTCCGAATATCTCGTAGTACCCCAGTTCTCAATGCGATGCAATCACCCCTGGTCACAACCTTAAAGGCCTCCCATAGCACCCCAGGACTAGTGCCCTAGTAGCTTCACATCTCTGATACAGTGGCTCAAGACATGGTTATATACCAGTACCTATGTAGTAGGGTCACTGATTACCACAATATATATGGATACTATGTGATAGTGATGTTTATGCGCCAAGTGGCCGCTAAGAAGTGTCTAAGTCCAATCTACATTCTATAAAGTAAAAATACAAATGTGGGTCGATTGTGTTAAAAAAAGAGAATTAACGAAAAGGACATCAGTTGATTAAAAAGTCTCTCATCTTAAATTCAGTGTTCACCCGAGCCAGGGGGAAGAAAAGGGTAGGGAACCTGTGAAGTGACCATACAGCGTGGTGGATCCCTTCCTTTCCTCCTGTGAAAAGAGATTAAGGCAGAAAACATAGTAGCAATTCGATATACAATGTATACAGAAAATTGAAACCAATATAACAGTGAAACATAAAAAGTAACAGTCAGCATCATGTAAGGGCATCTAGTTCATTCTCATGGAGATGTGTGGCAAGCTTCTCATCAAGGTTGTGGCCCTAAGGGAATCTAGTTTCTAGCTCTAAAATCCACTTCGATTATTTTTTCCTTAGAGCTAATTCCCTATTGCCACCTCTATTACCCAAGTTAATCTGCTCAATGGAAAAAAACCTGAGAAGAGAAACTGTTAGAATGATGGCACTCCTGGAAGTGCCTGGCAATCGGATAATGTAGATCAGTGTTATTGATTCTTTTCTTAACCATGTGGGTGGTACTCCCTACATATCTAAGTTTGCAGGGAGATTCTAACACATAAATGACAAAACTACTTACTGGCATGTCCTGGAATGGTGAATCCTTTTACCAGATTGGCTGGCTCGGCAATGCCCACAAGGGAAGAAACCTTTGAGATTATGCAATAATATCCCCTTTGTCAAGGATTTCTCTCAGACCTCTCACTTTTCTATAAGTAATCACCGGTCTATCACTTATATTCGGGCCTATGATGGTGTCTGTTTTGAGAATATTCCAGTTGTCAGCGATAATCTTTTGAACTTTCTTAGACTGACTGTTGTAAGTAGTGATCACTCTGATGTTGTTCTCATTCGTGCTTTTCTTATCCGTCAGTTCAAGTGACTTCTGCCTGCAGACTTCACTTATCTTATTGGTTGCTTTTTTTCGGAGCCCACGCAGGATAGCCCTGTGCCCTGAATCTCCTGATCATGGTTTCCTGTTCTTTCAAGAATATCTCATCAGTGCTGCAGTTCCTTCTAACCCTCAGTAGCTCCCCATACGGGATGCCCCACTTAAGGGCATCTGGGTGGCCACTAATGGCTTGGAGGAGGTGTTTGCGGGCTGTTTCCTTGCGGTACAGACTGGTGACCAATTTGCTTCCCCTGATTTCAATTTTAGTATCCAGGAATTCTATACAGTTCTTGCTAATATTGTGGGTAAGGACGATGTTGTATTTATTGTTATTAAGTTTGGCAATAAAGTTGATGGCTTCAGATTCACTACCTTTCCAAACAATACATAAATCATCAATATACCTGAGCCAGACAGCTATTTTTTCAAAGTCAGTCGAAAGTGTAGTGTAAGGGTAGATTTCCTCCTCCCATTTGCCTAGGAAGAAGTTGGCAAAGCTCAGCGCGAAGCACGTACTCATCGCCGTGCCCCACACCTGCCTGTACAGCTCCCCATCAAACATGAAGATGTTATTGGTGAGACACAAAATCTTCGTGTCTGCCAGCATAAGGGTGTGTTGCAAGTGACTGATGTTTTTAGTACTTAAGAAATGTATACAGGCCTCAATACCCTGGACGTGATCAATGATGGTATATAATGAATTTACGTCCAGGGTAATCAGTGAGTACTCCTCCTCCCATGTGATGCCTTCAACTTTGTTAAGGAAGTCTTTTGTGTGCCTAACATAGGAAGGTAACAAGATAACATATTCTCTTACAAAATGTTTTCATGCACATTGCCCACTGAGGATACTATGGGCCTTCCTGGGGGAATAGTTGGGTGTTTGTGAATCTTAGGGAGGATGTACAATATGGGCAGCTTCGGATAGTCTTTTTTCAAAAAACAATATTCATGGGAGGAGATAATACCAGATGCTTGCCATTTTGAATGTTTCTCCCACGTAGTGGTTATACTAGCATTGTAAGTAGTGGTATTGCATGCACAATAGAATCTTTCATCATCAAGCTATATTTTTAACTCATTAATATACATTTGCTTACTCCACAGTACTATATTCCCACCTTTGTCTGATGGGTGTATTACAGTACTGCTATCTTGAGATAGAGACACAATATTGTTTCTTAGTTTCCATGACAAGTTAAAGCCTTTAGCATTTCTGTTCGTATTGCTGTGTTTCTGCTTAATCAGTTCATTGATAATAATGTCGTGAAAGGTGTCAATAGAGTCATGGGGGTGGTTTGGGTAGAATACTGAACACGGTTTAAAAGTAGTGCATGTAGCTTTATCTGTAACAATGTCAGATAGATCGTAAAAGGATAGTTCTTCAGTTTCTAGCCAAGGTGCCTGTTCTAGATCCTGCATGATCTGTAGCAAGTTTGCGTCGCCGACGGTCAGTGAGGGTTCTGCTAATGTTTCAGCGGTCATCTCGCTTTCAACACGGAGTCTATTATTTCTGAGAGTGTGCCACTTTTTCAACTTCAGCTTTATTATGAACTTAAAAATGTCTACATGGGTGTTGGCATAGTTAAATAGTTCTGTGGGACAAAAGGTTAAGCCTAGACACTTTGAGATAGTGTTTGTGATGTTATATTTACAATAGTTTTATTTACCATTGCGATGTCCATCATTGTTTTGTTTTTCTTGAGCCGCCCCGTCTGGTTCCCAAAGGCTCTGTATTTCTTTGACCTGTCTTTTCGCTTGAGTCGCCTTTGTTTGCTGCACCCCTGCCTCTTCCTTTTCCTCGCCTTCGGCCTCTACCTCGTCCTTGGGTTGATGTGGTTGGGGTGGGTGTTGTCTTTCCTGATTGTCGACCTTTCTTCATCACTCTGAATTCATCTAAAAAAGTGTCTGGTTTAGTTATTATTTTGATTTCAGAAGAAGTGCAGGCTGTATGTACTGAGGCATCAGTATCTGAGTCACTGGTGTTCCTGGGCATGGGTAAATTATCATTTGCACTAGTAGGAACCCTTGATTGTTCATGGGGTGTTTTTTGATTGTACAAGTGGTCGTATTTATGGCTATAGGTAAGAATGCGCCCATTCTCATAATCTATACAGTCTCTGTGCAACTACATTTGTTTGTAGAGTTTTATATCATCCTCATGTTTCAACAGTCTTCCTCTCAATTCAACTTGATTTTTTTTATGTTGTCTTGTTCAGTGCTTTTTTTCAGGTCAATCTCGATCTCAGCTATTTCCTTGAGTATTTTCTCCCTGTTTTCCCAAGCATATTTTATGAGTATACACAGCATATTCTTGGAACTAATGGCGGAGATCTCTGCCCACTCTTCTAACATGCGTAGATTGGGAGATTCGTGAGAGGGAGTTGTATAGATTCTAAGGCCCGTGGAACCATTTGCTTGTCCGCATAGTACTGAAGGGAGATGGCCTCCCGCCATTTCGATGTTTCCTGTTTTTTGAGCTTTTTGTACTTTTTAAGTGGAGTGTTAAGTACATTGTCTTTGTCTTTGTTCATTTGTATTTCTACTGATCGTCCTTTTCCTGGAATGCGCACGAATTGAGTTTGTGCTGCTATTCACCTTTCATTTTCGTCTTCCATGATGATAGTACTTATTTCAGTATCGTAGTTTGTTACTCCTGTGCACATACAAAAATACACACACTAACACTTGATGCATGAATCCGTCGAGCACTGGCTTGATAGCCCGATGCCCATCAGGGCTTCCAAACATTGCACAATGATCATCTAGCCACTAGCTCGATATCTTATTTTGTTTCAATACTGCGAAATACTGACAGTTGTTTTATAACCATTCTCTGTCATAATGTTTCTGCGAGGTACAACTTTGCCCGTAGCAATATTAGACTATATGCTTCTTTACTTATAGATGCACATTACAAAATGGCTGACATGTTTTACTTACTTTGTGAGAGTGAGGCATTGTAGTCCTTTGTCCATTTCATATGTTGATTTATGCACGCACTTCCTGAATGGCTCTTCGTGTGATCAAGACACTCATTGTTGAAACGAGTAACGTTAAGAGCATTAAGAGCATTCTCGCTTGCACCAGGTCCTTTGACAGTGCGTTCTACTTTTATTAACTTTTTGGATTACTATTGTCCGGACTTCGGTTTAGCGGCACCACGCACCACCTAACGAAAAATTAAAAACAACCTATTTTGAAAAATCATAAGCAGTGTAATAATTAATTTTTAATTAAAAAAATGATGGTTATTGAATTATTACTTAATTAACTTGCCAATCGATACCCCTACAAACCTAGGAATTTACCCCTAAATTATAACTAAATAAATACGTGTAACACAATTTACATAACTGATAATCAATTGCAATACTTTAATAGTTTTTTCTTCAAAAACAAAATTATTTGTCAAACATGAACATCAAGCAGAGCTTCATTGCCTTTAATAGAGCTACAGAGGTTGCTCCACTGATGGCTGAAATATCTGGGCTTACCTGGTGGGGATCCCTGAGTATGGCACGTATCCTTACATCAAGAAGGCAGTTGCAATGAAATTCATAAATATTAATGGCCTTTCACCACCCACCGTACTCAAAATAGCCCCCTAAATCAGTGCCTAATTCGTGAAAGAATGGGTGCCAGTGCTGGAAGCTCCGCTCAGATGCTTGCGGGCAGCACTAATACATGTCATAGCACCAATTACCAAAGCCGCGTAGTCTGAAACCCACCTTATGGCTCTTTAATTGACTACGTGAGAATCCCTGCAACTTCATCTCACTTTCGCAGGATCCTGCTTTCTCCCTTTGTAACAGATTTTCTGTCTTAACCTTCCACCATCATTTTTGACTCGTGTTTTTTTGTCTATTGCGCACAGAAAACGTATAATGCAGAAAAATAAGTGCTGGTTCCCAAAAATGAGTGCTGATGGTCTCCAGGTGCAACCACAGCTCAAATTAGGCACTAACATATATTTTTTAAAACACAACTAATTAAATAAGACAAATTCACAAAAATAAATTCCGAAGTATGGATCAAGCATTAAAAAGAAGACAAAAATTAATTTGTAGGATAGCTTTGTAAAAATGTTTTTGTTGTTATCAATCGAGTCTTAAATGTATTTTTGTCTCTAAAATCAATGTTTTTGTACAACTTCTGGTGGCACTTGTACTTTGCAGGGAAGTCCTAGCATTTTCAGGACTTGTAACTCAGACTCCATTCCACATATTTCAGTTGCTAGATGTTTTCCACAGCTACAGTGTTTTAGATCTACAGGAAATGTTCAGTTTAAATCTGTATTCATGTGTTCCCAACAGCAGTAAAATGTGGTGTCTGCCTTCAGGATTTTTTCCACTCTCCACAGAAGAGAAATTCTACAGTGGCAAGCAGAAGATCATTCCAACTGTAATTAGATCACTAGATTACTTCGAGCCAGGCAGCAACACTCTATGGTTCAGGACCCTCAAGACTCATAAGGAAAGTTCCCTCAGGGCATCCTGGCTTTTCTAGCACTTCCCTTTAGCCTTGTGGATCAGAATCTGAGACATTTCTCTCCACAACTCAAGACGATTTGAAATGTGCAATGGAGAAAGGTAAAGTGAAGTGATGTGTGCAGTAAATCTATTTATTTATCATTTTATTAAGTTATTTATTAAGGAGTGCTGTTTGTTTCCTTGCTGTTACTTTGGAGTACGTATGTTGAATCAGTTGGGGTATATTAAGTCAGCTCTCCAGTCAATAAAGGGGAGTCTCCAATTTACTTTCTTCATTGCAATGCATTTGTTAGTCAACATCAATTATAGGTGAGGAAGAGAAAAAAAATGTTGGGATTCTTCCTGAATTTTAATCTTGTTTGGTTTAGTCATCAAACTTGGAGTTATGGCATTTCACAACTTTAGGTCATGGTATTCAAGGGTCTCTCTGCACATTTGATGACTCTTTGGATAATAAAGTGGTACATTTTTTATCATAGTGGAGTGACCCATTCTGTAGGTAAATGGGGACCTTGCCTCTGCATTCTTTATGTCCACTTGCTAACCTTGAACCTGATGCTCTGTTCTACTAGGAACCAGGGAGGCATTTTCAGGACAGATTGTTATGGTCTCTCCTCTGTAGGTTTAAACACATTTATCCAGTCTATTAAGGCTTTCTTTGAAATCCAGCGTAGATGGTGCTGTATCAATCTAGGCAAGCCATCAACAGGAATCTTATATGATTGACGTAATAGTGTGTTCAGATTAGTACTAAAAGTCTTGGCAAAATATGCTCCTTGCCAAGCCTTCAACTCCTTTTTTATTACATATAAGTCATCTCGATGTTAGGCCAAAGATAGCCCATAGGGCAGGGTGCATTGCTATATAAAGGTTGGACATGTACTTTTAAATGTTACTTGTTCTGGTGGTAAACAACTTCTAAATGTGTTGTTCCCAACTGTGGAGCCTACCTCTGTTATAGGAAAACATTGGTTGTCTTATTACATTATAAGTGCTAACTTTTGATTGGGAATGGGTAAACATTTCATGTTTGTTGTCTGAGAAATTGTAATTTAAACCCCTCTTTAATTGTTAAGTCGGATTTTAAGGTACAATTTTGAAAATGCAATTTTTAGAAAGTTGGCCTTGCCCTGTCTTAGCTATTTGGTGCCCACAGCCTGTTCCTGTGTCAAATAAATGGGTGTAGTTGGCAAATGGACTTTGCTTATTCCTCCCAGACAGCCAATAAATAGAGGGATTACGTGCACTCATCACTGGCAGGATGGGGCATAACTGGGCACAGCTTATTCCCCACTTACAACTGAATTGGCTGTGCCCTGTCTTGACACAAAGGACTTGTCACCACTGCACTGTTCATGCAGCCAGCTTGGAGCCAGGGCAGGGGAGGCAGGAAAAGTCAAGCATTTCAAAAGGAATTCTCTAGAAATGTCTACTTTAAAGAAGAAAAAAAGACCCCAGACACTTTCTGGACCTGCTGAAGGACTCTTAGAGTAGTGCATGCTTTTGTGGCATGCTGTTTACTTCAGAGGCTTGATTTGCTGCACCTGGAAGGACTGCTCTGTTGCCTGAAACCTGCCTCAAAACCTCATAGCCTGTTCCGCACCTTGATGCGAGAACTTCCATAGTTACTCCAAAGGCTAGTTGGCAGGCCTTCTGATCAGAGCCTGAAAAGGCTTCAACCATCTCGAACCTAGCCTAAGTGAGGCCTAACCCCAAGTGGTCCCCCTCCAGTCTTCAACCGTTTGTGGTGGTGTCAAAGGTGCCCAGGAAACCAAATTTAGAAACTTCTGATTCTGAAGATTTTGGCCAAAAACTGCTCTGAGAACTGGGAGGAGACCAGGACCAATCTGCATGTCTATCCATGCAAGGTGCATTGCTGGCCAGACTGACTTCTTAGCAACTCCCACTACATGCCTCCAACCTTGCCTGCTGAAAAAGAGACTAAGGGGCATTTGAACAAAAGCATGTTTGCAGTTGGAAACCATTACCAACTGCAAAATTGCTTTTTCATTAGCACAAAAAATAAATTGCGATTCAGTAATGTTACCGAACCGCAATTGGTGTTTACCGATTCGGTATTTGAAAGAGGGGGGTTAAGGGCATCCCTTCCTTTTTTATTTTTTTATTTTTTTTATTATTTTCACCTGGTATAAAGTTACAAGTACATTCAGATATACCTTCAAATCAAATTAAACTAGTTCGTCATATACATACATGATCTACTCTTATTTTATAAAATAACATTACTGTACATAAATCAAAACTTAATGTCAATTCAGTTCAATTCTAGTTTCCCCCATATTTTCTCATATTTCTGCAGCGATCTGACACCTCTAAGTTCTGCCAACGTACGTTCCATGATATTGATTTCGTTAACCAAATACCACCATTCCAAAGCGTTAGGTGGGTTAGGGCTGACCCAAGCTCTAGCTAAAGTCAATTTAGCACAAGATAATAAAATAGATAATAGCACAGAATGTGGTTGAATTGTAGTGTACATACCTAATATTACCATAGGAGCTGTAATTGGTGTGCTGGTAACATTTTTTATAGCTAAGATTTTTCCCACTTCTTCCCAGAACTCCCCAAGTTTTGGACATGTAAACAACATATGTATTAGGTCTGCTGCATATTGGTCACATTTTGGACACTTAGTTTTTTCTCCCAGATTGTTATTTGAAGCCCATTTAGAGATCTTTTCTGGCGTATAGTATAGCATATATATGGTTCTGTATTGTTGTAGGCGTAGGCTAGAAGATCTTACATTGTGATGGATATTAGTGTACGAGTTGGTTATTTGTTTTCCTGTTATATTGATTCCCAGTTTTACCTTCCATTTATTAGCTATTATTTCGTTATCATTCGTTCTTAAATCTGTCAATATCTTATATGCTAAGCTAATTATTGATTTCTCCTTTTTCGAGTTTAGGATATCCCAGATACCCCCACTCGATAAGGCTTTGATTCCGTTCTTCCGCACTAGAAAATCGTATATTTGCCTATATTTAAACTCATATGTGTCGAGTAACCCATTTATTTGTTTTAAGGTGCGAAAATCCATTATGCCTTGGGATGTATATAAATCCCCTAATACCTTGATTCCTTTCGATTGCCATCTTCTGGCATCCCCATCACTAAATATGTTAGGTAGTCCAGGATTATCCCATAAAATTAGTTGGGTGTGGTATATGTTACTTTTACAGTGGGTTAGTATATCTTTCCAAATCCTTACTAGATCCCGTGCAGTCTTAAATTTCACCCTTTTGTAGAAATTCGGGTCTGTAATGCGAAGTAAAAACTGTTTGGAATTTTCTTTTAGAAGTAAATAATGGTAAAAAAGCAGATTCTCTGGGTCTAATAAGGATCTAATACGCCTTATAAATGAGGCCCAAAAGTAATGTTTTAGGTCAGGAAAATTGAGACCGCCCGATCCTGTTTGATTTTTTAACATCTTTAGCGATCTCCTAGCTCTCTTATAACCCCAGATAAAGTTACAGAAAGCGCTGTCTAATTGCTTGAAAAAAAGCCTATCTTGTGCCAAAGGAATTGATCTAAATAGATATAGATATTTAGGTATGATTTTCATTTTTATTAGATTTATTCTGCCGATTAAATTCAGTGGAAGTCGGTGCCATTTTTTTAGATTCGAGGTAGTGGTTTTCATTAGTTTGTTATAATTGATCTTATTTATCTCTCTGACATTTGAGGTAATTTGTACGCCTAAATATGTCGCGGTCTTACAAACTTCGGGCATTATTTGAGAGGGAGCAAAGTTAGCTACTACTTGAGTTTTATGAGTGTTTAATTTGTAGCCAGATACATTGCCGAATTTAGATGCTTCTAGATTGATTGCTTTCAGAGGATCAATAATCTCAGTAGAATAAATGGCTATATCATCCGCGTAAGCAGTTAATTTTAAGCTCTGCCTATTAGTTTTAAAGGGTATTATTTCTGGTTGATTATCCAATGCCTTTAAAAATGGTTCTAATGATAAGGCAAATAATAAGGGAGATAAGGGGCACCCTTGGCGTGTGCCTCTCCGGATTGTAAAGTAATTTGACGTGAGACCGCAATAACTGATATAAGGGCATCCCTTCCTAATATCAAATCATAGTGGTATTCATGAATTACGGTTGCAAAACATCCACACCTTAAGGGTGGTGGTAACAATTCACAAGTGGGAAGAGAACCCCTTCCCCTTTGTGAATGTTGAACCAAATATTGTTTTAGAGCATGCAAGGGTCCAAGGGACCACTGCCTACTCCTAAAAAGGAAAATGTAAACATTTGATTCTATTTTTTTAAATGCATCTTGTTTTCCTTTAAGGAACACAGTATGCATTTCAGGGAGAAAAAAAAGATTGCTTTGTTAAAAAGCAATCACAGACATAGTGGTCAGCAAGCCACCATTCCTGTGATGGCTGCAATTCCTAATGGGCTGCAAATTGCGACCTACCTCATTAATATTCATGAGGTAGGTCAATTGCGACCCATTAGGAATTGCTAAATGAAACTCAATGGGTTTCATACAATAGAAATTGTGATTTCCTAATTGCGATTACCGAAGAATCGCATTTAGGAAATCGCAATCCCAAAAATGTGTACATTTGGCCCTAAGGCAGAACGTAGCAATTTTCACTGTGACTGTGTCCAGCTGGTCCCGATGACAACACCTTCTCCACAGACACCGAATGCAGCCTTTCCCCACTGAACTCTACCTTCTCAGCAAACTTTTTGGTAGAATTACTTCTATGTCTAAAGGTAAGCATCGACTGGCCCAATCCAATTCTTTTATCTGGCTCACGCTTCATTGCGATACACCTTATTTCCTGACTTTGACCGTGTCTCACCAGACTAGATAGCTGCGGTTGGCGCTTTCATTTTTTAGGTGCTAGTTTTCACCTTAAACTTTAAAAATCATAACGCTTGTTCAACTATTTGGATTATTATCATCTTGGTGTAAAATTCTTTTTTTTTTTTATTAAATTCTTTTTTATTAAACATGAAAACATGCTTAAGATAATCATTATATTCGTATTTACATATCAGGATAAACATTTGTCACAGCTATCACAAGACAAGGCAAATATCTTATCGCGATTACTGGCTATTACCACCCTTACTCTCGTCTTCCAGGCAGTTTTGGAACACTCCACATGGCACTGTCCTTTGGTCTCTATACCTTGCCCATGCACCCCATATTTGTTCTCCTTTACGTGGGCTGCCCTGACTCTGATATATCACTTGCTCCACCCCATGGCACCAGTCCATATCTCTCTTCCAGGTATCAAGTGTGGGGGCCACCACTGCCCCCACACTTGATACCTGGCTGCCCAGGCTATGTTCCTCTTGGCCACCCCTCCTGCCAAGGCCAGGTCCTGGCCCATTTTTGCAATGCCGTCTCTCCCGTTACTCCCAGAATGTGCCACCTCAGCTCAAGCGGGACACTCTCTTCCACCACCTTCGTCATCACTCGGGTAATACCTTCCCAGTACTTTTGAAATATGGGGCAAGACTATAGTATGTGGAAGAAGGACCCTTTCTCGCCACATCCGGTAACGCACTCATCTGTCATACATTTACATATTCGTACTTGAACCATTCAGGTGGCATAGGATCTATGGAGAATACAAAGCTAGATAAGTCGAAATCATGCCCTAATAACTACTTCTCGGGGGCTCTGCAGGGGTTTGGCCCAGTCATCGTCCTCAAGTAGGCCCACATCCGATTCCCAGGCCTCTTGCAGTGGGCCATGCAGTTTGGGGAGTTGTTCACAAGTTTTCTATATGTGAGGGATATTGCTTTGTCAATCATGGGGACTAGGAAGATACGGTCCTCGAGTGGCGAATACTCCGGTATCGGAGACCCCTCTTCCAGGTGACAATGAAGTGCATGATGTAGCTGACGGTATCGGAGGTACCCCCCCCATTTGGAACCCCTCCCGCAAGATATCAAAGTCTATCATTTTACCTCCGTTCTAGACATCCCCCAATAGGTCAATCCCAATAAGTCTCTGTTTTCGAAAGCCCTTTAAATAATTTCAGTTCTCTCAGATAATCACCCTCCCAGAGAGGAGTCTGCTCCGTGAGTTTATCCTCCCATCCTGTCGTTTTGGTTGCATAATGCCATGCTTCAATGACTGTCCGAGTATGCACCGGGAGGAGCGAATTACCTCTCCCTTTCCGGTACAGCTCTGTCAGGTAGCTGCCGTTGCTCATTGCCAGCAGGTCCACTCTATATACCGGTTCCTCTAGTGTTAAAATACTTTATTAATATTTACTCTATTTTCCTAAATTGGTGCGGGATTTTTCTTGTGTTGTGCTTTCACTTCATTACTTTTTGTGTGCTGCATAAATGCTTTACACATTGCTTCCACGTTAAGACTGAGGGGCAGATTTACAAGTCCCTTGCGACACTTTTGTGCTGCCGTTGCATCCCTTTTTGTGACGCAGCAGTGGCGTAAACAATGCACCACGTTACAGCAAATTTACGTGACACATGTAGGGAGATGTGTCACCTTGTAAAGCCCTGCGCCACATTATACCTGTGTCAGGTATAATGTTTGCAGGGTGGGCATTTCCACGCAAAAAGTCATGTAGAACTGACGCAGTGGAATTTGCATTTCACTGCATCACTCTGTGCTTCACTGTTTCAAAATCCCTATGCCTGTTCAGACCAGGCGTAAGGAATGGGCTTTTTGAATGGGAATCACCTATCTGTTGTGACGCATTGCTGTAGTTGCGTCATTTTCATGAGCAACTCCAGCAATGTGTCAGTTCTTTGCCAACAGATGCATCACAATATCTGACACATCTGTCAATCTGTGTGCCATGGTCCGCAGTATTGTAAATTCGGCGCATCCATGGTGACACAAGGGTTTAATATGGAGGCGCAGGGAAACTGACGCATCTGTACAGATGCATAGGTTTCTTGTAAATCTGCCCCTGAATCTTTTGCTGCCAAGCTATCAAATCGTTAAGCACAGGTTAATTTAGTGATTTGTGTGGTTCACCCTGACAGGGATTGTGGCTGTTGCTTGAGCAGGATGAACACCCACTCAACCAACAAATGTTTAAAAGGAAGGTGAAAACTTTCAGAAACGCTGGATGATATTGTGTGAAAGGTAAGTAAAGTTGCTTCAATAGTAACATGTTGATTGCAATAGATAGGAAGGATTTGATCAATTACAAGGCTATTTGAGACAATGCAGCCCATTCATCTAAGATAGGCAGAAGCAAATTATGGTCCATGGTATTGTATATAGGCTGTTGAAATTTTAAGCATTGTAAATACTTGTATTCCTTTAATGAAATACGTCTTTTTTCTAGAATGTATGCCAGGGCTGATTTGGTGCCCCTTGAATATCTAGTACCATATTCAGTTCAATGTATTCCTACGCTTGTTTCATTACCTCTTTTTCTAAGATCTTGCTTTGCAAGAGGAGTTTAGAGATCAGGCAATAGTTACCCATATCCCTCTGTTGAGCGAGTCATTATTTCAAAGTATCATGATGCAAATGTGTTTCAGAAACTTTGGAAGAACTCACCAAATAAAGGAGGCAGTGGTCATTGATGTCATGTCTATTTCTAAAGAGAGAGGCAATTCCTCAAGACAGGTTACTGGACGTGGCTTAGTAGGAAGGCTGGAAATATAAATTTGGTGAGCTAGGTTTCATCTTGATTGAATTGAGTGGAAAAGAGTGAGTAATATAGTGGTAGAAAAACAATGAGATAGTAAGGTTACAAGAGTTTGAGTCCCAAATTATTGTGTCTTTTTGATTCTTTTGATACCAATTGGGTACTTCTGATGTGTTTCTTGCATGAACTTTTTATCACCTATGTCTTGGTTTTATGCAAACATCATTACATTGTGTGGCTGATTTCTTTCACCTCTGCCAAATGAGGATTTGACTATCTACATCTTAGTTCAAAGCTTG
The DNA here is from genome assembly GCF_964261635.1 of Lissotriton helveticus. Taxonomy (NCBI): domain Eukaryota; kingdom Metazoa; phylum Chordata; class Amphibia; order Caudata; family Salamandridae; genus Lissotriton; species Lissotriton helveticus. Next base: position 2,074,203,357 of record NC_136063.1, read on the forward strand.
CTTCTCAATTTCTCATTCTGAGAGATGCAAGGCAGTTCAATGTTGTGGATATGCTTTAAACTGTGCATCAAAGCTGCAGAATCTGATGTGTTCAGAGAGTTATTTGTGCAGTGGGCAGTTATATGATTGATGGATGTCGGGAAGCACTGTGCAAGCTAACTCAGCATTGTGAAATAGATCCTGCAGCAAAACAAATAAGGAAAGGAGAGCTGTTTTGTAGACTACAGCAAAGCCTTCGATCATGTAAACCACCAACATCTTTGGAACAAACTCACAGCCTGGCAAATATCATCTAGTGTCAAATTAGGAAATAATAATTCCATCTCCAGTAACATTAAGACCTATGGCGGTGTCAACCAAGGAGGTGTATTGGCCCCAGCTGTTTTTAATCTGTATATCTATGACCTGGTACCTGAACTGGATCTGTTGTCATCCATGCTCCAAAACTTGCGAATCAATCCATTAGCACGCTGCTCTATTCAGATAGTATAGGGGCATATTATCAAGGACAGGCGATACATTATCGCCGCTTTTATCGACAGGAAACTGCCGATAAAGCGGCGATAATAGCCTTGATAATATGCTCCATGAATTCCAATCGAAGCCCATGTTAGATGTGAACACATCTAACATGGGCTTCGATTGGAATTCATAGAGCATATTATCAAGGCCATTATCGCCGCTTTATCGGCAGTTTCCTGCCGATAAAAGCGGCGATAATGTACCGCCTGTCCTTGATAATATGCCCCAAAGACCTTCTAAGTCAAACAGAGACAGGTTGCAACGTTTGATCAATGCGTTATACGTAAACATAGCAGCTCCAAAGCAATGACAATAAATCTTGAAAAAACAATGTCCTAAAATGTGGCGGAAAAAAGAATATAAAACAGGTGCCTAGTTTGTATTTGTATTTATATTTTATAAAGCGTGACATTCCTCCCCAGGGACATCATGGCGCTAGTATAGACAAAAACTGTTTTAAAGTGGGATGTGGTGCATGCTAAGTACATCGGGTTTAGAGTCCATGGTTCGAGGGTATCACTACTTGAGTCCTGAGAAGTACCACATCTTCAGTTTTCAGGCTGCCAGACCTAAGGTCATGAGAGGGAACATAAAATTCCAGTTTGTCCTGCAGAATTTTGGGGCCAGATGTATGTAATGCTCTATACGCATAGCATATGAGCTTAAACTTAGCTCGGTTCATGAATAATCACTGTTTGACTAAATCCAACAAATACAAAAATCTTGGATGCTGGCTGAACGACAAAGTAGGCCACTTAATACATCTCAGCTCATTGAAGCCAAAAATTGCATCGCTCCAATTTGCCTTTCAAACAATGCTCAAAACCACTAAATAGCTACCCTGGAGCCCATCTTGAGGACAATTGGCACAGCAGCATTCCCAGGTAGAATCAATGCCTTATTGAAAAAAACACAGAGCCCCATATTCAGGTCTTTGCTTCAGTTACCACACAATACATAACAGGCCCAGATCAGGATGGAATTTAAACAAAATGACCAACAATTTATCCCAAAAAGTCAGTTTTATACGTATATGCACACAACGTGAATAGCCAACCCATGATCTTGAAAGAATTTCGGGGCATATTTACTAGGAAATTGGCATTAAGCCAAGAAGGCTAACGCCGTGCTCCAACAGTTTCCAAATGCAGGGATGCGCCTTATTCACAAGAATACAGTGCACCCCTGCCTTTCCCTTAGCGCTGGCGCTAATTGTAGCTGCCTCGTGCCAATACAGGCACTCTTGCATGGGTTCAAGGGTGCCTGCTTTGCAGGGAGAGATTGTTTATGGCAGGAAGGTGTCCATTCCTGCACATAAACAATCATTCCTGCACATAAACAAATAGTAATGATGTTTTGTAACGTCTACGTGTGCAATGCAGCACACATAAAAGTTGCAACTCATCATTTTTTTTAATGATTGCTTACGTGCAGCAAGGGACACCTCCGTGCACATAAACAATCAATGGCGTTTTGCTATTTCTATGTGTGCTGTACATTGCAGCACACATAGAACCTGCAAAAACAAGGAGAAATAAAGCACTTCTCCTCGTTTTGCCAGGTTAAGACCAGGTTTTTCCTGGTCTTAATTTTGGTGCTGCCCAATATTACACCACCCGTGTAAAAAGGAGGCAGTGTCAAAATCAATGGATGATGTAGCAGAACACCCACCACAACACCCATTGCCCACTCCTTTCACGCTAAGTGTAGCGTGAAAGGGGGCCTTATTCACAAGGCGTTGTTCAGCCACGTTAAGTGGCCTAACTTCACCTTGTCAATAAGGCGAAGCTCCTATTGCCACAGGAACATTGGAAAAAGTGACGTTCCTGTGGCAATAGGGGCTTGTAATTATCCCCTAATCTGTTCTAAAGTAATGTCCTTGAGTAGTATACAGACCCATAACCCCTGGTTAAATACCTGCACCTTTAGGCCTGGAAAGTAAAAGGCGTCGCTGCCCTGTAGAATCACCAAACTTCCTCACCTTCAGTTCAAAACAGCTCTAAACAAGCAGGTTCATATAATATCCTTCATGATGGATCAACTCAATTTTAAGAGAAGAAAGCATGTCCACTTCGTCATCGACAATTATACGCAAAAATGATATTCAAAAGTACTATATTGAAAGATTTTCTGTTCATTATTGTTAGAATTGGGGGTCTCTAGTTGCCAGAGGTAGGTACCTTTGTCCAAATGGGGATCCTTGCTTCTAGTCAGGGTAAGGGGGCTACACTCTTAAATAACCCCTGATCACCCCCTTGGTAGTTTGGCACGAGCAGACAGGCTTATCTCAGAGGCAGTGTGTAAAGCATTTGTGAACACATACAGTAATACAGTGAAAACGCTACAAATGAACACCACACCAGTTTAGAAAAATAAGTCATCTTTACTAGACTGAACACAAGACCAAACGACAAAAATCCACAATACTGCAATCAAAAATAAGACTTTAACATGGTAGAAATAGCTTAGTTCAATGTAGATGGTAAATGCAACACTTTACTCTCAAAGTATCTTGGATGCGTCATGCAATACAAACAAAAGAGTCACAGGGAAGGTGATGCATCGGTTCCTTGCATCGGGGGAGGTGATGCGTCGGTTACTTGCTGCAGCACAGGGGAGGTGATGCGTCAGGGAACAGCTGTGGTGGCGACATGCTTCTTCGGCGATGCGACGGCAACTGCTGCGGTGGCGACACGCTTCATCCTCGTTGCGTCGCGCTCCCAGCAGCACACAGTCTTCTCAGAGGGCCCAAACAACAGTAGGCACCTCTCTGCAGGCAGAATTCCCAGCAAGTGAATTCAGGGGAGCTGGGGGTGAAGTCTTGTATCCCTGAGACTTCAGGCAGGAGGCAAACACACTTCAAGCCCTTGGAGATTCTTCTTCAAGATGATGAAAAGTTCACAAAAGTCCTCTTCTCCTTTCCTTGGCAAATAAAGTAACCACTGCAGGCTAACCCAAGAAATAGCACAGCACAGGGGTAGTTTCCTACTGCAACTTTCTTGGTTCTTCTCCTTGGCAAAGGTTCGTCTTTGTTCCCAGAAGTGATCCAAAGTTCTGGGGTCTGGGCCCCAATATTTATACTGTAAATTCCTTTGTCCTCTACAGGCAGAGGGTGCCTGTGCCCAGAAAAAAACAGTTATGTGCAGCTTCCTTGCAGGAGATGGAGACAGCATTGTTGAAAGCAGACCTGTCTCAGGTAGCTGAAAGGAAATCTCCTCCCCCTACTCTCTATTCTATGAGAGCTCAGGTCAGTGAAAGGAAATCTCCGCCCCCCTACTCTATATTCAATTCAGGTCCTATTCAGCACAGCCTTGACCCATCAGACTGCTGGAGCCAAGGCCCTCTCCAGCCCCTTTCACCCACAAATCAGACAAGGAATACACAAACCAAGCAGAGGCATGCTGGATGGTTAGGCAAGAAAATACCTACTTCCTAAAACTGGTATTTTCAAACACAAAATGTAAAAATCACCTTCACTAAAATATCTATTTTAACATTCTGAGTTCAGGCAAACTAAACTCGAATTTCTACCTTGTTCCCGGGGTCAGTTAGGATTATAAAATGTTATAATAAAACTGCCCATTCTGGCCTATGGGAACAGGTAGCCTTGCAATAGTGAAAAACGAAATCAGCTATAATTCACTATCAGTACATTCCACACACATCAGGGCATGTCCTAACTTTTACATACAATGCACCCTTCCCATGGAGGTACCCTGGGCCTACGTTAGGGGTGACCAACATGTAGAACAGGGAAGGTTTAGGGACTGGCAAGTGTGTGCACTTGCCAAGTCGACATGGCAGTCTCAGACTGCACGCAGGCTCTGCAATGGCAGGCCTGAGCCATGTTTACAAGCTGCTTCTGTGGGTGGCACAACCATTGCTGCAAGTCCACTAGCAGCATTTGATTTACAGGCCCTGGGCACACATGGTGCACTGTACTAGGGTCTGACACGTAAATCAAATAAGCCAATCATGGAGTCACTAATCCATTACAGCAATTTACAATAGGGAGCACTTGCACTTTGGCACTCAATAGCAGTGCCAAAGTGCCCAAAGCATCTAGACTAGCCAAAGCATAGCAAAAATACAGGAGGCAACAGTACAAAAATGGAAGGGAGACCCGCGCCAATGGTGCCAGGTCTAATAATTATAAATAAAGGTTCTGCCAGCGATGGGTCGGCTGCTTCTCTGCTTTATATCTTATGACACCTTGGTCACCCCAACCAACCACCAACAAGTGTTGGGGGAGAGAATGTGGCCTAACGGCTAGGGCGATTGACCTCAAAGCTGGGAAACTGAGTTTGAGTCTTGCCAGGGACACTCAACATTCAGTGATTCTGGGAAAATCACCTAATCTCCCTGGGCCTAACAAAATGAATGTGTCTATCTGTAACGTAACTGGTGCTCGTGTAAAGCGCTCTGGTACTTTTGGGTCTAGTTCGAACTATATAAAACTAAAAAAAAAAAAAATTTTTGCTTATGTGGTATTTGTCAGGGGACGCTGCCACACCTTCTTTGTATTTGGCCTCATGTGGTAAATGAAAGAAGAAGTCTTTTTCGAAGACACCTGATTAATTAGTATAGGTTCAGATGGCTGTCATTTTTCTCCTTAGCAAAGCACATCAGAAAGTAATAGTAAGCCTCATAAAATACCTGATTATAGTGGATAAAGCATTAAGGATTATAGCCACATCAACTGTTTCATTAGGAAACTAGCCCATCCTTGCGTGAACGCTATTTGTAGAATAATGGACTACTCATGGACACAGCGGCCAGGCTGCTAGAAAAAAGCATTTATGCTTTCATCTTGATTTTATCTGCAAACATTATTGAATGATCATTTTAAATAGACAACCTTAACTATCGTGCAGTCATTAGGAACACAATAACTAGTAACTGTTGATCGCAGCATGTCTAGCTTCTGTTCCATGTGTCACACTGTTTTAGAGAGGCAAGATTTCAAGGTGTCCTTGCTTGTTCTATATCAATAACCCTTGCAGCCCTGTTGTGACTGAAGACAGCTCTAAGTGGAAAGCACTTATTATCCTCATTCACACACAACATCATAGGTGGCTCAGACACAGATATGTTATGTATCCCGCAATGGAGCCATTGTCATGTTTTTTTCTTAAATTGTTCCACTTTTTTTATGTAGAACAGTCACTTGACCTATGAAGCGTATATCTATACTATCTGTCATGCACTAGAGTTAGCACTTTTCGTAACAGTGCACCACACTTTATATACCTTTGTGGTAGTTTAAAGAACTAGGGCTCATTTATACCGGTTTCTTTTTTTAGTAGGTGATAACAAATGAAATTAAATCTCATCACTCAGTCTTAGAAATATTATGCTAAAACTTCGGAACCCCTTAATGTTTTGCTGCTTATTGATTATTGATTCTGTAAATAGTCATTTGCACTTTACTCTGGTAATTATATTGAGGTTTGTCCATTTTAGGATACTTCAGTCAAAAAACAATTATGATTCTGTAAACAGACATCGAACTTTATACTGTTAATCATATTGAGATTTTCAGGGGTAAACTAAATACCAATTTAAACCAACACGTGACCAAAATCTACAAAAAAGTCCTTCACATGCCTAAAACTGCCTCTGCCTCCCAGATCAGACTAGAATTGGGCTTATTAAATTATGAAGTTTCTAACATCGGCACGTATCTAAATCTGTGCCACAAACTCAGACAAGCAGACACAGGCTCATTAGAGTCATTAGTTTGGTTAGATATCTCCCAGAAAAACCCAGGTGGCTCTTACGGCCGTTTTTTTAAGGATTCCATCGGGGAAATGTCTGCGGGCTACCTATGAGTCCTCAATCCCAGCAATACAGTATTTAAAACCAGCATTAAGAAATGTGTCAGAATGAGGTCCCTTATTATTGATAAAGCTCACTTCGCTAAACGCAGACACGCATGGGCATTAATGGATTCTTACGGGCGGATATCTCCTGCTTCCTATTTATCCTGCACTTACTCCTTGTACTTAAAACTCAGCTTTATGGCTATCAGACTGGGTGACTGGCAATTTCTAAAAGATTTGCCCTCTTGGCGTCGCACGTCAGAAGATTTATTGTGTAGAGGGTCTGGCAAGACGGCTGAAACCTTGGAGCACGTGGTCTGTCTCTGACCCACCCTTATGTCACAGCACAGACGTAAACTGAAAACTGAGTGGAATAGGCTGGGAATTCGGACCTGCAGACAGGCAATTATCGCAGCTCTGACCCCTGAAAATACAGCTTTAAACATAGGCCTTACAACTTTTATACGTTATGCATACCGTAATTTTACTCTGTAATCGGAAGGGCTCGCCAGTGCCTTCTTCTTTTTAAGTAATAGTCTACACTAAACTGCACTTTATTTTTATGCTGCTAAAACTGTTTTTATCTGACCTTACCTTATCATAACCTGCTGCTATTTGCTGAACATCAGATTGTATTTACTAGCTCAACATTGATAATTGTTAGTACCACAAACCTCTTGTGTTTTAACCCCATGTTGACTTTGCTGTTTTGCACATTATGGGGCATATTATCAAGGGGGTTTATCTCCGCTATTTTGGCTTTAAAAGCCAAGAAAGCGGAGATAAAATTATCTCCCTATTACCTAGCTGTCGCTAACACCAGTTAGCGACAGCTAGGAGGAGATAGCGACCATCTTGGGCCCCACTTTGCATGTCAGTGATATTTATCACTAATGACATGCAAAGTGGGCGTGCCAAGATGTTAGCGACTGGAAACAGTTGCTAACATCGCTATCTCCTATTACCAACTTTTGGAGATATTCGCGCTAAGCGCGAATATCTCCAAAAGCTAACACCTGCCCTGAGCAGTTCTTAGCCATGTTATCCAATGGGTGGTGGATAACATGGCTAAGAGCATTAGCTCGGTAATGCATGAATATCGCGGACTTTTCAGCTATATTCATGGATTGCGGCCGTTTTTTATCGCATTTGCGATAAACCTTGGGAATACCAAGGTTTATCTGCGATAAAAATCGCCACAGCTCAGCGGTAAATTTTTGTCTCTAACCAAGCAATAGCGATAATTATCACTATTGCTTGGTAATATGCCCCTATGTTTTTTAATCACCCATATGTAATTGAAGCCCCCCAATGCAATTTGGAAGATTCTTACTTAATCATTGTTGTTTACGTCGAGTTTCCTCTTTCTTTCTCAATAATGTGTATAGCTGTTGGAATCTTCGAGGTGCTCTTTTAAGGATATTTTATATCCAAATAAAGATTATTATCATTATTATTATTATATTGAGGCCATCTGTTTTTAACATGTTTTAACTAAGAAATGTTCTATAGTTGTGCATCTTCTTTTAAATCATTTTGCTTCCATTTTATGGACTTGGGGCCCGATGTAGGTAGGACTTATTTACCGATTCTTAATTACCGAATTTTACCGATTCGGTAATTAAGAATCGGTAAATAGGAAGGGGGGACATGTAGGAGCATCCAGATGTTCCTATTACCGAATCGGAAAAAATCTGTATTTACAGAATCGGTAAATACCGACCGGTAATGCCCATTCATTCCTATGGGCTTTGAAGCCCATAGGAATGAATGGGCATTACCGATTTGGTATTTACCGAATCGGTAAATACCGATTTACACAAGGGTGCAGGGGGTGTCACTTTGACACCCTCTGGCACCCCCAAAAGAGGCTCGTGTGCCATGTGGCAGGCATACCTGCCCTAAGGGCAGGTCTGCCTGTCATATGTCATAGGTGTGCATGCACACATGTGCATGCACACCGGAATCGGTATTTTAACATCAAATTGAATTTGATGCTAAAATACCGAATCGGTAAGGCTTGTGGGACTCAGAAGAGTCCCACCTACATATCAAATTTACCTAATCGGTAGAAATACCGATTCGGTATTTTACAGAATCGGTAAATTTACCGATTCTGTAAAATATGTGGCACTACATACCATTTCTAAAATACCGGTCGGTAACGGCCGAAAATACCGACCTTGATTGTCTAAATAAAGCATTTTAGTACAGCGAGAAAGATTAGAAAAATGTCACTGAATATATTTTCTGTTTGTCTCAGAAAGTAGCAGTAAAATGGAGGCGGATAAAAGTCTTTTGGGGAAGTGAGATGTATAGATTGGAAGTTTAAGATTATTTACAAGTTTGTAAATTGTGGATGCAATGTGGAATTTGAGATTAAGCAAAATTGTAAAATCTGCAAGACAGAGTCTTGTGGGTTTGTTGCTCTCTGCATTGTGGAAATTGAAGTTGCCTAAGAAAGTGTTAACAATATTTGATGCGGTAAAGGTGGCGGAGAAACATGAAACATTTCTAACCATGAAGGTGTGGGACATGAGGTGAACCTGTCACATTGTAGAGTAGAGAGGGTAAGTCAGGCCGAGAGGCACTGTAAACTGTGTGAGATTGGAAAGGTGACGATGTTGTTGAGAATCCCTTTGTCGATAAAAGTGGAGCCATGATAAGGGTTGTTTTGGCAGGCTAGATGGAGGGTTTTGTAATGATCTGGGAGGAGCTCATCAAATATGTTGAGGTATGTTGTGGTGAGCCTTGTCTCAATGATGAAGGGGCTGTCTAGCCTGTACTTTTGAGAAGATCCACTATGTTGATGATGAGTATGCAGAGGGGTTGAAATAAGTGAATTTCAAGTTGTGGTACTGTTAGTGGTGTAATGCTAGCAAATGCATGGCTTCTTTAGTGTGTGTGAGTGTGTAAGGTATGGATTGATGGCGATGAAGTAGTTATGATGCACATGATTATGTGCCTGCAAGAGGAAACATATTCCTGTGCAAATGACTCATATGGATCGCCATTTTAGCTTGCCGCGCTGGTCGACGTATTTCCAGAGTGGACTAGTTGTTTGGGCAATGTCACCAGCTGTGTGCCCCTCTCCCTATACAAATCAGCCCAATGCTCTGATGCCCAGCGGATTAAACTTCTCCACAGCTTGCCACTGAATTGATTGTTCTATTTGCCCAGATTTACTGCTTTTTAACTGATGTGATCTACAGTTTTATATGCATTTGTCACTTTACTTGTGAAAATTCAATGTATTTAGCTTTCACCTTACTCTACTTGAGTGCTGCTCGAGATGGTTGCTCTTGCTTGATGGTCCTGTGTGGCAAATTTTTCTATTTGTTTCTCCTTTTCTGCATTTCATGGTTTTCTCTTTTCTCCCTGGTCTGCTCCTTTTTTGCAGAGCGACTTTCATTACTTTGGGGCATATTATCAAGACAGGCGGTAAAATTATAGCTGTTTTAGCGGCAGAAAACTGCCGCTAAAACAGATATAATGGGCTTGATAATATGCTCTATGGAATTACAATTGAAGTCCATGTTAGATGTCCTTCACATGTAACATGGGCTTCAATTGGAATTCCATAGAGCATATTATCAAACCCGTTATCGCCGTTTTAGCGGCAGTTTTCTGCCGCTAAAACGGCGATAATTTTATCGCCTGTCTTGATAATATGCCCCCCAAGATTTTAATGCGCCGTTTTAGGTTGCCACGCTGGTCAACATTTTTCTTGTGCAGTCTTGTCATTAGGCTAATGTCACCAGCTATGTGACTCAGATTCCACACAAATCAGCCCAATATGTGGATAGGCAGGCAGATTTTGTTCTTGTTTCTCCATTCCTGAATTGCATTACTTTGTCTCCTCTCCCCTCTTTACAGTCCACTCCTTTTTTCATAGGGAGCTAAGTTAGTTTGATTTTAGGGTGCCATTTTAGCTTGCCACACTTGTCAACATGTTATTTATTTGTTTATACAGTTTTAAATAGTGCAAACTGGACCCAAGAAGGTAACAGAGCGCTTTACATTTAGGATCATTGAGTTAAAATTTACATCAGTTACAAGAGCAAAGTGAGGTACAGTACACAAAAACAATGTTGCAAGAATTCGTAGGAGGGAGGGGAAGAAGGAGTCATAGCGGGGAGACGAGGAGGAACTGTGCTCATTGTCCAGCTGGGTAGGTGACGGTCAAGGGGGAAACCAAGGCCAATCTCCTCAAAAACTGTCTAGGTGCTCCACAGGGCATCAGCAATATTGCTCAGGTCTCAGTGTTCAGGAAAACCAGTTTTGAGTTTATTTGATTTGAGAAGTTTATATAGCGCTGGCTAGATCCAGAGGTATCAGAGCGCTTAACCAGAGGATCGTTGCATTACAAGGTACATCTAAAAAGTTTTGTATAGCACTGGCTAGACCCGAAGGCTTGAGAGTGCATTACCAGAGGATCATTGTGTTACAAGTTACATCAGCAACAATAGCATAGTAAGGTAAAGTAATCAAACAACGAGGTTGAGAGAATTCGTAGGAAAGGTGGGGAGGAAGGAGCCATAGCAGGGAGACGAGGAAGAACTGTGCCCAATGTCCAGCTGGGTAGGTGACGGTCGAGGGGCAAACCAGGGCCAATCCCCTCATTAGCTGTGTAGCAGCTCCACCGGGCATCAGCCGTGTTGCTCAGGTCTCAGCGATCAGGAAAAAACATTTTGAATAGATACATAGGCTGCAGTAGCATAGCCAAGTACTGGAAGAGCATGTCCCCACTAGAGGATCGAGGTAAAATAAGGGGGGAGAGTAAAAACAAACCAGGGAAGGAGCAGGGACTGCCATTTAGGCTGGATGGGGGATGTGTTCGAGGTCTGGACAAAGTCCGTTTTTTTCTCAGAGGAGTAGCACAACGTGGTAGGGAACACTGTGGCAGCCATCTTGGGGTGAGGCAAGGGATTCAGACCTTGGAGTAGAAACAGCCGGTGCTCATTTTAGACTTTCACTCGAGGGGAGCTGTTTGTTGTGCAATGTATGCTGTGCAGGTCTTATATCTACATCCTACTTAAGTGTCCTGCCCCACATGGGGGTGCAGCTTGCTTCTGCTCTCACAGTTTGTGCTTGTGCCAACACGGTTTTTTTTTTTTTCAGGGCAACAACATTCGGCTTAGGAGCTGCACGTACCCTAGAGTCTCTCAGCGCAGTTGGTCGAAGTTTGCCACGAGTTTTTTTATTGCTTTTTGTACTTTTTCAGTTTTTAACCAAAGTAGTCTGCTTGCTCCCAAAGTGGCACTCTAGTGTCCTGTTCTGCCACCCACTATTCAGTTTCTCAGGGGCCAGAGTGATTCAAGCGCCAGCAACCATCCTTTTCCTTGTCCTGGCCTCTACTCAGGGGATTACTCTGTACTTTAGGTACGCCCCAGGCCCGGGTGACACCACTCTTCCCCCGGGCCTTGAGCGGGGACATGTCTGCATCTGGATTACTACCACCAGGTCTATCACTCGCTGTCTCTGCCGTGTCCCAGGTCACCTCACAGTGGACGTTGGCTCCCGGCATGGCACCTGACACCGCAGCTCTACTCAGGGGCTGGATCAGAGACTCACCTTTCCCCAATGCAGGCCTCCTCTACTTCTACACCATGGCGGCCCGCTGACATCTCGGTCCCCACCTCTGTTTACACACGATCTTGATTTACTGTCTTCATCTCGGTTGATCAAAGGGAACGCTGAAGACTCCTTTTGTTCCGGGGCTCAGCCGAGCCTTCCCGGCCACATGAGGCCACCATTTTGCACCGCAGCCACCGAGTGGCATCCCGGGTGCCACTGTGTCTCCGCTTGTAGCTAGCAAACTCGACTGCCGGGAGCTCTGGCAGCCACCCAGCACACCGGAGGTTCTACTGTTGTATTGTTGTTCTATTGTTTTGCCAGTGCACACTAGTTTTCTGGCCGATATTACCACCTGTGTGCCTAACCCTTTTAAAAATCAGCCTAATGCACGGACACACGCAGCATGCGCCTCTGGTGCACCAAAGGCAAGCGGTATATGCCCCATGTGCGTGTCTGCACCTGAACAGGATCTGAGGTGAGGACCCATGCTCACAATTCCACACAGGCACATCAGTATGGCTTGAACAGCTATTTGCTTGGTGCCGTCCTACCACTGGGCCAACGTAGGCATAGTTTTTGCCCTTGAACACTACCTGGGTATGTAATGACAGAAACTTTAAATGTATGCCTGAGTGGGTTGATTGTCTGTCTCATTCCGTACAGCTGCCAAGGTTTCAGATTGCTTATGTGTGACATTTTCCTAATTTAGTGCAATTACTATGAGTGACCATTCTCTTGAGCAAAATCAAGCAATGAAGACGAGGGAAACATATAAATATCAGAAATGACACCCATTTGAGCAACAAGAAACTCTAAGAATATCTTAAAATTGCAGCAAAGAACCAGAGATAGGTTGCTTATATCACACTGATTAGCTGCAGCAGGCTCTTTGCTGACTTAGTGCTGCTCCGGTTCAGCGCTGAAAGTATTAAGTAGTTGGACCAGTGCCGACCTCAGTGGCTCACATCCGAACCCAAAACAAGTCGGTGCAACTCAAATTGACTAGTAACGGTGAAAACTAGTACAGTGAGTAAACAGTGACTGCAGTGAGTGTAGCAGCTGAGAAGATGAATCAGATGATGATCATGGACATGACCGCACGGCACGCTAACTCTCTAAAGAAAGCTAATTTTTATTAGTGTTATCAGCAAAGTGGATACCTCACCCCAGGCTCTGAGGGCCTCCTTTGATGAGGTTTTGCCATAGGGTATCACCACAGTCCTTCCTGCTATGTTGCCCTATATCAAAAGTTAAGGGCAGCAATGCACTGCATCTATCATATACGGCGCACTCATGTCCTTTTTCCCTGCGCCGGTGCACAAAGGTTGCCGTGCGCCAACGCAGGCACCCTTGCAGCATGGTGAAAGGGTGCCTGCCTTGCAGGAATAGTTATTTTTGTGCAGAACGGGAAGCCTTCCTGCACAAAAACAATTATGAGGCGTTTTTCTCTTTCTATGTACATATAAAAAGGAAAATCAAGGAGAAATAAAGATATTTCCCCTTGATGTCCCTTACGTTTCTTGTAAATTTGGGGCTGTGGCAAAAAGCGGTGGATGTTCCTGGGAACGTCCCCAGCCACACCCATTGCACACCCCTATAATGCAGAAAACTGGGTTAAAGTGAACAATATTTACGAGGCAGCATTAATCTAAAAAAGTTGCTTAGTACTGCCTCGTAAATATGGAGCATACTCCTGCACCAGGAAATGCCACAAAAGGTGATGCTCTGGCGGTGCAAGGAGCCTCATAAATAAGGATCTTACTTCTTTACAGCTGCAAGGCTACTGGAGCAGCAATTTGGTACAGGCTTGTGGTGGCTAGCCCCTGCAACGTAGTGGACTCCGGCACCAGGCAGGTCGCGCCCCACGCCGTGCAGCTCCACCTGACTGTGCCTGTCTCCATAGCCCAGCTGCCGCTGCCATCTGCATTCGAGAACCGCCTGTAGGCTGTAGGTTTGCACTGTATTTCTGCTCACTGTATTCTTTAGCTTGTCCATTGTATTTAGTATTTTGTATTTAGCATTTTGTTTTATTGTGCTGTAAGCATTTTCCTTTCCCTCTCGCTTTCCTGTGCCCTTGCCTTCTGTGTCCATTTGCCGTCCCTTCCTCCCGCCGCTGCGTCCCCTGCGGCCCCACCCCCCGCTCCCACTCGCCCGTTCCCCCCTCCCACCTGCTCCTCCCTCCCACCTCCCCTTCTTATGGCGGCCACTGTGCGGCAGTGAGAGCGACCCTTGACCCTGTCCCCTGGCAGGTCGCTCCCCACGCCGCGCAGCTCCACCTGACTGTGCCCGTCTCCATAGCCCAGCTGCCACTGCCATCTGCGTTCGAGACCCGCCTGTAGGCCGTAGGTTTGCACTGTATTTCTGCTCACTGTATTCTTTAGCTTGTCCTTTGTATTTAGTATTTTGTATTTAGCATTTCGTTTTTATCATGCTGTAAGCGTTTTCCTTTCCCTCTCGCTTTGATGTGCCCTTGCCTTCTGTGTCCATTTGCCTTCCCTTCCTCTCGCTCTCCCGCCGCTGTGTCCCCTGCATCCCCACCCCCCCGCTCCAATTCGCCCGTTCCCCCCTCCCACCTGCTCCTCCCTCCCACCTCCCCTTCTTATGGCGGCCACTGCGCGGCAGGGAGAGCGACCCTTGACCCTGTCCTCAGGCAGTTGCTCCCCAAGCCACGCAGCTCCACCTGACTGTGCCCGTCTCCATAGCCCAGCTGCCGCTGCCATCTGCGTTCGAGACCCGCCTGTAGGCCGTAGGTTTGCACTGTATTTCTGCTCACTAGGGGCCATATTCTCAAGACAGGGCGATACATTATCGCCGCTTTTATCGGCAGGAAACTGCCGCTAAAGCGGCGATAATGGGCTTGATAATATGCCCTTGTGAATTCCCATAGCAACCCAGGTTAACACCATAACCTGGGCTGCTATGGGAATTCACAAGGGCATATTATCAAGCCCATTATCGCCGCTTTAACGGCAGTTTCCTGCCGATAAAAGCGGCGATAATGGATCACCCTTTCTTGATAATATGGCCCTGTATTCTTTAGCTTGTCCATTGTATTTAGGATTTTGTATTTAGCATTTTGTTTTATCGTGCTGTAAGCGTTTTCCTTTCCCTCTTGCCTTCCTGTGCCCTTGCCTTCTGTGTCCATTCGCCACCCCTTCCTCCCACTCTCCCGCCGTTGTGTCCCCTGCTGCCCCGCCCCCTGCTCCCATTCAACCTTTTCCCCCTCCCAGCTGCTCCTCCCTCCCACCTCCCCTTGTTATGGCGGCCACTGTGCAGCCGCGCAGTGGACACACGCAGCGGCTGCGCCGCTGGCGTGCCGAAGGCACGTCAAAGGCAAGCCCGTCGGTGCCTGTCCGCACCTGGACAGTGCCCAGCGCCAGAACCCCTGGACCCCGGAGACACCACGACGCAAGACTGCACTACGACCCCAGCACCCTCCACACACTCAACCCCGGTCGAGAGCACAACTGCTACCGGGCAACCCGAAGCGCACCCAAGGACCCTTCACCTGCCTGAACTGCAACTTCACCAGCATCCGGCCAGCCACACCACCCACCAAGGAACCCAACTACCTCAGATGCATCCTTCTCAACACCCGCTCCGCCTGCAAACACGCCGTCGAGCTCTGGGACCTCCTCGACTCTACCTCCCCTGACGTCACCTTCCTGACAGAGACCTGTCTCCACACCCGACATCGGAAGGATACAAGATCACTTGCAGGGACCGCACCAACTGAACAGGAGGCGGAATAGCCATCATCCACAGGAACACTCTCAGAGGATCGACCAACACTGACGACACCCTCAGCACCGCCGAACATATGCACTTCCAGATCCACACCGATCCCAACACCACCGTCAGAGGAACCCTCATCTACAGACCCCCCGGACCCTGACCACAGTTCAGCGACTCCATCACCGACTTCACCAGCACGCACGCCCTCGCCTCCATGGACTACATCCTCCTAGGAGACCTGAACTTTCATCTCGAGAACAACAACGACACCAACTCCACCACCCTGCTTGACAACCTTGCCAACCTCGGACTCAGACAGCTTGTGACTACACCCACCCACACCGCTGGCCACATGCTCAACTCCATCTTCACAGCAAGCCCCCACGTCTCCTTCAACCGCACCACCGAACCCCATTGGACCGACCACTACTGTATCCACTTCACCTTCAGGAAGCCCACCAAGGACCACCGCACCTAACTGCTGCCTCGACGATGCTGGAGCAAAGTCACCAATGACCAGCTCACCACCACCCTCGCCCAGAATCCACCCGCCGACACCACCGGCCCCGACACGCCACCCACAACCTCAGACAATATATCGACGACTGCGCCAACACCCTCACCCCGCTCAAGACACCCTCCAACAGCCACACCAGCAAGAAAGCCACCTGGTTCACCGAAGAGTTCCAGGCCTCCAAAAGAACATGCCAAAAACTGGAGAAGAACTGACTCCGCGAACGATCATCGGACAGCTACACCGCCCACAAGGACGCCACCCACAGACATCACCAACTCATTAGAGGGCCTCATTCAAGGACCGCCTAGACAACAATGCCCACAATAGCAAGGAGCTCTTCAACATTGTGAAGGAACTCTCCAACCCCAGCTCTATCGCCAACAACATCTCGCCATCGCAAGACCTATGTGACTCACTGGCTACTTTCTTTCACCGCAAGATAATCGACATGCACGACAGCTTCAATGTCACGACCACCCCGACGACCACTGCCCCCACCACCACCACACGCACCAACCATCTACTCTCCTGGCTAAGCATCCACGACAAGGACACCAGCAATATCATGAAGACCATCCGCTCCGGCTCACCGCTAGACCCATGCCCCCACCACATCTTCAGCAAAGCCAGCGCATCCATCGCACCCCATCTCAGCAAGGCCATCAACATCTCCTTTGAGACCGCAACCTTCTCCGAAAGCTGGAAACACGCTGAGATCAACGCCTTATTCAAGAAACCAAAGGCCGACCTCAAGGACCTCAAGAACTTCCGGCCGATCTCCCTGCTCCCATTTCCGGCTAAGGTCACCGCGAAAATCGTCAACAAACAGTTGACCCACTACCTCGAAGACAACAACATCCTGGACCCATCCCAGTCCGGTTTCCGCAGCAACCACAGCACCGAAACTACCCTCGTCACCGCCACAGATGATATCAGGACAATGGAGAAACATCAGCCCTCATCCTCCTGGACCTATCAGCTGCCTTCGACACAGTCTGCCACCGCACCCTACGCACACGCCCACACAACACCAGAATCCAAGGTAAGGCCCCGGACTGGACCACATCCTTCCTCTCCAGCAGAACCCAGAGCGTCAGCCTCCCCATTCCACTCCAATGCCACCGAGATCATCTGCGGCGTACCCCAGGGCTCGTCCCTCAGCCCGACTCTGTTCAATATCTACATGGCACCCCTCGCCCATGTCGCCCGTCAACACGACCTCAACATCATCTCCTATGCCGACGGCACCCAGCTGATCATCTCCCTCACCAAAGACCGTCACACAGCCAAAACCAACCTCCACGAAGGAATGAAGGCCGTCGCCGACTGGATGAGGAACAGCCGACTGAAGCTGAACTCGGACAAGACGAATAGCCTCATCCTTGGGTCCACCCCTTCGGTCTGGGACGACTCCTGGTGGCTGATCGCACTGGGAACCGCCCGACTCCCACAGACCACGCACGCAACCTGGGGGTCATCCTCGACTCCACCCTCACCATGACTAAGCAGGTCAATGCCATCTCCTCCTACTGCTTCAACACCCTCCGAATGCTACGCAGGATCTTTAAATGGATCCCGCTGAAAACAAGAAGAACAGTCACCCAGGCCCTCCTCACCAGCAGGCTAGACTACGATAACGCCCTCTACGCCGGAGCATCGGACAAACTCTTAAGACTGCTGCAACGCATCCAAATTGCCTCGGCACGTCTGATCCTCGACATACCTAGCCGCAGCCACATCACTCCCACCTGAGAGACCTACACTGACTCCCTGTCAACAAGAGGATAACCTTCAAGCTCCTCATCCACGCACACAAAGCCCTCCACGACACCTGCCCAGCGTACCTCAACAGACGACTAAGCTTCTACACCCCCACCCGCAAGCTCCGCTCTGCCGACCTCGCCCTCGCCGCTGTCCCCCGTATCTGAAAAACGACAACTGGAGGCAGCTCCTTCTCCCACCTCGCCGCCAAGACCTGGAACACCCTCCCTACCAACCTATGGCAGACACAATACCTACTGGCCTTCAGAAGACTACTCAAGACCTGGCTCTTCGATCAGTAGCGGTGCCCACCCAAATCCCCCCCCCCGCCTCGCCTAGGGACCCTCATGGGTATGTAGTGCGCTTTACAATTGTCCTGATTGATTGATTCATTGACCCAGCCTGCAGCAACGCCGGTCATAATTCTGTGAGGCTCAGTAACAGCATCACAGTGAACTGGTGTGCTCTGGGCTGCTGAACCACTCTGGCAGCTGCTGCGGTCCATGGTTTACTCAGCCACCGCTGGGGTCAGGTCCGGTTCCGGGATTGATTACCACAGTGAGAGCTGCACTACCATTGTTGCCAGCATTCAGCCAAAACTATATTCTTTCACATGAATTGCCACCAACTCTTGCGCCACATCCCAGGACCCACCTATCACATTACTGTGTGTCTTACAAACTCATGTCCTGACCTCACCTGGCTGACACTGTCTTGGTTAAAGCCATTGGGCACTGACTCCTCATGACGTCAGTCAATGCATCAGTTACAATGACATGTAGTGAATCCTATTATATTGAGCCGGCCCCCAAGTCACATTGCCACTCCAGCTTTCAGTCAGTAATGGTGCATTAGCACTCTGGCTCGACAGCTTAGGAGGCTCTGTAGTGCGTGATTTTGCATTTCAGTGCAGTAATGCAGACCACCACACTGAAATGCGTTAGTCTAACGCCTGATGTGTGGTACTTGGCAGGACTGAATCCTGCCATCAATCTAGGGCCCAGTGTCAGGATAACCAAGTTTTAGCAGTCTCAATTGTCACCCACTTGCAAAAAATAAATTAGATATTTTGACTCTTATATTAGACCATAAACCAAATGCTCTCTTTTTAACCAAAACATGGCTCAATGAATACTTGACCCCCTGAAGAGTTTAGCATCGTAAAACATAATGGCTTAAACAAAAAAGGGGATGGTATTGCATAATTCTAAAAATTATTTTCACATGCCATATCTACTCTCTTCAAGTACCCGATTGTGAGGGCGTTATTTTCTGTTTTTGCCTCTCCATCAATTTCTCCTTGTCGGGCTGCTTGATCCATCACTCAACTAGTCACTAAGCTAAGCCAGTACGATGTTAGCTGAGGCAATTTCACTGTTTGCCCTCACGCATGCAAATGTCCCCATTTGTGACCCTTTAGATCTTTATTTTGAAGATATGAAATGCACAGCTGTTGTTATCTTATTAAGGCTATGGACACTCTTCAAATGGTTTAACTTGTCTTAGTACCCACTCATATCACAAATGTTAGATTTGGGGGTCTCTAGTTGGCACAGGTAGGTACTTGTGACAAATAGGGACCCTTGCCTCTAGTCAGGGTAAAGGGGTACAGTCCTAAAATAGCCCCTGCTCCCCCCCTTGGTAGCTTGGCACGAGCAGACAGGTTTATCCCAGAGGTAGTGTGTAGAGCATTTGTGAACACATCCAGTAATCAAGTGACAACACTACAAGTGGACACCACACAAGTTGTATATTAAAAATAAGTATCCCTTATATAGATTTAACACAAGACCACAAACGAAAAAAATCCACAATACTGAACTTAAAATGGCAGAATTAGCTGAGGTCTCTTTGGATCTTAAAATGCGACACTGTGAGTCAATATACCTTCAGATGTGTAACGCTTCTACAACGAAAGTGTTGCAGTGATGGTGATGCGGTAGTTCATTACACGCAAAGACAGTGATGTGTTGAAGATCCGGTGCAAAGAAACAAAGATGGCGTCTTCTTCTTGATGCAGCACGCTACTCCGATGTTTGGCGACACCCTTGTTCTGTGATACAAGGACAGCGGCTTTGGCGGCGACACTCTTCTCCGATGATGCGAGACGCTTCCGCTCGATGCGACAACTGCAGCGGCGACACCCTTGTTCAGTGATCCGATGACAGCAGCTGCGGCATGCTTCTCCGTGGACGCGAGGCACTTCTGCAGTGCAATCTGACAGCTACAGCGGCAACACCCTTGCTCAGTGATGCGACGCACCGGCTGCCACACGCTTCTTCGAGGTTGCAAGACGTTTCTTGTGATGCGGTGCAGCGCGACAGCTACAGCGGCGACATCTTCGTGATGCAACGGCAGCGGCTGCAACTGCGACACGTTTCTTCTTCGTGAGTCATGCTTCCAGCTCCTTGCGACACACAGTCCCTCAGAAGGCCCAACACAGCTGCAGGCACTTCCAAAGAACTCTTGGGGAGCTGATGGTTGAAGTCTGTTGTCTTTGAGACTTCAGCAGGAGGCAAGCTCTTTTCTCAAGCCCTTGGAGATCCTTCACAAGTTGAATAAAGCACATAAAGTTCCTTTCTCCTTTCTTTGGCAGTCAGGCACACACTGCAGGCCAATCCCCCAAGCAGCACTTCAGCTTAGGGATAGTCTCTCCTCAGTCTCTCTGGTTCCACTCCTCAGCAAAGGTTTCTTGTTGTTGTCCAAAGTGATCTAAATTCTTGGGATCAGGGTCCCAATACTTATACCCCAAAATCATTTGTCCTCTGAGGGCAGAGGGGCCTTTGCCTAGTCCAAACCAGTTCTGGTCAGTCCTGGAGCACTTTGTTTACATTACTCTTTCTTGCCTTTCATAGTGCAGGGCCGAGACATCAGACACACCACAGGAGGTGGAGCCAGCATTGTGGACGGAAGGGACAGTACAATTCAGGTCCCAGGTGCAACTCCTCCCTCCCATCTAGATGCAGATCTCTCTATTCACCACAGGGCTGACTCACCTTGTCTCCTGGAATCCTCTAGCCCAGCCCCTGTCACTCAAATTCCAGGCAAGGAATACACACCCTGGCAGAGGCAGGCTTGGATGGCTAGACAAGAAAATACCTACTTTCTAAAAGTGGTATTTTTAAACACAGAATGTTAAAACCAACTTCACTAAAAGATGCATTTTATCATTCTGAGTTCAGGCATACTAAATTCAAATTTCTACCTAGTTCCCTGAGTCAATTAGGATCATAAAATGTAATAATCTAACTGCCCATTCTGGCCTATGGGGAATAGGTAGCCTTGCAATAGTGAAAAACAAAAATGGCTGTAATTCACTATTAGGACATGCCACAGACATCAGGGCTTGTCCTACCTTATACTTACAATGCACCCTGCCCTTGGGCCTACCATAGGGGTGTCTGACATGAAGAAAAGGGAAGGTTTAGGGACTGGCAAGTGGGTGCACTTGAGCAGTAAACATGGCAGTACCAGACTGCACACACCCTATGCAATGGCAGACCTGAAACACACGTTTACAGGTTGCTTCTGTGGGTGGCACACCCGGTGCTGCAAGCCCACCAGCAGCATTTGGTTTACAAGCCCTGGGCACACTCGGTGCACTGTACTAGGGTCTGACAAGTAAACCAATTCAGCCAATCATGGAGTCACTAATCCAAACATCAATTTATAATAGGGAGAGCATATGCACTTAGGCACTGATCAGCAGTGGTAAAGTGCCCAGAGTCATAAAACCAACAAAAACAGGCCAAACAAAAACCAGGAGGAAGGCAAAAAGTTCAGGGATGACCCTGCAAAAAGGGCCAAGTCTAATAACAGGTAACCTGCTTGATCTCATGTTATCCACATTATCCTCACTAAAAGTAACTTACCTGATTGCTTTGGCTTGGACTGATCATTTTGCTTTATCTTCTAACATCCTCATCAGTTCTAAACTCAAATCTACCCAGGCCCAAGCTATCCCCTCCAAGCCTTAGTCCAAACGTAACCATGCTAATTTGTGTACGGTGCTACAGTCCTTCAAGCACACATGGACATTTCTGTGGAAGCATTAGAGAAAAAGGTTTGTCTTTTGATTAACACTTCTCTGGGCACTCTTAGTATAATATCTATAACACCTCCAGGAAAAGTACACCCACCAGTTCTGTTGTCTAGTCAACAACTTCTAGCACAAACGTAAAGATGCAAGGCAAACTCCTAGAATACATGTGGCATAATTTTTCGGACCCTGCTTATAAGGCGATCTACAAAGACACCAATAAAGAATATCACAAGGAGATTAAAAGAGCCAGGGTATCTTGTTACTATGGAAAAAATGAAAGTTGTCATTATTCTGATAAATATATTGTTTTAATTGTGAAGTCATTGATGGATCCAGCATATTGGGTACTGTGTCCTTCTATTTCTGAGTACAAATGCAATGTGCTTGTATACTTTTTTGTTTACGAAAATAGCTTTTACATAATCTCTTCTCCGGGTCATTCCTTGGATGCTACTTCCACTGCCAATTGCTCAAACATTCCTAGTATGACACCCAATCTATCCACCTTCACCCTTATTAATAAGTTTGAGACCCCCTAAGTCCAGGTCCTCTTCTGATCTCTCACCTCCCTTGATTCTAAAAAAAATGTGGTCCTTCTCTCTTTCCTAAATTTCTCCGTCTCCTCAACTTTTCCATGATGATGGTCATGATCCCGCAAACTTGGAAACATGCCACGCTTACACCTCTGTTGAAAAAACCCCAACTCTTTAGAGGTCTCCAAACTGGAGAATAATTGCCGCATTTCTCTCTTACTGCCCCAGTGAAATTTCTTGAAAAAAGAAAATGTCAACAAACAACTTTAGAAGCACCTCATATATCACTGTCTCTTACACTCGTCACAGTTGGGCTTCCATCCATGCCATAGTACAGAGTCTGCACTTCTTGAGGTAACAGAAGAACTTACAGCAACTCTTGGGACGGTAATCTTGGTGGCGGGCATAGCCCCACCACCATTCTTGGGGACCATTCCCTCCTAAATTTAGAGTTTTCTAAAAGCCCAACGTAGAGCCACCAGTTTACCTTTTACAGAGTTTGTTAATTTTCAAAAACAAACTCCTAAAAAGGGAGTTTGTTTTTGAAAAATGTCAAGTAATGGTCCCACGCCATGGGATTTTTCTCCTATTGTGTCTGAGTCATTATATTTTTTACTGGCACTCACATCAAGTTGATGGACAGCAAAAAAAGGCATCTGGTCGCGCACTCTAAATTGTATTGGAGGTCGGATGGATAACCTCTGGTGGCCTGTACTCTTTTGACCATCAGGGGAGTATGTCAGCAACACAGCTGGAGTAGATTCCATCATAAGCATACTTTTGGTCGATCTGCCTATAATTAAGGTAAGCATACAGTGACATTAGAGAGGGGGTAATGCATCAATCACTGTTGCTCTAGAGTACTCTGCCTGACAAACCCTAGATTAGCCCATAAATCTATCATCTACCTTTTGAATGTCGCCCTGTGTATTGTTGTATTGCTCTCTACTTTCATCTATGAACACAGATCCTTAAAATGTATCTTTCCCATCTTTTTTCTGTGAATGTCCTACTTCTTGTTTCCTGACCATCAACCTCTGTAGTGAACAATCAATGGAAAAACGGTAATCCTAAAACACAGCTAGTGTTTCTAAGACAAGAACATGTGATATCTGTAGAGAGAGTATAAGGTAAAGATGAAATATAGGTTGTGAAGAGTTTGCTATAACAACGGGGTGAATATGACAATAGAATTCATCTTCAACCCTCTAGGGACAACAAACACCTCCCAATGATGAACTCCTATGCCAGTGAACCTCAGGGGATATGAAAATGTGTCTAATAAAATAAAATGACTGCAAATCACTACAGTAGAACAAAACTATCAAACTCCATCTCCTTGTAAAGGAACAGGAAATAACTGAAGATTAAAATTATAATCTGAATAAGGGATTTTTGCTTTCCTCTCCATGGCCAACAGAAGCAAATATTGTGGTGAATCCTACTTGCATAGGGTCTATTCCTCTGCTGACCATGCTCTGCAAATATTTAAAGTGTAGGTCCCATCCCAGAGTATTTTCTTGGATGGCTGAGAGATGCTGGTGCAAAAGAACATTCTAGACTGCTCATGTTGCAGCCTTTCTCATTATCTTTCAGCAGTCAATTGGTAAGTCTTAACACAGACCTTAATATGATTAGTGGTAAGAACCCCACAAATCTGAGTAGCCAGCTTTTTCAACATTCAGAAATAAGCCACCATCCACAGACCACACCTATTAACAGATATCACAGGATAGCCATGCCTTCCAAGACCGCGTTATGTAATCAATGGATGTGCAGACAGCCAAACACAACCTGTTTTCTGTAATTTGGAGTCAAATCTGCTCCTTTCCTCCTGTCTGAATTCGATGTAATTTTGTTCATTTTTATAACTACTCCCCTGTCAGCAGATTATACAATAATCGGTGGAATTGCAAGTTTTGAATTTTGGTAACATTTTTGCCTAATCATTAACATTAATTAATTAGCATTTACAAGAACTTGGTGGCTTCTTTGATATAGCAGGAGTGCCAAAGAGCTCTCTCAGATTCCACAGTATGTAATCTCTTCTTCTCATTTCCCTTCTGAAATGCTTCAAAAGACGTAAATAATATAGGTAGGCATGATTGATGGTGTTTGGTTAGGCAACAAGATTATTTGTGCTTGGAAAAGACAAAAGGAAAACACTATGATTAGTTTATTATCTCACAGGATCATGGCAGCAATCAGATTGGTCCATAAAACCTTTGGGAAGGGCATACATAGAAGTACAAAGGGAACACTACTATAAGGGCCACACTTGTTTTCCCACAGAGGAGATCCCTCCTATTTTTTCACAGTGGGTATGGGAATGTCTTTGGGTTGGGCGTTGAATTCATGCAAAACAGGAGTTTCAAAAACTCATACAAAGGTCAAGATAATTGTTAGAAATTTGGGTTTCTAATTAGCAGAGGTGTGTACCCTGTCCAAGTAGGAACCACACTCCTAGTCAGGGTAAGCTAGATACACATTTTAAATTAAGCTGTTCTCACCCTCTGGTATACAGAGAAGGCAGGCTTAACTTAAGAGGCAACGGGAAAAGTATTTTTGAAACACACACACACCAACACAATTAGAGAATATTTATCTGAATAAAACAAGACCTAATCCAATCAATAGAAGTTGAGATATTAATTAAAAATAAAAAGTGCTCAGAAGTGACTAGCAATCAAAGGGTTACTTGAGGACGTGAGGGACTAGTACAAATACAAAGTTCAGGCTGACCGCGATGGAGGGCAGGCCGGCTACAGGACCCAGACAGGTCCTGCTGAAGAAATGCCTTGGTTGGAGCAAGTGTCGAGGTTGACAGTACTTCCCAGGTCCAGCAGTGTACTGATTTGGCAGGGTGAGAGCCCCACTACTAATACCCAAAAGTGCCTTTGATGTTGGGGGTGACTTCAAAGAACTTCTCTGGAGGGCACCAAGATCTCTTTCAACCCAGTCCTGTCCGCCAGGCTATCTATGGGGGTAAATCAGTGCTTTGTGTGTGGACAGAACACTACCTATTTGACATGTAAATGCCAGCCTCTCCCATTCCTGCCTGCCCAGGAAGACCACTCATAATGCAGATGAATGCCGATGAGTACTCAGAATGCAGATGAGCCTCACATTCCTGTGCTTGTGGCTATCTAGAGGGAATGCGCTAAGTGTAGCTGTCACCCAGTCCACATGTGTATTGAAAACAGGCTGCAGACACACAGAGCAAAGTTAAGAGGAGATAAATGCCCACTTTCTAAAAGTGGCATTTCTAAAATATTAATGAAAATTCAACGTTACCACTAAAGAGGATTTATCATTACCATTCCAAAGATATGAAACATGATTTAGCTAATCCTTTATATGGGAATAACAGCTTTAAAGTGTTTTAGGGAATTCCCAATGCAAGCCTATGAGACGAGTGGCATCACAGTAGTGAAAAATGAATTTAGCTGTTTGTCACCCCCTTTTATTTACACAGTGGCCTGCCCATAGGGCTACCTAGCGTCCAACTTAGCAATGGCCTATGTGTAATAAAAAGGGAATTTACAGCTTGGCAAGGGGTTTAAAATGCTAAGTCGACGTGGCAGTAAACTGCACACACCGGACTTGCAATTGCAGGCTTGAGACAGGTTTGAAAGGCTACTTGTGTGGGTGGCACAACCAGTGCTGGATGCACAGTAGTACAATTTATATCACAGGCCCTGGGAATGTATATCACTTTACAAGGGATGTATAAGTAAACTAAATTTGTCAATCTGAATTGCACCTGTATTTATAGGCCTGATTCACAGACAATTTTCTGCAGAAGGCTGTATTTCAGTCCAGATTTAGTCCTTTATTTAAACCCAGGGAGATTGTCGGCCATCCCTCAGTGGACAGAGGCCTGTGCAGTCCATCCTATTTAGAGAATCCCTTCTACCTGAGGGGGATCTCTATGTTGTTAAGGGAGTGACAGCTCCATTCAAATCACCAAAAGTTTTCATGTGGGTGCCATGGTAAATCACCCACTTGACATATATTTGTTCAAAGAATTAAACTTAGAAGTGGAAGTTTGTTTTCTCCAAGCAATAAATAAATGACCTATTTCACTGGGAGTATTATCCCTGTATGCTGGGGCCTTTCAGCCATTTGCTGCACATGTCCACAATGCCTTGCACAAGCAGGAAAAAGTAATGACAATAATGCTACCCCCACTGCAAGGGTGGTGAGGGCCCCCTGAGACTCTGTAATAACAGATATTCAGAGGCTATGGGTCGAATGGGGCCCCTTAAATGGTAGGGTCTGCTATCTCAGAAAAGACTGCAAAGGCCTGTTTCACACCACTGATGGTACCAGATTGTTGCAGCCTAAATAGTGTTTCACAGAAATGTCAAGTCCTACATTTGGAGGCCATGTTTATGAGCCTTGTGGTGCAGGGCAGCGCAGCAAGTCACCTTGCTGTGCTGCGCTGTGTCCCAGGGAAAAGACAGGAATGCACCTTATTTATCCAATGCAGCGCATCCCTGTTTCCCCTTGCGCTGGCGCTGTTTTGGCAGCCTAGCGCCATGTAGGCAGGATTGGTTTTGTGCAGGAAGGTGCCAATTCCTGTGAAAGAAAAAACCTGAGAGGCTTTCTCGTCTTTCAATGTGTACAACACAATGTAGCACACATAGAAAGAGGGAAAAAACGAGGAGAAATAAAGATATTTCTCCTTTTTATGCCTCATCTGGAGAGGCGTAACTTTTTGGTGCATTCTCAGGTTTGGTAAATCAGGTAATGCACCAAAAAACATGGGAGTTCCATGGGAACTCCCACACAATGCCATGGAACACCTCCTTTGCGCAAAGTAATGCATCCGAGCGATTTGTGCACCGGTGTATTACTCCATTATTGTTGAGCCATTCAAAGTGGCTTCAAAATATGACTTTAGGTTTGCCTGGTGCAAGGGCGATGCAAACTGGGTCATAAATATGGCCTTACGTTTACAGAAATACTGCTCAGATGGAGTTAATAGTAGAAAATCTGCACCTAACAGAAATATATGTTTGTAAACGATAATTAGGCCATGACATTTATGTCCGATGATAATTTCCTTATCTGATTTCTTATATACAATGAGGAAAACAGTGACACGGAGAGAATGCAGGGGTGAAGAAGAACCTGCAAGAGGAGCTAGAGGCAGGAAATCTAAGGTGGTGGAAGAAAGAGGCATGAGGTGAAAGCAAAACTAGTCAGAACTGCCTATTGCCTTTTACAAGAAGAGGTTTCACAACCTCTTGCACAGAGAATCATTTTTGGATTAGCAAGGAGTCAAACTACTATTTAACAAAACTATTAATAGCACAAATGAACACAGGAAAAAGCACACTATCCCTATCCATACTTCACTGTTAGCTGAAACAACCCACTGCTTAGCAACACACTGCTTATCAAAGAAGGTCTATCCTTTAGAAGAACCTGGCAAATGTAATATCAGCAGGAAAATATGAAACCAAAGGCACGACTAAAAATTAATTTTGAATTTCAATTGAAACAAGAACAGCTGCCAGTCTCTTATAAAATATATGAGTGGAATGGTTGAAAGAAACCAAATGCTACTCTTTGAATCATCCACTGTGGGAGGGGAAAGAGAGGCAAACACATTTCACCAATGATAATTTATTAAACCGTTTTCCCCTTTATTGACTCCTGATTAAAAACTCTAAGCATGTTAGTCACTGTTAATGACATAATTGGGTTTTGAGAATCCTCAAGGAAGGTGCAGAGGGCGCGGTGTGGTCCCCGTCACCCCCAGGTTCTTCGCATAGCATTTATAGATTCTCAGCCGTGATTAATGTAGTCTCTTAGCAAATTATCCCAGCATACAAGCGATAAAGTCTGACATCTTCATGGAGTAAACCATTAGCAGTAATGCCATACCTCACGTGGTTGCTCTTTTAATGTCCAAGAACATACAGTGTTTTGTATCAAGGGCTAAAAAACAATATGCTTTTCCAAAGCTAAGACCTTTTTCTGGACTAGTTAATTTGACTCCGCTTCTTATGTAAGAACGAGTCAACAAACACGTATTTTCCATTTCTAAGGCATCAATTACTAAGTTTCAAGACCTTTTTTTTTATAAGCAAGGTGACGTCTACCAGCCTCAGTTGAGACAGGTGAGTTGAAAATGAAGTTGATAGGCTCCTAGATAGAGACAACCTTGCATCACAACAAGACAGTGTTTACTGTCATCAGTAAACCAGAAGAGTCTTTTCCTTTAGGATTAGTCCAATGGTTTGCATACTGGATGTTTCAATGATTACTTTATTTTACATCATCAGTTGTTGAGTGGTCGATTCAGATGCTCAGATCTCTGCTGCTCTTTGATACAGTTCACAGTCCTCATTGGGTGCAACTTTGAGAACAAGACACTGCTTCCTTCCAATATGGAAATCGGTAAACATAAGAAACACATAGCCACTGGTTATAAACAGTCACAGACAGTTTAAGTTGATAAATAACTCTGGTGTTATTTTACTTTATTATTAATTGTTTCATTCTAGCGTACCGCAAAGGCTAAACAAAAAATATAACATCAAATCTGGAGCAATATATGTGTTTCAACGTATAGAATGCTATAGCAAATTTGTCTGAGCTAAGAAGATACAGTACCTCACTGGCGCCCTACAGCACACAATTAATAAAATGACTGGGGACTCTGCAGGTGAGGGATACTGAACTCTTTGAGCTATTCTTGGAAAATGTTGAACACCGGCACACGGGAAATAAAAAGCTCCACCATAATTTTTTCTAAATGATTTAAATAAATAATATTAAAATACCATCTTTTGTCACATTTAAAGGCAGTTGGATATGTTTTTTTTCAGTTTTTTCCTTCTTATTTACATATACAGAGTCTTCATCTAGAAAATCAATACCATAAATCATTGTATATTTAAAAACAGGCAGTCTTTGGTGACGCAAAAGGCAGAGACTTTGCTTGTTTGTTACCTCCTGCCTATTTCACTCTGTCTCATGAAGTGAATGTTGTTGGCACTGTCTGAGAGTTCTAGATACTGCTCAACAGAAAGGACAAAATATCCATCGAAGCCTTGTACTCTGCCGGTGCTAAGAAGCTGCTGTTTTTCAGCTTCTGTCCATGCCCGGATGCCCTCCTCCCCTTCCTGCAGCCGTCTCTGCTCTTTAGTCCAAGCCAGTGCCACCGCCCGCTGCCTAGCCATTTCCAGAACATGGTTCTTTTCTTCTTCAATGGTTGTCCCATAGCGCACATTGAAGCACAATGTGGCGTGCTGGAGCTGTATATCCGCAAACCTTCTAGTCCTTCCATTCACCACAGAAGTCATCTGGGACACTGTGACATTGACGCCATTCTCCAGGACGCGGCCGCCTCCGGTGTTACCAATAAGAGCCAAGTCCTCTTCTAGAGATCCAAGCTTGATGAAGTAATGTGTATCTCTGCCCTCTATAGTAAAATGGAGGCTTTCCAAGTAATAGGCATTGTTGAGGATGGCTGCAATGCGCCTACTGTCTTCGTTTGCTACACCTATAACATCAGCAGTGACTATGTTTTCTTTGATGGCAAATTTAATGCCTTTCCCAAAAACAGAAGGGATTGCACCAAACCGGGGTAGTTTTCCTCCACTGCATCTCTCAGCATTGGATTTGGGAGCCATAGGGAGTTGATCCAGAGAAATGAAGTTCCTCAGTTGTTTCTGCAGCTCACACTGAATTCCAAGAATTGTCTGAAAAAAATAAGTGGATTTATTAAATATATGTCAGACATTTTGAATGAATGTGATTGCATTAGTCAGTTTAATTCTATTTACTGTATTAAACATTTGTTGGGAGGTTTGATTAAACTATGCAAACATTAAAAGGCTCTGTATGTTTTACAAATTGCATTTAATCCTTTACATTGCAACAATTGTGTTCCATACATCAGATAGATATACATAAATCTCCTTCAAAGCATATCCACATTTAATCGGAAGAAATAATTAAGAGATGACAATCACATGTTACGTCTATGAGGATGGTATATTTTAACAATTGATTTGATATTCATTAAAATGACAAAAGTAGTCACAATATCAATTAACTCTTCAATTCCTCTAAGCACATTTGCTAAGATGTATTTAAACAAGAAAGTAATGAAACTGCTGTACAAAGGTCACTACCACAGTCTAGACTGAACCCTTGATTCGTCCTCTTTCAAACTTGGCCAAATCATCCCCTCATCAAGATGCTTTATGCCAACTCCAATTACCTCAATCATTACAGATTGATTACCAACTTCCCTCTACTTACTAAAACCATTGATAAATGTGTCCTCTCTCAATTAAACAATCACATTGAGAAAATCTATTGGCATAACACATTCCAATCTGGATTTAAGAAATGTTGCAGTACAGAGACTGCAATCCTGAACATCAGTGATGACCTCGATGAGGGGGATGCCTGTCTCCTAATCCGTCAGGATCTCTCAGAGGCCTTTGATACCATCAACCACAACATTTTTCTCAACGCCATCTCACAATGACCGGGCATCAATGGCACCGTACTACAATGGTTCTCATCATACCTGAATGAAATAGCTAATCCTATCAAACTAAACAAGTTCACAGCAACATTAGTCATTCAAGAAGTTCCCCAAGGCTCAATTCTATCCCCTGCCCTCTTCAACCTCTACATGGAACCCATTTCAATGATCCTGAAACAAGCCAGGACTGCCTACCATCTTTATGCAGATGACCCCCAAATCTTTATCAAAATTGCTTCACTTAAAGACATCCCACATCTCAATAACACTATCTCCTCAATACACACATGGATCAACAAAAATCGCCTAAAACAAACCCCCCAAAAAACTGAACTTCTTTTCATCCAGCCTACAAAAAAATTCCCTACCCCATCCACAACTGGCTCGCCAATTTAACTGCACTAAATTGCAAACTATATATATATATCCAACTCTATGAAATCACTGATGAATATCTTCGACAAAAGCCTGAACATGAAAGAACATATTGATGCCACAGCAAAAAGTGCCTTAAAACACATCCAAAAAATCAAACTATTTATCCCTGCCGAAGACCTGAAGACCATGATCCAATCACTTGTCCTCTCCAAGCTGGACTACGGCAATGCAACAATAACTGGCATTTCCCAAAATCCACCTGCCACTGAAATCCACACTCATAGCAGCAGCTAGATTGCTCTCGGGAGAGGGTCGATTAGACCACATCACTTCCACCCTCATGAAACTCAACTGACTACTAACTGAAGCTTAAAGTATATTTAAAACAGCTTGCATACCATAAAAAGCACTCTACTCGGGAAAACCATCCTACCTCTCCAATAAATTCTCAAAAGCTGGCCAAAAAAGACATCTACGAAACTCCAACACTCTTCTCCTCATCCCTCCCAAATTCAAAACAACCAAATCTCTCACTTGATCCTTCTCTGGTTACCCCTCTAAAATTGGAAATGCTCTAAGGAACTTCATGACAACCAATCCTATGTTACCTTCTGGAAAAACTTTAAGGTGTCGCTTCTCAACATTTTTCTGAACTCACCCTCCTAAATATCTTCTGTTTGACCTACCAAACATCACGTCTAATCAAACTCACTGCTCACTCCGACCTCCATTCACCCCTTCCTCTGTATACCCCAGTCCCACCATATACTGTATCGAGATATGCCTCACACTTGTATCTACCTCTTGTAATTGATCCCTGTTTACTTACTTCCTGCCTTATATTGTATGACGTTTCCCTTCCCACTTCTGTTATTCCTCCTGTAATCGAGGTATACATAATCCGAATAAAGCCTTATATTGTTGAACCTTTTCCCCTCCCACTTTTGTTATACCTCCTATAAACGATGTAAAGCCTTATATTGCATCACCTTTTAATTCCGACATTTGTTATACCTCCTGTAAATGATGTATATGTCATCTTTGTAAAGCCCAACTGATTCCCTCGGGTCAAGTTTGCACAATATAAAAATCAAAAATAAACAAATAGGGTTGGACGAAAAGGTTCTGATAATGGGTCACATAAATGTCTTTTTCAGTTATTAGGGTTTTCTTATTTCTATAAAGTGTTGTTAATTTCCAAAAGTCTGACCCCCCCCATCATGCCAACACCTTATATACCTTATTTGCTATTGTATTTTAGGAGCAATTGTTCACCAAAGATTGCCGGTGCTAAAATTCCCTTGAAGTATATTTGATCTGCTTACTGCTGCGTGCATTTGAGCTTCTGTACCTGCATGGTCTATCGAATAGAGGCTTTTGACATTAATTCAACTTTCAAATGGCAGCTAATGTAGGGCTTTCAGAGGTGTTTTCATGCAATCTCAGATTGAGCACTGCACTTCTTTTCTTTTTTATATTTTTATATTTAACTGCTAGATTTGGCTAAGGCCCCAAGTGTCGCTCAACTCTTATAATCAATCTGAGGTAGGATAATTGTTACTTCATGATAACGGATAACACTCCCCAGGCTCTGTTTGTGGTCTTTGTGTTGATTTGCCTCACTGAATCACCATCAAATCCTAGATTATGATCAGATATTTGACCCTGATTAAAACGAACATTGATCTCGTTCTTGCCTTGTTCCTATTGTGCTTGACCAAGGAAAAAGAGTTCTGTTTGTGCAAGAATATTCCACCTCTGGTTTTATGCCATTCGAAGCCAGCTGTCCATGACTAGGTTTCAAAAAGGCTTTTACTGATAACTATTTCTTAGTTTAGCCAATATATTTTCAATGGTCTTAATTAGGCCCAGGTAAAATTTAAATTTCACTGGTGTAAATTGTGTATTCTTGTAGATTTTAGCAATACTCTTGTTACGTGAAGTTCCTGAAATTACACCATTATGCCACATTTCATAATTAAACTGCTGTTAGTAGTAAAATTAAAGTGAGGGAACAACAATAACATCTAGAACGCAAGTTCTTTACGGCACTTGTGTTTTTCGTGCTATTTTTAAGGGTGAAAGACGTCCTTGCTTCAAAACTTGAAGCAAGAATACATATTGCTCTAACATATAGAGCTAAAAGATGGATTTGCATTTTTCATAATTAAGTGTACTATTGTGTACTTGTCCTGATATTTAATGTAATTAAGAAAATGCAAATTAGGTGAATATCACATAGCCCTAGTTCTAATGTGGCAAACTCGCTCCATAACGTTAGCACCCGATGAGGTCCGCCCGCCACCCTAGCGGTGCTGGGACCGCCAGCAGTGGTGCGGTGGTCCTGCGGTGCCTACTAGGATGCGACCGCCACCATGGCGGTCGCATCCTGTATATTTAACATTGTGGCAGGGGAAGCTGTATTCAGCACCTGCCACAGTGTTAAAAGGGCATGTTGTGCATTTGCATACACAAAGTGACAGGCACCGCGTGGTGCCTGCCACCGTGTGCATGCAAATGTCTGGGGGTACCATGGGTACCCCCCAAGTGAAGCCACCCCCCCAACCCCTGGGGGCCCACAACGGGCCCCCAAAGAAAAGACTGCGGAGTCTCCACCATGGAAAGGCAGGAGACTGCCATCATCGCAATATGGATGGCGGTGCAGGTCTTTTCCACCCGGTAGGCAATCGGGCAGATTGCCTACCGGCGGAAAACTGGCAGACGGTCTTTCCGTCCGCCTGGGTCCCCACTGCCATCGTAATATAGTGGGGAGAAATGTAAGGCGGGCAGACGGAAATGGCGGGTGGATTACCACTGCCATACGGGCGGTGGCGATCTGCCCGCTATCCTAATAGACCCCTTAGTTCCCAGTCCTAAGCTATCAGTTGACAACCAGGTACGTTCTTCGGCTTTTTTTGTAGATTTGCCTCCATTGGATTAACAAACCTGATATGAATGAATTGAACAAGAAAAGCCCGGGGCTGAAAACAAGGTTTTGTGATGACACATATATTCTTGAGTTGCTTCCACCGTGACCAATTGGACTAATTTCCTGGCAAAAATAATTTGGAGAGGACACCTAGTTACCAAGTTAAATTCAGTCATAAACATAAGTATATGACTGACTGTACCATTTATACGCTTGTTGGCAACTTACAAAGATTTCTAGCAGGCGTAAACCCAGTTACTAATGTGGCGATCTCTTCCAGAAGTGTGGAAATCTGTGCACTTGTAAATCTCACTCAGGTATGGGAAGAAACTAAGGGCATTTGGAGACGTTCCATGGTATAGCTAGATTAGAAAGACTGGAAATGCCCATAAATAACTTTATTTACGTGCCTCGCCCAACTTCACTTATTTCCTCTCCACCCTGGAAAGGGTCAGATTTCCACTGTAGAACAGTGCTGGCACAAATCACTTTCCATGGTGGGAAGGAGAAATAACCACCTCCTTATTTGGTTGGGGTGTAGGTTTTTTTCTGTGGGGATAAATAATCACCCGAAGATTAAAAAAATACAAAAGAGTGCACTAGCGTAAGGGATCCCATAAACCCTGTGTGGAGGTTTCTCTTATGGAGCACAATACAAGGCTGAATTCGATGTTGATGGAAATCTCACCTGACTTTCCCATAATTCCCAGTGGACTCCTTTGTCTGTCACATTTTTAAGTGACGATTCCAGGAAATGTCTGTGAATCCCAGGAAGTAGTAAACCAACACTCACTTGTAGGTGTAATCTATGAGTGTAGATCAATTACTTTCTTGGTGAATTAGATCCTTAATTTTGTGATGAGACAAAGTATTCTATTAATTGTAGGGAATGACTGACAAAGGTATCTTTGCACATGGAGGTCAACTAATGTGTAGATATACTCCTACACCTAGGTGTAAATCTCCACCTTTTTGCTATGTACCATTTCCAAATGCAGATTTACATCTAGATGTACATATCAGGTCTCCACTCCCCGGAATGAGGGGAAGGAGACTCCTACAACTTAATTTACAAATATACATTTACTAGTAGTAACTTTAAACCTATTTGTGGAGATTTCGGCGTCTGGTACAGTGGTCTCCCCAGAGGAAAATATAGGAAAATGTGCAAAAGTTTATTATTTAAAAAAATAAATACAGATAAATAATTTATTGTGAAACAAATATGTAAGATAATTTGTTAAACTATATTAATTGCAATGTGAACTTGGGCACTTGCTGACTCTGTGTTTTGGACTCCAGGTCCCATGAG
Source organism: Lissotriton helveticus (assembly GCF_964261635.1). Taxonomy (NCBI): domain Eukaryota; kingdom Metazoa; phylum Chordata; class Amphibia; order Caudata; family Salamandridae; genus Lissotriton; species Lissotriton helveticus. Next base: position 2,074,239,000 of record NC_136063.1, read on the forward strand.
CCTCGCCGGGGGTGCCGCACCTGACAATCATCTCCCTGCCTGCCTACTTAACAGCTCGCGGCCCCCGCTACTCGGGACGCGCGCGGCGCGCGCCGGGTGAAGCCCGGGCCAAGGACAGGCCTGTCTAAGCCCGTTGTAGACTGGAGGAGGCTGGGCTGGGCCACCCCTGGAACAACAATAGCACGGTAAGGACATTACGAACCGTGAATTGAAATTTGGTTCTTTTTGCGGGGTAAGGAAGTTTTGGTAACGCTATATAGTTTCAGCACGTAAGAACAATGGCAGCACGTGCAGGGAAAGGGAAGAAAGTAGTGACGGGTGGGAGTGTTGTTGGGACACTAGACCAGTTCTTAAACAGGGCCACGTCAGTATCAGTGCATGAGATACCCTTGACTGAACGTCGCCTCTCACTGGACCCTATGTACTCTAAAAGATCATCCTTAGGAGGTCTAATGTTGGCAATTTCGCCAGAACAACCAGAACAACAAACACACGTTAATTCTAACCACACTGTTGCAGGAGAAAGTAATGACTATCAGTCTCAGGAATTGTCTAATCTATCTGTGACAAAAGACACTAGCTTCATTGCCTTAACTAATGATTCTGTTTTGGTTGATACATCCATTGCAACAGCCTCACGCTTATCTACAAGGTCAGCATCCACACCCAACCCTAACCCTCAATCCTAAAACAAGCAACAGGATCTACTGTTAAGAGGAAGCGTGGAGGGGGTTCTCATAAGGGAAGATTCCCAAACATATCAAAATTGTCTAGAATAACTAAGAATGGTGAATTCTGAGAGTTCGGTCCCAATAGGTATTGCACCTTCAACGACATCTACCCCTCCATTAAGGGCTTGGCCGGTAGAGTCGGCTGATCCTCCTATACCTCTGCTCCCAATTGATGGGGGATTTATGGAGAAAGTAGAGCAACTGATGAAGGCTTCTATGCTACCCTTGTTAGAGAGGTAAAAAACGATTAGCGAAAGACTGGAAAAATGTGAACGGTTGACAAGTGTAAATTTTGATTCCCTGAAAAAATCTGTAGAGAGGATATCCTAGCCAAGTGTAGTGGAAAATAATATAACACGAGATTCCACAACCATAATTCCTCCATTACTCATTCCAACTGCATCTAATACACCCTCTTTATCATTGTGCAGAACTAGTCAAGCTGGCACAAGTACTTATAGTGGGACACTGATACAAAGAGAGGGACGACAAGGAGTAGGGGGAGAGGGGCTGGAACAGGAATCCCGGGACCTGGGACTGGCCCACAAATTAACAGGTGTAGTTAAGGAAACAACAAATTCCATTAAACCAAAGCGCACTATCCCACGCATTGATTACCACCAGATTCCTTTCCATATGTTGTTGTATTGGCTGGGGTTCCCGAGTTGGACAATGGTAGAATAGAAAATTATTCGGAATTAAAAAAGAAGGCAATCTTTTGGCTAAACAATAATAGATCCCTTCCTTCCTATATACATAGTGGAATTTTGTATGCTCGAAGAGTAAATTGGGTGGGTCATAGACCAAAGGATTTAGTTGGCGATTATATCATTGTTCATTTTAGGGATAGACGGGTGGTTTGTCACATTTGTGACTGGTACCTCCGAATGGGGGTGAGCGATATACAAACTTTTTATTTAAGTTACTTTTATCCCCCCTCTTCTATTCTGCCACTAAATTCGTGTTCCTCTGGGGTACAACGAGGGGATTCCATGATTGCATATAAAAATCAATTTAACATCCCGACGTTTAATCGCTTTGACATGCTCTACGGGCTTGAAGGAGTGGATTGACTGAGATCCGGGAACTCTATTGTTAAAGTGACTTCAAATCTACCAAATGGAAAACAATCAAGTGGTGATCCCTTAGATGGAGCAAATTGTTTTCAATTAGATCCTAGCGCGAGACTTGGGGTAACTAATACTGAAGAAACTAATACAGAAGAGATTGGTGTAGTGGAGGAAAATGGTATAGCAGCGAACATCGCAATTGAGAATAGCATCAATACCAGTCATGATTTTGGATCGGCCAGGTAGCTAGTACCATTAAAAAGGGTAAATGGTCGATTATGTTTTGGAATGTGGCTGGCTTAAGAACAAAGGTGCCTAATCAAATCTGGATTGATCTTGTAAATAAGTAAGATATATTGAGCCTACAAGAAACTTGGGTTGAAGAGGCCCACCATCTATGTGGTTTTAAAACATTATTTACACCAGCGATAGGCTCAACACATGGTAGGGCTAAAGGGGGACTCTGTACTTATATCTTGAATCTTTTTAAATGTGAGAAAATAGAGATGCCCCATAATAATAGATATTATCATACGGTCAGGATACATATTGACAAAGTGCTCTGCTTGATTATTGTAAATTTGTAAAATAATGCCCCCTCTAAGGCAATGGAAGATATGCTGAAAGCACTGAGGATAGATGTTAACAGTTTGCTAGGATGGAAAACTAAAGAAGTTCTTGTCATTTGGGGAGGGAATTTTAATTGTTCATTATGTAAAAGGGGAGTTAGGGACATGTGGTATAATGCTGGATAAAGAGACCAGTTTAACGCATTTCGAACACAGTGTATGCTGGGACCTCATAAATGAAATTATGTTTTCCTGTGACATGGGCTATGCTAATAGAGTCTGTCAACCAGAGGCCCCTTTTTGTCCCACATTCAATGGCAGAGGTGTCTTCTCAATATTTGACTATATATTGATATCTACTAGATATTCAGGGCAAGTTAAGAATTTGAATACTTTGGATATCGCCTTAAGCGATCATTTTCCCCTAATTGTTGAAATGATAACACCTAACCTTGAATCTGATAGAAACAGTACATCAAGGCAGCTCATAAACAATATTGCCTTTAATAGACAAAATGGGTATTCCCTAAAATGTACAAAAGTGATTCCGGAGGATTTTCTCTTTAACCTAGTAAAGAAATCTGAATCCAGTATCTATGCTTGCCTGGATGAAAATTCAGACAAATCTGTAATTATTAAAAAATGTTGCAGTAATTGCCTCATACATTAAAAAAACTCTGTGGGTAGAAATGACCAACCATAGAGAAGGTGCAGTGGGCTGGTTTGATACAGCTTGGACTTAGACCTATTCTAATCTCAAGCATGCCCTAAATGCTCCTGATAAAGATCAGATTTTAATACGGGAATTGAGAAAGATTTACAAAAAGACCCTGAAAACAAGAAAGGATGCAATGAAAAAAGAAGCATGAGATTCTTTGTGTGAGGCTTCTTTGAAAAGAGATTCTGCAGCTTTTTGGAAAGCGGTTAATGCCCCTTTTTTTAGATGATAAATCAAAAGCAAGAGTAGAGATAACTGAGAGTGAATGGGTATCACATTATACAGACTTATATAGTGTTTCGACTGCATCAGAGCAGGTGCCAACTAAGATTGCAGTGGATGAGGAGCCGCTACATACCTTTAAGAGAGTGGATCTGGGTATCACCCTGAATGAAGTTAACCTGGGTATTAAAGCCAGTATGGGAGGAAAGTCACCGGGCCCGGATGGGGTCCCGGTTGACCTGTATAAAAATAATGTTGATTTATGGGGTCCACTCCTCACGCAATTGTTCAATGCATGTGGTTCGTCCGGATTGTCACCGTCTTGGTATGAGTCTATTATTGTACCCATATTTAAAAAGGGGGATAGAACAAGTTGCTCGTGCTATCGCCCTATATCATTACTAGACTCAACAATTAAGATTATTGGTCGTGTCATTTTAAACAGATTACAACTTTGGGCCGATGAACACTCAATAATTTGTGATCTCCAATATGGCTTTCGGAAGGGCCTTGGCACAATTGACTAGGGCCTTAATTTACATATTCTTTTAGAAAAATATACCAAAGCCAAGGGAGGTCGCACATTTTTAACCTTTGTTGATTTAATGTCAGCCTTTGATTGTGTCACCCATAGTAAGTTATGGCTGATTCTGGAAAAATTTGGGGTGGGTGAAAATATAATTATTTTTCTTAGGGAGCTTTATTCTGGGGCAAGGGCCAAAGTTAGATTTAGCAGGAATGGGGCACGGGGAGTGTACTAGGCCTTTTAGTATCTCAAGAGGAGTGCGGCAAGGATGTGTCCTCGCCCCCTTGTTGTTCACAATTTACATTAATGACCTAGAAAGAACATTGTTGCAGGTGTGCAGGGACATGCCTATGATAGCTAATGGATCTGTCCCTGCACTCCTATACGCGGATTACGCGGTTTTGATGGCCCGGACGCCCGTCGCCATGCAAAGGATGGTTACATCTTTCTCCCAATTCATGACAAATCTGTATCTGAGAATTAATTGTACGAAAACGTTCTGTATGAATTGTGGCCCTGGGGCAGATAAAAAGAAAAAAGTAATGTACATTAATTCTAAACCGCTGGATTTTACACCCACATTCCTCTATTTAGGAATATTGTTCTATCAGTCTGGCTCATGGAGTAATGCGATAAAAACAAGAAGGTTTCTGTTTTGTAAATCTTTAATTGCTTTGACTAATTTTAGCAGAAAAATGGGTAGGCGACCGATTTGGGAACTTTTATGTGTTTACAGAGCAACCTGTGTAGCTATTACGACCTACGGTGCAGGAATATGGGGGTAGGTAAATGTGAAATCACTACAGGTGGCAGAAAATTGTTTTATGAGATACCTTTTAGCAGTCCCGGATAGTGTCTCTACGTTCATTTGCCATTCTGAACTTGGACAACCGTATCTAGAAGATGTTATTAAGGTACAAACGGTTCTTCAGTGGCACAGGGTATGGACTACCGAGGAGTGTGTTTTTTACCGTTCTATTCGGAAGGATGTGATGAGCATTGACAATGTTAGTAAAATAAGATGGTTACATTACTTAAAGATGTTTCTCATACAAATAGGCCACCAAGAATACTACAGTGATCCCTTATTGAGGTGCCGGGTGTCTAGGAAAGAACTTAAAAATCTTTGCATTATGCATCTGAGTGATTGTAGAACTAACACCAAAATGACTAAGATTTCAGTGGTGGCTCACCACCTAACAATGACCACTTTTAATATTCAACCGTATGTTAAGCAACACAGGAAAGATTTTGAAAGGTTCCTATTAATGCGGCTTAGGTTAAACATTTTATTTAGACTTTTAAGTTTCCCCAAGATAAATGACTTGACAAGGCAACTTTGCATATGCCTATGCGATGACTTGTACAGCCAATCGGATATGCATATCTTGTTATTCTGTAAATTCTACACTATTCCGAGAATAAGATGGATTGTACCAATATTGGAGAGTATGGAACTCAGACAATGTCACCCTGCTTTTTTAGCTATCCAGAAACTAGACAATATATTTACTGTTGCATCTGTCTCTGCCTTTTTAAAAAATGTTTTTAGACCACGGAAATAAATTTATGTATGAAATTTTACCAGTCTATTTTTAATGAACATGTTTGTTTTAATATCTTTTTAAACTTTGGAATTGTGATTTATTAATTGTATTTTTATGGTTATTTTTTTCTGCACAATAACCGAATAAAGTTATTTGATTTGATTTGATTTGAGTATTATTTATGAATAATTTAAAATTCTATTCAAATTAAAAGCACCTACCCACACTAACATATTATTATTTATTTCATAACAAATATGGTTATAGGTTATGTTTTTAATTATTTCTAATAATTAAAAATGAAATGTATATCATTATAAAATACAAAAGAATATAGTATAAACACTTCTATTTCTACTAGATACCGAATAATGACATAACAGCCTCAAATGCACTCCAGCCCAGACGTGGAGTAAATCAAACACCACAAATGATATATATCATGGTGTTTGATTTACTCCAAGTCTGTGCTGGAGTGCATTTGAGGCTGTTACGTAACTATTCGGTCTCTAGTCGAATTAGAAGTGTATTATGTGAAAGCAATATTCTAACTCCTATGCTGGTGTGTAGTTTATATTGGCACCTCTCTAAGCCCCTCCTTCCCACCCATTTTGTAATAATTATTCCACATATTTCCAACATTCCCCCTTGTCCCTACCACATTTACTACTAAAGCCTGTAAATCTCAGTGCGGAGACCTCTATACAGAAAAGATAGTAAAGGCCGATAGGATCTCCAGCCTCAAGGTAATGAACTGCATTTTGTAGTGAGTGAAGTAGTACAACTAGTTGCTTCCGGCCGTCGCCAGCATTCAGACTTGGAGACCATATATTAGCACCGGTGAGTTCCCGAGAGGCCTGGGACGAAGGTCTACCCTCAGGATCCTTGATCTTGACATCTGCTGCCTCTGATGCGCTAACCGCAGTGGCGGTGAAACACGCTTCACAACATTTTTTAACTTTAATTCAACTTGGATGCCTGACCCCAAAATGGCGCCTCCTTGAGGCAAATTGCACATCAGCGCTGTCTGCTGACCGACGAGCACTTGTGAGGCCAGGGATGCATTTCTGCCTCCAACGCACTGACCGCAGTGGCTACATTTTTCTCATCTTAAAATTAACTGAGTGGGATGCGACCCTGATGACCCTAAGGAGCCCTAATGGCGGCCTTCTCCTAGGTGAGTGACTGGGGCTTGAGCATGCCGCGTGGAGCAGCATCAAAGTCCCGGATGAGAAGTGACAAGGATAGGGTGACATCAGCCTAGAAAACGGGGCACCTCTACCCCAGTGTGTCGCACAGAAAGAAAACTCACCGGAGCAGTCAGCCTGATTCCAACATGGCCCTCGCTCCTGACAATAATACCTGACAACTCCATCTACAGCACAGGTCATCCAATATCCTGCTGCCTGAGGTCTTGTACGGACAGCATCCGGGTGCTAAGGAGGCACTGTTGAGCAGGCATGTGTAGGAGTGAACTTGAAGTTACGCGAGTGTCCCCGGTCCATCCAAATGTAGCGGACCTCTTCCCAGACCATGGACACCCCCTCACTTGATCTCAAGATGGCCGCCCTCCCACTTTCCTTCTGGGCTATAGAGATTCATGGGTGCCGACTAATCCGAACTATCAAGGACTCGTCCCTCTGGCCGGACAAGATGTCCGCATCAGTGAGACCCTCTGTGATGCTAATTCCTCTCCCGGGCAAAAATCATAGATCATTGTCCGGACCTTGACAAGCCTTCACCCAACCCTGTTCCTGCTCACTCACCAAGACCTTTACTCTGAGAACTTTTCCTTGACAGCTGAGACATAACCATTTTGACTTATGCCCAGTGGAGCTACCTCGTGAGCTAAAGGGGATATGGGCTATTGATTCCTTCATTGACCATCACCTACTCAGCCGGTCTTTGGGCAAACTCTCCTGACCTTATCTCCCTCCTCCCCGTCCCCCTTTCTCCTACTCCCTTCTCCTACCCCGCTCCGCTCTACTCTTCTCCTCTTTCCAGCTTCTGACCTTTGCCCTCACCTGTCCTTGCCCTTAGTCCTCACCCTGTCTATATGTGAACTTTCCCTCGTCAATTGAGATCTAGCTATTTTTACTGATGCCCGATGGAGCTACCTTGTTTAGCTAAAGGGGAGACGGGCCGCGGATTTCCTCCTCGGACGTCACCTACCCAGTCGATCTTTAGACAAACTTCCTTTTGTCTCTCATGTCGTCTCTTCCCTCATCCTCCCTCCCCCACCACTATTTATGTCTCTCCTTTCTCTCCTCTCACATTATATTGCTATTTTGTTTTTTGACGTAATGTGTCATTGTTACCATTTTCTGTAACATTGTGGAACCTAATGTAAAGCACTCTGATACCTTCGGGTCTAGCCAGCGCTATATAAAACTCTTTAAATGAATAAAACGTGTTTTTTGTGAATTGGGTCCATTGTCTCGAATCGCTATCAACAAACTTGATAAAAATGACTTTTAACGTAAATGCCCAGGACTAAAAACATTGTGTCCTAATGACAAACAGCTAGGTAGCAACACTAACTGGATGTTTTGCAATTGGTTGCCTGTTGTGTGCAGTAGGCAAAAAGATGTTGCAGTATTGTAGCAGGGAATCGACATGTAGGTTCAAAAGAAAGACAATGAGGAGCCCTGAGAAACCGTGTGCAATGTCTGACTACTTGCCTGCACATATTGAGCCTGAAAATTAGTTTTGTCTGCAATGTCACTTTTGTTTGCTATTTCATAAGTTCTGTTAAAAACGACCCTAGGTTATTTTACTGAATAAATGAAATGCCGTTGTGATGTACAGCACACTCAAACTACCTCTGGGCTTATTAAGCTCTATACATGAATGCTGAAAGAAGCAAGGCATGAATCTACAATAATATGATTTGAAATAATTTATTTTGTATTGTTACACTGGTTAGTATGAGTACATTGTACTCAGACACAAGGTTAGACCAATTTTAGATAACAATAATTGATGATTTAACAGATATAAGCTTTAAAAAAAATCTATAAAGCCGACAAGAACAGCGCGACCGACATTCACAAAACACGTACAATCTCAGAACAAATGAGATCAATATAACACCAGAACAAAACATAATCTGAGAGAAAGTATCTATAAGCTGCAAAAGGAAAGGCATAAAAAGGTCAATAAATTATTTAAATTACCCTTGCAGGCTCCTTCACTGTGATAAACTCTCATCTAGTGCATTGTACTTATAAAAGAAAAATATTTTATGAGAGAGGCAGGAAGTATGCAATTTGTTAGCAATCAGGTATGGTTATAAAAGTAGATGTGTTAACAAAGAGATCTTGTTTTTTGTTTGAGCCTTCACAGTTTCGGTACCAGTGAGGTTAAAGAAGTCCACACTTCAGAATGGTCCTAGAGCACTTTCGGGATCTAGGATTCAGCCATTTTGGGAAAGATAAATGTATTAGATATTTTGGAATCTAGGGAATCAAATTTACTTAGGGCCTTATTATAAGTATGCCCTTTTTGGAATGGGGACACCGTGTGGATGGACTCTCTAATTCCAGCAGGTGTCCCTGCACCATATTCCAATGATTATGGCGTTTCTCCTCAGAATGAGGAATAATTGCATTGTCCGGTAATATCAGTGTATGGGCCTATGGGTGACAGGGAAGCAGCTGGAGGAGGTGTGGAGGCTTTGGGGAGGATTCATCCTGCCCAGTAGAGCATAGTCTACTCTTCCTGTAATGTTTCAGGGGTTGAGAAGGTCGAGACTGTGCTACAGCCCCTGAATTGTAAATGAGTTTGACGTCTCGGCGCATAATTATCCATTCCAGAGTTTGTAGACCAGTAATTCTGGGCCCGGACACAGTTGGAATTCTGGTTTGATGACATTTATCTGGTGCTATCAGTGGGTAAGATTCTGCCTCTCATAATGAAAGTTTCAGTGTTTCACGCACATCTACCAGTAGTAATCATCTCTTGGAAAATGTGTCATTTAAATATAGCAAATGTGAGTGTATACTGTCACTCATATCAGTCCCGATTCAAAGACGGGACAAGCTGCAGATAACTGTGCAGAAGTGTCATGAACGTTAAAGGCTGTTACTGACCCACTGTGGCTGACTAGCAAGCACACACAGTTGAATATAAGCAAGAGGTCCCCTGTAAAGGATCCTGAAATCGCACTTAGAAAACACTACGCTGCAAAATAGCTCTGTAAGACAAACTGGGAAATAGTTCCTGACAGCAGAGAGGTCAGATGTGCTGTGAGACACAGTCAAATGTAGAAATCTGGTCCTAAAATCACATAGTGAGACAACGTGCTAACCAACACTGACCCTCTGTGTTGTTGCTTCCACAATAGTATGCCTGTTGTCCCAGTGGGACAAAGTTACAGACAGTACTCTTTAGTTTTCAGGAGAATTTTGAAGACATGTTGTTTTGGTTTGCATTAGACATTAATAGGCCAGAGCATATCTGGTGACTGTGGCACGATATACGTTTGATACCTTCAATGTCAAGTCAGCTTCTGAAATGAAGAAGAATTCCTTTTTAAAACCGTTTAAATATGCAGGTGGTACTACATAAAGCCAATTATTCAGGAAGACTTTGCAATGGATCTCCAGTGACCCAGTTCTCTAGATGGAAATGTGTTGGTGTGGTTCGTAATTTGAATAAGATTTGCAAAGCTTTCCATTGTGATACATACAATAGGTGTCTTCTGCTCCATGCTCGTCTCCAATTCCAAACACTTCCACACCTTAGGATGTAAAACTCAGATCACAACCTAGAAAGCCATTTCTCCTCACTCAGCTAGTATCAGTTCTCTAATTATTCCCAGCACTGTGGGTTAACTGGAAATGTTCCACAAGCAAGCAGCTCTTGTACTGAATTGACTTTCTCAACAGCACAAAGATTTTAGGAGTTCGTTTCCCAGTAAGCAAAGTAGACCATTCACAGCAGATTTAGGGCTTTACCATCATTGCAGGCTACACCAAGTGTTTTTGCACTAGATTAGTTCTTTTTAGCAGGTCAGAGCCATGGAAGTTGCCCTTTTGTGTACAGTTAACCCCTTCGCTGTGGGGTGTTTTCACCTGCTGTGCGTGGGGGGAGGGGGGCCGCGTGCGGCGCCGCTGCACTCATGACGAGCGGAGCTCGTCATGACCACTCCCGTTTTGGAACGTTCAGCACAACAGGGAAATTATCCCCACGTGTGAACGTTCCAACGGTCATGACGAGCTCAGCTTGTCATGAGCACAGCTCAACCGTGCCTCATGACGAGCTGAGCTCGTCATGAGCATGGAAAGTGTTAAACTAGAGAAGTGAGATGGGGATTTTGTAGTAACCCCTGGAATGCAATACATAGGGCTATTATACAGTTTCTTCCATGTGTTTCCAAGCTATACTGATACGTTTCCTACAGTATGATGAAGTTCATGTTTTAGAAGAGTAGCAACTCCTCTGACAGAGAAATACAAGCGCTCTCTCTAAAGCAGAGCTTTCCAAACTGGGTGTCCCGACACAGTACTGTGTCGCCTGCAAGTGGTGGGTGTGTCACAGGATGAGGCACTTAGCACATAACTGCTAATTAGGAGGCATTCCTTTGAAAGAGTGTCTCGGAGTCAGCCATAGCAGCACAGACTCCGAGACACTCTGCTCTAGGGGGGTGGGGGGGCTGGGAGATTCACAACAAAGCCCAATTAACAAGTAAATGGTCCTTAAAAGACCTGCGTAGTACTCGTTGTGCAGCTGTGTGTGCCCGGGAAGCTGGGGTGAGGTGCCAGAGGGTGACAGGCAGAGGGAGGGAGATAGTGAGATAGAGGGAGGAAGACAGGGAGAGAGAGGGAAACAGAGAGAGGGAGACAGAGGGACGGATACAGAGGGATTGAGACAGTGAAGGATACAGAGGCAGACAGACGGAGGGATGGGGAGGGAGACAGACAGAGGGAGACAGACAGAGGGAGGGAGACCGACAAGAGACAGACGGAGGGAGGGAGACAGAGGGGGAGAGAGAGGGAGGGAGACAGGGAGAAAGAGAGAGGGAGAGAGGTAGAGAAAGGGAGAGAGGGAGGGAGACTGCGAGAGACGGAGAGAGAGGGAGGCAGACAGACAGAGATGCAGACAGAGGCAGAGACAGGGGCAGACAGACAGAGGCAGAGACAGACGGAGAGGGAGACAGAGGGAGGGAGACAAGGACAGAGACAGACAGATCAAGGCAGAGATTGAGACAGACAGGGAGGCAGAGAGGGAGAGGGAGACAGAGGGAGTGAGAGAGAGGGAGACAAAGGGAGGGAGACAGAGGGAGGGAGACAGAGGGAGGAGAGGGAGAAAGACAGGGAGGGAGGCAGAGGGAGACAGTCTGGGGAGGCAGAGGGAGAGAGACAGTCTGGGGGAGGCAAAGGGAGACAGTCTGGGGGAGGCAGAGGGAGGGAGGCAGAGGGAGACAGTCAGGGGGAGGCAGAGGAGGACAGTCGTCAGGGGGAGGCAGAGGGAAGGAGAGGGAGACAGTCAGGGGGAGGCAGAGGAAAGGAGAGGGAGACAGGGGGCGGCAGAGGGAAGAAGATGGAGACAGTCAGGGGGAGGCAGAGGGAGACTGGGGAGGCAGAGGGAGAAAGTCAGGGGGCGGCTGAGGGAAGGAGAGGGAGACAGTCAGAGGGAGACAGTCAGAGGGAAGGAGAGGGAGACAGTCAAGGGGAGGCAGAGGGAGACAGTCAGGGGGAAGGAGAGGGAGACAGTCAGGGGGAGGCAGAGGGAGACAGGGGGAGGCAGAGGGAGACAGGGGGAGGCAGAGGGAGACAGTAAGGGGGAGGCAGAGGGAAGGAGAGGGAGACAGTCAGGGGGAGGCAGAGAGAAGGAGAGGGAGACGGACGGGGGAGGCAGAGGGTGGGAGGCAGAGGGTGGGAGACAGAGGGTGGGAGACAGAGGGAGGGAGACAGAGGAAGCCAGACAGATAGAGGGAGACAGAGAGACAGAGGGAGAGAGAGGGAGGGAGACAGAGAGAGAGAGGTATAGAAAGGGAGAGAGAGAGGGAGGGAGACTGCGAGTGAAAAAGGAGGGAGACAGAGAGAGGAAGGGAAGGAGACAGAGGGAGGGAGACAAAGACAGACAGAGATGCAGATGGACGGGGACAGACAGAGACAAATAGAGGCAGAGACAGGGGCAGTCAGACCGAGGCAGAGACAGACCGAGACGGAGAGGGAGACAGAGGGAGGGAGACACAGACACAGATAGAGGCAGGGACAGACAGGCAGAGACTGAAACAGACAGGGAGGCAGAGAGGGAGACTGAGTGAGTGAGAGAGAGGGAGACAGAGAGACAGAGACAGAGAGACAGAGAGAGGGAGACAGAGAGAGGGAGACTGAGAGAGAGGGAGACTGAGAGAGATTGAGACTGAGAGAGGGGGAGACAGAGGGAAGGAGAGGGAGACAGACAGACAGGGAGGGAGGAAGACAGTCTGGGGGAGGCAGAGGGAGGGAGGTAGAGGGAGACAGTCTGGAGGCGCCAGAGGGAGGGAGACAGTCTGGGGGAGGCAGAGGGAGGGAGGCAGAGGGAGACAGTCTGAGGGAGGCAGAGGAAGACAGTCAGGGGGAAGTAGAGGGAAGGAGAGGGAGACAGGGGGAGGCAGAGGGAAGGAGAGGGAGACAGTCAGGGGGAGGCAGAGGGAGACAGTCAGGGGAGGCAGAGGGAGACAGTCAGATGGAGGCAGAGGGAGACAGTCAGGGGGAGGCAGAGGGAAGGAGAGGGAGACAGTCAGGGGGAGGCAGAGGGAAGGAGAGGGAGACAGTCAGGGGGAGGCAGAGGGAAGGAGAGGGAGACAGAGGGTGGGAGACAGAGGGTGGGAGACAGAGGGTGGGAGACAGACAGACAGGGTGGGAGACAGACAGAGGGTGGGAGACAGTCAGAGGGTGGGAGACAGACAGAGGGTGGGAGACAGACAGACAGAGGGAGACAGACAGACAGAGAGAGACAGAGGTAGAGAGAGAGTGATAGAGAGGGAGGGAGACAGAGGTAGAGAGAGAGAGATAGAGAGGGAGGGAGACAGAGGTAGAGAGAGAGAGAGATAGAGAGGGAGGGAGACTGCGAGAGAGGGAGGGAGACACGGACAGACAGAGATGCAGACAGACAGGGAGGCAGAGAGGGAGACAGAGGGAGTGAGAGAGAGGGAGACCGAGAGACAGAGAGAGGGAGACTGAGGGAGAGGGAGACTGAGAGAGAGGGAGACTGAGAGAGGGAGGCAGAGAGAGGGAGGCAGAGAGAGGCAGGGGAGGGAGACAGAGGGAGGGAGACAGAGGGAGGGAGACAGACAGAGAGACAGAGGGAGGTAGACAGACAGAGAGAGGGAGACCGACAGACAGAGACAGAGGGAGACCGACAGACAGAGACAGACAGAGGGAGACCGACACAGAGAAAGACAGACCGAGACAGACAGAGGGAGAGAGAGTGAGGGAGACAGAGGGAGAGAGAGGGAGAGGGAGAGGGAGAGGGAGGGAGACATAGGGAGAGAGAGGGTGAGGGAGACAGTTACGGGGAGAGAGGGAGGGAGACAGACGGAGTGAGTGAGAACCCCTCCTCCCCCCAGAACCCCCCTTAGGTAGTTTGGGCTCGCTACGCTACGTTCGCTCGCTGTAGTGCCTTAATGTGTCCCAAAATGATGCATCTCCAAAAAGTGTGCCCCCAACATAAAAAGTTTGGAAAGCTGTGCTCTAAAGCATGAACTCATCTATCACGTCTTGTAGAGTAACCTAACCAGCACTCCTCGCATCCCAGAGAAAACAAAAGGTTAAAACATCCACTGAAAATGGTAGTCAATGAGGTGGAAAGCTACATCACTGAAACCAACCTGAGCAAATACCCCACCAATAGTTTCATGGCACATGTACGCTTCTCTCTAACAGCTATAGCCTTTTATACTGTCATTGTATGTCCGGGACTCGCAGAAAATATAGCCTGGCTACTACCTTAATGTAAATGGATTCACATTTAGCCCAGGTGATGCAAACTCTCTCTGCAAATCCATTTTCTGTTTTCAGCGAGTTAGGTAAAAATACCTACTTTCTGAAACAAATTATTTTAATCACTGCCATCTAACCTGCGTATCACAGTGCTGTATTATGGGTGAACAGAGTTGCAGGCTCAAAGCCTGCTTAACACTACTCTTCGTAGAGAGATATACTTCCAGGGCCTCATTTATGAGAAATGACGCATCGCTGCATGAAAGCAGCGATGCGTCACTTCTCAGTGCGCACTCCTTGCGACATACCTGATTCGTCATATTTACTGTATGACGCATCATGTCGCAAAGAGTTACAGATACATCAGTATTTCTGACGTATCTGTATGGCGCAAAAGTGATGCATTGCTGGAGTGTGTCACAAAAGTGACGCAACCCCAGCAATGTGTCCTTTCACATGAGGCAAGCCCCATGTGAAAGGGCTTGCGTCAGTCTTACACCTGCTGTGAGGCAGGCTTAAGATTTTGACGCATTTGAGTCCCAGAAGTGGCGCAGTGAAATCTGGTAGATTTCACTGCGTCACTTCTATGACCCTTTCTTGCGTGGGAACACCCCCCTTCATACATTATACCTGGCGTAGGTATAATGTAGCGCAGGGGTTTAAAAAGTGACGCATCTATCTAGATGCGTCACTTTGTAAATGTGGTGCAACAAGGCGCATTTTTTACACTGCTGGTGCGTCACAAAAAGTGACGCACCAGTGGTGCAAAAGTGACGCAAGGGCTCATAAATGAGCCCCCCAGACTTTGCCCCTTAACATCACACTTCACAAACCAACAATTGAAGCATATGGGTAACAGTGCAGGGCTACTTTCCTGTACTTGTATAATTACCTGTACACATGTGAAACGGGATAAAAGGCATTCATTTTTATTTCATCTACGTTACATAACATACCCAAATGTAGAAAGACAATTAGTGTATATAATATGTAGATACTCACAATAGCAAATTTCACAAAAAGGTAAATTACTGGTGTATCATATTTAACTGCTATGAGGTGCATTACCCAATAATATTGATGAACGATCTCAGTTGAATAAATATTGGCCAAATGACTATGGGCCAGATGTAGGTCGGCAAATACCGGTCGGTAACGGCCGATTTCGGCAAATACCGACCGGTATTTGCTAATGGAGATGTAGGGGCCTTAAAATATACAGAATCGGTATATTTACTGATTCGGTAAATTTCCCAATTCTGTAAAATACCGAATCGGTAAATGTACCGAATCGGTAAATCCAGATGCAGGTGGCACTGAAAACAGTGCCACAGGCCATTACCGATTTGTTATTTACCATGTAATTCTATTGCATGGTAAATAACGAATACCTGTGTACATGCACATCTGTGCATTTAAACCTGTGCCATGTGGCACACATACATGCCCTAAGGGCATGTATGTGTGTCACGTGGCATACAAGCCAAAATCAGGGGTGCAACAGGGTGTCAAAGTGACACCCTGTCACCCTTGCAAAATCGGTCATTTTACAGAATCGGTATTTACCGATTCGGTAATTGACATTGATTCCTATGGGCCTGTAGGCCCATAGGAATCAATGGCAATTACCGAATCGGTAAATACCGATTCGGTAATTACCGAATTTTTACCTACATCTGATTTACCGAATCTAGAATACCGAATCGGTAAAATTCGGTATTCTAGAGTCGGTAAATCAGATTTACCTACATCTGGGCCTATATGGCTAATATGATGAAATATAATACAATGTTGCCTTCTTATCACAAGTCACTTTATTAAGTTGTAACTTAACTTTTCATACAGGAGTATGACCACACCCCTAGCTATACATACATAGGGTACTGTTGTAGTTAAAAACTAATCATACACTTCTATTATAACCATTACATTTATAGCTTAGTGGCAAATTTGCTTTGATAAGAATTTAATTTGCTAAGGGGTGATTTTACTTTGTACACATTCATTCCAAATCCTTTCCGTCCTCAATTCCTTCCAGTTCTTGATTTCGTTTAATCACATTTACATTGTCAGGTCAATTTCTGGTTTCTGTGCCCTACTATCTATACGGAAATGTCTTGTTATCTCAGCATACTTCAGTAATTTAACCTTTGTAAAGAGGCTTAACATGTAGCAAGATTACAAAGTCAAAGAGATCCCACATAATTCACAAGATACATTTAACATAAAATGACTGGTTTGGTGAATCAGGTGATTTTGGTACACTCATACAATTTGCAGGATCACTTCAAGGATTCAAGCTTTGAACCATAAAATATTCACGCAACTCAGTTGCAAGGAAAGAAATAGGCTAAGGAGAACAACAGTGTGGGGAAAGACAGGTTAAGGAATGACACTGAAAAAAGGGATGAGTAATATTTTAAGGGACAGTCAGAGAATACCACATTAACGCGGCATGGTGTTTCAATGTTCCGGCTGCATACATCATTTTGTAACCTGAAGTAATCATGGGTTCATCTTTTCAATAGTCTGGTAGTTTAAGGGACCAGCTGCAAAGACCTATATGTAACTAGAACATTCAAGTTGCATCACATGATATGAGTAGCCTATCTGGTCCTTGTTTGATTTTTGTGTTCCTTGTTTATCATTAGAAATACAGGACTTCATGAACAAAAATAACAAACACAAAATTATGACTGACATAAGACTACCTTTCCTCTATTGCTTGACCTTCTAATTGTGAACTCCAAAGGTAAGAAGATGGCTTAAGACATGGGTAGTAGAGAGTGGTGTGCATCCTGAAGGCTATAGATGCAAATGTAAGGGCACAGGCACACGGAGGTGAGTGTCTTCTGACAGTATTCATTTGATTAATTCACCTGAAACTGATTCCGTGGATTCCTTGCAAGTCACCAAAACAGAACCAAACAGAAATAATTGATCCTTTAATTCTTCTGAACTATTAAGTTGGGCAGCATTTCATTATTTAATTTAACTAGCCAAGGGGTCATATTTCCATTCTAAGTAGTTCCATTTTTTAGATATAGTTTCATTTTTTGAGTATTTTGGAACTCATTGAGTTTTTGTGAAAATAGTTTCAAAGACACGTTTCATAATACAAAAATATTTATGTACGTAAACTGAGAAAATCATGAACATTCTGGTAGTTAGAATTTTGTGTGAACTCAATTGTCTAGACCTATGTGAATTTAATGAAGAATATATAATTTTACAACTTTGAGTAACAGAGTCTAATGTGGTTGCCTATATGTGAATAATGGAATCCTACACTGTATGTAGGGTTTCTGAAACCATTGTTATATTCAACAGTTATCTTTCACCTTTAAAGAAAAGACCAGGTTTTTGGGGTCATTCGGGGGAGCTGTAATGAACGAGGTTGCTCCTCAGGGTGCCATATACATCCAAACTCCCTAAGAGTGACCTGTAGAAAGGACATATTTCTCAATCTCTACCATGGGTAAATTGTTCTAGCAACACCAGAACCACCACAACTCAAACATACTAACCTTTCCAGGATCCCATTCTTGGGTTTTTGTCTGAAGCTTTGAAAGTTCATATGTTGATTCAAATGTTTCTACATCTGGTTTAGGAAATCCAGGTAGAACATTATGCAATTGAACACCAAAGAGCTCTAGCCAGCTTCCAATATCTGGAAATAAAAGAACAAGAAAAAAGTGTATAACATAAATAATTAAAAAGTGTGATTTACCATATGAAAATGTTTTCAACTTTTTTTTACCTGGAGGAGGTTAAAAGCCTTTTGAGCATATTAAAGGCCTTTTTAATAATATTTGTTGTGAAAAGTGCCTCAAAATGATTTTAGTTGGATATTTGCAAATAGTCACTTGCTAACAAGGGTCAATATAATAGCATACACAATCTACATGTGAAATTTACAGATTTATATGCTTTTCATTTTGCATAAAAACACACAATAGTCATCATATTTGTAATGCCTGTCTGATGTGGCGGAACATCTCTGCATGAGAAACCTAACGAGGGCTGACTAAGCAATGTAATGCTACATATGGTCGTATTACTTGTGGTACCCACTTGGAGCATTAACTAGAGCCAAGATACTGCTCTAGGCCATCTCATGTAGCCCAGTAACACCAAACCTGATAGTTCCAGTCCAGGAGACAACACGCCCAGTTTCACCAGGTGTAGATATGCACCTAATGAAACTACTGTAGGGATATAGGCCAGTACTACAGGTAGGAGCACACACTGGCACCTCTGTCCTACTACTACAGCACCATAGGAGTTGCAGCCAAACGTTTCCCCTGGCCTATCTCATCCGTAACCAGGCCTACCCTGACCCCCGGAAGTCACAGAAGAAATAGAGTAAAAAGACTGTGTTATTCCTGGGATTGGCTGGCTATTCCCCATTCCATGGATCCATGGAGAAAACTGTATGATCTATTTGGTGGACTGATACACCAAGAACTGTAGACTCTGCCCCCTCCTTCTACCTGAATCCAACAACCTCATAATGAGGGAGAGGCTCTTAGTCCGAATGTTATGCTCCCCTCTTGCACAATGATAGGTTCATCTTCAAAGATTACAAAGTCATATATTTTTGTTAAAGTTATGGGAAAGATGGAGCTGCAGGTAAGATAAAGCGTTTTGAAGTGCCAATGCCTTCAGTGTGTGGAAGTTGTGCTTTTAATAGATTTTATGGTAGTTGTTTTCAATTGCTTTAATGAAAAAATATAATTCTGATGTTCCCTCCATTGTTTGCACTCTGCAAGAAATGAGCCATCAAGTGAAATCTGTGAACAATGATCCCTTCTGGAAGCTGGAGTCCACAAAAGAAACAGTCACCCTGAGTTTACGCAATTGTACAAAGACAACAAAAACTATTATCTGAATTTCCATAATGGGACAATTTATATTATAATTTGCTTTGAAGTCACAATTTTTATGACCAAACTTAAATGGTTTTCCTGTTTTTAAGTGACTAACTGAGAAAACCTCTTATAAAGAACATGAACACTCTCGAAGATTAAACTTGCTGAACTACCTATGGGTACAATCAGACCTCTGTAAATGTGACAGACATACAAACAGAAAAGTCGACAAGAGTTACATTACACATGAACAATCCACCAGAAAATAACAAAGTACCATCAACACAGTCACCAATCCAACCAGTCATTAAAAAACAGCAGGCCCACACGTGCCGCACCTTGTAAGGTCCACCAGTACACAATCCTAATAACTTCCACCATTAATCAAACTAAACCACTGAGTAAGACTTTATTGCTTGATTTAAAAAAAACTTTGCAAGTTACAAAATATAAAATATTTAAAAGAATACATATAAAAGAGAATGTAAGTTCCAGTCCAGTGTAGATAAAAATGGCTCAATCAAACTAAACCAGAACTGATATAGGGAGTACAGTGCACTGCTAACAGAATAGCAAATGTAATTGTAACAGGGCAGAACACAATTACACCGTGTGCCCACATATCCAACCCAGCAGCCATCCACACATGATAAAAAATGAAGTATAAACAAATACAGCTACAAATCACAACCCATACATGATTGAATGGTGAAACTGTGATAAGGGTGATGCATCACAGCACACACTTTATGTAATATACAAGGATTCATTTCAATGTGTTTTTCTGCAATTAAGGGTTTAGCATTTTTTGTGTCACACGTGTTGTTAGTAGATTGCAGTGGCCAATTTCTTGGATGGGCAAGATTGTGAAATATGTTGATAATTACCTGACATGGGGGCAGATCACAAAGCATTTTGATTGATGCTATTTCTTATCCTTGGTTGAAAGTAAGTCAGTAGTTTGTGCATATCAAGAAAGCATATTTGTTGCGGGGGTAATGTGTGACAAAGAATATTTATGCATATTGTGGTGGCGATCTGTTCTTCAGTTATTTATACTGTTCTGTTTTTGTGCTGCCTTATAGAATTCTGGTATTCTTCTGTTGTATGGTAGTTGTTGTGTTCTGATTAGACTGCTTTTCACTTTGTGCCCTGTTATGTTTTGTTTGAATGTTATTTAGCTTTGTGCAGTGTTATGGGATTGTGTTGTGATGTGTTCTATAATTTCTATGGGATGCCAACAAATGCTGACACATTTCCAGCCAAAAGCAATACATTTCTTTAAGGTTCCACTGACAAATAACCATTTACTAATATCTAAGGTGTTTAAGACATCAGTAGACCAAAAACTGCAGAAGGGACCCGAATTAACTTAGTACTGTACGCTCAGTTCTTACTTTAGGTAATATGGCTACAATGTTACTCTGGTGTAATCAATCTTTGCTGGCTTAATTATTGAATGTGTAAATTACTTGTTGGAGTCAAACTCAAATATTTTCATAACTTTTTTTCGTATAAGTCCTTAGAGGGTTAGCTAATTGACCAAATTAATCGCATGGATCTATAGGTAATTTCTTTAACACATGGAAATGATAAGAAATACAGAGGGCGAGAGAAAGAAACAAAGAAATGAAGGGGATAGGTATATGTAGGGGCAGAAAGAAGGATTTTGCTTTATAGTCTAAAGCCTTATATTGAGTCATTGACTTCGGGGAAGCTAATGTTCTGCATTATGCTAGTATAGTCTGTTTGAAATGGGAGATGAAGAGGTCCGAGGCAGAGAGCAAGAGTGGGAGAAAAAAAGGAGACTGAGTGCGACAAAGAGAGAAAAATAGAAGGAGAGACAGAGAAAGCGAGTGAATGAGAGAGAGTGCCAGAGTTAAGGGGCTGTTGGAGGTTCCATTGGGTAAAATTAGATAAAAGCAGGGTCCATTTGGGGGGGTGAGACAAGGATGTGTCCTGGCTCCCACCCTGTTTTTCTTACTTATGAATGGCGTAGTTGGAGTCCTAAACAAATGCCAGCATGACGCCCCCAAGATAGCTGGTGTACACCTTCTAGTTCTGGTATTTGCAGACGGCGTGCTGCTGCTATCTCGCACAACTATGGGGTTCTAGGAATTGCTGCACCAATTTGCGGGCTTTAGCAGGGATCGTAGATTAACGTAAGCAAATCCAAATACATGGCTATCAGTCAACATTGCACCTTCGGAAACAAGATGGTTGTGGAGTGCTCCTGTATTGACCAGGACAGGAGCTTTGATTACTTGAGGGTGGGGCTCAATGGTAATCTTTCCTGGGATCTCCTGCTAGCTAAAAGTAATTCCTTACTAACACACATAGCAGCTGCTATCATTAGGAGATATAAAGCTTTGACTGCCAGGGTTGTGTTGCCAGCACTAAAAGTATATAGAGCTGCGGCTGGGGGTGGCGCTTTGTATGAGGCAGACGTTTGGGGGCTAGGCAACACTTTGCATTTAATTGCAGCAGAAAATAAAATCATAAGATCACTTCTGGGGGTCCCTACCAGCACCCCACTTATACCCTTGAGATGAGATTGAAGCATAAAGAGGGTCAATCAAATTGCTCACTTAAAAACCTTGACCCACTGGTTAAGAATATGGACTGTCAATGAGATATCCCCATACAGAGCTGCATTACAGGAGCTGCTGCTATTAGATAAGTGCTACACTACCCCATGGATTAAAGATATAAAAACTTTATGCAGCGAGCCTAAGCTTGGGGGTGTATGGGATAACCTGAGTAACTTGAGGACCAACATGGTCAAAGATGGTAAAGTTATTTACTGGGAGAAGGTTCTGTAAAAGATGTAGTGCGAGGTGATGCCAGAGGGCCTGACGGACAAATTCTTAAGCCACAAACTCTCTTTGTCCTTTGAGTCATTCCTGGATAGAATTATTCCCTATGAGTCTGAATCGCTGTATATTCGTTTCCGGGTGGGAACATTGTCACTTAGGGTCTTATGAAGAGGAACAGAACCGTATATGTCCATTCTGTCCTAACACGTCAGAATTTGAGGTGCACTTCCTATTATTACTAGAAATGCAACACACCAAGATCCAGGTGGATTCTGCCTCTTTGCCACAAATTAGGTGCAAGGCAGTGCTGGGGAGTGTAACATTTATTAAAATGTGACACCTCTGAACCCATTGTATTTACACTCGCAAGATTCCTAAATTGGGCTGGTTCCTCAGAGGGGCCATCTTGCCCATAGGACAGAATAGGAAGGCTGTTTAATATGTTTTCCAGCCTATCTTCCCAAAGGCTTAAGATTGAAAGGTGAAGTTCAGTATGCCTGAACTCACATTGCAATAACACACAGTGTAATAACACATCTTTGTTAATGTAGGCGGTTTTTGCATTGTGTGTTCAGAAGCCACTTTTTTAGAAGTGGCTGAGTTTTATTCTCTGACATTTCTGTGTGTCTCTGCCTGGCTGTGGATTGACTGTCTGGATTCGAAAGCAATAGGTTCTGGGGAATGTCTTGACCCAGGGGAGGAGGTGAGACAGCAACAGGCTGACATGCATCTGGAGAGTAGGGGGAGAAGAAGCCCCTAGAGGTGAAGGGGCCTGGGTTGCTGCTATAAAACAATTCTCCCATCTCCTGCTGAGTGATTGAGAATCCAGACCCCCACTAATCAAAGGAAGAAAGGTGTCACTGGTAGGGTGGCACCCAGAACTGGTTTGAACAGGGGCCAGTCCCCCCCGAAACACAAAAACTTCAAAGCCATTGAGGGGAATAACTATGAGTGCTGAAGCCCCTGAACTTTGGAGAAGGGCTTGATCAAGTGTGAACAAGCCTGGAGCTACTTCGTGGTCAAGAGGACCTTTGCCAAGGAAGAAACAATTGAAAAGACTGAAGGATAGGACTGACCCTTGCCTGTTCTGGGGCTGGCCTGCAGTTTGCTGTTTTAGCCAAGGAAAGGTTAAAAGGACTTTGCTATGTGTTGTGTCCCCCTGCTTGAAGGACCTTGATGTGTGCTGTGTCCTGAAGTAACTTATCCAAAAGGGCCTGAGGTGAGCTGGCTCCCTGAAACACCGGAACATAAAAGTTTACATGAGAGTCTCAGCGGCACTGTGTGTGCATGCTTGTTGCAGCCTGAGACCCTTTTAAGGCATGCCCTGTGATTGTGGGCACCTGGAGTCCAAGCAAGGATCAGCGACGAAGTGTGCGTGTGCTTTGTGCAGCCTGAACCCCTTTGTGAGGAATGTCCAGTGATCGTGTGTACCGGAATCCAAGTGAGTATCATTAACGCTGTGTGCGTGTGTGTTGTGCACAGTGAGACCTTCATGAGGATTTGCCTTGTTATCGTGTGCACTGGAGTAAAGTGAGTCTCAGCGACACTGTGCGTGTGATCTTCGTGCAGCCTGAGACCCGTGTGTGGAGTGCCCAGTGATCGTGCACCCAAAGCATAAGGAAGACCCAGCAATGCTGTGTGCGTGTGCTTTGTGGCAGACTGATATCTTCGTAACTGAAGCGGCCCAGACCGGCAGACCCTGGAGGAGCTGAGTTGCCAGCCCGAGCCACCATTGCCAATTCACAAAGCTGCTTTGGAGGCCCAGCCACTGGACAAGGAGAGGAGAGTGGGCTTGTGCCCCCCAGGTAACGTGTGCCGACTCCTGGGGTGGGGCGCTGATTCGGAGGGAGATTCTCTAGGCCTCTCTCCAGTGTTGGCAGCGCGAGCCTATGCTTTAGCTCATATCAAACCCATATTGCCAACGGAGTGACAGTACAGGGGCCGGAGTGTGAAGCTGCACTTTTTGATTACATTGTACCAAGTTGGGGGCATCTGTGAGAGGCTGACTGGAAGGAGAGGCGGAGAGACCATCTAAGGCCCAGTGATTGGGGTCTGAGTGTATTGCACATTATTCCATTTCTGCAGAACGGAGTACCTGACTGTCGTATTACACATTGCATCATTTCTGCATAACGTAGTACCCGATTAGAGTATTACTCATTGCATTATTCCTGCATAACAAAATACCTGATTAGTGTATTACGCATGGCATTTTATCTGCAAAACAAACTACCTGATTGTCGTATGACACATTAAATTGTTTCTGCAGAACGAATTACCTGATTAGCGTATTGCACATTGCATTATTCCTGTATATCGAATTACCTGATTAGTGTATTACGCATTGCCTTATTTTTACATAACAACATATCTGGTGGTTGTATTACGCGCTGCATTATTTTACCTTGCAAAGTTCCTGATTGTTGCGTTACGCATTGCATTCTTTTCATTGCAGAGTGTCTGATTGCTGCGTTATGTATTATAGTATTTTTACATTGCAAAAGTGCCCGATTCTAGCATTACGAACTGTATGACATGATTTTAGGAGTTCAGAAGTGCTCATTAATATCGCCAGAACTTACAAGGGCTGGCTGGCCTAACAACCGGCCAGGAGAAATATTACACAACCTCATATGTTGGATTTATATTGTGAAATCTTATCGTATATCTTTTTACATAAAGTTTATACTCATTTTTATTCAACTATTGTGAGCGTGGTTGCAAATACTTTGCAAATATGCCTTGAAGATAAGCCTGGCTGCTCGTGCCAAGCTACCAAGGGGGCTATCTAAAAAGGTGACCTTCCTTTCCCTGACATTGGAACGCGTCCCTTCTTGGCCAAAGGTACCTACCTCAGCCAACCAGGGATCCTGGGTCTAACAGTAGGATGTAGGGAAGAAGGAAGCCAAGGTTTATTAATTACTTTTATTGCCACTTCAGATGCTGTATCCTTTTTATTTCAATGTTCTTCAAGGCAGAACACACTCTGGCCATACTTGTGGCCATTTTATTGGGTAAGCGAATGCAGATTGCTGTCATGATTTCATTAACATGAGTGACCATTACCTGACTTCCTGTTTAGGTATCTGGAGTATTTCAGAAATCTTCTTTAAAGCCTGGGTGCTGATTAATGCTGTGGGTCTTGTTAGATTGGTTCTTCCTGTATTGACTTTAATTCACCTGTGTAATGTGGTACAATGCCCTACATAGGAAAGCCCATGCTCTACAGGTAAGAAATGTTTGGTTCAGTATTTCTAGCTCTTGAAAGCCAAAAGAAAGAAACTACCTGCAAGAAGGGCTACTGGACCTGTAACAATCATGTGCGCGAGTTTGTCAGCACTTTCTAGGTTACAATACATCTAGAAGCCACACTATGTTTCAGGTTCACTATCGAACTATTGAATATGTTCAGTTATTAATCTTCTCCCACACTTGCTTTGTCAGCACAATCGTAAGTGTTACTTATTGAGGAGGTAGATCTATGGTTTATTTTTTAGTTGAAACTGAAACTAAGTATGAATGCAGATTTTACATCTAAATATTCTTTTACTAATTGGCTTGATAACTTGCATCTGTAGTTGATGCCACAAGAGGAGGAAAGACAGCTAGCCTATTCAATGATTTTTCCACGCAGACTAAGGGCCTAATTACAACTTTGGCAGCGTGGGAGTGGTCCACCATACTGCCAAACTAGTCTGCACACTACCTGCCAGATTAAGAGTCCATTCGTGGTATGGCAGGCAGTCTCACTGTGGTGCCTGATAAAAAGGCAAAGCAACGGCCAAAGCATTATCTTGCATGGCATGGACTGTGTAGTCCATGCTATGCAGGAACTGGGGGTGCATGCAGACTGGGTGACACACCATGTGCACCCCTGCATGCATCCCCTGGCCCAGAGGCAACAGGGGGACCTGTCAGGCCCCCTTAGGTTCCTCACCACCACCCTTTTCATGGCAGGTTCAATGCCATGAAAACTGTTGAGGTGAGGAAACTCGTACAAAATGCTTGGAGGCGCTGCAGCTGTACCACCAGCATATTGCGGCCTCAGACTGCCTCGCCATCCCCCGAGGGATCACAGATCCCCTGCGGTTGCGGCGATCCAATGTCGATCTAATCGCCAAACTCTTAATAGGGCGGTCGGACCGCCAGTGCGGTGGTTGCCGCACCACCATTGTGGACCGCCAAACTTACAATCAGGGCCTAGGTCAGAATGTAGCCAACTCCATCATGCAGATCCTCCATTTGAAGGTTGCAAAAGAAACTGCCTGGGTAAGACTACCCCAGGAGTTTAGTTGGCTAACTATTTACAATTTTGGGATGCATCCGTTTTTACAAGATTACCACATTAATATACGTTTATATTTGTATTTATTCTTAGCCTTCACATATCTGTATTTTAATAACCCCCCAAGCTCTCTTGAGAGCACACTTGGCAATATAGGTTATTGTGTTAAGTACTAGATGATGAGGTATGTGCAGAACCTGCTGCTCGTATATGTTGATCCTGACTAGCAAGCCCAAGCATTTCTCCTTCGAATTAGAAACATTGCATACCACAGAGTTAAGTCATAGGAAAACCTTCTGAATACGGGTCTACAACTATAACCCCCCTGGAGCACCATGCACAGTGTGAAAACAGTTATTTATTAACCCATATTTATTTGAGCTTCAGCCACAACCCAAGCACTGCACTAACCGGAAGGGGCTCAGAAACAGCTATGAGATTAGGTGATCTACACTCCGTTCAATTCCACAAGAGATGAACAGTGGAACGGAAAATTCTTACCCTCACCACACATTTACATTCATCTGAATATAGATTAAGAGTAATTTAGTATTATGTTTTGAGACATAGGATAGATTAAAATCCTCCTCATAATGTCTGCTGTACAAAATGTAGGACAGAGGGAAGTTACATTTTCAGTTATATAGCACATTTAATAAATACACGAGCACCAATACTGGAGGTAGGCATACCACAGGAGTGCACTAAAGATATATATGTTATACAAATCAACACAGGTGACATTTTCACAAATTATTGTTTAAACTACATAATTTTACCTGTAGTGTACTGAGACACATCTTGGATTCTGCCAACTGGATAGTTGTTTTCAAATGAGTAGATATTAAAAGGTTTGGGATTGGAGTTCAGTTTGTCCCATATGTGATGATTTGGTGTTGCCCACCGCCCAGCAACAACATCATAATCCCTCTGACCTAGATGAACCAATTTAGTTAATGAATCATACAGTCCTCCAAAAAAGCCTATGATGACCTGAAAATCTGGGTTTGTGTCCTGATAGATATCTCCATAAGGTGTGTAGAGAATTTCTTTAATCACTTGGCCCCGGCTACTAAACACAGCAAGTGGGGTTCCTGTATTGTCACAAGCAACATAATATTCTTCTAAATTGCTCAGTTCCATGGCAATAAGGTGTCCTTGAAGATCATAATACAATGATGTTATTTCTGAGCTTGTGTGATTGTACAAATGAGTAACACGAATTGGGTTAGCAAGATCAGCATAAAAGAATTGCAAGTGTGATCCTTGATTTGACTTGCTTGAAACTCGCCGTCCAAGGCCATCATAACGGTACTGTACAGTCCAACCCAAAATTTTGTTGTAGGCTCTGTTAAGAAGCCCATTTGAGTTATACTCAAAAATGTCATTGCCTCTTTGCCTTAGAAATCCATCCTCATCCATCTTATACTGAATTTCACCAAGTCTAGTGATGCGATCTGCAAGATCATATCTCAGAGGAGTCAATCGGGCACTATTTCCATGGCTGAGTAGGTTGATGTTTCCATTCAGGTCATAGCTATATCGCCACTGAGGTTTATCATTCACAGAAACTGCTTGCAGCTGGCCATCAGCATCATATTCATAAAAGTAACGTGTTATATTGGCCTCAACACCCACTCGTATGTCACATATTATCATTCGGCCCATGGCATCATATTGAATAGTCATCCAGTAGGCAATGGCTTTCAAGATTTCATACTGTACTTCAATAACCTGTCCATTGGAATTGAAGATTTTAGTGTGCTTCATCATTGTAGTTGTTATTACTTGATTTAAGTCAAAGTTGATCACACTAAATTTTCCAAACTGTTCTGTCCTTCCAGACACATCAACGTATCGATACAGGTCAATGGGAAGTGGGATTTCGTTTATCATAGCCTGCATGCTGGTGACCCGGAAATTGTTATAACTGTAGTCAAACCTTGCATTTACAAGGCCTTCTTCACTAAATCTGTAGATCTGGCGACCAACAAGAGGACCTGTTAAAAGCAAGTAACACATTCATAAATCTGATCATCGTAAATAAATGGCAAAACAATGTTAAGGCTGTTTCTTATGAAAAGCGAAATTTCTTGACTATGTTGCTAGACTTAACCATACATAGCTTGCCAACAAACTGAATAGGGGATATTACTATTTTTAAAAGCACCTCATGTATAGCAGTAGGAAACTATTAAATATAATAATTACTTGAATATATATTGCAAGGTTTCATGAGTGTGTTCAATAAATATTTCATTTCATCACTTCATTTCCCATTAGCCATTTCTACAGAAAGTGACATGCCTCCTTAACCTCAACCTACTTTAATCCATTCTTCAGAGTATCCTACAATCTGGACTTCCCCAGCAAAAGGTCAGACACAAACAGGGGCATCTATTATTTGGACCTTTAAGGACTAGTAAGGGGCTTGAGCTAGAAACGCAGGTCAACTTCACCCTACACATAAGATCTCACAATGTGCCTCACCTAGCATCCCAGAACTACCCATCCCTGCAATCACACCCAGGCATAGACCCCACAAACAGTCAAACATCCTCATAGCACCTAGACCCATCACACACATATTCTCAAAGCTATGAAACACAAGCTCTATCTTATGTTCGTCAATGCTCATTCTGCAGTACCTAATGCTACAGACATCTCAGCTGGCGTCAGAACCTCAGTGCACTCTTTATCACATACAAATGGCCACTACCACATCATTGATCCTTCTAGATGCCCTTGATCCATAAGGCTACAGCATTCAACGTGCAGACCATGTTCATAAGAGGGGAAGATGTCACAAGTCCTCCTAGTCCTGTACCAGAGGTAAGCAAGTGGCAATCAACTCACATGCCAGTGCCTTTTCCTCACAACACAATGTACCACCTTCTCTCTCATCTACAGGCCCCCTGAACAGAACTAGGCTCCATTGGCACATTTTCACACATCCTTACCACCCTATCTATCCAACCGCCAACCTCCAACCTCGGCAACTTCAAGGGGTAGGGTGGGGGTAGTAATGTATGGATTACGGAGTTTAACAGGTAAGTAGACATATAAATAAATAAATGAAACAAAGTCCGTTGTGTGCACTGCATCACCAAATGCAATGCAGTGCGTGCAACGAAACTCGTTTTATTTATTTATATTTTTACTTACCTGTTAAACTCCGTAATCCATACATTATTACCCCCAACCTTCAGATTCTTCAAACACTTCTACATAGACAGAATACATCTTAACCTTATCACTCTCCTTTGGCAGGTCCATCACTGACATCAACACCCTTCTAAATGACTTCAATGCACCCTTCCTAATGACTTCAATGCATTTATGGAAAACCAAGTTAACAACCATGCTCCAATTAAAACAACCTTGCCCAAGCTGAACTCTTCAGCCCTCCTGTTCTGCAAGGACCTAACTGACAAAACACTCCATCTGCAGATAGAGAAGAAAATGGAGGAGAAACAAAGCTGTAAGTGACCTAACAATACTGAAGTTCCTTCTTGTAATACTGAGGAAACTTGCCACATCAGTCAAAGTCAAGTTCGATACCAACTCCATCAATGGAGCTGCTATTAGAAGCCAAACACTCTTCAAAATAATCAATTACGGCATTCACCGCTTCCCTGGCACTCCTATCCCACACTCAATGAACAAGTTCAATGTCATCAATCATGTCTTCAGTGAAATAATACAGAAGCTCTGATAGCACATTGACAACACCAAACCTGGCTCTCCGTTGACACTCACTCCTCTGCTCGACACTACACAACAGTCATCCTTCAAACCCCTTGTCAACATTTTCACCTTCCTCAAAACCACCACTTATGAAGATGGTGGCAGCCAAGCCTTCGGGCTAACGATGAAGTGCAAAATGAAAAAAACAAGGCAATAGGCCTATGCACAATCTATGCACACATGGTCTGGAATGAAACCCCCAACCTTCCTTTAGATAGCTACAGACACCTCTTTAGAACGCTACATCATGATGCAATACCAGTTCACTTTTGTTCTTAGAAACTACCTAACCTTCCAATTACAAGTTGATTGCATCTTTGCCTTTGACTCCGTACAGCAATGCACTGACTTTTGGCTAGGTTTTCACTATTTAAATACCACGTACAAACATATAGGAGAACGCACAAGAAATCTTACATTTCTAAGTATTTGTATTTATTTTGCCAATTTATTTCCTGCAGTTATCTTCACACCAAACTTACACACGAATTTCCTATGCATAAGTAGTGCAGAAGGTGTGAAAAAGAAAATAAAGTCTTTTTTACAGGCGTGCGCGGGAAGGTTTAACGTTTGAAGGAAAACTACATTTCAACGAGAAAAAAGGAAATCAAAATAGATATTTTATTTTTCCCCTAAATCAATTCTTAGATACACTTTGTAATGTCTGGACTTTGTACACACATATTTAGGTAAAAAGGCACCCTCAGCAATGTTTGCCAAGGCCATGCGCTTAAGTACATAATTTTATTAGTCAGCTAAACAGCTGTAACAATGCATAATTACAAAAAGGGGGTGGTGATGGGCAGAGTATCTGAGTTAATCAGAACACTCCTACCCAGTAAACAGATCAGGGCTTGATCCATCACCGTTTTTTAGCTCACTGCACCATCCCAGTTCAGAACCTGGCTATATGCAAATTAGTCTGTCCCTGGCGCAGTGCATCATGGGAACAGGGCAGACCAAACTACCTAGCCAATTCTTCACTGGAAAGGAAACAAGCTTCCGGGGACCGGTTTCTGGCATTACAGCCGTCTTCGGCCCGGCTTGCTTGAATCCTGATGGTGCAATGAGCAAGGGACTCATGTCTGAGCATACCCTTCCACACTCACGGTGGCCAAAATAATTACAAAAAGGGGGTGGTGATGGACAGAGTATCTGAGTTAATCAGAACACTCCTACCCAGTCAACAGATCAGGGCTTGATCCATCACCGTTTTTTAGCTCACTGCACCATCCCAGTTCAGAACCTGGCTATATGCAAACTAGTCTGTCCATGGCCCAGTGCATCATGGGAACAGGGCAGACCAAACTACCAAGCCAATTCTTCACTGGAAAGGAAACAAGCTTCCGGGGACCGGTTTCTGGCATTACAGCCGTCTTCGGCACGGCTTGCTTGAATCCTGATGGTGCAATGAGCAAGGGACTCATGTCTGAGCATACCCTTCCACACTCATGGTGGCCAAAATAATTACAAAAAGGGGGTGGTGATGGACAGAGTATCTGATCTCTTGACTGGGTGAGAGTATTCTGCTTAATTCAGAGACTCTGTCCATCACCACCCCTTGTTGTAAATATTTGTGTCCACCCTAAGTGTGGAAGGGTATACTCAGATGTGAGTCCCTTGCTCATTGCACCATCAGGATTCAAGCAAGCCGGGCCGAAGACGGCTGAAATGCCAGAAACCGGTCCCCGGAAGCTTGTTTCCTTCCCAGTGTAAGAATTGGCTTTTGTAGTCTGGTCTGCCCTGTTCCCATGATGCACTGGGCCAGGGACAGACTAATTTGCATACAGCCAGGTTCTGAAACTGCGATGGTGCAATGAGCTAAAAAACGGTGTTGGATCTAGCCCTGATCTCTTGACTGGGTGAGAGTATTCTGCTTAATTCAGAGACTCTGTCCATCACCCCCCCTTGTTGTAAATATTTTTGTCCACCCTAAGCGTGGAAGGGTATACTCAGATGTGAGTCCCTTTCTCATTGCACCATCAGGATTCAAGCAAGCTGGGCCGAAGACGGCTGAAATGCCAGAAACCGGTCCCCGGAAGCTTGTTTCCTTCCCAGTGTAAGAATTGGCTTTTGTAGTCTGGTCTGCCCTGTTCCCATGATGCACTGGGCCAGGGACAGACTAATTTGCATACAGCCAGGTTCTGAAACTGGGATGGTGCAATGAGCTAAAAAACGGTGTTGGATCTAGCCCTGATCTCTTGACTGGGTGAGAGTATTCTGCTTAATTCAGAGACTCTGTCCATCACCACCCCTTGTTGTAAATATTTTTGTCCACCCTAAGCGTGGAAGGGTATACTCAGATGTGAGTCCCTTGCTCATTGCACCATCAGGATTCAAGCAAGCCGGGCCGAAGACGGCTGAAATGCCAGAAACCGGTCCCCGGAAGCTTGTTTCCTTCCCAGTGTAAGAATTGGCTTTTGTAGTCTGGTCTGCCCTGTTCCCATGATGCACTGGGCCAGGGACAGACTAATTTGCATACAGCCAGGTTCTGAAACTGGGATGGTGCAATGAG
Organism: Lissotriton helveticus; assembly: GCF_964261635.1. Lineage (NCBI taxonomy): Eukaryota > Metazoa > Chordata > Amphibia > Caudata > Salamandridae > Lissotriton > Lissotriton helveticus. Next base: position 2,074,271,550 of record NC_136063.1, read on the forward strand.
CTAAAAAACGGTGTTGGATCTAGCCCTGATCTCTTGACTGGGTGAGAGTATTCTGCTTAATTCAGAGACTCTGTCCATCACCACCCCTTGTTGTAACAATGCATAAGCACTACATTTCCCCAGACCTAATAAACTCATATTAAACATACCACTATTGAAAATATCTTCAGCAATATAGCAAAAAACAATGTTTAAAACTGAAATGCCACACCCCAACAGCTGACGTGCCATATATTTGTTATTTTCAAAAATACTTAATTGAAATATAGATGGCATGGGCTTGCATGTTCCCATCTTTCAGCCTGCGCTGCTGCTACTAGGTACACTCAAGCCCGATCAATAGCTGTCGGAGTAATCTCGTTTGATGACAAGACAATCCAACTTTACTCTGTTCAATACCACTGTGCCCAGAAGATGTAATAATAAGCAATAAGTTAAATAAGTAAGCGGTTCTGAGTCCCGTTTGAACAGGCTTCAATGGGTCCAGCACGTGGCTGCTGAGACCTTCCAAGCATGCTTCCAGCAGTACCGCACTGAGAAAACTACATTGGTTTCTAGTAAAGCAAAGAATGACTTTCGAAGTTCTCTGCTAATGCTAAAGGACTCTCTCTTTTCAAGTCGGTGATCACTCCTGTTATTACGACTAGGAACTTAAGATCAGTATCCTAGCGCTGGGACACTGCGCAAGAAGAAGCTACGGGCTTTATAAGACAGATAATTATTATTAGTTCATTAAATGTGGTGAATGTGATAACAGAGGGGGTCCTGCCTGCCGAGTACACAGACAAGAATACACTCTAAATCAGTGGTTCTACAAAGCCTCCTAAGGAAGTCTGCGACTGCTTAGAAAATTAAATAATATTAACCAAGTAATAAATATATCTGTATTTGTTTGATGAATGTTTATTTCTGTATTTTTTTGTGTTGTTTTGCAGTTAAAATCTTCAAAAATGATTAGGCCAGAGTCCCCGTGGGGGTCATCCGAATCCAGTAATGATTAAGTGGGGGTCCTCAGAAGTCACAAGGTTAAGAACCACTGCTCTAAAAAGGAAGAACAGGACATCCACCACTTTTGGGTGGATGCCCGATTCCACCAAATTTTAAATTAGGCTCTAAGCATTATTTTCTTCTCCCGTGGGACATTAACAACTATTTATTGCCCTTCTATTTCTGGGACTAAAGTATTAGTGCATAATGTGGGGCACAGCCATTTAAAAGTTTTCATGAAATGTCTGGTAGCATGTGGACCAAGATCCTGTTATCTACTACACAACTTACAAGTAGTAATATGAGGTAAATTCCCCACCGGCTTTATTTCCCTGCTTAAGACTTTTATGGAATATTTCGATGCAGTAAACAACAGTAGCTAACTCCAGAATTCTAAACCTCCTCATTGGCTCAGCCAATCGTCTCATTCCTTTCCCGACGTTATATTAAGATTATACATGGTTGTGCATATTCATGTTTAAAAACAGTACTTTCGGGGGGGAAACCTAATACTTTACACATGTTGCATCATGCTGATCATTACATATTTGCATGTTTAATGACTTTTAGTTCAATACAAACCTGTTTGTCTGTATCTCATTGTGCAAGTAAATCCGTCATGCATTAAGTGTATTGTTTTAATAACGCCAGATGACTCTTCATAGGTGAATGTGACTTGGGTTGTGTCATAGAGGATTTCCGAGAGGCGGTACAGTTTGGTATATTTATACAGGACCCGGCGTCCTGTCCCAAGGTAGATCGTCTGCAGCAGTCGCCCATCTCCGCTGAAATCCTGGATGAATGAAGCGCTGCTGTCTGGTGGGTTGTATATGTTTCGATAGTAGCCCACAGACAACATGGTAAGCATGCTATGACGCATCATGTTGGGCATAGTTACAGAACTCAGGAAGTCAGAGTGGTCGTACTCAAACACGTAGCGCCGCTGGCTGTGCAAGAGGAGGTTGACGGTCTGCAAAGGAAGAACACAAATTAGTTACAAAATACACTTTCTACGGTCAATATTTGACAGCGCAAGACCATGGGTTCAACAACAGTTGCTGGTTATGGCTTATGAGGAGGTTTCCTGCCAACTCTATTTAGCCCTCTTCCAATTGTGGGCCTCCTCAGTACTTGATACTGCAGGAGACGTGAGGCTTCTTCCATCAAGGTGCACCTGAGGGTGCTTCCATGGGGTCTACGCAACCAAATGGCCCTTTACTTGATTTTCTTGTGAACGTACCCCAAGGCTATCAGGAGACACCAACTGAGCAATCACATTTTCTCTTGTTGGATGACAAGCAACTGTTGATAAGGCCCCCCAAAGGGAACTGGGGTAATAGACCATTCAGAAGGTCGCAACCTCATGTCAAATCCAGACTGGGCAGTCTCCCGCTGCACACTGGAACACAAAAACCTTCTACTGAGCTAAGGGGCTGCAGGGCTGAAAAGCCCTTTTATTTCACGTGGCAGTTCCCCGCTGGTTGGAGCTCCAGGAGGCCCAGGGCCGCTTCTGGAGCTTCTGCTGCTTTCCCTAGCTTCCCGAGGTTAATCGTATTAGGGCCTGTGAGGCTTCAAGAGAAAGAGAGGAAGGGAGGGGGGCGTAGGGAGAAGGCGATCATAGAGGAAGAAGAGAGAAAATAGGAGGCTAGAAAAAGAGAGAACTTGAATAACACAAAGGGAGTGGGGCTAGTTGTAGAATTTCTACCAAGGCTGCTTTAAGTTCCCCAGTCCACCTCCGGCCCTGGGGGGTAGAGGGTTGGCTGGGTGTGGTTAGGGAGTGTATTCATGCTTCCGATTGCGGGTGAGGAGCCTCAAGTTCCTGCCCACCCTGACAACCAATGTGAAACTGCTGTTTTATGACTCTTCAGAATCCTCCCCTGTGAAAGTGTACACTAACACAGTGACTCTGGAGCTGTAATGCATTTTGAGGGAACAATTGTTTTGGATTCATTAAAAAATAAATTATAGTGAAATTACACCTCACAAACAAATGTCTAGTTTGGGTCACACAGGATGTTAATCATATTCATTCCTCATACAAGCAGTACAATCCCAAGCCCCACAGTAATGTTTGCTTTAGAAATATTGTGTATTGTAGTCAAACATTTACAAATATTACAACAAGGAGCTGCAAAGAGTGAGTGGTCCTTTGTTTGGAGTGTTCAAAAGATGAGTCAAACATTAAAGAGTTACTAAATGGGGGAATTTCGTTGTATTTCAAGAAAAGATAGAATGCTGCCTAATTGAAAACACTGGTTTGGGTAACTGCAGTCCAAACGTAGCCAAGGCCTTCTAATGGTAGCAAAGACTCGAAAGAGTATTCGTTCCATTCAACGGAAATTACTATGATTCATTCACCTCTGATCCATACATCCATTTGTGAGGTTAGTGAGCTGTAAAGAGGGCTTGTTTTTGTCCTATCAGAACATCAGTTCTTGTGGACACCACCAGTAAACCTTCAGCCACCTTTGAGATTGTGCTGACGTATCCTATGCATATTCCAGTCATCCAGACAAATTATTCTTGAAGTGACTGGGGTGTTACCTCTATAATTCCTGCTCCCTTTCCTGATGATGATTCTGTGTATTGATTGCAATAGGCATTATCACATTTACATAGACAGTCTGGACTTTTTACATGTTGGCTTGCAATTAATTGTTAACCATATTTTTAAATAGTTGCTCCAATGGCAATAGTTATGATATGTTAATTTAATTTAGTAGAGCACACAAATCACTTTCACAGGTGTATCTTGGTGCTTTGCTCAAATACAGGTAAGTCAATTTAAAATAGAGCTGCCTTAAGAAGTTTCCAAAATGTGACATGATCTGTGCAGGAATGGATATCATATGGCAGACTATTCCAGTAGGACGGGGCAAGGTAAGAAAATTACCTTCCTCTGCACCTTACCAGACAAACATGGGGGATGATAAGTAAGGGTCTATTCTTAAATCTCAAGTTCCTGAATGGATAGTAATGATTACGTTTCTGAAGTACATAACTGGGGCCTTTTCCCATTAAGGATTTGTGTGTAAGGCAGCAGAGTTTGAAATATACTCTTTTTCTTAGTGGCATCCAACGTAAGCCTCTCAGTAGAAGTGCAGATGCAGAGCAAGAAGGAAGATGACAAACAAGCCGAGCTGCGGTGTTTTGACAACATGAATTTTGGACATCAGAGTCTTTTTTACTAATGCAAATAGTGCATTTCTATAGTCCAATCTACTGATAATCAGTGCCTGGACTAAAGTGCCTTGCCTAAAGTTTTCTGGTAGTAAAAGGAAGAAAAGGAAAACCTTTCCTGAGCAAGCACATCGTGTTGAAAAAATTACCACTCGTGGATACAACATGCCCCTTCATTGATAATGGTTGACCACCACATTCCATTATACAAATGTGGTTTAAATTCATACCGCTGGTGCACTGATTTTGTCCTGGCAGTAAGTGAACCTGAATAAATTATACATTTTGTGCTCACTAGCTAGTTTTATATTCACTCTCCTCACAGTATACATTTTCTTTGTGCTACGTCCTCGCTCACACTATTTTGTTCATCAAATGTGGATTTAGAATATCCTGATAGAGTAGATACCTAGAACAACCCTGAGCTCCTCCCTCTCAGAGACGGGGTTGTAGCCCTCAAAGGAACTAGGTTTTTCCTTTGAGAGGAGAATCCAATATGATGAAGCATGTCACCTTTGGTGAGTGAGGGATTTCTTCCTAATAAGGGAATTTCCTACAGCTAGGCCTGTATGTTATAGTCTGTGGCTTTTCAGTATTTTTTCACCACACAATATCTTTTCTTCGAACTTTCCATTTAAAATAGACCCAAGGATTTTACATTATTTGTGTCTAATCCAATTCAATGCCAAGGTTCTTAACTGACTGCTTCGGAATAGGTCCCTGACCTATGTCCGGGGGCTACCATTCTGGAAACCAAAGTTGTTGGGCCTGGTAGTTCAGCCCAAACTGTCAAGCCAGATCCTCCTGAAAGGGAAAACAAGCATCCCCAGACAGTTTCAGCCTATTTGGTGCATGAGTCCCACATCTGGTAATACTCGTGTCAAATAGGGCCTGAAACCGAAGAAAGCAAATAGAGCAATAGGTGGAATGCTTGACTTAATCTCAGCCACTGGTAATTAATCAGGAGTGCATCTCACCATTCTACCTCAGACAGGAAAATCAGATTTGGTCCTGCTCCAATGGAAACAGTTCAGCCTGAACTATCAGAATAGGCCCCCTCTGAATGGGAACACAGGCAGCCCAGACTGGTTTTGGTCAAAGTACATCAGGGCATTGGGCGTTGCTTGAGTCCTATGGCATTAGGAGCCCAGGACCCATATTTGATTTGTTAAAATAGTTAAAATCATAAAACCATTTTTACAAACAGAAAAATCAATTAAAACATAGAAATGATGTGTTCCCAAGCACAGTCCAACACTACTGAACAGGTAATTGATCATAAAAAAGGGGCTTAGTCTAAAAGAAATAAATATAGCAGCTAACACAATTCCAATAAAAGCACAGTGCTGCAATAACCGAAACACATCAACCCAGTGGTATCATAGGACATATGTAAGAGTACTAATCAATGATAAAAGCAGGTATATATCCAATTAAAACATTGCCCCCTTCTTTTTCCTGTGTATCCACACTGTGTAGAGGTATTGACTAACACCAAATACCACTACCTGGCTAGTATCCCATCTTAAAATAGAGTAGACCACCAGGTATGTCCTCACACCCAGGAGATTACACAGCAGTGTGATCCACCTCTGCCTAAATTTGGCATAGGCAGAGTAAGAAAGGAGGACAAGTTCAACATCCTCAGTGGCGTATTAACAAGTAATACCGTTTGGGGAAAAAACCATTTATGTGCTAAATTATTTACATGAAGTGTTCCTAGTCTGAAATAAATGTACAATGTGCGCGCCATTGGTTTTTGAATCTGGTCCATGTATGCTTCCTTGGCAGATGCAACTTTACAGACCAAGAAAGCTTCTACCAACCTTCCAGAACTCGCGTTTTGGTGATGGTTATTGATTCTCTCATCCCAGAAAGCCACTGTAACTCTACTCTTTGTATCTGCCCTCATTGATGATGGAATACTCGAAAAGTTCACCGAGATGGAATTTGGCATGTTTTAGCAAGGGGAGAAGGTGGTACAAGATGTCCTCAATATCTAACCTGTAATGGAAAAGCATGGGGTTGACCACAGCCTCACCCAATAAAGAAGAAGTTTTAGCACTGCTAGGTCACCCACTGGGTGTACTCTGCAGGAGGCTAAATAGAGATCTCAAACATTGTTTTCCTTAGAGATCAGGCCTTTAATATTATAAGGCCCTCAAACTTCAGCACCATATGAAGCAGCTGCCTGTGCCCTATATACTTCGATAGATGGGGATGCGGACCTGGGGGTGGTTTCCCCGGACTTCTTAGTGATGGCAGAGTGTAAGAGAACCACCTCGCTCCTTTCCATCTGAGCTTTCCATGACCTGTTCTTATCAATACTGATCCCTAGGTAGTACTACCTGGAGGGATTCCCCATTCAGCTGAAAGTTCCCTCTGTAAGATTTGGGCAGATTAAACACAATGGGGAATATGTATCAAATACCGTTTTTGCGATTCTCAAAGAGCGATTTTTTGAGAATCGCCATTTGAGATTCGCAAATCGGGATGTAATAAAAAATTCGCAAATATTTTGTGATTCCTTGGCATTCCTTAATTGCGATTTGCAAATTGGGAATCGCAATTAAGAAATAACTTCCCATTCATTCCTACGGGCCTAGAGGCCCCTAGGAATGAATGGGAAGACATTCGCAATTTGTGATTACCCATTAGGTACTCGCAAATTGCAAATGCAATTTCAAGGTTACATGGGTTTCATAAGGACATCCTGTTGCACCCCTGAAATGAGCATGTGTGCACATGCGGTGCACATACAAGCCCTAAGGAAATTCCTCTAGCCCACGGATGAGACAAAACTCCTGAAATGTTTTCAGAAGATTTTGGAGCCCAGATGGAGTACAGGAAAGAAGAGGTCTGTCATCTGCAAATAAGAGTGCTGGGGTGCAGCAACCAGCTAGCTTGGGGGAGTTGTTTATGCACTCGCCTAAAAAGGAAACCACACTTTTTATATGAAGTGAAAAAAACGTGGGTGTGAGTACACACCCCTGCCTTACTCCACGCTGCATTGGGATCCACTTTTCTACAATTATGATATCTGGAAGTGAAATTCGGGAAATGATGTGGGGCAATCTATCATAATTGTCTGTGATATGATGCTTTTTTTTTAACACAGTTGTATGTGATGGATGTGATATGTTTTCTGAACTTCCTTTAGATGCATTAGCCTATTTTATGACAAGTGCAATAAGCACCGTATGATATTATAACTGGGTAAACACACATTACAACGCATTTTTTACAACGCACTACCATTACAACGGAACTTTTACAACGCTAATACCATTACAACGCATTTATTTACAACGCATGTTTTTACAACGCAGGTACTTTTACAACGCATACCATTACAACGTAAGTATTGGTAAGTATATAATTATATTTAAAATGTTATATGTTAGGGTTTTTTTAAAGGGGTATTTTTAGGGTTTAGGGTCAGTTTTGGGTTTTTGGGTAAAGGGGTATTTTTAGGGTTCAGGGTCAGTTTTAGGTTTTTGGGTAAAAGGGTATTTTTAGGGTTCAGGGTCAGTTTTGGGTTTTTGGGTAATGGGGTATTTTTAGGGTTCAGGGTCAGTTTTGGGTTTTTGGGTAAAGGGGTATTTTTAGGGTTCAGGGTCAGTTTTCAGTTTTTGGGTAAAGGGGTATTTTTAGGGTTCAGGGTCAGTTTTCAGTTTTTGGGTAAAGGGGTATTTTTAGGGTTCAGGGTCAGTTTTCAGTTTTTTGGTAAAGGGGTATTTTTAGGGTTCAGGGTAAGTTTTCAGTTTTTGGGTAAAGGGGTATTTTTAGGGTTTAGGGTCAATTTTGGGTTTTTGGGTAAAGGGGTATTTTTAGGGTTCAGGGTCAGTTTTGGGTTTTTGGGTAAAGGGGTATTTTTAGGGTTCAGGGTCAGTTTTGGGTTTTTGGGTAAAGGGGTATTTTTAGGGTTCAGGGTCAGTTTTCAGTTTTTGGGTAAAGGGGTATTTTTAGGGTTCAGGGTCAGTTTTCAGTTTTTGGGTAAAGGGGTATTTTTAGGGTTTAGGGTCAGTTTTCAGTTTTTGGGTAAAGGGGTATTTTTAGGGTTTAGGGTCAGTTTTGGGTTTTTGGGTAAAGGGGTATTTTTAGGGTTCAGGGTCAGTTTTGGGTTTTTGGGTAAAGGGGTATTTTTAGGGTTCAGGGTCAGTTTTGGGTTTTTGGGTAAAGGGGTACAGGGTAAAAATAAAATAAAATTAAATTTAAATTAAATTAATTAAATGAAATGAAATTAAATTAAATTAAATTAAATTAAATACAATTACATTACATTATATTAATTTTAAATAATATACAATTAAAAAAAATATATATACTTACCAATACTTACGTTGTAATGGTATGCGTTGTAAAGGTACCTGCGTTGTAAAAAAATGCGTTGTAAATACATGCGTGGTAATAGTATTGGCGTTGTAAAAGTCCCGTTGTAACGGTATGCGTTGTAAAAATATGCGTTTTAACGTCATATATCCTTATAACTGTATTTACAGCATTTTTGCTATCCTGCTAAGTGGTCAATATTGAATTAAATCAATATTGTGTTTTATATTCTACTAAATAATTTAATTTTCCATTCGTGTGACAGTCTTTCAAGAATCAAATGATGCGAATGAGTCCTGCAAAACCTTGTACATATTATAGAACTAAATAAACAAGACAGTGGTTGTATTTCAACTTTGTAATTCAAAGACACTCTTTTTGTATAGTTGTATGAACCTAAACAGGAATTGTTAGATTACATTTCTATTATCAGTGTTTGGTGTGACATGACTTCCTGGGTCCTCAGTTGTGGCAAGTTATGGCTCCTCAATATGTAAACCTTTTGGATATTACTAAACACTTGAGTGGATCTAGTCTGTGGAATAGAGTATGATTTCTCAAATTATTTGATATTGATATCTAAAAAGGCTGTGTGGATTCCACTTTCCAGCCGGAGATGAATACGGGGTGCTTTTCAGTAACTTTGTAGAAGAAATAAGTCTATCAAAGGATTTAGGTGTTTTTTATCCTGTATTTTGCATGACATTACAGTACTGTGAAAAGTAAATAAAGGTAAAACATTGTTTACTGTAAAATATGTAGTAGACTTGTTTCTGGTGCGAGGCTTATATATTTTTTTAGTTCTCATCTAATTTTTGTCTACTTTCTCTAGAAGCTGCTCAGCTCAGTTCACTAGTGATCTTTGACTGCCGTAGCAATATTTATTTGTGCCCCATAGAAAGGAGTGAACTCAAAAGTCTTGATTGGCCAGGTGGGATAACTTGAGTGTCCCAGGCTTCATTACTCTTGAGCCGTCCTGCCCACCCTGAACAGAAGCTGTGTCAAAGTGCCTTTGAATGGCCAGCATTTACTTAACTGGGAGACCAGAAGGCAGGAGTTGCAACACATAAGTGGGAATACACAAACCGGTTTACAGTTAAGGATTCTGCAAATTAGTTAAGTGATCACATGTAGTGACATGGCCTTAAAGCAGTAGAGGGTCAGCCATAATGCAGCTGGGTGACAGGATATTTGTCTTATAGGGTTACTAGCCAGTCTCCTCCTGCCCAAGGGTGACATGTCCGAATATCCAAGGATAAAAGAATGATGAGGTTTTTTTTTTTGTGTGTGTTTCAATAGACAGGCTAGAGAAGCGGGGAAAGATGTTTACGAACCACGAGGATACAGCATCAACACAGGCAAAGACATTTTAACTCACACTGATAAGAGGTCAGGTGCATTGGGGGATGGGGGTTATTAGGAAGTAGGGTTGGTTAAAGGAAGTGAGTACTTCTTCAAGGGACATACCAGGCGCAGATGTGTGATTGCCTCAATAATATGTATTAGCTTAAATAGGATCCGCAGACCAATGGTTTTGGTTAAAATCTTGTGACAGCATGTTTGGGTTTAAACTTGTATGCAAAGCTTAATATTAGGAACATGTCAGGACCTGCTGAAACTATTAAAACATTCAAATTCAAGGACAATAGCTGATTAGATTGACACTGAAAAATGTGTAGAATTTAGAGTTATTTTTTTTAATTGATTAATAATTTTAAAACTAAAATGTTACAAAGATATGTATTTTAGTTATACTGGCCGCTGAACCTTCACTGCACCTTTATGATGGATTTTATATTAAGGGACATGTATGTGCACCACAAATACATTTAAAAATAGAGTGGTAATCTTGTAATGTTACACTCCGTGAAATACATTATCTATAGTAAATTGACAATCATAGATCCAGCTACTTCAACAACCAAAGGCCAAGTTCACCCAGAAATCAACTATGTTCAAAGAAATACATTTATAAATGAACTGAGGATGTTGTGTTAGTTTTAAAAGGGAACATAGACAGAGTGTTGTTTAACAAACCCAAAAGACTTGCATTTGACCGACTGCTAATCATCAATAAAGAAAATGATTGTATTATATGCTTCTCAATCTGCTATTTAGTTCTATAGTGCAGAACTGCAACTGTGACAATTTATAAGAATATTATTTGGCAAAATTGTTTCATTGATATGTTAACCTTAAACTGCAGTAAAACTGTTCCTGAAATAATGTCAAAACATCTGTATTTGAGCCCTAAACATCCCACACATTTGTATCTATTTTGTAACATAATGTGAAGGTCGGGCTTCTTTTATTCCCTGGCATGGATAATTAGATCTCCGAGAGCAATTTCACAGTGAACATAGGAATATCCGTGTGTCAAATATTACTCGGAATTGTCATATATCAAAATTAAAATTACCGTCTCAGGGAAGTGCATCACTGGTCATTGGAGAAATAAGCTCATTATCGACGCCCATCATAATATAGGCACTGAGCATATCCAGGCACTGCATGATAGTCCCAGTGGTGCTGTTTTCCTTGAAGCATGCCATCTGTTCACTCACTCCTGTGCTTGATGCACTGCAGGTACAATCAGGGAAATCAGTTTATAGACAGATGCCCTGCTTCATCCAGAGCAGCCAAAGTCAGGTGATCACTTGACTGTTTTATGGCACATGACACTTTTATTTTGTTCTTTCTTTTGCAAGCAGAAGCAAAGTCAGAGTTGAAGATTTTCACATGTTGAGCCAAATGTAATTAAAATGTATTGAGAACAATGTACATACTTTACGCAAAGTTAGAAAGTTTGCAGGTTCTACAACGAAATGCACATTTGGCAGGAACCAGGTGAGATGCACATCCTTGTGCAGCTGGTCCCCTGGTGGATGTGCATGAGCTGGATGTGTTCCTACCTTGCCCCTTCCTGCATACTGATTGGAAGGTCAATGCAAGGACAGTAGCATGACTGAAACAGCAGGACTATGTCCCTATAGCTCAAAGGCTCAAATGCTGACACTGAGTTTTAAACGGCCTGTTTTACTAATTTGTTTTTTGTGAAAAATTCTATCTGTTCTCATGATAATTTCCAAATTATTTTGCTAGCATTTTGGATCCTAGGGTTTAAAGCCTCTCCACAGCTTGAGGCCAACTAAACAGATTTTAGTGACTACAGACCAAATGTCCTGAAGGCCAAATTATGAGTCTGGCAGTCTGAGGACCTCCAGACTTGCATGGGAGCGGCGGTGGTGGTCCAGCCACTGCCGTACCGGCGGTCCGACTGCCTCATTACAACTTGGGTGTTAGGTCTCCTATTGCATCATAGCAGCCAACAGGGAACCGCCATTCCTTGGCCGTTGGCAGCGCCTCCGTAATTTAATGGTGGTGCTGCTGTGGTACCACAAGCATATTAAAAATGTCAGGACTGCCAGCGGTGTCATGGAGGTCTTTCCCCCATGAAAAGGCTCGAGGTTCTGAAACAATGGGGGTCACATACAGTCAATCCCGTGCAGGAACTTTTTGGGATGTTCCCATTGCAGTGTTTTCAGAGGCCCCGCCGAAAAAGGGCGACCAGACACAAGGAAACTCATGATCTGGCGGGTAATGGGCACATGGGTTTGGGGATGCGGGAGCAGGCCACCGGTGTGGCGGTGTGCTCCTGCACCACCAAACTCATAATCAGGCCCTAAGTGGTTTTTTACAGTAACAAGCACTCTAGTTCAAACTTTATGATGGCAAAAATGCTTTTTGTAATGTACCAATCCCATTTCGCAAGAGGGTTACCTTTTACTGACTCCAAAAATGGGTTTCTGACCACCTACTTATTTTGCATTTAGAAGCGGACTACTGTGGGCATTCCCTCCAAGTACTGATTCATCAAGTGATGCATTAATGTTTTGTAACTGTAATACAGTCGCAACACATTGGAAAGTTACTGACTCATGAGGTGCGTTGGTAACCCCATCGGAAAAGGGGAGGGGCCTGTTGTTAAACACATCCCAGTAACTCCAGTACCTATTCATAGAAAGATCAATGCTACTACAGTCAGTCTCTAAGAAACTAACAAGAATTGCCTAAACTCTTATGATCTTTTTTCACTAAAACCCTTCTTTTGTGAAACAAGTTGCCATTAAATGTGCTATAAAAAGTTCATATTTGCGGTTTTAGAATAGTGGGGGACCCTATAATGTCCTTCTGGGGGCACCAAGGTGCATTTATCCAAAGAATGTGCACCTTCCCAGGCCAGCCACTCAGCATGAATCCATTTGGATCTTTTTTAAAGTCTTAGATATTCAGTCAGGCTTAGCGTGAAAACAGGACAACTTCCTGGAGGCAGTACCAGTTATAGAGTTTGACTTTATCCTGTTGGACTGTTTTAAAAAAAAAATGAAGGTTTCAAACACCCTGAAAAAACTTTGACTGGGTCCATCTACACCTTACATTCAACGGCAAGTGCTCATTGGTTGGCTTTGCTTAGTGTCTTGGTCCAATGTGGAGCTTTTTATGCCAGATACTGAATCAGTATGAAGCTTTTGGCCTCGCATAGCCAGATACTTGGAGCTGAGGCTGGACTCAATCCCAGGCTGTTCCTGCTTCTGATTTTCTTTCCGTATGTTGGAATATGTGCGTCAGCAGGTTAAGCATTTTAGGCACTTACCTCCACGTTTCTGTCCTGGTTGGACCTTTGGAGGATGCTTAAGACAATTTTTTACTCTGCTGCTATACTCTACTGGACAGTAGCACATTTTCCTTTTTCTCATAAAGTTTTAATGTCTTAATTACTTTCTTAACAATTTTTATACTTCTTTAAACATTTCTTTTGTTACTTAAACTTGGCGTGAACCTTTAAGATATTTATTTATTTGACTATATTGTGCTTAGTAGGTTTTGGTACATGTGTCCCTGTGGGACATCTTCTCCTTTGGGAATCCTGACAGTGGATAAATGGGGAGCAGGTAGTGATCTAGAGGTCCAGGAGCTCACTGCCTTCAGTACATCATGTCTTCCCAATTGCAAAGCATTTTTTTAAAACAACTTAGGTCCCTTTAGTGGACATGGACTGCTTTTCAAAATGTATTTTCTGTTTGATAATGGAAATGCAAAGAAGGGGGTCTGCTGTCTTGTGAAGATTTCATGCTTGCCAATAGCCAATCACAGAGGGTTGCAAACTGCAACCCGCCTAATTAATATGCAATAAGCAGGTCATTTGTTGGCCACTGAGGATGTATAATTTGTGATGGGACTTATTAGTGCAAAGGTTACACAGCAAACGGCATTTCCATTCACTAAAAGAGTCCGTATGCAAATCGCACACACTGGTTTGTGAATGATGTCACACACATTGAATACACCACATCTACATTTAAAATATCCTTAAGGAAAAAGCACACATGTTGCTGTTTCTGTATGCACATTTTATTATAAACACAGTACGCCAATGTTTTGCTTAAAATGGTCTAAATAGGTTTCATATAGCAAAAGGATTTTGAGTAACCTGCTACATCACTTGAGGGACAGCCATGTATTTAGTTACATTCATATTTTTTGCCATTTACAGTTCTAAGGCATGGCCTTTCCTGCTGAATTGAAAGGGTTTGGATAGATCTACCCCGTAATCTTTGCGGTTTCTATGGTTTTTCCGTGGATGGTCAATAGATGGGTAAATGTTGTTAAAGGACGAAGAATGACATTAGTTTTGATCCATTATTGGAGTCTTAGTCCTAAAAAGGGTTATTAGTCATACATATAGCAGTCAGGACCGGCTTTAGTGTGCGAAAATCTTTTTTTTTACCTCCATGACCTTCTTCTCCGCGGATTCCCTCACTACCACCCTCCAACAGTGGCCCTCATCTCTCCATAACTCCTTTATAACATGCATTTCATTTGTTTTATAGTGCTACTCATACAACTGTAAGGTGTCAGAGCACTTTACATCACACACATACTATATAGAGACAAAAAATCATGTGTGTGTACATCAGTCCATAGGAAACTTTACATAAAACAATGAGGATTACGAGGTGTAGAAATCATGTCATCCATACTAGTAGGCGGTATATTTTAAGAGTGTTTGTTCCAGAGAAGCACAAACTCTGGATTTAAGATGTACCACAGTGGTCGGGGTTGACTCCACCTATAACAATGTATTTCTACCTAAACAAACCCTTTTTAGCAACACAAGTATAATGAAAGACTGGGGAACAAATATGGTTCCAACCATATGCCTTGCAGTTAGCATGCAGCTCTTTGATTACAGTTCATAGATCACTGTGCTATATTGGGATTGTAACTTAGGAAATGCAAGTAACAGAAGGGTCTCTGTGACAAAAGCAGTAACCCACTGAGCTATCCACATAAAATACAGTTCTGTGATCTGCATGGTACACGTTCTTCACAGCAGGCACATTAACCCTCTGCGCTACTTCATGATGAGTCAGAGCTGCCACTAGACAAAACTCAATCTCTCACCAGAAGCAACATTAATGCCAGAATTATCTTGATAATTTTATTTTGCCTCAAAACTGTCCGACACACCAGGAACTCTGTAGTGAGTGCTTTTAAACCCATAAGATATTTTGAAACACAGCACTCGCGTCCTCCAGAGGTCTGCGTCAGATGCTCCACCAGTCTCACCGCCCTATAGCCTCCCCTGATAACAATGAAGCCACTCCGTTGAGTAGGCAGGTACAAGTGAATGTGTCTAATTCTACTTAAATACCATCACAGTGCTGCAGACACACCTTTCACAGGCATTCTGTAATCTCTGCAGCCACAGGGTGGAGGACGAAGTAATTAAGCAGGCCAAGATATTTTTATTTTATTTTATTGGAGGTCTTTATAAGGTGCACATTTAGGTCAATGTAGGCAGCAGAGCACCATACCTAGCAACAAGATAAATATCCCTCATGGTGGCAGAAAGACAGGTAATACGAATTTTAGCCATTGTATTTGGTAAATATAGTTAAACAGCCACGGTCGCTGCAGGTAAGAGCGGCGGGGCCGCCTAGGGGGGAGGGGGGCATTGGGGTGGGGGGGGGGTTCGAGAGACGACCACAAGGGAAAATTAAATAAATAATTAATTTACCTTGCGGCCATCTCTCGAAATCCCCCTCAGCTGGCCCCACAGCTCTTACCTGCAGCGGCAGCGGCTGTAGTTGAAAGCACTATATTGAAAGTCTAAGCCTCTGGTGTTGAACTCTGACAAATAGTTAGTTGGAGTACCGCTAATTGGCCACATCTAAGTGATAAAACAGATCCCTTAGCAACAGAGCTGGAGTTCTTTCCTTTTGGTCTGCTTTATTTTTCAGATCATCCAACACAGCGGCTATGACTGACGCACCCGTCTACTGGCTCCTCCTTGATAGATGCAGTAACTTATGTCACCCACTAAAGATCTCTCTTTCACATTCATTTCCATCAGCAAAGCGGAATGTGGCATATTTAACATGGCTGTGAAGTTGGGTGGGTGCAGTGTGTCGACAGAAGATGTGTTCATTGAGGTGGTTCAAAGCACCAGTTTATCACTTGGGCAATCTGGCCAGTGCACAAAATGCTGTTACTCATTCCAAGAGGATGTTGTAACCACAGCAACACTAGCTAGATAGTTACAGAGGGGAGTTGTGTAGACACTGGATGGTGAGGCAAAATTTTACTGGCTGAAGGGCTTGATATGATATGATAAGTTGTGGCATCTTATGTTATTGATAAAGAGTAACATATGGAACAGCATCGAGGACAACACAAGTAAGAGCTAATTGAAGTCCGATGAGCACTGTTACTGGTTAGAAAGACAGTAGAGATCAGGTTATGTATAACACCCCAATAGCTAGTGCACTAAAAAGTTTGTAATGCGGTCTTCTTCTATGTAACACCCCAATATAATGCACTTTATGCGACATAAAATAAATGGTCTAAAAATCAAGTTGAAAAAGTATTTCTTTACTCAGGGCCCGATCCACAGAGAGTCTCCACAGTCGTGGCAAAGGCTCCACAGTCGTGCCAGAGGCTCCACAGTCGTGGTGGAGCCTCCACAGTCGTGGTGGAGTCTCCACAGTCGTGGCAGAGCCTCCACAGTCATGATGAAGTCTCCACAGTCGTGGCAAAGGCTCCACAGTCGTGCCAGAGGCTCCACAGTCGTGGTGGAGCCTCCACAGTTGTGAGTGGTGGAGTCTCCACAGTCATGGCAGAGCCACCACAGTCATGATGGAGTCTCCACAGTTGTGGCAAAGGCTCCACAGTCGTGCCAGAGGCTCCACACTCGTGGTGGAGCCTCCACAGTCGTGAGGGAGCCTCCACAGTCGTGGTGGAGTCTCTACAGTCGTGGCAGAGCCTCCACAGTCATGATGGAGTCTCCACAGTTGTGACGAAGGCTCCACAGTCATGGCGGAGGCTCCACAGTCGTGACGGAGTCTCTGCACTTGTGGCAGGGTCTCTGCAAGGTGCACTCTGTGCAGTGTGCCGGGCAGACATTCAGCCACGAGTGCGGAGACTCTGCCATGCCTAAAGAGACTATGGTGAAAGGGATCCTGTGTTGGTGCTAGGCAGTCAAAAAAACATAAATATGGCCCTTAGTACTTTCAATATCTGTGTAACAGCTTCATCTAATGATATCCAAAGACTTTCTTACCAAGTCCTATACCCGAAAGCCTGTCTGTCATGTCTTTGCCAACTAAACTTTTATGCATAAGGTGGGCTCTGGGCTTTGAAGAAATTGGGCCAAGAGGCAGTGGCAGCCACCACATCAGAGTCATGAACCTCGACTGCAACCACCTTTTCTTGGACATCCATTGAGACTCCCTTTCAAATGTGTGTGTCTTGAGGGGAAGAAACTTAAATGTGGGCAGTAGCTCTAATGGTAGATGAGCCAGCTGACTGTATCGGACAGCCTGCTTACGACTGGCACACTGCTTTCTTCTGTGCCAACTGATGTCCTTGCAGGTAAACCTAGAGCTGTTGAGAAGGCAGATCTTTCTAACTGTAGCTCTTCCATCAGGCAAATTTACTGGTGTCTGGCCATGAATATGTCCTCAAGGTCAGACTGCCGGGTTGCAAGATGGGCACTGTTGGCTTCACTGGCAGAGTTGGCAGATTTTTGGTCTCTTTGATTTATGCAGGTATTGCGGAACTGCATCCAAATTCCACTAACCACCGGGTGGCAGTTTTCTTTCGTCTACTGCTCGCCAACATTAAGTTGATGAGAGTGAGCGAGATTTGGCATCCCCTAGTGTGATATTTAGTCGCTAGGAGGGCACCTGGCAAGATTTCCCTAAAACAGCAGGTCTCCGGCGGTCGCGATCGTTCGCAGTGAGAAAGCTGCCACGCGAGTACAAAAATCTACTTGCGCGGCAGCAAAATCAGCTTGATATGCAATGCCCTTAGGTGGGCAGCATGGTGCTGTTCGTGCTGATTTTTCAGCATGGGACGAGCTACCAAATTATAAAAATCATTGTGATCAGGGTGATGTGACTAATTCTGCCGTTCACAGAATTCCATGGAATCTTGCGGAATTCCAGGTATCTGCAGAATTACGCATGAGTTCCGCCCAGCCTAATGTTAACATGCTATTTAAACGAAACCAGTTGGTGATTAACAAGTTGCTAATACGTTCATTGTGTGTTATATTTAGTGTATCAATTGATGATTTTAATCAGTTCTCAACAGAATTGAAATACACATTATTTTTAGAACTTACGTATGCATTTTTCTCTGACCATACAAAAGATTTCAGACTGTGAATTTAAAAATGGTTAGAGGGACATGGCGTTGCTATAATATGACTCTGACAAATATTTTGAAGGCCTTAAAACAGTGTAAGAAAGTAAAATAAACACAAATACACTACTAATTTGAAACTACAGCCATAACATGTGTTTATGGTTCTAGAAAAGGCTCTGAGAGCAGCAAATAGAAGTCAGCATTTGACTCATAGCATAACTGTTCATAGTAAACAGATAAGTTGGAACAGGGTTGGTTTATGTACCATGGATGTGTAATTGAACTTAGTATTTCTTTTTAAACACACACGACTATTTTGCATACATTTACCTTTTCTGAGTATGTGTAGCTCCATATTTTACCGTCTGCCCAAGTTCTAGCTACTACTTTTCCGTTCTGGTCGTATTCCATTTTTTCAGTCCAGGTCCCTCTTTGAATGTAGGTCACGAGGCCTGAGGGTGAATAGGTCACGTTAACCTCGTGATACTTGCTGCTGGGGGACCACTGGATTGGGCGACCAATTTTATCGTACAAAATCCGAAGAGTGAATTTCCGGTGGTCATCGTAGATCTTTCCTGTTCTGGTGACGTGATCAAAGTCTATTGAAAGCAGGTTTCTGTTATGAGCCTGGGCAGGAAAAAACAGGAGACTGTAAACATATTGCAACAGGCCATAATTGCATCTGCACATCAGTATGTCTGCATGCCAACTGCATGTGTAATTGTGCCTTTTCAGAGGCCATTCAGGGAAACAATAGTCAATCACAGCTCTAACAACTCTTAGAAATAATTGTGGCTATGTGCATTCAGTATCCTGGAGTAATGTGACCAGTTGCATAAAACATATTCTGTGGCAAGGATCGAGGCTACTCACATACAAAAAAGGCAGCAGTTAATCACAAATGGAAGGTCAAATCCAGAAGGTAGTGAGCATCCAAATATACTCCACGTTGGTACACTTCCCTGGATTTCAAAAGACATATTTTCAATACATGACGAAAAGTTTACACCTCTCCCTTAAGTCAATCACCTCTCTATAATGAAGGGACTGCTTCCTGGTTCACGCCAAACTGCACAGAGGAATTGAAAGAAATGGGCACTCTGCTAAGGTTTGGTTCTTTCCATTGTAAGACAGGACGAGCCAAGAACTGTATGGGCTCAAGAGACATAATATAAGACTCACCCAAAACATCCTGAGAACATGCTGAGCTCTTTCAGTGGTGGTCTTCCTCTTCACTCCGTGATCACTTCCAACTTTTTATTTATTTGGTTATTTATTAGTTTCATTATTTATTCATTTATGGGGTTATGTACCAGGAGTGGACGGGCATGCTGGAGGAGCAGGGGGGGAGGGGAGAAGGGGTGGCAGGAGAGGGGGGGAGGGGCACAGGGGTTGCGGGGAAGAGAGGTGACGTTTTTGAGGGGGCGACGCTCCATCGCCATGCCATAGCGGAGGAGCCGCCACTGTGTTGTACAGTGCAACTACAATCAATGCTGCATTCACTCTGTAGGCTGGTATGAACATTTACGGATGGCCTATTATTGCCCTGTAGGACAAACTAATATATTGATGTTATCCTTAATGTTATCAGTTTTAGATCAATGGAAACCCTTTTCCAATGTGATTTACCGAGATACTTGATGACATCTAGTAATGTGTCACATATCCAAAGAGAATCTGGGTCATCTTTGTTTTTTTTTGCTGAGCCAGACCTATGTTAGAACTGTAGTCAGCCGTGCATTAGATTAGAAATTAAAATAAAACATCTAGCTCAACAGTCATTGGTGCACAGATCCCATATTCACAGTCAGAAAACATATATACAAAATGGAGAGGGCCTCACTCCAAAACAAAACAATCTTGACAAAATGCAGACAAGGCCTAAACATACTAAGCCTGGCTAAACAAAATTTAAAAAAACTGTTCTGCAAAATCAAAGTTTTCCTGAAACTCTCATGATGGGCCGTATTATATAAAATTGGCCACCCATCTGGGTGGGCAGCATTCATTAATGCACCTCTATATTAGTGCCTATTACATTCATTTAATATGCAATTTTGGGTCGCACATGGATTGCCATCCTCTCCCTTCAGCTGGCTGTTCCATTGGACAAGCAAATTAATGATTGACAAGGAACGGGCTAAAGTACCCCCTGCCCTAAATTATAAGGATACTGCAAGTCTCTGAGGAGTTCCATGACTATATAGAGGAACGATGCCGAAGGCCAAGTTTCTTTGTGGGTCATGAAACTCCAAGTTTACTTGCAAAATTCTTGTAATGTATGACAAAGAAATATTCATTCCTTATACTGCATGGTCACACCATCACCTTTACCACAAGTCACTTAAATCCTTGATGTGTTGCTCCGTTCATATGAAACAGACAGCATGTTTGCAAATATGAAGGATACAAATAGAAGCTCTAGTGCAAAATTAAACAACTAAAAACAATATATATTTAGTTCAAAAAGATACTAGAATCAGTTTAATACAAGCCAGATTTCTTTAAAGCTGTCACTCCGAATATGCAGAACCATTCAATGAGATTCTTTTTTTCTCTAAGGCATGCAAAAAAAAAGTTGCCATGAAAATCCGCTTTCTATTTAGCCCGGTTCATCTAGAATGGGTATTGGGGAGAGGCCGACCCCTGGAAGTGACCCCCGTGATATCTGGAGGAGTGGCACAGCCCTGAGCACTCTGGCCTATATTTGGGGCTATATATTATAGCACAATGCAGCCCCATATAAATACGGCCATTTTACTCCCCCAGCCACTATTATCTTGAAAGGTGATCCAGTGGCTGGGGGAGCGAGTAAACTTATATTTGTTATAGCGGACCACAGACAGGTTAGACCTGCCTGCCCCGGAGTTGCGTGAGGGTGCCCGCCCTCAAGGAAGCAGGTGGTGTGGCCGCTGCTGTGCTGGCCTGCTTCCCCTGCGCGGCCCTGGTGGGGGGCAGAAGGTAAGCATGATGAGCGGTCCCCAGGGCAATGAGGGGCACGTGCGGTGCCACTTGGCAGTCAGCTTTGCAATTTGTGACGGGCAGGGGCAGCGCGGTAATGCTGCGGCAAGTCGCGAGGAGTATGCGACTGGCCAAGGGAGAGATCGAGGCACCGAGTGCATTGGCGGCAGCTACACACTGACAGATAAAGGCTAGTGGAGAGGAGAAAGTGTGGCCAGCCCAGGGGCAATTAAGACATAAGGTGTGTGAGCGTGGCCATGCACTCTCAAGTGAAGGGTGAGGGGGAAGGGCTTGAGCTCCTCAGTTGGGTGATGGGGATCACCTGGAACCGGGAGGGAATGTATTGAATACCGGCTGCACAGGAGAGGCCCCTGAGACTACAATAGTGGCACACAATCTGGGACCAAAGAGGAAGAAGGGCAGGGTGGCAAGACCCACGCCAAGTGGCTGCAGTACGCACATGGGCAGGATGGGTGGGTGGGGTCACAAATCACTATCAGTCTAAAGTTGAGGAGAAGGCCGTCAGACAGCATGGTGGCGCCCCCAGGAGGCAGAGTATGCAGGATGGTGACCAGGGTGGGGAGTAAAAGGAGGCAATATCCTCATGGGTGGCTAAAAAATGGCCAGCAGTGACCTTGGCAAGGCACGGCTGGCTGGACCGGGCCCCTCAGGGGCTTCACTCCAACTGTTTGGAGCAGATGGGGTGGGCAGTGGGACAGGGGAAAAACAGAGGGTGGTTACCACCTCAGAGGGACTCTGACAACCAGGGTACAGGCAGAGGGGGGCCCAAGGCAGGGATGGAACAATGCCTGGGGTCAGCATTCTTGGCAGAGTGCTAGGAGGGGACCGAAAGGGGAGGAGGCCCACACGGGTTCCAAGGAGGCTTAGTGCCCATGGGAGTGCATCTTGGACCTGGGTGACATGGCCGTTAAGGACCAGCCACTCACTGATTACACACTGTCAGTTGGTGGGAGGGGCGCGGTGCTCTTGTGAAGGGGCGACCATTTGGCAGCTGATGTCTGGGATGTTTTTGGCCCATCATGCTGAGATTCTTCAAGGGTAGTTTCAGCTAGGACCGCTGCATGACTCCACTCCAATTTGGGCGTCAGGTGGAGCAGGGTAGGTGGTGTTGGCTTACGGAGGTCAAGTGTTGTCGGGACTGTGGAGTTAGGGATTCCAGCACTCCGGACCTTTCATTTTTCTTACAGACCCATCATGGCGACAGACAGCCAGACTCAGTAGAGCTTGGTGTGGCTCCTTGGCCCTGAAATGAAGAGAAGGCAGGGCAGGGTGTGGCCAGCTGGACAGCAGGGTGGGACCTCAACAACACTGTAACACAAAGGTCTAGTGTGGCCTTGCCAATGCTCCAATCCGGATGGGCTAGTATTGCCCCCGGACCGGGCGGAGTAGAGTAGGTCTGGTTGGATGTGGTGGCAATCCTGGGAGGACATCTTACGGCCCCTCAGTACTCATCGGGTACCTCACTGGCATCATATATTAGCGTAACACTGAAAGGTGTATGCAGGATGAAAGGTTTCTTGATTTTGATGACGGGGGCTGGGGAAGGGCTGCTGGACTATGATGAGATGAGTTTGGAAGACTGTGAAGTGATGGATGATGATGGCCCATTGGGCTGAGAAACAGAGATAGAGGCGAACTGGTGCATGCAGTACAGGGGAGGGCATGGATAATGTAGTTGTGCCTAGTCTCTAGCAAGATTCTGCAAAACACAGACGGAACATGTTGCAGAAGGTAGTCAGGGTGGACCTTTGCCAGTGATTAGGCAGCAGGCTATGGTGCGGACACCGACCTTGATGCCAAGTAAGAGCAAGAAACTGCAGGGGGCACCTACCCTGCTTGTTTCTAAGGGGGTAGACACCTTGCGGGATGCACATCCAAAATGGTTTGCATGTATGTGACACACGGGTGGGTACACAGAGACATTACAATAGCAATGAGGGACACAGTGTTACAGCAGGGGAGGGCAGGGCAAGTGATCAAGGCGACGAGTCGCATGGGGACAAGTGACCTACAAGCGATAAGGAGAGAATGGAGACAGGTTCAATTAGGACTGAGGGGTAGAAGACAGGGAGTTTAGAAAGTAAAGAGCTCAAGATTAGGAAGATGCCCTATATAGGGGTTATTAAACCTCTCTGGTCCCATCTGATGCTATCCACTAATGAAAGAATATGGAAGGGGGAGTACATAGAGATGTGTAAGTTCCTCCATAGAGAGTTCAGGGCAAAATAATTGTCTATGGGGGAAGAATATGAGTTGGCGAAAAGGCTTAAGGGGACAATGACAACTGAAAAGTTTCAGCGCTCCGTCCATCAACTCCTTGTGTTTGCTTTGTTCACCTTAAGTCATCAGGGTATAACTAGACGTGTGTACCTTGCTCACTTTGGCACTGGAATTAAGTTAGCCTAGCTGATGAGGGGTGTTACCCCAAAACCGCTGTCAGAATGCTTGTTTACGGTCCAGGGAAGACCTGGCTTGGCAGTTCGCGCTGGACTGTTCCCATGAGTAACAGGGTCAGGACTGATTTGCATAAGGCTGCGTCTGAACTGGGGTGGCGAAGTGAGCTAAGAAAGATGGTGGATTCAACCCAGATCTGTGACTGGGAATGATTATCTGAAAAGTTTGAGCGCTCCATCCATCATCTCCTTGTCTTTGCTTTGTTTGCCTTATGTATGACACTTTCAGCCAACCCAACTTCTTAGTCAACAGCAAGGTTCTTTCTGGGAACTGTAGTTACATTCTTTACATTGTTGATATGGGCTCAACAGTCCCAGTATGCAAAGTGTAGTAGGTTAAAAAGCCAGGACTGGCTGACAGTTTTACATGCAACATGGAGTCACTTACCAGCTAGACTAGTCGATACACCTAGCAGAACAGGACCAGCACGTCTGTCGGATGTATGACAGAACCACGCATTCCGTTGTAACTCATGCCATTACAACTCGCCCATTAAATGTGAATGCCATTATGACGCATAACCTTAACCACACATTTTTTTACATTGCACATGCCTTTATCACGCACGCCTTTACAACGCATATGCCTCGTAAAAAATGTACAGGTCGGTACATTGTGTAGATTTTTGTGTGTGTTTATATATATATGTATATATATATATATATATATATATATATATATATATATATATATATATATATATATATATATATATTACCTACTGGCGGTCGCCAGTAGGTATATATAGTTAGGATTTTTTCTCTATGGGATTTTTGAAAATTCTATGTCGAATAACTTTGGCGTTTGTGGACGGAATTGGCTGAAATTTTCAGGAAAATGGCACATTTTGTTTCTGAGCAGCCCTTGAAAATTTGGGGGGGTTCGTCAAGGGGGGGCCGAGAAAAAAGGGGGGTCCCAAAACGTGTTTTTAACATTGAGTTTTCCATAGGGCGGTTGGCCTCACTTTTAGCCCGAACGGCTGAATGGATTTGCACGAAACTTGGCAAAATTGTAGGGACTGGTAGCCCGATGTGCCTTTGCTAGGTCTCAATATATGTGCTCCAGTGGATTTTGAGAAATTAACGTTCAAAAAAAGATATATATCTGTAACAGCGGACCGGGCAGCGCTCCGGTTCGCGGACTTTTCGCGGTACGGAGCTTTGTGAAGCGAAGCTGATTGGTTCTCCGGCGTCTGTGAACATTCCAAACAGTCCGTAGCGGCCGCCATCTTGTCTCTCGGTAGGATCGAGAGACAAGAGGAGGCCAAAGCGAAGGGGCAAATGACCATAAGGGGGCATAGTAGATCCTCGCTGACCCCCTAGGTTTGATGTGGAGGTTTTAAAAGGGCCCCGCGGGGCAAAAAAAAAAAAAAATAATAATAATCGAACGGCTGAATGGATTTGCACGAAACTTGGTAAAATATTAGGGACTGGTAGCCCGATGTGCCTTTGCTAGGTCTCAATATATGTGCTCCAGTGGATTTTGAGAAATTAACGTTCAAAAAAAGATATATATCTGTAACAGCGCTCCGCTTCGCGTAACGGAGGTTTGCGAAGCTGATTGGTTCTCCGGCGTCTGTAAACATTGCAAACAGTCCGTAGCGGCCGCCATCTTGTCTCTCGGTAGGATCGAGAGACAAGAGGAGGCCAAAGCGAAGGGGCAAATGACCATAAGGGGGCATAGTAGATCCTCCTTGACCTCTTAGGTTTGATGTGGAGGTTTTAAAAGGGCCCCGCGGGGCAAAAAAAATAATAATAATAATAATCGAACGGCTGAATGGATTTGCACGAAACTTGGCAAAATTGTAGGGACTGGTAGCTCGATGTGCCTTTGCTAGGTCTCAATATATGTGCTTCAGTGGATTTTGAGAAATTAACGTTCAAAAACAAGATATATATCTGTAACAGCGCTCCGCTTCGCGGAGATAAAATTATATCTGTATTACCTAGCTGTTGCTAACACCAGTTAGCGACGGCTAGTAGGAGATAGCGACCATCTTGGGCCCCACTTTGCATGTGAGTGATATTTATCACTAATGACATGCAAAGTGGGCATGCCAAGATGTTAGCGACTGGAAACAGTCGCTAACATCGCTATCTCCTATTATCAACTTTTGGAAATATTCGCGATAAGCGCGAATATCTCCAAAAGCTAGCACCTGCCCTGAGCAGTTCTTAGCCATGTTATCCAATGGGAGGTGGATAACATGGCTAAGAGCATTAGCTCGGTAATGCATGAATATCGCTGAGTTTTCAGCGATATTAATGCATTGCGGTCGTTTTTTATCGTATTTGCGATAAACCTTGA
Organism: Lissotriton helveticus; assembly: GCF_964261635.1. Classification (NCBI taxonomy): domain Eukaryota; kingdom Metazoa; phylum Chordata; class Amphibia; order Caudata; family Salamandridae; genus Lissotriton; species Lissotriton helveticus. The sequence goes on from NC_136063.1 coordinate 2,074,297,503, forward strand.
TAATAGCAAGGTTTATCTGCGATAATTTCTGACGATGCTTAGCGGTAAAAAAATCGTTGCTAAGCATCGTTAGGGATAAATATCGCTTAACTTTGGTAATATGCCCCAACGTCTGTTAACGTTCGATTCGAAGGAAATCAGGAAGTGTTGAAAAACATTGTCTGCGCCATCTTGCCTTTTTTCAAATGCCACACTTTTGTCATGCACGGCAGTCATTTTAGATGCCTTGACCAGACCCACTCTGTGCACGCTGTCGATCCTTAGCATGGCTCCCCACCCTCGCAAGCATCTCCCCCAGGCAGTGGTCACCCCCGCTCTCTGTCTTATGCATGGGTAATAAACCACCCCCCATCTGCGCTGCTCTTCCCTGAGAATCACACCCTGTGCCCGCCCGACACCTCCCTTTCGCCCTATTCACTACCGCACCCTCTGACACTCCTTTTCCTCTGTGTCCGATTGTCCAGGCCGGTCCTAGGGTATCAGCTAGCCCTGCAGATGTAGTTTATGGCCCCAGCTGTAAAGAATCACCCCTCTTCAAAGGAGTTATAGTAGATCAAGGCCCACACTCGATGAGATCCGTCACAGCAGACGCGTTCCTATTATCTGAAAACCATCCTGTATTGTGATTGGGGATGGGACCGAGCCTGAAGCGGAAGATTCCAGGGATGACTCTTTGTACATCAAAGTTTTTACAATTATGTGTCACATTAAAAATATATAGCACTCCAACAAAGTAGTAAGATTATAAAACTTTAATAACTTATAAATATATACAAGAAAACAAAAACAGTAATAACATATAAACATTTTTAAGGAAAAACAACGAAGTAGCGGTCGGCTGTGCGAATAGTCCCAACGCAGCACAACGTCCAGATTTCTGGCGTGGGGCGTCGCGGGGGGTGGGTCATCAGTAGCAAACTGTTGTGCGAATAGTTCCAAGGCAGCAGAACGATGGCACCAAGGTGATGTCCAGTAAGTTGCCGCACTGGTTTTGGTATCCTACAATGCTGCTCCGAATAACGGCGTGGGGCGCCCCGGGGGAGGCGGCGTGAACGGGCCTCTCCAGGTGGAGTCTCGTCTGTTGTAGTGGGGCGCCCCTTTACCGTTTCAGTTGCCATTCCGTCCGCTTTTGGTCCACTGTGTCAAAAGCCGCAATTCAGCTGAGTTGCGCCCACTCTTGCGGTGCAGCGATAGGCGGCTGTCACAGGACTCTCAAAATGGCGGCAGGCTGTTTCCTTTTGGGGCCTGGTCCACTGAAATGGCCCTGGGACACCTTGGAAATCGGACGCTTGTCTGCTAGGTCTTGGACCCCATTCTCGAAAGCGTCCCCTCCGCCTTGAGGATTCATCAAAAGTTTTGGGGGCCCCCGACTCCTGTAGGCTTCTGGTGGGGAGCGGCTGCCATGATTGCTCGCGGAATGACCACGACGGAGCTACGAGATGGTGGTGCTCTCATGCTGACGCCAGCTTCAGTCTGAAACATCCAGAAACAAGGTGGGGCTTCCATCGTTTGGGGAAAAAAAAAAGTTTTCATCCAATGAAAAGTGTTGTTTTTAGGTCATATGATCAAGCCTTCCATCATTAGGAAACCAAAAGTAAAATGAACCAATGAAAAGTTTTATAAACAAGTCACATGACCTGTTATGCGGCATAGGGTATAAAATGCGGAGAAAATACGTTGGCACGTGAGTAGGCGTCAGTAGCGGACCGATGTGCGAATAGGCCGAAGGCAACACAACGCGCCAAGATCCGGATGGCACCGAGGTGGTGTCCAGCAAGTTGCAGCACTGGTGTGGCCATCCTACAATGCTGAAAGTCGGCGTGGGGCGCCCCGTTGGCCTGTGAGTTTGCGTCAGTAGCGGACCGATGTGCGAATAGGCCGAAGGCAGCACAACGCGCCAAGATCCGGATGGCACCGAGGTGGTGTCTAGTAAGTTGCCGCACTGGTGTGGCCATCCTACAATGTTGAAAGTCGGCGTGGGGCGCCCCGTTGGCCTGTGAGATGGCGTCAGTAGCGGACCGATGTGCGAATGGGGCCAAAGGCAGCGCAACAATATTTTCTGACTAGAAGACACCACAAGGCGCTGAGATGCCAAGATTCGGATGGCACCGAGGTGGTGTCTAGCAAGTTGTGGTACTGGTGTGGCCATCCTACAATGGTAAAAGTCGGCGTGGGGCGCCCCGTTGGCCTGTGAGATGGCGTCAGTAGCGGACCGATGTGCGAATGGGGCCAAAGGCAGCGCAACAATATTTTCTGTATGGAAGATACCACTAGGCGTTGAGATGCCAAGATCCGGATGGCACCGAGGTGATGTCTAGCAAGTTGCTGTACTGGTGTGGTCATCCTACAATGCTGAAACTCGGCGTGGGGCGCCCCATTAGCCTGTGAGTTTGCGTCAGTAGCGGACCGATGTGCGAATAGGCCGAAGGCAGCACAACGCGCCAAGATCCGGATGGCACCGAGGTGGTGTCTAGTAAGTTGCCGCACTGGTGTGGCCATCCTACAATGTTGAAAGTCGGCGTGGGGCGCCCCGTTGGCCTGTGAGATGGCGTCAGTAGCGGACCGATGTGCGAATGGGGCCAAAGGCAGCGCAACAATATTTTCTGACTAGAAGACACCACAAGGCGCTGAGATGCCAAGATTCGGATGGCACCGAGGTGGTGTCTAGCAAGTTGTGGTACTGGTGTGGCCATCCTACAATGGTAAAAGTCGGCGTGGGGCGCCCCGTTGGCCTGTGAGATGGCGTCAGTAGCGGACCGATGTGCGAATGGGGCCAAAGGCAGCGCAACAATATTTTCTGTATGGAAGATACCACTAGGCGTTGAGATGCCAAGATCCGGATGGCACCGAGGTGATGTCTAGCAAGTTGCTGTACTGGTGTGGTCATCCTACAATGCTGAAACTCGGCGTGGGGCGCCCCATTAGCCTGTGAGATGGCGTCAGTAGCGGACCGATGTGTGAATAGGCCGGAACCAGCACAAGGCGCCAAGATCCGGATGTCACCGTGGTGGTTTCATAGTTGAGAGGCACTTCATCTGCAGTGGGGCGCCGAGATCCGGATGGCACCGAGGTGATGTCTAGCAAGTTGCTGTACTGGTGTGGTCATCCTACAATGCTGAAACTCGGCGTGGGGCGCCCCATTAGCCTGTGAGATGGCGTCAGTAGCGGACCGATGTGTGAATGGGGCAAAGGTAGCGCAAGAATATTTTCTGAATAGAAGACACCACAAGGCGCTGAGATGCCAAGATCCGGATGGCACCGAGGTGGTGTCTAGCAAGTTGTGGCACTGGTGTGGCCATCCTACAATGGTAAAAGTCAGCGTGGGGCGCCCTATTGGCCTGTGAGATGGTGTCAGTAGCGGACCGATGTGCGAATGGGGCCAAAGGCAGCGCAACAATATTTTCTGACTAGAAGACACCACAAGGCGCTGAGATGCCAAGATCCGGATGGCACCGAGGTGATGTCTAGCAAGTTGCTGTACTGGTGTGGCCATCCTACAATGCTGAAACTCGGCGTGGGGCGCTCCATTAGCCTGTGAGATGGCGTCAGTAGCGGACCGATGTGCGAATGGGGCCAAAGGCAGCGCAACAATATTTTCTGAATAGAAGACACCACAAGGCGCTGAGATGCCAAGATCCGGATGGCACCGAGGTGGTGTCTAGTAAGGTGCACTGGTGTGGCCATCCTACAATGCTGAAAGTCGGCGTGGGGCGCCCCGTTGGCCTGTGAGATGGCGGCAGTAGCGGACCGATGTGCGAATGGGGCCAAAGTCAGCGCAACAATATTTTTGGAATAGAAGAGACCACAAGGCGCTGAGATTCGGTTAGCACCGAGGTGGTGTCTAGCAAGCTATGCAGCTGAGTTGCGTGCGCACTTGCGGCGAATAGGTCGAAGGCAGCACAACAATGTTTTCTGAATAGAAGACACCACAAGGCGCTGAGATTCGGTTACCACCGAGGTGATGTCTAGCAAGTTGCCGCACTGGTGTGGCCATCCTACAATAATGCTCCGAATAACGGCGTGGGGTGCCCGAAGGGGGGGGGGAGGCGGCGTGAACGGGCCTTCCTAGGTGGAGGCTCGTCTGCTATAGTGGGGCGCCCCTTTACCGTTTCAGTTGCCATTCAGCTGAGTTTCGGCTGCTCTTGATGGTACAGCGACAGGCGGCTGCAACAGGACTCTCAAAATGGCGGCCTGTTCTTTGGATTTGGGCCTGGTCCACTAAAATGGCCCTGGGACACCTTAGAACTCGGACGCTCGGTTTTCTTTTCCTTTCCTGTACATGCAAAAAAAGGTAAATGCCCGGTACGTTACACGCTTCATCTGCCACGATGAACTCTCCAGAGGAACCGAAAAAAAATATAGTTATGGTAACTATACCATGCATCGTCATATGGAGAGGTGGCACCAATTAATTATAGTGCTGCATAAAAGAGAGATTTGGAGGAGAACCCCTGACCTGCTAGTACATTCATCAAAGAAGTGGCACTGACAGCATCAGAGGCAAGGGAAACGGTCCCAAATATTTAGAAGAACTTTGGAAAGATTAAAATGACATGTTTAGATTGTGGCAAATTAATTTCATGTGGACAGATGAGTGTTACTCTAATAAATACAGCATATGAACATCATCATAGTCGATGGTTGGTAGAGACATTTTGACTATATCCTGGACCTTACCGTCCTCGCCCAAAATGGCGCCGGAATAAATGGGACTCGTAACTCCTTGTTGTGTACTGGTTGCAGAACCTTGAAATCACGAGATACGTATGCAGTTTTGAAGCACATGGCGGGCGGGGACGAGAATTGATTGAATATTTCGACATCCCTATTGATATTAAGTTCTGATGTGTTATTGATTACTGTACTATTGAAAGTTCGAATTAACGTCACCCATGGTACTTGCCCGCAAATGTATATCTAGATAATTTTATTGTAACTGGCCCTGTCGTATTTTAATTATAAAATGTACGTCCACCGATTCCGTAACTGTTAGACACCTTAGTTCTTGCAACCTAATGGCCCGCCCGTTACGTTCCTCTACAGTGTAAATGTCTACTCATCATATACGATTACAGTTTGCTCCGTGGCCGGCCCACGTGGTTATAGGCTCGTATTTGTATAATGAAATTTTCACAATAAAGGTTTTTAAAAGAAAACATGGTAGTAGTATATACATTGGTAAAGTTTTTAATAATAGTCACTGTTTTAGAATCATTAAAAGGCAAGTGAAATAAAGCAGACCAATTACATGAAGGGTAAAAGGTATAATACGAAGGAACGCAGTAAAGATAAATGGTCAAGGGCTGTTTTGTTTTCTACTCCTGCAACATAAAGTGATCGATAAGAATCTCATATTCAGGCGTATCGGCGACTAAGACAGCAGGTCGACCCTCTTTTGCTCAACGGCTCCATCATGGGACGAAGAAACGCTCTTTTTCTCGAAAAAAGAATATATTTTACTTGCAGGACAGTTGTAAATTTTCCGGGAAAGTACATTAGCCTGGAACATTATAACATATATTTAAGAAAAAATAATGTTCGGAAGTAATAAAAAGCGTAATTTTTAGGTCATATGACCAAGCCTTTCATCATTAGAATAAGAAAAGTAAAATGAACCAATGAAAAGTTTTATTAACAAGTCACATGACTTGTTATGCTTACGTTACGCGCTGCGCGCCCCGGATGACTTCCGGATGCGCTAACGCGGCGCGTCATATGACGCATTACGCGACAACGCAGGTCCAGAATATAGTCAAAATGTCTCCACCAACCAGCGGTCGGAACACAACCCCTTTCAGCAGGCTAAATAGTTCTGTTAAATGACAACAGAAGGGACAGGCAACAAGAACCATCAGTCAAAGAGGGGAGGGCTAGTTCTTCTCTACCGGGTTACATTGGGGCGCTACCGGAACTGATCGAATTGGTAGTCTACAGTGTTTCTGGATGTTTCAGACTGAAGCTGGGGTTAGCATGAGAGCAGCACCATTTCGTAGCTCCGTCGTGGCCATTCCGCAACCAATCATGGCAGCCGCTCTTTATCGATATTTTGGGCGGGGTGGGTGGCGGAGCCGAGCTGTTTTGCAGCCATCATTGTGTGGAGTTCAGTTCATCTCACTAGTTTTGTATTTGTCATGAGGGGTTGTTCCTAATGTTTCTATTTTAGCGAGGTCAAAAAGAGATCCCATTAGTGGCCTACTGATTTTGCTCGATTCCTTTTCTCTTTTTTTTACACGATTTTTCGTTATCTGCAAAGACTAAACAGAGTATTGCGACTCTGTGTTTGTTTGTAAATAGAGAATGAACCAAAGAGAACCAATTCTAAAACAGTAAATACTTGGATAACAATCAATCAAATGGAGAGAGAAGCAGGCACGACGTATTACAACGGGGGCAAAGGCCTGCGTTAACTACCCTTCACTATGTGCAAAGAGAGAGTACTCCTAATAGAAATGAGGGGGGGGGAGGGCACCATTCAAAGCAGATCAGTGTGCATAAACACGAAAATGTTTTCACTTACCACGTACTTGACATTCGACAGCTTATGATATTTGCTATTAAAAAACCATTGAAATTCACTGAAAAAACCATAGGTTATAGACCATATATAGTTAGGAATTAGCATTTACAAAACCTTGAAAATTCACTGAAAAAACCATAGGTTATAGACCATATATAGTTAGGAATTAGCATTTAAAAAACCTTATTTTACTCACACAAAACCATTGAAATTCCATATATAGTTAGTTGCACTAACTATATATCGCGCACCCGCAATCCAATGCTGATGATGTCACATATTACATCATTCATGACATGGTCAGTGACATCACTGATGACATCACTGATGACATCTCAAATGACATCACTGATGACATCACTGATGACATCTCAAATGACATCACTGATAACATCTCAAATGACATCACTGATGACATCTCAAATGACATCACTGATGACATCACTGATGACATCTCATTTGACATCAATGACCACATCACTGATGATATCATTCATGTGACAATACAATGCATCTCCTCACACTTTAATATAACCTCTGTTACACCCAGTGTTAAATACAGAGTATAATTTTTGAAACCATTGACACACCAATACTAGTTACTACATACGCACTCAGTGATTCCTATGTTTACACACACATTCACTCATTTGCCCATACAATCATTCATACATACAATCACTCATCTTTACAACACTATCATATGCACTCATACACCTATACAGACTCTCACACTCTGTCACTCATCCATGGAGTTACTCACACACCTAGTCAGTCCTGTAAATAATCAATCACACTTCCATTTTCTAATCTATACAGTTAAACATAGAGCACCTTACATTTTGAAACATATACTAACACATACTTACTCTCTTATACAATCATTGATACAAGTACACATTGATCTGCACAGAGTCACACACCTCCCAGCCAGCCACACACACACTCAGTCTCCCATACAAATACTTGGGCAATCAATCAATAACCCATATAGTTACTCATATAGCTACTGACCAACACATGCAGCAGTTTACAGAACAACAGACATAATGATGCACAAATTAAGACAGTTTAGTCACTAACCCATGCACTCAGTGAGACACATTTAATCACTCACTCATACAGTCAGTCACGCACCTACTAAATCCTTCATCCAGACACTTCTACATCTACTCATTCTTCAATATGTAAAACATATTTAAACTTTTCAGAAACACACAGTCACTAGATGATGTCATCAGTGATGTCATTTGAGATGTCATCAGTGATGTCATCAGTGATGTCACTGACCATGTCATGAATGATGTAATATGTGACATCATCAGCAGTGGATTGCGGGTGCGCGATATATAGTTAGTGCAACTAACTATATATGGAATTTCAATGGTTTTGTGTGAGTAAAATAAGGTTTTTTAAATGCTAATTCCTAACTATATATGGTCTATAACCTATGGTTTTTTCAGTGAATATATATATATATGAAACCAACAGTCCTGTTCCGACACTGAAAGTCGGAGTTCCTTCAGGTGCGGACTTCAATATGTATATATATATATACACACACACACACACATATATATGAATATATACATATACATTTATGTGCATTTTTTATATATTTACACACGCATAAATATATAAGAATGTGTATAAACATTATCTTACCACCCAAAAACCCATTCCCAGCCTAAACCCGAAAAATTACTCTTGCCACCCAAAAACCCATGGCCACTCTAAACATACACTTGCCACCCAAAAACTCTTACTCACCCTAAAAGTACCATTGTCACACAAAAACCCATACCCACCCTAAACCCTAAAAAGGCAACCCTAAACACTTTTAAAAAAAAGTCCCATATATATCTATATATTATATATATATACTTACCTAATACTTACATTAAAATGCAAACCATACCCCACCCTAAACCCTAAAAATGCCCAACGAAACCCTTAAAAAACCCTTTTCCTATGATATGCGTGGTAAAGGCATATGTGTTTCAAAATCCTGTGTCATACAGGTAATACGTGGTAATGCCACTCGCACTGGAGCAGTCGCGTTGTAAAAGTAATGTGTGGTAAAGGCCAAGTTGTAATGACTGTTTCCTATTCTGTCACTCACATTTTCTAATGGCTGCAAGGCAGAGGGCTGATTTCAGAGTTGGATAGGCTGTCATGATCCGACCATGAAAGTCCATATAGCCCCATGATATTTATGGCCTCCTACAGTGTGGGAATGTTCTAATCATTTTTCCTAGGATTAATTGTGGTTTCCAGTCTGGCCAGCAACAGCTAGGCATTCCAATATTGATACATCTCAATTTGCATTGAAATTACTATCAAACATTAGCCCTCTACCAGTCTTGTGCCTCAAACTATCAAGTCTGGATATGCTGCTGAGACTAAAATTGGTTTTGAAAGTGAATCTTAAAATGTATAATGTGAGCAGTCAGACTTTAAAATAATACTATGTGTAACCTCAGTGGTAAGGTACATCCGACACCTTGTGCCTGGAATCTTTGCTGAGAAAGCACAAGTTGAAGCTTTGCAAAACACGTATGTGAGAATTTGGCCACAAGTATTGGTTAATTTGGGCCGGTTTGTGCTGGTGGAGGGCACCGGCACTCATTTTTCAGTTACTTGCACTTTTTTTTCAGGATCAGAAATGTATTGGACGCAAGAGAAGGAAAAGCACACAAATCAGAAACATGGAGGAATAGAAAGACGTGAAAGCAAGAATCTGCAAGCGTGAGATATAGGGGTAGAGCGTGTCTGGTAATGGAGGCACTGGCGATGTCGTCATATGACATCATATTTGCCAATTCATGGATTTATCCTGTCTTTTCATGGGAAACAAGAGCAGCCTTTGTTCATATAACAGATGCAGGTGAAGCAGGAGTTGATTTGTGTTTTTTTTTATATGTAGCACTTAAACTGCACCTTTGCCCTTTCTAAGCACTGTAAATAACAGGTGTTACTATCATCCAATGCAGTGCATTCAATTTACCAACCTTGATGGGCTGGACGGCTCAGCCTGCCTTGTCAGCATTCGAATCTGTCACCTGTCGCTCAAGGCTTGTTTCACTGTCAGGCATTCAGCTGTTTTAGCTCTGCACCCAGCATGACTGTAAAAGTATCACGTTGATTGACACAAGAAATCTACATATTTTAAATCTAATCCCAAAAGCTTCGTGTTTTTTTCTTATTACTGTTGTATATTATAGTCTTACTTGAGGCAACTTGCTTAGCTAAGCTAACTTTTCCCCTGCTGGCACTCATACATAGTTCAAATCTTGGCAAGGCCAACTGATCCGTCCATCACCCCGAGGTCAGAACATTGAGTGATACTTGTATTTTATAGAAAATTGTAAAACTACTGGATGAATCACTATTTAAAAAAAAGAAATATGATACTCGTTTTGTGTAAAGGCAATATGCTATTTTAATGAACACTATCTTTTGAAAAAAATAATGTGCATATTTTTTGTAGCCTTTGGGGGAAATGTTGTGCTGTTCACGGTTAGATCCAGGCCTGTGGAAATTCGCCTGGCTGCTTCGGAGGTTATGAACTGCCGCCTGGTTCTTGTCCCAATCTCTGCACACATGCCTGTCAATTCACCGCCTGTCTATTTGCTTTACGTCAGGCTCCATGTTGGCGCTTCCGCCCGCGCGCGCCAGGGCCATCACTCCAGACACAGATTGGTTTTGTGATATAGTCTGTAAATGGATGATATGATTTGCTCCTTTCACCTTCAATGAGATTCATTTTTGAAAATAGCTGTCCCTAAATCAAACATTGTAAAGTGATCCAGGAAGTGATTTCCGGCTTGTCAGAGATGGCGGCGGTCGCGCGCGGCGACGGCCCTGACCATTGTCCTGCCACTCGCGCGCGCCAAAGAGAATAAAAACATGGCAGTAACAGGTGCTCTGCCAGCAACTACCTGTCCGGCCGTTTTATATCCACATCTCTCCAACTTTAGTGCCATTTATTTACAATAGTTATAAAAACCCTCTGCCCTACTGCGAGAACTACTGCGATTTATGTTGTAATTATTGCTGCAGAGACTGCTAAGAAACGAATTTAGCTCGAATGCACTTGATTATAAATGTATAAATATATATATATATATATATATATATTAGTAAGCTACATTCACCGCCGAATGGCTCCATGTTTATGAGTACAGTAAAGCAAAGGTCAGCGGGCAGTCGCTGTTGAGTCAAGCCTCGCTAGTTAGTGTTCTTTCTGCTTTTATTCGTGCCATCGCCTGCGCATCAATATTTCCCAGCGTCTGGCGTTATGAATGCTGACCTCCAGGCGCTCGCTGCAAGAGACGTCTCGAGATCCGAGCGGCTTCACAAGGATGGGCACAGATCGTATCTGCCGTGAAAAGGGCAGGAGGAGGGCAGAGATTAGATCAGTAACCCAAGACGAGATCGTCAATATTAAATGAAGCGCTATCGACCCTCCGAGCTCGAAATGTCATTGTGATCGTTTAAGATGCTGAAAGTACCCACATGGGCCAGTTGCCTGGTCTCCTAATTCGCCCGCAAACCATAGCCTTTGATCGGCATTACTGGAAATGGCAATCAAGACATGATTGTGAAGGGTTGCGGCACCCGGAAAGGAGGATATTGATAAACTGCAGCATTATCAAGAGGCTAGCACTGAATCTACCCACACTGTGTACAGGGTGAGTCAGGAACTAAGAATGGGTTACTCTTCATTGGCTGCCATAATACTGGATTTATTTTTATATAGCGTGCACTATAGCAGGGTTTGCTGTATCATAGCGCTGTAAAAGCAGATGCCTTTACTATTCTGTTCAATGGTACTCAATTTATCTGCTTGAGAAGGATGTAGGAATGAGCCAACTCTACTATAATTCTGACCAGAGATCTGCAGGTCATACACAGATGTCAATAGCCGTGGCTTTGCTCAACTCACTTTGAAGTTCAAGCAGGGTCACAAAATAATGTAGCACAGGGATTTTATCAAAAAGTTGGTAATTGGTTGGAATTTGAGGTCCACCACAAGTTATAAAGGGACAATCCAACAGCCCTACTGCAAACAATACCACAGTGCCCCTCACTCGCTAAATCCAAGATGGAGAATCCCTTCTCCCCTTGTACAGAGCCTTTATGCCCATCCAGAGATGTGATACAAAAGGGGATGATGGACGGAGCGTTTGAGCAAATCAAACACTCACCCCCAGTCAACTGATCTGGGTTTAATCCATCACCATTCTTTAGCTCACTCGGCCAGCCCAGTTCAGACATGGCCATATGCAAATCAGTCTGACCCTGTGCCTCATGGGAACAGTCCAGCCCGAACTGCCAAGCCATGTCTTTCCTGGACCGGAAACAAGCATCCTGGGACCGGTTTCGGATTCATAATCCTCATCAGCCAGGCTATCTTGAATCCAGTGGCCAAGTGAGCAAGGGACTCACGTCTGAGCATACCCTGCCACACTTAGGGCGAACAAAGCGATACAAAAGGGGATGATGGACGGAGCGTTTGAGCAAATCAAACGCTCACCCCCAGTCAACTGATCTGGGTTTAATCCATCACCATTCTTTAGCTCACTCGGCCACCCCAGTTCAGACATGGCCATATGCAAATCAGTCTGACCCTGTGCCTCATGGGAACAGTCCAGCCCGAACTGCCAAGCCATGTCTTCCCTGGACCGGAAACAAGCATCCTGGGACCGGTTTCGGATTCATAATCCTCATCAGCCAGGCTATCTTGAATCCAGTGGCCAAGTGAGCAAGGGACTCACGTCTGAGCATACCCTGCCACACTTAGGGCGAACAAAGCGATACAAAAGGGGATGATGGACGGAGCGTTTGAGCAAATCTATCACTCACCCCCAGTCAACTGATCTGGGTTTAATCCATCACCATTCTTTAGCTCACTCGGCCACCCCAGTTAAGACATGGCCATATGCAAATCAGTCTGACCCTGTGCCTCATGGGAACAGTCCAGCCCGAACTGCCAAGCCATGTCTTCCCTGGACCGGAAACAAGCATCCTGGGACCGGTTTGGATTCATAATCCTCATCAGCCAGGCTATCTTGAATCCAGTGGCCAAGTGAGCAAGGGACTCACGTCTGAGCATACCCTGCCACACTTAGGGCGAACAAAGCAATACAAAAGGGGATGATGGACGGAGCGTTTGAGCAAATCAAACACTCACCCCCAGTCAACTGATCTGGGTTTAATCCATCACCATTCTTTAGCTCACTCGGCCACCCCAGTTCAGACATGGCCATATGCAAATCAGTCTGACCCTGTGCCTCATGGGAACAGTCCAGCCCGAACTGCCAAGCCATGTCTTCCCTGGACCGGAAACAAGCATCCTGGGACCGGTTTCGGATTCATAATCCTCATAAGCCAGGCTATCTTGAATCCAGTGGCCAAGTGAGCAAGGGACTCACGTTTGAGCATACCCTGCCACCCTTAGGGCGAACAAAGCGATACAAAAGGGGATGATGGACGGAGCGTTTGAGCAAATCAAACACTCACCCCCAGTCAACTGATCTGGGTTTAATCCATCACCATTCTTTAGCTCACTCGGCCACCCCAGTTCAGACATGGCCATATGCAAATCAGTCTGACCCTGTGCCTCATGGGAACAGTCCAGCCCGAACTGCCAAGCCATGTCTTCCCTGGACCGGAAACAAGCATCCTGGGACCGGTTTCGGATTCATAATCCTCATCAGCCAGGCTATCTTGAATCCAGAGGCCAAGTAAGCAAGGGACTCACGTCTGAGCATACCCTGCCACACTTAGGGCGAACAAAGCGATACAAAAGGGGATGATGGACAGAGCGTTTGAGCAAATCAAACACTCACCCCCAGTCAACTGATCTGGGTTTAATCCATCACCATTCTTTAGCTCACTCGGCCACCCCAGTTCAGACATGGCCATATGCAAATCAGTCTGACCCTGTGCCAGAGATGTGGCCAAAGTAATGACCAGTCCCTCCTCTAGGGTCACTCCAAACCAGTTTTGGGATTAGCTCCCCCCACGGGGTTTGCTGCTTACCTGACTGGGAGGACAAAGGACAAGGCTTGCTCAGGTGTCATGTGACATCTGCCTGTGACCGGGAAGGCCACGTTGAAGTAAATTATATACCTGGGTACAGCCCAAATGGACTTCCTGCCAGGAGAACAAATACACTTGCCCACCTCCTGGCCATTGGCTGTGCTCTGGGAGCAGCTTTCACACCTCACCAGGAAAATTCCCCAGCTGGGTGACAGTTCGAGCCAAATGCAAATTAGCTTCCAAGAGCTCGAGGCAGGGAAAAGTTAACTTTCTAAATGTTTTTCCTTGCTAGTTCTCACAAATGTGACTTCACCTTTAGGATGCCCTAATAGCAAATACTAAAAATATGTGCTTAATTATTTCCCTGTTGGGCCCCTTACCTGAGAAAGCAGAGTTAATATTTAATATTTCTTCCCAGTGTTTCTTAATGGCCAGCCTGCCTTCCTTAAGTGAAAATAGCTTTTAGAGGCTAGCCAATGTAAGAGCATGTTAACTTTATATGTCTACAGGACCTACTTTAAAATACCATTCACCCTTCCTTGTAGGCTACAAAGCCTAAGAGGTGAATGATTAATATTTAAAAGGGAGGTTTTCTAATGTCAAAAAGGGCAATTTTGACAGGTCAGGCTGCAGTTTGAAAACTGCAGCAACTAGTCTACAGTAGCAGTCATGTTTGTATTGTCACACTAGTGGATTGCGCAGTAATGCTATCATCCATAGATTACAATTAACTCTCCATGGCAGGTGTGTAGACACCATATATTATGGCCTTATAGGAAAGTTAAATAGGCTAATTAGGATTAAGCTAATAACAACATATTTTAGAGGTCAGAACACATGCGTGGGGCCTGGTTTGCAGTGTTCCAGTGCGCATAGTAAAAAAATCAGCCGCAGTCCCAAAAATGTTGTGGCTCACAGATTACTTTGTAACTCCACTCTTGCAACTCCTGTAGGAAATCTTTGATCTAGTCCTTGCTGCAGCCAGTTCCCTGGTTTCAGGGTGCAAAGCTAAGTTCATAATGCAACTCCTATTTTGCCACAACTTCAATCGCTTCTTCAATAACTTCAGAGGCGATTCAAAGTTGCTCGTGTTATGTACATAGCTATGGATACTAGTGGCCATAAAATAGATACACTGCCTTGTCCGAGTATGCACACTATTGCACATTTAAGTATTTGCGCTGTCTCTGAGTAGCTATGAGCTGTGGTTACAATCAAAATAGCATTAGTGAAAGACAAACAGCTGTTTGAAGCCGCCTGCTTGCCTTTCATTGTGTAGGAGTCAACTGGATTTTCTTTAAAACAGGAGCAGAGATCCCCATGCAGGTGGGTGCAGTGAGTGACAAGAATTCCTGGGGGGCAGGTGGGAGGGGTGTTGGACTTGGCCCCTGCTGCAAGGTCATCCCCAAACGTTTTCCTTCACTTTCCCATTTTCTGTACCCATTTTTGTTGGCTTTAAGATTCTGCTCACTTTATCACTGCCAACCAGTGCTAAATAGTTTGTACTCTCTTTTTTTTAACCTAGTGAAATCAGCTTACCCCTAACTGCACATTTAAATTACTTGTAAGCCCCTAGTAAAATGGTATTACATTTATTCAGGGCCTGCTTATTAAATGTCACTAGTGGACCTGCAACACCGATTGTTCCACCCACTTAAGTAGCCCTGTAAACCTGTCTCAGGCCTGTGTGTGCAGTTTTTATTAGAATTTTTTTTATTGGTATACAAAAGAAGGTCGTACAAAAATATATATACAGATATAGGTACACAGTTGGCGGTCATATATATCTATTGTTCTCCCTCCACTGGAGAAGAAAAGAGAAAAGAGGGGGGGGGGGGGGGGGTGCGCACGTAGTTGTCCTTGATTGTCCTTTATTGGGTCGTTCTCAGGAGCTCATCAAGCGGGTCCCACATGTGCAGCTTGGCTGTGTGTTCTTTCGAGAAGGTGCCTGTAATGTTGTCTGCTCCCCTCAGGAAAGTAATCCAGTTGATCCATGTTTTAAAGCTTGCTTTGGCTGTGTTTTTCCAGTTCGTTAGGATCATTTTGAGGGCCGCTGTGAGAAGTAGGTCTAGGAGTTCTCTTTCTTCTTTACTTTTTAGGTTCGCTGTTAGGTGCTCAGTCGCCAGGCTGACGAAGCTGATCTCCAGATTCGTTTTGAGCATATCGTTCAGGAAAGTGTTGATTTGAGCCCAGAACTTCCTGACTTTCACGCAGGTGAAGATAAGGTGTTCGAGGGTCCCTTCTTCTTTCTGACAGTTCCAGCATTTGTCTGAGTCTGCTATGCCGACCTTGTGGAGTTTGGATGGCGTCCAGTATGCGTTGTGGAGCAGCCAGTATTTTGTTTGCGCTAGTTGTGGGGTGATTTTGTTTGTTGTCGCTGAACTCCACATTATCGCTCGCTCCTTTTCATTTAGTTGCCTGCCCAGGCGCGTCTCCCATGTGTTGGTTGCTTTTTTGTTCTGCGCCATCTTGGATGGGCTGAGTAGTTTATAGATTTTTGCCGTTTGATGTCCTGCTAAGTCGATGAGCTGCAGATACTTGATGATCCCCGGCTCTCCTCCGCATAGGTTGGCCTTTGTTATTGCTGTCTTAATTTTAAGGAAGTTATAGAACTCTGGGTTCGGGAGATCATGTAGCTGCTGTATGTTCTGGAAAGTCAGCGGTTTTCCCTTTGTTTCCAATTGACTGGGCGTGCTGATACCTTCTCTGATCCACGTGTCATTGTGCAGTGTTGCCCCTTGGTAGGTCACTTTAGTGTTGAACCAGATGGATTCCCAAGCAGTGCCCTTCAGTTTCTGCGCCATGTGCCTGTCCACTTTCAGCAGGGCCTCTCTCGTGTGTTTTAGTATGGCGCTCGTTTTCAGTGGGTGCCGGTTCGCTGTTAGGAGTGCTATTGGCCTGAGTCCTCCTAGGATGTCTTGTTCGACCTCCAGCCATACTGGCCTGTACGTTTGTGTGGCATCTACCCAGGCGATACCCTGTCTCGCCAGGCAAGCCGTCTGGTATGTCTTGAAGTTCGCCAGGTTAAGGCCTCCGAGGTCTCTTGACAGTCTTAGTTTTTGTAGGCTTATCCTTGGCTTCTTGTTTTTCCACAGGAAGATGTTTATGAGCTGGTCCAATTTTTTGTGAAATGTCTCTGTCATTGGAAGTGGAAGCATTGATAGCGTGTAGTTTATTACCGGTGTTATCATCATTTTGATCGTTTCAATGCGTCCCCACCAGCTGATGAACTTTGGTGACCATAACTCCAGTCTCTCCTTTATCTTCTTCAGCGTGAGGTCCTCGTTGTGTTGCAGGGTTGACGTGAGGTCTTTCCCAAAGTGGAGCCCTAGGTATTTCAGAGGTTTCGTTTGCCATGCTAGGCCGGAATCGCCTAGGACTTCTCTTGTGGTATGGACATTCATTGGCTTACATTCCGATTTCTCCTTATTGAGTTTGTAGCCTGAGGCTTCTGCGTATTCACCTATTGTGGCCATCAGAGCTTTTATCGACGTGGAGGGGTTCGCTGTTGTAATTAGGATGTCGTCGGCGTATGCTGCTAGTTTGACGGTTTTTCTCTTGAGCTTAACGCCTGTTATCTCGGTGTTGTCCCTGATTCTGGCTAGCAGGGGCTCTAGTGCGAGCAGGAATAGTCCGGGGGAGAGGGGGCATCCTTGTCTGGTTCCTCTGCCCAGCGTGAGCGTTTCGGATGCGCTCCCGTTCACCACTATTTTCGCCTTCGGTTTGTTGTAGAGGGCCATGACCATCGCCGTGTACTTCCTGCCTAGGCCAAAAGCTCCCAAACAGTTATCCAGGAAAGGCCACGAGACTCTGTCAAACGCCTTCTCCGCATCCAGCGCTATCATGACTGCCTGCTCGTCGCTGTTTGCTGTGTGGTTGATCAGGTGGCACAGTAGCCTTGTGTTGTCCTGCGACAGTCTGTTCTTTATGTATCCCACTTGTGAGGGATGGATGATGTTCGGCAGGATCCTGTTTAGTCTGTTTGCTAAGACTTTTGCATAGACCTTGCAGTCGACGTTTATTAGCGATATAGGTCTGTAGTTCTGGGGATACTGTGGATCTTTCCCCTCCTTCGGAATTATGGTGATGTTGGCCTCGCACATGGACTCCGTCATCCTCCCTTTTTTGATGCATGTGGAGTATGTTTGTGCCATTAGTGTCTTGATGTGTTCGCTGAAGGTTTTATAGAATGTTGCTGAGTAACCATCTGGCCCTGGCGCCTTGTTTCGTTTCAGTTGGCTTATGGCAATTCCAATCTCTTCCTCCGAGATGTCAGCTTCGAGCGATTCCCTTTCCGCCTCGTCCAGCTTCGGCAGATTGGTTTTACTGAGTAGGTCACGTCCTGCATCTTTGTTCAAGTTATGATCCTCAGTGTACAGTTCTTGGTAGAATTGTCTGAAAACCTCTAGTATTCCTTTGTTCGTTGTTTGGGATTTGTTCGTGCGGTCCGTAATCGCTGCTATCGTGTGTTGCCTTTGTTTAGGCGAACGGCCAGGGTGGAGAGGAGCGACCCCAAGATGGCGGCGTGAGTCTGAGGACCGGGAAGACAGCGAGCGGCGCAGGCGACAGCAGAACCACCCAGAACGCAACACCCGACCGTCCCGGCACTCCCTTGTCTCAGGAAGGAGGGAGAGAGAGGCAGTCACGGTGAGCTACCGGAACGGACGGCACAACCGCTGGGCGCAGCGACCGAGCAAGTGAGTACCGGCGCAACGAGCGAGCTGGACGCCTCTCTCACAGACCAACAATTTCTGACGAAGGCCAAACAGGGCAATAATTAATTTAAACGCAGCCCGCGGAGCAGCAGCCACAACGATTGCGGAAAAAACAACAACAACAAGGCAGCCATCTTAGAAGAGGGGGTGTAAGCACGGGGCGGCCATCTTGCTAAAACTAAGGCACCTCACGGCAGGAGCACCTCAGACAGACAGCCCGACAGACAGGCGGGCGAGTCAGAGCAACTAACTCGCAAAACTCCGATGCAGCGGAGAGATAAAGGGCAACCAGTCACGCACACCATAAGCGGCGGCAGCAGAGAAGTCACCGACAGGGCGGCCATCTTGGTAAAGGAGGAGAAGCAAGGGGCGGCCATCTTGCTGTAACGTCCCGTAACGGGACAGCGGCCAGACCAGGGCAGACGGAGGCAGCAGCAAGAAGCAGAGCACAAGCTCGCGGAGGGAACACGAGCAAACCGTGAGTCTCAGACAACATTGCCGCGGAGCGGCTGTAGCAAACCGTGAGTTTCAGACAATATAGCCGAGGTGCGGCGGTCAGGAGGGCGGCCGTCCAGCAGCCAGCCAAGCAGTAAGAGGCGGGCGAGACCAGCGCAGCTGACGCCTCTAGCTGGAGGGGAAAAAAGGGGCGCAACAAGGCGCAAACCACGGGGAACTAGAAAGTGGCAGACAAAAGACTGTGGGTCCCACAACAACAGTAACTCTAGGAAACAGCAAGCGGCGCAGTGAGAAACAAACCCGGCCAGACGACGGCGAGTGGCGGAGCGTAAACAGTGGGGGTTCCACCAGAGCAAAGCACAGCGCAGGAGGCTGGCGGAGCTTAGGACTAAAACCAGAGTGGTCAAGGGGCCACCTAGGTTCAGAGACAACCCCATAACGTCGATAAGCGCCCTGAGGGACAAAGCGGGAAAAAGAGGAGACAAAGCCGCAAAAAGTCAGCTGCCAACAGAAAAGAGGCCCAAAGTCAACCAGGCCAAAAGAGGCACCGAAGCCATGGCAGGCAGGGACGGAAAACAGGGGGCCAACGATCTGAAGAAAAGCAAGAATGAGACACCGCCCTCTCTGGTCAAAGAGCGCAACAACCATGGGGATGGCACAATAACGCTTGACATGCTCCTGAAGAAAATAACGGAAGGGAACGAGCTGGCAAAAGCCACGAAAAAAACAGTAGACAGCATCCAGATGGAGCTAATAGCTATCAGAGCCGAGCAAAGCAGAGCCAATGGAAGAATTGACGAGGCAGAGAAGCGAATAGGTGCGCTAGAAGACAACGCAAATATAACACATAAGGACATGGGGCTTGTAATAAAGAGAACAACGGCACTACAGAAGGCCGTAGCGGAGCAGGAGGACAGGAGTCGCAAGGGGAACATAAGACTCTTGGGAGTACCTGAGGAGGAAGAAGACACACCAGGAGCATGTGCCCTCATGCTGGAGGCCCTCATACCTAAAATAACGGGACTTACTTTCGACAAACCGTTGGAGATCACCAAAGCGTACCGCATACCAGCCAGGAAGCAAACGAACAGCAACGCCCCAAGACCCATAATATGCAGACCACTAAGAGAAAATCAAACAGAGGCGATATTTGCAGTAGCCAGGAAGGGCCGCCCGATGATGATAAACGGGAGCAAAGTAACCATCACCCAGGACTTCTCCAAACTGACAGTCGAGGTGTGTGTGCAGTTTTTAACTGCCATTTCAACCTGGCAGAATAAACTTTTTCTCCAGGTCCAAACTTTCTTTGTAATCCATATAGGTCACCCTTAGGGTAGGCCCTAAACTACTCATAGAGCAGGGTGCAGTGTATCGGGAAAGTTGCCCATGTACTTTTAAGTTTTATATTCACTGGTAGTGAAAAACCCTTAACTTTGTTTTTCACTACTGCAAGGGTTTTTTACTACTGCAATGCCTGCCTCTCCTATAAGATAACATTGAGTTACCTTTTTACATTTAATAAGTGATGACTTTCAAATGAGAGTAAGTAGACATTTTGGGTTTGGTGTCTAAAGAATTGTAATTTAAAAGCCTCTTTAATGGTAAAGTTGGATTTTAAGTTACAATTCTGAAAATGACAGGTTTCGAAAGTTAAATGACAGAAAAAAGTGATGACATGCACTCTGTTTCTCAATGTGGACAACTTGTTTAAAGATGCTCAAAGGCAAATATTTGCGTTCAAGCTTGTAATGTGCTCTGTCCCAGTAGCACAAGAAAGTGACTGCAATGATGTCAGAAGCGTCATCACGCCCCCTAATCAAGATGCACTACTATGCGAAAAATGTTGTGAAATCAATAGACAGGAATCCATTTTTTCAAGCATAATCTTAATATTTATACATTTTTTGATAAAACATTAGACAATTGATAAATATTACGAATATTTTTCGCATAGCAGTGCATATTGCTTATGGAACATGATGACGCTCCTGACATCATTGCATGTTTAGAAAGTTGGCATTTCCTTGCCCTAACCATTTGGTGCCTGTATCCTGGGTCACAACTAGGTGTGGCTGACAGCTGGTCTTTGTGTATCACTCGCAGGAAGTGAGAAACATAGGGAATAGGTTTTGGCAGAATGGGCCATCTCTGACTTGCTAGGGGGGTAGAGCTGTCACCTAGCACACTTGCACATCAATAACTTCTCAGCACACTTATAAAGGGTTTCACATCAGTCGTCGTGCCCCCAGACAAGCTGGAACCAGGGCAGGGAGAAAGGAAATTCCAGACACCTTTGTAAGGGGAGGATTCTAGTAGCTTCTCCCACTTCAAAGTGGGTATCAGGTATAAACAGTGGCCCCTCAGAAAGAACTCTTCAGTACACTTTTTGACCAGTGAAAGACTCAGAAGGACTGCTGTGCTGCTCTGTGGCAAAAAGGTGTGCCCTGCTGCCCTGTTACCCTGCTACTCTGCTGCCTGAGTGAAAAGGATTCAACCTGCATCTTGAACTCAGGGCCACCAGAGTGACTTCAATGCCTGGTTGGCTAGCCTCCTAATCAGAGCCTCGGGGACCTAAAAGCCTTCAACCATCTTGAACCCTGCACCTGGACTCTATCTGCTGTGAGTCCTAACCTTAACGCAAGCCCACAATGTAGCTTGCCCAGCTCACTGGAACCGCCACTGCTCAATGCATCAGCGATGTGGACTTTGCAACCTCTCATCGGAACCACAGATGCATGACGCATCTCTAACGCAGGACCTCACACTGCAGCCTTGCCACCTAGGAACCACTGCTGCATGAAGCATCCCCGACGCATGAACTTGCATCACAGCCCGGAACCGCCGATGTGCGGTGCGACGCTCTGCAACCATGATTTAAGGTACATTTCTGAGCAGGACTAACTTGGTCACTGTATCTGGCCTGCACTCCATCTTGGTCAGACTGAACTTGTGACAATTGTCCCAATTTGGCACGACCAGATAACCACAGTTGGCGCTTTGTGCTTTCAAGCACTTTTTTAAACCAAAGTCTCTAATATTGTATATCTCCAGTTCGCCTGAATTTTTTTGTGTTTTGCAGTCAAATTATTTATTATATTTCACTTTATTTCTCGAAATTGGTGTGGGATTTTCCTTATGTTGTGTTTTCACTTGATTACTTTTTGTGTGCTGCATAAATACTTTACACATTGCCTCTAAGTTGAACATGACCGCTTTTGTGCCAGCTATCCGGGGGTTAAGCACATGTTAATTTGGGGTTTACTTGTGTTTCCCCTAGAATTGTGGATATTGACTGAGCAGGGTCTCAACCCCTCAACCAGTCACCCAATTTTTCACATAGGGTTACTAGAATGGGGTGCCATCGAGCACTGTCAGGGTACCTTCGAGCAGCTGTTTTGCCTCTGCGTCCATGTCTACAATATGGCGTGTGTGCAGAGGTTAATTTTTTTATAATTAGCATGAGGCCACGTATCCATACAAATAAGGGAATGCCCCCCTGAGATCATTCCAGTGCACACATGTCGAACTGGCGTGATGTGTAGTAAAAAAGGGGATGTTGCCTATGTCTTTGGCCCCCTCTGTAATACTGATGGCTTGTTCTACAAAAGCATGCACACTCACCAATTGCACCCCATACATATCCTGATGTCCTAGTTTTCTTTTTATGAGAAATACAAAGCAATCTATTGGCAATTATGGTTCGTAGAATAGGAATATTTGTATTCTGTAGGGGCCTGGTGTGCTATTTTCATTCACAAATTAAAGCTGTGAAACTTTCACACTGGTTTATGTATTGGAATGCAATTTGTGACATGAACTATGTGCTGATCTCATCTCAAATTGTCCATTTGCAGATAGTCACCAAAATGGCCTGCCTTATGAATAATAATTAGTCAGGTCGCAATTTATGACTCCTTGTGGTTAGTTAAGAATGCATGGATGGAGGCCTACAAGGGACAGCAGGCCTCGATCCCCGTCTTTGCATTCCCAAACGGGG
Source organism: Lissotriton helveticus (assembly GCF_964261635.1). Taxonomy (NCBI): domain Eukaryota; kingdom Metazoa; phylum Chordata; class Amphibia; order Caudata; family Salamandridae; genus Lissotriton; species Lissotriton helveticus. The sequence continues at coordinate 2,074,320,235 of NC_136063.1, forward strand.
AAACGTTTTTTAATGAGCTCATATTCAAAAAGGCACTGGTATTCAATAAAAATAAAGGTAAACCTAAAAAGGCCCTGGTGCTTCTTTAAAAAAAATATTTGCCATTTTGAAAAACATCAGGAGTAAGGGTGAATCACTGCCTACTTCCTGCGAGGCTGCAGATATGATTCCGAAAGAGGCATCAGCACGTTGGGGACAGTGCACACTGTGAGAATCTGTTACCACCACAATGTAGGGGGTCAGTAACTGCAGTCAGAAACCAATGATACATTCAATTGTGGGGAGGGGCACCTCTTTTATGCCCCCTCGTATATGTGCTTTGTAATGGATCACACAAGCCCTCTTATGAGCCAGATCGAATTTCCCACTTGTAAAAGGTCTTTGATCAATTTTATGAAAGTGTTTTGCACCTGCAAATCTTGTTTTTTGTGCCGGCAAAACACTTTTTTTAAATGTGTCCAATAGTCCCTTGATTTGTCAAATTTTTATTCTGAGCAGCACTTCTCAAGCTTTACATTCTGTGGATTATCACTTAGATTCATCAATGTCAAATTCTGCGATTCCTAAATTGCGAGAAAAAGCGAATCGCAATTTAGAAATCGCAGAATGGCATTCATAAAAAAATGCGAATAAAAAAAGCGATTCGCAATCGGCCGCAATCACAGATTGCGAGTTTCCGAAAATCGCATAAAAATCGCAGAATCGGCCGATACCCTTGTTGAAATAGCGATCTCGCAATTACCGAAATCGCAAATTGCGATCTCGCTAATTGCGAGATCGCAAAAACGGGAAGTCGCATTCTGAGCACAGTGATGACATCACAACCAGGAAGTAGGCAGGTTCCACCCTCATTCAGCATTGTGAGTCTGAAGTGGAAGCAGCATTGCCAGAGCTCCCTCCAGAGTACCTACAGGTGAAATCCAGGAGACACCCCAGTGCACAACATGTCACAGGAAGCTGCAGGTGAAACTTCCACAGGAAGAAAAAGGAAAATTAAATTTTCAGAACAAGAGTTAGAACATCTGATATAGGGAGTATCCAAGGACCACAACCGCCTCTTCCGGAAGGACTCGAGAAGGGTGCCTGAGGCCGACAAAAGGAGGATTTGGGTGCGCATCTGCGCAAAAGTGAATTCCGTGGGGGTTACCCAGCGCTCTGTGGATGACTTGAAAAAACGCTGGTACGACCTCAGAGGGCGGGCCAAGGAGAAGATCACAGAGAGGCTGGGGGAGCGTGTTGCGACAGGAGGAAGGGAGCCCACTGTCCCACCTAACACCCCACTTGAGGACCGAGTAGAGGACACCCTGAACCCGCAGGCATGCGTGGGGTAATCCAGCTGGACTCCTCCCGTCCCTCCCAAGATACACAAGGTAAGTGCCATGCGACTGCGACCCTGTCACCTAACAATGGCCGTGACCCCAGATCATCCCATTACAAACCCCAGTCATGCAGCCAAAGCACACCACAAAAGCCCTATTGCATTGTGGGACATGTAGTCTGACCACAATTACCATCTAGCCCCATACAGCCAGACCTGTTCAGTGAGAGGCAATCCTGCAGCGAGTCAGGGAATGGTAGCCTGCATGCATGTAGGAAGCTCCACTTTACATCACAGGTGGCGCTGAAGTACCCAGTACGTACAGCGATGCCCTGCAAATTGAAGAAATTACAGAGGACACTGAGGGAGACGTACATCCATCCCCACAGCCAGGACCATCAGGGCAAGCTGCCGCACCAGCGGTCATAACACCACCTGCCCCTGTGGACAGTGCCACCTCTGCGCCAACAGGTGCAGCAGTACCACAGCGAGTGACTCAAACACCAGTGGGGCTGACAACACCAGCAGCAGCACGCAGACAAACCCGCCGCCCTGTGGCTGTGAGGAGCCAGTCCAGCGGACTGGTGAGGGAGCCGCGCAATACCACATCACGCGCTGGCAGGGGGGTGAACGTGCGGGCACCTGGGCTCTCTATTGAGCGCCGTATGCTCCACGTCCACCAGACACAAGCCCGTCATCTCGCTGCTATACATCTCCAGCTCAACAAGACCGCTAGGAATGTTGGTCAGCTGACTGACCGTATGGAGAGGATGACCGCTGCTGAGGAGGCCAACACCCAGGCCATGTTTAGCCAGCGGGACATCAACCGGCGCAGACACCGGCAGCTGCTGACCCGCCTGTCTGCATACACGCGGTCAAATTATATCATTGGCAACGCGACCTCCCAGCTGTCACGACGCTCCTTGGCCATGCAGGCGCAAATGGTCCAGTGCTGTCAGGACGTCGCTAGAGCTCTGGAGCAAGTGACAACTGCAGTTTAGGGTATGCAGGCAACTGGCCATGGCCAGCCGGGGGGGCGACACTAGTGAGGCAAATTCCAGCCATAGTAGCCAATCCGTGCCACTGGTGGTAGCATCCCGCCGCAGCACCAGGCCCTCTGCTGCCTCATGGCAAAATCAGGAGGAGGAGGTGGAAAGAAGGTTGGGAGCATCTGCCCGGAGGCGGCATTGAACATTTCATTGGTACCATGAAGGGCCATGCTGCTGCAACAAGCATGCTCTCCTCAAGAACATGGGACATATGACACAATATGCCAATCATGTTACAGTTTGGGGAATTACCACTTTATTGTGCAAAAAACAATAAGAAATATTCTGTTAAACTTAATCTGCCTCATGTCATTATTACTATTGTCATGCATGAGTGAAGTCTTGGGTGTGGGTGCACTAGAAACAGTTCATGCTGATTTGGTTACGGCGCCTGTGTCCTTCTGCAGGATTCTCCCCGCGTGCATGACGCACATGTGCAGGTGGTCGGTTGTCCCCTTCCGACTCACTGCCAGAGATCTCTACAGGTATCCTTCGCTTGGTAGCAATGTTGTGGAGGATAGCACACACGGCCACGATGCGGCAGCAGACCTCAGGCTCGTATTTGATGGCCCCACCAGTCTTGTGAAGTATGCGGAATCTGCTTTTCAAAAGGCCAAATGTCCTCTCAATGCAATTTCTTGTGCGTATGTGTGCAGCATTGTAACGCCGTTGCTGTGGTGTTGCAGGGTTGAGGTATGGGGTGAGGAGGTACTCACGGAGAGCGTAGCCGCTGTCACCTGAATGAAAGGATCAGAGGGTGAGTGCCTGTTCTGCGCAGCTACATGATCACAGTGTACTATTTTGGGGCATGTGTACTTACCTAGTAGGTGTCCTTCCCCAAAGTCTCCCCTGGCCAGTCGTGTGTCGATGCCGCTGTGCCGGAATATGAAGGAGTCATGTGTGCTCCCCGGGTACTGTGCCACTATGCCCGTGATGATTGTCTTAGCATTGCACACCATCTGGATATTGAGGGAGTGGTAGGACTTGCGGTTGCGGTACATGTATTCCGTTTGTGCTGGTGGGCATATGTGGATGTGGGTACAGTCAATGCATCCTATTACATGTGGAAATTGTGCAACGTTGTAAAATTGAAGCTTGGTCTCATTCAAGTCCTGTTGGCTGGTGGGGAATGAGATGTAGTGATGTAGCCGGGTCAGCATAGCCTCCAGGAAACTCCTTAGGCAGCGGGACATGGCGGGCTGGGATATCCCCCCTGCAACAGTGACTATCCCCTAGAAGCTTCCGGAGGCCAGAAGGTGCAGGCTGCACAATACCTGGACATGTGTGGGCACGGCATTGGTCCTCCTTGTTGGATGCTGCATCAGGGGATCTAGGTCCCAGATCAGCTTGATGATCATTGCCCCATTCAGGCGGTACTTAGCGTAAATTTGCTCCCTGGTTTGGCCCAGAAGGGTGACCCGCTGGCGGAATATCCACTTCTGGATCCTACATCTGTTCCGTGCTGCTCGCTGTAGCCTTTGCCGCCTGACCACCATGTAGAGTCCTGGCATTGTGAGAGTCCTCATGCTCCAGCTGCATATCCTTAAGTGTGTTTGGTCAGGCCTGCACCTGTTGGTAGTTTGTTCAAGTTTTTTTGAATTTATATTTTTTCCTTACTGGTTACCACCTGGTTTGGGTTCTCCTTAAATTGCGCATAGCAAATAGCGATTTTCGGGTTTTTCGCATTTTGCGATTTTTCTTGAATAGCGATTGCGATTGTTTTGCGATGTCGCATAAATTCGCAGATTCCATGGTTTCTCGCATTTTCCGATTTGCTAATGAGCTTCTTCCAGGATTCTGCGAATTTATTTGCAAACTCGCAATTTTTCTTTAGCGAATTTGCTTTTTTTGAGATTTCACTATCATGAATTCCTTTTATTAAAATTGCGATCGCAATTGCTAATTCGCAGCTATTGCGATCCCAATTTGGCTTCATGAGCTGTTAATTCTGTAAATAAAGGTTTGATTATTTTTAAATCTTTTACTAAAATGAACTGTTGCATTTAAAGTATATATTATTTTTTAATAATGTGATTTCATGCAATGGGTGCAGACAGAGTTTGCCTTTGAGTTTGTGCTTATAGAATTTAATAAATTATTAATAACAGAAAATCTGCAAAAAGATTTTCACGACGCTGTTTTCTGTTGATTTCAATAATGAATCCTCAATACAATGCAGATCATGAGTGGACAATGCAGGCAGATTATATTCAATGTGGCCTCTACGCCACTGGAGCCTCTCTTTTTACGACACTCCGGCGGACCAGATTACGAAAATCATATCTACGATGCCACTCAAACTCACTATGCGTGGCTTTCAATCAATCAATCAATCAGTATATTTATAGAGCGCGCTACTCACCCCTAAGGGTCTCAAGGCGCTGAGGGGAGGGGGGGGGGGGTGCTGCCACTGCTCGAAGAGCCAGGTCTTGAGGAGTTTCCTAAAGGTGAGATGGTCCTGGATTTGGATGACTTCATATAGATGGAGTAAGACAAGGCAGCACAATTTGCTGAGTTTCCTTACTCCCTGTTTGGGAGGCGAATCATGGGCGTTGTGGTGGGTGTTCCCAAGCAACATCCATGGATTTTGACGCAGTTCCAAATTTACATGTTCATGTTAACCTGGGGAAGCGCCATATCCTTACACCTCCCAAGGTGAGGCGTAACAAGGAGAAATATATTTATTTCTCCACGTTTTTTCCTCTTAGGACTCTGTCTGTGCAGGAAGGTGCCCTTTCCTGCTCATAAACAATCCTGCATGTAATGGAGGCACCATTGCATCATGGTACAGGAGTCCTTGCATTGGCACTAGTCTGCTGGAACGGAGCCAGCACGGGAGGGAAAGGACAAGAATGCATCATATTACATAAATACGGTGCATTCCTGCTCTTTCAATTTGACGTAGGGCAGTGCAGCAAGATGATTTGCTGCGCTGCCCTACATCAAACGTCAATAAATGAGGCGCTAAATGTGGACAACCATACAGATTTTAGTTTTTGTGCATGTTATTACTTTTCATTTTATGTCTATATTTAAATATATTTTATGGTCTCACTTTTAACTTTATATAGTATTTTATTGTTATACAATTTTATGAATGATTGTGTGCTTGACAGATACATTTATTTTGACTCAGTGGCCTAGAGACTAGTCTTTCAGGGTCACAACGAGGTGACTATATAATTTCACAACTTAGATTAAAATAATGTATCCCTTCTTGTGAGTATCAGAAGGTGCAGAATGTCACATAGCCTACAGTTAGTGGAAACGGCTCAACACCTATTGTGTGGGTGATATCTTTTCCATCTACATTTTTGATGCATTAACATTTATTGCAGTCTATAGTTTTGAGTTCATCATTCTCACACCCACATACTGAGATGTAGCTGATTATTCATTGTTTTATGTATTACAAGCTAACACATTATTTCCCAACTGTCTCTTGTTAATATAGCTTTTTTATAGCAACTGTTTGGATTTTCACAATAAAACATTCATCTGTTTTAAAACATTGGAAGGCTTTTTGTAGATGATTCAGGTGCTTTATGGCAACAATAAATTATATGAACCGATCAACCAAATTCAAATGCAACCAGGATCAGGTGTGTAAACAGAATGACACATTTTGGTTTCTCTATCAAAAGAAATCTAAAAATGCATGGGTACCAAATGTTGTGCATGATAATTGAGATTTATATGTTCTTGTAGCAAGTGATAATGACCCAAAGGTTTCTTACATTATTAGGATAATACAGCTATTAGGATATTATGTTTAAGATATATGAACTGGTTCTTCCATAAGTTCTATGCCTGGTTTGGAAGATATCATACCATCAATTCTTCAACAAAAAAAACAATTTGACCATCTCTGATTCTGCACTGTAGCTGACTCTGCCGCATACAGTCACTGGGGCCAGAGAGCTCTTAGTGATATGCTTCTCTGGAATATACTGTTTGCATTAATGTACTCAGAGTGAGTATGAAATAAGATATTAATTGTGTGCTGCATGAATTGAGATAGAAACATTGACCGCGTGATTTACAAAAACTACAAAGTAGGCCATTGCAAGGTAAAGGTATGGAAGATCATTGATTTTTAAAAAAAATGCGGAAAATGGAGATCTCATGCATTGGCAGATTCACAAATTTCATGCAGACACTTGCACAGCATATTTAATATCTATAGTTCTTGTGGAAATTATGTTGGGTCATGGAAACTCTGTGCAGCTGTATCCACTGCTAGCTATACCTAGTAGTACACTTCTGGTTATACATTTTATTTGACCATAAGTATATCATGCTCAATGTTGGACTGGGCCCTTCCTGCAGGGTCATCCCCAAACCTTTGCCTTCACTCTCCTGCTTTGTGAACTCCTTTTTTGTAGGATTTTAGGACTATGCACATTTTACCAGTGCTAATGTGCTTCTGCTCTCTCCTTTAAACAATGTAACACTGGCCTAAACCCAACTGGCAGATTTAATTTACTTGTAAGTCCCAAGCAAAGTGGTTTAACATGTACCCATGGCCTGTAAATTAAATGCTACTAGTGTGCCTGGAGCACTGGTTGCGCCACCCACTTAAGTAGCATTTTTAAACACGTATCAAGCCTGCCATTGAAGCCTGTGTGTGTGCATATTTAAAATGCCATTTCAAACTTGCAAAGTAAACCTTTGCCAGGTCTAAACTTTCCTTTTTAATACAAATGTCACCCCTAGAGTAGTCCCTACACAGCCCAGAGGGCAGGGTGCAGTGTTTTTTAAAAGTTGGACATGTACTTTTAGCTTTTACATGTCCTGACAGTGACATGTTTTTAACTACTACATGGCCTACCTCTACCACTGTATAACAATGGGTTGCATTATTACATTTAATAAGTGCTAATATTCAATTGGGAGCAAGTAGGAATGTCATGTTTGATGGCTGAGAAATTGTTATCGAAAATCAAGTAGGGCAGCGGGCCACTGAGCAGCAGAGTAGCAGGGCAGCAGAGTGGGAGTCCTCCTGGCAGCAAAGCAGCACAGCTCTACTTCTTCTGTTGCATTCAGAAGTCCAGTAGTGTACTGAAGAGTTGGGTCTGAGAATCCTTTTTTTTTTATACCTGGTGCCTTCTTTGGAGTAAAGGAAGTTTCTAGAGAATTCCCTTTGAAGTTCTTGAAGTTTCCTGCCTACCCTGCCCTGGCTCCAAGTTGGCTGCATGAACAATGCAGTGAGGACAAGTTATTTGTATGAAGGCAGAGGACAGTCTATTCAATTGCAGGTAGGGATGCCCCCAAACTCTGCCCCCATCCTGTCAGTTGATGGCCCATCCAGGCACACCTAATCCCTCTGTGTGGCTGTCTGAGAGAAATATACAAAGCCCACCTGTTAACTACACCCAGTCATGTGATCCAAAAACAGGCTGCAGACACCAAATTGTACAGAAAAATTTCAACTTCCTGAAAGTACTGTGAAAGTCACACGCACTCGTCCTTTATTTCGATGAGTAAACTTCCTGAAAGTGGCACTTTCAAAATTGTAACAATTGTAACTTAAAATCCGACTTATCAAAGGTTAGCCCTTTTTAAATATATAAGACAAATGAATGTTATTCTATGGGAGCAGTAGGCCTCACAGTAGTGAAAAACGAATTTTGAATTTTCTCTCTACCAGGACACGTAAAACTTAAAAGTACATGCCCAACCTTTTAATTACAATGCACCCTGCCTTATAGGCTACCTAGGGTCTATCTTAGGTGTCCCTTATATGCAATACAACATGAGTTTAAGGCTTGCCAAGTCGTATTGACGGTATAAAACTGCATGCAGGCGGCAATGGCAAACCTAGGACATATTTAGGTGGGTGTTACTATATTTGCTGCAGGTCCACTAGTAGTATGTTATTTACAGGCCCTGGGTATCTTGTATACCACTTTTCTAGGGACATACAAGTAAATTAAATATGCCAATCAGGTGTAAGACAATTTTACCATGTTTTAGAGAGTGAGCACATGCCCTTTAGCACTGGTTAGCAGCAGTAACATGCACAGAGTCTTAAAGCTATACAAAAACTCATTCAGATAAATTAAAGGGGTGAAGGCAAAATGTTTGTGGGTGACCCTGCAAAGAGGGCCAAGTACAGCAATGTTTTATTAGGATTCCTATTGTATTGCAAAATGTATATAGTGCTTCATAACCCTGAGGGGTCCTCTAGGCTCTCTGATGTGCATACGGGGCGCATCAATGCACTGCAGAAGGGTGTCTGTATTATGGTGCTGGGGTACCAGGGTGCATGGCACAAGCCCTTTTATCCAGATGTGCAACATCAGCCAAACTGCACAAGTCTATATCTGATAAGAGCATGAACAACAAGGAATAGGGATCGTGGGCACTTCTGTGTCATTTTGCTGCACTGCACAAATATTTTGATATTAGGAATCTAAAGGCCTGCCAAATGCCTTTGTCAAAATGCCCTTTCTTTGTCAAAAACTGAGACCTCAGCACAACGTGAACACAGTGGCTGAACCTTACATTTGAAGCATTTGGGCAAGAAGGGGGTCCTATTGCATTATTCATTACCCTTACTGAATTTAAAGGGCATTGGTGGAAATGGGGGCAGCCTACGCACAAAAGGGCACTCTTAGATCACAATGAAGTCCCGTTTTGTCCCGTAGTCCCGAAGGTGCCATGAGCACACAATAGTGCACTTGGATACTGTGCCAGCTGATGTACTCCAGTAGATTGGGTATTTTCTGCTGTAGTTCTTGAGGAAACACAAGTATTGTAGAGTGGAAAACCCACATGGAGAAAGTTGGACATGTCCTTATCTTTTCCCTGGTCTTAGCTCTTAAACAATAAGAACAAAAATATGTTACTGAAGTTCATTTTAATGCTTTGTTAAGATATTTAGAAAAAAGTCTTTAAGCATCTCAGGTTGTTTAAGTGGGATGAGCAAGGTGGGGGTCTCTAAAAGGGGTGTTGCCATGAAGGATTACTAGGAACCCTTCCCAAGTGACGTGGCTTGTGTAATTAAGGGTGTGGGTTAAAACATGAAAACTAAAATGCTGTGTTTCACAGCATCACCTGAACAGCATTTGAGTGCCTTTCTGCTAGTTTTGTGATATTGCTTCTAGACATATACCATGGGCATACACCTGAAACAAGCCTTGGCCTTCCCAATGTTTGCTAGCAGTATCAAATAAATGAGCAACAACAATGATTTCGTTGGCAATATTTAGAGTAGAAAATGTTTGAATTCTGAAAATATGAGACAGTGAATTTAACTGTACATAAATGTGTGTACTGAGTAAATGGTCGTCAAAGTGTTTCAGTCACTCCTGTGCTACCCTTCACACGGTTTTGCTCTGTAGCCTTTCACTCTCTTAGACATGGATTGAGATAGAAACATTGTCCGCGTGATTTACAAAAACTACAAAGTAGGCCTTTGCAAGGAAAAGGTATGGAAGATCATTGACTCTCAAAAGAAATGCGGGAAATGGAGATCGTATGCATTGCCATATTCACAAATGTCATGCAGACACTTGCACAGCATATTTAGAATCCATAGTTCTTGTGGGAATTATGATGGCTTATGCAAAACTCCATGCAACTTTATCCACTGCTAGCTATACTTTGTAGTACACTTCTGGTTATAGAGTTTATTTGACCAGAAGTATCTCATGCTCAATGTTGGACTGGGCCCTTCCTGCAGGGTCATCCCCAAACCCTTTGCCTTAACTCTCCTGCTTTGTGAACTCCTTTTTTGTTGGCTTTTAGGACTATGCACATTTTACCAGTGCTAACGTGCTTCTGCTCTCTCCTTTAAACAATGTAACATTGGCCTAAACCCAGCTGGCAGATTTAATTTACTTGTAAGTGCCTAGCAAAGTGGTTTAACACGTACCCATGGCCTGTAAATTAAATGCTACTAGTGTGCCTGGAGCAATGATTGCGCCACCCACTTACGTAGCACTGTTTCTTTGTTCTTCTGAACGATCTTCATCTATCCCACTACACCATCCACTTCACCCACAACCCAGTCCCTTGCTCACCTGTAAGCACTGCATTTTTTTTATTTTGTGTTGTAAATATATTGTGTGTCTTTTGTCAATATATTGACAGCAGTATATCTCTTTAACACATTTCCCCATAGAGTCACAAACACAACTGACCCATATGTGACCAGTGTTCTCTTCAAAGACGCCAAAAATTGAATGTGCAAGAGGTCTGAAAACACTTTTGTGACCCACTGTTAAGCACTGTAAGAAACGTGCACTGCCTACTGCCTCATCATCTCCAGAACTCTCAATCATGCCCCATCATAAACACCCACCCACAACATGAAGTGTCAAATGTTGAATGAAAAAAATTACAAAAACATATTTGCAAAAAAACAAATACCCACAAGGAATGTGAGATGCAGTAAAACGTGAAATGTACACTGAATCCCTGATGTGGATTACCTTAAAGGTTTTTCCGTCATTGTTGAGAATGAAAAGAATGAAAGAAACATTTTGCCTGAAAAGTTAAGGACATAAATATAACGCCAATAGGGACGAATTTTATCTAAAGTAAGCTTTTGATTAGAGCTGGGTTTGAGACCCTGCAGGGGCCCCTCCACTTATAGCAATGCACAATAGAAATATTCAAAATAAAAATGTAAATGTTTCATCTGCTCAGACACAGTACACACACCCATGCTTGTGTGACTGGGCAGCTCCATCTGTACAATTTCACTGCTGTGTGCTAATCCCCTCCCATTAATTCACCACATTATTCACTTTGTTGGCTCTATAATCGCAGCAGAAATATTTTGGGGCTTATTTACAAGCCCCACCCGTACGTCACTTTTCCCATGTTAAAAATGACACAAAAGTGGCGCAAGAGGCTTGTAAATAAACCCCTCTGTTTTTTATATATGTCGTGGTTCATACACCATTTACGCTTCTTCTAAGCACTCTTTGAAACGTGTTACTCTTACCCAATTTAATATCACTCGTTTTGCTGCCCTCAAAAGTATGGAAGACCGAGTCGGTCTTGCTGGGATAGACACACATCACATGTAGATCACAGCAGATGTCAGTGGAGAGCGTTAAACTCACCAAGCCATCTTGCTTTCACACAGATATTTGGGTTGCAAAACTGTCTAAATGTAGATTGTGTTGGAAATCAAGAAATCGAATGATCATTTCATATATCATTATATTTTCCACTATATTCTGCTGCATTTCTATATTTTATTCCCTCTTTAAGAAAAGTTGCGATAGTTTACTTTTAAGCCCGTTTTCGTCTGATTTGCTCCATGGAGGTACCCGGACTGCGTGCTGAGGCCTGATAGCTTAAGTCGAAGTTGCCTGACAGCTTTATTGATCACATCAGCACCGCATGCCACAGACAGACACAGGCTCTCTCTGGAAAAAATATATCCCATCAACCTCCATATCAAGGCCTCTGCCATCTGTCTGAAGAGGAATCCTGGGGGGTGTCGCTGAAGTACCGCGCGCCGCACTTCGCAAAGCAAGAGGCCGCGCTGCCTTCAAAGTTACTGACAGGCCTTGAACATTAGTGGAGGATGCTGATTGCGGCAGCTAAACTCAGGGTCCTCTCCGAAGAGCAGCGACTTCTTAGGATTGGCAGCGGCTTTCAATCGACACTTCTGAAACTGCAATAAAGTCCGAAATTACTTGGAACATCACCTGGGCGAGTGGTGGTCGCCATGTTCCGCAAATCTGTAAAGTGTTGCCAGCCCGAAGGCAATAAACCCTTTTTTTCATAAAACACTTCGGTAGAAGGAGAGAGCAAGTATGGACTTCCACAGCCACGACGGTGCAACGAGACAGAACAAGATAAATTATTAATCGTATGATTCAGTGTTTCCGTGATAAATTACAGGAAAACACTGCAGCCTTTCAAATTCTAATATAATAATCCAAATGTGTGACTTTAAAGCACTTTTTCGTCATTTCTAAGCGCTGTAATTAACAGGAGGTGCCAGCACCAAATAAAACGGTACCTAATTTACCGACCTCTGCAGGATGGAACTCTGAGACGACCCACCCAGGGTTGGAACCTGTGACCTGCACATGGTCATGTACCTGAGCTGTGAGAGTTCAGCTCACTACGCTTCCGAGTTGCTGTTATGGCACACAGCAAAGAATGACTGTGATGGCAGACTAGGACGAACGGGTGGCTGCTATGCTGTCATTGTTACCAGGAAAATCATCTAAGGAAAACTTAGTAAATATAGGGCTGGTCGCATACATTTGATATGCGTAGAAAATTCACATTATGAATCAGATGAGCAGCGAATTGGTCAGGTCAAGCTCAGACATGTATCTTCCTGCCGAAGTGACCTTTTAGTGATAATGAAACCGTCTCTGATTAAACAAATGACAAGTAACTAGACGTGCGTCCCGTAACTAGGGGGGTGGGAGTCAGGGGTGTGATTCACCAACTAATCAGATAGGGGAACACAAATGTGCACATGGAAAACCAAACCCAGCGGTCGCGCCTTCTCCTCCATCGCTGTAAAGTGTGGAGTGACCTGCTGCTACACGTAAGAGCCTCCTTTCCACGTCTTGAGTTCTGGCGAAGCCCAAAGCCTTGGATTTTTTAGTGGGCCCACTAGGCCCCGAGTGTGGCTAAACTCACACCTGCTCAGCGCCAGGATACTCTCCCCCCCTCCCCCCGTGATAGCGTGCACTACAAATCTGCATAATATAACATGACATTGGCAGGTTCGACCATCATAATATGGGGCGAGACGGCATTCACAGGCAACACGTTCATATTTCTACTCTCGGGTGCGCTGTCTTGACATGCCTCATTGGCTGGCTCATGCATATGTTATAGCCAGTCTCATGCTCAGCTGCAGAATATATAGATGGCCATGTTTTCTTTTTGCATTCAAACATGTCTCTACAGGTCTTTGTGGGAATGCACAGGGTACATTCATATTTTGCCACCAATTCAAAGGAGGTGACAGGACCAGTTCTAGTGCTGGTGGCACCCTAAATGACAATTTGTTAAGGAGCCCCCCCCCCTGCCCATGACCTCTGTCTCTGCGGATTCCCCCATTACCACCCTCGGCCAGTGCCCCTCATCTCTCCATAGCCCCTTTCCCACATGCATTTTATTTGTTTTAAAGCGCTGGTTGGCATTGTCTTTACTAATTAGAATTTACTTCTATGCATACAAACCTTTTTCATCTATATTGAGAATACATAATGAAAAACTGGGGAAAAACATAACGATCGAACATGACATATCATAATTCACTGTGCTATTTTAGGATTGTAACTTATGAACTGTAATCAACAAAAGGATCTCTGTGACAAAATTAACAACGAACTGAGCTATCCACATAAAATACAGTTCTGTGGTCAGCATTGTACACATTCATATTAAATATTCATATTAAATCTCTCCGCTACTTCATGGTGAGCCACTCCTCCACTAGACAAAACTCCAATCTCAGAATAGTTCTCTTAACATTTTTATTATAGCCTGTAAACTGCTGGACACACAAGGAACACTGCAGCAGGTGGTAGTAAACCCGTAAGTTATTTCTAAACACAGCACCCCCAAACCCAAGAAAGCCACTTTTACAACCAGTACCAGCCTGTGTGTGGGGATCACCACCTTACGTTATGATCCTTTTGTGACAGTACCTTAAGGGTGACTTATAAATATTTTTAAAGTTTTGTTTAGGCCTGCCAAAGGCTTATCTAATTATGACTAAATGGCAGTTTAAATCTGAACTGTAGACTGCAATGGTAGGCCTGAGACAGGTTTCACAGTGGTGCTTTAGTGGGTGGCACAATAAGTGCTGTAACCCACTGGCAGCACTTCATTTACAGCCCCTGGATACATGTGGTAACATTTACTGGGGGCTTATGAATTAATTCAATGTGCCAATTAGGGGTATACCAATTTTATGATACTTGGAAGGGAGAGCACAATCACTTTACCACTGGTTAGCGCAGGAGTAAAGCGTGCTAAGTCTTAACGCCAACAAACACAGGTGCAGAACAAGTAGGGGAATGAAGGCAAACAATCTGAGGGAACACCATACAAAAGCTGGGCATTGCCAACAGTGGTAGTAAAAAAGTTTAGAAGAAGGGGTATCCCACAGATTAACTTTATCACTAAGGAGGCAAACCTTTATAGTTTATGCTAATGGCAGAAAACCAACCAGCTTGTAATTGAGGGTGGGCTGATTTCAAGAAGTGCAAACACTACACAATTTGACTACAGCAGAGATGATCTGTTTTGAAACAAAGCAAATGCCTATTAGACGCTTGGGCAGGAAGACTTGAATAGGGTCATTAGCCTTCATTATAAGGAGACATTCATTCTGAGAGGCATATTTAAAAGTTCCTTTGTGTTGCTCTTGCACCATAGAATGTGTTGCAACAGCGACGCAACTTTAAAATGAGGTTTATGAAGCCACCCAAGGTCACCTTGCTTGGCCCTGAGTTGCTTCATAAACCACAAGTAATGCAGCACAACACTCATTTTGTGCGCTGCATTATTCTGCACCAGGGAGACAATTCCATGGGTGTTGCATGGGTGTTCCCACAAAACATCCATGGATTTTGATGCATTCCCAGATTTACCAAAAGTGATACACCTGGGAATGCACTAACAACCTACGCTTCCTCAGCTGAGGCATAATAAGGAGAAATATCTTTATTTTTCCTGTCTCTTTTCCTTTTTCTATGTGTGCTGCATTTATCAGCACACATAGAAAGAGGAAAACCCCTCAGGGGATTGTTTTTGTGCAGGAGGGGGCCCATCTTGCACAAAAACAACCCTCCTTACAAAGCAGGCACCTTTGCAACATGGTGCAAGGGTGCCTGCGTTGGCACTAGGCCGCCAAATGGGCACCATCAAAGGAGAAAAGGCAGGAATGCGCCGTAATCAATGAAATACGACGCACTCCTGCTCTTTTCTTGTCATACAGTGCAGGACAACAAGTTACCTTTCTGTGCTGCACTGCATGACTTGGCAGTTCGGGCTGGACTGTTCCCATGAGGCACAGGGTCAGACTGATTTGCATATGACCATGTCTGAACTGGGGTGGCAGAGTGGGCTAAAGAACGGTGATGGATTAAACCCAGATCTTTTGACTGGGTGTGAGTGTTTGATTGGTACAGATGCTCCGTCCTTCACCAGCCCCTTTTGTACCGCACTGCATGACTTGGCCATAAATATGGCCCTAAGTACCTTTCACTGGCACCACTTACACAGGTGTAGGGGGGTTGATATACTTGTCCCCCTACAAGTTTCAACCCAGAAAGAATCATGCAATCAAGTGGCACCATTTTCCTAATGTAGGTGGGATGGGAATCATCCCTAGGCTGTACTGTATGGAAACACAACTTCTGAGCACACATCTCATTAACATCTCCCCCATACATAGATTCAGGATTTGAACACCACTCGGGACTCCCTTTGTGGTGAAAGCTATAGAAGAAACTCTGGTAACAGAGACTGATGTCAATGCCAAAAGGAGATAGATAATAGGGAATTAACTAGCTTCATACAATAAGACGCACTGAACATACCCTGGAATAGCGTAACATAATACAGACGCAATTCTTCTACCTTCAGACAACAGGAGGAAGCTTACCAGAACACATGCATAGATAAGATTCTCAAAATTCCTATGTGAAGCAGTACTGTAAATTAAGCCCAAAACATGCAATAATCATGATGTGAGCGTGCATCTCAAATCTAACGCCCCTGCCCCAAATAAAAATACTACCACTACTGACAATAATCATAATCATAATATCGCACATTATCATATCTGGCTCCTTATCACTACTGCACAAAATTAATTTTTGAGTGAACCAGCGAGATGAAGAATACATTGCAACAGAAAACAAACTATTCCATTGAGCCTTGTTAGAAATGATCCAGCAATTTTATGCATGAACTGTTAGCACTTAACTTCTTGCTGTGCTGATGTGGTGTGAACTTAGAAGTAGAACATTTTGTAATTTGAAAGCCTGTTATGCATATCTGACCAGCAGAGGCCATTTCCATCTGATTTGTTTGGACATTTGCTTCATTTTAACTGTGTAGTATGTCGATAAAGAAACATTTTCAAACACTGCTGAAAAACACAACATCCTTTTAAAGTACTCTGGTTTTCCAATTTCTAAGTGTTACTGTTGCATGTGAATTTCTCCTTATGAGGTCACATTTAAACAATCCAGTAACATAGGACCCCATTCACAATGTTTATTTTCTTTCCAAGTAGACTTTCTAAACAAAAAAACTGAGCCATGGCTGGAATTCTCTAATTCCTTTTTTTTTTAGAAAAAAAGTTAAGCAGTATCTGAATGTATATACCACAATACAATATAAAGCAATTTATTGATACACATTACAACCACTCCTTGAACTATCCACCTGTACCAAAGAAAACACGATTTGGACAATTTTCAGAAAGAAACAATGACCCAACACATAAATTAAACATTGTTCCACGCATTTACACCATGACCACTGAAATTTGCTCATTTCAATTGAGATTGCCTACATTCGATTCCACAATGGAATTAAAAACTTGGCTGTTTGACCATTAGTAGTATTTTTTTTTCTTCTTCTGTTTTTCTGGTTAAGAGGAGTCCACGCAGGTGCCATGAGACCCCCGGGTGATATGTGCGCTCAATAAATATCCATGACTTGACTTGACTTAGTCGGTCATAATCAACACTGTGACAGCCACGACAACTAGAATTCCCTGATCCTCATTAACATAATCAAGTGGCATCTACATCAAGTTCACTGATATTCCCTGAGCTCTACTGAATTAAAAGGTATCATCCACAAAAAGACCACTGAAATTTCCATATCTTCATTTACAAACACGATGCGAAAAATCTACCACTTTTCTGGATTCCCATCTGAAGTAAAATGTCAGATCAGGGACCGGACAGGCAAACATCCTAGCAGGTTGCCAAGCAAAAAGCTATTGAAGCCCACATACATGCATGTGTTTCGCAGAGCCTTTCCAACCCATACATCTTAGTCTCTTGAAGAGGTATTTGTAGGCGTTTGCTATAATGGGAAAGATTAAGATATGTCCAATGTTTCCTGGAGTTGTTAGGGAGTGTGTTTCCACAGCAGGAAGTATATTTTCCCTCTGGATAGTTTTGCTTTCAGACATTTTTTAGGTGTCCTCCAGTAGTTTGTCTGACAACTTACTGAAGCATACACAGAAACAAAACGAATTCTCACAAATGGTGTTGATGTTTTGATTCTATCTTAATAGTTAAAAGGCACATAGACATAACTTAAAATTAGCACGTGAAGCTAAAAAAAAAGGCCTTATTTTATTCCATCTTAAATAGTTTAAACCAAGCAAAAGTACACCTGATTCTACACATTCATGAAAGTAAAACCATGAGAACACCTGAACTCTAAGACTTAAGTCTATATTAGGAGTTTAGACTATGCATAGGTTTCTGCATTTATGTGAATCAACCCCTCTAGTTCCTTGTCCTCATTCTTAAAATGTTTTATGAGTCTTTGAATATATGTTTACACAAGTGCCAAATGAATGTATTATAATTTAATTACCCATGTGTTAGACCTGTCATCCTTAGGTTGGGCTTCCCTCAACTTTTTGCATGCTTGCCTTCACGTTTTGCTGTATCTTTTTGTTGGCCGTAGGACTCTGAGCACGTTACCACTTCTGACCAGTGATAAAGGGTAGACCCTTCTCCCCTAAACATGGTGACATTAGTATATACCTGAATAGCATATTTAGTTTACTTATAAGTCCCTTGTAAAGTGGTATACCATATAACCATGGCCTGCAATATACATGCTACTAGTTTGCTTGTAGCACTGGTTGTGTCACCCACACAAGGAGGCTTTCAAACCTGTCTCGGGCTTGCCATTTCAAGGACTTTGTGTGCAGTTTACTACCTCTTCGGATTGGCATTTAAAACCACTTGCCAAGCAATAAACCTGCCTTTTATTAGACGTAGGTCATCCCCTAAGGTAGGCCCTAGGCAGCTCTAAGCACAGAGTAAAAGGTAGGACATGTACTTTTAAGTTTTACAAGTCCTATTAGTGACAAACAGCTACCTTAGTTTTCTACTACTTTGAGGCCTTCTCCTCTTATAGGCTAGCCCTGAGAATTCCTTAAAAAACACTTTAAAGATGTAATTCCTCATTAGAAAGGAGTAGCTAAATCATCGTTGAAATGGTAATGATAAATCTTCTTTAGTGCTAAAGGTGGATTTGACATTACTATTTTAGAAATTCCACTTTCAGAAAGTGGACATTTATCTGCTCTAATCTTTGATCTGTGTGCCTGCAGCCTGTCTCCAATACAAGTTTGGTCTGGGTGACAGCTACACTTTGTACATTCCCTCTAGACAGGCGCACACACACAGGAAGGTGAGGCTCATCTGCAATCTGAGCACTCATCTTAATTAAGCTGCATTCTGATGGACCTTCCTAGGCAGGGAGGAAGTATAGGGACTAACACTTACACCTCAATAGGTAGTGTCCTGTCCACATACAAAGCACTGATGTACCTCCCACAGATAGTCTGGCATACAGGACTGGGTTGAAAGGGATCTTTGTAGTCTTCGAAGAGCTCCTTTGAAGTCACCCGCTACATCTAAGGCACTTTAGGATGTAAGTACTGGGGCTCTGACCCTACTAAAACAGTACACTATTGGACCTGGGAAGAATTCTGCTTGATTAAAGACTGCTGTGCCGCAAGGATTGTCAATTTGCCTTGACTGGCTGTTCTGAGGAACTGCTTCTCTGCTTTGTCGAGCTGCCCAGCTGTCCTACTGCCTCCTGATCTCTGCCCTACTGAGGACAAATACTGGACCCATCTCACTTGAACTCCAAGGGCTTGTTGGCTTGCCTCCTTTTTTCTGAAGTCTCAGGGACACAAACAACTACCTGAGATCTTGCTGGGCTGCTGGACTCTGCCATATGTGAGTCCTACCTTTGACTGCGGTTACCCCTCTAGTCCTGGGCCTCAGAAGTGGGTTCGGCAGCTGATTTCTGCAAAAACTGGTGTATCCCCCAACTGCATGAGAAATGTATTGCCCTTTGACGCTGATGCAGTGGCTACTTGATGACAGAGGGTCCACAGCCAGTGTGGCTTGCCGCCGACACATTACATTCACTTAAACAGAGCTCAACATTCATGAGGGCCCCCCTTTGCGCCAGCTCGATGACGATGCAGAAAGCTCTTAACATCGACTCTTGCTCCAGCCAAGGCATTTATTCAGAGGGTCCCTTTCTGGGTCTTGTAACCAGCCTGCCCTTCATCAGACTGAACTTTGGATTTGTACCTGTCCCTCGCGATCTCATGTAACCTTTTAATTACTAGTGACTTCTAAGCACTATTTTTGCATTTATTCTTTGAAAAAGTATGTCTCGACTACTACTGATAATATTTTTGTTGTTTAGGTCTTGTTTTACTCAGATAAGTATTCCAAATTTTTCTAAACCTGTGTGGAGTCTTTTTGTGGTGTTTTCATTGGGTTACTGTGTGTGTCTGTTGCATAAAATACTTTACACATTGCCTCCTAAGCTAAGCCTACTCTGTGCCAAGCTACCAGAGGGTGAACAATGGTTAATTTAAAGTGTGTATCTTGCTTACTCTAAATAAGATTGTGGTCCCGACTTGGGCAGGGTGCAAACCTCTGCCAACTAGAGACCCAATTTCTAACACCCTACCTATCTTGTCAAAGGCCCAAAGTTTGTTTAGAACACCTACGTCCAACTTAGCTTCACAAAACACTGAGGTGTGTTCACACATGGCAGGGCCTGATTCAATTAATCTGTCAATGTTTGCACTCATAGATAAACTTTATCACCAAATCAAATCCACCAATTTGGGGAATTTTCCCACATTATTAGGTTTAGAGGTAGGGACAGAGTCTTGGGTGAACCCTTGAAGGGCAAAATATGGCCTTTAAATATAGAGGGAATTCAAAGTTGAAACGAGTCCCCACAATACTGAGCAAAGATGTGCCTGAAGCAAAATTTTCTCTCACTGGGTCAAACAGTCAGGCTCCATCCTCATCGCAGTGGGCACTCACTTGTTGTCTAAAATGTAAGGAGTAGCATGCTACCCACTGACTGAAAGCACTTCAGTGCCTTGCCAGAAGTACTACACACTACATCAGCACAATTGCAAAACAATGCAAACACAAATTTGCGGGTATTCAAAAATGTGCTCAGTTATTTTCCAACCCAATTTATTATGCACTTGTTAGACTCGGGATCCCTGGCTATGCACTTGTTAGACTCGGGATCCCTGGTTGGCTGAGGTAGGTACCTTAGGCCAAGTAGGGACCTGCATTCCAACGTCAGGGAAAGGAAGTCACCTTCTTAGATAGCCCTGCTCATCCCCTCGGTAGCTTGGCATGAGCAGCCAGGCTTATCTGTACTCGCAACCACGCTCACAATAATCCAATGATGACACCGCAAATAGACTCCACATGAGTTTTATTAAACAAGTATAAACTTTATGTAAAAAGATGTACGATTAGACCACACAATATAAAACCAACATATGAGGTAGTGTAATATTTCTCCTGGTGGGTTGTTAGGCCAGCCAGCCCTTGTAATTTCTGGCGATGTCAATGAGAACTTCTAAACATTCTCCTGTACTCCTAATATCATGTCATACAGTTCGTAATGCTAGAATCAGGCACTTTTGTAATGCAAAAATACTGTAATGCGTAACGTGGCAATCAGACACTCTGCAATGAAAAGAATGCAATGTGTAACAGTCTGAATTCTCAATCACTGGGCAGGAGATGAACCAACTGTTTTATAGCAGCAAACCAGGCCTCTTCACCTCTAAGGGCTTCTCCTCCCCTACACTCCCGATGCAGGTCAGCCTATTGCTATCTCACCTTCTCCCCAGGGTGAAGACATTCCCCAGATCCTATCGCTTTCAAATCCAGACAGTCAATCCACAGTCATGCAGAGACACACAGAAATGTTAGAGCACAAAAACTCAGCCACTTCTAAAGGAGTGGCTTCTGAACACACAATGCAAAAACCACCTTCATAAAAAGATGTGTTATTACATTGTGAGTTCAGGCATACTAACCTTCACCTTTCCATCTTAAGCCTTTTGGAAGATAAGCTGGAAAACACATTACACAGCCTTCCCATTCTATCCTATGGGCAAGATGGACTTTCAACAGTGAAAAACGAAAACAGAGATTTTTATTTCACTGTCAGGACATGGCACACACCTTAGTACATGTCCTACCTTTCACATGCACTGCACCCTGTCCAGGGGGTACCCTAGACCTACCATAGGGGTGTCTGATGTGCATAGAAAGGGAAGGGTAAGGTCTGGCAAGTGAATTCACTTGACAGAACAACATAGCAGTTTAACAAATTGCGCGCAGGCCCTGCAATGGCAGGCCTGAGTTTCCTTTTTAAGGCTACTTGTGTGGGAAGCACAAATAGTGCTGCAGGTCCACTAGTAGCAGTTGCATTACCAGCCCTGGCACGCATACTGCACTTTACTTGGGACTTCACTTAGTAAGGCAAACATACCAATCATGGACAACTAATTACCATTACACTTTTGTACAGGGAACATTTGCACGTTGACACTGTTTAGCAGTGGCAAAGTGTCCAAAGCATATAAGTTGGCAACACCATGTCAGAAAAAAGGTCTGGGGGAAAGCAAAAAGTTTAGGGACTTTAGCCAAGAAGGGCCAACTCCTACAGCACTTTTACCTCATGCCAAGCAAAGCTGGTGGAAGTGTGTATATTGAGTAAACAACAAAATCTCGCTGTAAGGGGTGGGGTTTCTCCACCAGGGCCAGTCCTAAGTAATCTGTTACCTGTAGCTCTTTAATTGTCTACAGTCCTCCTACCAACAAGACACCACATTCCTTTGGGTCTGAATTGCGATTAATACAAATGTTTTGCTTTAAAGTGATCCATTACATTTTGCATTTCCTACAAGTACATAGATATATTTAGAAACTGTTGTCAGTGTACATCGATTGGCCCTGTGCCTGACAGCAGGTATCCTCACCCTTAAGCGGCGCTCAAATGCAGAAATACTGCCTCTGCTCTGCTCCCTCCGCTGCCTCCACTCGATGAGGCTCGGGTTGTGTTCACCGGGCAGCGAGATGTTGCACTTCCCCAAAGTAGGGCTAACAACCCCGGCCAGGATGTGAGGTTCCGTATTCAGGCTGATGTCCATTCCACTGGCAAAGGTGACTCGTAAGGACCCATCCGGGTTCACTCGGTAGATGTTTAGAGTGGTGTCTGCCAATAAAGCAAACAGGAGAATTTAGATCACTGTACAAGATACATGACTGAATCAGGAAGGCATGCGGTGGACTCCAAACCATCATTTATTTTCAAAGTGACAGTGACCCTAACTTGGTTAAAAATAATGCCACACTCTTATAGCACATAAGTCTTACCTTACACGAGGAATATTGGGACCTACTCACAAAGGCACTTTGGAGTATGTAAAGTAGTCTTACATGCCTTTGTTAATTAGGCTCAGACATCTAAAATGGGAATAAAAGGGGAATATTTAGGGGACAGTCCTAAAGATTCTAAAAATAGAAAGGACTGTGCCTTCTTGCACTTTTGCTAAGAGGGAGTTGGATGTTTCAGAGCCTGATTCTAGACATGTCAGAGTACTTGAAAGAGCACTCCTGTAGTACTACTCTCCATACTCATTAACCTTTTGTGAATTGGCCTCTGTGTGTCTAGAAGTGTGTTAAATGAATGGTACAGAATTACAGAATGGATGTTGGTGGTAAACTCAGTCACTGCTTTGTAGACATTGTCATCAGTGTGACAGCAAGAGCTGGTAATCGAGATCCTCATCATGTGTTGGAGGTCATTCTGGTTCTACCCAAATTTGGATTACTGTAAAGTCTGTGGGCCCGATTCACAAAGGGCTATGGCACTCGTGGCGGTGGTCCCGGAGTTGTGGTGGGGGCCTCACTCATAGGGGGACCTCTGTAATGAGAAACTGCAGTTTGTAGGTCCTGCCATGGGTGAACCCACCCACCCACCATGAGTGCTGATGCCCTTTGTGGACCAGACCTAAAGCCTTCAAGCTTTTACCCAGACACATGACCACATGAAAATCAGGTGGAATTTATCTGGAGACAAGTCTTCTGAATGAGGGTAA
This sequence comes from Lissotriton helveticus, assembly GCF_964261635.1. Classification (NCBI taxonomy): domain Eukaryota; kingdom Metazoa; phylum Chordata; class Amphibia; order Caudata; family Salamandridae; genus Lissotriton; species Lissotriton helveticus. Next base: position 2,074,343,762 of record NC_136063.1, read on the forward strand.
ATTCTGTTGAAATACCAATTCCCATTGTCATGGAATTGGTTTTCATGAGAACCTTGTTTAAAGTAAGGTATACAGTATTGGTCTGGACAGGCTATATGGAGCTAACTATTCTTATCTTTCTATACATCCATGCACATTATTGTTAATGAGGATGGGGACACTAACCTGACACAGCTTGTGGTCTTGTTTCAGATGTTATTCCTTGGTTAGGTCACTTACATACCACTAGAAACTGGGTGTTCTATATTAATATATTAACTCTTTATTAATAAGTAAATAAATAGATGAATGAAAAAGAAGTAGGCATTCTTCATATTTACTTCCCTCCTGGCTCTAGGATTGTCCTACCCCATTAATGTATTTTTGGCTGATTTCCAATAATCAATTAATGTATAACACAACCAAAATATGTGTGACATCTTGGTATATCGTTTTATATTTGAAACATAGAATGGGGCAGATTCCTCAAAAATGTTTATTTTCACAGCTGTGTGAATACAATGCTTTTACGTAGTGCATATAATTGTCGAACATTTGTTTGTCTCCCACAAGAACTGCCGCTACATATTTATAATTTAAATCAAAAACAATTAGCCTATTCCTGCTCCATGTATGGGACGGTACACTTTTACAGATTAAATGAAGAATTGTTTACAAAAATAGAAATAGAAGTGGGATCCTGTAGAGCCGACCACAGAGAGCGCCCCCTGGTGGTTGTGTAACAATGGCATTTTCTTGTTTAATCATTCTGTGCCTCTGCTTCCGGACAAATAACAATCCTGCCTGCAACGTAGGCACCCTTGCAACATGGTGCAAAGGTTCCTACATTGGCGATAGGCTGCCAAAACGGCACCCGCACTGGCAGAAAGGACAGAAATGCATTGTATTGCTTAAATACAGTACATTCCTGCCCTTTCACTTTGGGGTAGGTGCCATGCTGCGCTGCCCTAAGCCAAAATGCCATAAATGAGGCCCCCAATATACAGCTTAGTATGGCATCTGTTTCACTGGGATGTTAGCAGCCAAGCTATGGCTATTTGGTTATTAAAATACATTTTGACAATCCTGCAGATATTTCCATCTTTATATACAAAATAGCAGAAAAAAGAGGCAGAATGTTAGTTTACTTTTCATTTTGTCAATTGGCCAAGAACTGTAGGTACCACTTGAATAAATCCTATTTTCGTTTATAAATGATCAAATCAATTAACAACTTAATTGGCTAATTACAGATGTAAATAGCCTCTGCGTATGCAAACCACTTTGGGAATGTGCCCTCCTCTGCCGATAGCAGGCTGGGCACACTAAACGGTGTAGCCATCCAAAGCAGGCACGAATCTGTTGAACTTGAAGTATGAAAAACACAGCTTTCTCGGAATCAATTTAAATACTAAACAGAGTTTCAGGTATAAATACAATTTGTCCATTTCATGGTAAAGAGAGCTTCTAGATTGCACTTTCTATCAATTTTGTGTGTTTAAATCTTCAACAAAATGATTATAAAAAAGGTGACTTGAGTACATTATTTTGGTTGATTACTCTCGTAAGAGCAATAGCATGACATCAATACTGTTCTCATTACGAGCTTCCTATTTTACTATAATTTTTATTGTAATATTTTTTTATTTTAGTAGTTCACAAAGAGATATTTTTGCTTTTTGTTGATGGAAGAGTAGTGAGGGAAAAGACAAATGTCCAGAATAATTATTGCAAGTGGAGAGTTTGAGACCAATGAGTTAAGGTGAGGGACTGTGTCCAATATCCTTCAGTTCCAATCCTTATTCTGTACTGATTCAGTTTAAAGCTTAAATAAATGTAAATAACTCAGGTTAAGATAAGGTGGGTTGCAAATGAGTTTTACTGGGGAGGCTTCTCAGCTAAGGCGGAGGAGCGTCGCCCCACTGCTTTAACCCCTTGGGTGCGGCCGCAATTCTGCGTCTGTGCGGCTGTTTTATTGAGTGGGCGGAATCATGACGGCCCCCAGCCGTGATCAGCACACGCCCACTGTGATGCATGACGGACGGGGCCGTCATTAGCATTAGCATGGAAGGGGTTAAAGCAGTGCAAAGGAAAAAATAAAATGATAATAACGGAACATTATTATCATTTTATTTTTAGTATTGCAGTTTCCGCAAAGTTAGGGGAGTGCTGAGCACCCTTGACCCTTGACCCAGAGGGAGGAGGAGTGGTATCTGCTGCGCATTACTGTTTTGCGGGCCGTCTCATGCCGGCCAGTCATGCGCACTTTGCATGTTCTCCACACAGGCTGTATTCCAGCCTGGGTGAAGAACTTGCTCAAGCTCCCACTCCCTCTCTGAGTGCCAACCACGGTTCTGGGACCAATCACGACCCTGCTATCAACAGGGTTATGATTGGCTAGGGGAATCTGAAAGCCTGGGTGCTTCCTGTTCCTGTTACCTGCAGCGGAGAGGCGGTGGCTGGCGACGGCGATCAGCAGGTACGTTTTCTTTTTTCTTTATTTCCTTAGCCCCCACCCTCACCCACCCCCTGCCACTATCCCCTGCCAGCTTCCACTGGAGGTTTGCCCATTTAGACTCCCTGAATGTTTCCCATTTCACAACCTGGTTTTTGGACTTTTACTGTGTGCTCATATCCCTGACTGAGCCTCACTCATGATAAACCCATGGTAAATCGCCTCCGAGTGCTAACCACCAGTGACCACCTTTTAGATAAGGCCACTGCTGCACAGCTTGGGTAGGAGGCTGGTTACACATGAGCCCAAACGTGTGCGGACTGCATGTGTGGGACTACCATCTTGCACAGCCCATTATCTGCATACAGGTAACCTGTCACACTGGGGACTCTTTCAAGATTGGTACTGACCATGGGTAGGCCTTACAATGTGAGTGGCATTCCTTGTGTAGGTCAGTAGTGCTTCCTGTAGGTCTGTTGTGCATACACTGTAGTACACATTATAGGCAACTGCTGCAATAAAGTAGAGATCCATTCCACTTAGGCCTACAGAGTCCAACAAGGTATCACTCTCAGGGTAAACATGCATCTGAGGTGTAGATTTATAGTCCCTGACATCATATCTATAATCCTTATTGCACTTTTAAAAACTGTAATATTTTCCTAGTTCAGCTCGTAATCATACTCTAGGCCTTTGTCCCTACCTAGTGGGCCTAGTTAACTACTCTGGTCCAGAAGAAGGACCAAAGGCATCCCCACATAATATTGCTGTTAACAGAACTTGACCCAGTGCCCAGTAAACGAAGATGTGGATTGGAAATCTGCATTTGCTAATTAGCTTGTCACACTGTACCTGGGTTGGCACAGCCCAGACCCACAGAAACAAAGGAGGCGGGCCAGATCTCTATAACCAATACAAGACGAACTTGTGTTTGAAATGTTGGTGGGAAAGGATCAGGCAGATGTGTCAACTAAGGGCAGAGCTGAGGCTCTCAGGGACGGTCATTCCGCAAACAACTTGAAGTCGCTATCTTGGATTGTACCTGGATGCTGTCCAGGAGGCTTGAGACGGGGAGGAGTGATGATGTGGCTCCCTGGATTGTCCATGAGTGACTGACTTCTAGAACGTTCCAGCCCGAAATCTGATGCACAAGGGAGAGACTGATGAGAAGACACTAGACCTAGGAGTGACAACAGGGAAATGATGACCAGCTGCAAGGAGAAACTAGTTCATGCCACTCTATGGATCGACTAGATGGCTTATATTCCATCAAATACTGAGGACAAGGATCAGTCTGTCCAGGGCAGCGTTGGTTGGAAGAATGGAGTGGCTGAGGATGTTTTCCTAGGACTTATACGGACTGGCTCTTGACTCTGCTGACATACAGATGCCCTTCAAGTAGCCAAGAGGCTGTAAGACCTGGGAAATGTAGCAGGGATTGTGTTTGGCTGGCAGTCTGCAAAAGTGCAGTGGAAGACAGCCACTCAAGCAGGAGAGAAGCTAGGAGCCCCAGCAGAACATAGGTCAATAAATCAATCAATCAGAACATTTGTAAAGCGCATTACTCACCCGTGAGGTCTGGTACAGGGAACAGAAAATACAGCTTCCCATAAAGAGAGCCCCATTAGAGGCAAGAAAACCTTAGGAAAATGCTCCTGATGGCAAGTGATAGCCCCCAGGAGCAACAAGAGCCAAAGATTGTCTAAAATGGTCCAATGGGCTGAAGAAAGGGGCCCTGTGGACCAGTCTCCCAGTGAGAGAAATTAAAGATAAGGAGCTGAGCACTCTGCCCTATTTTCTTAAAATACCCCTAGGGTGGACTAGGGCTCAGGGGTTTGTGCAACCTCAATAATTTAATTCTGAATGGGGAGGGGGCATGTGTGCCCCCTCCCCCTCCCTTAAGCTTATTTACTTCCATCGAAACCCCAATATCCCCAGGCAGCTGGCACATAAGTGAAGAGTCACAAGGCACCCCTTCCCCTGGAATTGAAGCAATTATAGAGCATTACAGCACCTCATCTCTCTATCCACGTGCGTCATGGGCAGGGGAAGTGTACAACTCTCGCCCACGGACGGGGAGTAGAAGAGAAACTGCTCTCAGCAGGCAGGACTGGAAAAGAAGATGCGCTGACACCAGAGGTGCGCACACATGTAGAACTGACTACACCAGTGTAATCAATAATACAAACAAGGAATTGAAAGAATCATTTGGAGAGACTGTGTTTTTACAGGCTGCCTTGTTCTTTGTATGGAATACCTCTTGGAGGATGAGGAGAGGAAATATAGTTCCCACCATCTAGGCTCTAAATTAAACACTGAGAGTCAAGCAGATGGTTTTGTTTAAGAAATTATGTGTATTTGAAAAATTATTTTTACGAGTATATATAAACATTATTTCATATGGGTAATGCACTATAAAAGAAGGATACAACCATATATTCTATTAAAGGTTCAAATTGTAATATTGTTACTGTCTCTTATTGCAGGGTCTGGTGGCTCAGTGGACTAATGCGTCTACTGCAGGGGCCTGTGTTCGGCCTTATGGTCACAGGTTCAAATATTAGTGAGTCCACTCAGCCTTTCATCCATCTGAGGTCAATAAAATGAGTACCATTGAGTTGGGTAACAACAAACATCTGTTATTCAGCGCCAAGATACCTGTAGTGGTGAACCTGCGCTTTACAAATACACATGTTATGTTATGTCTGTGTAGGGGGTTGGTGAAAGAATGTTCTAACCGATGAAGTGAAATAAGTAGTACCCAATAGGGTTTTACTAACCTTTTAGCAAGTCTACACAAAGGATATCTGTAGATTTGTTCCCACGTGCATGCCAATTCTTTTGTGTGATCGAAGTCACAAGGCATGGATCTGAATAGGGACATCTTGAACTAACACATCTGTGGTAATTCTAATTCTTCGTGCATGAGTTGTGCAAGTTTCCTGGGTGTTACCATCACGTTAGAGAAGTGTTGTTACCTTCAACATTTTTACTAATGTGTATCTCCTCTTTTGGCATTTTCAGGCTGCTGAATTTAAATGCTCTTTGAACCTGACAGCAAGCAACACAGTAGTGCACACTACAGTTCAGGAAATCTACTGGGTCTCAAAACCTCCCTGCCCTATTATATACTAGGGACTAAAAGGAAGTTTAAGTTCCCCTTGCCTTATTATATACTAGGCACTTGCAGGTGTCGGACATTGCCAATTTTAATTGCATCCCACTAACATATACCTTTATAGCAGCTAGCCCTGTGTCTGGTAAGCAGAGCCCTGGGCATAATCAGAGTCAGGTACTACCATTACCAATACAAAAATGGGGGTGATCAGGGCCAAAAGGATGACTTTCTCAATCAGATGAATATACTGTCAGACACAAGCAGCAAATCTGCTTGGATTGGATTATACATATTTTCCTGTGTTATTCATTCTTCTGGGATATTTTGAGCACAATAATATTGTTTGAATGCCCTGTAATGCACCAGTTGAACTGCTTCTGAGCCGGATGCAATTTAAATGAAGTTCCTTCTGCATTATGAATTTGATTGATTTTTAGTTCAAATTAGTATTATTGTTCTAAGCCTTTTGCTGTGCCTCTGATGATACTAAGTAACAATGTAATGCCGCTTCAATGGTAAGTATAGGCCGATTGGGGACCGTCAAAAACAGGGCTCATAGACACTATACATGTTCCACGCAAAGAGTCAATTAAATAAAATGTATTACTGATGGTCATCGTCCTATCAAATAGTCTAACATGTACAGCCACCATGAATGGGATTATGTAACATTTAAAATGATCAATACATGGGAATGCACTAAGCTGGCACAGTTTGGGGAAGATATTTTAACTGACGTGGATACGCATTTTAACACCCAACTCCCTTGAATTCCGTCCTACACCATTCTGGGGCTTCCCAACACACTTACATACCCACTCAAATCCAGCAGGGGCAGGTACATTCGGTCTGCACTTGGGGCGGCACATCAGGCTGTTCTGGCACATTGGGGAACAGAGAGACTACCGCCACCCTGGAATGACTCTATCGCTCATGGCATGTGCTTCAGATGGAGGGGTACTCCTACAGGGAACTGTGGCCTCCAGGAATGCGTAGAACTGACCAGTTCCCGATATCTGAGACTGCACTGATTGACGGAGCTAGAGCCAGCACCGAAAAAGGAGACTCCCTCTACGTAGTTTATCACTCTTCTATTGCACTTATCTCTAATGCATGTGAGTTGTTGTGAGCACATTAGAGGGGTGGGCAGTTTGATAGGGGGGTTAATTTGTTGCATTACTGTAATAAGGAACACAATCTAGAGTGCTACAAGGGTGCTACAAGGGCTACACTGGATGATTATGTTATGCTCATGTTTGCCAACAATAAAAACAAATTCGAACCATAAAAGGATCAATACGGAACATGTTATGATGTAAAAAAGCAACCCATTTGAAGCCTCAAGTGATGTGTAAACACAACTACAAAATTGTCCCCTAAGGAATTATTTTTATACAATTTTTCTTATTTGTCAAAGGTCACCATAAGTGAACCACAATTCAACAGCACATGGAATTCTTTATAAATATTTATTTTTCAATGAAAATTCAGCAAGGCAACAACAATACTACTGACATTTTACATCTCATTATGTGTAGTATGCAACATCTTTTGCTTCATTGGCATGGATAAATAAAGTACCATACATTGCAGATTTTCAAACCAAAGTTAACAATGTTTTCAAAATAACACAGAAGTGTAATTTGTAAGCAAACAGATGTTAGAGCGTCGACGTTTCGGTCCAGTATTGGTTTAAGAATTCCCCAGGACCATCCTCAGGACGTAAACGTTGCACATCCTAATTCCAACATAAATTATACATGATCAATAAAACAACATCATTTAATATCCCTGTACATCGTATTGTCTGCTCACCAGAAAAGATGTGGATTCGAAAATCCCGTCACACAGTGTGTACATAAATACAACAAAACAGTGCTACCCAACAAGTGCAACAAAATCAGAAACCATGACCATGATTATACATACTCAACACATACCTAGAACTTCCAGCCGGAAGTTTCAACAGGTACGAAGGACCACAATGTCCCGGTATCTAAAATTACTAAAAAAGCCAACTAACAATTAGAACCAATTTTCACATAAAAAAGGGGGTTGTTTAGTGAGAGGTTAAGTTCAACCAACTAAAATAATACTCACTCTTAGTTCTAGAGCTGGTAATTTCAATTGTCGACCCTGTACCACAAAAGACAACTACTTAAAGTATACCCATTGCAGCTTACCTATGTGTGTAACGAATCACAAAACCAAAAGATTTGCAACTTACTAACTCTATACGAAATTATCAATCTGAAAGACAAAAATCAAGGAGGTATTCAATTATTACGGCATGTCCTGCCCCTGTTACAACACCAGAAACACAACAGACAACAGTAGTAAACACAGTTACTTACTATCGACGTCTATGTAACGTTAGTAATACACCTAAGGAAAGGTGAAAAGACGAATTAGCTCTGCGTCATTTTATTCAGAAAGACTAATATATTCCGGATCCTGCCCTACGCCGGGTTATCGGCAAACCCGCAACAACTATTACGAGTGGTAACCGACAGTACCCTAACTTTGACAAATACCAATCCCAACATGGAAACTGTTCCAATATTCAATTTATCATCACACGTACTAAGTCAAAACGAGATAGACGTTTTAAGTCATGGTCTATCGTTCGTCCCTACAAATAGGAACGATGTATTTTTGACTCACGTGGAAATTCAAAAATTCTTTAAAATTCTACGTCTGAAACACTTTTTTGCTGATTCCCCCACCAGTCAGACAGTCAATGTGAGTGGTTTAAAGTGCCCCTCTACCTTTTTTCCCTTAACAAATAACATGCCTAAAGATCTTCTAACCTTTGAAAACGTAGTAGTAAATGAGATTCAACAACTATTTGCAAAAAGGAAATATGTTAAATTCAATTTTTCAAAAGAAGACAATGCAACCCTAAAATCACTTTCTAGTCGTGAAGATCTAATAGTGAAACCTGCGGATAAGGGAAGAGGGATAATTTTGCAGGATAAATCCGATTATGACTGTGAGGTCCTAAAACAGCTTAATAATCCAGTTCATTACACCAAACTGAGAGGGGATCCTACACCGAGAATAAGAAAGACAATTTTAACATTAACTACTACGGGACTAAATGGGATGTGGTTAAGTAAAAAGGAGTTCGACTACATGAATAAGAAAGATTACACGATACCAGCTTTTTATACGTTACCAAAAATTCACAAACATAGCCAAAAACCACCAGGGAGACCCATTGTGGCAGGTTGCCAATCGATATTACAACCACTGGCAGAATATGTCGAGTTCTTCCTAAAACCTTTTGTGCCTCTGAGTAAAGCCTACATACAGGACAGTAAAGATGTAATCATAAAGTTGGAAGGACAACCATATGACCCTCTTTCATATATACTAGTCACAATGGATATTGAAAGTTTATATTCAAGTATCCCCCAAAATGAGGCTCTAATTGTGATTGAGAATACACTAGAGAAACGTATACGCCCCCACCAGGTACCTACTGATTTTATTGTCCAATGTGCTAGAATTGCCTTAGAAGAAAAATATTTTCTTTTCAATCAAGATTTCTATGTCCAACGACAGGGTGTTACAATGGGCGCAATTTTCGCCCCAGACATTGCGAATCTATATGTGGCGGATTTTGAGGAAAAGGTAATTTATGAGAACAACCCCTTCAGTAACCATCTGGTCCATTATATGAGATATATAGATGATGTTTGTATAGTGTGGGATGGAACTGAGGCAATGTTAAATGACTTTCACATATGGCTAAACCAACAGAACACACATTTACGATTTACTTTGGAAAGTAATAACCAAAAGATTGATTTTCTGGATTTGACTATTTCCAATGATAATAATATTTTAACAATGAGTTTGTACACCAAACCTACGGCGCGTAATACGCTACTTAAATACAAAAGCTCTCATCCACGCAACCTTAGAGATAACCTCCCTTTTGGACAGTTTTTGCGCATTCGACGTAACTGTACCAAAAGGGAGGATTATTTTCGTGAGGCTAAAATATTACAAACTAAACTAACGATGAGATCCTATCCCTATAGATTGGTGAAACAGGCCATGAAACGGGCGTGGTACTACGACCGTGAGGCACTACTGGCCAAAAAGGAAATAGGCAATTCCAATACTATACTTTCCCAATCAGTCACATGTGTGATGACATTTGGATCTGAATCAAATGAAATAAAAAAGATCATAAAGCACAATTGGCACCTAATCAACAAAATGGAACCCTTCTTGGTTCAACCACGCTTTGCTTTTAAGAGGGGAAAAAATTTGCGAGATCACTTAGTGAAAGCCTATAAAGAACCACCTGTGCACTCAATCCAGACACAATGGGGTATGGCCCCCGTTACAGGACATTATCCCTGTGGAAATTGCGCTGCGTGCTCCACAACGAAGGCCACCAAAGATTGCACCATTAATGATAAAAAGATTAAACTTTATCAGCATTCAAATTGCTATACTAGAAACATCATCTACTGTGTTAGATGTCCTTGTGGGCTCAATTACATTGGAAAGACCACACAAGAGGTTAAAATATGTATTATACAGCACCAATCACGTATAAGATGCAACATCATTACTGCCCCTCTAGTAGAACATTATCTACAAAAGGCACATTCACCATCTGATATGGAATGGTTTGTTGAGACGCCACGTCTCAACTGGCACCCACTAAGTCCCACTCAAGAAACAGAAGTACGCCGACTGCTCAATGGTACACAGAAGAGCTAAAAATACAGAAACAATTAACGAGAAACAGGGAAAGGTACTGGCGACGAACTTACGACAGTGAAAGTAAGAATAAATACAAAGAAGCGCTAGCCACTTATAAAACTATGATCACGACAGCAAAGAAGCACTTCTTCTCTCTGCATATAGAACATGCTAACAGCTGTATAACTTAGCTAAAACCCTATCGGGTAACACACCAGACTTAAACCCCCCCCCATCACAATTACTATGTGATGCCCTGTCTGAGTTCTTCTTCACAAAGGTGAACAATACATATCAAGCTTTCACCTTGGAACCTAATACTACTGCTGCCCCTTTCTCGCAGATAGTTCTGAGTAATACCATGACGAGTTTTAAACCTTTAACGACCGATCAAACTAAAACCATACTGAGGTCCATTAAATCAGGCTCTGCATTGGACCCCTGCCCCACTTCGGTGTTAGCCATGGTTTCAGATACAATTAATCCCATTATCACACACGTTTGCAACATAATATTGAGCTCTGGGACCTATCCAGACTCTTTAAAAAACACATTGATTAAGCCTTTGCTTAAAAAACCAAATCTTGACAGGAATGACCTGAAAAATTACCGGCCTATAGCAAGTCTTCCTTTTTTGGCCAAACTGACAGAGAAAGCCATGAACCAGCAGCTGTCGGAATATATAGAGAGAAACAATCTGCTTGATGATACCCAGTTTGGGTTCCGTAAATATCATGGAACCGAAACTGCTCTCATCAAAGCAGCGGATGATATTAGACTCATCCGGGACCAAGGAGGGACAGCTTTGCTGGTACTCTTGGACCTCTCGGCAGCATTCGACACGGTTGACCATAAGACCTTGGTCGACCGTGTCGAAAAAATGGGAATCCACTCCACTGCGAGAAACCTGCTTGCCTCCTTCCTGGCTAATAGAACTCAGGCGGTCACTCTTGGACCATTCCAATCTGCCAAATTGTCGTTGCCGTGTGGGGTTCCTCAAGGCTCATCCCTTAGTCCGACACTTTTTAACATCTATGTGTCGGACCTTGCTAGTGTCATCAAAGCACATGGGATGAGCCTAACCTCATACGCAGACGACACACAGCTGGTGTTGGCCATTAAGGGTGACGGACAGGAGGTGGCAGAAAGGTTCCAAAGAGGCATGACAGCTATCGGTGAGTGGATGGCAGGAAACTGCCTGAAGCTCTACTCCGAGAAAACGGAGGTTGTCATTTTTGGCAATCTCTCGCCACCGTGGCCCACTATTTGGTGGCCATCAGCATTTGGCACCCCACCCTGCCCAACCCCCAAGGTGAGAAATCTAGGAGTTACCTTCGACAACCAGCTTAACTTTATGGCTCATGCCAATAAGGTAGCGTCCACGGCCCATTTTAAACTCAGAATAATCAGGAAAATCTTGCCTTTTCTGCCTGACACAGCCGCCAAGACCCTGGTCACGTCATTGGTTTTAAGTTCACTAGATTACTGCAACGGACTCTTTCTGAATGCACAATCCAGAGTCACAAAAAAGTTGCAGACGGTACAAAATGCGGCCGCACGCCTGCTGTCCAAAAAACCAAAATTCGCACCCATCTCAGATACTCTGAGGTCCTATCATTGGTTGTCTATTCAAAACAGGATAAAGTTTAAAGCTATGTGCATAGTCTACAAGGTAATGCAGGATCAGGGGCCTCGCTTCCTAAAAGACCACCTAATACCTTACAGTCCTGCCAGAAAGCTACGATCTTCATCACTTAACCAATTAGTGGTCCCACGTAGCAGAACAGTGACATGGGGTGACCGCCGCTTCCTAGTTGCGGCCCCCAAAATCTGGAACACCCTACCATACCACATCAAAGCCAGTCCATCGCTCTTACAGTTTAGGAAAAATCTGAAGACGTGGTTATTCAACCAATAATACAGTACACCTACCGCATCCTCACCTCTAAGGAATGACATAACTGCAGTCTAGCGCCGAGACACCCAAGGGTAATTGTTCGCGCTCTATAAGTGTCAGAAAATAAATAAATAAATAAATTTTTGATGTGGTTAAAAGTACAAAACGCCATCATAATGTTGACCGTCTGCTCACCTTAAAGGAAAATAGATGGATTTGGTCCTGTGACACTGTAGCGAGAGGGTTAAATTCACTCATTGAATGGCACACATTGGCAACCTTATGATTTGGAAGGTTCTATGTTCTGCTGTGCTGATTAGTCTTTCTCACATTTGAGTTAGAGACTCCTGAATATTTACATACTGGCCCGATATATATAAGTACTGCTGGTTTTGACCTGATATGTCTTGATATCATCGGTTGGTAGTTCTGTACTAAATAGATATAAATAGTTACTGTACTTAATATATCTACGAAGATCGCCTTCTGACATGTTCCAAGATGGCCGAAACAGATTTTACTACACATTCACCTGGTTGTACTGTATTTTATTTAGTTGTTGCACCCAGCCGCTTTACTTTTGCGGTTTTACAATTCCATTGCGAGGGAATGACAGTTCTCTATTAGTGAAATATATACGGTTGTCCTTGTTAGATTAATATCTAGGGACACATATTGGGCTGAGAACCTTACAGTCTTTACCACTCCAAGATGGCCGCGAGGTTGTGACCGTTACGTCATCACGCCTCCTATGTGGATGTATAATGGGCGTTATGGCTAATGCGAGTACAAACGCTGGATTGTGTGTCGGACTGTGGCGGCAACGTTGTTTGGTAAGTCCAAAGCTCGTAGGGCAGGATCCGGAATATATTAGTCTTTCTGAATAAAATGACGCAGAGCTAATTCGTCTTATCACCTTTCCTTAGGTGTATTACTAACGTTACACAGACGTCGATAGTAAGTAACTGTGTTTACTACTGTTGTCTGTTGTGTTTCTGGTGTTGTAACAGGGGCAGGACATGCCGTAATAATTGAATACCTCCTTGATTTTTGTCTTTCAGATTGATAATTTCGTATAGAGTTAGTAAGTTGCAAATCTTTTGGTTTTGTGATTCGTTACACACATAGGTAAGCTGCAAAGGGTATACTTTAAGTAGTTGTCTTTTGTGGTACAGGCCACAGGGTCGACAATTGAAATTACCAGCTCTAGAACTAAGAGTATTATTTTAGTTGGTTGGACTTAACCTCTCACTAAACAACCCCCTTTTTTATGTGAAAATTGGTTCTAATTGTTAGTTGGCTTTTTTAGTAATTTTAGATACCGGGACATTGTGGTCCTTCGTACCTGTTGAAACTTCCGGCTGGAAGTTCTAGGTATGTGTTGAGTATGTATAATCATGGTCATGGTTTCTGACTTTGTTGCACTTGTTGGGTAGCACTGTTTTGTTGTATTTATGTACACACTGTGTGACGGGATTTTCTAATCCACATCTTTTCGGGTGAGCCGACAATACGATGTACAGGGATATTAAATGATGTTGTTTTATTGATCATGTATAATTTATTTTGGAATTAGGATGTGCAACGTTTACGTCCTGAGGATGGTCCTGGGGAATTCTTAAACCAATACTGGACCGAAACGTCGACGCTCTAACATCTGTTTGCTTACAAATTACACTTCTGTGTTATTTTGAAAACATTGTTAACTTTGGTTTGAAAATCTGCAATGTATGGTACTTTATTTATCCATGCCAATGAAGCAAAAGATGTTGCATACTACACATAATGAGATGTAAAATGTCAGTAGTATTGATGTTGCCTTGCTGAATTTCCATTGAAAAATAAATATTTATAAAGAATTCCATGTGCTGTTGAATTGTGGTTCACTTATGGTGACCTTTGACAAATAAGAAAAATTGTATAAAAATAATTCCTTAGGGGACAATTTTGTCGTTTTGTTAATACTTTACCCAGTCCTCGTGGGATAATTGGGTGGCTCTGTGTTGTTTATAATTCAAGTGATGTGTAGGCATCGTAGGACTGCTAACTTTTTTGGGTATAATTCCGAAATTCATGTAAAGAAACGCATCATACTTATATTGATATTCATGTGTATTCCACCCTCACAATGTGCTTAGCATGTGTGCGGAGTCCTAGGCCAGTCTGAGGTAGCGCAAGTCCCAATACCAGTACTGTGACCCAAAGGAGCGCCCTCATAGTAGGTATAGGCCAATCAGAACAAGTACCACTGCTTATCTTTCAGTCAAGCTCACCATCTGTGGGGGGTATCAGCAACCCTGCAGCCAAAACACTATCAGACGACAGACTAAGAAATGTAAAAAACCAAAACAAAAGGCTGCAGACCCCCATCTATGCACCCAGGAACTGCAACACCATCCCCCATCCATCAGGACTGCCCCAAGATGGCTCAAATCTAGAGAACAGTAGAAGACACATCTCTTTAAAGAACACTATATCACAATAACCATCTACAACCCAGTTACTTTTCCTATCACTCATACACTTTATGCTTCTCTTTAACCCTTTACAGCACACTGCAGCTTTTTAACTAGGTTTGCACTTTAGAAATACTTTGGACATTCATATAATTATACATCAATCACATGAAGTAATGGTAGCAACATACTGAGTTTTTGGGACCTTTTAGTATGACCAAACCTTTTTCTCTATGTAAAGAAAATATGTGATGTAATAGTCCTTTTCATGTAAAGTTTTGCTTTGAATGTGAATTCCAGACCTTGCTGGTATTCTGTGTGCGTGTTGAGTATGTACATGTGTAATACGTATGTGACACATCTGTGGTGGTACGACTCCATGAGTGGTGGGAGTTTGAGAACTAGGACCCGTGGGATCCAGTTTGGATGCCCCATGTGCAGCATAGAGGCATGATGGATGCAGCTCCCCAGACAGTGGAAGTGTATTGCCTGCATTTCTGTGGCTGGAACGAGGTGATACAACACGGAAGTGAGGGAAGATAGAGACAGAGCTCCAATTAAAAATATTTTGTGGGCCTTGTTGGAAAGAGGCTGGTGATTAGTTCTTTCAAAAAACTGCAATTTGGTAGATGGTACTGGTGAGTTAAAGGACTGTAGCGATTTTCTGTTGATCAATGTGAGGAAGTTTCTAGGTAGGTCTTGCACTTTTCTCTGACCCTGATTACTGCTTTAGGAAGGCTGAAGACAGCCAGGTGCAAAGATCACATACTACATTGAGCTCTTGTTTTGGATACTTCTGCTTGCAGCAAGCACCATTGCTGCCTACTGAGAGAGCCATCACCATGCACAAAGGTGGTGTCTGTGGAATAGCTGCAAAATTACATTGTCTGGACAACGAGTATAAAAGGATGTCTCAAACCACCCCACTTTAATCCAGTTCCATGTTCCACATGACCCAGGAAGGACTGTGGTGTGACCAGGGTCTGCATAACAGACAGCTTTCCAGAGGTCAGGAGACATCCCTTGAAGTCTACAACTTGTAGGAGAAACTGATGGTCTGCTTGGGTGACTGGACGCTTCCCTGCTTGCTGAGAGGGCAAGGAGAGTTCCTGGCCCTGCAGGAGAAGAGACTGTCCTGGATTAGAACCCCACTGTGTTTCTGGCATTTGTAACACCCAGAAGTAGCTCCCTAGTGACAGGAAGTTATGGTGAGTACGAGGGCCATTTGTGGTCCATCATCCCAGATGCAGAAGTTGAAACCTGAGTTGCGAAGTCACTGACTGCACCAGCTCATGCTGCTGATTCACCATTGCATTTGAGCAGGTATCGCATCGCTGCAACTAGATGAACTAAGAGGCTGTGCCTAATACGATTGCTAATAGAATGCTAATCTGTTCCATAAAAACATGTTGGACCGGAATACTAATGAACTGATATACAGGCTGACATTTGGGGTAATTGCCAATGATCTTCACCTGTTCCTAATCTATGCTTATACCTGTATCTTTACCCAAGATATAGATAGAGAGGGGAAAGCAGAGGCAGTAAAGGGTATAATTTCAGTGATGCCATAATGGACGTGCAACCTTGCACCTGAACCACTTTTGAAGTGTGTGGTAGTTTGTTTTGCAGTACTATTAGCATATAGCCAAGTTCTGAGCTGGGATGGTGCAGTGAGCTAAAAAACGGTGATGGATCAAGCCCTGATCTTTGGACTGGGTAAGAGTGGTCTGCTTAATTCAGGCACTCTGTTCATCACCACCCCCTTTTCTGAATCATTTTGTCCACCATAAGCGTGGAAGGGTATACTCAGATGTGAGTCCCTTGCTCATTGCACCATAAGGATTCAAGCAAGCCGGGCCGACGACGCCTGAAATGGCAGAAACCGGTCCCCGGAAGCTTGTTTCCTTCCGAGTATAAGAATTGGCTTGGTAGTTTGGTTTGCCCTGTTCCCATCATGCACTGGGACAGGAACAGACTAATTTGCATATAGCCAAGTTCTGAGCTGGGATGGTGCAGTGAGCTAAAAAACGGTGATGGATCAAGCCCTGATCTTTGGACTGGGTAAGAGTGGTCTGCTTAATTCAGGCACTCTGTGTATCACCACCCCCTTTCCTGCTTCTGTATGGACATTCTAACTGGAACTGAAAGGGCCAGTACCCTCAAGACAGGTGTACAAGCCACACCAAACTGGTTTCAGCATGCCTGCACCCCTCCATTGAGCTACAGTTTGAGTTTGTTTTCATGGCATAGTAAGCATGGGCCCCAGGATGGATTGGACTGAGGGCACGTCGAATGCAAGTGCATGGGACTTCTGCGAGCATTCCAACCATTATCCTTCGGCTTTGCTCTGTGCAATACCCTAAGTGCAACGGTATACCCGGGCATGAGTCCTGGAATTAATATGCAACAGGACGCAAGTTATACCCTACAGATGAGGCCTAGCTAGGGCAAAACTGGTTTGTGGTTGCTTAGTAATAATAATAATACATTGTATAAAGTGCATGGCTACCTCAAGTGAGGTGTCCCAGTGCTGAAAGCAGATCTCTGCACCCTGACTATCGCTTTCAAAGGTGAGCGTCCTGACTTTACAAACTTGTTTTAAGTTATTTCCTAAAAAGAACCTCCAAATGCGCCTGCCGAAGCGATAAGGGCAAGGCATTCCCCAGCTTTGGCGCCTGGTAACTTGTGCTCTCATTATCAGAGGCCCTGGGCGGGCAGAATGTGCTGGACTCTTCCTGTGGGAAACAACAAAGTTATATAATATTTGAAATACGATGGAATAGGTTTACTGCTTGGAGTGATTGCCAGCAGCTGAGAAAGTTGCAAGTATTCCACCCATGACCTTTTAACTATCCCCCAGATGCATCAAGCCCATATTCTGCTAATTCTAAATTGTGAAAAATACCGAATCGCAATTTAAAATTCGCAGAATCGCAAAGGGGGTTCCACCTTGATTCTGTGAATTTATTTGCGAAGTCGCAAAATATATTTTGCGATTTCGCAATTTGGTTACTTTTCTTTTCATGATTTGCGGATCAGGAAATTGCGATCGCAATAGCTGTTTCGCAGCTCTTGCGATCGCAATTTGTGTTGATGAATCTACCTGTAAGGCTAGAAGAAAAACAAACACATTGGAAAGAACAGTTCAAAATGTGTCATTCACACAGAGGCCACCAAGTTCTGTGTGATTTTCTATTTTTGTGTAAATCTATTTAGTGGTGCTAAAATATTAGGCGAGAGGCGAGTGTGAGGAGCCCGATTGTTAGTTCATGCCCTGCAGCCCACTCCTCAAAAAGAAATTAACCTGAATTTAACACATTTCGGCCAAACACCCTTTGGTGCTTCACTTCAGATTCGGTAACAAAATAATGGAAGCCATTGTGTGTAATAAATTGTAATATTGGAGATGCTTACAACAGCAATCACTATTACATTAAGACCATCAGGTACATGGCCAAAAATGCCTACTGTAATAGGATGTATGAACACTCAAGAACTTCATATACCTAGCACTGTGGCAAGGGAGAGGTCAATGACTTTGTACAGAAGTTTGTGGGTGATGGAATGTGAAACATTTCATATAATGAATAACATTGGACTATGTGGCTGTGAGCTACATAGGCTCGTTGTGTTGGTGCGTATTAGATCCAAGGACGGTTCACGTCGTGACAAATCAAGGAAAGGATTTTATTTTTAGTTAAATGATTGGAATGTAATAATAATAATAATAATAATATCCACATTTGTAAAGCGCACAATCACCCGTTAGGGTCTCTAGACGCTGGGGGCCGTCGGGAAGATTAAGCAAGCTATTACCCAGAGTCACATGGTGTTGGGCTAATCTGCCGCCGGTGCCGGGGATCGAACCGTGATCCCCATATTCCGGAGTCAGTCGCCCTGGCCGCGGCGCCACACCTCTTCCCTGTGAATGGGAACAGAGACAGAATGAATTTCAAGTTAGACTTTCTTCTTTAAAAATGATTCTCTCAACTATGGAGAAAGGTGCAGCTGCTGGCCGTGTGCTCACCACTGAAAAAATCTGTTTTTTTCTAGCGTGATTGCACTGAAGCCAGGGCAGAGGATTGCAAACAACAGTTCTCTGCCCCGGTTGTTGGCACACAGAAGAGAGGGGCGGCAAAGGAACAGCCAGTGTTGGGACTGAAAATCAGCGCACAAGACTTGCTCCTCCCTAGATTCAGGGCCACTGGAATTTTGCGATTTTCTGGCTCCTGCTTTTTTGCGCATAATTATGGATTTGCTGCATTTGCCACATAAATCCACCCTCTGCTGCATAATCTGCAGAATCTAGCAAAAAAAAATGTCTAACGGTAAAGTTACACAGCAACAGGTGCTGCCACGTAGTGACAGGCCCGTCGCAAAATTTGACTGGTCACCTTTGCGTTGCGTGTTGCTGTATTTGGGGGGCAAACTGATACTAATGAGTTGACATCTTTGCCCAAATAGTGTTAACATGTAAAAATGTCAAAACAATGAGGTAATACCCTCACAAAATATGCTGCATCAAGCCGCATAATTTGCCTTTTCTTGAAGCATAATTTAATCAACCTGCTGCATAATTTAGTCTACCACTGCCACATAATTCCAGTGTCCTTACACATATTACAAGAAAACCCGCATGTGCAGCTGGGTTCAAAACACCAGCATCAATTAGCCTATGCCATTTTAGCATCACCGCTGTACACATGAAGTACGGTAGTTCTTTCCTGCCCTATATCATGAAGCAAAAACTCCTCTCCAGAATAAGGGGCCGTATCTACCGTCTTTTTGTTTTGGTTTGTTTTATATGGCGCAAACTGACCCGAAGGTATCAGAGCGCTTTACATGTGAGCACCAGTTGCATTACAGACAGAACATAAAATAGGGGAAGGTGGAGGATGCAAGACTAGGTCGCCTTCCTTAGACGTGTAATCAAAAAACAAACCCAAAGTGTGGGGTTCTTAGACCTAGCTTATGACTATGGCTCCTGGCCCATATGGTCAGAAAAGAGCCCGGAAGAAAGAAAAATGTCTTTCTTGAGTCCCATCACTCACCAGGGTTTCCCCGCAGTGACATGCTTCATCATTGGGGCCATCCCAGTTCTCTACGAACTGGGGGGTTCTGCGACTTGCGGAATTACGTAGCAGCACTTTATTGTGGAAGGCTATGTGTGGTGCAAAGTGTGGTGGAGTGGATGTAAATGCATTAAAAATACCGTGCTAGTGGGCCTAAATTATTTTATTCCTGCTCCTAGGAAGGTATAGTTAAAATCGGGGTTGACATTGTGTACCTATCTATAATGAGAAGGGAATCAGCGTGTGGTCGACATGTTTCAAGCTTCCCCTAGCTTTTCTTCAGGACCACACAGGGACCAGCCCATTGTTTGCCACTCCTGTATTAACCTAAGTAGGAAAGTAGTAATAAACCAATTAGAGTGAACACTGCTACTAATAAAGGCATGCGTTTAAAATACATACGATTGCTAGTTCTCGTTGTGTATTTGTCAGTGTGCGTAATAGCACATCATGATCTCGGGCGGTGTCTCTCTTTGAAATAATCTTCAAGACTGGAGACACCGCGCCAGGACACCTACTTCTCTTCCCCGCCAGGAGCCATAGACATAAGCTAGGTCTAAGAACCCGACA
Source organism: Lissotriton helveticus (assembly GCF_964261635.1). Lineage (NCBI taxonomy): Eukaryota > Metazoa > Chordata > Amphibia > Caudata > Salamandridae > Lissotriton > Lissotriton helveticus. The sequence goes on from NC_136063.1 coordinate 2,074,364,037, forward strand.
CTTTGGGTTTGAATTACAGACAGACACATTCATTTTATTTTTAGACACGGGAGAATAAGTGAATCACAGGATGTTTGAGCCTCCCATCAGATTAGAACCTGGCCCTCCAGATTCAAAGTAAATGTCAATGTAAAAGACCAGCTGCCTGAAAAGTGGTAAAACCAGACACCTCACTGAAGAGACACTTGAAAAAAGTGATAGCGAAAGGACGTGTACAGATAAAGGACTAATAGCCTGGTGACTTTCTATAATTTTTGCATTATGTTCAAGTTATTTTGAGCTGACATTAAACGCACAACAATAGTGTCACAATAGACTGTTTACCTTGTCTTAAAGTATAGATTGTACTCGTAGCAGAGACATTCGTAGTGGTGACAATATTCTCTCTGGTTGACGTGTCCATTTCCACACGTGTCGACCTCTCCATGTCACTGTAAAAACTGCTAACTTCGCCAGTCGGGAACGTTGCATTAATCAAATGTCCTTCAAGATCATACCTAGAAAACATATAGAATTTAAAATTGTAAAACAACCGGGACTAGTCTCCAGAAACATGGATGATTTTACACAAAAGGAAAGTGACGGTTATATTTGTCACTGATTTCTGAATGCTCGTGAATTTCAGAAATATTTGGTATTTTCTTTTTACTAAGGTCTTGATCTAGGCTGACCACTAGAGGGAGCTCTGTGTTCATAAAACATTGAAATTAAAAGCAGCCACTGCACATTCTCTAAGCGACCTCGTCGTAATGCCTCTCCGCTCCAAATATTATTGTAATTTATCATTTGTTCTTGTTTTGACTAACACATTACATATATTCATGATAAGATTTGGCACCAAAATCAAAAACCCCTTGGTAGGAAACGCATTACTAGAAAAAATCGAGACTTGCAGACTTCCCCAAACTAGCTGTGGAGATATGTTTGGGATTTTGTGAAAATCTATATTTTAAATAGAAAACTAAAACCCCCATTTGTGTCACAATACATTTATTGTCCGTAGTGATGTAACTGTGCTTGTGTTAGTGTAAAATTTTATTTTGTTTGACCCAGTTAGATGCCCGAGTCTTGATTTGTTTACACCAGCTGCATACATTCCCCACCGTGAAGTCACAAAATAGCAGAATACAATTGATGTCAAGTAGGTGACACTGATTTGCGCGTGCACTGGGGCGAGTCTGACCAAAAGAGGTTGACAATTTCATGCGACCGCCTGGGCAGCACTGGTGAAAATAAAAAACAGGTGTTGGGCTGTGGAAATCAAGTTGCTCATACCAACTCTGCTAAAACTCGTCCTCTTTGACCAGAATATCGACGCCTCTCGAGCCGGGTCTCATTTCGATCTGTGAGGACACACCAGTCATTTCAAAGTGTCCTTTGTGCACAGCTTGACTCATTTTGAACCTGGAATATTCTCAAAGAAGCTTCCTGGGAGTTGTGGTCATATAACAAACACAGAATTTTGATTCCACTGATAAAGTGCACCTTGGTTTAGTTACGCTCGGCCTTAAATGCAGTACAGAGGGCGAGCAAAGGTTAACAGTGCAATTCTCCACTTTTTCAAGGAAGCGTGTGCAGCGCTTAAATCACAAAAAATAAGGGACCTCATTTATGAGGCCTTGCGTCAGGTTTGCGCTTCCGATGCGTCACTTTTTGTGACGCATTGGTGGCGTAAAACATGCCTCCTGTTGCGCACTATTTACAAAGTGACGCATCTAAGCAGATGCGTCACTTTGTAAACCCCTGCGCTACATTATACCTGCGTCAGGTATAATGTATGCAGAGGGGGCGTTCCCCCGCAAAAAGCCTCGTAATAGTGACGCAGTGAAATCTATGAGATTTCACTGCGTCACTTTTAGGACGCTGTTGCGTCAAAATCTTGCGCCTGCCTCACAGCAGGCGTAAGAATGACGCAAGCCCTTTCACATGGGGCTTTCCCCATGTGAAAGGACGCATTGCTGGAGTTGCGTCACTTTTGTGACACACTCCAGCAATCCGTCACTTTTGCACTTACAGATACGTCAGAAATACTGATGTCTCTGTAACTCTTTGCGACATGATGCGTCATACATTAAATATGACGCATCAGGTATGCCGCAAGGAGTGCGCACTGAGAATTGACGCATCGCTGCTTTCATGCAGCGATGCGTCATTTCTCATAAATGAGGCCCAAGATATGAGATAATGCACCTACAAACTATGGGGCTTATTTTTGAGAGCCCTGCGTCACTTTTGCACCATGTAAAATGGTACATGCCTGATGCAGGGCTCTCAAAAAGGTTTTTGAAGCCATACAAAGCCACCCTGCGTGACTATGAGTGGACTTATAAATCATGACTAAGGGAACGCAGCACCAATCCCTATGTCGCCTTACTCTGCGCCCAGGAAGTGTTCCTCGGGCATTGAGGATCGGTTTTCCTATGCAACCCCCTTAGAATTTGACGCTGCCCCAGATTTACAAAGTGATGTAAACCTGGAGAAGCGTATAATCTGTACGCCTCCAGCGGGGGAAACGACCTTTACAACGCAGTCATTACATCGCTCTACATTTACACATGTCACTACAACGCAGCTATTACATTACAAGTCACTACAACGCATGTCATTACAACGCATGTCACTACAACGCAGGCATTACATAGCATGTCATTACAACGCATAGTACCCCTACACTATCCAATACTTACCCTACTGTTGCACCCACTGGAGTTAGAATAGTAATTTTTACCCCTACACTCTCCAACACTTACCCTACTGTTGCACCCACTGGAGTTAGAATAGTCATTTTTACTCTTACACTATCCAACACTTACCCTACTGTTCCACTCACTGGAGTTAGAATAGTAATTTTTACCCCTACACTAACCAACACTTACACTACTGTTCCACTCACTGGAGTTAGAATAGTAATTTTTACCCCTACACTATCCAACACTTACCCTAATGTTGCACCCACTGGAGTTAGAATAGTAATGTTTACCCCTACACTATCCAACACTTACTCTACTGTTCCACCCATGGAGTTAGAATAGTAATTTTTGCCCCTACACTATCCAACACTTACCTTAAATGCAATATAATGGTATGCGTTGTAATGGTATACGTTGTAATGGTATAATGCGATGTAATGGAATGCGATGTAAATGTAGTTTTAAAAAATGTGTTGTAATGTCATGCAATGTAAAATGATAAGTTGTAAAGGATGTTGCGATGTAAAAACTGTGTTATAAAGGCATGCGCTGTAAATGTATGCAATGAAACATCGTACATTCCTCCCAAGGTGAGGAGTAACGAGGAGAAATATTTGTATTTCTCCTCGTTTTTAATCAGTTTGCAGCCCATATCGAAAGAGGAAAACACCTTGTAGGATTGTTTTTGTGGAGGAAGTTGCCCCTTCCTGCACAAAAACAATCCTGCCTTCAATGGAGGCATCTTTACGCCATGGTACATCGGTGCCTACGTTGGCGCTAGGCTGCCAAAATGGAGCCAGTGCGAACAGTGCGAACAAAAAGGACAGGAATGCACTGTATTGCTTTAATGCAGTGCATTTCTGCCCTTTCACTTTGACGTAGTCCAGGGCAGCAAGGTGTCTTGCTGTGCTGGCGTACGCCAAATACCATCATTAAGGCCCTATATAGTTGAATACTATTCTGCCTCATCAAGCCCATCTGTGGCCATACATCAACAGTATGCTGCATGGCAGGAGCTTTTATAAGGTCACAGAACTCCAAAGGGACATGCAATGCCCTTTTAAATGTAAAGTTGGAGGCATATTTTCTCTTATAATAAGTGGGTTCCCCCATGCACAGGCTTCTCAACATGGCCCACTTCAGGCATGCGTAGTCAACCCAGTTCTCATTTTCATTGCTTTCGGGGACATGTTGTTTTGTTTAATCCTTTAGAAAATCAGCAGTGCCGGTCCTAGCAGTCAATCAATCAATCAATCAATCAAGCCATTTGTATAGCGCACTACTCACCCGGGAGGGTCTCAAGGCGCTTAGGGGAAGGGGTATGCTACTGTTCGAACAGCCAGGTCTTGAGTTGTCTCCTGAAGGCGAGATGGTCCTGGGTCAGCCGGAGGTGGATGGGGATGGAGTTCCATGTCTTGGCAGCCAGGTAAGAGAAGGATCTTCCTCCGGCGGTGGCTCTTCGGATGCGTGGTACGGCTGCGAGGGCGAGGCTGGTGGACCGTAGCTGGCGGGTGGGCGTGTAGAAGGTCATGCGGTCGTTGAGGTACTTGGGGCCCAGGTCGTGGAGAGACTTGTGTGCGTGGGTGAGGAGCCGGAAAGTGATCCTCTTGTCGACGGGAAGCCAGTGCAGGTTCCTCAGGTGGCTGGAGATGTGGCTGCGTCGGGGGACATCCAGGATGAGTCGGGCGGAGGCATTCTGGATGCGCTGGAGTCTTTTCTGTAGCTTGGCTGTGGTTCCGGCGTAGAGGGCGTCAAAGATAAGAGAGCACTAGGGAGCATATTTATCAAAGGACTCACGTCCCTCTTGCACAACGCATGGGGACGCAGGACGACGCAAAACCTAGAATGAGATTTACCAAGCCAAACAAGGCCACCTTGCATAGCCCTGCTTGGCCTGGTAAATCTGCAAAATGACTGCGTTGACTTACTCTGACTAGGGAGGCATTCCATGGATGGAGCCTGTATCTTCCCACATATCCATACATGGATTTTGGGGCATTTTCAGATATACAATGAATGGTAGATTGGGAATGAGTCAAATGCTACACCTTCCCAAGGGAAGCATAATGGAGGAGAAATATCTTTATTTTTCCTTGTGTGCTGCAGCACACACAAAGAGGAATAAGCCTCATAGGATTATTTTTGTGCAGGAAGGTTCTCCTTGTTGTAGTGCTTGGGGCAACAAGATAATAATATTAGTTATAAGTCTCCAATGCCACATGATTTATCACTCAAACATTATATAATTTGGGCTTCTCCAATGAGTAGCTTGTGAGCTACTGGTAGCTCTCCAGGGACCTGTAATAAACTCTCCTGTGTGCAGTCTAGTCAACTAAATTAGAAGCTTGTACTTGGTTGAATTAAAAGTGAAAAGCAGGTATTTGAGATGGATATGAATGTATTTTCATAACTCATATGCAAATGTGTGGAGAAAAATTATCCAATTCCAAAAATATATTTAAAGCTGATATTTGAGTGAGAAAACACAAATGGTGTTATGGAGCTGTTTTACTAATATTATTGTCTTGGTGGCAGGACATTGCATGTATGGCTGTTATGTATTACCAATGTAAAGCCATTCCACATTGACAAAGCCTTACTGCTAGCAACCGTGCCTGATGCACAGAGACAATCACTGCTTGTAAACTTGCATAAGATGGCCACTAATGCATCTTGCCTGATTTGGTCTATTGCATCTAAAATCATTTTAGTAGTTAGGGAGGATTTTCATTGAACATAAGTAGCTCTTATTACAGAAAAGATGGGAGAGCCTTGATCTAATGAGTTCTGAAAATACACACACTTTCGTCTGCAACTCACAAATTTAAATTGTATTATAAATATGCTAACTCAGCCAATCAAATGTTTAATTAATTAGGATGGACTGCGCATAGAGACCTACTCATGGATAGCTAGAGAACTCCTGGATGCTCCTGAGCTACTCGTTGGAGAAGCTTGTCTCGAAGTGAGACTCTATCGCAGCTGAACTGGGTTACTCCTCCCGTGGGTGAGGTCCTGGAGGAGGAGGAGACCCCAAACACAAGGGTGCATATGGTAGGTGCTGCAGAGATGTCGCTATTGGCTTTTAATAGGTAAATACAAGTTTATAAGAATGCCCTTTTCTTATTACCAAATACTTTTCAATGAGTAGGTGTGGCTGACTCCTGTAGTACTCATAGCTTTCTAACGAATTAAGAGAATAATCCAGATGCACTACAAAAGTAAGTCAAACATAGTTTTTCAGCTTCTGGCTATTCACATATATTTCTTTGAAAACAGCTATGCACCAAAAACCGCTATGCATCAATAAAGTGATATTGTTTTTTGCCCATTGCGCCACTCTAGATAGAAGGCTCACCTTATGCAAACCCGTACTGACCCATTATCTCATGGGAACAGTCAATCCCGAACTCCCAGGCTATAATCGGTCTATGGGTGCTTCTGTTTCCTTCTAGAGGGGGCATTGCCCGGCACTGGGGTGAGCTGTGTCACAGGATCCAAACTATACTTCAAGGGGAGCAAGGGCGCAAGGGACCCCTGTCTGGACACATTCTTGGTCACTTAGGGCCAGATGTAGGTAGGCATTTACCGGTCGGTAACGGCCGAATTCGGCCGTTACCGACCGGTAAATGCAATTTGAGATGTAGGGCCCTGTATTTTACAGACTCGGTAAATTTACCGATAGGTAAATTTACCGATTATGTAAAATACCGAGTCGGTATTTTTAAGGAATAGGGACAATTGATATGTAGGTGGGACTCTTCTGAGTCCCACAAGCATTAAAAAATCGGTATTTTACCATCAAATACTATTTGATGGTAAAATACCGATTCTGGTGTGCATGCACATGTGTGCATGCACACCTGTGCCATATGACAGGCAGACCTGCCCTTAGGGCAGGTATGCCTGCCACATGGCACCCAAACCCCTTTTGGGGGTGCTAGAGGGTGTCAAAGTGACACCCCCTGCACCCTTGTGTAAATCGGTATTTACCGATGCGGTAAATACCGACCGGTAAATGCCCAATCATTCCTATGGGCTACAAAGCCCATAGGAATGCATGGGCATTTACCGGTCGGTATTTACCGCATCGGTAAATACCGATTGTTTCCGAATCGGTAAATGCACATCTGCATTTACCTACATCTCGGTACTTTTATTTTACCACTTCTTAAATACCGAGTCGGTATGATGCGGTATTTAAGAGGTGGTAAAATAAAATGTACCTACATCTGGCCCTTAGTGCTTGAAAACAACCTCACAGAAGGAGATATGAGGAATACGTGCAAATAGTCTAACCCTCTGGCCGTCGCTCTGGTTGGCTTTCCAACCCATCTTGTTTCCCCCACTGGGCCACTCTAGCTAAAGCTGAAAGGGGCTTATTTGCAATCCTCTTGCACTGCCGATACGTTGCTTTTTCCCATATTAAAAAGTGACACACTGGCGGTGCAAGGGCTTGAAAATAAGCCCCAAAATGTGTATCTTTATTTATAAAGATGACATGCTTCTAATTGTTTCCCTCTTCATTTACTGTAAATTAGGGATTTCAAAATGATTTAAAAATAATAAAATTGTGTTTGTTTTAAAATACCCAAAATAATCATACAATCAAATGACAACTACTCTCATGTATACATTTCTCTTCTATTTTTGATTTTGTCCAAGATGCACATTTGCAGAAATATGATTTGTATCAATTATGCACGGTTAGGGAAAATGTTCATACAGGATGTATAATTTAGTACTGGCCTTCTCTGTTCCACATCATATATTCATGTATTAGCATTATCAATAATAAGAATATTGTGTCTATGCATCTTCCCTTGAAGAACTCCAATTTGCTTGGAAAAATCTTTTTTTCCATTGTTGAGAAGTGCATTATAAAAATTGTGAGAGTTCGAAATGCATCAGAGACAAAGCAGTGCACCACATGTGAAGAGTGAAAAAAGTATGTGGTTTTTGAGGAGTACAATATCTTGGAAAATTGCTCAGACAATTAGCCATGAGAAAGCCATCCATTTGTCTTCTTTCCTTTTCAGCACCAAGAGGCATGAATTGCATCCACTGATGGGTGACTTCCTTGTCCTTGTCACTCAGAGGTGCAGCTACCATTCATCTGTAAAGTCGTGTTTTCTGTCCTTTACCAAGTGACACCAGGAGGATTTGAAAAAAGACTTTACAATGTTCAGGCCAAATGCAGCTCAGCTAATATGAGCACTACTGAACTACCACTGCGTCTTCATGCCCGGATACGAGCCCTTCCACTTGTCCAATTACCTCGAACCTTGGTCAAGATGGCCGAGTCAATCTCCAAGATTTCACGCGGGGACAAATATAGTGAAGTAGTAAAATTCATAAAACCTGCCTGGTCTGAAATGAACAAGCACACAGGGTGAATTTAGCTTTTTCACACATTTTTACGCCTGGAGCGAGGGCGAGAAGCAGGGATCGGTTCCAGGACGGCTTGTCCTATGCGGTTGCCTGCCGGTCAACGACAAGGTTGGAAATTTGATCAAATTTCATTAGAAGAGGCAATTGAAGAGAAGTCACACACCGCTCTTGCAATACTACTTGCCTATAATGTGATGCACTTTATAGGAAGACTTTGGGACAGGACCATAGAATTAAGAATAAGGAAATAAATCCATATTTTGATGATGGCACAGTCAAAAACGTCAGTGATTGCTTCCAGCTCAGAAATCGCAGCCTAGCTGGAGTCAGGAAGAGGAGTCGCGCGGGCTTTCAGCGCATCTAGAGTATTCATTGCCAGCAATATATTTATATCATATTTGACTGCATCAGGACATTTATAAACATATTACAATTGATTACAGTCACATGTCTGGCAAGGAGCAGGGATACTGGAAGTCCCGCTCCCACCGGTAGGCTACCACTGGCGCATCAATCTTGTTTTGCCAATTCTCTGAGCACTTAGCAGTAATGGACCAAAACAATTTGGAGTCATTATTTTTGGCAGCCTCGTTTAATGATTCCTATGTTGAACATTGAGTCGTATCCTTCTTCAATGTTAACCGGCCTCTGCATTGTCACCGCGCAAAGATATATAAATGTTATTTTGCTGACGAGGAGCGATCAGTGCATTTCATTTCAATTTCACTTTCTGCAGCCAGCAAAAAAATTTGCATTTTTTATGTATGTTTTTAAAACAAATAAATCTTTGTTCACAATTGTTCTTTCCAAGACAGCTCCTCTTGATGTGGTGCCAGAAGTTCAAGTTTTAAATAATGTGGTACAAAAACTTTGTCTCAGAAATGTTGACAACTAAAAAATCAAAGTCAGCCTATATAAGTAAGTACAGGTTTACCATCTTAACTCCAAATATATGTGCCTTGATGATATATGTATATTCAAGATACGTAGTTGTGAGGTTAAGAGTAGTAAATCCTAACTGACCAAGATATACTTGCCTCTATGGCATTTTGGTTGTCACAGTTTTTGCTACAATATTCTGGTAGCATGATATTTCTATAGTCGATATTGTAACCCTCCGGTGGCGCAATACCCTGCTCCATATTTACAATGTGGCAGTAAGCATTCTGCAGCACACATATAAAGAGCAAATTGCCATTAATGATTGTTAATGTGCAGGAAGGTGACCCTGCCAGCACATAAACAATCATCCCTGCAACGCAGGCACGCTTGCACAATTGTGCATGGGTGCCTGCATTGGCGCTAAACTGCTGTTTTAGCAACGACGAAGGGGGAAGTACAGCGATGCATTGAATTGGTGTAAGTACGATGCATCCTGCACTTTCCTAATGACACAGTGGGGCGCTGCAAGACAGCTTGCATTGCCCCGCTTAGGTGTAATAATATCTCTCATCACAGTGCAACACAGTCACTTGCTGTATTAGACTGTGACCATTATAATCTTTGTGCACCATGGGATGCTGTAATCAGCTCCTCCACAAGGTGGCGCTGCACCTCACCTCTCTACTCAAAGTGCCACACATAACAGCCATATCCCCATAGCAGTGCGTGGCGCGTGCTTCGTAACGCTCCGCAGTCACCCTGGCCAGCAAGGAATGACAGTGTGGGCACTGGACATTGTTATCAAGAGGAAGCAGCATAATGGAAGTTACCAGCCCCACGGTGATTACAAGGATCTTTTTTGCCAAGGGCTCTATCTAGATGATGAAAGCAGCCCCAATTCTGAAGGTGAATCTCTGGGGAGAACAGCACAGACACACAAGTTTCTGTATGTTAATCCCCAAAACCATGTAATGGCGAGTATTCCTACCTACAGGGGTTACCGACACTCTGGCTATCAGTAACTCCAGAGGGCAATGTTGGCCTGTCCACCAAACCTGTGATCACTACCACCAGATGTCTGCGGCGGTCTCTGCAGATTGATAATATCACACTTGATATTACTGATACATACCACAGTTATCAGTTAATCCAGGTTGCCACATTACCCGAAGATGCGCAATTATCCCTTTTATGGAATGGGGAATAACATATAAAAGGCAGTGTTACTGCACCGATTCCTGCATGATTTTTCGAAATGTTGATCCTTTTTCGCGGGAATAAATTCAATCATGCTTGACAACTGGAAATGCGTGTTAAGCCAGACTTGTAATGTGTGTGTGTGTATACTTGTAAAGCGCACCTGAAAGGTATCTTGGCGCTGTATACCTCTGTGGAACCCTTCCTGGCTTTCCCTGTGCCCCCTTACTGGGCACCTCCAAGGTGAGGCCAGGCATCCTAGCGCTTTCGGGGCCGTTGTGGAGATTAAGCAAGCTATTGCCCAGAGTTGCAGAGTGGGACCCATGATTTGAGTAGGCACCTAGGCGAGAATTATCGAGTCCGTGGACATTGAGGCCAAGACCGTGCAGCGTCGGGAATTGAACCCTGGTCCCGGGCCAGACCTCTGCCTCAGGGTCTGCCGCTCTAATGTGGGCATTACCGTGTAACTCTGCCTGGTTCTGATGTCGTCGCTGCCAGAATACCAGGACAGGCACTGAGCAGCACATACTAGAAGCATGCAGGTTCGAGAGTGAATGGCACAGATCTGAGCACCTGTTGATACACCAACACATATGTGAGCACAGGATAGCATGGGTTCACAGCACCCTTGACGCTTCACAAGCTGTTTCCTCTTCCTCAAAGCGTGCAGACTCCTCGTTAGACACAGCTTGGCTTGTCATTGTCGGCCACCTTCTATTTCAGTGCACCATCTATTTTGATCTGGAAACACAGCCCGGTGCATAGGCTCGGTATAATATATGATGAATATTTATAGTGCCTGCTATTTGCATCTTCTCATCTCGGAAGTTGTCACTTGTGTCACATACATGAGGCGCCGCAGCCAATCAGGTTTAAGTGACTAATGACTTTAACAGGTGGGAAAAGTGGTTTTCTCTCACACTTTGCTGAATCCCTCTAAAGTGACACATCTTAGTCTTTCGCCCACCCCGGGATGTGTTGAGAGGACATCAGCAGTGGGAGAGGGGAGCGCAGAGCTTTGTAGGAAGGCGAGAGGAGAGACTGCGACAGGAGAGACTGCACCGTGGGCCACCCAGAGCATAGGACACTACAGTTGTAGCCATACTACGAGGTGCAACTACTACTGCCTCACACATGGGGGGTGCTATTTGAAAGAAGCATGCAGTCTTGGTACTCAGAGAGAAGAGGCACACCAGCAGGCCGACCGTCATGGCACGCCCTTTATTTAGATACTGTCCATGCAGCATTTTCTGCAATAGCCTTAAATATGTGTCCCCCTTCTTCAAATAACAGACTCCTCCGAAATATCTCATTTCTAGTAGTCATATCGCCTCTGTACCTACACTTGTGCTCAAATCTTAAGTGAAGCCTTTATTTGAAGCCAAGAGAGCTACATTAAAAGTAAAATGTTCATAAGATAATTTTTGTTTCAATGTACAATGCAGCTTTCTATCCATGAATCTACATCAAATATAATGGCACAAGCAAAAATGTCTTCATTTATCAAGCCCGCTGGGATCAAATATTGTCCTAATATATGTGACTACAACATTTATTTAGAGAATCCCTTCCGCAACAGCTCCAACCACAAAATATGGTTTTATTGACAAGACTGTATGAGCTGTAGTACTACAACACCAGGCACTGAGTAGTCATCAGGCGAGACCTGAAAACACAAGTGAACACACACTGGAATGACCCATCAGCTTAGCGAATTTGGGGGCATATTATCAAGAACGGCGTTAAGGATTATCAACGGTTTAGCGGCAGAAAACTGCAGCTAAAGAGGCAATAATGGGCTTGATAATAGGCCCTTGTGAATTCCCATACCAGCCCATGTTCTGGTGTGAACATGGGCTTCTATTGGAATTCTCCAGGGCATAATATCAAGCCCATTATCGCTGCTTTAGCTGCAGTTTTCTGTCGCTAAACCGGCGATAATTTTAACCCCGGTCTTGATAATATGCCACTTGGTGTTAAAAAACAAAAGACTGCACAAATCATGGAAGCCTTCTTCAGTCATCCGCTTAAAAAAGTGTTTAAACACCTATGCTGCCCCTACTGTGGCCCTCATTAAGAATGGCCCATTCATTACTATGGACCTGCTAACAAGATTAACTGAGCCCTTCGGGGCTGTAACTTTTTTGAGAAACAACAGGAAGACTGTGAAATCATTTCCGCATGTTAGTACCCGACATTTTATAATCTCTGCTATTTCCACACCCCTCGAATAACTGAGACCCCTGGTCATGGAATTCTCAGAGGGGAGAGAGTTCTGGGGATTTTAACCAGTCACTCTCAAGAAGGGCCTTAGCATATTGCAGGCAGGGCCCCTTATGCATAAAACATCTTCCATCACCAACCATTAAGTTAAGGCATCTCTTGCTATGATAGGCTATATTATAAACTCTCTGTAGTGGATGGCCCACTGTTTTCATAAGTAGCTTGACTTATAACTTTGTTAATGGATAAGACCAAGCTGGAGAGTGTTAATAAGGGCAATTAGGTGCTGTGACCCTTGCTTTCAGCTTGTACTCCTTGCTTCATTCTGCTGTTTGCTCATGAGTGTCTCCTTGTCAGTCTAGTATTTCTATAGCTTCTATTGTTTATGATTTTTAGCAGGCCTGTGGTTTTGTGTCATTCCTCATGTGCTCACTGCCCCTGACTACAATCTTCTGAATATCAGTTTTCATACCTTGTTAGGAAATGGGTAGTCTTTTTTTTTTGTTTTCTTTTTTTTTTTTTGTCCTCATTTGCCGATACCCTAGTATAAAGAAACAACCACCAACCACCACAACGCCTCCGTAACCAGCCCTCGGATATGTTAACATGGCACGGACCCAGGCGCGCAAAAGCTATTGTTGGCGGGAGAAGGGATTCTTCACACAACAGGGAGACCTAGATCTCTCCATCTAGACGTGTTGACGCCTGTTGGACCAGCCCAAACCTGGCAAGACCCTTCAACCGGTCCATGGAGTAGGAAACAGGCATAATCATAGGACCCGGGGGAAAAAAAAAAAAACAAACAACCCCGGGCATTCTACCTCCATTTTACCAAAAAGTCCCAAAAAGCAAGCTTTTTCCTGCTGCAGGATCTGGCCAGGTCCACCCTAGAAACCTCGTAGAGGGATGTCAACCATCCTGAAAAAGTTGGGGGAGCTACGTCTACCCAAAACCTGCAAATCTGTCTCCTAGCCAGGAGGATTGAATAAAACAAAAAGGATCTAGCCTGCCCAATGATGCTATCATCTAATCCAAAGATAATCAGGGGAAGAGAGATATGCAATGTTGTATTAAGCATAGAAGACAGAGCCTCCAACACCTTCTCCCAAAAATAGCTGATTGCTGGGCAGTCCTTGAACATGTGAACATCCGAAGCCTCCGGCAGATTACATTTATTACAACTTTTCCCATGTTGATATTTAGATAGTTTCTGGGGAGAAAGGTATGCACGATATAGCGTGAAAAGGTGGTTTCTTTTCAGCCAAGCTGGTTTCACAAGCTTGTTTAGCAAAGTAAATGAAATTTGCCACTTCGAATCCCACTGATCTCCCATCTCTCTTGCCCATAATTTCTCAGGGAGATTAAAATCTCCATCTATTTCTTCTAAAATCCCCCAGTACCAACATGCAACCTCCTTGCCCCCCCCTGGTCTCGTGACCAATAAACTTTCCAGTTGACTTTCTTTCCCAAGGGGGACCCTTTTCCTAAGCGTTGCCTGAGCCCAACTAGTTAGTTGTATATACTTAAAGGTAGAAAGGTGTGGTCCGACTTTCTCCCGCAGATCCTCCCAAGAAATCATGGAGCCTCCTGCCACCAACTCTCCCCAGGACAAAAAACCGGCCTCTTTAATAGGACCCGCCAAACTGTCTTTAAGACACGCTGGTGCTCCAGGTGAGTCCCACAGAGGTGCCGCGTTGGAGAAATAGCCGAGCCCCAACCTCTTCCTAATTATAGACCAGCTCCTCGCCAGTGATTGAAGAGTCTTTAATTTAACTTTTTTGAAAAATTTCTGGTCTCCAAACTTAAAAAGGAAGCCAGCTGGTGGAAGGCCGGCGCCTTCTAACATAGCTCGAAACATTCTTCCCCTAGCATTATCCATTGGTGTCTTTAGAAGCATTCTAGAGTAAGATAGCTCAAATGCCCAGGCGTAATACTGAAGGTCAGGCAGCGTCAACCCCCCTTTTTCCCTCCTCCTCCTCAACTTCTTCCACGCCAGTCGTGTGGCTCCATATCTCCAGACAAATGAATTGACATCCTGTTGACACTTCGCCAATTGTTTAGGGTCAAAAGCCATTGGGATCGAGTTAAACAAAAACGTATATATATAGGCAGGATAGACATTTTAACTAAGTTAGTTCTCCCAAAGATGGATAAAGGGAGATGGTTCCAAGCCTTAAGCTTCTTCCGGCATTCATTATGTACTCGCTCCAGATTTTTAACGGCGAGCTTATTAATATCTTGAAAGATTCTGATGCCTAAATATCGCATTGAGGGTACTGTCTCAACCAGAGTAGTAGTGGTGTTCCAGGCCATAATTTCCGTTTTATCTGAGTTTATCTCATATCCGGAAATCTTGCCAAACTCTTCAGCCCTCTTGAACACTGTGGGGAGAGCCTGGTCTAGGTTGGATGTCATTATGAGGATATCGTCCGCATATAGGGCTACCCGCTTTTCCCACCCTCCGAAGCTGAATGATGATATGTTTGCTTCTTCTCTTAGAATCTGAGCAAAAGGTTCGATATAAAGGTTGAAAAGGAGGGGGGAGAGCGGGCAGCCCTGCCTTGTTCCTCTAGAGATACTAAAAGGCTTTGTCAGAAGATTGTTCACAAAAAGCCTGGCCGTTGGAGCTTTATAAATAAGAGATATCATATTACAGAAATTTGCGGGTAAGTTAAATTTCCTCATAACTGCAGCCAAATAGACCCAGTTGACCCTATCAAAGGCCTTTGTCGCATCCAACGTAAAGGCGGCAAGCGGGAGAGTAAAAGTGGTAGCTATATCAATTGCATTCACAAGATCTTGAGTGAGGTCTGATAGCTGTCTACCCTTGATGAAACCTTTTTGGTCATCTTGTATAATTGTTTTAGCCACCGCCCCCAGTCTGTCCGCCATTATAGCAGCGAAGATTTTGTAATCGCAATTAAGAAGTGATATCGGACGGTACGACCCACAGTCCCTCACGTCCTTCCCAGGTTTGGGTATTAAAACCCCAGTGGCATCTTTCCAGGAATTAGGTGGGTCCGAACCTTCCAGATAAATGCTATTAAAAACAGAGGTCAAGAACGGTGCAATCTCTCCACTAAGGGCTCTATAAAGTTCCCCTGGTAGCCCATCAGGGCCTGCGGCCTTCCCCCGACTCACTTGCCCTAGTGCCTTGTTAACCTCCTCCACCGAGATCTCTCTCTCCAGGATCTTCCTCTGCTCAGTTGTGAGCTTAGGAGTAGAGATTGAGTTCAGCCAAGCCTCACACTCCAGAGTGTCTACAGCAGTATCCTCTTTGTAAATGGCCTGAAAAAAATCCTGAAAGGCAGCGCCGATTTCTAATTGGGTCAGCCGCGGGGAAACTTCCCCCTCCACCTTAATCTCCCTAATATAGTTCCGAGATTGATTAGCCTTGGTTTTCCAGGCGAGGATTTTCCCCGCCGCCTCCCCAAACTCAAAATGAGAATTCTTACTTGCCTCCCACCGTTTCGCTATTCTGTTCTGTAAGATGCCTTCCAGCTGCGATTTTAAAGCTCCTAGTCTTTCTCGATCAGCTTCCGTGCCCATGTGATCCCCCAAAGTGTTTTCTACTGCCTTCATTTCCAACTCAAGATTTTTAATACATTCATTATATTGCTTTTTCCTATACGAAGATCGACTTGTATTGCACCCCCTCCAATAGGCTTTCAAAGTATCCCACAAAACAGAGATAACAGCTGTGTCCAAGTTGGCTTCTAAGAAAAATTGCATTTCTGTCTTGAGGAAGAAAACTTCCTCCTCCTCCAATAACAAGGTACGGTCAAAAGACCAGGAAAAATGCGGTTTTTGGCGGCCTATATTTAGTATGAATGATATAGCGGAATGGTCCGAGAGGTGCGAGGGGAGATAAGAAATATCTATCAGAAAATCCTTAAGGCTATAGCTGAAGAAAGCATAATCAATTCTTGAAAGATGTTTATATTTAAGATTTCGGAAGGAGACCCCCAGTTTGGCCCCTGCCCTTTCCCTCCAGATATCTGCTAAGCCTAACTGAGACATAATTGTTAAGAGGTCTTGTCTGGATTTGGAAGAAGCACAGGCCCTAGACTTTGCGGATTTATCTAATTTTGGGTTCAAAACAATGTTAAAATCTCCTACCCAAATTACCGGGTCCTTTAAAGCTACTAGATGATCCTGAATAATATTCAAATACGAAGAGTCGTCCTGATTTGGGCCGTAGTATCCAACCAAAACGTATGGGTGGCCATCCAACAAAGCCCTTACAATCAGCCACCGACCACTTTTATCCTCCAAATGCTCTATAATTTGAGCTTTAGCCTGCTTTTTAAAAATAAAGCACACCCCTAATATTTGCCGATTGATCAGTGCACAAGAAGATGTCAATCCATTTCTCTTTTTTAAGAAGCTCGACCGTTTCGGCTTTGAGAAGATGTGACTCCTGTATGACAATGACCTGCGCCTGGGAGTCCCTCAAATATTGTAAGATCTTTTTTCCCAGTGCGCAGGCCATTGACATTCCAGGATAAAAACTGCAAATTAGTCATACAATCAGTCTATCATGCCCCTCACTGCCTCTACGACCCACCCTGCTTCTCTGTTGCTGTTCCTTCCTAGGACCCCCCTTGGAGATGAATATTGGCAATAATGACTGGTGGTTAAAGCGAGACAAACCGAAAAAAATGGGTACAGCTCCATGAGGACATTTCACGTTTTTTCCCCCCCTACCACCCCGTGCACCACCCACCCTCTCCCCCCTGGAAACCCCCCCCTAACTACACTGGACTGATGAATCTCCAGTTTAGCACCCTCTGGCACCCTCCCCTCCCTCTCCCCCCGCTTATCTACCAACTAGATAGTGTTTAGTGTCAACAAACCGAAAGCTTGCAATCCCCAACACCCCAAACCCCACACCCCAAAAAGAAAAGAAAAGAAGACTTAGATCCCCTTTAGATTATTTATCTATCTCTTTTTTTTTTGTTGTTGTTCTTTTATCCCTTTTTTCCTGTTTATTTATTTATTTGTCAATGTATTTAATTATTATTATTTTTTTTGAATTTTATTACATAACTCAAACTCAACACTGACTTTGACTTTGGGGGGAGTTACTTATTAACCCTAAAGTCCACATCAGCCCCCTAAGAGCTCCCTGCTCCCCTCCATGTAGCATCCTTCAATAACTCGAGCATCTCATCAGCCTCGAGGGGGGATCTAAGGTTATGCATTTTGTTGTTAAACATAACTCGTAGGAAAGCCGGGAACCTCATCTGCACTGTTGCGCCCAGGGCGCGGAGCTTTTCCATCCTTTGTCCCAGCTCCCACTGCCGGTCCAGCGTAGACTTTGATAGATCTGAGCGAATTTGAAAGGGAAAGTCCGGACCATTAAGGGAACTGTTTTTTAATGCCAAGTTTAGTATCTTTTCTTTGAGTGCGTAGGTTAAAAAGTTTACCAGAATCTTTCTTGGCTTCTCCCTACCAGGCTTTAGGCGAAAAGGATCTCTATGAATCCTTTGGATATCTTTTTCCAAAGATTCTGATGTCTCCTCCAAATTTAAGGCGTCTTTCAGGAGCTTTACCACAAAAGTCTTAACATCGGTCCCCTCTTTACCTTCAGGAACCCTCAAAAGGCGTAGGTTATTTCTCCTCGAGTAATTCTCTAAGGATTCAACTCTCTCTCGCATCATATCTCCTTCCTTTTGCAGGGTTTGTATTTTTACTTGGGCTACCCCCAAATTAGCTTTAAGTTCTTCCACAGAACCTTCAAGTGACTCTGTTCTGTCACAAAGCCGGTCAACCTTGCTCTCCAAGACCTCACAGGCCGCCCTAATCTCAGCTTGGTTTTCAGAGGAGACCTTAAACCCCTGCATGATGTCTGCTCTTAATGAGCTAATCAATAACTCTATTGAGGTGCCAGCTGCCCCATTACCTCCCCCACTTCCGCCCATTTCTGCTGACTCTAATGGCTCCCTCTGAGGAAATGGGTAGTCTTGTAACCGTCTGTCAGCCCATATGAGTGTATAGAGATGGAGGTGCATGATGGGCCATTAGGTTTGTCTGTGGTGTGTGATGTCTTGATGTCTTCAGGTTACATGTAGTACCTTCACTGATGTTATGATTGTTTGGGTACATGGTACCTATTGCCGCTTCTAACTAATCTTCTGATGCTAGATGGTGCTATGCAGGACATCAATCAATATGACTTTGCAGCACACTTAGGTAGATATATGAGGACCGTCACCGACGACTAGCGAGAAACAGAGTCCCTCATGAAAATTGCAAGGGTTCTTTCAGATAATTCTCCAAACTTAGTTTGTTCTATCCACTATATACTCATAGTCTTGACTGGATGCAGTGTGGTATGGCATGAAGCAAATACCATTTTGGATTTCTGTATGGAGTAGGATAGTATGATATTATGGTATGGCATAACATAGCATAGTATGGTGTGATGTGGTCAGATTACTGTGTAATGTAATATGGCATGCATTCTGCTGGGTGTTGTGATTGTTGAGTTATGCATTGTGATGAAGTGTGATACAGTGTGATGCCATGTTACATGTGTGTTGTGATGCTGCATTATGTGGTTTTCAAAACTGGTGTTGAGTAGTATAGTGTGCCACAGTGATTAGGTTTGTGGTGAAGCATTGTGCGTAGTGTGTGATTTGGAATCTACCCTGCTAAGGTGCTGGAGAAAGGCCCCAACAGATGTCTTGCCAACCTCCTCACCAACCACCAGCTCCACGACTCCACACAATCAGGCTTCAGACCTAACCACAGCACAGCCCTCATAGACGAAACAGATAACATCTGGATGATCCTCGACAATCAAGAGATAGCAGCCCTCATCCTATTCGACCTCTCTGCAGTCCTCAACACAGCCTACCATTACATGATCATAAGATGACTTCACAAGGTTGGCATCTAAGGACTTGCCCTCCTATGGATATGCATCTTTCTTACTGGAAGAACACAAAGAGTCAACATGCCACCCTAGTCCTCAGAATTCTAGAAGCTCATTTGCAGAGTCTCACGAGGTTCCTTGCTCAGCTAAACCATTTTCAACATGCACATGACGACGGTGGCAGATGTATTCCACACACACATCAATATACTCACCTATGCTGGCAACACACAGCGGACCCTCTCGGTCAAAACACTCAAAACCAGGAACAACTTCAACTCATGCATGATGGAAGTGGCCACCTGTATGAAGTTCAATTGCCTCAAACTCATCTCGGACAAGACCGAAGGGGCAATTTTCCAAAAGGATACAACACTTTGGGACTT
Source organism: Lissotriton helveticus (assembly GCF_964261635.1). Lineage (NCBI taxonomy): Eukaryota > Metazoa > Chordata > Amphibia > Caudata > Salamandridae > Lissotriton > Lissotriton helveticus. Next base: position 2,074,383,686 of record NC_136063.1, read on the forward strand.
CGCCTAGTAACCTCCAGATCTAGGCTCCACCCTAGCACACAAGCAAGAAACCTCGGGATCATCATCAACAGCAAGCTGGACATGTCCGCCCAAGTCAATGCCAACACCTCGGCCTGCCTCCACACCCTGAGGATGCTGAAATATATATTCAAGTGGCTACCCAAGAACACCCTCACCACCAGCAAACTACGGAAACACTCTTTACACAGAAATCACCAACCAACTCACAAAAAGACTTCAGACTGTCCAACACGAAGCAGCCAGACTGGTTCTCAACCTCCCACAACAATCTCACATCACACCTTACCTAAGGGATCTACACTGGTTCCCTATACATCAGTGCGCACAATTCAAGCTACTCACCCACACATACCAAGCACTACACAACACAGGCCCAGAGTACATGGACAGCTGTGTGCAATTCCACCAATCCTCCAGGCATCTGTGCTCAGCTGGATTCTCACTGGATGACGTACAAGGCATACGCAAAAACAGGTCAAGACTTCATACCCTCTCAGACATCACCCCGAAACATGTTACACTCTCCCACTTAATATCAGGGCCTCGTCTTCCATTCCTGAATTCCGCTAGAAGCTGATGACCTGACTTATCAAGTAGGCCATCATGGCGAGTCCCGCAGACCTGTAAAGTGGCAGGATACTCTCACAGGTGATATAGCGCTATAAAAATATACACAACATTGTGGTTGTATGTGCATGTGATTTGTAGCTGGATTGTTTATTTGAGGGCATGGCATTGTGTTGAATGGTGTAGGTATCAAAGGAGTGCAGTGTAGTATGGTGTGCGGTTTGATGTGGTGTCATACAGTGCAGTAGAATAGTAAAGTGTTGGAACTTATGATGTTATGTTGCTCATGGTGGTATAGTATGACGTGGTACAAGGTAGGATGGTGCTACGCGCTGATTGGTGTTGTCCTGTCCTCAAGGGACATTTAGTATGGTGTGATATGATCTCGTTTGTTATAATAGTCTCATGTAGAAGGAGTGGACCTTAGTGGTAGTTTTAAGCCATCTTCTGGCAAGCCGCTGATGCTTGTCTTTCGTTGCACCAGCAGCTGGTCCGACTCAATTGCCAAGGCCTGATGGCCCCTTAACTTCGGCCCAGCTGGAGGTGAAAAAGAAGCCCCTTGCTGCCTGCACTTTGCTCCTGGGAATGGAAATCTTCTATACTACTTTGATTCAAATTAGGGAGTACACAAAACACAGATCTCTCCAACTAATGTGTTAACCTCCAGAGTTATCACACCATTATTATCATTCCCTGAGATTTACTGGGCACCTGTGCAGCATATGCCTTAATCCCATAAAATATATTAAAATAAAGACTGTGCACCCAATTAAGCAGAACAGATCTACTACCATGCGTTTCCTTGTTGCCAATTTCTTTGTGGCAGGGTGTTTTTTTAAAAAAAGCATTAGTTGAGCCCCAGATTTTGTATCAAGATAGCACTACTTTTTTGGCACAGACCAACTCCAAATCTCATTTGTTAAATATCATTATGTACTTAAATGTAGTCATGATACACCTGATAAACATATGTGTGAGATCTTAGTATCTGATGTCACTTCTTGTGATGTCACTTCCAGTGGGGTCACTTACTGTGACGCTACGTGGAATGTCACGCGTCATGAGGACATGTGCTGTGATGGCACATGTCATGATGTCACTTGCATACTGCCTAACTTCATCAATCCCCCCACTTCTTTATAGGACTTGTGCCCGGAGCACACCTGTCACCCACACAGTGCAAAGGGTTTAATTTGCCTGCTACAAAGAACGTGTACCATGCAGATCACAGAACTGAGTGTGAGTAAACTACGAGTAGCCCTATAAAAAATAAAATGTTTGTCAGAAAAGGGCTATAGAGAGATGAGGTGCATTGTTGGCGAGTGGTAGTGAGGCAATTTATGGAGAAGGAGGAAATGGGGGAGGGGCACTCAAAAAGACTGTTGCATCGTGTAGACCAGTGAAAGGGCCAGCCCTGGCTGGGTGTCCTAGTCCCCCCCGAAGTTCAGTTCTAGTTGCACCCCTGCTAAGGATTATTAACATTTAAGGCAAAATTCACTTTTGGTCTGTGACCTCTACATCCATTTAAAAGAGCCGTATTTTCAGTTACTAAAGTGACTTATAGATGCGCCTACATTGTTTACAAAAGAAGTTATTGCTAAGTGAGTCAGTCTTCAAGGTTCTTTGTTATATTAAATATTATCTCATGATGTATTTTTTTTTAAACTATGGTCATACATTCTATGGTAGATGTATCGGTGATAATCAATCAAAAGGCTGCCTATAGGCTACTGACAAGCTAAGAATTCCTGCTTTCAATCTGAAGCACTACAGATGGAATGAAAGGCAGTTTTGCTGACATAACTGCAAAAGAAGATGCTCAATGTCAGGGGCTTAGCTATCATTGGTGCAGCAGGGGCAGTACACTGGGGCCCAGAGCCCTGAGAGGCCCATTGGGCTCTGGTCATTGTGGTATGTTACTACCCCACAATAGTGAAATAGGCCATTTTCCTTGCTTGCACCAGTGTGCAAGGCATTATTGTTACAGTACTGCTAAACATTACCATTCATCTCACCTGCAAGCACTAAGCAGATATAAATGTGCTTGGTGGTGGTGATAGCAAAGCAGATGAATTCAAAGGGACACTTTCAGTGACAAGTTTAAAAGGCTGTAAAGTTATGCCTCAAACTCTTCACCTTATATTGGGAGTTGATTTCCGACTTCTATGGATTCAGATAAATCTCACGTAGTGCTACTCCTACTTCATCATGCTTACTTAGAATATTTATTAGTGCTTTCCACAGTGCAAAACTTAAAACTAATGTATTACCCTTGTGTAAGGGACCACACAAGAGTAGTCTGTTTCAATAACGACCTGTTTCACATAATACACGACACAGAAACAAGAATTTTAGGTCACTTCATGTCAGAAGAGCTAAAAAGTACAGAGATGTGTATCGGGGAGCATGAGAATTTACCAAAATATTTGGTCCATGGTGTCAGAGCCTGTTCCAATAAAAGTCTATGCTAGATGTGACTAAGCTTAAAGCTTTTTTAGTTTTTTAGTTGTCTTAAGGGATAGTATAGGAACGTGGTCAGAAAAGGGGAGGTCACTCTTGGACCAGGCCCTCTCTGCAGGGTCACCCACAAATATTTTGCCTTCACCCCCCTGTTTTTATGAGCTTGTTATTGTTGGCTTTCGGACTTTCTGCGCTTTTTCACTGCTAACCAGTGCTGAAGTGCTTGTGCTCACTCACTAAAACATGGTACAATTGGCTTACACCTATTTGCATTATTTAATTTACTTGCAAATTCTTGGTAAATGGTACTTTATATAACCAGGTCTTGTAAATTAAATGCTACCAGAGGGCCTAAAATACTCATTGCGCCACCCACCAAAGTTGCCTTTCAAAGCCCGACTCAGGAATTCCACTGCAGCCTGTAGTCCAGTTTTAAACTGCCATTTCGGCTTGACAAAATAAACCTTTTGCCAGGCCTAAACCTTCCTTTTTAATACATATGAGTTACCCCTAAGGGAGGCCCTTAAGGCTCATTGTACAGGGTGCATTGTATTTAAAAAGTAGGACATGTGGGTTCAAGTTTTGCATATCTTGGAAGTACAAAATGCCTAAAGTCGTTTTTCACAATTGGACAGCCTATTTCTCCTATAGAATAACATTAGGTATCTTATTATGCACAATAAGGGATGACATACGTTTTGGAAGCAGATAGGAAAATGATGTTTACACTCAAATAAATAGTAATTTAATGGTAAAGTTGATTTGTAAGTCACAATTCAGAGAAAACCTCTTCTAGATTTTTTTTATTTTATTGTCGTGACCATTTGGTGCCTGAGTCCTGGGTCATATGACAGTGAATAGCTTGGCAGTTGGCCTTTGTGTACTCCCCCAGACAGTGATTCAAAGGGGGACCAGGTGATGGCAGGATGGAACATTCTGCCAGGATGGTTGGGGTAGAGCTGTTCCCTTTCCGACTTACACTTCAAAAGGCTGAATGCAGCACACACACAAAGGAAATTGATACCAGTCTTTTGGCACCCTAGACTACTTGGAGCTTTGGAAGGGAAAGGAAGGAACTTTACAGAGTAAGAGGGGGGTAAAATAGTGAGTCTCCCCACCTCAAAAGCTGGTACCGGGTAAAAATAATGGACCTTTTTCTTGAACAACTATTCAGATTCTGGACCTTGGAAGAATCATAAGAAGGATTGGCATGCTGGTGGAAGGACTGTCATGATAAAGGAAGGACTGCCCCGCAAGCCCTGCTGCTGGAAGTACTTCCCTGCTGCCTGAGGCAGCAAGCCTGGACCTGTTACTTGAACCAAGGACCACCAGAGTGACTCCCAGGGCTAGCTGCCCTGCCTCCCATTCTGAGCTACAGGGACACAACAAGCTCCAGAGGCCTCCCTGTAACTGCCCTGTTGACCTGCTGCAACTGGACCGGCCTGGACCTGCAACTGAACCTGCATGAGCCCTGCTGGCCTCTGCTGAAGTGAGTTCCTAATCCTCAAGACGGACCTCCCCAAGGGCGGTACCGTTGCCTGGCATCAGACAGCACTCATCTGAAAGGAAAGTAAAAATCCTGAATTTTTTTGGCTGTTTGCAAACGTGTTAGTTTGCTGCAAGACTCTTCTGCCCGTGACGACTGCCAACACTAAGTTCAGGTGAACCTAAATCTTCACACTACAGCAACAGTCAGCGGCGACTGGCAACACAGATCTGCATTTTGTTCTACAGCAATGCCTGCGGTGACCACCTACGTGAAGCTCCAGCAACAACCGTCTGCAACGCCTTACCAGATCATCACATTTTAGCACAACCATTTACTACTCACAGATTGCACCACTATGAACCAGACTCTTCGTGCCACAATTTGAGAAGGTACATTTTCAGTAGGATTAATCTGGTCCCTGTATCAGGCACACACTCCATCGAAGTAGGCCAGATCTTGTTACTTTTTCCTGGTCTAGGAGGTAAACAACCATTATGGCGCGGTCATAACACCGCAGTACAATTACAACGTGGATTTTAGAACGTAAGTCATTACCACGACTTGTGCTGGAGGGCGCTCTAGACTAAGGAATAGTGTGATTTACTATTCCAACACCTTCCCTACTGTACGTAGGCTGGAGTTGGAATAGTAAATCATACTATTCCTAAGTCCAGCACCCTACAGCGCAAGTCGTGGTAACGACTTGCGTTGTAAAAGCTGCGTTTTGATGGTACTGCGGTGTTATGTACTGCGTTGTACGATCATACATCCAGGACGACCAGATGGCTGCAAGTGGAGCTGTGCTTTTAGGTGCTACATTTTCCTAAATCTTTGAAATTGCATTTCTTCAGTTCTACTGATTGCATTTGTGTCATTCTGGTATCATTTTATTTATTAAAATGTACTCTAGTGTTCTAAATTGGTGTAGGATTTTTCTTGTGTGTTTTCACTTTTTTACTGTTTGTGTGCTGCACAAATACTTTACACATTGCCTTTAAGATAAGGCTGAATGCTACTGTGCCAAGCTACCAGAGGAGTAAGCACAGGTCAACTGTGTGACATTTGTGGTCTACCCTGGCACGGATTGTGGCTGTTACTTGAGAAGAATCCTCAACCAAAACCCCAAATTCCTACAGTTACACAATTCTATAGCAAGCGGTGTTCTGGATCAGCTCAATGCTCTATAGAGTCTCTCCGGTATGTTGACATTGCCACAGCCAATAAGTCATTTTGTCAGACCACTCATGGAATTTTACCAATTGGAAGTCTTGAAGCTTCAGCCAAGCCATAACTTTGATCCTCAAGCTTTCCAAACGTTTGTGATCTGAAGCCTCAGAAATATTTGAGATTGTGATGTTCCTTTTGCATTTAAGTATGGCCCTGAACTAGCTGCTAGCCACTATTGCCAACTCCCTTATAGTTTTTTAATTTTTTTTAAAGTGCTTGGTAATTGGTAACAGCATCTGGCTCCCTCACCTTTCGGTGATTATTATTTATTTTGAATAAAAATTGTCTTCTGCCTGGACAAGTTCGTAGGCTATATTGGATAAACAAATGTTCAAACCCTTAACCAGTGAGTAATAGCACGTGCTTGGGACTTCATTTTATGTTTGGGCTTTATTGCTGTTGCAGATGGGAGAAGGTGGGATTATGTGGAGATTGGAAGCAGAGCCCCCGTAAAAAAGCTCAGCAACACTCAGCAATATATTTGTGGGTTTGATCATGGATAAGAGGTCATTTTGTTAACAACGTTCTCACTGTTTTTTTTTGTTAGGTAGGGGTAAATCCTCTTGCTTTATATCTCTACTGTCCATGGTGAGACAGGGCTCAGGTAGACTAAAGGATTGTTGCATATGATACGTTAGTGATATTAACCATATAAAACATAGGTAGAGTAAGTGCTGTTCACATTAAAACTGCAAAGAGAAGCACAGTCAGCGTACAAAAGCACCAAAGAGGTGTTGCATATCAGTAGTAGGCTAATGCTAAATACATCCAGGGCAAGGCCTCCAATAATTAAGGTGAGTGAGGAAGAAGCAGGTGTCACAGAACGAGAACAACACAGAGCAGGGCTACAGTTGCAACTGGGCATCTAAGTCTACATATAGGAGAAGATGTGGCCTAATGGCTAGGGCAGTCGATCTCAGATCGAGTCTCTGCAATGATGCTCAACCTCCTGTGATTCTGGGTAAATCACTTAGTCTTCCTGTGCCTAAAAAAAATTAATGTGTCCTTGTGCAACGCAACTGGTGCTCATGTAAAGCGTTCTAATACTTGATATCTTCAGGTCAAGTTGCGCTATATAAAACTCAGAAAAAAGAAAATAAATAAGAAAACATAGCTTTCCCATGACAAGCAAGAGAATGTTGCCTTATACTTCAGCCTGCATGCACTCACACTATGCTTACACTTTTCAGAATGACACCTGCTACAAATGAGAGCCTCTCTCCAGAGCATACAACCGCGTACTGCAGGACAGAAAGCGTGGAAAATTCCCGATAGCTTGTATCATGCAGTGTCCCTCACCCCCAAGAGGCCGACTCCTCCTGCTGGTGACAAGGAGGCATTCCTGACCTCTACTCTGGTGTAGGAGTTAGGGGTGTCTGTCCTGTCATGTTTGCAGGCAGCAGGGCTAGAGGTGAGAGGCAGCAAGGCATGGTAGACGTACAGATGGTACGTTGCAGACCGCGTCGCTGACAAGCTTTCTGCATGCGCTGTCCCTGTGGCTGCCTCTGTCTCAGCCACAACACTCTTGGGACCCTCACACTCTTTTAAGAGTCACTCACCTAATCTCTGAAAGTTGAAACATTAAGTAGACACACTAAGACTCTGCTGTTCATATGAAGCATAACAGATGGAACATAATCTATTTTCACTGACATACCATTGCATAAATGCGAGCTCAGCATGATGGCCGATAATCTGTCCTGCGAGGACAGAGCACTTGGAGATGTACTCCATGGTGGAGTGGGAGAAACAGCTACATCCAAATGGCCAGATTCAGAGGCTAGTTTTAACAGTCTATACATGTTTACTTCAAAGACATTGGGCTTGATCTAGAGTTTGGAAGATGGCTTACTCCAGCCCAAACATGAAGAATGTCTTACCTGCCTCGTTACAAGTGCATTACATCCCATGGCACTTGTAATAAAGTGTATGGGATCTCCAGCGAGGTTGTGCACAGTAACCACCCATCAAACTCTAGATCAGGCCTTTTGTCTTGTCTTATTTTTGTAACCTAGTTCGTCTTTTCATGGGATTTACAAAAAGAAATAACACATAGCACTCATACTCCATCATACTTATTCACAGAGGGGCTTATTTGTTAAAAAGTAAAGCAGTACAGCACATCACGTCATCTTGCGTCACTGCACTGTGTTACAGGGTAATGGCCGAAAAGCGCCGTATTTATTCCCAATACGGCACATTCCTGTCCCTTCCCAAGCACTGGTGCACAACGGGCTGCCTAGCTCAAACGCAGGCACCCCTGCCCCATAGTGCAAAGGTGTCTGTGTTGTATACAGGATTGTTTTGTGAAAGAAGGGGTACCTTTCTGCACAAAGACATTCTTCAGAGGCATATTCCTCTATGTGTGCTTTCTGCAGCACACATAGAAAGAGAAATTAAGATATTTCTCCTCATTATGCCTCCTCTGGGAAGGCATCTCTTTTTGGTGCATTTCCAGGTGTATTAGTGATGGTAAATCTGGGATTGCGCCAAAATCCAAGGGAGTTGCCTGGGAACACCCATGGAACGCCTTCCCTGGGCGGGGTAATTGAACACAGCGATTTACACTGCACTGCGTTACTCTTGATTTACCAAGCCACACAGCTCCACGCAAAGTAGCCTTGCATGGCTTGATAAATCGCATTTTAGGGTTTGCGTCGTGTTGAGTGGTGCAAACGCGGCACAAACCCTTGAAAAATAGGGCCGAGAGTTTGTCCAGGAGTCAGCTAATCTGCATGAGTGTGTAATGCTTTTTCTTTGTTTTAAATGCCCTTTGGGGTATCTCTTTTTCCATACTATTAAATGTGAGGCTGCTTTTTTCCATTTTGTATGCATGCTTAATCCTCCCTTTTACAGGAGTAGACTTTAGTTTTCTTCCAGGTGGAATTTTCTTTTTTAATGCGCACAAAGTTCCGACTTTAATGTGCACAAGAGCTTGTACAGCCACCAACCCTTTATTACCTGCTTTCTTCACTTTTTCCTTGCCCAAGACAAACCCGCACATGTAGAAAAATCCACCAATAAGGTTGATCTTTCTGCACAAAGAATTTAATTTGTGCTTATGAGACCCCTCAAACCCACATTTCAGGGAGACAAGTCAAACTACTTAAACACCTTCGTGAGACACATAGGGAGTCGAAACAACACAAAGAAAAAGCAAGAGTGATTCCGTGGAGAAGCGTGGCTCAATGGTTAGAGAGGTGGACCATGATGCAGAGGTCTGGCCCGAGACCAGGGTTCAATTCCTGCCTCGGTGGATCTTGGACTCAATTTCCCCGGACCTGATAATTCTTGCCTCGGGTCCCACTCTGTGACTCTGGGCAACAGCCCCAGCAGTGCTTGGATGCCTGGCTTCACCCTGGGGGTGCCCAGGAGTGGACATTTCACAGGAAAGCCAGGATGGGTTCCACGATTCAGAAAAGGGGGTGGTGATGAACAGAGTGTCTGAACTAAGCAGACCACTCTTACCCAGTCCAAAGATCAGGGCTTGATCCATCACCGTTATTTAGCTCACTGCCCCATCCCAGCTCAGAACCTGGCTATATGCAAATTAGTCTGTCCCTGGCCCAGTGCATCATGGGAACAGGGCAGACCAAACTACCAAGCCAATTCTTCACCAGAAAGGAGACAAGCTACCGGGGACCGGTTTCTGGCATTTCAGCCTCGTCGGCCCGGCTTGCTTGAATCCCGATGGAGCAGTGAGCAAGGGACTCATGTCTGAGTATACCCTGCCACACCTATAGTGGCCAAAAACGATTCAGAAAAGGGGGTGGTGATGAACAGAGTGTCTGAACTAAGCAGACCACTCTTACCCAGTCCAAAGATCAGGGCTTGATCCATCACCGTTATTTAGCTCACTGCCCCATCCCAGCTCAGAACCTGGCTATATGCAAATTAGTCTGTCCCTGGCCCAGTGCATCATGGGAACAGGGCAGACCAAACTACCAAGCCAATTCTTCACCAGAAAGGAGACAAGCTACCGGGGACCGGTTTCTGGCATTTCAGCCTCGTCGGCCAGGCTTGCTTGAATCCCGATGGAGCAGTGAGCAAGGGACTCATGTCTGAGTATACCCTGCCACACCTATAGTGGCCAAAAACGATTCAGAAAAGGGGGTGGTGATGAACAGAGTGTCTGAACTAAGCAGACCACTCTTACCCAGTCCAAAGATCAGGGCTTGATCCATCACCGTTATTTAGCTCACTGCCCCATCCCAGCTCAGAACCTGGCTATATGCAAATTAGTCTGTCCCTGGCCCAGTGCATCATGGGAACAGGGCAGACCAAACTACCAAGCCAATTCTTCACCAGAAAGGAGACAAGCTACCGGGGACCGGTTTCTGGCATTTCAGCCTCGTCGGCCCGGCTTGCTTGAATCCCGATGGAGCAGTGAGCAAGGGACTCATGTCTGAGTATACCCTGCCACACCTATAGTGGCCAAAAACGATTCAGAAAAGGGGGTGGTGATGAACAGAGTGTCTGAACTAAGCAGACCACTCTTACCCAGTCCAAAGATCAGGGCTTGATCCATCACCGTTATTTAGCTCACTGCCCCATCCCAGCTCAGAACCTGGCTATATGCAAATTAGTCTGTCCCTGGCCCAGTGCATCATGGGAACAGGGCAGACCAAACTACCAAGCCAATTCTTCACCAGAAAGGAGACAAGCTACCGGGGACCGGTTTCTGGCATTTCAGCCTCGTCGGCCCGGCTTGCTTGAATCCCGATGGAGCAGTGAGCAAGGGACTCATGTCTGAGTATACCCTGCCACACCTGTAGTGGCCAAAAACGATTCAGAAAAGGGGGTGGTGATGAACAGAGTGTCTGAACTAAGCAGACCACTCTTACCCAGTCCAAAGATCAGGGCTTGATCCATCACCGTTATTTAGCTCACTGCCCCATCCCAGCTCAGAACCTGGCTATATGCAAATTAGTCTGTCCCTGGCCCAGTGCATCATGGGAACAGGGCAGACCGAACTACCAAGCCAATTCTTCACCAGAAAGGAGACAAGCTACCGGGGACCGGTTTCTGGCATTTCAGCCTCGTCGGCCCGGCTTGCTTGAATCCCGATGGAGCAGTGAGCAAGGGACTCATGTCTGAGTATACCCTGCCACACCTATAGTGGCCAAAAACGATTCAGAAAAGGGGGTGGTGATGAACAGAGTGTCTGAACTAAGCAGACCACTCTTACCCAGTCCAAAGATCAGGGCTTGATCCATCACCGTTATTTAGCTCACTGCCCCATCCCAGCTCAGAACCTGGCTATATGCAAATTAGTCTGTCCCTGGCCCAGTGCATCATGGGAACAGGGCAGACCAAACTACCAAGCCAATTCTTCACCAGAAAGGAGACAAGCTACCGGGGACCGGTTTCTGGCATTTCAGCCTCGTCGGCCCGGCTTGCTTGAATCCCGATGGAGCAGTGAGCAAGGGACTCAAGTCTGAGTATACCCTGCCACACCTATAGTGGCCAAAAACTGCTCCATTGCACCATCAGGATTCAAGCAAGCCGGGCCGAAGACGGCTGGAATGCCAGAAACCGGTCCCCGGAAGCTTGTTTCCTTCCCAGTGTAAGAATTGGCTTTTGTAGTCTGGTCTGCCCTGTTCCCATGATGCACTGGGCCAGGGACAGACTAATTTGCATACAGCCAGGTTCTGAAACTGGGATGGTGCAATGAGCTAAAAAACGGTGTTGGATCTAGCCCTGATCTCTTGACTGGGTGAGAGTATTCTGCTTAATTCAGAGACTCTGTCCATCACCACCCCTTGTTGTAAATAATTTGGTCCACCCTAAGCGTGGAAGGGTATACTCAGATGTGAGTCCCTTGCTCATTGCACCATCAGGATTCAAGCAAGCCGGGCCGAAGACGGCTGGAATGCCAGAAACCGGTCCCCGGAAGCTTGTTTCCTTCCCAGTGTAAGAATTGGCTTTTGTAGTCTGGTCTGCCCTGTTCCCATGATGCACTGGGCCAGGGACAGACTAATTTGCATACAGCCAGGTTCTGAAACTGGGATGGTGCAATGAGCTAAAAAACGGTGTTGGATCTAGCCCTGATCTCTTGACTGGGTGAGAGTATTCTGCTTAATTCAGAGACTCTGTCCATCACCACCCCTTGTTGTAAATAATTTGGTCCACCCTAAGCGTGGAAGGGTATACTCAGATGTGAGTCCCTTGCTCATTGCACCATCAGGATTCAAGCAAGCCGGGCCGAAGACGGCTGGAATGCCAGAAACCGGTCCCCGGAAGCTTGTTTCCTTCCCAGTGTAAGAATTGGCTTTTGTAGTCTGGTCTGCCCTGTTCCCATGATGCACTGGGCCAGGGACAGACTAATTTGCATACAGCCAGGTTCTGAAACTGGGATGGTGCAATGAGCTAAAAAACGGTGTTGGATCTAGCCCTGATCTCTTGACTGGGTGAGAGTATTCTGCTTAATTCAGAGACTCTGTCCATCACCACCCCTTGTTGTAAATAATTTGGTCCACCCTAAGCGTGGAAGGGTATACTCAGATGTGAGTCCCTTGCTCATTGCACCATCAGGATTCAAGCAAGCCGGGCCGAAGACGGCTGGAATGCCAGAAACCGGTCCCCGGAAGCTTGTTTCCTTTCCAGTGTAAGAATTGGCTTTTGTAGTCTGGTCTGCCCTGTTCCCATGATGCACTGGGCCAGGGACAGACTAATTTGCATACAGCCAGGTTCTGAAACTGGGATGGTGCAATGAGCTAAAAAACGGTGTTGGATCTAGCCCTGATCTCTTGACTGGGTGAGAGTATTCTGCTTAATTCAGAGACTCTGTCCATCACCACCCCTTGTTGTAAATAATTTGGTCCACCCTAAGCGTGGAAGGGTATACTCAGATGTGAGTCCCTTGCTCATTGCACCATCAGGATTCAAGCAAGCCGGGCCGAAAACGGCTGGAATGCCAGAAACCGGTCCCCGGAAGCTTGTTTCCTTCCCAGTGTAAGAATTGGCTTTTGTAGTCTGGTCTGCCCTGTTCCCATGATGCACTGGGCCAGGGACAGACTAATTTGCATACAGCCAGGTTCTGAAACTGGGATGGTGCAATGAGCTAAAAAACGGTGTTGGATCTAGCCCTGATCTCTTGACTGGGTGAGAGTATTCTGCTTAATTCAGAGACTCTGTCCATCACCACCCCTTGTTGTAAATAATTTGGTCCACCCTAAGCGTGGAAGGGTATACTCAGATGTGAGTCCCTTGCTCATTGCACCATCAGGATTCAAGCAAGCCGGGCCGAAGACGGCTGGAATGCCAGAAACCGGTCCCCGGAAGCTTGTTTCCTTCCCAGTGTAAGAATTGGCTTTTGTAGTCTGGTCTGCCCTGTTCCCATGATGCACTGGGCCAGGGACAGACTAATTTGCATACAGCCAGGTTCTGAAACTGGGATGGTGCAATGAGCTAAAAAACGGTGTTGGATCTAGCCCTGATCTCTTGACTGGGTGAGAGTATTCTGCTTAATTCAGAGACTCTGTCCATCACCACCCCTTGTTGTAAATAATTTGGTCCACCCTAAGCGTGGAAGGGTATACTCAGATGTGAGTCCCTTGCTCATTGCACCATCAGGATTCAAGCAAGCCGGGCCGAAGACGGCTGGAATGCCAGAAACCGGTCCCCGGAAGCTTGTTTCCTTCCCAGTGTAAGAATTGGCTTTTGTAGTCTGGTCTGCCCTGTTCCCATGATGCACTGGGCCAGGGACAGACTAATTTGCATACAGCCAGGTTCTGAAACTGGGATGGTGCAATGAGCTAAAAAACGGTGTTGGATCTAGCCCTGATCTCTTGACTGGGTGAGAGTATTCTGCTTAATTCAGAGACTCTGTCCATCACCACCCCTTGTTGTAAATAATTTGGTCCACCCTAAGCGTGGAAGGGTATACTCAGATGTGAGTCCCTTGCTCATTGCACCATCAGGATTCAAGCAAGCCGGGCCGAAGACGGCTGGAATGCCAGAAACCGGTCCCCGGAAGCTTGTTTCCTTCCCAGTGTAAGAATTGGCTTTTGTAGTCTGGTCTGCCCTGTTCCCATGATGCACTGGGCCAGGGACAGACTAATTTGCATACAGCCAGGTTCTGAAACTGGGATGGTGCAATGAGCTAAAAAACGGTGTTGGATCTAGCCCTGATCTCTTGACTGGGTGAGAGTATTCTGCTTAATTCAGAGACTCTGTCCATCACCACCCCTTGTTGTAAATAATTTGGTCCACCCTAAGCGTGGAAGGGTATACTCAGATGTGAGTCCCTTGCTCATTGCACCATCAGGATTCAAGCAAGCCGGGCCGAAAACGGCTGGAATGCCAGAAACCGGTCCCCGGAAGCTTGTTTCCTTCCCAGTGTAAGAATTGGCTTTTGTAGTCTGGTCTGCCCTGTTCCCATGATGCACTGGGCCAGGGACAGACTAATTTGCATACAGCCAGGTTCTGAAACTGGGATGGTGCAATGAGCTAAAAAACGGTGTTGGATCTAGCCCTGATCTCTTGACTGGGTGAGAGTATTCTGCTTAATTCAGAGACTCTGTCCATCACCACCCCTTGTTGTAAATAATTTGGTCCACCCTAAGCGTGGAAGGGTATACTCAGATGTGAGTCCCTTGCTCATTGCACCATCAGGATTCAAGCAAGCCGGGCCGAAGACGGCTGGAATGCCAGAAACCGGTCCCCGGAAGCTTGTTTCCTTCCCAGTGTAAGAATTGGCTTTTGTAGTCTGGTCTGCCCTGTTCCCATGATGCACTGGGCCAGGGACAGACTAATTTGCATACAGCCAGGTTCTGAAACTGGGATGGTGCAATGAGCTAAAAAACGGTGTTGGATCTAGCCCTGATCTCTTGACTGGGTGAGAGTATTCTGCTTAATTCAGAGACTCTGTCCATCACCACCCCTTGTTGTAAATAATTTGGTCCACCCTAAGCGTGGAAGGGTATACTCAGATGTGAGTCCCTTGCTCATTGCACCATCAGGATTCAAGCAAGCCGGGCCGAAGACGGCTGGAATGCCAGAAACCGGTCCCCGGAAGCTTGTTTCCTTCCCAGTGTAAGAATTGGCTTTTGTAGTCTGGTCTGCCCTGTTCCCATGATGCACTGGGCCAGGGACAGACTAATTTGCATACAGCCAGGTTCTGAAACTGGGATGGTGCAATGAGCTAAAAAACGGTGTTGGATCTAGCCTTGATCTCTTGACTGGGTGAGAGTATTCTGCTTAATTCAGAGACTCTGTCCATCACCACCCCTTGTTGTAAATAATTTGGTCCACCCTAAGCGTGGAAGGGTATACTCAGATGTGAGTCCCTTGCTCATTGCACCATCAGGATTCAAGCAAGCCGGGCCGAAGACGGCTGGAATGCCAGAAACCGGTCCCCGGAAGCTTGTTTCCTTCCCAGTGTAAGAATTGGCTTTTGTAGTCTGGTCTGCCCTGTTCCCATGATGCACTGGGCCAGGGACAGACTAATTTGCATACAGCCAGGTTCTGAAACTGGGATGGTGCAATGAGCTAAAAAACGGTGTTGGATCTAGCCCTGATCTCTTGACTGGGTGAGAGTATTCTGCTTAATTCAGAGACTCTGTCCATCACCACCCCTTGTTGTAAATAGGATGGGTTCCACAGCAGTAGGAATACAGTGCTATGAGACCTCTGGGTAGAAGTGCGCTATATAAATACAAATACATTTACATTCAGTCATCATCAAGGAACCCCAATAAATATACCTTGGACCTTGCCCTGCAAGCGGAATAAGGCTCTTCCGCATTTCAATCATTTAATCATTCTTCTCACGGGGTCTCACGGGGCATCTATTGTTAACTGTGCAATAAACACATATTTAAAGTGAGACTCTGTTCTACTGGATTTTGCCATTTTCAAACCAGTGAGAAAGGGGACGAATCACCAAAAAGTAGCACCTTTTCACGTCCCAAGATTACACTTATGATTTTAGGAAAAAAATGACTTTTCTGATAAAAAATAATCATGGTGCACTCGCCCTTACTCTCCAAAATCACAAATGTGTGTAAAGGCATCTAACAAAAACCGTCGGATTTTCAACAAATGTAAAATTCTCCAGTTTAAAGTTAGAGTTAAGTGGCAAATGAACCAAATTCTGCAACTCATTTCATTACACCCTAAGAAAAAAAAGTTTTTTTTTGTAAGTTTTTCACCCCAAACTTCCAGAGTCGCTCTGGTCCTATTTTAGCACTCAAGCTATCTTTGTAAATTGGGTGTGAAATGCAGTGTGAATGTTATTGAATAACAACAACGTCACACCTTTGCGGGCATTTAAAATGGTTAGGATGCCTCATCATCAGAGGCGTGAAGAAGTTCAAACATTTTTTTCCCTGCCATGGAGAAACTATACTAGCGCCCCCTTCAGGGCAGCATCATCTTTAATGACAATTGCAAACATAACATATGCATTTTAAAAGTGCTGGTTTACCGTGGGCATCTTGGCGCTGAAAAACTGATGTTACCTAGCTCAATGGTACTCATTTATCGACCTCAGAAGTATGAATGGACCTGCCAGGATTTGAACCTGTGACCATGAAATCAAACACGGGCCCCTCCAGTAGGCCCATTAGCCCACTAAGTCCACTAAACCACCCGACCTGGTTGCAACACACATAATATCAGACGACAAACCATTTCAGGCATAACCATACTTGGAACTAACCCTGTCAGATGCACAGCACCACAACCGAAGCTTAAACATCCCCAGACTAAAAACAACATCAAAAAATTGAAGACAGATTTTTTTCTCCATCTACCCTCTGATGATGGTGAACATCAGAGAGGCCTCGACACTCTTGCAATTCAGAAAGGAGCTGAAAGCCTCACTTGTTCAGAGAGGCATTTCACATCTGCATCGTGGGGGATCAAAAATCATGTTTATTGTGCTTTATTGTGAATGATCCTGAATTGTACCGCAGGACTCCCACTGGTTACTTTCTAGCTATGCATAGTGCTAGCGATATCAAGCATTCGCAGGCCTTTGTGTGAGTCTACAAAGACCAAAGCTTACATAAACCCCATTTTTTTTTCCTTTGAGAACACTCATTTTTACAACCTCAACCCAAACTGACATTTGAGAAAGATCTGTCAGATTTTCTGAGGTCTGTAGTTTCAATCTGCATGAGTAAATGTGTAAAGGTTTTCATTATCTGAATTAAGATCTATGGTTTATGTTCACAGATGGCCCTTTTTCCACATCTCATTTGAATGGATGTGAAAAAAAAACCATCATAATTCTGGTCTAAGCGCTTTTTTAGTACTTGGGGAGTGAAAAATCATGAAAGAATTCCATGATCAGACTAATGCATCAAAGTAAGGAATTGCGATTTTTAAGAAAGCGCAATTTAGGAATCGCAAAAAAATTGCTATTCCTACACATTCCTTAATTGTGACTCGCAAATTGCAATTCATAATTAAGCAATGGCTTCCCATTCATTCCTATGGGCCTAGAGGCCCATAGGAATGAATGGAAGTGCATGCGCGGTTTGCGAGTACCAAACAGGTACTCACAAATTGCTCATGCAATTGGAATGGTACAAGGGGGCCAAAAGGCCGCCCTGATGCACCCCCCAAAAAAGGTAGGTATGCACTTGTGGTGAACACACATGTCCTAAGAGCATGTGTGTGCACCACAATGCACTTTGAAAAATAAATTTTTTAAAGGAATTGCAAATGACCATCAACTTGATGTTGAACTTAATTTGCGATTCTAAATTGCAAAAACGCAATTTGCGATTGCATAATGCATCGCATTTAGGGAATCGCAATTTGTAATTCCCTAACTGTATTCGCAATTAAGGGAATCGCAAAAAAATTTGATTTCCTTAATTGTGAATTGCAAAAAAGGTACATGCATCTCAAAAGGCAATTTTGCGATTGCAAACGGCTGAATTTTGCGATTTGCACTATTTGCGATCGCAAAATGGTTTGATGCATGTGCCCCAAAGGTAATCTTTTTAATTGCCACCACTCGATTTGACTTTCTGTCACTCCCTTTTGTCATCAGTCGTTCGGAATGCTGATATCGATGGTAGGATCTGCATCGATCTGATGACATCACAGGTGCAGATTATGCTGCTGTAGCAGAGTGCAAAATGGCCGCCCAGTTCTTAGCTGAACTTCTAGGAAACACACGTGTTTCGTGCGTGATTTCACCACGCACAGAGGAGCACGAAACTAAACTGCACATAATTTTCATTTGCATAAATATTTATTTAGCGCGAACTCTCACCCTAAGTGGGTATGTAGGCGCTAGCCTATAAATACTATTTAAACAGGGAGTAAAAAGACAGCATTCTATAATGTTTCTTTTCTAACATTTGTAAGGCATGCTGATCCATCACCTGGCCGCTGCTATGGAGCGACCTCTCCCACCCAGTTGTACATTTCCGTCTGGGATGTTAAGAAGAGTAGTTTTTTTAAATATCAATCTTCGACCAAGTTTGTACACTGTACATTTTCTGGACAGTGTTTTTTTTTCTCATCGTGTGGTCAACCTCTCCGGATTGGAGCAATGTACTCTCGAATTATAATCCTGTTTCTTCAACAAACAGGAATCTGCTCACGAAACCATTTACCATCCCAGTTGTAACGACTACTTTAAGTTAAACAGTGGCTAAATTCACAAACATTACTAGAAGCTGTTTCTTAGGAAGTGTTTTTCGGAATGTCTGACACAAGAAGCAGAAATACCTAGTTCAAAGCAGGAAAGCATCTAAAGAGAATGTGAGGAAGTATATTTAATATAGCACATATAAATGTATAGGAGCACAAAGTATTTTCTGCAAAGTTTTTGACACATATATTAACTCGCAGGTTCATGTTGTGTTCGCATTCTACAAAATGCTGCCAGGTCCACGGGGAGAGCCCCTCTTCACACAGGGAACCAATTATCTTTCAACCTATACAGATCTGACCTGTAGGCCACAGGCCAGGCGCCAGTATGGAACTCAGGTGTCTAATTTTAACAAGGTGACTTTCAGTGAAAGAGGGCACTGTGCAGAACAAGAACTGCAGAAATGTGTCAAATGACACCGACTACAAAGCAGCACTTTCCACCCTCAGAACAATATCACAGACAGAGGCACCAGGAGTCCAGTATGTTTATATTAGTGCATTTAGGCCACGCGAGTTGGAATTATGGGATCACTGACAGAACTTCGAAATTACAAACAACGTGTGGACAGAATATCGTGTCAAATATATCAAGGACCTAAATATCGAGAAGGTAAGTCCAAATAGATAATTATAGATTTACTATTCCTAACTCCACATCTACGTACTTTGACTTCCTACCTTCATGTTTTTCTTGCCCTCGAGATTGGTGACACAATATTTAGTCCCCCGATATTTGTGTTTTTCATAGTCAGTCTAAATACCGGAATTATGAGCCCCGTTCCAAAGATGAAATTTGTTTCTCAAACAATGTACACATGTGCTAAAAGAGATTGGCACAAATACATACACCCTCCCTGATTCTGAAAGTGTAGTTCTTGTTCTGCTGCATTAGGTGGGCTTCCATAAAGACAAAAATGAAACAACTGAAGATTTGCACAAAGGTATTATCTGCTGTCCGTTTGGCTTTACTAATGCTTATTTGTGAATGTTTTTCGAAAATGTATATCATCCAACAAATGAAACGTGCTCACTCAGGGCGCAGTGTCCAAAAGAAATTTAATAGGTGTACAGCCTGCACAACAAAGCATTGCAGCCTTGTGGCCTTGATCAATTCTGTGAGGCCGCGAGACAGAAACAAGACACCTATTAGGCTGGGCACCTATTAAGCATCTTTGGCACATCACACCCTTAGTGGAACATTTACTTGGTTGGATAATTGATTTTTCAGCTGGTTCACTTATCCAGCAAAACGTTACACCATTGGAGGGATACGGGTGCTATAGAGGATTGAGATGGAATTTTGGTCTTGAGTTGGCAGAGGTTTGCACCCTGTCCAAGTAGGGGCAACAATCCTAGTCAGAGTAAGCGAGAAATACCCTCTGTTAGTTTGGCACAGAGCAGGCAGGGTTAACTTAAGATGCAATGTGTAAAGTATTTGTGCAACACACACACACATACAGTAACACAATGAAAACACCACAAAAATACTCAGATGCAGCAGAATTTCTCACGCAGTCGAGGCAATGTGTCGGTTTTGCAGAAATCAGCCGTAGAACCAACTTCTGAGACCCACGACTGAAGGGGGCTCCTCAGGCAAGGGTAGGACTCACAGATGGCAGAGTCCAGCATCAGCAGGATTGCAGGAAGTATTTTGTGTTCCTGAGATTCAAGAAAACTGGAAGCAAGCCAGGAAGCCCTTGGAGTCACTCTGGGTTCTGAGTCCATGTCCTCAGCAGGGCAAAGATCAGCAGCCAGCAGGGCAGCTCATCAAAGAAGAGAAACAGTTCCTCAGAACAGCCAGTCCAGGCGAAGTGGCAATCCTTACAGCACAAAAGTCTTTACTCTTCCCAAGTACGGTATTGTACTGATTTGGTAGGAACAGACCCCCAGTACTTATACCTAAAAGTGCCTTTGATCTAAGTGATGACTTCAAAGCAACTCTCTGAAATGCACAAGGATCTCTTTCTTTCCAGCCCTGTCTGCCCAGCTATGTGTGTGGGGGGGAGGTGAATCAGTGCTTTGTGTGTGGACAGGACGCTCCCTATTGCAGTGAGGGTGGCAGCTCCTCCCATTCCTCCCTGCCCAGGAAGACCCATCAGAATGCAGATGAGGGCTCAGAATGCAGATGAGCCTCATCATCCTTTGTTTGTGGCTGTCTGGAGGGAATGCACAAACTATAGCTGTCACCCAGCCCTAACGTGTATTGGAGACAAGCAAAAGGCTTACAGAGCAAAGTTTAGAGCAGAAAAATGTCCACTTTCGAAGAGTGGCATTTCTAAAATAGTAATGTCAAATCCAACGTTACCACTAAAGAGGATTTATCATTACCATTCCAAGGATAAGAAACAATATTTAACTACTCCTTTCTAGTCAGGAATTTTAGTTTTAAAGTTTTTAACGGAATTCCCAATGCTAGCTCATGAGAGGAGTAGGTCTCGCAGTATTGAAACATTTATTTAGCTGTTTGTCACAACCAGGACATGTAAAACAAGTACATGCCCTACCTTGGGATGATGCATCCCAAATGCAAAAATACCGGTCGCAAAGGGGCAGATTCTGAGAATACGCCCCTTTGCGAGCGGTTTTTAGCTTCATGCATCTGGGCCTTAGTGAATAGGCTTTGTTAAAATAATATTTGGCAAATTATGTCAGCACCATTTTTGCATGAATCCTAATTAGAAAAGGGGTAAATTGATTTTGCCAACTATATTGGTTTCATCTTTTACATTTTAAAAAGGAATTATTTGTATTTGTTCATTTCTTGTTATGTAAACAAATCAAAATTACAAACCTAATTTCATCTATCCCTTTAGGTCTGAAAACAACCGAAATACGGGTGAATTAGAAGCCCTCTCAAAAGTATCGTTCATGAGTTCATCATTAAATTAACAGAATAATTTAGATTTTTCTCAAGTACCGAAAAGAGCATTTTTTAATGCACACAAAATTTAAATACACAGGAATAAACACAAATAGTTTAAACCATAGATTTCTACTGATAGACAGATGACTGAATGTTTTGGAAGGAGGTATGACTCTTTCCAACATCCTTAAAACGAGGCAATTAAAAAAGAAAAAAAAAAAATATATCACAATGTTAGTGCATCAACACAAAACAGTATATTCGCCACTTAATATTACCATAAAACTCAAATTAATTTAAAGAAAACGTGTACTAAGGCTGACAAAGTATTTCAGATTCACCAACTGCTTAGTAGGAAGGCACCTATGTGGAAATAACAAAACACATTAATAAAAGTCATAATTCTAGCCCACAGTAGCAGGAAACCACTACCATGGTGTTTTATGTTCGCCACTGTTATCTGTTTTAAATTGGGAGAAGTCACTTTCATGCTCACCTTTGACCCAATCGCCCTTATACATATGTAGCAGTAGAATCCTGAATTCCTGTCCCCGCTCAGCAATCCGGGTGCTAGCAATTTTTCTCTCAACTTACTGTACACCTTTCCAGAGCCTATCTTTCAATATGACCCTATCATTCTTTCCTTTGCAAGAGCCATGACTTCCCTTTCATCTCTATGGAAATTAGGGAAACGCCTGATAGGTTTCAGTTTCCATACCCCGCCCATTTTTTAATTATGCCTATAAGTTAGCAGAGTGTGTCTAACAGTTGATATATTCACTAATGCATTTCCGTTTATATTCTAACGTTAGTTGCTCATTTATGCGTGAGACATTATTACAGAGTGTTCTTAGCTTAGCCTGTGTGCCACCATTTTGAAGCATCCCCCTTTTCGTGCGAGTTGCACTTGCTCATTCCCCCTCCCGTAGGAATAGGAATATTCCACATGTCAGCAGTTTTACCTCTCGGCCCACTGTGACTGAAACTACCAGCGAAACCCCTTATCACTCTGTTCTCATGTGCTGGAGATGCCCAAGCCTGGCTCCGTGTCCTTGGAGGTTGATAAGAAAATGTTGCAATCCTAGGTGCAGATGCCTACTGTATGAGACCATTGTTCACCATCTCAGGGGTTCAGTACTTTTCCACAAATGGGCATGCCTTACTCTGCTTTTTCGCATTATAATGTGTTACTGTAATGATGTGAGTCAGTCCTTCTCGGCGCACTCTTAGGGGTGAGGTCGAACAGGGCCCTCTCATATGGGAGCTTGTGGCCTAATAAACTATTTGTTTTTATTCTTCTCCACTGTCCGGCTGACTTATTATTGGGTAACAATAGGTGAGTGCCGTAAGTCACTCGGGTGGATTTGAGCCACGCTTATCAGATGGCGCCCGAACAGGAACTCCGCGATTAGGACCTTTCTCACCCGTAAGGGGGTAGCAGAAGGCCGGGGACCCTCTGGTCGGCACGGTGGGCCCGGGTACCCACTTGATGCCGAGCTTGGTTCTCACAGCGCTGCCCCGCCCTGCTGATCGGAAGTGGTCCCGGTCCATGATCCTACGCCGGAGTCCAGAAGGCGGAACTTTGGAGCTGACCGTGTTGGTCCAGGCAGCCGGAGGTGGAGAATGGTAGAAGTTGGTACCGCGCATAGAAGGTGAGTGGTCCGACTGTTGCTTGGAGGAGCCGGAGTGCTCCGAGGGACCGGTGCGTCTCTGGTGATTGGAGGAGCCGGCGTGCTCCTGGGGCTAGTGTGCTCCGGGGAACTCAGAGTGCAAGTGGCGCTCTGACAGACTTGGCGGAGATTGGGTGAACGTTGTTTTGTGGTCATCCGACTGGATAATACTGTAGGCGGCGGGTGGCTTGCCACGGGGGGACCTCGGGGCTCACCCGAACCCCTAGGGTGGTGGTTCGCGGAGATGGGCACTGAGTCCCGCGTGGTGTAGCGCATGCCGATCTGTAGTGTTGCCCGGGAGACGGATATGTTCCCCAGTCTCGGAATAGCGGGTGTGTGCTGTTTGGTCTGCGGTAGGATCCAGGTTCCCCAGGACTTGGTCGACGGGCCTTGTCCCATTTTGTAACACGTGTTTTGGTACGGATTTGAGGTAGTGTATACTGAAGTTGTGAGTGTGATCTACCGGTAAGTGAGCGAGTGTGCAAGTGCGAGTTTTTTTTCTGCTAGTGTGTGATTGTGTGATAGCAGGATGCCGTGTTTCAGTAAATTACGGTGTTTAGGGTGCTGTGGTGATGTCTCAGACGTTAGATTGGCTGAGAGCCAACCTGCCCCGGTGGCGGGCTCCCCGAATTTCGACATGTACGTTAAGCATGGCTTACCCCCGATTTTGTTTTCTACTTTGTGGCATAAATACACCAAAGATAATGTGGATTTACAGTGGCCTTTGCTTGGCTCTTTTGATGGAGCAAAGTTAGATTATTTACAAGACAGATTGTTTGCTAGGCGCAGCCGCCAGAGTATGTTCAATTCTTTGCGCATGTGGCAGAAGGAGGTACGAGAACGGCAAATGAGGGAAGAGAAGGTGACTCAAAAGAGAGCGGCACAGACAATGGCGCAGAAAGCCAGGGAACACACTAAGAAAGAGAATGAGCAGCGAATTGAACGCGCAGATAGACGTTTTAGACTATTGGATAATAAGAGCTATGTAGTGAGAGAAGATGACCAAGATGAGATGGAGGACATTTTGAACACCCGACCCCCTCCACCATATGCCCCGCAGTCTTTGTACCCCGTGTTGGTGGATTCCACCTCCTCGGCGGCGGTTTCAGTTCCCCAAATGGGTGCCCCTCCCTTGTCCGGTGCACCTGCTTCCTCTGTGGCTGAACGAACTTCCCCCTCTGTCACTGCACCCCTGCTCTCTTTCTCCGCGGCAAGCCCAATTATGCCTGCTGTGGTCTCCCCGGTGTTCTCTACTGGTTCCGCTATTCCCGCTGTTTCAGCCAGTGCTACCCCTCAGAGCGAGCTGCTGACTCCCACTAGAGGAGCGGGAGGAGGACTGTTTACTCAGGTACGGAAGTTACTTACACGTTCTGCTGTTGGGTTGGATGAGAAGACAATGGTAGCCAATCAAGCATGTCAATGGGCCAGAAATAACATTTATTCATTGGAAGACATCTGGTCTACCATGAAAGATTATGAGCCTTTGATGCAGCAACATGCTTTGTGGCATATGTCGACGACATTGATAGCGTTGTGGGAACAGGGATATGGTGGGGAGGCACCAGCGATTCTCCGAGATATCAAGAATAATGCCTATAGGGCCAACACTGGAATAAAGGATGTGTTCCGTAGTCTGAGGTTCCTGTTAGAATATAGAAACGAGTTGCCAGAAGCGGGAGAACCTCATTACCCTGGGGTACACCCGATGCGGGAAGTGCATCCTATATTTCACCCTGAGGTACCCGAGATAATAGACCCTACAACACAGGTTGTGACCCGAGCTCGTATCGACGCTCATTTCCAGGAACAGTGGGTGTATACGCCCTGGAAAAGGAGCGAGGTATTAGCCTTGAAGGCTCAGTTGCCTGACTCTAGAAAGAATCCGACAGCTTATTATAAAGAATTGACAGAGGCTGCTTCCTCGACGGTCATGACCTTAGCAGATATTGAATTGTTTTTCGGATTATTGGTCCCCGTGGATGTGTGGGACAGGTGAAGGGTTCAGATCATGTAGAAGAGCTGGGTGGTACTTGAGAAGCGTTCAAAGATTGGGATAAGGAGCGAAAGCCAGGAGAGCACCGAAGGCTGAGATACTAGCGCTGCCAGGGCGAATAATAAAGTATGTGCACTCACTCATCCCACCTAAAAAGGTAGATTGGGATAAGTTGACGGCCTGCAGACAGAAGAAGGATGAGGCAGTTTCAGATTTCTTTACCCGTTTTGAGGAAATGTTCATGGGTTGCGACTTTTTGTTAACAGATTCGTAACAAATCTGTTGCCAGAAATATCAACCCGATTGCAAGCGTCAGAGATTACATGGACGACATCCACTCCCTCTGGGATTTTGAGTATGGCCCAGTATTACGAGCATAGGGAAAATGAAAACAAGGACAGGCAAGAAAAGAAGGCGAAGGATTTGAAGACAAAGGTGTTATTGCAGCAAGTGGCGAAGGGACGGGGACGTGGAGCCCCGCCCATGGCGGCTGGTCAAGGAGGAGGTAGTTACGGAAGGGGAGAGAAAAGAGAGCGTTTGGGCCAGAACCAGTGTGACAACTGCAAACAGGAGGGGCACTGGTGGAAAGACTGCCCACCGCTCCGGTCCACTGCCGGACAGGGCAGGGGACGGGGACGAGGAGACGCGAATAAGGATAGTAGGCAGTCTGAAGAAGGCAGGAGACCGGGTGGGAATTACTTTGACGGGGGAAGAGACAGGCAACACTTTCAAAAGGAGGGTGACGATTACAGAGATCGGCAGTACTATAACGATGCATACGCTATGGATGACTTGACAGGATTTTCTTATAACTAGGACAGCGTAGGGCAGAGCGAGGGACCTGTTTCTGTGGATGTTGATCAACGTGGGCCTTATGTAACGGCAGACTTGTCGGGATCCCCTCAGAAATTTTTTGTGGATACAGGTGCTACGAAAAGTTCTGTGGCACATTCCCAGGTCCCAGGGGCGGCTCTGTCTGGCAAGACTAATATTTCCGTGGGATTCTCCGGTACCCCAGTGGTTAGCCCCATCTCTAAGCCTCTTGCACTTACGATTGGCCCTTTCACTGTTGACTCTCCTTTTCTTTTAACATCGAATTGTGGTGAGAATTTACTGGGTTTGGATTTGTTGAAAAGATTGAATGCTACAATTTACTGTTCTCCAGACGGTGTGTACCTCACGTTGGGTCCTTCTGTCGCGCGTGCGGAGAAGTGTTTCTCGAAAGATGAGCCCCTCCCGGTTGAGTTGGAGGGTGTTCCTGTGAGTCTGTGGGCCAGCAGTGATACTGATGTGGGGAAAATGGACATTGATCCAGTGTCCATAAAAGTTAAGGTGGGAGCGAAGTTGCCTCGGATACCCCAGTATAAAATATCTAGGGATGGGGAGAGGGCTCTGCTGCAAATAATACAGGACTTGATCCGGTCTGGGGTAGTAGAAGAAACAGATTCTAACAGTTGCAATAGCCCCATCCTTCCGATACTTAAGAGACCCTCAGGTGATGCAGGCGAGGGTACACCTGATGTCTATCATTTTGTGATTGATTTACGCCACGTTAACAAGGTGGTTGAGCCTCAGTATCCGGTGGTCTCCGATATCACCACTATTTTGACCATGATACCTTCCACAGCTAAGTATTTTTCTGTACTGGACCTTAAGAATGCTTTCTTTAGTATCCCTGTGCATCCAGATAGCCGTTATCTCTTCGGATTCTCATTGGCTGGCCGCAGCTTTAGATTTTTAGAATTCCCCAGGGTTATACGGAAAGTCCCAGTATTTACAGTCAAGCTCTGAAAGCACAGTTGGATGATTTGGAGCTCCCACAGGGGAATGTCTTGTTGCAATATGTGGATGATATTCTCATTGCCTCAGATACAGAGGATGGATGCCGTGAGTCTACTGTTAAATTGTTGCATCATTTGGCCTGTAAGGGACACAAGGTGTCTCTTCCTAAATTCCAATACTGTCGACAGGAGGTTACCTACCTCGGTCATCTCCTATCGAATGAAGGGAGAAGGCTGACGCCGGAGCGCATCAAGGCGATAACTAACATGGCTGTACCTAACACGCAGCGAGAGGTGCGCGCATTTTTGGGCATAACATCGTACTGTCGCCAGTGGATACCTAATTATGCTTTACTAACAAAACCCCTTCTGTATCTGACTACTAAAGAAGTGCGCGAACCCCTACCTTGGACTCCAGCATGTCAGGAAGCGTTTGAGTCATTAAAAACTGCTTTATGTTCTGCACCCGTCCTGGGGACACCCGATTACCGGAAGCCCTTTGTACTCTACGTGCACGAGGCGGAAGGTTGCGCGCTGTCTGTCCTAACTCAGAGTTTTGGTGGGAAACAGAGACCTTGTGCTTCCTTCTCTGCTATGCTTGACAACGCGGCAAGAGTATTGCCGAGCTGTCTAAGGGCTACAGCGGCTGCTGCGGTCTCGGTAAGACAATCGGCAGGGCTCGTACTGGGCTCACCCCTCACAGTAATGGTACTACATGCCGTGGACATTTTGCTAAACAGGACACAGACGCAGCATTTAACTAGTGCTCGTCTAACGGGTTATGAGATGACATTATTTGCACCACATGTAACGATAAAAAGATGTGCCACCCTGAACCCAGCCACGTTATTGCCCCTCACTTCAGATGAGAAAGACGATGAGGTCCATGATTGCTTGTTTCGGACAGAGGAGGAAACAAAAGGAAGAGTAGATTTGACAGATAAGCCCCTCGATGATCCTGATGGGGAGCTGTATGTTGATGGGTCCTGTTTTAAATTAGCAGATGGTACCACAACGGCAGCATACGCAGTTACAACTTTAAAAACAGTGTTGGAGACTTCTAGAGTCCCGTACAATTCAGCTCAAGCTGCAGAGATAATAGCATTGATGCGAGCGTGTGAATTAAGTGGAGGATTGGATGTGAACATTTACACGGACAGCCAATACGCCTTTGGCGTGGCTCATAGTTATGGGAGACTGTGGGCGGAGAGGGGATTTTTGACATCACATGGACAGAAAATTCAAAATGATATTACGACTGTTGACAGCTCTGACACTTCCCAAACGATTAGCTGTCATTAAATGTAGTGCGCACAAGGCAGTGGTGGATGATGTCGGACGAGGAAATGCATTTGCAGACCAAACAGCTAAAGAAACTGCTAGGACAAAACTTCCACGAATGTTCGTGGCAGGACCAGCTAGGTGGGTACGAGATGTTAACATGTTTGCAGACACTGTACAGAGTGTGCGGAACATACAAGAGAAAGCGACTGAGGAGGAGTTGAAACAATGGAAGGATGGAGGGGGGCGGTTGGACTCGGATGAGTGTTGGACGGATGTGTCAGACAAACGACGATGGTTGCTCCCGAATGCATACGTCCTCCCAGTAGTGACGATGGCACATGGACCAGCTCATATAAGTGCAAAGGGGATATGCAAATTATTAGATCCGGTGTGGAGTAATAAGAACATTTCCAGGGTGGCGACACATTTGGTACAGCAGTGCATGGTTTGCTTAAGACGTAATCCTGGGAAGGGAACATCCGTCCCTGTAGGCAATTTCGCACCTCCATCCTACCCCTTTGAAGTGATACAGATGGATTACATTGAAATGGAAAGGGTGAATAACCTTAAATACGTCCTTGTGGTGGTATGCTCATTCAGTAGGTGGGTGGAGGCTTTTCCAACAAAGGACTGCACAGCCATATAGACAGCTAAGATGTTGATCAAGGAGTATTTTAGTAGGTATGGTTTACCCAGGGTGATCTGGAGCGATAACGGCACGTCCTTCAATGCTGAACTGATGAAACAGATGTGTAAGGGATTACAAATCTCTCAAAAATTCCACGCAGCCCAACATCCACAGGCGGCGGGTTTGGTTGAAAGATTTAACGGTACATTGAAGCTCAAAATGGCCAAGATACAGGAGAGTACAGGGCTGCGTTGGCCAGACGCGCTTCCCCTTGCCTTGCTTTCCACAAGAGTAACAGTGAATTCTAAGACAGGAGTTTCCCCCCATGAAGTTATATTTGGCAGGCCCGCCAATGTGTGGGGTGTTCCTAGACCCAAATGTTTCTCAGAGATTGAATATCCTTTGTTGACAGATTATCTGTACGCTTTGACTAAAGATCTTCGTTCTATTCATCAGCAGGTAGCAGACACACTGAAGCCGTTGCCTGAGGGGCCGGGTCACGACATCCACCCAGGGGACTGGGTCGTGGTGAAGAAATACCAGCGGAAGTCCTGTTTGGAGCCTAGGTGGTCCGAGCCGAAGTTGGTGCTCCTTACCACCCGCACCGCACTTCGAGTGGAGGGTCGGAAGGCGTGGACGCATGCCTCCCACGTGAAGAAAGTTCCTGTACCTCTACCCTATGATGCGTGGGTCCAAGGTGGCGTTGCAGATCACGAGACCGAAAGCATGCCCAGATACATCCCCTTCTCTGATGCTTTACTGACAGAGGGGGAACACAACGAGAACGCGCGGAGGCCAGCCCTGAGTACAAGTAGCGAGGCTTCTTTTGGTCGCAGTGCACAAACAACGGAAGCCACCCCTTTTGAAAGTGATTCTCCAATTCTGTTCACAGATCCTGAAGTGCGAGGGAGCACTCGCTATAACTTGCGGCCCAGAAAAGAGAGGCGAAAGAACTGAGCACTGGAAGAAGGGCTGAGGTAGGGATTAGAAGTGGACTATATTGAACAGGTTAGTCTAGAGATAGGGATGGACTGCTGAAAGAGCCCTGGTGCACTATTGAGACACTGCTGAACGGGACGCTAGAGTTGTGTGTGGGCCCAGGTTCAGTGCTCCTGAGTTGCTGCAGTTGTGCGACTCCGTCGAGGGATTAGGGTTTGCGAGACTGAAAGCCTGCCTATGAGGCTTTAACGGACATAGGGAGAAGGGCCCTTTTGAAGGGTGAAGCAACCCTCTGGCCGGTTTTGGAGTGTCTGGAACATTTTAGAAGTACCCCCCTTAGTGTTTGGAACTTTTAGGACATCCCCTGGTTCGTTCAGTAGGTGAAATGTATCCCTTTGGCCGCCCTATCCCCGAGGAGGAACAGCCTTTCGCTGCTCCTCGCAGACCAGAACCAGATTCACCGTGGCATGCCCTACCATGAAAAGGCAAAATAGTGGTTATTGTGGTGTTCATTATTATATTCTTGATAATGCTTGGAATACTGTTCTTTCTAGATGAAGCTTACCCTGTCCACAAATTGGTTCCTACTCCCTCTCCCTTGCCAGAGCATAATATGATTACTGTTGATTATGGTGAACAATGTATGAGGAAGGGCTACCGTGATAATGTCTTCATAAAAACTTTACATCATGCTCATGCTGTGTATAATGTGACAGATTGCTGGGTCTGTGGGTTGCTTCCTTCTGCTGCATATAAGGAGGACAGGTTACTGGCACTTCAATTGACTCCTGTGAATAGCTGTGTGGGCTGGTACACTCTGATTGGGATGGTAAAGTTCTTTCAGCAGCCTGATTCTCTGACTCCCCGGCTCCCTGACACTAGGTCAACACTGACAATCCGAGTACGCCCTCTGCCCCCTTCATCCCTTGGACGGTTATTTACTGACGGACGTTTTGACCAAACATTCCTAGAAACTTGCTAGAAGAAGGTAGAATGATTTGGGATGCTTAACGACACTGACAAAGTGAGGGAGAGCTTCCTGCAGTTGAACTCTTCCCTATCATATAGACACCCTCCTGCAGCAAACAGTAGTGGTCATTCTTTGGTACCCCTAGCGACGGTGGGGCCTTCACCTTACTTTTGTATCCAGGGTAGAGGTCCGATTAAAGTGGGTGACAGCCTTTGCAATGTGACTGCCTCGATTCGCCTGCCCCTCAGTCCTTCAATGGTAACCCCCCCGAATATCTATTTTGTAAGTGGAAATAATGGGTATTTGTGGTTGCCTGAGGGTTGGGGTGGAACATGTTACTTGGCGTACTTACTTCCACCTGTTTATGTGGTAGGCAGACAAAATATCGAAATCAAAATATCGATATACAATAATATCGATGTTTTAATATCGATGGTATAGTATATCGATGTGCCATAATATCGACAGACAGAATATCGAGATTAAGGTATGTATGTTAGTAATATCGAAATTTTGATGTTTAGTGTTATGTATTTTATTATGTTGTTTATATGTTTGCTAAATATGTTTAGAAATGTATGTTTGAAAATTAGTAATTATGTTAACATTTTGCGTTTTAGTATTAGAGCGGGTTGTGGGTTTATAGGGGAATAGGGTGGGAAGTAATTTAATAATAATTAAATAATTAATATATATTTTTAAATATTTTTTAATTAATAATTAATTTGTAATTAATTGAAACTAATTAGTTAATTACATTAATTAGATTTAATGTGGTAATATATTTAATTTAGTGTTATTGTTAATTAATAATTAATTTGTAATTAATTAATATTAATTAGTTAATTAAATTAATTAGATTTAATGTGCTAAGATATATAATTTATTGTTATTGTTAATTAATAATTAATTGGTAATTAATGAATGTTAATTAGTTAATTATATTAATTAGATTTATTGTGCTAATATATTTAATTTAGTGTTATTGTTAATTAATAATTAATTTGTAATGAAATACTATTAAGTAGTAAATTAAATTAATTAGAGTTAATGTGTTAATATTTTTAATTTATTAATTTTTGATATTGTTAATTAATAATTAATTGGTAATTAATAATTATTAAGTGATTAAATGATTTCATTTATTTATGTGTAGTGGGTTGTGTGTTTATAGGGAAACAACCATTACAACGCAACTTTTACAACGCACTACCATTACAACAAAACTTTTACAACACAAAAACTATTACAACGCATGCATTTACAACGCATGTTTTTACAACGCAGATACCTTTACAACGCATATCATTACAACGTAAGTATTGGTAAGTATATAATTATATTTAAAATGTTATAGTTTTGGGTTTTTGGGTCATTAAGTGATTAAATGATTTCATTTATTTATGTGTAGTGGGTTGTGTGTTTATAGGGAAACAACCATTACAACGCAACTTTTACAACGCACTACCATTACAACAAAACTTTTACAACGCAAAAACTATTACAACGCATGCATTTACAACGCATGTTTTTACAACGCAGATACCTTTACAACGCATACCATTACAACGTAAGTATTGGTAAGTATATAATTATATTTAAAATGTTTTAGTTTTGGGTTTTTGGGTCAAGGGGTATTTTTAGGGTTCAGGGTCAGTTTTTAGTTTTTGGGTAAAGGGGTATTTTTAGGGTTCAGGGTCAGTTTTTAGTTTTTGGGTAAAGGGGTATTTTTAGGGTTCAGGGTCAGTTTTTAGTTTTTGGGTAAAGGGGTATTTTTAGGGCACATGGTCAGTTTTTAGTTTTTGGGTAAAGGGTTATTTTTAGGGTTCAGGGTCAGTTTTTGGTTTTTGGGTAAAGGGGTATTTTTAGGGTTCAGGGTCAGTTTTTAGTTTTTGGGTAAAGGGGTATTTTTAGGGTCAGTTTTTAGTTTTTGGGTAAAGGGGTATTTTTAGGGTTCAGGGTTAGTTTTGGGTTTTTGGGGTACAGGGGTACAGTGTAAAAATTAAAGTAAAATTAATTTTAAATTAAATTAATTAAATTAAATTAAATTAAATTAAATTAAATTAAATTATATTATATAAATTTTTATTAATTTACATAAAAAAATTATTATATACTTACCAATACTTACGTTGTAATGGTATGCGTTGTAAAAGTATCTGCGTTGTAAAAACATGCGTTAATATTTGTAAAATTATATGTATTTTTAAATTAATTTTAAATTATTATTAATACATTTAAAAAAACTATATTTTTAATTTCGATATTTTTGTACAACGATATTATTTTTTCGATATTTTTGTACTTACCATTATGTAGATATAATGTCGATATTTTTGATTTCGATATTTTTGTGTCGATATTTTTGTATGTAGATATTCTGTCTGTCGATATTATGTCATACAACCGTTTATGTGGCACCTTCAGATTATCATAAAACTCACCGGAGGTTTGCCATCATGCAAGGACTGCGCAAAAGGAGGGACCTCCAGGTGGAGGACGTCGATCAGACTGACACTTCTGGGCAGCAATTCACAGATTTCTCGAAGGGTTTGTTACCATTCTGGGGTCCTATCTTTAACAGTAGAGCCATTAGGCGTCTGTCAAGGGTGATGGAAAAGGTGGTGACTACGGAGGCTGACATTGCAGCCAATATGTTTCTTGAGATGCAGGCTATGAGATTATTTACGATTCAGAATAGGATGGTGCTTGACGTCATACTTGCAGATAGGGGTGGAGCTTGTCGCATCATCGGGACTTCTTGCTGTGTGTATATCCCTGACTCCGCCCCGACCGTTAATTTAGCTGTACAGAAACTCCATAGGTTGGCAGCCGAACTCCATCAGGACACCGGTACCTGGTCCTTGCAGACATGGTTGTGGGGTATTTTCTCCTCCTGGGGTTGGAAAATACTGATGGGTTTAGTGGGAGTAGTTGGTGTCCTTCTGAAATGTTGCCTTTGTGTGTATTGCTTTCCTCCTTGCTGCTCTATGTGTGCCAGTAACATACGAGTTTCTAAAAGACGGACAAAACAATTCCCTGTTTCCAACGATCTTGAACTTTATGATCCCCGCTGGCTGATGCTTATTGATGATGATGTTCTTGATTAGCATGCTATAATGGCCCTTAGACTTGATGTAAAGATTCTCCTTTTGGCTAATAAAGGTATCATTTATGTTAGCCACACTTGCTAAAAGGAGGGTCTGATAGGTTTCAGTTTCCATACCCCGCCCACTTTCTAATTATGCCTATAAGTTAGCAGAGTGTGTCTAACAGTTGATATATTCACTAATGCATTTCCGTTTATATTCTAACGTTAGTTGCTCATTTATGTGTGAGACATTATTACAGAGTGTTCTTAGCCTAGCCTGTGTGCCACCATTTTGAAGCATCCCCCTTTTCGTGCGAGTTGCACTTGCTCATTCCCCCTCCCGTAGGAATAGGAATATTCCACATGTGAGCAGTTTTTCCTCTCGGCCCACTGTGACTGAAACTACCAGCGAAACCCCTTATCACTCTGTTCTCATGTGCTGGAGATGCCCAAGCCTGGCTCCGTGTCCTTGGAGGTTGTTGCAATCCCAGGTGCAGATGCCTACTGTATGAGACCATTGTTCACCATCTCAGGGGTTCAGTACTTTTCCACAAATGGGCGTGCCTTACTCTGCTTTTTCGCATTATAATGTGTTACTGTAATGATGTGAGTCAGTCCTTCTCGGCGCACTCTTAGGGGTGAGGTCGAACAGGGCCCTCTCATATGGGAGCTTGTGGCCTAATAAACTATTTGTTTTTATTCTTCTCCACTGTCCGGCTGACTTATTATTGGGTAACAATAGGTGAGTGCCGTAAGTCACTCGGGTGGATTTGAGCCACGCTTATCATGCCCCACTCCCTGCGATGGAACTCCTGGTGTGGACAGAGGCAAATGTCTGAAAGGGCTCAAGGGCTCAGTGATTATTTCACCTGAATCCCTCAAATGAGATTGTCACTTCAAAGAGGTAGTTCATGTGACAGTGCTATGTGTTGTTATTTGTTCTCTGACATAGCTTCATTGACTTACAGGTGACCAGTTATTCTAATTTTAGTCACTGAAGAGGAGGCAGTACGAAAACATGTTTTAATTCCATCTGTCTCCTAAAGAACACAAAGTATAAATTTTCACATATTTACAAGTGGAAACAAGTTTGAACTATATATATATGCCATTCACAGGCAAAGTTACTAAAACTGGCCTATATTTATAGTCAGGCCTGCTCAGGGGAAAATGTAACTTGCCCTACATAGTGATAAACAGCTTTTGGCAACTTTTCACTATGGAGGAGTACTTATCCTGAATATTTAGGGCCTGATTATGAGTCTGGCATTCTTCTGACCGCCAGATTTGCGGTAGCGCAGCAGTGGCGGCCCACCATCTGCCATAAAGTTGTTGCGTCGGTGGACCGTCGGCTGCGCCAGGGACCAGTCATTCTTTGAAGTGGGGCAGGAGCGCTACAATGCAATATGCTGAGTGGGTACTGGTGCAGTCCCGCTCAGCGTATTACGAGTTCCTGGATGGCCAGCCTTTTCGTGGCAGAATACAGCCATGAAAAGGCTGGTGGTGCAGGAACAAAGGGGCCCTATGGGGCCCCCATGGGCATTCCGCCATTGGGATACGTTTAGTGGAGCACAACATGTCTGTACCCCCACAAAGTCCGAGCACGCATGGACGTCCACGTCCATGCCGTACTGGAACTTTTATGTTGTTCCCATTGCGGTGCCTGTTTTCCAGGCACCACCATGGAAATAGCAAAGAACTGCTGACCGTATCGCGAGTAAAACATTTGCAACTCATAATACGGTTGACGGTGCTTGCGCTCCTCTGGCGCAGCATAGGCAGCAATGCGCCGTTGCCGCTGCGCCAAAGTCATAATCAGGCCCTTAGTATTTCTCATTTTCATACAGGAAGCACCCAGGGTTGTATTGAGGGGGAGGGAAAGGTCTCAGGGGTGACTTGTATACCAATGTATGAACATAGGTTTCTTACGTGGCAAAACAATTATCCTTGATATCTTTCTGAATGTTAGGGAATTTACCCAGCATTTCAGGGAAAACCTTCTTCTTTAGGAAACCATTTCTCATGTAGAGTGTTAAAAATAAGTTAAACAGATGCTGCTGTGCACTATTTTTACAATCATCCTTTAAAAGGCTTTGAGATAACCAGCTCCAGGTGCTCCAAGTCTATTATGTTGCATACTGGTTGATGTGGTAGCATTAGTGCTGCCAAGGTCATAGCGAATAGTGATTATGCTTGTAATCAACACTGTAATAAAACAGATCAGTTTCCTCACTGTTCAAACCTGCCATTTGATTAGTTAAAACCACATTTATTCCAAATAATTCGTGTTGCAACAACTTTTGATGTAAATTACCTCCTTGTGCTGAAGCTACTATGTGCTCACACATTTTAGCAGGCTAGCGCCAATGCAGGCACACCTGCAGATAGTGACACCTTCCCGCACAAAACCAACCCTGAGAGGCTTTTTCCTCTTTCTATGTGTGGTGCAGAATGCTGCACACATAGAAAGAGGAAATAAAACAAGGAGAATTAAACATATGTCACCTTGTTACGCCTCCCCAGGGGAGGCATATCTTTTTAGCACATTCCAAGGTCTTGTAAATATGGGCATGCATCGAAATCAATGGGATTTCCATTCGAACATCCATGCAACGCCCTGGAATGCTTTCCCAGGTCGCAGTAACTCAATGCAGCGACTTGCACTGAGTTGCATTTCTCTATATTTTGGGAGCCACTGAAAGCCACGCAAAGTGGCTTTGCTTGGCTTCAAAAATATGACATAATTTTTGCATGCTCTTGCACCCAATAGCGTAGTGCAAGAGCGACGCACCTGGGTCATAAATATGGCCCTTCATGTTTATCATCAACTTCATACTGAATGTGCGAACCATAGATTTCTTGCTTTTAACTAAAGCAATCTGCCCAACATAACCCTTACCACAGGAACGCCTTAAGAAATATAAGACATCCCTTGCATAGCACGTTACATAAGTTCAAATCAGTATTGTTCTTCTTGTTAACGGGTGATGCAAGTATTGTCCTTAATTATTCCATCACATTGAACACAATGTATAGATTCCCACTATTCTGGGTAACAATGAACGGTGTACGTGACGTACATCTGCTTTACTTGAATAAACTTTTAATTGTGTTTCTGCTTGTAAATAGTATATCTTATTGCAATATCTTCCAGTGTTTGTGTACAATCCTTGTTATCTGCCGACATTGCGCTGACCATACCTTAGCACCAAATGGCACAAGGCTGAAGGGGGGCTGCACTCAGTTGAACTAGATAGGAAGGTCATCTTTCTGAACTTCTTCTGGAAAGACACTCTGTCTGCTCAGAGCCAGAATAAAGTTTCCAATGCTCAGTTGGACTTTCAGAGAGCAAGAGAGTTCTGGTGCCAAGAGGCATGGCATCTTGCCATGCCTGTATTAGATTCTTTGTTTACAAACCTGATACACCAAGGAGCCAGCTGATGCCATAAAGGGAAGTGAGTTCTCTGGGAGTCCATGGATCCAGACGATAAGACTCACTAGACCCAAGCTTGGCCTAAAATGAACTACGTGCTTTTCATGAAAGAGCTTAAAAACATAACTATTCCCAACTCCCAAGGAAGCAGAGATACAAGAATAATGAAGAGGGATCCACCCTCATTGATTGGATTCAAACTAAGGGGTCGAAAATGTGCAGAATTTCAATGAACTTATGCAAAAAAAAAAATATATATATATATATATTACCTACTGGCGGTCGCCAGTAGGTATATATAGTTAGGATTTTTTCCCTATGGGTTTTTTGAAAATTCTATGTCTAATAACTTTGGCGTTTGTGGACGGAATTGGCTGAAATTTTCAGGAAAATGGCACATTTTGTTTCTGAGCAGCCCCTGAAAATTTGGGGGGGTTTCGTCAAGGGGGGGCCGAGAAAAAAGGGGGGTCCCAAAACGTGTTTTTAACATTGATTTTTCCATAGGGCGGTTAGCCTCACTTTTAGCCCGAACGGCTGAATAGATTTGCACGAAACTTGGCAAAATTGTAGGGACTGGTAGCCCGATGTGCCTTTTGTAGGTCTCAATATATGTGCTCCAGTGGATTTTGAGAAATTAACGTTTAAAAAAAGATATATATCTGTAACAGCGGACCGGGCAGCGGCCCAGGACGCGTACTTTTCGCGCAACGGAGCTTTGTGAAGCGAAGCTGATTGGTTCTCTGGCGTCTGTCAACATTCCAAACAGTCCGTAGCGGCCGCCATCTTGTCTCTCGGTAGGATCGAGAGACAAGAGGAGGCCAAAGCGAAGGGGCAAATGACCATAAGGGGGCATAGTAGATCCTCGCTGACCCCCTAGGTTTGATGTGGAGGTTTTAAAAGGGCCCCGCGGGGCAAAAAAAATAATAATAATAATAATCGAACGGCTGATGACCATAAGGGGGCATAGTAGATCCTCGCTGACCCCCTAGGTTTGATGTGGAGGTTTTAAAAGGGCCCCGCGGGGCAAAAAAAAATAATAATAATAAAATTTGGGGGGGTTTCGTCAAGGGGGGGGCCGAGAAAAAAGGGGGGTCCCAAAACGTGTTTTTAACATTGATTTTTCCATAGGGCGGTTAGCCTCACTTTTAGCCCGAACGGCTGAATAGATTTGCACGAAACTTGGCAAAATTGTAGGGACTGGTAGCCCGATGTGCCTTTTGTAGGTCTCAATATATGTGCTCCAGTGGATTTTGAGAAATTAACGTTTAAAAAAAGATATATATCTGTAACAGCGGACCGGGCAGCGGCCCAGGACGCGTACTTTTCGCGCAACGGAGCTTTGTGAAGCGAAGCTGATTGGTTCTCTGGCGTCTGTCAACATTCCAAACAGTCCGTAGCGGCCGCCATCTTGTCTCTCGGTAGGATCGAGAGACAAGAGGAGGCCAAAGCGAAGGGGCAAATGACCATAAGGGGGCATAGTAGATCCTCGCTGACCCCCTAGGTTTGATGTGGAGGTTTTAAAAGGGCCCCGCGGGGCAAAAAAAAAAATAATAATAATAATCGAACGGCTGATGACCATAAGGGGGCATAGTAGATCCTCGCTGACCCCCTAGGTTTGATGTGGAGGTTTTAAAAGGGCCCCGCGGGGCAAAAAAAAATAATAATAATCGAACGGCTGAATGGATTTGCACGAAACTTGGTAAAATATTAGGGACTGGTAGCCCGATGTGCCTTTGCTATGTCTCAATATATGTGCTTCAGTGCATTTTGAGAAATTAACGTTCAAAAACAAGATATATATCTGTAACAGCGCTCCGCTTCGCGGAGATAAAATTATATGTGTATTACCTAGCTGTTGCTAACACCAGTTAGCGACGGCTAGTAGGAGATAGCGACCATCTTGGGTCCCACTTTGCATGTGAGTGATATTTATCACTAATGACATGCAAAGTGGGCATGCCAAGATGTTAGCGACTGGAAACAGTCGCTAACATCGCTATCTCCTATTATCAACTTTTGGAAATATTCGAGATAAGCGCGAATATCTCCAAAAAGTAACAGCTGCCCTGAGCAGTTGTTAGCCATGTTATCCAATGGGAGGTGGATAACATGGCTAAGAGCATTAGCTCGGTAATGCATGAATATCGCGGAGTTTTCAGCGACATTAATGCATTGCGCTCGTTTTTTATCGTATTTGCGATAAACCTTGATAATAGCAAGGTTTATCTGCGATAATTTCTGACGGTAAAAAAATCTTTGCAATGCATCGTTAGGGATAAATATCGCTTAACTTTGGTAATATGCCCCAACGTCTGTTAACGTTCGATTCGAAGGAAATCAGGAATTGTTGAAAAACATTGTGTGCGCCATCTTGTCTTTTTTCAAATGCCACACTTTTGTCGTGCACGGCAGCCATTTTAGATGCCTTGACCAGATCCACTCTGTGAACGCTGTCGATCCTTAGCATGGCTCCCCACCCTCGCAAGCATCTCCCCCAGGCAGTGGTCACCCCCGCTCTCTGTTTTATGCATGGGTAATAAACCTCCCCCCATCTGCGCTGTTCTTCCCTGAGAATCACACCCTGTGCCCGCCCGACACCTCCCTTTCGCCCTATTCACTACCGCACCCTCTGACACTCCTTTTCCTCTGTGTCCGATTGTCCAGGCCGGTCCTAGGCTATCAGCTAGCCCTGCAGATGTAGTTTATGGCCACAGCTGTAAAGAATCACCCGTCTTCAAAGGAGTTATAGTAGATCAAGGCCCACACTCGATGAGATCCGTCACAGCAGAAGCGTTGCTATTATCTGAAAACCATTCTGTATTGTGATTGGGGAGGGGACCGAGCGTGAAGCGGAAGATTCCAGGGATGACTCTTTGTACATCAAAGTTTTTACAATTATGTGTCACATTAAAAATATATAGCACTCCGACAAAGTAGTAAGATTATAAAACTTTAATAATTTATAAATATATACAAGAAAACAAAAATAGTAATAACATATAAACATTTTTAGAGAAAAACAACGAAGTAGCGGTCGGCTGTGCGAATAGTCCCAACGCAGCACAACGTCCAGATTTCCGGCGTGGGGCGTCGCGGGGGGTGGGTGATCAGTAGCAAACTGTTGTGCGAATAGTTCCAAGGCAGCAGAACGCGCCGAAATCTAGATGACACAAAAGTGATGTCTAGTAAGTTGCCACCCAGCAAATAACGGCGTGGGGCGTCGCGGGGGGTGGGTCATCAGTAGCAAACTGTTGTGCGAATAGTTCCAAGGCAGCAGAACGATGGCACCAAGGTGATGTCCAGTAAGTTGCCGCACTGGTTTTGGTATCCTACAATGCTGCTCCGAATAACGGCGTGGAGCGCCCCGGGGGAGGCGGCGTGAACGGGCCTCTCCAGGTGGAGTCTCGTCTGTTGTAGTGGGGCGCCCCTTTACCGTTTCAGTTGCCATTCCGTCCGCTTTTGGTCCACTGTGTCAAAATCCGCCATTCAGCTGAGTTGCGCCCACTCTTGCGGTGCAGCGATAGGCGGCTGTCACAGGACTCTCAAAATGGCGGCAGGCTGTTTCCTTTTTGGGCCTGGTCCACTGAAATGGCCCTGGGACACCTTGGAAATCGGACGCTTGTCTGCTAGGTCTTGGACCCCATTCTCGAAAGCGTCCCCTCCGCCTTGAGAATTCATCAAAAGTTTTGGGGGCCCCGACTCCTGCAGGCTTCTGGTGGGGAGCGGCTGCCATGATTGCTCGCGGAATGACCACGACGGAGCTACGAGATGGTGGTGCTCTCATGGTGACGCCAGCTTCAGTCTGAAACATCCAGAAACAAGGTGGGGCTTTCATCGTTTGGGGGAAAAAAAAAGTTTTCATCCAATGAAAAGTGTTGTTTTTAGGTCATATGATCAAGCCTTCCATCATTAGGAAACCAAAAGTAAAATGAACCAATGAAAAGTTTTATAAACAAGTCACATGACCTGTTATGCGGCATAGGGTATAAAATGCGGAGAAAATACGTTGGCACGTGAGGCGGCGTCAGTAGCGGACCGATGTGCGAATAGGCCGAAGGCAATACAACGCGCCAAGATCCGGATGGCATCGAGGTGGTGTCATAGTTGAGAGTTCTGAGCAGCGGTTGTAACACTGTCTGAAGCTTATTTGCAGCTGCTGCAGCTTCACTACGCGCCAAGATCCGGATGGCACCGAGGTGGTGTGTAGGAAGTTGCCGCACTGGTGTGGCCATCCTACAATGCTGAAAGTCGGCGTGGGGCGCCCCGTTGGCCTGTGAGTTTGCGTCAGTAGCGGACCGATGTGCGAATAGGCCGAAGGCAGCACAACGCGCCAAGATCCGGATGGCACCGAGGTGGTGTCTAGTAAGTTGTCGCACTTCTGTGGCCATCCTACAATGTTGAAAGTCGGCGTGGGGCGCCCCGTTGGCCTGTGAGATGGTGTCAGTAGCGGACTGATGTGTGAATGGGGCCAAAGGCAGCGCAACAATATTTTCTACTATATTTCCGGTGTAGAAGAGACCACAAGGCGCTGAGATGCCAAGATCCGGATGGCACCGAGGTGGTGTGTAGCAAGTTGCCGCACTGGTGTGGCCATCCTACAATGCTGAAAGTCGGCGTGGGGCGCCCCGTTGGCCTGTGAGATGGCGTCAGTAGCGGACCGATGTGCGAATAGGCCGAAGGCAGCACAACAATATTTTCTGACTGACACCACAAGGCGCTGAGATGCCAAGATCCGGATGGCACCGAGGTGATGTCTAAGTTGCGGACTGATGTGCGAATGGGGCCAAAGGCAGCGTAACAATATTTTTTGTATGGAAGATACCACTAGGCGTTGAGATGCCAAGATTCGGATGGCACTGAGGTGATGTCTAGCAAGTTGGTGTGGTCATCCTACAATGCTGAAACTCGGCGTGGGTCACCCCATTAGCCTGTGAGATGGCGTCAGTAGCGGACCGATGTGCGAATAGGCCGAAGGCAGCACAACGCGCCAAGATCCGGATGTCACCGTGGTGGTTTCATAGTTGAGAGGCACTTCATCTGCAGTGGGGCGCCGAGATCCGGATGGCACCGAGGTGATGTCTAGCAAGTTGCTGTACTGGTGTGGTCATCCTACAATGCTGAAACTCGGCGTGGGTCGCCCCATTAGCCTGTGAGATGGCGTCAGTAGCGGACCGATGTGCGAATAGGCCGAAGGCAGCACAACGCGCCAAGATCCGGATGTCACCGTGGTGGTTTCATAGTTGAGAGGCACTTCATCTGCAGTGGGGCGCCGAGATCCGGATGGCACCGAGGTGATGTCTAGCAAGTTGCTGTACTGGTGTGGTCATCCTACAATGCTGAAACTCGGCGTAGGTCGCCCCATTAGCCTGTGAGATGGCGTCAGTAGCGGACCGATGTGCGAATAGGCCGAAGGCAGCACAACGCGCCAAGATCCGGATGTCACCGTGGTGGTTTCATAGTTGAGAGGCACTTCATCTGCAGTGGGGCGCCGAGATCCGGATGGCACCGAGGTGATGTCTAGCAAGTTGCTGTACTGGTGTGGTCATCCTACAATGCTGAAACTCGGCGTGGGTCGCCCCATTAGCCTGTGAGATGGCGTCAGTAGCGGACCGATGTGCGAATAGGCCGAAGGCAGCACAACGCGCCAAGATCCGGATGTCACCGTGGTGGTTTCATAGTTGAGAGGCACTTCATCTGCAGTGGGGCGCCGAGATCCGGATGGCACCGAGGTGATGTCTAGCAAGTTGATGTACTTGTGTGGTCATCCTAC
Organism: Lissotriton helveticus; assembly: GCF_964261635.1. Classification (NCBI taxonomy): domain Eukaryota; kingdom Metazoa; phylum Chordata; class Amphibia; order Caudata; family Salamandridae; genus Lissotriton; species Lissotriton helveticus. The sequence goes on from NC_136063.1 coordinate 2,074,426,490, forward strand.
AATGCTGAAACTCGGCGTGGGTCGCCCCATTAGCCTGTGAGATAGCTGTTCTTTGGATCTGGGCCTGGCTCGTCTGCTGTAGTGGGGCGCCCCTTTACCGTTTCAGTTGCCATTCAGCTGAGTTTCGGCTGCTCTTGATGCTACAGCGACAGGCGGCTGCAACAGGACTCTCAAAATGGCGGCCTGTTCTTTGGATTTGGGCCTGGTCCACTAAAATGGCCCTGGGACACCTTAGAACTCGGACGCTCGATTTTTTTTTCCTTTCCTGTACATGCAAAAAAAGGTAAATGCCCGGTACGTTACACGCTTCATCTGCCACGATGAACTCTCTAGAGGAACCGAAAAAAAATATAGTTGTGGTAACTATACCATGCATCGTCATATGGAGAGGTGGCACCAATTAATTATAGTGCTGCATAAAAGAGAGATTTGGAGGAGAACCCCTGACCTGCTAGTACATTCATCAAAGAAGTGGCACTGAGAGCTTCAGAGGCAAGGGAAACGGTCCCAAATATTTAGAAGAACTTTGGAAAGATTAAAATGACATGTTTAGATTGTGGCAAATTTATTTCATGTGGACATCTGAGTGTTACTCTAATAAATACAGCATATGAACATCATCATAGTCGATGGTTGGTAGAGACATTTTGACTATATCCTGGACCTGCCCGTCCTCGCCCAAAATGGCGCCAGAATAAATGGGACTCGTAACTCCTTGTTGTGTACTGGTTGCAGAACCTTGAAATCACGAGATACGTATGCAGTTTTGAAGCACATGGCGGGCGGGGACGAGAATTGATTGAATATTTCGACATCCCTATTGATATTAAGTTCTGATGTGTTATTGATTACTGTACTGTTGAAAGTTCGAATTAACGTCACCCATGGTACTTGCCCGCAAATGTATATCTAGATAATTTTATTGTAACTGGCCCTGTCGTATTTTAATTATAAAATGTACGTCCACCGATTCCGTAACTGTTAGACACCTTAGTTCTTGCAACCTAATGGCCCGCCCGTTACGTTCCTCTACAGTGTAAATGTCTATTCATCATATACGATTACAGTTTGCTCCGTGGCCGGCCCACGTGGTTATAGGCTCGTATTTGTATAATGAAATTTTCACAATAAAGGTTTTTAAAAGAAAACATGGTAGTAGTATATACATTGGTAAAGTTTTTAATAATAGTCACTGTTTTAGAATCATTAAAAGGCAAGTGAAATAAAGCAGACCAATTACATGAAGGGTAAAAGGTATAATACGAAGGAACGCAGTAAAGATAAATGGTCAAGGGCTGTTGTGTTTTCTATTCCTGCAACATAAAGTGATCGATAAGAATCTCATATTCAGGCGTATCGGCGACTAAGACAGCAGGTCGACCCTCTTTTGCTCAACGGCTCCGTCATGGGACGAAGAAACGCTCTTTTTCTCGAAAAAAGAATATATTTTACTTGCAGGACAGTTGTAAAATTTCCGGGAAAGTACATTAGCCTGGAACATTATAACATATATTTAAGAAAAAATAATGTTCGGAAGTAATGAAAAGCGTAATTTTTAGGTCATATGACCAAGCCTTTCATCATTACAATAAGAAAAGTAAAATGAACCAATGAAAAGTTTTATTAACAAGTCACATGACTTGTTATGCTTACGTTACGCGCTGCGCGCCCCGGATGACTTCCGGATGCGCTAACGCGGCGCGTCATATGACGCATTACGCGACAACGCAGGTACAGAATATAGTCAAAATGTCTCCACCAACCAGCGGTCGGAACACAACCCCTTTCAGCAGGCTAAATAGTTCTGTTAAATGACAACAGAAGGGACAGGCAACAAGAACCATCAGTCAAAGAGGGGAGGGCTAGTTCTTCTCTACCGGGTTACATTGGGGCGCTACCGGAACTGATCGAATTGGTAGTCTACAGTGTTTCTGGATGTTTCAGACTGAAGCTGGGGTTAGCATGAGAGCAGCACCATTTCGTAGCTCCGTCGTGGTCATTCCGCAACCAATCATGGCAGCCGTTCTTTATCGTTATTTTGGGCGGGGTGGGTGGCGGAGCAGAGCTGTTTTGCAGCCATCATTGTGTGGAGTTCAGTTCATCTCACTAGTTTTGTATTTGTCATGAGGGGTTGTTCCTAATGTTTCTATTTTAGCGAGGTCAAAAAGAGATCCCATTAGTGGCCTACTGATTTTGCTCGATTCCTTTTCTTTTTTTTTACACGATTTTTCGTTATCTGCAAAGACTAAACAGAGTATTGCGACTCTGTGTTTGTTTGTAAATAGAGAATGAACCAAAGAGAACTAATTCTAAAACAGTAAATACTTGGATAACAATGAATCAAATGGAGAGAGAAGCAGGCACGACGGATTACAATGGGGGCAAAGACCTGCGTTAACTACCTTTCACTATCTGCAAAGAGAGAGTACTCCTAATAGAAATGAGGGGGGGGGGCACCATTCAAAGCAGATCAGTGTGCATAAACACGAAAATGTTTTCACTTACCACGTACTTGACATTCGACAGCTTATGATATTTGCTATTAAAAAACCATTGAAATTCACTGAAAAAACCATAGGTTATAGACCATATATAGTTAGGAATTAGCATTTACAAAACCTTGAAAATTCACTGAAAAAACCATAGGTTATAGACCATATATAGTTAGGAATTAGCATTTAAAAAACCTTATTTTACTCACACAAAACCATTGAAATTCCATATATAGTTAGTTGCACTAACTATATATCGTGCACCCGCAATCCACTGCTGATGATGTCACATATTACATCATTCATGACATGGTCAGTGACATCACTGATGACATCACTGATGACATCTCAAATGACATCACTGATGACATCTCATTTGACATCAATGACAACATCACTGATGATATCATTCATGTGACAATACAATGCATCTCCTCACATTTTAATATAACCTCTGTTTCACCCAGTGTTAAAAAGAGAGTATAATTTTTGAAACCATTGACACACCAATACTAGTTACTACATACGCACTCACTGATTGCTATGTCTACACACACCTTCACTCATTCACCCATACAATCATTCATACATACAATCACTCATCTTTACAACACTATCATATGCACTCATACACCTATACAGACACTCACAGTCTGCCACTCATCCATGGAGTTACTCACACACCTAGTCAGTCCTGTAAAGAATCAATGACACTTCCATTTTCTTGTCTATACAGTTAAACATAGAGCACCTTACATTTTCAAACATATACTAACACATACTTACCTTCTTATACAATCATTGATACAAGTACAGATTGATCTGCACAGAGTCACACACCTCCCAGCTAGCCACACACACACTCAGTCTCCCATACAAATACTTGGGCAATCAATCAATAACCCATATAGTTACTCATATAGCTACTGATCAACACATGCAGCAGTTTACAGAACAACAGACATAATGATGCACAAATTAAGACAGTTTAGTCACTAACCCATGCAGTCAGTGAGACACATTTAATCACTCACTCATACAGTCAGTCATGCACCTACTAAATCCTTCGTCCAGACACTTACACATCCACTCATTCTTCAATATGTAAGACATATTTAAACTTTATAGAAACAAAAAATCACTGGATGTTGTTATCAGTGATGTCATCAGTGATGTCATTTGAGATGTCATCAGTGATGTCATCAGTGATGTCACTGACCATGTCATGAATGATGTAATATGTGACATCATCAGCAGTGGATTGCGGGTGCACGATATATAGTTAGTGCAACTAACTATATATGGAATTTCAATGGTTTTGTGTGAGTAAAATAAGGTTTTTTAAATGCTAATTCCTAACTATATATGGTCTATAACCTATGGTTTTTTCAGTGAATATATATATATATATATATATATATATATGGATATATATATATATATATATATGAATAAAGTATCTCCTCCCAAAAGAAAGAAACAGTGACCCAAAGAGGAATCCAAGAAATGCTTTATTGAGAGTCCTTTGTAGGGCGAATGCATTTCGGCATAAACTGCCTTCTTCAGCGCCTCTCGTAAAAGTGCTTCCTCTGTCGTTGTGACAAATGCAGTCCTGTCACATTTAAATAATACCCCGCTCCTCCCCCTAATAGTAATACGGCTCACCTGTGCAGTTCTTCAATAGCAAACTACACAAACCAGAATGCCGCTGTGTGGTGCACTCCTGGTCAGGTGATGCCGAGGGGGGAGACAATCAAGGAAACGGACAGGCACAGCGCTGGAGGAAACCGTGTAACAAAAGTCTCGCAATCAGCTTTTCCTCGGGTCCTCTTCATGACCGCCGCTACCATTGCATAAAATTAACAATTCTGATATCTCACACGAACATTTAACTCAAGGCCATTCAAAATATTGGCAGGAGACTGGTTCAAGGAGAAAATGTCTATTATCTGAGGTTTTACTGTTCCTGTGAAACATCAGCTCCATTGAAGGCAATCATGATCAGCTCCATTGAAGGCATTCATCATCAGCTCCACTGACGGCATTCATCATCAGTTTCTTTGACGGCATTCACCATCAGCTCCATTGAAGGCATTCATCATCAGCAAATGGTCACGAAGCTTGATGTGCTCACTAGGCAAATATTTTTGTTTTCCCCAAGCAGACACCCAAAGTGAGAGTTTGTTTTCTGGAGAAAAAAAAATCAATGGATCTTATGTGCAGAGAGTATGCATTTTTCTTACCATAGACGTTAATAGGGACTTTAAACCAGCGGAGCCGCCAACAGAAGGTCCACTGGCATAATCGCAGAGCTTCCCATGACTCTAAATGGAGGAGGCAACCACGAGTTTGTTGGGAGCACTGCCGATTTACAGAGGTGCTCTTATTCCATCAAACTGTATAACATCCCCTGAGTTTTCACTATGCGAACTGCATTTATGGTAAGAAAAAGACCTGCAGGTGTTGTACTGAACCAAGATTTATCTTTCACAATAAAAACACTGCAGAGAACTGTTTTTGATTCCTAATTATTGTAAACATTGAATAAAGAGCAACTTCCCTTTACTTTGCGTTTGGTTCGAACTATTATTATTATTTAACATTATTATTATTATTTAACAAACTTATAAAGCACAGCTGTCACCATTGCAGGCATCCTGGCGCTGATAAGATCTGATGAGGTGGAAAGAGGAACACAAGGAATGAGGGCTTCAGACAGTTACCTTGAGGAATAGCCAGGTTTTAATCATTTTTCTAAAAGGCAGGAGTTCGGGGATGTGTCTAATCTCAACCGGGAGAGTATTCCAAAGTATGGCGGCTGCCACTTCAAAGGATCTCCCCCCAGCTCGGACCTTCCTGAATCTGGGGACCACTACCAGCCCAGAGTCTGAGGATCGAAGTCGTCTGGTTGGAGAATACCAGGCAAACTTTGATTGCAAAGGGGCAGGGCCAGATCCATGAAGAGCCCTGAAGACTATGCAGAGGGCCTTGAATTGTATCCTCTGTCTGATCGGCAGCCAGTGAAGTTTGCCCAGGGCAGACGGTCCATGAGATCTTCTCGGAAGCCCTAAGGCCAACTTGGCCGCCGCAGATTGGACCCTCTGGAGCCTGTCCAGCAAAAAACCAGGAGAGCCAAGCAGGAGGGCATTACAATAGTCCAACCTGCTGAGGATGGTACACCTAACCACTTGGGCACGAGTATGGATAGGTAGGAGAGGCAAAACTTTCCTCAAGGATCGAAGAATGGCAGAGCAGCAGGCGGACGTCTTTTGCACGTGCATCTCCGTACTACATTTGGGTTTACCCCGGTGTCGTACGCTGACGACACCCAACTCCTCTTTCCTTTTAAAAGTCTGACCCCTGCTATAAAAAGAACATTTGCAGATGGAATGAGAGCAATATCAGAGTGGATGTCATCAAACTGTCTTCAATGCAACGTAGAGAAAACAGAGGTCATGCTGTTTGGACAAGCGGCAACACACTGGTCACCTGAATGGTGGCCCTCAGAATTAGGCTCCCAGCCCTAAGAGTACGGTAAAAAACTTGGGAGTGTTACTAGATCAGACACTCACGTTTAAAGATCATGTAAACCAGGTGGCTGGTACCTGCTTTCGGGCAATTGGGATGCTAAGAAGAGTGTTCCCCTATTTACCAGATTGCCACAGGAAAACACTTGTGCAGGCGCTAGTCATCAGCAGAGTGGATTACTGTAACGGTCTTCTTTTAGGAGCCAACGAAGGACAACTTAATAAGTTGCAAGTAGTCCAAAATACGGCGGCAAGGACAGTCCTGAACGTTCCCTCTAGGACTCCTTCCCGCCCCCTGCTGACTAGACTCCACTGGTTACCGGTGAGGAAACGAGTGCAGTTTAAGACCCTATGCACCATCCACAAAAGTGTGATAGGCGAAGGCCCAAGATATTTGGCAGAAAGTTTTCAGCCACACGTACCTGGGCGCTCTCTGCGTTCTAGCAGTCAACAGCTACTGCAGATACCTAGAATAAAGAAGTCCAGACAAGGAGGCCGAGCGCTGGCTCATGTGGGACCAGTGCTCTGGAACTCTCTACCTCTTGAGCTGAGATCACTCACTAGCCACCTGACTTTCCGGAAGACCTTAAAAACATACTTATTTACCAGTAACTAATTTCTTCCCTGTATGATGTACTATCCCTTGAATAAGATCATCTGGAGCTATATTCTGACTGGCAAAGCGCGGAGATACCCCTTTGGGGGTTTATTCAGGCGCTATATAAGAATATAAATAATAATAAATAATAAGCCTTTGGTCCATCATGACCCCAGGATTGCGGACTGATTTCACAGGTCTTACTTTGGACCCACTTTCCGGGGGCCAAAAGTAGTCTGGGAATGGCCGGGAGATCTTAGTTCCGGCGCTAAAGAGCACCTCCGTCTTCCCAGCATTAAATTGGAGGGAGTTGTCCTTTAGCCACCGAGACGTGACACGCAGGCAGTTGTGGAACATCTCCACAGATGTAGATTCCTCCCCTTCTAAGGAGAGGATCAACTGCGTGTCATCAGCATAGTTGACAATCCTGATATTAAAGCTTTTAATCAGAGAGATCAACGGTCTAAGATACAGATTAAAAAGAATCGGGCTAATTGCCGAGCCCTGGGGTACCCCATGTGATATTAATGAAAAGGCTGACTGAAAAGGGGGCATGGATACTGCCTGCTGCCTATCCTGCAGGAATGATTGGAACCATTGCAGAGCTGTTCCTCTCACTCCTGCCTCGGAAAGCCGACTAAGCAGAATCTTATGATTCACCGTATCAAAGGCGGCAGACATATCAAGCAGGATCAAAAACGCTGCCTGACTTCTGTCTGCCCGCCTTTGAAGCTCGTCCATAGCGGTGATTAAAGCTGTTTCGGTGCCGTGAGCAAACGCTCGACGATCTTAGCCGGGAAGGGTAACAGGGAAATGGGCCTAAAATTTTTCGAGCAGTCTGGGTCCAAAGAGGGCTTTTTTAGCAAGGGAGAGACTAATGCCCGCTTCCATTGAGCTGGGACACTACCAGTCACCAGAGACTGGTTACAAATACAATGGAGTGCGGGGAATAATTCTCCCTCGAATTCCTTCCAAATTTTTAGGAGGAACAGGATCCAGAGGAGACCCAGAGGAAATCCCTCTGGCTAGCTTTGAAAAGGCCTCATATGTCAGGGGCGGGAACTCACATAAGAAATCTATTGTGGTCATGTCCGGGCCAGACGCCCATGCCATGAGAGGCCCTGATCCTGTGTCTAAGGACGGAGTACAATCTGGAGTGTTCAGGTCCTTATGGATAAGGTCAATTGTATCCTTAAAGAATCCAGCAAGATTGTCGCAAAGATCTTGAAAGGGGACAATAGCGTTTCTGGAGCACTCAACACTGTTAAGTATATTAAAAATGCTCCTAGAATTGTTGGTGGAATTGCAAATCACAGAAGCGTAGTGCTCTGCCTTAGATTTATTAATCTGACTCTTATAGATCATGACCTTATTTTTCCACATCTCTTTAGAAGTTTCATTGTAGTCCCGTCTCCATCTTCTCTCTGCTTGTTTACAACCCAGTTTTAGGTTTCTTAGATTGTCATTAAACCAAGGGGCGGAGTCTTTTCCTTTACAGCTACGGATTTTCAGCGGGGCATGTGCATCAAGAATGGTTGTGATGCTACTGCAGAGAGAGGCATAATTGTCTTCTATTTGCTTTTCCCCATTAAAAGACTGGTCAGTGTGGAAAACCCTGCCAGAGGAATGCAAACGTGCAAGAGCCCTCCAGTCTCTGCACTTAAAATCCTTGGTCGTTACAGGGCCCTTGTAGAGACCACCGTTCATATGTAAGAAGAATTTAACCAGTGAGTGGTCTGTCCACTCCATAGGTAAGGTCTCCCCCATCGTCACCATGTCAGGGGCGGCAAACAGCAAATCTAAGAGATGTCCAGCTTTGTGAGTAGCCCCGGACACCAGCTGGTGGAGGCCGAAGCTTTCACAAGTTTGGAGTAGGTTGCCAAGACCTGAGTCAAGGGCACTGTTGCACCAGAGATTAAAGTCCCCAAGGATGATCAGCTTATGTTGGGAGGAGGCAATGTTGGTGAGGGTAGTCAGCAAGTCTTGTTGCTGTTGAAGGCTAAACGCCCCAGGCGGGCGATAGCAAACTACCCCCGTAACCGCCGTGCCAGATTGGGCAAGAATAGATAAGCCAAGAAGCTCTGTGCCCGCAATAGGGTCTAAAACCACAATCTTAATACTGCAGGCTGCACTGAAAATGACGCCTACCCCTCCACCTCTTCCACTCGGTCTAGGAGTGTGAAGAAATTTAAACCCAGGGGGACAGGCAAATCCCGGGTCCACCGCACAGTCAAGACGAGTCCATGTCTCCGTCATGACGAGAATATCTAGTTCATGTGTTTCGATCAGGAGCTGGATCTCGGTGCTGTGCCTAGGTAAGGACCTCACATTCAAAAGCCCACATTTTAAAAGACCATTACTCAGAAAGTCGACTCGTGGAAGTGCCGTGTGTGACAAAGCAACTGTACCTTTGTCCGCAAAGTGCTCACCAATAAGAAGAAGCGCCTCTCTTGAGTAAGGGGGGCCAGGAGGCAGCTGTACAGGGTCGGATAAACCAAAACAGGCAGCGTAGCTGGTGCATGGCGCTACCTTGGCGCGGACGGGCGCAGACGGGCTTGCCTTAGGCGCGCCTTCGGCACGCAAACGGCGCTCCCACTGCGCTCGTCCGCTGCGCTCGTCCGCTGCGCTTCCGAAAGAAGCACATGATTTATAGTTGCGGATGACAAAGGTAGGGAGGCGTGGCCTCAAGACGGGGGCGTGGCCTCGAAGAACGCCGGAATGACGGCAGCGCTGAACTCCGCTGCGCAGTCTGACCAGGTGAGACTAATGCCCAGAATCAAAGTGCCAGGAGGGGGGTGGGGAAGATAGTACAACAGGCTATAAGTGACTCTCAAATATTAAAAAGTTACAAAAACACACTCCCGGTTTCCGCCTCAGGAGAACTAACATGCATCAACCGGCGCTTGTATTCAGCATCTTATGTATGCTCGGCGGTGGGTGTGGCCTCAATAAGGGGGCGTTGCCTCGAAGAACGCCGGAATGGCGGCAGCGCTGAACTCCGCTGCGCAGCCTGACCAGGTGAGACTAATGCCCAGAATCAAAGTGCCAGGAGGGGGGTGGGGAAGATAGTACAACAGGCTATAAGTGACTCTCAAATATTAAAAAGTTACAAAAACACACTCCGGCTTCCGCCTCAGGAGAACTAACATGCATCAACCGGCGCTTGTATTCAGCGTCCTATGTATGCTCGGCGGTGGGCGTGGCCTCAAGAAGGGGGCGTGGCCTCAAGAAGGGGGCGTGGCCTCGAAGAACGCCGGAATGGCGGCAGCGCTGAACTCCGCTGCGCAGCCTGACCAGGTGAGACTAATGCCCAGAATCAAAGTGCCAGGAGGGGGGTGGGGAAGATAGTACAACAGGCTATAAGTGACTCTCAAATATTAAAAAGTTACAAAAACAAACTCCCGTACTGTAGAAATACTATTTGCTCCAAGAAAGTATTAGACAACCAACAAGAGTGATTTAACCCCTTCGACGCTCATGACGAGCTGGGCTCGTCATGAGGTAGCCTCCTGGCACGCTCATGACGAGCCCAGCTCGTCATGCAAAGTGCGCTTTCGCAAAATCCAGCGTACGGGGGGGAATCATGCCGCACGCATGCGGTTAAAGATGAATTTGCAGCATATTCTGGAACAGTGCAAAGTGTATGACTTTAGTAACAGGATGGTCACTTGGAGATGCTAAGATTTAGGCGAAAGAAGAGTTTCTTGAAGCTCTACTGGGGGCAATGCTCCAGCTGCTGAATACAAGCTTTCAAGAACCTCCTGTTATCTTTTCATCTATCTGTTGTTTCTCGACATCAGGATCCTATCTTTGATTCCCTGTAGTGGAAATCTCAGTACCACATCCAACAATCTCAGAATAACAACTTACAGAGGGCCAGAGTCACCAAAACTATTTATACATCTGCACTGGGAAAATTCCAACTAAGCACAAATGCAGATTTACAGCTTTTGAATATTCACAAAATGTTCCATAATATTTATGCATAGAAAGAGCATTTCTGGGAAAGCTTTGTGATTTTTATTATGAAAAATTGGTACCTTTTGCATTCCCTAGTGCAGAATACTATGACAGTGCAATTCTGTATTGTAGAAAGCCAGCGCCCATTCTGCAATGAAAAAACATTTTCTCCACCAACATGAAGGCTGGTTGTGATCCATACCACACTTGAAAGGGAATTGCTACTGCCCTTCCTTGCAGTAAAACCCAGACCTTTTCCAGGGTGGGAATGGTCAGGGAGAAGATCTGAATGGCCATAAACCGACCTATTTGTGTGTGGTCACAAACTTTCAAGAATGGATAGGCCTCGAGCGGTCCACTTCCTATCTCTTGAATGGGATTCACTGATGCATAATATTACACTAGCACAGAGTTATATTCCACAGGAGTAAATAGATGTTAAACTTAAATCTACGTTATGAGACAAATTGACTTTGTGAATTGGGCCAAGCACGATTTCTGTGGAAAGGAGTCCCTCACTGTGGCCGAAGTATCAGCACATGAATGACAACAGAAATTAAGGGCTCGGAGCAGAAAATAAGTTTCCCAAAGCACATGTTGAGAGGATGGATGATTGAGGGGGAGGACACTGAAGTTCCCCGCTCCCCTTGTCACCTTCCAGGGAGGAGATGTCATGTTGAAGCTCTCACCCTACCTGTCTTTCCTCTACTGGAGAGCAGTGTTGAAACATAGCCTATGGTGCCCTCAAAGACAGGTTTATATTTACAACAGCATCATTAACAACAATAATATCTCTCCCTAACACCACAATAGCTGTGAGGAGGCGGAAGAAAGAAAGTAAATTGCCTTTTCTAGTGCCTGAGACCCTGGTTAACATGACAACCCAATTATACACAATGGACACCAGAGATGAACAGCAATTGTCTGCAGTCGTTGAAACCTCCCTACTATACCCAAACGCTACTGTAAAATGAAATTCTCATTTGACAAATGTCTGTTTCTCTTTTTTTACTATCATATTTATACACCTCTTAGCGCCAAACGTGAACACATTTCACATTATATCGTTAAAAGAATATACAACTTGTGTATTAATTCTTTTATGTATAATTACATTTTTTTGACTGCTAGTCAACAATTGAGCATGCAGAGGTCTACAATCCTTAAAGAAACCAACATTTTAACACTATAATGGTCACCTGTCCAGAAGGGGGAAGATTGTAGATGCTAAAGAGGTGCCTGTTTGTTCCTTGGTGAAAGTGTATAAATGTTTACATTCCCATCTGACTCAACTACTATTGAATTCAAAATAACTATAAATAAGGGCTGTGCGTGTCATACTGTGAAATGGAGAGGGAAAGAGATAAGAAGTTGGGAGGGGTGGAGGGGAGGAGAGAAAGTCAGGCACAAACCGTTAGAGGGAGAGCAGTCTAGGCTTCCAATTATCAGGGAGCAGTGAGGCTAGCTTTAACAGGGAGTGCGGTATATACTGCGGCTCAGCAGCGCGTGTTGACAAAGTTGCTGGTCTGAATAAGGACGGCCTGCTGGGACATTCAGAGAGGAAGGTTGCGTCCTGCTGGTTCAGCTACGCATAAAGCCACGGCATCTATTAAATGGTGTAGAGGGAGCGTCCCCTAAAATGGAGGATCAGTACTGCATTGCTTCATGTTGTAATGATTCTGCAATAGGGTAGAGCTAAGGCAAAGCAGATCCACATCACCACAACAATAACAAAAGAAATATGGGGAAAATACTGACAGCAACTGATGCTGATGGGATAAAAAATTAATATGCTGCCATTGACAGTAGTTAGTCACTTTGATGCCACCATCATTGGGCCTTTTCACTTCTAGGGGGAAGGATAATGCAGATCCATTAATGGTGTTGTGGGAGTTGAAGAACTGACATGTAATCCACAAGTCATTCTGTGTAAGTTAGATACTCCTTACTAGTTCAATATTACAGTAAGAGACGCTGTTCAACAAGTACAACTGGATCAGGATTTTCCATGCACAAATTGTGCAAGAAAGAAGTATGTTGTATTCACAAGCCACTAGGAGTAGCAGGGAGTCGCTGCTATTTCCCCAACTTTGAGCTACTTTTAAAAACAATGGGATTTCAAAATATTTTTGGGAGCATGATCTGTCCTATCACAGTAAACCACTCCCACCAGTACATCACGAGGCTAATGCATGGGACCAAGGGCTTTCATGACCATCTTTTGGCATTCTGCGGCCTCGAGCTTCGTTCGGATGACGTGTATCAGTCTTTTCATGTATGGTTGTTGCAATAAATTCCTCATAGTTGTATATATGTATGTGGTATTTCTATAGTGTGAACCTAGCCCAAAGGTAATGTATGTCCTTGCTTCCTTGCCTGCTTTCCTGTGACCTCGCTGCAACCTTCCATCATTGTGAAATGGCACAGTGTTGTGCGTGTCTTATTTATATAGTCCTGGCGTTTTAGTCAAAAGCACTGTGAGTTTATTAACTTATATTGACAACCACGAGTCAGACAAAACATTTGAATGCCAAAAAGACAGGTCTGGTGAAAGTGTCATGCAAGACAAGGTGCCACTTGGCAACTATGAAAAAACAGTAAAACACGGAATGAACTAGATTTTTAATAAACAGCAAACTGCTTTAAAAAATATGTTTAATTCTCTACCACAAGAAATAGAAAGTGCCCTTCTCCATAGGGATATCATCTATGCCAGTGGTTCTTAACGTTTTGACTTTTGTGGATCCCCATGTGTTCATTAGTGGAACCCAGGTATCCCCTAATAAATCATTATTGCATTTCAGAGATCACCACTGAGTCTTTACTGGAAGCCAGGGACACCGGTATAAGCATTTATGAAGACTTGAACACAAAAAACTGGGGAACATAGTTTACAACAAAATTTTACCCCGCACTACCATTACAATGCAGGATTTACAACGAAAGTCGTTATAACGACTTTTGCTGGAGGGCGCAGTTGGATAGGAAATAGTTTCATTTTCTATCCAACACCTTCCCCACTATCCACGGGGACTGGAGTTGGAATAGAAAATTAAACTATTCCACTATCCAGCGCCCCCCAACGCAAGTCGTTGTAACGACTTGCGTTGTAATCCCCGCATTGTAAAGGCATGCGTGGTAAAAGCATGCGTTGAAACGACATTACATCCCAAAAAACTACACTAAAAATAAAGACACAAGCATTCATCAAGCAAATAAACGGATGCTGAAATAATGTATGTAATTCACAAACAAATATAAAAATAATCAAAAGTTTTATTTTATTTGGAAAGTTGCAACTTTTCTAAATTCAATTGAGGATGCTCATCGTCCATGCTATATTCTGTTTGATGAACCTGCACGGCTCCCACAAATCAGCCTGAGGATACTAACTGAATGTTTAGCCTCCAATTTTTTAATTCCTTCACATTTAAAGAAAGTTTTAAAACTTTCAATTTTAGATTTTGCTTCTTCATTTATATGGACTTCATGAATCTTTTAATGCTATTTAATTTTTGCGGACTTCTAAGGGTCACCAGACCACAGTTTAGAAACACTGATCTATGTAAAGTCATGTTTATGCCACAAATTACAGCCTTGGGCTGGCTAAACTGTTTTCCTAATGTTTACACTTCGGCTTGCTGCTGCATCGGTCAACTGAGGCAATTCACTGCTCTTGAAGTGTAGGAAACAAGCTGTCTGCAGCCGGCTTTCCAAGTCTGTGAGGATTATGATGCAAAAACCTGAAGTCAGTCTCTGTGCAACAGAAGAGGTACATGTTGGTTGTACCTTCCATTCCATGGCGAGAGTGTTCAGGTTGTCTGTTTTGTGCTGCTGGGGGGGATATCAGTAAACATTTTTAATCATTTATTAGAAGTTAGAAGTGACATTAGTTTCTTATTTTATGTGCATTCTGTTGTCAATATGTGCATGTAATAGGTAAATAAAGACAAGTAGTTTCTCTACTTTAGCCATGAGCTTATCCTGCATTCCTGGTGTAAAATGCTGAAGTAATTCAGAGAGAGCAGGAGACAACTCTCCACGGCAGTCTCTGAGAGGCAGGCATTGTTTAGTGCAGCAGCCATTGAACTCTTCTTTCCTTCTTAGGGCCATGTAAGGTTTTCCCTTGTGATGGTACAATAGGGTGCTTTGAAAATATGATAATAAATAGCCAATCCTGATGGAAAACAGGCTTCCTGTTCCCAGTTTATCACCATGGTGATGCATTCCCTGACCTGTGTGCACGATTCGTAGCATCAAAACTATTCCTGAGTCCCATTGGATGAAATCTAAAAGATGAATCCTCTCAAAGATCTCTCCCCAGCCATCTACCTCCGCCTCTGCCTCAATTCAGCTGTCGTGTTTTGGCAGCTCCTGAGTTAGCGTTTAGCACAGCTACACGGTCTTTTCCGTTAACTTGACCAAAACGAACGGGGGCCATCTTTAATCCCTTTGACTTCCGTTTCAATGAACATGCTGCCTCGTGGTCAGTGTGCCCTTTCGTCCTTTCTCGATACCCATGGTCACTAGTCTGCTCAGCAACAGGCTATTTTTAGTACTGGTCAAGCGCACATGCGCATTTCGCACCAATTGGTCACTCTCCAGGAATGTTCACGCTAACTGACCAGTGCTGTTGAAACTCCTCCCACATGTTGGCTGTGTTCCAAAAATGACCTTATATGTACCTAAGATGTGTAACTTGTAACCGCCTATCTTTTTATTGCTATTAAACTGTATAAAAGAGGTCGCGCACCGATGTTCGGTGTGCTACTTCTTACATTACCGAAGGGTGCTGTATGAATGTATCACCACCCCATGGGGTCTTAATAAACTTGTCTTTTACCTTTTCCAGTGTCCGTGCCAACTTCTATACTAAGGTGTTCGAGAGTTTAGCAGAGTATGTAGGCCTGATTTGAACACAACACCACAATTGGCGACCACGAAGGGACTCATCGGCGACTCGGAGGCCCGAAGGAGAGGTCGTGACGAAGGTTAGGAAACTCGCCATGGACGCGATCGCTGCCATTGAGTGACCCGAGTCTCGGCACCCACGGTGTGTTTTCCCTTCCTTCCGATCTGACCTTCCAGGTGGCGCCGGTCCTCGACTGAGATTCTGATCTTGGATTGTCGTGATGTGCCGTTTTGGCTGATTCGACCACAGAACTTGGCAGTTGGACTTTGGACGTTTGAAAAGAAAATTGGTAAGCTTTTGAGTGGTGAGGTAGTCTACTGACACTTACTGTTTTTTTTTTTTTTTTTTTTTGGAACTTTGAATTTTGAATTTGAATCTGTTAGCTAACGTTTTGAATCTTTGAATTTTGAATTTGAATATGTGAAGTGCACCTCACATAGGCAGGCATGTAGGGATATTTCTCTGATTTATTTGATTTGAATAGTGCACCGTGTCAGGTGTCATTTTGTAGTATCGCGGTTTCGTGGTACTTTTTGAAACATGCCTGTTTTTAGCACACTCCGTAGGATGTGCTGTTCTGAAAATGGTACCAATTATCGATTGAGTGAAAAACAGCCGGCTCCCCCAGAGGGGACTCCAAATCGTGAAATGTATGTTAAATACGGTATTCCACCTATAATGTATAGTGCATTATGGCATAAGTATACTAAGACTGATCGTGAATTACAGTGGCCACTATATGGGTCGTTTGACCTTCGAAAGGTACAATATGTAGAGCAGTGCTTGTTTCAGCGAAGGTCTAGACAAGATATGTTTGATTGTGTGCGTACGTGGGAGAAAGAGGTGCGTGAACGAGTGAAGCGTGAGGAGGCCTTGGCGGAGAAAGTGCAGCGGAAGGCTGCACATGACAAAGCTTTACAGCTACAGGAGAAGGAATTACAGGAAAAGAAAGAGAGGGAGAGACGAGAACGTAATCTACAGGTTAATGGTCAATTCCCTATCAGGCGTCCTCTCTATCCAGTCCTTACTAATGAAACAGATGATTTCTCATTACTAGATCGTTGTCCGCCTCCGTACGTCGCACCTACGGCTCCGAACGAGGACTCGGACGAGGATAGTGATCGAACACAGCGTACCAGGTTATATACGGAACGAGCTACGGAATTGCGCTCGATTGCGCGAAAACTAAATAGTAATACTGTTACTGTTTCCGATGTTACTAAACAAATGGAGCAGTGGTCTGATAAGGAACGACTGTATTTTTTAGATCATTTTGGAGATGAAGTTGTTGAGCGATATAGAAAATATTCTCTCGAGTTAGAACCTAAGGAGATATCTAAGACTCGTGAGAATTTTCGTAAAGGTCTTTTTGTTCTTTCAGATGCGGACGACTTCTTCAAGCGTTTGCTTGAACTGCGTAGCGAGACGACACGGCTACGGGAGTTGGAAAAATCGAAGAATTCGTCTACGTCCGGAGCGACGGGGATATCCAAAGAATGCCCTATCTTTGAAACAGATAAGATCGCTGCGATTAATGTTAGACCTATGCGAGAAGCCGCGCCTTTATATGTCCCTCATAAAGGGGATGGCACAGATGATGATAAAAGCTCCAAAGACGCGAAAGGGTATTTTGTATATAATTGGGTTTATACGCCTTGGAATAGAGCAGATGTTATGGCGCTTAAGAATGCGTTACCTGATCCCCGTAAAAACCCTGCGGCTTTTTATGAAAATGTTGAAAGTGCAATTTCTTCATGTATCATGACGTTAGTTGATATTGATCTATTTTTCGGGTTGATATTGCCCCCTGATATGTGGAGAGTAATTCGTAGGTTTGATGACCAGACGACTCTCGGGGCCACTTGGAAAGATATTGTTCAGGCTGATTTAGATAGAGAACCAGCATGTAAACCGTGTAAATTAATATTAGATCTTCCAGGTGCCATACTAACAAAATTAAAGACTCTTGCTCCCGCTAAAAAGATTGATTGGACTATATTAGCCTCGTGTAAGCAGAAAGCGGATGAATCAGTTTCTGATTTTTTCTCTCGCTTCGAGGAAGCGTTCCATGATTACAGTGGTCAATTATTGACAGAAGATACTGGCAGGCATCTATTCGTTGATAAGTATGTAGCTAATCTCCTACCGGAGATTGCGAAACGATTAAAAGCGAGTGAAAGTTCATGGACCACAGCAACCCCTGCTTCTTTATTGACTATGGCTCAATATTATGAAAGACAGGAATTAGAGGCGAAAGAAAGTAGTGATAAGAAGGCGAAGGATTTGAAGACGAAGGTAATGTTAGCTCAGGTTCAGGCTACGAGAGGGAACAATAGAGGAGGGCGAGGATCATACAGTAATGCTCCTCCCCCTCGTTCTGACATTTCTGTGAATCAATGTGCATACTGCAAACAGTTTGGGCATTGGATTACAGACTGTCCGGTGTTTCGAGAGCAGCGTAATTTGAGGGGACGAGGAAGTGGGAGATCTAGGAATTATTATGGAGGGTCAAGAGGAGGTTATGGCACGAATGATCGAGGAGGTTATGGCATGAATGACCGTGGAGGATATGGAGCAAGGGGTCGTGGTCAGTCAGATTATAATACGTTTGATAAACGCAATCAATATCAGATAAATGAGGGTGATCCTGCTGAACCACGGGATGAGCATTACGCATAGGATTGCGTAGGATGGGGTGTGGAATCGGTTGAGGTACCAGTTGATCAGAGGGGTCCATACATAGAAGCACATGTTTTGGGTTCTACTGATAAATTTCTGGTCGATACAGGAGCTACTCGTAGCGCTTTGTCCAAACACTTGGTTCCAAGGGCTCCCCTGTCTGGCGAGGTAATTACAGCAATAGGGTTCGATGGAACACCTACTTCTAGCCCACTGTCTCAACCTGTTGCATTTCATGTTGATAAATTTGCTGCCCCTTGTCCCTTTTTGTTGTCCCCAAATACACCCGATAATATTATTGGACTCGATATGTTAAAACACTTTCGAGCTACTATTCGCTGTGCCCCAGAAGGAGTGCGAGTTGTGCTGAATGAGAATTACCCAGACTTTGAGCGAGTGTGTTTTCTCCATGAATCTGAAGTATTGGCCTCCTTACCAAATACGTTATGGGCCACTTCTGACACGGATGTGGGGCAGATGTTAATCCCTCCAGTACGAATTACTGTAAAGGAGGGAGTATCTTTACCACGTGTCCCACAATATAAGATTTCTAGGGAAGGGGAACTTGCATTAATACACATTGTCCATGATTTGATTTCTGCAGGAGTAGTTGAGGAAGTTTCTTACAATGTTTGCAATAGCCCAATTTTACCGATCCTTAAGAGAGACACAGATACTAAGGTTTATCGTTTCATTATTGATTTGAGGGAAATAAACAAGATAGTAGTGCCTCAGTACCCAGTGGTGTCTGACATCACCACGTTGCTTACGTTGGTTCCATCGACGGCAACTACTTTTACAGTTATCGATTTGAAGAATGCCTTCTTTTCGATCCCTGTACATCCTGACAGTCGATATCTATTCGGCTTTACATTAAATAATAAATCGTACAGATTCTGTCGAATTCCTCAAGGCTATACTGAAAGTCCTAGCATTTATAGTCAAGCATTAAAAAGACAGCTTGATTCTTTTGACTTACATGAGGGAGTGGTTCTCATTCAATATGTAGACGATATCTTACTTGCTGCAGACACGCCAGAACAATGTGAGAAGAGTACCTTTGCTTTGCTTTCCTTCCTGGCCAAACATAATCATAAAGTTTCGAAGAAAAAGCTGCAATATTGTAGACCAAAGGTGACCTACCTCGGTCATCTTTTGTCTAAGGAGGGCCGTGCATTGACACCAGATCGAATTCAAGCAATCCTAGATACTCCAGTCCCTCGCACTCAGAAGGATGTTCGCGCCTTTATAGGTCTGACGTCTTTTTGTAGGCAATGGATACTGGGTTTTTCACATGTCGTTAAACCATTGTTGGCATTATTGTCTAAAGATACACCGATTCCCATTGAATGGACGGATGAATGTCAGAATGCTTTTGAGCAATTGAGACAAGCTCTTTGTTCTGCACCAGTGTTGGGTACACCTGATTACACGAAGATCTTTACATTATATGTACACGAGAAGGATGGGTGCGCATTGTCAATGTTAGTGCAGACACACGGAGACAAACAGAGGCCTTGTGCATACTTCTCGGCGGTACTCGACCCTGTGGCTCGAGGATTGCCTGGATGTTTTCGAGCAGTTGCAGCAACAGCAGTTGCGATACGACAAAGTGAGGGAATAGTTTTGTCACATAAATTGTTGGTGCTAGTTCCCCATGCGGTAGATGCGTTACTGAATCAAACGAAAACACAGCATCTAACCAGTGCCCGTCTGACAGGATATGAGCTAACGTTGTTGGCGCCGCACATCACACTAAAACGATGTGCAGCACTAAATCCTGCTACTTTATTGCCGGATCCTGTTGCTGAGACCCAGAAGGAAGAACAACATGATTGTGTTTTTCTGACTGAGGAACAGACAAAGGGTCGTATTGATTTACAGGATACGCCATTTCCAGATGTAGATGGGGAACTGTGGGTTGATGGGTCATGTGTGAGGCTACCAGATGGTACGACTTCCGCAGCTTATGCGATCACGACACTTAAGACTGTGGTAGAAGCAGCACGGATACCCCAAAAATCAGCTCAAGCGGCTGAGTTGATAGCCTTAACGAAGGCATGTGAGTTAAGTGCTGGACTATGTGTGAACATTTACACGGATAGTCGTTACGCTTTTGGAGTAGTGCATGATTTTGGCCTACTTTGGAAGGAACGAGGATTCCTGACTTCACACGGAGTACACATCATGCATGGAGAATTGGTGCGCGATCTCCTGAATGCACTGTTGTGCCCAAAGAAAGTTGCAATAGTCAAGTGCAGTGCACATAAAAAGGTGACAGACAAAATAGGACAGGGAAATGCCTTTGCAGATCGCATTGCAAGAGAGACCGCTATGCTACAAAATAATTTCCCCATGTATGTGGTGAAGTCACAAGCTGAGCGGTGGCATGATGCTAGAGAAGAAATACTCGATATACAGAAGTCAGCATCAGAGGCAGAACTTGTGAAATGGGCCACCGAGGGAGTATTGGATGATGAGGGTTGCTGGCGTAGTAAAGATATGGAGAGATGGAAACTACCCATGGCCTATTTACAAACAATGGTGCAAATGACACATGGACTGGCACACATTGGAGCTCTCGCAATTACTAAATTGCTTACACGAGTTTGGGAAAATGCTGACATTGCTAGCACAGCTAAGAGAGTAGTGCAGACCTGTCTGGTATGTTTGCAGCATAATCCTGGACAAGGGACTCATACTCCTAAAGGTGGGTTTGTTCCACCTACTGCACCATTCGAAGTACTACAAATGGATTACATCCAGCTGGAACGCTGTAATAATCTCAAGTATGTTCTAGTAGTGGTGTGTGCCTTCAGCAAATGGATTGAGGCTTACCCTACGAAAGACAATACAGCGTTGACAACAGATAAGGTGCTACTGAAGGAGTACTTCCCGCGCTACGGTGTTTGTAAACTTATGTGGAGTGATAATGGCCCTCATTTCATTGGAAAAGTAGTGGAATATGTCCTGAAAGGATTGGGAATCAAACAACGATTCCATGCTGTCTTTCATCCGCAATCAGCAGGTTTAGTAGAACGATACAATGCAACTCTGAAGCTGAAGCTAGCAAAGATAGTGGCATCTACATCTCTGAAATGGCCGGACGCTTTGCCTCTGGCATTGCTGTCCATTCGATCAGTGCCACATTCTCGATCTGGCCTCACACCCTACGAAGTGGTGTTCGGAAGGCCTATGAATATTTGGGGGGTTCCAAAGCCTCGTCTGATACATGATATGCCTTGTATAATGATGAACGATTATCTGGCACGATTGACAAATGATTTGCTTTCTATTCATCAACAGGTTCGAGAGGCGCTCCCTGATAACTCCATTGGTGAGGCTCACGATCTCCGCCCTGGGGACCACGTGATGGTCAAAATCTTTGAGCGATCCAGCAGTTTGGAACCGAGATGGCATGGCCCTGAGCAAGTGCTGCTGGCTACGCGAACTGCTGTGAGAGTCACCAACAAGAAGCGGTGGATTCATTCAACGCACTGCCGACGTGTCTCTCCGAATCTGGTGAGCCCTGTGGTGCTATCCGACTACAGAAAGATTTTGGATACAGAAAAGAGCCCAGCTGTCACGCCTGATGAATTGGAGGGAGCCTTCCCGGACCACGTTGTTTCTGATAAAGTGAAATATAATCTACGCCCCAGGAAATAGGCTTCCTTTTGTGTTCTTTTTGAAACTGGTTGGTAACCGCTCTGAGGTTTGTGAAACGGAAGCCGGGAATATCAAGGGGGGGGGATCAGTTCTGTCCAGTGTAGCGACACCCGTCTTGAATCCCAGAGAACAAATCAACGGCAGCCTCGGTTCAGAACCATCGTTTTTTTTTCTTTTCTCGCTTAGTGTCGTTTTTTGAAGAGTATTGTTTTATGAGCCATGGCATCTCCTTCGACACGAAAAGGGAGAATTCTTGGTGCTGTTTTGTTTGTCTTGACCGTAGTGGTGATCGCAGTATTAGCTTGGACTATAGAACTGTTGTTTCCTGCACGAGAACATTTACTGCCCACTACTCCAAGTCCATCTGAACATTTTCATTTTACTCTGCCTTTCCACGAAGAAAGACATAGGCAGACTTATTTGAACAACAGTTTTATTAAGATTTTGCATCATACTCATAACATGACCAATACGTCCAATTGTTGGGTATGTGGAATGTTGCCCGGACATCAGAAGAAGGGAGGAACACCACTCATTCCTCTCCCGTTTTCTCATAATGGTTCTTGTCATGCTTGGTACACTCTTCTTTTTACTCTGCGATGGCCGACGAAAGGTGGATTACTTTTTCGATTGAATAAAATATGCTATAACGATAAAGATGGCTATCCACACGCTGAAGGAACTAAATTTGAATGGGAAGAATATCGTCCGGACAATGTTTCTACACCTCGTGTGTATACGAATCAAAGACTTATAAATGTTACGACCATGCATATAATAACCGTCATCGATACAAAAGCAGATTTGTGTATTAGAAATAAAGGTACAATCCCCGTAGGTCGCAGTGAATGTAATATTACACTTACCTTTGATACACCAACTGGAATTGCATTTGTAGCTTCGCATAACACATATTTCGTTTGTGGAAATAAGGGATACCATCGTCTACCATTGGGATGGTTGGGAACGTGTTATATAGCATTTGTATTACCACCTGTGTTTATTGCTCCTCCCATGTATCACAATGATTATGTTTTGTACCATGATTTCATATTGAATAGAGCGAAACGATCAATAGACCTTGATGAAATAGACCAGACTGATACCACTTTGCAACAATATGTAGATTTCAATTTGGGGTTATTTTCATTCGTAGGAGCTGCATTAAATAGTAGAAAGATAAGGCGGCTTACACGTGTGGTGGAAGCCGTTGCCAACGAAACTGCTTCTGCTTTAGGGAACATTACTGAGGAATTGCAAATTACCAGAATTGTAGCGCTCCAGAATAGAATGGTTCTAGATGTGATACTAGCTGATAGAGGTGGAGCATGCCGCGTCATCGGAAGTAGTTGTTGCGTGTACGTACCAGATAACTCACCTTCTGTATATGATTCGATTACAAAATTACACAAGATAGCTGCTGAGATCCACCCAGAGAATGGAACATGGACCTTTTCTGGTTGGTTCTGGACCCTGCTTAATACTTGGGGCTGGAAATTGTTAACGATTCTCTGTGTTTTTATTGGAGTACTATTTTTCCTTTGTCTATGTATTCAATGTGGCCCTACATTATGTTCTATATGTATCACAGCCTGCATTCCGTCCAAACGAACTATTGATAAGCAAGAGAAACTGATCAATGATGAAGTATTGAAAATTATGGCTATTAACATTGAGGATGAACGTTCTGACTATGTCCACTATGAGGTAGCTTTTGCTAAACGCTAAAAGGGCCGTCTGTCGTGTTTTGGCAGCTCCTGAGTTAGCGTTTAGCACAGCTACACGGTCTTTTCCGTTAACTTGACCAAAACGAACGGGGGCCATCTTTAATCCCTTTGACTTCCGTTTCAATGAACATGCTGCCTCGTGGTCAGTGTGCCCTTTCGTCCTTTCTCGATACCCATGGTCACTAGTCTGCTCAGCAACAGGCTATTTTTAGTACTGGTCAAGCGCACATGCGCATTTCGCACCAATTGGTCACTCTCCAGGAATGTTCACGCTAACTGACCAGTGCTGTTGAAACTCCTCCCACATGTTGGCTGTGTTCCAAAAATGACCTTATATGTACCTAAGATGTGTAACTTGTAACCGCCTATCTTTTTATTGCTATTAAACTGTATAAAAGAGGTCGCGCACCGATGTTCGGTGTGCTACTTCTTACATTACCGAAGGGTGCTGTATGAATGTATCACCACCCCATGGGGTCTTAATAAACTTGTCTTTTACCTTTTCCAGTGTCCGTGCCAACTTCTATACTAAGGTGTTCGAGAGTTTAGCAGAGTATGTAGGCCTGATTTGAACACAACACCACACAGCCACTTGAGCTTCAAAAGATAATACCCTTCCCTGAGTCATCAGTTGGTCTAGGCCTTCTGAAATGTAGGACTTCAGTGAGTCTCAATGGCTGCAGCATGGGATGTTGTGGCAGCTTGAGAACAGTGACTTTGAATTTTTTTTTTAATGCTACTGATCTTCGAAAAAAAGGTATGTATGCCATTAGAATGCACCTCATTTGAACTATACATAAAAAAATGCTATACAGACAGCTAACTGAAAACTAACACTACAAATCTTTTCAGTACACTGCACTTATACACTAACCCTCAGATGCATCAAGCATCCATTTTGCGATTCCTTATTAGCGAAAAATAAGGATTCGCTAATAAGGAATAGCAAAATGCTATGCATGATGAAATCGCTAAAAAAAATAAGATTTCTTAATATTCCTTAATTGCGGCTTGCAAATTGCGAGTCGCAATTAAGGAATACCTCCCCATTCATTCCTATGGGCCTAAAGGCCCATAGGAATGAATGGGAAGACATTCTCAATTTGCGATTAGCCATTAGCGAATCGCAAATTGAGAATGCAATTTCAAGGGTGTAGGGGTGTCCAAAGGACACCCTGTTGCACCCCTGAATTTAATCTGTGCACATATGTTGCGCACACAAATGCCCTAAGGGCATGTGTGTGCGCAACAAGAAACTTTGAAAAATGCACTTTAGTGCATTTTTCCAAGTTTTTGCAAATTACCATGAAGTTCAACTTCATGGTAATTTGCTCTCCCTATTAATGAAATCGCTAATTTTTTTACTTTGTTGCATTGCATTTAAGGAATCTCTATTTGGAATTCCTTAAATGCAATCGCAATTTAAGGAATCTCAATTTAGAGATTCCTTAAATTGCGATTTTTGAATTTGGGATGATGCATCCCAAATGCAAAAATACCGGTCGCAAAGGGGCAGATTCTGAGAATCTGCCCCTTTGCGACCAGATATTCCTTTCATGCATCTGGGCCTAAGACATTGGCATGCATATCGTTTTTGTAAATAAGGGTTTTTACCCGCTCAATCAAAAACCCAATTTCTCACAATTTCTATCTGTAAATCACTGCTAATAAGAGCCTATGTAAGCGTGCTGGGCTTTTCTTCTGCAGCTTCCTAAAAAATATTCATCTTGTGGCTGTGTGGTGTAGAAGGGCTAGAGAAGAGGTTCTTAACCTAACCATTTAGTCATGGAACTCCGGGGGTCTCCAACACCTAATCAGACATCCATTATAGCGTAGGAAATTAAATCACTGCTAACAGAACAATAAAGGGTTAATAAATATAGAAGCAGACAGTAAAATATATTTTTTAAAATAATTTTGTAAATGTGAAGGAGTTTGAAAATGGAGGCTAAAAATCAATTTGGTGTCCTTAAATTGATTTGTGTGAGCAATGCAATGCAAGTGAGTCTGGACGGTGAGTGCCCATAATTAAATTTAGAAAAGTTCCAGCCTTCCCATTAAAATTAAAATTTTGATTTTTTTTATTATTTATTTGTGAATTATATAAAATATGTTATTGTTTCGGTATCTATTTTATTGCTTCTGTTTCTTGTTGCTGTATGTTTATGTATTGGTGTGTAGTTCAAATTATCTAAATTGATTAGGATAGGGATCCTGGCTTCATGTAATGATTTAGTGGGGGGGTCCCCGGTTTACACAAATTATTTATTGGGGGTTCCTGGATTTCAGTAATTATTGAGGGTTCACAAAAGTCTAAAGGTGAAGAACCACTGGACTATATGACAGACAAAGCTCAAAGCTGTTTCCTGCACTGAACCAGCTCGAACTGACAGTGTTTTGTGAATCTGAATTTAGAGTGACTTCAAACTGCACACTGTGGAAGAGGTCTAAGCACCCAGTACTGAACATCTGGGGGCATTCCTCTGACGCAGTACTTTGGGCTTTGTGAAAAGCAATCACCTGGAAGACACTTGTATAGAGGTGTAGCAGAAAATACACCAACAATTGGCAATGTCTTGCCTGCCATATTTAGAGTGCCATTGGCAGCAATGCTCTCATAACATGTCACAAAGGACATCTGTTACTTTCTGGTGGATTTCCTACATCCATTCAACTCTAAATAAGGTATTTGTCTTTTAATTGTATCACTCTTTTTCCATTTGTCAAAGGAATATATGGAAAACACTTTTTCAATATGCTCCTGGGGGGTGAGTTTTGTTTTCTATGCAATTGTCTAATATGTCTTCATTTCTGTAAACATTTGACTAATTGTCTCATGCATCACTGGGAGATTGCCAATAGTGGGTACAGATTTTGCACCAACTTTTTATGGCCTACCCGCAATTTGTATAATGTGTCTAATGTGCTAACAAGTCACTTTGCAAAATGTACATTCCTAGGGGGTTACAAAACCACCAGCCTCATAATTATTAATGAGTTAGGTCACCATTTGGAGTCCTCTACAAATGGCTGCAAATGCAGAGATGGAGGCCTGCGAGGGACCGTAGACCTCTATCTCTGCATTTGCATTCCCAGAAAGTGAACATATTTTCATAAAAGTAGCCCATGGTTCTTAAAAGCTCAGGTGCGGCTTAAAAAAATACTGATATAATGTTAAGACAAAGGGGAGCGAGCATACTGTGGCTTTGTGGACCACTGATTGTTCTGTCTGAGGACACCCAACATGATTCCCAGAGCGGGAGCTGTGCTGTGGGGACAGATTCCCCTTTGTGAATCCATTACCATGCCAACTTAGTTGTTGGTAATTTATAAATAGCTACAGAGGAGGTCAGAAACCATACATACACCCCATTACAACTCGCACATATGAGATGTCCCTTTATGCCCCCATCTATTTGCAATTCTGAAAGGTTCTCAAAAGTCCATTAACCAGTAGGATTTGTTTTCCCAAGGGCTATTGGACATTGCAAATAGATATTATGCAGTCACAAACTCTGCGCTTTTGTTCATCATAGTCTTTGTGACTCCAGAATACCTTTGTATTTGTGACTTCCTTTCCATCTCAATGTCCATAATCTCTCACTGTATATTATACAGGGGCTGACCAGATATAGGGCTAGATGTAGGTAGGCAAATACCGGTCGGTAACGGCCGAAAATCGGTAAATTTCCCGTTACCGACCGGTATTTAGCCCTTTGCGATGTAGGAGGCTGGATTTAAGGATTCTGTAATTTACAGATTCCTTAATTTAAGGAATCGGTAAATTACCGAATCCTTAAATTCAAACTCAAGTGAGAGCATTTTTGGTTTAAGGATTCGTTATTTACCACCAACTACAAGTTGGTGGTAAATAACGAATACCTTTAACAAAAGCAATTTTGTGCTTTTTTAAAAGTGCCATGTGGCAGACATGTATGTGCGCCACATGTGCACACATGCACGATTCAGTGGTGCAACAGGGTGTCAATGTGACACCCTGCCACCCTTGAATATGCTCCCCCTATTACCGATTTGGTATTTACCGAATCGGTAATAGTGAATGACTTCCCATTCATTCCTATGGGCCTTCAGGCCCATAGGAATGAATGGGAAGGTATTCCTTATTACCAATTCGGTAAATACGAATCGATAATAACGAATATTACCGAATTGGTAACATTTACCGATTTTTTACCTACATTTGATTTACCGATTCTTAAATACTGAATCGGTAAAATTTGGTATTTAGGAATCGGTAAATAGAAATTACCTATATCTAGCCCATAGTTATTTAATGCTTCTCGAAGTACAAGTGAATACAATCAATATATTTTAATTTGTTATTGCCTTCCCTGCTTTCTGATGAATGATGTAAGTGCATTGTAAACCATTAGAATACAGCACTTTCGCCCACATGCATCAAGGGATTTTGGAGTCGCAAACGGTGCGAATCGGAAAATTCGGCCGTTTGCGTTTCCATAATCACTTTTTGGGATGCATTATACATTTTTTCAAAAATCGATATTTTTTGCGATTTCTAAAAATGCGATTGCATTTAAGGAATCGCATTTTTGCGATTCCTTAAATGCAATGCATGAATTTTTTAAAAAATGCGAATTCGAAAATAGGAGGTGCAAATTAACACGAGGTTGACCCTCGTGTTAATTTGCGAAATCTTTCAAAAATGCTCAAAAAAGCATTTTTGAAAGTGTCATGTTACACACACACATGTCCTTTGGACATGTGTGTATGAAACTTGCACTTAAAAAACATTTCAAGGGTGCAGGGGGGGTCCTTTGGACCCCCCTCAGCACCCTTGAAATGCATTAACAAATTGCGATTCGCAAAATGAAAATCGCAAATAGGTGATGCCTTCCTATTGATTCCTATGGGCCTCTTGGCACATAGGAATCAATGTAATGCCATTCCTTAATTGCGATTCGCAATTAAGGAATCACAAATACAGAAAATTAAGAAATCGCAAAAACTTTTGAGATTTCTTGATGCATAGGATTTTGCAATTCCTAAATTGCGATTCCTTAATTTTCGCAATTTAGGAATCGCAAAATCCTACAATGATGCATGTGGCCGATTGTGAGCACATATGTATGGACATTTGGACGGGCCTGGCTTGGAGTATTTTTCAATGTTCAGTTCCTGTTAAAATAATGTTAAGGGAAGAAGGTCATAACTCACTCATAAACTGTGGTCCAGCCATTTTCATTGCTTTTTGTTGCTAGGAGACCAGTGTTGCCGTGGTAGGTTATCAATGCCAGGTTATAACCTTGAGCTGAGATCCTTTTCAGAACACCGTTGCTGCTGATGGTCAACCAATAGACCTGACCACCGGGCACCACCAGCCACAGCGGCATGCCGCCTGCGTCCCGGCGAATGTGCACCGAGTTCCCGTTGCTGCTACTGACAGTACTCAGGTCACCTTCCCCGTTGTAGGTGAAATTGTAGATTAAGTCTCTTGTGATCAGGTTCAACGTGCGGAGGTGGGTCCCATTGGTACTGAACTGATAGAGCTCCTGGTCAGCGGGTGAGGCAATCTCATAAATATTCATGGAATTCAGATGAGGCTTGTTGTTATTGACTGCACGGATCCGAATGTTGCCAAGGTCTGCTATGTACAGGGTTCCATCTGGAGAAACTGCTAAAGACGAGGGAGCCTTCAGTTTTGCATCTTTTGCAAATCCACCATCACCTGAAAAAATAATTAAAGTCGCATTTTAGCAATGTCAAAATAATGATCTTTAAATAATATTAATAGTGATAAAGGTAGTGCACATGCCTTTCAATATTAACAATATAAAATGCCATTCATTTATTGGAGTAGAAGAACCCTAAGACAAGATGCTTGTTTTACAAGTAACAGGTAATCATGTTCATAGTAATTCCAAAAGTATTCTCTCGAATGATGCTGTGGGATTTTGGATGTGTGTTGCAGAAGGGCATCTTTAATATAAAATTATCTCAGCAATGCTAACTTATCTTTATTCACAGTGCTGCTGCATTTGGAAAAATTGCCGGATAACAAAAGCAGCTGGATTATCTTCGTGCAAGGCCACATACAGTGAAAAGAAATAGAAAATAATATGTATCTGGACATGTAAAAGATACCACTTGTAACAGATTTAAGGCCATCCTATATTTATGTTAGCAATCAAATTTCTTATTGGAGGAGCCACAACAGTGACTGCGCATGGTGCTAGCCAGGAGTAGAATTGCCATTACCTGGATGGGACAGGAAGACCCAGACATGTTAGCATTGCTTAGAGATATGCGAGAGTGTGTTTGTAAAGTGTTCGTCCTTCGGATTACATTAGCGACATATTTAAATAATATAGAAAAATGCACTTAGACGTAAAAACAACGTCTTAATATAGGGAAAGACAAATAGGTTACCCATTTACTGCCTGATTTGCAGAAAGTAAAACCCGGTATGAATTGCAGCTTCCTGGCATAAATTGTGTGATCTTAGGAAAATATTTTATTTAATCGAAACTTTTTTTCTTCATTATTGAATATAAGAACACTTTCAAATATGTAAGTTCAGACTACCAGTTGTAAAATATGTTCACTTTAATGAAATAAGTACATCTCAATGCAATACTTTAATGTGTCCTATTACTGTCAAAGCTACCACATGTTAAAGAAATACACTTTTTTGAATTTTGAAGAGTCCTTATCATATGTTGTGTTGTTGTATGATTTAGATAGCAAATATTTTCAGGGATTGGCCCTGCACGGGCTCTAAGATCCAGGCAGACACTTGGCTCGGCTCTGGCTCGGCTCTCCTTGTTGCTTTGTTGGCTCGCTCACCTCTAGAATGTTGTACCGTTTTCCAGGTCTGTGTCTGAAAGGGTTTGTGAATGGGCTAAAGTTGCAAAACTGAACCCAAAAGTACTGGCAGAACTAAACCTATGTTTTGTGAATGAGGCCCAGAGACTTTGCAAATAATGTTGTTACTGCGACAGTGAAGAAAGACATTTAGCAAAGTCCGACAATCCTGACCTGAGAAGCAGTCACAGTTGGGGTCGATCTTGCAGTCGCACTCCGTGGCCGCTCCTGCAATATTCGAGATCTCTCCATTTGTCGTGACCTGCTGGATCCGGTTAATCTTCCTTTCGTCGGTTTCAGCGATGTACAGGGTCCCACTGTGGGAGACGGTGATGGCCCTGGCCGACTCAAGAGTGGAGTGGATTGCTACCTTGCTGACCAGGAAGTGGTCGATCCCGGGGACCTGGCAGTGAATGGGACGGCCAGCTATGATGCGCACTCGCTTGTTGTCAGAAATCTGCAGCACGATGTTATTGTCCAAGACGTAAAGGGAATTGTCCATAGGATTGACTGCCAGATCAGTCGGCCACTCGAGTCGGACCTGTGAGACAGAAGAAAAATACTACAGGTCAGGAAGACATGATATTTATGAAAGACATACATGTAATGCGAAAACCAAATGAAGCCTCATTATTTGTCTTCAAGGGTCCCTTTTCACTTTCAACAACCAAGCAATCCTTCTCTTCAACAATGTGCAGAATAAATGTTGACTTCAAAAAACATATCAGCATACAACTACACGCTTTGGAAGTTATTTATGATTAGTAACAGGTATGTTTCTCATGATTACCCTTGAAATACACTGTGAAATATTTTACTTTGCACGTGTTTGGCTAAAAATCCAAATCATCTGACCCCCACCTCAAACCAAATGTAAAATCACTTGAATTCACCATTGAAGCAGCTCCCCACTAGAAAGCCATTTCCAAGATGGCGCATGGGTTTCCTCCTGAAGAAAGGAAAATGTGTCCTTCCTAAAACCAGCGTCAGATTGTCTGGCAAGCCTTAGGGCCAGATTCATCAAACAAAAATCCGCTTGCAAAGGGCCAGATTCTGAGCGGTATTTTTGCATTTGGGATGCATCATCCCAAATACAAAAATTGCAAATTTAGAAATCGCTAAATTGCGATTATTTGCATTTAAGGAATCTCAATTTGAGATTCCTTAAATGCAATGCACGAAAGTTTTTAAACTAGCGAATTCGCTAATAGGGCACGCAAATTACAATGAAGTACAACTTCATGGTAATTTGCAAAAACTTTGAGAAATGCACTAAAGTGCATTTTTCAAAGTTTCATGTTGCGCACACACATGCCCTAAGGGCATGTGTGTGCGCAACATATGTGCACATATCAATTTCAGGGGTGCAACAGGGTGTCCTTTGGACACCCCTGCACCCTTGAAATCGCAATCTCAATTTGCGAATCTCTAATTACGATTCGTAAATTGAGATTGTCTTCCCATTCATTCCTATGGGCCTCTAGGCCCATAGGAATGAATTGGGAGATATTCCATAATTACGACTCGCAATTTGCGAGTCGCAATTAAGGAATTCTAAGAAATCGTTATATTTTAAGTGATTTCTTGATGCATTCCAGTTTGCAATTCCTTAATAGCGAATCGGTATTTTCGCTATTAAGGAATCGCAAATTGAGTTGTTGATGCATCTGGGGGTTAGTCCTTTACCTCCTGATTGAGGCAATTACACTCTCTAAGTCCTCACTGGCACCATTCTGTCCTCTTAAAGGCATCAAACACTCTACAGCAGGACTCTTTAAGTGTCCACCCTCACTTTAAAGGGACTACACTAGCTTCCCCCCTCGAATCTACTTTATCTTGAACACAACTTGTATCATGTTTAAGATCATCAGAAATGGCATGCATGCACACTTGACTGGAAAATTAACAACTTTACACAGAAAGCGTCACACTATTACCTGGGTTATTGCAAATAAAAAAACGAAAAACAGATAGCAACCAGGACCACACTGGGGTCCAAAAGCAGCCTTGGCAAATATGCCAAAGTCTTCCTTGACCTAGCTCTCTCTTTCCATCCATCCATTTGCTCTTTCTTTCCTCTATTTCTGATCACTTACTTGCTATATTCCCCCTATCTTCCTCTATTTCTTGGTCTCTTAAAACTTCCCTGTCTGTGCCTGCTGCAATTAATCCCAGGTTACTGGCGAAAGTGACAGAGGCGCCAGGAGTGGCAGTGGGCTTTCAAACACAGTCTCCACAAGCTCCAGCCTACCAGGAAATGCCCTGTGGAAAAAAAGGCCAGTCCGGCAACCTTCTCCATCTATTCTCCTAGAAGTTGTAGCAATAGCTCTATCTGCATCAGAACTGCTCCACACCACCTACGTTTCAGAAAGGTTCTGCAGACTCATCTCTTTCGAGAACAGCATATCTCTGCACAATGAGTCACTGCCATTTAAAATTCTGCATCTCAAATACTGTATCAGGGCTCTTGCTTACGTTCAGTGCTCCATGGTGCTCTAGTCACGTTCCGCTTTACAAATATTTATACATACATACAATATCTGTTGTTTTGTAGCAGATGGAGCAGTGTACAATTTATGGCTTGGCTCAGATGACTATGTGAGACTATAAAGCCAAGAATATAACCCTTTGGGACCTCAATCAACCATGACTATGTATCTACAAACATTTGTTCAAACATGCACTGCAAAATGAACCAAATTTCATGTACAATAAAAGGATTTTTTCATAGATTTTTTTTCAATAGGAGGGAGAACACGCAGGACTGTTACATGTGTCTTTAAGTCTTGCTAATCAGGGTGTTGAAATGTTTTTTAATTGTACATGAAATTTGGGTCTTTTTTATATATTACATGTTTTTTTAATTGATGATTTTAAGTAAGTGCTTTTAGTTCACTTTTGTACAGTCTTTTTACATTTCATGTGTTGCCTCAGATGTAATGTGTAAAGACTTGGTAATAAAGATTTGAATTATTCGACACGTTAGTGGTATATGACTTGACTAGTGTGTGGGTTGTTATAAAATGATTCATGAAACCAGTGCAACAGATGTTTACACATATGTTTGTAGAAATATAGTTGTGGTTGATTGAGGTCCCATATGCAGATTTTCTTGACATTATAGTCTTACATGGAGCCCTGTCCCTTTGATCTAGGGGCCCCTCTCTAATTACCTTCCTCAGATGACCATGTAAGCCCAATCATTTCGGCCTATCAAATTGGCTGTTGCAAAGAGTTGGTCTGTTGTGCTCGGTATAATTAGCATGCTCTCCTTATCATGTTTTGGGAAAAGGGAGATCTTATTGGGACTGTGGATAGGAAGGTGCGATCAAGATGGGGTGGCTGTAGCTCAAGTCTGATGCAGTGACAAATTCAAAACATGTGGCTGTCATAGCTCCTCCCTAAAGAACTTTCCTGAGGTGTTACAGCGTGCAAATATTGTAAAGATAAATGCTGCTCATAGTGATCAGTTTTATGTTATTTTCCACTCTAGACGCGTACTAATACAGTAAAAGAAAGATTGTATGTCACAATACCGATAACAAAAATATTGTCTGGCATAAATGTCGTGGCCAAAAAGTCAAAATAACATATTGGCCACTGGGGCTAGATTTTCTATGTTTAACTCTTAGGCACAATATTTACAATATTTTTGTCAAACAATATTTAGGAAACAATATTCTGATACCAAACCATCAAGAAATCATATGATGCCAATTGGAAAGACAAAACAAAATAATGATTCTAATGCTCGGAGTCCACTGATATACTGTAAGTACTTTAGCTGTAATTGGGAGCTTTATTTTAAAATATGAATTCCTATAAAAGAGCTCAGTGAGTTAGGAAGTCACTTCTGAGAACTTGCGAACAGATTTGCATACTCGTAGGACTGACTCGGTCTTTCATTATCCTGATGACGAACAAAGTGCAGAGCAATAATTTGGCTACTACCAATTCAGCATGTTAGTTTACATACTACCAAATGGAAAATCTATGGTGTCTATCACGATTTAAACTACTGTCAATTGTTAACTGTGGTTGCGAATCCACACTTTCTTTTTCCAGAACTGTATTGTGACATGATTCCTCCTCTACTTTCACAGTGCAAGGCAGAGACATCAGACAAGCCACAGGGGGTGGAGCCAGCATTGTAGAGGGAAGGCCCAGCCCTATTCAGGTCCCAGGTGCAACTCCTCCCTTCCATCTAGATGCAGATCTCTCTATTCACCACTGGGCTGCCCCAGCCTGTCTCCTGGAATTCCCCAGCCCTGTCACACACAAACCCAGACAAGGAATACACAACACAGCAGAGGCAGGCTCAAATGGTTAGGCAGGAGTTTGTTGGATTTCATCCTTATCTGTCACAGGTGACCAGAGCTTCACACCAGTTTGTACTAACCAGAATGAGGATGGGAACTGTACATTATCTGGTTGCGTGCCCTAATGTAAAAATACGCCCTACTGGTCCCTGTGCTTGCGATAATAATACGGAACAGAGCACCACGCACTTTCTCTTATCTTGCCAACTGTATAGCAAATTACGGGAAATCTTCTTAAAGCCGATCTTGAAAAGATTTGGAGTAAGAACAATTACTGACTCTATGAAACTGCTTTTTAATCTGCACCATCCGGACATTTGCTTTTTTACGGCTACGTTTCTACTCAGGGCCATTGGTGTTAGGAAAAGTATGTGTTTTTAACCATTTTAATTATTTATTCCATCCCGCACTGGATAACAAATGTATTATGTGTTTTCTTTATATTTTTTAATTAATGAAATGTATGGATTTGAAACTGTTTGTGCTTTTATGGACATGTTTTTTATGTTCCGAATAAAGCTTTATGACTTGACTTGGTTAGGCAAGCAAATACCTGCCTTCTAAAAGTGGTATTTGCAAACACAGAATATTAAAAAAAACTTTACTAAAAGATGTACTTTATTATTCTGTGTTCAGGCATACTAAATTCGAATTTCTACCATGTTCCCTGAGTCAGTTAGGATTATAAGAATGAAATAATCTAACTGCCCATTCTGGCCTATGAGAACAGGTAGCCTTCCATAGTGAAATATGAAAATGGCTGTAATTCACTATTAGAACATGCTACAAACATCAAAGCATGTCCTGCCTTATACTTACAATGCACCCTGCCCTTGGGGCTACCATAGGGGTGTCTAATATGAAGCAAAGGGAATGGTTTAGGGATTGGCAAATGGGTGCTCAAAGCAGCACCCGCCGCAATGTAAAATATACAGGATGTGACCGCCAGGGTGGCGGTCACATCCTAATTGCTACGGAGGGACCGCCGCTGCTCCTGTGGTCGGTCCCTCCACCTCGGGGGTGGCAGACGGACGCAAGTCCGTCCGCCCTCCTAATCGACCACTTAGTGCGGATGTTTAAAGGTAACTAAATTAGATTGAGCCCCTGTCTGGACATCAGCCAGAAAAAAACACTTCTCAAGGCATAAAATAATAAATTGTCTTTCTTTAATATAATGTCACCTTCACAGCTTTGGTTGTTATACCAAGAACCCACGTAGAGCAGAGGGGAGAAACAGGGTTATGATATTCAAAACCAGGACACTGTTGTTAAACCTATAAAAAAACGTGGGCCTCTGAAACACTGACTGCTGTCAGAGTTCTGCACAACTGAAGTGCAAGTATTCAGCTGGATATATAAATGTGTCCTCATATGTGAGCTTTGCACGCTTTCTGGAGCACTATCTAGTTGTATGCACCACTGAAACTTGTATTTCCAAACAAAACATTAATTTACTTTGATTCTTGCGTTCTGGTTTTCTGTTTATACTTATAAGGTCAAATTATTTTTCATAGACGATTTTTCTTACTGAGGGGGGAAACGCTTTTGCAGTAGATCTTTTTTTTGTAAAATGTTGCCAATTAAAACCAATTTGTCTCATTTCCTTTTTCGATCAATAGTCCTCCGCATGAAGCCTTCCGTGAATTCCTGTGCTGGCTGATGGATTTGACACCTGTCTGCGGAACACCTGCCCGTCTGGACTTCCAGCCATGATGCCTGGCCAGCTCCGTGCCAGATGTCCCTCAGAGCCAACACTTTTCAGCCGTTCACATCATTTCGCTGCCTGTGTTTTGCTCGTTCAGACTTGTTATTTGGGCTGTCAAGCCCTCGGAGTTTCCGCAGAGCTCCGAGAAAGATGTGCAGCGAAATAGGTTTTCATTCTATGTTTCGGTCTACTTGGCAGCGAAATGAGGATCTTTTTACCTACAAGTACATATAATTGTTCTCTTGTAATAAAAGTCTTTGTCATTAAGAATAAAGGGAGTAGGCTTCAATTAACACAGCCTAAATTAATCTTCATTTGCAAGCCTTTGGGCAACGGTGTGGCAGGTAATGATTCATTAGTGGTTAAAATCATATGCAGGTAACTGAGTTCAAATTCCGGTGATACAACAGCTTCTCTGGTGGTGATTATGGGGTCATACTTTACTTGACCCTGAAATGTAAGTGCTAAAAAGCACTGTAGTGCAGAGATGATTAACTGAAAACCAGGCCTGGACATTCAGTACTTGGGAAGGGTTTGTACCTGATTTACATAGCGCGCTGCTGCTGGCGCTTCATTTGGCGAATTGTGCTGTGCTTATTTTAAACTTTTATCGTTTTTCATTTAATTTTGGCAATATCAGTTATTTGCCCTGTTTTTACCATTATTTTAGCGCCCTCTGACCTGCACCGTAATTGTGCCCCCCACCGCTTGTAGAGCGGAGTTATTCACTTAATATTGCCGCTTTCGGCGCCTGGCCGCCATATTGGGGCTGCTGCTCATTAGCGCGCCATCCGCCTGAGCGTTCTAGTGCTCCGCAGTGCAGGTGGGGCTCTACTTAAGGCGAGCTCGGTGTGCTGCTCGGCCTTGGGAAGGGTTTGTACCTGATTTACATAGCGCGCTGCTGCTGGCGCTTCATTTGGCGAATTGTGCTGTGCTTATTTTAAACTTTTATCGTTTTTCATTTAATTTTGGCAATATCAGTTATTTGCCCTGTTTTTACCATTATTTTAGCGCCCTCTGACCTGCACCGTAATTGTGCCCCCCACCGCTTGTAGAGCGGAGTTATTCACTTAATATTGCCGCTTTCGGCGCCTGGCCGCCATATTGGGGCTGCTGCTCATTAGCGCGCCATCCGCCTGAGCGTTCTAGTGCTCCGCAGTGCAGGTGGGGCTCTATTTAATGCTCGCTATGCCCGCGCAGCGGTAGCGCCTGACTCTCGCCTGAGTCAAGCCAGAGTCTGCCCGTCTGCGCCCGTCAGCGCTAAGGAAGTGCTGGGTGCGGCAGTACTCTATCGCAATAGTCCTCCTGCCATGGCGCCTTCTACTATCAGGTACTGTAGTGCAGAGTTGTTAGCCTTTCGTGACTGTCTTCCTATTTGTCCTTTACCGCCTGTTGCGCCATTATGTGGCCCTTATTACTGTACCTGTTGTTGTTGGGGTATGCCGGCACCTTCTTGCACTCGGTCCATTGACGTTTCATCTCGGCAGACTCACGTGTCTGGGGTGAATACAGTTACTATTTACAACCTGAATGTTAGATCCTTGGTCAAGCACCATGCAGAGATCTTTGATCTGCTTACCAATGATTCTCCGGATGTGTTGTTTATGACCGAGACTTGGCTACAAGATGCGGATACCGCAATACTAAATCTTGCTCTCCCCCTGAGTATACCATAGCTACTCTTAATCGTGGAGCGCGTGGGGGTGGAATTGCTATGGCATTGAAACGCCGCTTCTCTTTTGAATGGAAAGAATTGAAAATCTCAGGTTGTGAATGTGCCCGGTTCAGAATTTCCATTACTCATTGCTTTTGCCTTACAGGAGTCTTGATATATCGGCCTCCGGGCTGCGATGCCGCCTTTAGGGCCGCTCTCCCGGATGTCATCAGTTCTGAGGCTCTTGGTTGTGCTAATTTCAATGTGCTAGGCGATCTCAACCTGCACTTTGATTGCACACTTTTACCCTCTATTCGTAGCTGCTTGGCTGATATGGAAGCCTTACAGCTTTCGCAGAGGGTATCGTCCCCCACGCATCAGGGTGGGCATTTATTGGACCCTCTGTTCTCTAACTTAGAGGACATAACTATAAGCCAACCAATCCAGTTAATTTGGACAGACCATATGTTGGTGAAGGCTGTCATCCCCATGTCAGACCCTCTGCTCATATCGCAGAATAAATCTATCCCTAAACGTCAGTAGTATAAACTAAAGTTGGAAGATTTCTACCTTTTATTGGAAAAGTCACCTTTGCCTTCTTTCTCTGAGGTTAACCTTGGCTATGACTTATTCTGTAGCTGGATCTCCTTGGCCTTGGACTTGCTAATTCCTCTGGTTCGATCGAACTGTCGGACGAAAAATCATAGTCCTTGGTATGATGAGACTCTAGCGTCTCTCAAGAGAGATTGTAGAAAAGCAGAAAGGCGATGGAGGAAAACATATACCCCGAGCTTAAGATCTGCTACACTACTTTAACTAAGGCATACCATAGAGCGATTTGCCGAGCCCGAGCCACATTCTATGCAGAGGAGTTTCGGAATAGCCCTAACCCCTCTAAATTGATTTTTAAGGTCCTAAAGGACCTTATGACGAAGAGGGCATCTGCTGCTGAAATTTGTACCGACTCCCACTGCGAGAGTTTAGCTGCCTTTTTTATTCAAAAGGTTCAGGCAATCTACCGCACTTTTCCTACGGGGATGCAACAGCCGATCTTAGATGGCTGTTCAAGGGATGACGGTGTGACGCTCGACCTGCTGGCCCCCCTCTCTGATGAGGGGTTTGATTTATTGAGCCAAAAAATTAAATCTGGCTCCCCAATGGACCCGCTCAAGCCGGCCCAGTTTAAAAACATGCAGGCTTTATGTCGCACACCAATGTTAGCCCTTATCAATCTATCATTGTCCTCTGGAATTGTGCCCACTAGGTGGAAGCATGCGGTAGTAACACCTATCCTAAAAAAGCCTTCTTTAGATCCGGTCAAACCAGAGAATTATCGCCCCATCTCACTGCTGCCGTGGGCCGCCAAAGTCACCGAGGCCCACGTGAATGGGATCCTGGCTGATCATCTCGCCAAAGCTAATATCTTGGATCCCACCCAAAACGGATTCCGCACAGGTCACAGCACGGAGACTGCCTTGTTGTTTATGACCGAACATCTGCGCTCCGTGTTGGATGGTGGACGAACAGCGGCACTCTTGCTGTTAGACTTGAGTGCCGCGTTCGATACTGTATCCCACGGGATCCTGTTACGGCGGTTGGAGGAAGTGGGCGTTAGGGGATCCGCTCTTTGCTGGTTCCACTCATTCCTTTCAAACAGATCGTTCCAGGTTGCTATCCCTCCCGGGAAATCCACCTCTTACCCGCTCACTTTGGGGGTCCCACAGGGATCAGCGCTGAGCCCCACTTTATTTAATATCTACGTTAGACCGCTGGCTGATGTAGTCAAACGCTGGGGCCTGACAATGGTCTCCTATGCAGATGACACACAGCTGGCGGTCACGTTAAGTGAGGACTCAGCAGGGGAGGCCCTCAAGTTCTGTGAGGGGCTTCGCGCGGTAGCCAATTGGATGAATCAGAACTGTCTCCAATTGAACACTACAAAAACAGAGGTTATGGTGTTTGGTAAGCAACCTGGATGGTGGAATGATCGCTGGTGGCCTTCTGAACTTGGAATAATTCCAACTCCTATTACAGAGATGAAAAACCTTGGAGTCTGGTTGGACCCCTCCCTGAGCTTTACGTGTCATACTGAGAGGGTAGCCGCTACCTGTTTTGGTATCATTAGAGGCATCAGGCCGGTATTGAAATTTTTTGATGCCCCCACCAGACAGCTCGTGGTCCAGGCCTCAGTGCTATCCAGGTTAGACTACGCTAGTGCTCTGCTAGCAGGGACCAACCAGGCGGAACTAAAACGGCTGCAGCGAGTACAAAACGCCGCGGCAAGAGCGGTAGTTGGCCTGCCTAGGAGATGTTCGGTCTCAAGAACATTGCAGGCGCTCCACTGGCTTCTAGTAGCCAGGAGGATTGAGTTCAAGGTGCTCTGCCTGGCTTTTAAAATTTTAAAAGGTACAGCCCCACCCATTTTGGGGAATCTTCTGACCCCTTATGTCCCCTCCCGACTCCTGAGATCGATGGGTCAGAATTTGATTGTGGTCCCACGTTTTCTGCTGAGCAGGACTGGTGGCCGCTCCTTCCGAGTGGTAGCCGCAAAACTCTGGAACTCCCTTCCTGTGGAAATTCGAGTACTGGAAGATCTTCTCCAGTTTAGACGTGCGATAAAAACAGTACTTTTTAATAAACACCTCTGATTCGGCAGCTATATGTAATGTTGTGTTTACCTTCCTGGGCGCCAGGACGCCCCTTTGCTGGGGCAGCTGTGCGCGCTACAAAAGTAATTAACATAACATAACATAACATAACATAACACCTAAGACTTCTGTAAGTGTGGAGGGGGAACCCTGGCCCACAAGCTCCCTGCCGCTTATGCACTAGAACCCAGGACCCACACTACACCGTGAGGACACAGTCCAGTACAGGCAGGCAAAGGACTACGTAGATCTTCGCTTATTTATTTGTAGCGTCTGGCCACAGAGGATGTAAAAGTGTAATGTCTGAATGAAAGCCCTGCGTCACAGGGCTCACTACATCCCTTCCCAACTTGGCCTGAAGTTATGTTGGACTCAACATACAAAGGGCCCCTATTATGATGTTGGTCGGAAAGCCTCCTAAGGTTTCCAGTTATTACAATGAATGTGGTCGGAGTGTAAACTGGCCGGTCTGACCGATTGGCTTCTTTGGCCAGTCGGAACCGCAACGTAATCCCTTAAGGACAGTGCTTCATTTGTAAAATATTAAGTCCAGGTGCTTAAATTTTTGTAGGAGGCCACACCCACGTCCCCAGCTCCACCCACTTCCTCTACTGGCTCCGCCAACTTTGTTCCCTGAATCCAAAGTGGTCTTGACTAACAATTAAAGACTGGCAGAGGGGGCAGTTGCACAAGTCTACCAGTTGGCAGCTCACTACTTCCAAAACCACTCCGCCACACTCAGTTAAGCACACCATTGGATGGGAACCTGCACTCTAGGAAGGTGAAACGCCAGTGACGACTGCCTGTGCAGTCTATGTAGCTGCATTATGGTATGGCTAGGCTGGTGGCCTGTCCTCAAAAGCGGCCAATTGAACCCATAATGTGTGCTACCTTTAGCCAGTACAAGGCTTTGAAGATCTAGCAGAGCACATTGTGTTGTAGGACTTCTAGTTTTACTTTAGAACGTTGCAAGAATGTGTCCTGATGGCAGAAAACAAGACTACTTGAATGTGCCACTCAAGGCAAAATAAATCTTTTTTTTTAACATAAAAGCCAGCAGCAGTGGAGGAAGAACCACATCCGTGGGCTTATGTTATAAAAAGTTATTTAACATAAGGAGCCATTTCAATGTTTTGTTGACAAATGTAATACTGAATACTAGTACACGGCTGATGGCAGAAGATCAAGTTTACCTAAACATGCCACTCGATGCAAATTTGACTCAGGTGGCACGTTCAGGTAATGCTTTTTTACCATCAGCTTTGTGCCAGTGTTAAGTGTTATTTTGGTCTTCAAAGCATTCAAATGGCTTAGTATGCTAAATAATGTTTTATAGTGTGTGGGGCTCACATCTGCAGTTCTTCCGCCACTGTTGCCATCTTTTAACTTTAAAAATTATTTATTTTGCTGCAAAAGTTAAAAGCCAACAGCAGTGGAGAAGAGCTTCAGCCGTGAGCCCCGCACACTATAAAATGATATTTAGCGTAATCAGCCACATGAATGCTTTGTAGACAAATATAACACTGAACACTGGCACAAATCTGATTACAGAAAAACAAGATTACCTGAATATGCCACTGGAAGCAATTTTACGTCCAGTGGCACGTTCAGATAGTCTTGTTTTTCTGCAATCAGCTGTGTACTAGTGTTCAATGTTATATCTGTCTACAAAGCATTCAAATAGCTTATTATGCTAAATAGGTTTTATCGTGTGTGGCCCATGGCTGCAGTTCTTCCAAAAAAGTTAAAAGCCAGCAGCAGTACAGGAAAAGCTGCAGCCACGGCCCCCACACTGTAAAACTTTATTTAGCACAATCATACATTCAAAAGCTGAAATTGTAAACAAATATAAAGCTAGTGATAGGCATTACTTACTGGCTCTGCAGGACAGACTCTTTAGTTTTAATTCATCTGCGAGGGAGGAGGCCTGCTGCCCGACACGATGATTGCTTCTGCTTCAGACGAGCTGCTGCATTCAGTTTAAATATTTTACGCTCAAGCATTTGTGTGCGCCCTGTCAGCTTTCCACGGGGATGGGGGGAGACTGGAACAGTGGCACCTACACTGAACAGCACACAGCGCCGCCAATTCATAGTGCATGTGGACTGTGGACTTAATCAGAGTGTAGACCCGGCCCTTAGAAATAAGTGCCGGTGCTAAGCACCGGCAAGCACCGGCACAAATTATTGGCGTTTCCACCATCAGGATTACAATGTCGGTT
Source organism: Lissotriton helveticus (assembly GCF_964261635.1). Classification (NCBI taxonomy): domain Eukaryota; kingdom Metazoa; phylum Chordata; class Amphibia; order Caudata; family Salamandridae; genus Lissotriton; species Lissotriton helveticus. The sequence continues at coordinate 2,074,469,441 of NC_136063.1, forward strand.
TCAGAAAGCCTTTCCATGACTGCATGAGGTGCCTGCCACAGGGTGGAGGGATTTACACAAACTCCCTTTTTCTTGATGGGGGCTTGTGCTGTGTCCGGTTTCCGACAGCCCCACAATCTCCCATAGAGAAATGGGAGTCTGTGATTGCACCATGTGCGGTTGCATTATAATAATGCAGTCGGGACCGCCAACCGGTGGTATGTTTTGTGATATGTTGCACTTTGTTAGAGAAGTAAATATATGTTAGTATGACTTAAACATGCCATCCAGCATCCATGTGTTGCTGTGTACTAATCTTAGCAGGTTATTTTTCTGGTGCATACATATAATTCTCCTGTCAGTGTTAGTAAAGTCATACATGAGGAAAGGTTCCTCTTTATTGTGTCTTGCAATTTTTAAGTTACAGCAGGGGATTCATTTGTTGCGTTTCTAGTTTTGGCTATGAATCTTTTTTAAGTTTGGAATACTCAGATGTTTACTTGTAGTACATTCAGAAACGTTTGGTATGATATTTTTAAAAATAACTCCTTTAGGTTCTTGTAAACTAGTGCCAGTTATTCTGAGGTCTTGTGGTACATTTCTGACTTTGATTTTTGTTATAATTGGTAGGTAATTATGCTCTCCGACTTCATGTACAATTTCGTTTTTAGTAACCGACCACCAATAACATGCATTTTAATGATACTTTGCACATTTTCAGTGTGTTTATTTACCGTCTTGACTGTAAGTATATTCCAAGTGAGTCAATAACAGTTTTACTTTCTAAGATTTGATGTATCTTGCTGTTTGCAACATTGTATATGTGGGTTTTATGGTAATATTTCATTGATACGGTTATAGTACTTACAGTTTTTAAAACGGTGAAATTTAAATGCGTGTATTGTTTTACAATTGATATTCACATAATGTTTTATTTTGTAGAGATTTTTGTTGAGGTTTTTTTTTGTTGGGAGGTGACGATACAGGTGCTTAATTTTATCCTGTGGAAAAATTAAATTTGCTCTCATTAGATGTGTGAAAACGCCTTTTGTTTGTTAGCTTTGTTTTATTTTTAAACTTTACAATGTTTTGCTTTCTTTAACGTTACGGTATAGTAACTTCCTAAATTTTGTTTGTCGAGTTTGGACTTTAGAAAGATGATTTTCTTTTTCCCTTTAATGATTTAGTTTGCTCCATTGCTGTCTGCTATATTAGGGGAATATAAATAGAAAGGTTTTAATATATTTTATTTCTAAATGAAAAAGTTTGACTGTTGGTGTTACTTAGGGGCTGATTACGAGTTTGGCGGTTCAACTGTCAGAATTTAATTGCGGCAGACTGGAGACCGGCACCAAAATGGCAGAATCCTGACTGTAGCATTTCACTGCACTTGCGGTGTGCCGGCAGTGGCATACTGCGACTGACAGAGTGAGACTGAAGACAATGCCGCTGCACTGCTGTGCCTGCACTGTCATGTGCACACTGTTGCCAGGCACCATGTCGTGCAAGGCACACATTGCGCACACAACAGTGCAGGCATGGGGAGGACCCCAGGCCCAATGAGTAAAAGCACCCAGGGGCCCTGTTTGTGGCCCCTTTCCTGCCTTTCCAATGACCTTTTCATGATGCCATAAAAAAGGTTGGCGGAAATCCAACTCCTAATAGGCACGGTGGTGCCGACATTGGCACTGCCTCCAATGCTCCAGCTTTCCCTACCACCATGGAATCCAGGATTCTGGCCGTGGCTGCAGTCTCGTGGCAGTCCAAACACCATGTTTGTGATCAGGCGGTCGGATCGCCTACTCGGTGGCATCGGACCCCGCACTGCCTAACTTGCAATCAGCTCCTTAGTTACTATAAATTTATCTTATACGGCTTACTTTTCAGAGTTAGAGTTCATAGCTTTCCTTTTTAGGTTTGGACTTTTAATTTTTTCTATGTAGAATGCAGCAGATTATTGCTTTCTTGAAGTGTTTTTTTGGTGCACCATATTGCAAATGTTTGTGTTCTTTTTATAGTGGCTACTTAATTAGTAAAGTGTTGGTGTTGATTAGGTTGTTTTAAGTTTTATTTCATTGCTTCTTTTGTTTGATATTTGATTTACTTTAGGTTCAGCGCTTATCTGATGGCTGCTAATTAGGGTTTATGTGTATATAAATACACATATATATATATATACATATATATATATATATATAAACATTATTTACATAAAGTTGATGTTTGAATAAATAATTATTTTCTAGTTGTATTGGTTGGTATAATTGTATATTTTAAGGATGAATGTTATTTTTTTTTAATAATATTTTGAAAGCACAAATTGAAATTCACTTTTAGAAAAAAGAGAATATTTCTGAAATATGTTTTGATTTTTGTTTTCAGCTATTATTCCTTTAAAGACATTTTTTTTGTAATTTTGATTTTTGGAGTCAAATGCTGAAAAATTATTAGTTTGATTGTCTTATTAATGATATTAGTTGTGCTATTTTGCCTGTTGCCGTGCCTCTTTCACTTTTCTCAGGTAATATACATCCACACAAGAGTTGAATTCATTACAGTACATTATGAAGTGTAACATGATATACTGACACATAGTGAAAGTTTGGTTAGTGGATTTCAGAGTAATATTTATGATTAAATGTTGAGGGAATAAGAACTGTTTGTATGTACTTTTTTTCCTGAAGCAGGGCCGGCTTTAGGGTGGTCCGACCGGTGTGGCCACAATACGTCCTGAGGGCACTGACCTCAGCGGGGGTGCTGTGTTTAGCAATATCTTACGATTTAAAAGCCGCTGAGGCAGAGGTCCTTGAGCATCCAGCTTTCAGGCAGCAATAGGAATGTCAAGTGAACTCTTGTGATTAATGTTCCTGCTAGAGAGAGAGGGATCAGAGTTTTGTCTAGTGGCAGTTTTGACTTGCCATAAAGTAGGAAAGAGGATTAATATGCAACTGCAAAGTACAGATCTGTATTTTATGTGGGTAGCTGAGTGAATTACTAAAGCGAGCCTTGACCAGTGCATTAAAACAAATTAAATGTATGTTAGAGAGGGGCTATGGAGAGATGCCTTATTTGTCTAATTCAGCGTTTCATTGGAGGAATTGCTTATCGCTGGAGATGGAAGTGTTCATACAGGTTTTAAATATGGTAAATTTCTGAAAAAGATTGGACAAACTGAGCATGGAACTAAATTTACTAAACAATGGTATGTGTGTGGTTTGAGTAACGAGGAGCATTAGCTTATTTGAGAACACAATGAAAGAGTAGTAAAGATTGTGAGAGATTGTTCAGATAAAAAAATAAGAGAACAAATTCAAGAAAAAGAGGGATTTAGATTGTCGAATCTACATCCTAGATTGTGAAAAGGAGAGAAAAGGTGAGTTGTGTATAGGATGTTGTGAACCTTTGAATGGTGGCAAGGCTGAATATGTGGGAGACAGTGAGTGTGAAAGAAATAATGTTATAATTGGTGATTGATTGTCTGCTGAAGAACCAATTATGAGAGGAATTTCCTATGTGTGTGGTAAGACTGTTTTTTTTAATATGCTGTGTAATTAGGTTGTAAAGCAAACTAAGTTACTGGTTGAGGGGGGTGAACTTTAATCAAGCAACAACCACAATCTTTGTCAGGGTGAAGTCACAATCAGATCCCAAATTAACCTGTGCTTAACCCTCTGATAGCTTGGCACAAACACAGTCAAGCTTCACTTAGAGGCAGTGTGTAAAGTATTTGTGCAACACTTCAAACAGTAATAAAGTGAAAACACAACACAAGACTAATCTCAAACCAATAACAAAACTAGAGTAAAAGGTAATAAATAATTTAAGACCAAAAGAACAAAAGTACCATCAGTATAACTGGAGATATGCAAGTTTAAAGATTTAAGTGAAAATAGCGCCAAGAAAGTACAAAGCGCAAACTGTGGTTTTCTCATAGCGCCGGACCGGGACAAAGTCACATGTTCAGGCCGACAGCGATGGAACGTTGGCTGGCTAGAAGGACCCAGTTAGGCCTGCTGAACAAGAGTAGCTGGTTGCAGAGCATTGCATCACGGATGCGTTGTGCAGTGGCTATTCGTAGGAGCTGTGAAGCGGGGATGCAAAGTCCTGCATTGTCCTGGTGGAGTCTGCCGACGAAGGGCTTGTGATGGGAAGTCCAGCGGTGAGATGCATCCAGCACCGGCTTGTCCGAAGAAGCTGTGGGGCTTGCCATTTGGAGTCCTAAGTCATCATCAAGGATTCTGGAATGCTGTGGGTAGTGATATGAAGTCCTGTGCTAGAGATGGTGTCAAGCAGCAGTCCTGATGCAGAGTTTGGGGAGGCGATATGTCACACAGAGTCTCTGATGCAGAGTTTAAAGAGGCAATTCCTCAATCAGTGGCTCCAATGTGTAGGTTCTGCTGGGACTACAGCTGGGTTAGCACAGCACCATCAGGCCCACATCTACGGCCCAGGACTGTGGTGGGACCACTTGGATGAGAAGGGTTCACAGATGACAGAGTGCAGGTGCTGGGTTCATGGTGTTTTAAGCCTCTGTCCTTGAGGTTATGGTCAGGAGACCAGCCAACTAACCTTTGGAGTCACTCTGGTGGTGCTGGGTTCATGATGCAGGTCTAGCCCTTCTCACACAGGCATGAGGGCAGAAGAGAGGCAGTCCTTTTTTAGGTGAGCAGCAGAGCAGTTCTTCTTCTGATTCTTCAACAGGTCTAGATGTGTATAGAAGAGTTGGGGTCTGAGATACTATATTATACCTGATGCCCACTTTGAAGTATGAGAAGCTCAGAGTGGCCCATCCTACCAACACCTAGCTTTCTTTTGTTTCAATGTCTGGGAGCAATGCACCAAGACTGTCAGCTACACCTAGTCATGTGGCCCTGGGAACGGTTGCAGGCACCAAATGGTTAGGTCAAGAACATGCCAACTTTCTGAACTGGACTGTTCCTATGAGGCACAGGGTCAAGACTGATTTGCATATGGCCATGTCTGAACTGGGGTGGCTTGGTGAGCAAAATAACAATGGATTAAACCCAGATCTGTGACTGGGGGTGAATGTTTTGCCATTGTGCAACATTCCGTCCATCATCTTGTGTGTTTTGCTGTTCACCCTATGTGGGAAGGGTATGCCCATACGTGGGTCCCGTGCTCACTAAGCCACTGGAGTCAAGCTATCCTGGCGGAAGAAGGCTGATAGCCAAAAATCAGTCCTAGGATGCTTTATTCCGGTCCAGGGAAGACATGGCTTGGCAGTTCGGGCTGAACTGTTCCCATGAGGCAGAGGGTCATCACTGATTTGCATATGGCCATGTCTGAACTGGGGTGGCTTGGTGAGCAAAATAACGATGGATTTAACCCAGATCTGTGACCGGGTGGTGAATGTTTTGCCATTGTGAAACATTCCGTCCATCATCTTTTGTGTTTTGCTGTTCACCCAAGTGGGAAGGGTAAGTCCAGACCTGGGTCCCATGCTCACTAAGCCACTGGAGTCAAGCTACCCTGGCTGAAGACGGCTGATAGCCAGAAACCGGTCCTAGGATGCTTGATTCCAGTCCAGGGAAGACATGGCTTGGCAATTCAGGCTGGACTGTTCCCATGAGGCACAGGGTCAAGACTGATTTGCATATGGCCATGTCTGAACTGGAGTGCTTGGTGAGCAAAATAACAATGGATTAAACCCAGATCTCTGACTGGGGGTGAATGTTTTGCCATTGTGCAACATTCCATCCATCATCTTGTGTTATTTGCTGTTCACCCTATGTGGGAAGGGTATGCCCAGACGTGGGTCCCGTGCTCACTAAGCCACTGGAGTCAAGCTATCCTGGCTGAAGATGGCTGATAGCCAGAAACCGGTCCTAGGATGCTTGATTCCAGTCCAGGGAAGACATGGCTTGGCAGTTCAGGCTGGACTGTTCCCATGAGGCACAGGGTCAAGACTGATTTGCATATGGCCATGTCTGAACTGGAGTGGCTTGGTGAGCAAAATAACAATGGATTAAACCCAGATCTGTGACTGGGGGTGAATGTTTTGCCATTGTGCAACATTCCGTCCATCATCTTGTGTGTTTTGCTGTTTACCCTATGTGGCAAGGGTATGCCCAGACGTGGGGCCTGTGCTCACTAAGCCACTGGAGTCAAGCTATCCTGGCTGAAGACGGCTGATAGCCAGAAACCGGTCCTAGGATGCTTGATTCCGGTACAGGGAAGACATGGCTTGGCAGTTCGGGCTGGACTGTTCCCATAAGGCACAGGGTCAAGACTGATTTGCATATGGCCATGTCTGAAGTGGGGTGGCTTGGTGAGCAAAATAACGATGGATTAAACCCAGATCTGTGACTGGGGGTGAATGTTTTGCCATTGTGCAACATTCCGTCCATCATCTTGTGTTTGCTGTTCACCCAAGTGGGAAGGGTAAGCCCAAACGTGAGTCCCGTGCTCACTAAGCCACTGGAGTCAAGCTATCTTGGCTGAAGACGGCTGATAGCCGGAAACTGGTCCTGCGATGCTTGATTCCAGTCCAGGGAAGACATGGCTTGGCAGTTCGGGCTGGACTGTTCCCATGAGGCACAGGGTCAAGACTGATTTGCATATGGCCACGTCTGAACTTGGGTGGCTTGGTGAGCAAAATAACGATGGATTAAACCCAGATCTGTGTCTGGGGGTGAATGTTTTGCCATTGTGCAACATTCCGTCCATCATCTTGTGTTATTTGCTGTTCACCTTATGTGGGAAGGGTATGCCCAGACGTGGGTCCCGTGCTCACTAAGCCACTGGAGTCAAGCTATCCTAGCTGAAGACGGCTGATAGCCAGAACCCGGGCCCAGGATGCTTGATTCTGGTCCAGGGAAGACATGGCTAGGCAGTTCAGGCTGGACTGTTCCCATGAGGCACAGGGTCAGACTGATTTGCATATGGCCATGTCTGAACTGGGGTGGCTTGGTGAGTAAAATAGCGATGGATTAAACCCAGATATGTGACTGGGGGTGAATGTTTTGCCATTGTGCAACATTCCGTCCATCATCTTGTGTTATTTGCTGTTCACCCTATGTGGGAAGGGTATGCCCAGACGTGGGTCCCGTGCTCACTAAGCCACTGGAGTCAAGCCATCCTGGCTGAAGACGGCTGATAGCCAGAAAAAGGCCCTAGGATGCTTGATTCCGGTCCAGGGAAGACATGGCTTGGCAGTTCGGGCTGGAATGTTACGATGAGGCACAGGGTCAAGACTAATTTGCATATGGCCATGTCTGAACTGGGGCGGCTTGGTGAGCACAATAACAATGGATTAAACCCAGATATGTGAATGGGGGTGAATGTTTTGCCATTGTGCAACATTCCATCCATCATCTTGTGTATTTAACTTTCTGAAAGTAGCATTTTCACAATTGTTACTTAAAATTCGACTTTAAAAAAGGTCTTTTAATCATAATTCTATAGTCAGCAAACTCAAACTGTCTAACTCCTCCCAATTGAACGTAATCACTTATTAAATGTAATAAGGTAATCCAATGTCATCCTATGGGAGTAGTAGGCTACACAGTAATGAAAACAAATGTAGGATTTTTTCACTACAAGGCCACGTAAAACCTGAAAGTACATGTCCAAATATTTTACATACGTTGCCCCCTGCTCTCTGGTCTCCACAGAACCTACACTAGGGATCTTATATGTATTAAAAAGGGAGATTTAGGCCTGGTAATGTGAAAATGGCAGTTTACAACTGCACACGCAGGCTACAATGGCAGGCCTGAGAAGTGTTTAAAGGGCTACTGAAGTGGGTGTCACAATAATTGGTGCAGGCGCAATTTACATGCCCAGGGCACATGTATCACCACTGTACTAGACACTTATAAGTAAATTAAATATGTCATTTGGGTATAAGCAAATCTCACCATGTTTAGAGAGCACAAGCCCTTTAGTACTGTCCTAAAGCCAGCAGAAACAAAGTCAGCAAAACAGTAGGCTGGAAGGCAAAAACTTAGAGAAAACCCATGACAAGGATGTCAGGTCCAAACAAGATGGATCTTATTATCTTGCTTTGGTATTTTCTAGAGTCTATCATATGAGTGGAATGGATGATACAGTTAGTTTGAAGAATGAAACATGAATAGTATTAGCTTTATTAGTTATTATTATTCCCCCTATGGTAGTGGGTATGAATGATGTGAAAATTAGACGTATGTCTACATTGGTGTACAGACCTGCTTGAAGTACTGCTGGGGGCCTAACCCAAATTAATTCTGACCTATTAAAGCCAAGGCAATGCAAAACTGCACAACACTAGATAGCCTTCTTGCAAGGGACGGCAGTGCTTACAACGTACTGAAAGTTAAATGGTGCTGTACTTTCATACCGTATAATAGCCTTGTTATTAATTCCTCTATTAATAATGTGACTAACAATGCTCATGAACGTCAAGCTTTTGAAGAGTATGGCTTGTGAGAAATTGTAGGTTCCTGGGTTAGTGAAATAGGGTAGGCTTTTAGTAGATTGGTGAATGTAATGAATATTTGGGGTGGGGGAACTTTACGTTTAATGCTAACCCCTATAATAATTGGATTGGTTTATGCATTTTGTCTGTTTCTCTGGGTATTTTATAAAAAATGATGGGTGTAAAAATAAAAGGAAATCATGAAAAAGGAACGTGAGGAAGAACTTGAGATGGAGAATGCCAAAGAAAATGTCTACACCCAAGATAATGGAGGAGAGTTCCAGACAGAACCAACCAGAAAATAATGCACTCTGAATATAATCCTTGATATAATACAGTGTCAATAATTGTTTTAGTGATTATAGAATAATCATAGGGGAAATTTGATAACGTATTTTAATGATTTATATTTTTGTGTATCATTAACAATGTTTAAATTGTATTTTCACACACTATTTTACATGTATAGCCTAAAGAATGTCCAGCAATGCCCTTCCATTGCCTCCATCACCCCTTGTGCTGTCAACTAGGCTTCCGTGTGCTGAAGTGTGCACATTAGGAGATTGGACAGCAGAGCACAGTTGCCACTGCTTCCAGTTTGATAGTCCCAAATGGAATAGTCTGCCATCTACTGGATTTTTCAGCTATGCCAGACTCTATAGTGTTCTACTGCGGTTGGTCTCATGTGTACAGTGCATGCTATGGGCAGCACAAGTGGCAGACTAAGGTAGGTATGGGCCATAGGGCAACCTGAATGAATAAAGGCCAGGTGATTAGGCTGGCAAAGTTGCTGTCCGTAGTCCGCGTTGCAGCTCAGCCTGCATTACTGGGCCACACCCTTGCTTAACCTCACACCGAATTATGGGCTGTGCACAGCAATGATGTTACTAACAGTATGTCAGGTCGTACATTGACACTGCTAAATGCATGTCTGCAGAACAGAGCTAGCAGTAAGCAAGTAAAGAGGCTGTCCTTAAAATGGTCCTTGTGCAGAATAATAAGTGTTTTGGCGTACACTGACTGTGTTCCATTGAAATGATGAAAAACTGCATATTTTAAAGAATGGGCTAACCCTAAAACTATTTACACATATTCTAACATGATTACATTTTTTACTTCAAACCCCGTAGGTGAGAAAAGCGGTATATACTCACGTATGTCCTCCTTCAATCTAAACAATTATCACACAAGATACTTGAGAATCTCAATGTATGGTCACTTCTATCCTTTCACAGTTAAGAAGAAGTAGGATAGGTCATAAAATGATATTTAAGAGATCGTCTCATCCATAACATCATGCCCTGATACATCATAGTTGCGACGATTTCTGAAATATATTTTTATGACCAAATCCTACTTCTTCTAAACTGAGATTCTCAAGTATCTTGGGTGAAAGTATATTTTCACTCTCTGGTTTGTCTTCTTTTTATTACCACAGGTTTCATACCACAGTCACTTTTAAAAACTAATAAAGATTTATTTTCTTCATGTATGGACAGGTAATCACAGTCATAGAAATAGATCCATATCAGGGCTTCCAAATGGATTGTGGGAGTTCAACACTGATTTTCAATGTTAATTTACAGATATAAACAGATTACAATATGCAATATTTTCTTTCAGTTGGTCTGAGGAAATCAAAATTGTGTCAGGGTTCACTATTGCTCTCAGCTGAGGACTGTAGATCCCAATGGCATAACAAAGGCCCGCAGCCACCAGGGGGTCCCCTCCGGCAGCAGGCCCTTGACCTGAGAGCTACTGACTTGAGCTGGAGCATGTACTTTGCAGGAGGCCCCCTCAAGTTTCGTTGTGCCACTGGTAGATCATGCTTTAATAATGGAGGATTTGGTTAAAAGGGAAACTATTTTCAGTTTAAATATTCTATCCTTTCTAATTTAACAAATTAATTGCCGACACAAAGCTTTTTATTACAGATACTACCCTAAAAGATAGAACGGGCTGTTTGTAAGTGGATAGTTTCTGTAGTAGATCTGCAGAATCTGTTTCCAATGTAAAACATGGATTAAAACATTTATTCAGTAGAAAAGTGCTATGAAAATTGTGTAGCAGAGGTAATCCGCTACAAAGCAATCTTTGTGATGGTCATTGTTAGAAATGAGTTTTCTGGTTGGCCAAGGTACGCATCCAAGCCAGGCGAAACCCACCACTCTAGTCAGTGTAAGCTAGATACACACCAAAGATCATCTGCACTCACTCTCTGGCAGCTTGGCGCAGAGAAGACAGACTTATCAAAAGAGGCAATGTGTAAAGTATTAGTGCAACACACACCCACAGTAAAATAATGAATACACCACAAAAAGACTCCACGCAGGTTTATAAAAATAACTGTTTGTTTTATATTAGGAACCAGACCGCAATGGTCAAAATAAAATGTATACTTTTCAAGTTATGCACATAAACAGATTGTCACTTGTTATCCTGTATCAAACAAGGTCAAAATCAATACATTCCCCTGTATACTGTGTACGATATGCTGGCTTAAAACTGAGTAAATAATTGCAGCATTGGGGAAGCTCTTGCGCTCCCTGTTAGGGTTTTTACAGTGGTGTCTCATGGAGGAGTGCTGGAAAAGCACTCAATATTACAGGCTTCGGTGCTGTCTTCCAACCGATCAGTAAGTACAGTTACACTGAGCAAACAGCAACAACAGGCAGTCCAGAGCAGAAGCGCAGGGCCTTGCTGGTCCCGCTCCCTCAGTGAGAGTACCTGGCCAATGTCTTGATGGCAACTTGGAGATGTCCTTGGTCCGTCGGAGCAGTCTTGGCAGTATGTAGTGTTGGGCAGTGTTGCCTCTGGCAGTCAGGCCTTGCCCACGGCTGCCGTCAGTGGAGCTCTCCACAATGCTGGGCAACACTCTGGCCACACAAAGCCGGGGTATCTCTCGGTGCTGAGGAAAGCACGAAGCACGGGAATACATGCTGGAGAATACAAAGCACTCAGCACTGATGTTCTTGAAGTATGAAGCACTCAACATGCAGTAGGCTTTGTAAACTGCAGTGCAAAGAGCATTCGATAATGGGTCTAAGTCAGAATACTGCTGCCGAAATCACAAGTGACAGAGTTCCACAGCAGCAGTGCTTAGGCGAAATCTTTGATGACCCTGAGATTTCAAAAACTGGGGGCAAGCCAAAAAGCTCTAGGAGATCACTCAGAGGGAAGGCAGAGTCCGGCTCTCCTTCCTGCAGAGACAGGGAGTAGCAGTTAGCAGGGCAACAAGCAGAAAAGCAGTCTTTGCAGAAAAGCAGTCCAGCTGAGTCCTGTAAGCAGCTCAGCAGTTCTTCTGACAGAGGTATAGTTCCAGGAGTGTCTATTTAAATGGGGTTTAGAGCCCTAGTACTCACACCCATAAATGATGCTGATGTAGGAGGTGACTTCTCTGAAGTGTACAAGGATCACTTTTAGCCCTGTTCTGTCTGCCAGGCTAACCCTGGCAATCAGTACTTGTGTGAGGACAGGACACAGTCTATTTAAATGTAAGTGTGTGGGGCCTCTCCCCCTTCCTTGCCAGGAAGGCTATTAGTATGCAGATGAATGCAGATGTATCCAATTTGAAACTCAATCCTTACTGTGGTATGGCTGTCTAGAGGGAATCACAAAGTGTAGCTGTCACCCAGCCCAGATGTGTATTGGAGACAGTCTGTAAAGCACAAAGAGCAATACGTACAGAGAAATGTCCACTTTCTAAACGTGCCATTGCTAAAACAGCAAGGTCAAATCCAACTTCAACAGTAAAGAGGATTTATCATTACCATTCTAAACATATGAAACATGAAAAAGCTACTCCTCTGTCCTCAGGAATGACCACTTAAAAAGGTATAAGAAATTCCCAATGGTAACCTATGAGTTAGTAAAACAGGAGGTAAAAGGCAAAAAGTCTGAGAAAACACCACACTAAGGATCCCAGGTCTGACAGTCAGATATTTGTTAACTATAGTGCTCATACAATTTTGGAAACTTGTATTGTCTGCCTAATCTCAGATACAAAGGTTAAATGGTGTTTATGTTCATAGCTGGCTTCCAGTTGTTTGCACCTATTTTCACAACGTTTTGGCTGACAGAGACATCAGCTACCAGTGCAACGGAAAGCCACACAGAAAATTAATGCATGGATGGAAGAGTAGCATCATGCCTTCAAGGTCACAACATGCCATGAAAGGCCCAACCAGCATTCTCTTCCTTTGAGTCTGTAGATTGGACCCAGACTCCCGGACCACTCTAGGGCTTATAGGATGAGAATTCCTTTGATCAACGTCATAATGCTGCTAAACGTAAGATGTGGAAGCCTGGGAATTTTAGTACTATTCCACGAGATGCTATCACCATTTTCTGACTGATTACTTATTGTAATGCCTGCTTTACCCATTCCTAGCATCAAGTTGACTGACACTTGATTGCCCCTGTGTAATGTGTTTCCAGTTACTAAATAGTAAAAGAAGTCTTTTTAAGAGGAAGTGTCTATCTGAAAAAACACAATGGCTCAGCATTTCTCCTCCCATCTCCAATGAAGAGGAGTTGGAGGTGGGGAGAGGAGTTGGCCTAATGGCTAGGGCTGCCAACCTCGAATCTGGGGAACTGGGTCAAGTCTCGGCAATGACGCTGAACATCCTGTGATTCTGGGCAAATTACTTAATCTCCCTGTGCCTAACAAAAATGAATGTGTGCCTCATGTAATGTAACTGGTGCTATGTAAAGCGCTCTGATACCCAATTAAGGTCAAGTGCACGCTATATAAAACTCTGCAAAAAAATTAATAAATGAAACGTCTTCCCTGTGCCTGGTAGAGTGCTTATGGTTCTGTGGACAAAGGCAAACACTGATACACAGATAAATCCAGAAGACCAGTTTGAACGGGTCATTTTCTTGTGAACACAATGTATAATCATGAGGAGATTGTGTGGAACTTGAGTCCATTGAATGACCCATTAAATGAAGATTTGTACACATCCAGCATCAATAGAATACATTTATTGGGCTTTTTGTGGAAGTTAGGAATTTGTCACAAATCACCAAGAGAAGGTTTCCAGCCTCCCCAAATAAAGATGAAACCTCATGGGCTTGATTTTACTCAAGATCTTCTAAACACCACATATATCATCACAGTGCATTTAGCTCACTAAGGCCTCTTGCCAGTGCCAGTTCACAGGAAGTTTACAGTAATGAGAGCTGTTCTCATGTGACCAAAGCACAGCATACTTGCATCACACGTGAGACTTTGACTTGTTTGGCAGACCCAGGCTACTGGTGTGATAAAACCTAAAGGGGCTTATTTATGAGAGGCTTGATCCGCCGGAGCATTACATTTTCTGATGCTCGAGTGGCACAAACCTTTCAACCATATCTATGAGGCTATGCAAAGTTTTACATGGCCTCAAAGGTATGGAGTAAGACAAAGCAGCGCAAGTCACTGCATTGCCTTACTCTGCACCATAGAGGTGTTTCGTGGGCATTTAGGTGGGTTTTCCCATGCAACACCCATGAATTTTGAAGCAGCCCCAGATTTATTTAATCACTCGGGCAGCGCCAAAAGCTTACATCTCCCAAGGGCAGACATAACACGGACAAATATATTTATTTCTCCTTGTTTTTTCCTCTTTCCATGTGTGCTGCATTCTTCAGCTTACATGGAAAGAGAAAAACACCTCTGGGATTGTTTTTGTGCAGGAAGGTGCCCCTTCCAACACAACAACAATCCTGCATGCAAAGCAGACACACTTGCACCATGGTGCAAGGCTGCCTGCGCTGGCGCTAGACAGCAAATTGTGCGCACGCGCTGGGGGAAAGGACAGGAATGCACGTATTTCATAAATACACTGCGTTCCTGTCCTTTCACTTGGCGTAGTACAGCCCAGCAGGAAGTTGTGCGGCACTGGCCTATGCCAATTCCCCCATCAATGATAGCTTATAATTACAGAATAGAGGAACAAAAAAAGGGTAAATGATGTTTTTTTCAATACTACAAAGGTGAAATAAAAGTAATTGATTTTGTAATGTTACAGAGGAAAGAGAGATGGCGGAAGTTGGAAGAATTAAAAGCACGACGTGCATTACTGGGACAAACCTTTATAAAATCAATACAATCATACTGAGCTAATACACTATAAAAACACCTTGCCGCCTAAAAATATGTCCATAGATGCGAATTCACCGAAAACAAAAGTGTACTGAGAAATGTCCAGAACGGCTGATGGTTAAATTACAAATATACTTGTAACGAAAGCCCCTGCTGCACTTAAGGCATTATCAACACTCTTCGGGCATATTTTTGCCATTAAAACGTATACATTTAACTGTATTACCTAAATATTTGTTGTATTTTCACTTGAAAAAATATTTTCATTGATATTTGTATCTTGAATTTGAATGATTTGATCTTTTTTATTTATCAGACAGATAGCACAAGAAACGTTTGTTGAATTTGTCAGACTGCCAGTTTCTCTCTTGGCAAAACAAAAAGACATTTGATGATGCCCCATGCTGGGTTCTGATACACTTCCATGACTTCAAAAGGATGGTATAAATTCACCTTTTACATTTGAGGTTGTCATCTCATGATGCATGTTACATTTACAACACCAAGTTAGCTTTGATATGAAAAGCTCAGAAAAAATGATCGGTTTTTGCTTTAAAAGAAATGGGAACGGCTGAATTGTAGTTACACATCAACACCTATACTCACTCTTCATTATAATTTGCGGAAACAATAAATTAAAAACAAAGTTTTAATTAATATGCTCCTGAGGTCATGCCTTTTTTTCGGTCAGCCCCATTCGTCCTGAATTGAATTGCTAGTTTTTAGCCACTGTACACTGGTGCACTGCTGCCCAGTGACCAGTTTTTTGGTCTGACCCTTAAAACACGTAGAACCTGCCAACTTCATGACTGGCATATTTAACACTCATATAGCGCTATACTACATGGTGTAGAAACTCCACCTAAAGCATGGAAAGTTAAATGTCACTTGTGGACTGCATTGCTTATTGTGCCATCGACTAGTGGGACAAGTTAAACATAGTTTCAGGCCTACCGGTGTAGCCTGACTGTTACAGTTTAAACCTGCAGTGTGATGTGTAAAATAACCCTTTTAACAGGTCAAAACTGATATGTGGACTTTGTGCCACACTGTTCCTGCCGCTGGACATTTAACCACCTGCACTGCAGGGCCTAATTAGATAGCACCACAGTTGTTGGTGATGAAATGACTGTCAGCAGGTTGGAAAAGGGAGAGAGAAATGAAAAAGACAAAGCAGCAATCACCACAGGGTAAAACATGGCGTCATGAGTGAGTCAGTGTTTGCTATGCAGTGAAATATTCACAAATCGTAAAAATCTCCCTTTTCAAAATAAGTAAATCACCCCTAAGTAAACCTTGTGGTTTCAAGTTATGGTGCATGGTATTTAAAAGTTTAACATGTAGAAAATGTATATTATCATGTCCGTATAGTGACAAGGCCCTAAAGTAATTTTCACTGTGGCAGGCCTAGCTAGCCTATGTTGAAAATCAGAGTACAAATTGAAATACAAATACTGTTTCTCATGAATGGGACCAGTTAGATAAATAGTGAAACCCAATATCCTAAATGGTTACTAAAAATCCAATTCAATGGTGAAATCAGGTTTTTAATAAATATCAAGGAAAAGCAACTTTCAGAAAGTCCCCCCTTACCTGCACGAAGTGACAAAGCTATTTAGCATTAGCCTCTGCCAACTTCCAGCCTGTGCTCAATCTGAGAAGCGAAGTGAAATTCCTTCCAGGAGCACCCAATATGCTGACCTGAATAGGCAGAGATGCCTCCTCTCAACTCAATAGAGTATGTAGAGTGCGCACTGCAACAATTCCGTCAACAATACTGTGTAAAATCCTGCTTGACAGTAGCACTTTGGAACAGAAGAAAGGGGGTAAACAGGACGTTAGGTCAATTCTTGTGAACCCCTTGTCAGACTGCTAAAGGACCCTGCATTTGTCCTACTAGACTTCTGTCTTTGGGTTTATTGTGGGGGTTTGTTGTTGTGGGTACAGTGCCCACTTAAAACTGGTTGTTAATGTTAGATGTGGGAAGACACGAGGATAACCATAGTAAACTCTGCATTTCTATACTTTCTAAGATGGCTGCCACACTGTATGACCTAAGTGGTATGCTGATGCCCAGCTTGAAAGTATAGAAAATGACTTTGTATTCATTCTTACAAGATGCCTGCCATGCTGTACCATGCCATGTTGCAGCATGCAATATGGCGGCCATCTAGAAAATATACCAAAAAAAATGTCATGCTTTCAAGACAGCCACCATACTCTGTCGTGCCACATTTAATCTTGCAATGTGGCAGCCAACTTGAAAGTATAGCAAAAAAATTATTTCATACTTTCAAGATAGATGCCATGTTGCATCACTTCATGCAGTGTTTTGTAATGTGGCAGCTATCCTGAAACTATAGAAAATAGATCTTTAGAATGGCAGACTACCACTACTGGTTTTGCCATTGTGCGTGTAGGTCACAGGAAAGAGGATTTATCCATATGGGAAAACCATTTGGAAAGAAAGATCCACCTTCATGACACTGAACATATTTGCAGGAGAATATAACTTCAGAATAAATAAATCAAGCAAAATTAATTCTAACAGTGTTCTCATATGATAATTTGACATGCAATTTTAGGTGTCATCTTTTCCTGCTTTCAGCCAAATGTCACAGAAGATAAAGGCACTCGCTTGACACAATTTAAATTTAAATTTAAAGTTGTCCTCATTTGCAATTGAGAACTGTAAAACCTAAAAGGCCTTTAATTTGGAACAGCAGCACTTTTTGCCATAGCGGAAGAAAGTGACTTACCTCAAAACACACCCCAATTTACGAACTTTCCCAATATCTCATAAAACATTCTTCCAAGCACATAGCTATGTAGTAGTCCTATATCATGTATGACACTATTATTTACTTATTGAGCTGCATATTACAATCTAGGACTTGCAGTTTTGATGGTATCATTCCTAAATAACCCCAGCATGGAAAGTGCTGTTGGCTAGAAGGCTAGGATTGGCTGAAGTTGTCATGTATGCCAAGTAGACACCTTTCAACAACATAAACACTATGAAATTGGCAAATTTTAGAATTATAAGTAACATTAGAAATGTGAAAAAACGAGGTAAAAACAATTTGAATAGCTGACTGTCACTATCATGACATAGGGCTTGGATTCACTTTCCTCACGTTTGCTCTAACTTTTAAGGAAAGGAAAAGCAGAGGCATTGACAGGCTTTAGCAAGTATGTGCTAATCTCAAATTTTAGAAGTATATTTTGGCTTGTATCAATCTATCAATCAATTAGGCGCTTGTAAAGGGTGACTCCTCACCCGTGAGGGTCGAAAAGGTGCTGGAGAGGGGAAGGTGGAGGGGGGCTACTGGTAAGACTGTGTGAAGGATTGTTAGAAATGGGGTTCCCTATTTGGCAGGGGTAGGTACCTTTGTACAAACAGGGACCCTTGCTTCTAGTCAGGGTAAGTGGGTACACACTTTATATAACCCCTACTCACCCCCTGGGTATCTTGGCATGAGCAGACAGACTTATCCTGAAGGCAATGTCTAAAGTATATGTACTCAAAACACACAGTGATACAGTGATAACACCACAACTGGACACCTCACCAGTTTAGTAAAAATAACGTTTCTTTATCTAAACTCAACAGGACCAAAGTGACAAAAATCCAACATACATGTAATAAGACTATGATTTTTAAAAGGTTTCAAGCTACTGGATCCATAGAAAACAATGGATACATGCTTTCTCACAAGTACCTGTAGATGCGTCAAAAGTTATGTGGCCTAATAGCCGCAAGGAAGCATCGAGAAACAGAGATGCTGGGGAGGTGATGTAACATTTCTGCTGCAAGCAGGAGAAGTAATGCGTTGAATCCGGTGTGTAGGGGGAAGTGATGCATTGACTCCAAGATGATTCTAGTCCGCGGGTGACGCGTTGGGAAAACTTGCTGCACAGGTACGATGCGGGAAAATTCAGGATGTTTTGGCAGCGATGCAGCAGTGTTGAGCGGCACTGCCTCAGTTTCTTTAGCCGCGATCCCTTGATGCATTTTATCTTGCAGTGGCTACAAGTGCTGCATCTGTTTGGCAGCGGAGCGGCAACTGGTGAAGTTTCTTCTCGCACAGCGGTGCTGCATCGGAAAAACAGTCGCAAGAAGAGCCATGAGTCGATTTATTCAGTTCTTTAAGTTTCTTCCACCTCCCATCTGTCGGCAGGCGTCGAAGTGCGGCGGAGCTTCAGTGCAGGCGGGGCGGTGTATCATGTACTTCACAAGCGGTGCCCCTGGCTTCAGTGCAAGTCACGGCATCACAGCGGTGTTGCTCATAGCGTCAGATACATATTTTCTTGCTTCTTTCAAGTTGCTTTCAGCTCCCAACAGCAGGAACAACCTCCAGAGGCACAAAACTGGAATAGGCACCTCCTGGCAATAGAGTTCAGGGGAGTTGGGGTGAAGTCTTTGTGTCCCTGAGTCTTCAGAACAGGATACCAGCACACACAGGCAGTTGGAGATTCTTCTTCAAGCAGTTTTCCCAGCAAAGTTCTAGTCTTTGTCATTTCCTTGGCAGAAGCAGCCACTGCAGGTGAACAGCACACAGCAAACGGGCAGTACTCCTCCTGACAGCTCTCCAGTTCTTCTCCTTTGCAAAGGTTCCTCTTGAGTCCAGAAGTGATCTAAAGTTCTGGGGCTTAAAGTATTCTATGCATACCCTCTTTTGTCTTTGTTCTTCTTGGGTAAGGGTCTCTGAGCCCAGTCCAAACCAGTTCTGTCCTCATTGGTGCAGTATGACCACTAGGAGGCGAGACATCATTGTGCAAAGGAAACAGGCCCTATTCAGGTGCAAGGAAAATCCTACCACTACTCTAAATGCATGCGGCCAAGTCTATTCAGTTCAGTTCTGAGTCTTCGTGGAAGGGCCTGGCATACCTCAACCCGTCCCCCCCCAGTGGCTATTTACAGTAAATGCACATCCCCAGCATCTGTCACTCCAAAACCAGATAGTCAGTCCACAAACAAGCAGAGGCACACAGAATGGTTAAACAAGAAAATGCATACTTTCTAAAAGAGGGTTTTCAAAGCACACAATTTAAAAACCCTCTTCACTAAAAGATGTGTTATTAAATTCAGAGTTCAGAGGGCCTAAACATAATGTCTCTATCTTGTTCCATGGGAAGCTATACTTGTAAGATGTTACAAAGTTTTTCCATTCTATCCTATGGGACGGATAACCTTTCAATAGTGAAAAACTAAATTGCAGTATTTCACTATCAGGACATGTCACACACACCCGTACATGTCCTACCTTTCACATACACTGCACCCTGCCCAGTGGGGTACCTTGAGCCTACCATATAGGTGTCTTACATGTAAGAAAATGGAAGGTTAGGGCCTGGGAAATGGGTGCACTTGCCACGTTGACATGGCAGTTTAGCACTGCGCTCAGACACTGCAGTGGCAGGTCTGAGATACCATTTCAGGGCTACTCATGTAGGGGGTACAATCAGTCCTGCAGGCCCACTAGTAGCATTTGATTTACAGACCCTTGCACACTCAATGCACTTTACTAGAGACTTAACAGTTATTCAAATATGGCAATCAGGGAGCACTAATTGTAACAACAGTTTGTACAGGGAGCACGTGCACGTAGACATTATACAGCAGTGGCAAAGTGCTCAAAGCATCTAAGCCAGCAAAACCGAAATCAAGCACAGAATCAAAAATACAGGAGGTAGAGGCAAAAAGTCAGGGGAAACCACACCAAAGAAGCCAAGTCTAACAAGGATTATTCGAAGAGCCAGGTCTTGAGGTCCTTCCTGAATTGGGTCAGCGGCGCTGATAGCCTCTTGACGGCGAGGTAGGAGAATGACCTTCCTCCGGTTCTGGTCTTGGGGATCCTAGGGATGGAAGCAAGGGCGAGTTGTGAGAATCAGAATTGTCTGGCTAGTGCGTGGAATGTGAGGCTCTCAGGTACTCTGGTCCTTCGTTGTGTACGGCTTTGTAGGCGTGAGTGAGGAGCTTGAAAGAGACTCTCTTGTTGATTGGGGGCCAGTGAAGTTATTAGAGGTGTTGCGTGATGTGGTTGCAGGGGGGATGTCAAGGACCAGTCTGGCGGTGGTGTTCTGTAGTTTCTTGAGCTGTTTCTGGGTGACACAGGCGTAGAGAATGTTGCCGTAGCCGAGTCTGCTGGTGATGAGTGCCTGGGTGACTGTCTTTCTGGATTCTATGGGGATCCAACTGAATGTCTTTCAGAGCAGGCGGACCGTGTGGATGCAGGCTGAGAAGACTGTGTTGATTTGGCAGTTCATTGTGAGCAAAGAGTCCTGTATGATGCCAAAGTTGCATGCGTGGTCCTTCGGGGTCGCGGGGGTCTGAACGCGCTGGCTACCAGGAGTCGTCCCAGGGTGAAGGGGAGGGTCCCATGATGAGTACTTAAGCTTGAGCTTGTGGCAGCTGTCTTTTATCCATTTAGCAATGGCTTTCATGCCACTGTGGAAGTTGGTTCTGATGGTTGTGGGTTCATTGGTGAGGGAGAGGATCAGCTAGGTGTTGTCGGCATAGGAGATTATGATAGTGTCAATGACTTCTGGGGAAGGCAACGAGGGGGGCCATGTAGATGTTGAAGAGGGCGGGGCTCAGGGAGGAACCCTGGGGAACTCCAAAGCTAATTTCCGTATGTTCTGAGAAAAACTGTGGTAGTCTGACTCGCTGGGTCTGGCCGGTGAGGAAGATGTCGTCTGTGGCAGTGACGAGTGCAGTGGTATGCTTTGATGAACTCGGAAAGCTGGGTGTTGATGGCCTTCTCTATGACTTTGGCAAGAAAGGGGAGGAGAGAGATCAGTCTGAAGTTCTTGAGGTCCGACGGGTCTGAGAATGGCTTCTTCAGCAGGGGGCTGATCTCTGTGAGTTTCCAGTCAACAGGGAAGGGGGCGGTTTCGATGGAGAAGTTGATGGTGTGGCGAAGCTGGGAGGCGATGGCGGCAGCTGCTTTGTGGAAGATGTGTAACGGGCGTGAGTCTGTCAGGACTTCTGATTGGATGTTCTTCATGGTCTTGAGCATTTCTCTGTGGTGAATGGGGTCCAGCAGAGCACAGTCTGTGGGCAGGCAGCTTGGTGGAGTATGATGGTGGCGGGTGTGGCTGCCTGGTCTAGGGTGTTGAAGTTGTTGTAGATCTTCTTGAACTTGTGGTGGAAGAAGTTTGTTGCAGAGGTCTTGGAAAGGGGGGCGTGTCTGTGGTCTCGCTGTTAGGCCTGGCGAACTCCTTGGCGAAGAGTACTTTGGTCTTGTGTGCGTTGGCGTTGATTCTGTCTTGGAGGGCCATTTTCTTTGCGGTTTTCTGGAGGAGGTGGTGAGTGTTCATGTCAGATTTGAAGGTTGCATGATTTTCCAGGGTTTTGTTGCTCCTCCATCTCTTCTTGAGACATCTGCAGGTGCATCAGGACTCGTGGATGGCGGGGTTGAGCCAGCTGACTGCTTTGCAGCATTGTTTGCCTGGTCTTCTCTTGAGGGGTGCCAGGGAATTGGTGCAGTTCGAGATCCATTTGTGGAGGTTGTGTGCTGCGGTATTGGCATCCGTAGGCATTGGCGGAGTGGATGTGCTGAGGTAGTTGACCAGAAGACGGTATGACAAAGAGAACATAAAACATAATTCAACAAGAAAGGTAGAACTGTCATACCAAAGTGTCCATTTTTCAGTGCCATCATTGCGCCATATATTGCATTTCACAGCAGTGAGTATCCACATTTCAAGCATCTCTGATGTTCTGTGAGTTTTCCACGCTCATGTGAGGAACACCAGCATGGAGTTCAATTACTGGTTAGGTGCCATGGAGCATGGTGCTGGACCGCCTAACGTAACCCCATTTTTGGAGTGGTGTAGTCCACCGAAATGGTTTTGACAATGGTGGAGCAAGTGGTGCTTCAGCCACTGAGAAGGCCTCCTTCCACTTGCAACAAACATAATAGAGTGGTTGAACACTGTTGAATGGGACACAATTATTTGAAAATCTTATTATTCAGTTTTCTCCATATAAAAGTATTAACATTACATGTATAATTTGACACCGCTCAAGGATTCGAGCTGCAGTACAACCAGCATTGTATTGCGTACAATACCGTGTGCATCGAAATTTAAGTCAGTAACATATTGGCGGTATCAAGCTAACAACACATATCTTTAACCCTGGCAGTTTATCGTCATTCGAGATAAACAACTGAGCGGAGAAGAAGTCAATTGAGTACTGCACTAAATATTGCAACAGGCAGTGAAAATGACAATAACAGGTAAGGTATAGATATAAATCTAGGCAGTGAGCTGAAAATGGGAGAGTCGTTAACCACACAGGGCTCACAATTACAATAAAAACATGTATTGGACAGAGAAATAAAACCTTGGAGGCAAAGTATAATGGGACACAATATTAACCAATTAAAACGTAATATTCAGTTAGGTATTCGTACGTGGTTGTTCAGACATTACTTTATGTGAGACATAGGAACCTCGGCCAGCTCAGTGCTCGCAGCAACTACCAATATCTGCAAGCACCCTGGATGTGAACCGGTTATACCTTATAGTGCAGCCATAGAGACGGCTGGAAGAAAGAATATGATTGGTGGAGCCTGACATCAAATTACCTGATGTTGAGTGTGCCTTAGGTCAATGGGCGGGTGAGGTTAAGTCTCTCAGGGACGGTGAGTTGGGTGCAGAGGTCACGCTGAGCCCAGCATTTTTTATGTAATCACAGCTCAACAAAGAGCAGGGTGTTTTCGTTGCAGCATTTGATCATTAAGAGGAGGTAAATCCTATCAAGGGCGGAGGACTGTGCAAACACCATTCTGAAGAAAATCTGATGGGGCTGAAGGTGATGTGGAAGTGATTTTGTTTTGTTTATTTTACATTGTTGGCTTGTCACTCAATTAACTTCCAGCACACTTTAGTCTATATCGAAGGTGACCCTTCTGGGAAAGGAAAGCTGCGTCTGTCATTGGAAATTGTTAGTAAAGAGGTAAACTGGTTTTATTTGACAGCTGCATTTCCAGTCCCTGATCAGAACTCAGAATTGCATTTAAAGGCGGAATACCAGCCTTAATTCGCCCAGGACGGAGATATTGAAAAATTTAACTTGTATAACACATTCTACAAAGTGCAAAAGCGCCTCATCCGTAGATAATTCTTGAGCGCCTGGAAGCCTTTCATACTTATGTTTTTCTTGCTTTTGTGTTTTTCTTTCGTCTATTTTCGGGTGTACTTATCATCAAGCAAACTGAATATACTAAATTAGGTGCATAAACACGCAAAGGAGAGCGCGGTTTTATTAGCACTGGTCATTGGTGAAATATTGGTGAAATATTGCTAGCACTTCACAAAAGAGATTGATTAAGCAACTGTATTATATCAACTTTGTTTATTGGATATTTTTCAGTCTTATAATATTATACTTTCCACGAGTTTCCTTTTTGTGCTTTTTTTGTCTTTGTATTTGTATCTTTGAATAAAGTTAAAGGCTCCTTGATTAAGACTATCTGCAATTGTAATTTACTCAACAGCTGTAAAAAGGAATGAGTTCTTCCGTTGGTTTCTTGTGTTCCATCTGTACTTACATTTATGAAGGAATTGAAAATTCTGATTAATGGAATCAATATTTGTAGATATATAAGTGCAAAAATGTCCATACACTGCTGTGCAAAACTGCACCTGCTAAGTGTATTGTTTTTAGGGACCTGAGAAGGGGAAATAAGAAATTTCTGTAGGTGGAGGTCAAGAAAAAATGTATGAATAGTTGTAACTTTAAAGGTATTCACAACATATTTATATGATGTTTCTATTCTGCAAATACTACTACTACTACTACTACTACTAATAATAATAATAACAATAATAATAATAATAATAATAATAATAATTCCTATTTGTAAATCGCAAACATATCACCTCATTTAAGGCACTGTGGGAAATTGGGGAGATTAAGTCAGCTATTGATTACATCGAAACAATGATCACAAAAATCTAAAAACTCAGCACAAGCCCCTTATTAAAACCAGTTGAGTTTAGAGATGGGAAGGCCAGTAGGCTAGGAACTGGTGTCTGGAAATTTCGAAAGTGTCAGATTTCTCACTATAACTCAGTGTATTTCTGTGAATCCCAAAAAAAGAATAATTATTGAGCAAGCATAGACTTCCTTCTGATGGACTCTATTTTGTAAATGTATCCCTAGATATGCAGAGGGTGACCTTTATTGAGCAAGCATAGACGTCCTTCTGATGGACTCTATTTTGTAAATGTATCCCTAGATATGCAGAGGGTGACCTTTATTCCTGGAAGCTATTGATGTGAAAAAGTGGAAAAGGCAGGTGACTAGGAGCAGATACATCATTTTTTAGCAAAACTGTTATGAATTGATTGCTCCATGGCTTTGCAAGGTATCCACATGAAAGAGTTCTTTGAAACAGTACATTTAATTACGACATCGCAATAGCAAACTGTAGTGAATCTGCCTAGGAGATTCTGAGAGAGGCCATAGTCTTGATGTGTGTTGTACATTAGATGGTATTACCTTTTTTCAAACAGTCTTTTACCATACAACATTCAGGGGCTGTTTCCGATTCCGTAAAATACCCTACGAATAGACGTACGGAGCATATTTCCCGTACGAATCGTACACCTTAAACGTCCCCGTACGTATGATGAAGTACGATCCGAACCCAAAGCAGATCTCTGTACGAATCGTACGAAAGACCATTCGACTTAAAAATCCGTACAAATCGCATTCGGAATACGCAGTACGCGACGTTCGTATGAATTGAAGCAGCTTTTTCTGACCCAGCAAGTACGATTCGTCACGTCAACACTCCGTACGACTCTTTTTTTACGGGAGCTCAAAACGTCCGTAAAAACAGATTTCGACTCGAACCGAGTACAAAACGGACCCCCCCGGGTACGCGAGTACACCCCATGATTGCAGGGGTACGGTGCTTAGGGATATGGTGCGTAGGGGTACGGTGCATAGGTGTACGATGCATAGGTGTACGGTGCGTAGGGGTACGGTGCGTAGGGGTACGGTGCTTAGGTGTATGGTGCGTAGAGTTATGGTGCATAGTGGTACGGTGCGTACCCCCATGATTGCAGGGGTACGGTGCGTATGTGATTGTGTGGCTCTCCGTACGAATTGCTCATACGATGTTTTCCGTACAATTCACGTTCTCACTCCCCAGTCCGGATCGTACTTGTCGGGTCGTACAGCATGTTTACGATTCGTACGGTTCAACGTGAGGGTCTGTATTGTACTGATTTTCCCTTGTTTTTCATACGGTTTGCAAAGATTCAGATGTATTTGTTTCCTACGGATCGTACTAAGCGATTCGGATGGATTTGTACGATTCGTACGGAAAGGGCTACGAATTCGAATCGTCATACGGATTAGTTTCCCGAATCGGAATCCACCCCTAAATGTTCAAAATAAGACAGGATCATCAGACTACAAAGATTTTAAAAACTGATGAAATAGAGTTATAAGGTAGCTAAAAGTGATAATTTCAAATTAGGCACAAGTTATGGGTCAATTTTTCATCTTCTGATCACTTATGAGGAACTTTAGGAAAAACATTCAGATCTATCACCCCAAACTCAAACCACTTGTTCAACTGTTTTAAAGTCTATGATAAAAAATAAGTGTCCTGCTTGATATAATGGGATCTCATCAGTGATGTTAATGCTTTGCCCAAAAAGTCCCACCATCTTTATGACAGAATGATATTAATCACAGAGCAGAATAAGCTTGCAGTAACCGTGTATCTTACCCCATTCTTTTTAGCCATGGTAAAGTTAATTTTTACTATGTAGTTTTCTTCCAGAAAAAATATTTTTGGGGTCTTAGAAATCACGTACTGTCATAGTGGTCTCTGGCACTGAAGGGAACAAATTTATGTGTAGTTGTGCTCCTTATGAGAGGGCAGAATGTAGTCGCTCACAGTATAGTTAGCCAGTGGCTGAAAGTGGCTGATCTACTGTCCCATGCTATAAGCTCTAGGGGCAGATGACAAATGCCAATGCCACAATAATAGTTCAACGGATGAAGAGTGCTGCCTGAAAGGGGTTTTCAGGCTGCTGGGGCAGCACATGTAATTTTAGTAAAATCAAAAGGTCTTGGCTCTTCCCAGACCTAAAAAAAAGTATTAATGTTATGTCCTCAATTTTAGAAATCAAATAAAGGGTTCAAGGGTGATTAAAAACAAACACAACATATTAATTAAAGGAAAATGGGAAAAGGCTTTTAAATAAATGTATGTGGGGAATGGCTAAATACCAGGACAAATTCTGAAGTCTCATTGTGGGAATTCAGCGGGATCTAGGGACCAGGTTTGGCAAACACCAGAGTAAATGTGGTCATATTGAAGCTGTTTAGGGATACTATTGTGGCAGTCTTTCCATCACCGCCAATAGGAGATGCTGTTAGCTTGTACCAAACGAGGGCTCTATTTGCTGGGCCTGTAGTTTTTACAGATCCTTTACAGCATTGTCACAGTTGGTCAAAACACTTCCCAAGTCACAGACCCACTCAGCAATGGCATTTCCACAAAAAAGTATTGTTTTCTCACTAATGTTAAAAATAGCAACAGGTGATAAGGGGGAGATTTAGCGGCTCTACAGGCACACAGGTCACTTATATGGATCGATTCGAATTACAACACCGAAACACATATCTTTAACGTTCATTAATGCAGTCAACAGGAACTCTTCCTAAGCAGATACCTCTCAGGAGGCAGATGCCAAGTAATCCTCCTCCCCCCCCTAAGCGCCTTGAGACCCTCTGGGTATGTAGTGCGCTATATCAATTCTCTGACTTGACTTGACTTGACTAAGATGCATATTAAAGCAGATAAGACACTTATCTGGGACTTGGAGTGACAGCCAAGAGGCTATCACCTTAGCACTTGTCCCAAGTCCTTTAACTCAAGAAGCATATGGCATGCTACATCACCTTTAAAGGTCAATTGGTCCAGCCAGCTCCCAGAGCACAAAGGAAACTTTGTAGTGATAACATGGTGAAACCCAGATATTGAATGTCCTAATTCAGTACCAAAGTAAGTACCCTGCTAAAATCAAGAGGTTTCATCACAACTCACCTGCATTTTCTTGCTGGTTGATGTGTGTATTTGAATCTTTAACCTAAATCAATAAAAGTTTACCAGTTCATGATTTCAGTGCTTTTGTTTTAATTGAGATAAGACATTATTAGAAACAGAATTATTATTTGGGCTTTGGTGACTACCCACCTAAAAGAATATTCACAAACCCTTGTCAGGGTGAACCCTCAAAATCACTAAATCACCCTGAGCTAAACTCCCTAGTACCTACATGTCAGAGTAAGCAGGCTTAACTTAGGACAATATGTAAAGTATTTAAGCAGAAGGAAATCAGCAATAAAGTAAAAATGCAAACCCATAAACCAGAACAATAGACTACAATCTAATAAACAAAATGACACAAAAATGGCAAAAATCCAATAAGGGGAACCGGAGATATGAATATTTAAAGTGTTAGGTAGAAACAGTACCAAAAAGCTCAAAGTGCCAATACAAGTCAATGAAAGCAGTAGGACAGGACGAAAGTGCAATTTTATTTGTGGCTGATAGCAATGGAGTGGATGTCTGATATACCAACCAGGCTTGTCTTGGCCAAACATTTTACTTTCTGACATAGTCTTTCAAGTCCCGACCACCACAGGTGTACACATTTAAAGACCTCCCAGGGTAATGAGAAGGTACTAAGAGACTCATAGGGAATCAGGCAGAGGCTAACAGCAGGGTGGAGTCAAAGCCCAGCTGCCACTGGTCAACTGGGCAGTTGCAGGAATAAGGCTCTTGGAACTTGCTGTAGCTCTGTGGCTTGAACAGGCGGTCAGCATTATAACACTTGGAGTCCACTTCCTTACTCTGGGTACAAGAGGGAACACAGGACCAGTCCTTTAGAGGTATCCTCAGGTCTCAGACAGCAAGTTCAATTCTCTTCAGATCTTCCACATGTCCAGGAGTCTTCTGACGTGGGTGCCTGGAGATGCCACTTTTATACCTGACACAAGCTAGAGGGTGGGAATGCTCCTGGGTACACCCTAACCAATGGGGAAAAGGTATCCAGGTTCAACCCTATCCACTATGGGAATTTTCAAGAAGTCTTTGGTTCTGAGAGCTTGGGGTAGTACCTGTACCCATAATAAACCCAGAGACAGACATCAGCTCGAACAAAGCAGGGGTTTTCAGCAACGAGACATTGGATACACAAGAATTGTTTTGGAATCCTGTTTCCTTTCCTTTCAAGTGTGCCCACAGTGTTATATGTAAATACGTACAAACAGAAGTCTAGTGGTACAAAGCAGGTCCATTGGCAACCAGACAGTGGATACACATGAATTGCTTCAGCATCCGGTTTCCATTCGTTTCAAGTGTGCCCCCATCATTATGTAAACCCAACATTCAAGCAGGATAAGGCACCGTTATGTAAAAAATAAGGATGTTCACAGGTACACCTTGCATATGCTGTCCTGTCAGAGGAGTCACCTTTGCCTGTTCAGGTCAGCCTATTGTTTGCTCCAGGAAAGCACTTCACACCTTCATGAACCTTAATCAAATGAAAATTAGGGGTTGGCAGAAACAAAAAAGCAAATGAAAATATAGCCGCCAGGAACTTTAGGGAGGGAAAAGATAGCTTTTTAAGTTACTTTTCTATAATATTTACAAACAATCTGATGTCACAACCGTACTGTATTGTAATCACTATTAAAAATAGTTGCATTTGAGTGCTAGCCACTGTAAGGACAAGTAATCATCAGATTTTTACATGTCTTAGTTTTAAATGCCATGCATCCTGCCTTGTGAACTACAAGGCTTACGTTAGGTGACTTAATAATATTTAGAAAAGAAGGCTCTGACCTGTTAAAAGTGTTTAATTTTACAGGTCGAATTGCAGTGTTTAAAATTTCTCAGTCAGACTACAATGGTATGCCAGAAGCAATGCTTTACACTGTCACTGTAGTCAGTGCTTAATTTGTAAAAAGAATTAGTGCCGGGCCCTTGTCAGGAGGCCACTGCAATTTGCACCACACATTGCCAGTGAACTTACACAACTACTGACCATCACATTGCTACGAATGTGACAATTAAGACTGTTCAAGGCCGCCAAACGTTTAAGAATGGCTTGGGTGGCAAGTATAAGTTGTTTTTAATGTATTAATGTTTTTCTGCTCATCCTTAAATTACACAAACATTGCCACTATGTGGCAGCTGTCATAGGTGCAGGTTCCAGAAAATTAAGTGCCGATGCCAGCAATTAAGTGACAGTGCAGAGCACCTGAAACTACAGGCTCAAGTTAAGCACTGACTGTAGTGGATGGCACAATAGGTGCTGCAGTCCACTACTGTAATTTAACTTACAGTCCATTGGGACATTTTGTACTAGGGGCTTATAGATAAGGTGAATACACCATTAAGGAATTTGTCAATTCAACCATATTTAGCTGGGGAGCGCAGGCATTGTATTACTGGTTAGCAGGGTTAAAGAGCATAGAGATCTAAAACCAGCAAGATATAGGGCCAATACAAATTTTAAAAAAAGGGTGATATTAGACCTGTAAGCCTTTGGGTGGTCTTCCCCTAAAAGTTTTGCCTTCCACCCTCCATTTTTATGGTCTTTTTTTTGCTGGCCTTATTGGCATATTTAATTTACTTATACGCCCCTAGTAAACTAGTATTACATATATCAAGAGCAGGTAAATTAAATGCTACTAGTGGGTCTGCAGCACTGATTGTGCTACTCACTTAAGTAGCACTTTGAATATGTTTCAGGACTACCATGGCAGCCTGTGTGTACAGTTTTAAACTGTCATTTTCACCTGGCAAAGTAAACCTTTTTGTCAGGTCCAAGCTTTCCTTTTTAATACATAAAATACTGCTTGTGTAGGCCATGGGCAGTCCCGAGGGGATGGTGCAATGTATTTAAAAAGTAGGACATGTACTTTTAAGTTTACATGTCTTGGTATTGAAAAACTGTTAAATTAATTTTTTACTACTGCAAGGGCTCCCTCTTCCATAGGATAACATTGGAGTTACCTTATTATATTTTATCAGTGTAATTTCCAAATGGGAACTGGTGATGAGTCCATATTTGGTGACTCTGGAATTGGAATTGAAAATCCTAACTTATGGTGAAGTCAGATTTTATATTACAATTTTTAAATTGCCTCTTTTAGAAAGTTGGGATTTTCTTACCTTATCCATTTTGTGCCTGCTGCCTGGGTCACATGACTGGATGTAGCTCACTGTTGAGCCTACTGTGTATGGCTGTATTCCTACTAGACAGCCATACTTATTAGGGAGCTTAAGCGTGCCTGTAAGGACCATCACTGGCAGGATGGGAGGGGAGAGTTAGACACAGCCTCATGTTCACTTAAATCAGCTATGTCCTGCCTCCACACGAAGGGCAGCATATTCAATTCAATTATTGGCATTTATAGAGCACACAGCTACCTACAAGGAGGTGTCCCGGAGCTATAGCTACCTCTGAGGAGGTGTCCCGTCATACCCCTGCAGTTAGTCTGGTGCCAGGACAGGGAAGGCAGGATACCTGGGGACTTCAGAGAGAACCCTTAAAAGCTTCTCTTCCACTTTAAGGCACAACTTGGTATAAATACTGAACCTCAGACACCATCACTTGAGTACACTTCTGGACCTGTGCATACTCTGCCAGAAAGAAGGACTGCTGAGCTGCAGAAGGATTGAAACTCTGCTGGACTGCATTTTGCTGGACTACTTCTTTGCTGTGCTGCTGCTTTGCTGTGCTGACCTGCTGCCCTCTTGCCTCAGTGAGAAAGAGTGAACCTGCATCTCTTGAACGCAGGAAACCGGAGTAACTACAAAGGGCTAGTTGGCTGGCCTTCTGACTTGAGCCTCAGGGGCAGAAGGCTTTAACAAACTTGCACCTGGACTCTGCCATCTGTGAGTTTACCCTGCCACATGGTGCCACCCCAGTCCTGAACCCTTCACAATGGGCTTAAGGTGCTTTGCAAGCCTCTGACGATCCAGCAGAACTGACAGAGCCTCTGCTTTGTGGCACAATCCTGAACAGAACCAATGCATCTCCGCTGCTGCGTGTCTTGAATGCTTCGCAAAGACCCATATCACCACCACAGCCCGCATCACCTACACAACTGCCGATGTGCCATGCATTGCTGAACCGGTGCACAGCTTTGGCTGTGTGATGCATCTTTGACACTGATCCTTGCAACGCTCTGCAAACCATGATTGAAGGTACTTTGTTTAGCAGGCCTAACTGGGTGCCTGTGGCCAGCACATGCTCCATTGCAGTTAGCCTGAACTTCTATCTTTGTCCCGGTCTGGGGTGACCAGATAACCATAGTAGGCACTTTAGGCCTTTTGATCTTCTCATTGCACCAAAGTAGTCTTTTGTTATTTTGCACATGTACACAATAAGCCAAATCATTTTGATTTTGTTTTCTGGGATCACTGGGGACTCTGAGAGCTCATTTTCTTATTTTGATCATGCTTTTCTTTTCTTATGTTCATATTTCAAATATATACTTTTATAACTTCAGAAGCCAGTATTTTATGTACCATGTCAAACACTAAGGCGCTCATTATGATGACCGGCGGAAAGCCATCCGACAGCTCATCAGAGGCTTTCAGTGCACTATCATAGGTTTCCAGCCGCCCGCACTATTAAGATACTAGTGGTTGGAGGGAAACCCACGGGGTAATTCTGCTCTGCTACCAACAGGCACACCGAGCCCGTCGAGGTGGCGGGCAGAATTGTAATCCCAAAATGGCAGCGGTGCCACCTTGACTCCGCCATCGGGATTAAAATGTCGCTTTACACCTGCCCTTTCATGGCAGTCCATCTGCCATGAAAAGGTAGGCGGAAAGTGACTTTGGGAGCCACTAGTAGGGCTCTCTTCTTCCCGGCCCTCCGCTATGAGGCAAAACATCCCTGTAAACGTGTGGCTGGCACCAGATGGTGCCTGCCACACTGTGCAGGGATGTTTGAAATCATCCATTTATCTATTGCAGCTTGTGCTGCTGCCCTTTTCCAGCCACTGCACAAGCTGCAATAGAGAAATGGATGTTTCCGGCCACCCATAGGATGGTAGCATCCTAAAACTGCAGGTGGAACCCCTGTCTAATAGTCGGGCGGATTCCATATTGCTATGGTGTCCCGCCAACTTCATAATAGGGCCTAATCTGTTGTTTATTTCTAAGTCCTTGTTGCTCTTCCGTTAAATATTCATGGATTGCAGTCATTTATTTCCTTGCTTGTTGCAGACCAGTAAACACGTCAGTCTTTGGTAAACCACTGTTGTATTTACCCACACACATATTTGGTGGCAGCAAAATCCAAGAACTGCTCATGTG
This sequence comes from Lissotriton helveticus, assembly GCF_964261635.1. Taxonomy (NCBI): domain Eukaryota; kingdom Metazoa; phylum Chordata; class Amphibia; order Caudata; family Salamandridae; genus Lissotriton; species Lissotriton helveticus. The sequence continues at coordinate 2,074,502,310 of NC_136063.1, forward strand.
TAGCTACATGTGTTCTATTATCAATTTAAAAAAAATATTATGATATAAATCAATGAATGTCTATTAGATATGATACAGCCTTGGTAAAGTCATGTAATATGTAATATACTGATTAGTTCTTTTAGCAAACAGTTACAATACAACCCCCACTGTTTTTGTATATATATTGAGGTCAAATCTAATAACAGCTGTGTGTCCCCTCCTGTGGGACAATGGATCTGTTAAACTAGCATCCTTATATCAAAAGATGTTCAAATACATCCACTGTAAAATATCCAACTCTCACTGGTCTCCTAATTGTTAAGGCACATGAGGTAATGGATAAGTGTCAATGGAGCAAGCTTGTTCTCTCTGAGGAGTGAGGGTAGTGGGGGGTTCTGGTACATTTTCTGGAATCTCAATAATTTTCACAGGTATAGTACTTTTAGATCATATATTGTTGACCAGGTACCAGGAACAGCAAGACCCATCTGAAATTGCATGTAGCAAACTCTAAGATGCCCTTAGTATTAGAGGCATAAGAGGATTATGTGAAAACAATGTTCCCCACTGCAGATGTTTCAGAAAATTGACGTCATCTGCCTTAAGCAGAGTTGGTTGTTTGAAGGTTTAGAACAAAGCCCAGAGTGCCGCTATTCACAAAGATGGGTGCTCTAGAGGCTAAATTACCTGATCTGCATTATGGCAAAAAAAATACAATTTCGTTAAAAACATAACAAACTCAAATCTAGGGCATCATTAGCATGGCGGGCGGACTTTGTCTGCCCACCACAGCCCCGGGAATTGGGAGCGCCCCCGATGCATGCGGTGGTCCCGCAGATACAATTAGGATGCGCCCGCCACACTGGCGGGCGCATCCCGCATTTTTAACATTGCGGCGGGCGGTGCAGAAAGCACAGCCTGCCGCAATGCCAAAAATACAAGTTGTGCATTTGAATGCAAAACGAGACAGGCACCGCGTGGTGCCTGCCACATTGTACATGCAAATGCAGGGGGGTACCAGAGGTACCCCCCATGTGCACCCACCACCCCCCAAAATACCTGGGGCCCGCTACGGGCCCCCAATATGAAAGACCGCATGCCTTTCAAATTCCCGCATGCATCCTGAAATGGATGGCGGTGTTTAACAAACACCGCCACCATTTTAAAAGCTTTCCGCCCGGTCGACTCATTGACCGGGCAGAAAACTATCAGACGGTCTTTCCGTCCGCCGGGGTCCTCCCGCCATAGTAATATGGCGGGGGGATTGGCATGCGGGCAGGAGAAAATGTCGGGCAGATCACCACCATCATGCGGGCGGTGACAATCTGCCCGACATACTAATGGGCCCCCTAGTCTTGCAGACATGCTTAGGAGTGCAGCTATTCTTTACCAATATTCTGGCCATTCTCATCTGCTGCTAAGAGCACTTGATGGGGCTAATCTCACGCTACAAGTGCCCTTTGAACTGATCCTTAATATCTCCCAATTTAAACATAACAAATGTCTATCCTGTTTTTCCATCAATATCTCAAACTTCTTGAGGATGCTCGTGCCTTGAAAAAATTAGATTTCTACTGCTCGGGTAGAAGGAAAAAGAAGATCAGAATGAACCCTCAGGAAACTCATGCCCTGGTCCTTCCTTTGAGATGTACATCTGCTCCAACAGGGAAAACAGCGTTTACAACGCATGATTTAGATCATATGCCATTACAACGCGATCCATCACATCGCAAGTCGTTACAATGACTTGCTGTAGGGGGCAGAAGGTGTTGGATTTACAATCCAACCCCTTCCCTGCTGTTGCACAAACTGGACTAGGAATAGTAAATTATACTATTCCTAAATCTAGTGCGCCCCCTACAGCAAGTCGTAAATAAATAATTAATTACCGGTACTATTTTTCTTTACAATCAATGAAACAGGTAGCTCAATAAATAAGAGTCAGGATTCGAGGTATCTTGAGTCGACAGGCTTTAATCAGGCATAAAGGACAGGAACAGGACAGCCTGTACGGGAAGGGAATGAAGGCAGCTGCCGGGGGCAGGGTCTGGGAATTGGCTAGCAACTTTTAATATGGGTGCACAGTATATATACTTAAACAAATACATTACATTCAATACAGTAGGCGTAGCAGTAGGCGTGACTCGTAGCAGTCGCGAAAGATAAGGGCAAAATGATGTAACAAGAAGGCGTGTACAGGGCTTATACATAGACATGTGATGTAAACGTAACAGAAATGTCATAAACGGGGCGGAAACATGGAGGGGGCTACCTGAGCAGCTGGGACCTCTAACCTAGTGGTGCGCGCAAACGGGCAATGACGTGTTACCAGGGAGAACTGGGGGCTATGACTTCTGCGCTAGAAGAGGAGACTAAAGTCTGGAGTGTCAGAGCGACTTGTACCCAAGGCATATCTGGTATCTGGTGTTTGGAGTACATATTGATAGAATCCAAAAGTTATCAGGGCAAAGGCTAATAGACACTAAGACTGGTGCATGCATAATTCTACATGTATTGCGTGTGCGAGGAATATTCTATGAATATTAATACAGTATTTCTCTTACATGGAGACATAAAGGCTAGACCATGACGGAAACTATTGATGCGATTCAGTAGCTTAGGAATGCAGAGAAGGAGGGCTGGACTGATAACTAGAAACATAACATACTCTTGGCAGACTGGGAGGCAGAGCCAGGCCGAGCCGGGCACTGCGAGGCATGAAGTAAGCGAAGGGTCAAGGATGCAGGTGGGGGCTGTATCGCTCCTCGGAGAGGGTTCAGGAGACAGGAGCTGAATCTGAGTCCGGGCCCTTTTGAGGCCTAGAAACGGGGACAATTCAATGAATTAACGTGCACACTGTAAAATGTGGCAACGTAGGTTTACATAGGCCTAATATTCGTTGTCTTCACGATGACTGGAAACTAGCATACTAGAGATGGACACAACTATAATTGCGTCTTTTAATCTATCACAGGGGAATACATGCATATCGATCATGCACATATAACATAAGATGGGGAACACGTAGGCACATATAACATGGCAAAATTTACTTTTCCACATTCCCTCCTTGTGCCCTACGTTTCCATCAGGAAACATCAATATTCATGATACCATCTATCATTTCATATAGCATCATTTGCTCGTCTCGAATTGTCTTGGAACGGGATTTAGGACTAGGAATACAAGAGGTAGCACACATGCCGCAAATCGCAGGGCCACATTGTATACAGAGGCAGCAACTGAATATGATCATTACTGCAATACCTAGGAATGACAATACTTTCCATCCCCAGGCAGATATAATACTCCAGAGCCAACCGGACCATGTCCAGGTGCCTGGATTCTGGTGTAACTGATGGGCAATTTTATGAAGTCTGGTTATAGCTGAATAAACAGACGGCGCGTTATTAGGAATGAAAATGCAGCAACTAGATCCGATGACTCTACATGCTCCTCCTCTATCAGCCAGTATGACGTCAAGAACGAGACGATTTTGGAGCACGACAAATCTCATAGCAGATTGCTCTTCGGTTAAGTTACCTAGAGCAGAAGTAGTCTCATTCACTACTGCTTCAAGGGTTCTGGTTAATCTACGTATTAACTTACTATTCTGGACAGGTCCTATAAAGAAGAAGAAACCTTTATTGAAGTCTTGATACTGTTCTAGAGTAGTTTCAGTTTGATCGACAATTGGGGACTCGATCTCCCTTCTAGGTCTGACGTGTACTAGATGTGTGTTTCTGTGATAATCAGATGGGGCTAGAAAAACTGGTGGTAGTAGGAAGGCAATGTAACATGTTCCATCCCAATCGAGGGGCAGACGAACATATGCGGTCTGACCACAAACAAAATAAGAATGACGTGAGGCTTTGAAAATAGATTTCCCACTGTCACTATACTCGACAATAGTAGTACAATCACTATGTCCTACATGTGCGGAACCATTCTTTCTGACACATAATTCGCCTTTGACTGGTAGTACTGAAATAGCAGGCAAATCTGGAGTAGTATCAGACTGAACATTCAGGACCATGAAATTCGAAGAATAATTACCTAAATCATATACTTAATTTTCTAGATCTAACCCTGTTCTATGGGAAAGACCTTGCTTGTCTGGAAAACATGTTCTATTCAGAAGGGACATATCAGTTGAGGATGACGTTAACGTGGACCATGCTCCACACGAACCATTGTGTGAAAACGGATAAGGAAAGAGTGGCAGAACTCCCTTCGGTGTCTGGAAAGGGGGGAGTCGACCACACACCCAACAATTAGTGGCATTGCTGGTCTGGTGTGAATAGTGTAACATTCTGATGAATGTATTATTTCGCATAGCAAGACGATAGGATAGCTCGTGAGGAGGCAGATCACTAAATGTGTGCTCTACTGTAGCATTAGAAAACATATTTACATGTGGAACTGGAAAACATAAATGTAAAGCATAACTTGTGCAGGTAACCATAAGACTCAAAAATAATAAGAAACTTAGAACAACAATACATCTTATAGAGTTTTGACTAACTCTCTCACTATGGGGGTCTATCTCATACATGTCAGGAACCTGTCTAACCATTTCACCCGAGAGGGACTTAGACAATTAAACTGGCTGACTTATTTTACTAGACCGAAGTTTCTCTTTATACTCCTGTTGCGGAGTTTTCTCTAACAGGGGAACTTTGAGTTCAGAGTCTGTTTTTAGGCAGTCTTTAGGAATAAGGCAGTCCTTAGCAAAAGTCTTTTCTCGTACTCCATGGAATTTCTTTATATGGGTCAGGTGGACCCAGCCTTTCCTCCCCTCGAGCTTTACGGCGGTCCTTGTTGTTAGCAAAACGAGGCGGGGCTCCTTCCAGCGGGGCTCCAGCGGACTTGAACGATCAAAATTCCGCACCAACACCAGGTCGCCTGGAATGACCTCATGCGGTTTAACCTCGGTGTTGTCTGGAAATGCGGCGGCAACCTGTGAACGACAAGAGTGTAGGGCAGACATCAAGGAAGCTAGGTAATCTGTCAGCATATTACTGGAAACATCTGTAATACTGCGGGGTCTAGGTGTACCCCACATGTTTGGGGGGCGGCCGAATACGACCTCATACGGGGACAGACCTGATCTGGAATGTGCAACCATCCTCATGTAAAATAAAGCAACTGGCAGGGCAACTAGCCAGTCTACACCTTTCTCTTTACATATTTTTGCAATGCGAATTTTCAGAGTCTGATTATGTCTCTCTACGAGACCGGCTGCTTCAGGATGGCGCACACAATGGAACTTCCACTGGTACCCTAACAGAAGGGAAACATGTTTCATAAGCTCAGATGAGAATGGCTGGCCGTTATCTGAATACACGACCCTAGGTAATCCGTAGCGGGGAAAGAATTCACGAACCAACTGCCTGGCAGTGGTCGCGGCTGTGTAATCTGGAACTGGATATGCTTCTGTCCACCTGGACAAAGCGCATACAACTACGAGGACATACTTGAAACCTCGACATCGCTCCATCTGAATATAATCCATCTGGAGGACTTCAAAAGGGTGGTCAGGAGGTTGGAATCCACCTTGTTCCACCGGGACACTTTTACCTGGATTGAACTGACAACATATCATACAGGTACGGACTTTCTGCTTGGCTGCAGCTCGCAAGTGCTTGTTGAACCAAAGGTTCTGAATACTGTCTAACATAGCTTTTTCTCCTAGATGTGCTGGACTATGTGCGGTATTAATAATGATTTGAACCATAGAGTCGGGGAGAAACCATGTGGCTTTTCCCTTCGTCAACCATCCTTGATCTGTCTGGACCCCTCCTTGTTCGGACCATTTCTTTATTTCTTCGGGAGTAGCATGTAACTGTATGTCTATGACATCTTGTGTAGGGTCCTTGACTGTCATACAGGTAGTCGGATCTGGAGTGAGTGTCTGTGTCGTGTTAACTGGAATGTCTGGAGTCTGAGCTGTAAGCTTGGCTGTTCGATCTGCTAGATCGTTACCTTGGGAAATGATGTCAGTAACTTTCGTATGTGCCTTGCACTTCATGATAGCGATAGCTGTCGGTAAATGTATTGCATCTAACAGAGCTTGAATGAGGAGACCATGCTGAATCTTGGTTCCATGAAAAGTCATGAAACCTCTCTCCTGCCAGAGCACTCCAAAGTCGTGTACGACTCCGAATGCGTAACGTGAATCTGTATATATGTTTACTTTCAGGTTCTTGGCACGTATGCAGGCTTGGGTCAGAGCAACTAGCTCTGCTGCTTGAGCAGACAGGGTGTCAATACGATGTGTTTCTATAACTTCGGTGTCAGTAGTCACTGCATACGCGGCTACTAGTTCTCCTGTACTTGTTCTCATACATGAACCATCCACATAAAGTGTCAGGTCGGGATTAGGTAATGCAATGTCTGTCAGGTCTTGTCTTGGCTTTGTCATAGTGTTAACAACTTCCACACAGTCATGTGTGGCAGGATTTGAAGTAACTGACGGTAACAGTGTAGCAGGATTTAGAATGTTGCAGCGTCTGATTTCTATGTGTGGCTGGAACAGTGTCAGTTCATAACCTGTTAAACGTGCAATGGTCAAGTGCTGAGTCTGTGTTCGGTTTAAAAGAACTTCCACGGAGTGTGGAACTTGTACTGTCAGGGAATGTCCTAACACTATGGAATCACTTTGTCTGATAGCTAGAGCTGTGGCTGCAACTGACTTGAGGCACGCAGGCAGAGCCTGGGCTACTGGATCTAATGTGCTCGAAAAATAAGCACAGGGTTTGTACTGTCCTGCTTGATCTTGTGTGAGAACAGATAATGCAGTACCATCACGTTCTGTGACAAAAAGTGTAAAAGGCTTACTGTAGTTCGGTGTTGCTAGAACAGGTGCTTGGCATAAGGCTTTCTTTAATTCATTGAAAACAAGTGTATGTTCCTGGGTCCAAGGGAGGACAGTCGATACGGCTGCCTCCTGTGTCGTTAACTGTATCAGTGGCTTGGCTAGAAATGCATACTGAGGAATCCATTGTCTGCAGTAAGAAGTGAGGCCGATAAAAGCTCGTACCTCCTTCTGTGTCTTGGGCTGTGGAAGACTCGCTATTAACTGGATACGGTCTGGTGTCAACTGCCTACCCCACTTGGACAGTAAGTGTCCTAAGTAGACCACTTGCTGGACACAGAATTGTAATTTGGAAGGGGACACCTTGTGCCCCTGCTCGGCCAGAAAATACAGAACCGTGAGTGACGCACGCTCGCAGTCACGTTCAGAACGGGCTGTGATCAGTAGATCATCGACATACTGGAGCAGGGCAGTGTCAGTTGGCATGTGAATATTGTCTAGTTGTCTCTTAAGTGCTTGACTATAAATACTAGGGCTTTCTGTGAAACCTTGAGGAGCTCGTGTGAATTTATAGCTTCTTCCATTTAAACAAAAACCGAAAAGGTACTGGCTGTCTGGATGAATGGGGACACTGAAAAATGCGTTCTTGAGATCGATAACTGTGAAGAATGTAGCTTCAGAATCAATGGCTGTCAATAGGGAAGAAATATCTGGGACTACTGGATACTGAGGTATAATACATTTATTAAGCTCTCGAAGGTCAATCACTAATCGATATACTGGAGGTGCATTTGGATCAGTACGTTTCAGGACTGGAATGATAGGAGAATTACATACATTGGAGTCAGTTTCTACAACCACTCCTTGAGCGATAAGCTCGTCAATAATTTTGGATAAGGCTGCTACAGCCTCAGGTGGCAATCTGTACTGTCTGATTCGTGGCAAAACTATACCTTGCTTGAGAGTCACACGATGGGGTGTGATATGCATACAACCTACATCAGTTGGACCTTGCGCCCATAAATGCTGTGGTACATTCAATAATCTTGGATCAAAATCACGTAATACATAATGACCTTTAAAGTCTCTCAGGAACAATCGGACTCCTTCTGGGGAGCAGCAAATTACTGCACCTAATTCTTTTAATGTTTTAATGCCTAACAAATTTTCTGGACATGACTTCGTAAGTAACAAATCAGTAGTTCGGGACAATGGACCAACTTCTAGAGTAACTGGTTTCGAAATTTCATTAACAATCGGCTTTCCTGAAAATCCAAGGGAAACATTTTTAGAGCCTGAGAGCGGAGCCCCTGGAACCTCGTCATGACTGATAGTAGTCCTACTTGCCCCTGTATCAATCAAAAACTTTCTGTCTTTCCCTAATACTTGACTGTGTACATAGGGACCCTCTTGATCTACAGGTATCTCGATGAGAGGCAAGCCTACCTCCCTCTCTAGGCTGTTTCATGAATACTGCTGATACTCTGGATACTCTGACTGGGCATACTGGTACATCTGCTGTGTAACATGCTGTGTTGCAGCGATAGGCTGCGGTGCTGGAACTGTCTGTTGTGCATTCTGTGGTGGCTGAGAAGTCTGTGAAACTTGTTCTTGTCTAGGCGGACGTGGTCTTTCTTTAGTCTTACCAGTAGCTATGTTGTGTTTCAGAACTGCACACTCGTTTATAAAATTACCTGGCTGTTTACAGTAATTGCAAGTCCCTTTAACGGGAGCTGCAGGATGACTGGCTTGATTCGGACCCCTCTTCTGACTGTCTTGTGGAACAGATTGTGCAACTAATACTTTCATTTTCGTGTCTTTCATACGTCTCCTTTCGTGTTCTTGCTCTTCCCTGATTCTGTTCTGGTGATACTGAAGCATTTGTAACATTTGTGACGGGGTATTAGCTTGCCAACTACTTTCGACTTTCAATACTCGATTTTTAACTTGTGGGCTTGAATTCTCGACCAATTTGGTAACAAAAAGATGAGGGTACGATTCACTACTTGTCTTCAGACCACTGTTAATAATAAAACATTTTTCAAATCTAGAATAAAAATCACTAGTGTCTTCATCCTGTTTCTGTTTACATGCTGAGATTGCATCCCAATCTTCCTTTTTCGTGGCTAGTAATCTTGGCAAAACCTGTATCAATAACTCGGGCAATTCTTTAACTTTACCCCCTAGACCGGTACCTGGTACTCGTGAAGTATCTTCAGCTTCTAGAGCTGTCCAATCTATCTTTTTCTCTCCCACCTCCCATTCTTTTTCCTTGAGTTTTTCATATACCCCTGCGGGCAACAGGACCTTTAACATTTTAATGATATCAGGATACGTATATTCTCCCATACGGAGCATGTCTTTTAATTCTCGATGGAACCCTGCTGGATCTTTGTCGTGACAGGGAATTAACTTTTTCATCTCTAAGAGCTCCATCTTTGTGATAGGGGTGTAAACAAATACTCGTTCTAGATCACCACCCGTTGTCCTAACTGGGTGTACTTCTCGTAACGGATGCTGTCTATCTATGTAAAATGATTTACTTTCTGGAGGTGAGACACGAACAAAATGCGGATTCAGAAACGTTCTATATTTGTGGCGCTGTTCTAGAATGATACTAATTAAATCAGTACCTAGACCTCTCCATCTATACTGGAGTAACTCGTTCAGAACATCATGTAACGGACCTGGATCAGAATGTTGTCCCTCATACAGTGTAATGAGGTGCTGGATCATATACATACCCACCAGTCGCTGCTCGGCTGGGGGCAGTTTCAGAAACATTTGTGCCACTATTTTGTCTGGAAAAGTGGTAGAATCAGTAGTTCATCGGACTGCTGATCGGGCTAGTTCTTGCTCATGCATGGTACTAAGTTCACTATAACCGATTCGTGATTTCAGAATGTGATTGGTAGCTTGAAATACTTGCTCAAGAGAACCTTGTTCTGGTGCTGGAGAAGGAAAAACGTTCTTGTGTTCTAGGCGTGAATGTCGGTCGAGAAGTCTAGTTCTACCTACATACGCTATTCTGGAGGGATTCTCGTCGTCTACCTCTTCATTATCAGAGTTGTCTTCTTTCTCGGTTACTTGTGCTGCTTCTCGTTTCTCGTGTAACTTTATTATTTCCCTACGGATTTTCTTGTACATACTCTCTATACAGTTCTGTGTCTTGTGTCTTCCCTCGGCTATATAGTCACTCCACCGGGTCAGGACTTTCATTTCTTCCGGATCTTTATCCGGATAATCTTGTTCCCTTATTAAACAATTAATTAGAAACTTTAAAAGCATGAGCTGAGTCTCGACTTTTCTTTGAGCCATGGCCTCGCCAACACTTCCTGGATCTACTCCTGTACGGATGAAACAATATATTCTGTCTAGATAACCTTTCATATTTGGTAGGGTGTCCAAATATTCGGTCACCCGTCTTACACGCAATGAATACAGGACCATATCATCATCGCCTGGGACTGGATCATAACGGCATTCGGTAAGAGCTCGCTTAATATCTGCAACTGACTGAAGTTTGGGCGAACGCTGTAACGCTCGTGCATGTAGCTCGAGTAACGTCATACGTCTGTGTTGAGGCGGGGTTCCAGGAGGACTTCCCCCCGTGGCCCCTAGACTAGAAGCGTCGACGGGTATTGTACGTGCTGGGAGAGTGACTGATGTAGCGGGTACATGGACTGTAGGCTGGACCGGGGGTACCGTAACAGGTGCTGTAACGGGTGCCCCGGTGGCTGGAGGAACAGGAATTACATTATTTACGGGAGCTGGCGGAACAGGATTGGCATATTCTGGGACTGTGTCGTCCAAATAGGACGAAAGAAAAATATCAGCTGCGGTCGGTTTGTGACGTAGCTTAATCGGAACTAATGGCGGCGGAAAATTACATGGTGCTTCCGGGGTTGCTTTCGGCAAGCCCTCGGCAAGAAGAGAATACATACCCTTAATAAGGGCATTTCTCTGTCTGTCTGACTGTTCGGCTTTAACTCGTTCACCTACTTCGATTAATTCCCTTTCTTGGGCTTTTTCTGAGGATTCCCTACTTAATTCTGTTTTTCTGATTTCTTTTTCGGTTCTTCTATGAGATTCTTTGCGCCATAACTCGATGGCATCTTTCTGGGACTGTCTGGCTTTCTTTTTCCATAATACTTTGTCTACTCGCATGATGCACTCGGCATCCCACGTACCTGATACGGGCCATCTATATATCTCTTCTAATTCCTTGGTGTACTCCACCCATAAGTCTAGATATAATATGGCACTTAAGCCATGCTTATGATACATAAAATGACCTGGACTGTCCCTAGGCGGGACAGGAACTGCTTCCTCGAGCAGACCTTTTCTGGTTTTTAACTGACGAAACTTCGAGAACAGAGGCATAGTTTAGGCTGGAGTCTGGACACAATACAATACACGATAAACACAATAATAACTGGAAAAACAAATCACTCATACCACGACATTGAAAACACATGGAATAACATTTAAAATAACAGTTCGGACAGAACACATGAATGTCTTGAAAACAGAACTTACTAGAATGACTAGATGCACTGCTAAAACAGCACGAAACTTACCGGTCCCATAAAGAGACACGTCAGGACCCGCGTCCACCTAGGTGAACACTTCGTGTTGGATCTGTGTACCCAAACCCACGGACCAGAGACAAATTAATTGACCCTGTCTAGATACTACCCCAGCAACGGTACTCACCGGGCAGCAAGAACGGAAGGCCTCCGACTGGACTGGACTGCTACGACGACGGACTACGAACTTCGGACTTCAGTTACAGGTGGGCCTCCGGATACCTCGGACCTTGGACTCTCGGCTTGGACTCTGGTCGGGACTCGCCGCGTTCCTCACCGCCTCGTCTGGACGCTGGACCGCAACCTCCGTCTCCTCCGTGGGCCTGAGGGATACTTGAAGCAGAAATATCTGCACGTGCACGGTATGGTTCCGTCACGGCTGCAGAGGGTCAGGGGGCCTGCGTGGCTTCTCCGGCGCGTGGGGAAAGGGCAAGTCCCTATTCGGGCGCCATTATGGGGTAAATAAATAATTAATTACCGGTACTATTTTTCTTTACAATCAATGAAACAGGTAGCTCAATAAATAAGAGTCAGGATTCGAGGTATCTTGAGTCGACAGGCTTTAATCAGGCATAAAGGACAGGAACAGGACAGCCTGTACGGGAAGGGAATGAAGGCAGCTGCCGGGGGCAGGGTCTGGGAATTGGCTAGCAACTTTTAATATGGGTGCACAGTATATATACTTAAACAAATACATTACATTCAATACAGTAGGCGTGACTCGTAGCAGTCGCGAAAGATAAGGGCAAAATGATGTAACAAGAAGGCGTGTACAGGGCGTATACATAGACATGTGATGTAAACGTAACAGAAATGTCATAAACGGGGCGGAAACATGGAGGGGGCTACCTGAGCAGCTGGGACCTCTAACCTAGTGGTGCGCGCAAACGGGCAATGACGTGTTACCAGGGAGAACTGGGGGCTATGACTTCTGCGCTAGAAGAGGAGACTAAAGTCTGGAGTGTCAGAGCGACTTGTACCCAAGGCATATCTGGTATCTGGTGTTTGGAGTACATATTGATAGAATCCAAAAGTTATCAGGGCAAAGGCTAATAGACACTAAGACTGGTGCATGCATAATTCTACATGTATTGCGTGTGCGAGGAATATTCTATGAATATTAATACAGTATTTCTCTTACATGGAGACATAAAGGCTAGACCATGACGGAAACTATTGATGCGATTCAGTAGCTTAGGAATGCAGAGAAGGAGGGCTGGACTGATAACTAGAAACATAACATACTCTTGGCAGACTGGGAGGCAGAGCCAGGCCGAGCCGGGCACTGCGAGGCATGAAGTAAGCGAAGGGTCAAGGATGCAGGTGGGGGCTGTATCGCTCCTCGGAGAGGGTTCAGGAGACAGGAGCTGAATCTGAGTCCGGGCCCTTTTGAGGCCTAGAAACGGGGACAATTCAATGAATTAACGTGCACACTGTAAAATGTGGCAACGTAGGTTTACATAGGCCTAATATTCGTTGTCTTCACGATGACTGGAAACTAGCATACTAGAGATGGACACAACTATAATTGCGTCTTTTAATCTATCACAGGGGAATACATGCATATCGATCATGCACATATAACATAAGATGGGGAACACGTAGGCACATATAACATGGCAAAATTTACTTTTCCACAGTAATGACTTGCGATGTAATAGTTCACGTTGTAACAAGGCAGTCGTTGTAACAACTGCGTTGTAACGGGATGCGATCTAAAGCATGCTTTGTAAAGAGATATATTCCTCCAACAGTGTTTCACTATCCAGCTACGAATGCATATGGGCAGAATGCATATATAGATTAATATTGTTTGCCACTGTTTCATAATAAAAAAAATGTTATGTATTAGTGCCACAAGTTTTTAAAGGATTAACTTGGTTTGTATTGTTTTATGATTTGAGGATATAATTGTGTTACAAGTATTCCAACAGTGTACTATTGATCTGTGCATGTAATTTACGGTTTATTATGCTTTTTAGTAACAAATGTTTTTAATATGAACAAGTATATATATGAATAAATGCAATCTTGTTTTCTAAACATCTAGTTGTGTGCTTTTCCGTACATTTTCTCCCTTTTTGTATGAATATGTTATTATTCTTCTCGCATTATGGGCAGAATGCATCCAGGCCACCTAATCACTGCTGTTCTGCTTTGACGCTTCTGTCTGTCCTAGAAATGATGTTAATCAAAAAATGGGGTTGCTGCACTGTTCCATGAGGAAAAGGAGGGAGGGAAATAGTTAGCTGGCGTGACCAAGAAGGGGAATTAAATGATACCCTGGGGCATCCATTATGTTGGATGTATTTGCCTCACACACCCCGAGGAGTGTCATGCTTCATCATCGGCGGTTGCTCCTCGTCGGGGAGGCGGTGCAATCCCCGACGGGCACACCTCAGAGAGGGGCTCTTTGGCGGAGATCTTTTTCCAACTGCCTTTTGGTGAAGTGGGGGTATGTGGGCAGGGTAGTGTATTCCTATGATAAGGCGGCTAAAATGTAACAAGGGGTACCGGAATAGACTTTATTCTAGGGGTCCCCTGGCTACAGTTAAAAGGTGAAGCTAGTTGCCTAGGTGTCAGCCTATTATGTTGTGTGAACCCTAGTAGAAACTAGCTATGCATGTGGTCAACATGTTTCTCGCTAATGGTATATTAACCGCGATTCTTCAGGACCAAAGTGAAGACAACAACATGCTAGTATCATACGTGTTGTATTGTTACCTTAGTGGATCCTCCTATGCCTAGTGGTCATATATTAGAGGCCACATGAGTGTTCGGCAGGGCTGAACTGCAGAGCTAAGCCCTCGAGGTATGGCTAGAGTCTTCTGCGTCCGGGCGTTGTGACCTACCCATCCCCGCCGAGCTCGAGAATCCATCGGAATAAGGCTAACATGAAATTGGCCCAGCTAACCGGTGGCATCTGTAGGATGGCAAGTGGGTCGACCTATAAACCTCTTGGTGCCGCCGCCCTCGACATTTATAAAATGCAGGCCAGAGGGGCAATGCTATATGGAGGGGAATTATGGGGTCATACTTCCGTTCAAAATCTTCAAACCACTGAAAATAAATTCATTAGGCAGTTGGTGGCATTACCTGTAAGCACCATGCTTCTTCCGCTGAGACTTGATTTGGGTCTTAGACCCATCTCGGAGGAGCTGGGATTAAGACCAATAATCTTCTGGCGCCGTATCTGGTGCACACCGGAACTGATGAACTACAGGAACGAGCTCCAGGAGATTCTTAGTCTATCTAAATCAAGACAAATCCCATGGCTCAGGTTCATTAAACAAACATGTGAGACATTGGGTAGACCTGAATTATGGCTAGATCCATGTAATGCATGTAGTAGGATCCCACGTAAACGCCTTACGAGGGATTTTTTCGAGCTGAAGCTATTAGTTACAAAGGGGAACATACGGGAGGGGTCTTTGACAGATTTGTTTATCAAATCCAAAGACTTATACCAACTTGAATGTGTGCTAGATAGCATTGCTCCCGTCCTCACCAGAAAATTATTTTTGCAATGGCGTTATGGCACACTTCCTATTAGGGCATTCACAAACCACTGGGCCCAGTCTCCTTCTGGCGAACAGTGCCCGTCATGCTCACATAATTTGGAAGATGAATTGCATATTATATTTTTCTGTGAGGCTTACCAAAGATCTAGGAAATATTGGCTTCTCCCCCTTCTTAAAAATCTAGGCTTCACCTGATACCTTCCTGCATATAGAATTTTAAAGACGGATCTTTCACCTATGACTGTCTTTTCTGTAGCAAAATGTTTAACTGCGATGTGGCACATCCGCTCCCGCCTTTTAAAGATGAGGTAGATGCGGGACAAATGAATTGCACTGATGATTTTTAATTGTAACATATGGTAAATGATTTTAAAATTTGCTTTTGGAATGCTTTTTAATGTTGTTTATTGTATTTAATCTGCACTGCTATTGAAAATCTGTCTGTATTTCTTTTATGATCTCAATCGATCGAAATAAAGATTGAAATGAATGAAAATAATTAATGAATTAATTATTAAATAACGCTAAACTATTTACAACTACCAATAAATAATTATTAAAAACATAATTACCAATTGATATTAATTAACAATAAATTAATAATAAATACCAATACATATTAACTAATCAATATTAATTACCGAATAATTAATAATGAACAATAAAAAAAAATAGTAACAAAAAACATATTCATTATTTAAAGGTAATTGCCAATTAACAAATATTGAACAACTAAATGATTTTTTTATACCACAAATAATAATTAGGAAACATTTATGACCAATGAATAATTACTTATTAATATATTATCGAAACTATCAATAAATATTTAAATAAACTATCATTTAGAATATTTACCAATTAATCATTAATGTCCAATAAATTAATTATCAATACCCAACAATAATTGTAATAATTACCTTATTAGATTTCAATTACTTCCAACACTATTCCCCTATAAATGCACAACACACTCCAATAATAAAATAATACACATAACATAATTATAAATTAATACAAATTAATTACCAATTAATAAAAATAATTACCAATTAATAATTATTTAACAATAATATAATTATCAATACCAATTATTGAAAATAAATCATTTCTTAATTACAAATAAATTACTTCCCACCCTGTTCCCTTATAAACCCACAACCAGCTACAGAACTTCAATGCAAAAATTAATTAAATTCATTTCTAATTCCTAAAAATTAATAATTAATTTAGTATAATTAAATGACTTCCCACCCTAGTCCCCTATAAACCCATAACCCGCTACGGTACTAAAACACAAAGTTAACTTAAAAAACACATTATAAACATATGAAAATTGTATACATATATTTTAAAACCAGTAGAACACTTAACAAAACACATATAACACATACATATTAAATACATAATAAAATACATATCAATATAATAAATATTGATATTACTAACTTTGATATTACGTACATCGATATAAAAAAATCGATATTACTTACCTTAGGGTTGATATTCTGTCCATCAATATTCTTAACATCGATATTCTGTCCCTTGGATATTATCACCTCTATATTATTGTAGGTCGATATTAAATTTTCGATATTTTGACTGCTCACCGAGATGTTTTGGCTTAGGTTATGTTGATTGTATATTAGATCATGTTATGTGTAAGGAGGACATTACACTAAAGTAAGAAGATTTGACGCCCATTTTCCGTCATGAAAAAAAGACAAGATGTGATTTTATCCTTTTCAGGAATTAATGCATTTTTTCCATCCTCATTATGGATTTTGCGATTATGCTTGTATGAGGCTTTAGTGAAAAAGGAGTAATGTATTATTGTGGGCATTCAGGAGAATTCAGGACACAAAGAAAAGCTTTGGCCAGAGTCACAAAGATTGTGCTACGAGTTGTGGTGATTTATTGTTTTAGAGATCCTGGCTTATCCTGAGTTTTAGGAGTAAGCCAGAAGAGCTGCAAGCGTTAGTAAATCTGTGTGAATTGCGCCTTCTATATTTATGTTTAACACAGGTGATCATTCAGAAGAACATGTTTTCAGGCAGTGGAAAGGCAGAATATATCCAAAAGCGTTTTCCATCAAATATTATTGAGGGTGTCAAATTGCAGTGTTCAGAAGAGACAGAGAAGAAATGGGGGCATTGGGTTTATACAAAACAACGTGGAAAAGTCCTATAGCAGATTGAGTTCAAGGTTGTTCACCTGTACCCTAGTAGAGGACACAAACATGGACCTCACCACTTCTCTCATATCGGCGGGATCCAGTCCACCATCTAGGTAACGGCGGCACTATCCTGAAGCAAAACGGTCCACAATACATGAAGCCCCCCGTGTGACTGTATTCATTAATCCTCACACACGAGAAGTTAAAGTACTCTTCTCGCTTGATCTGTAAGTAACCTGATCCACTCCACTCACAGTGCACTTTAGGGTGTGCGCTGATATATACACCACGGTGGCCACTCATAATCCTTCTTGGTCCTGAAGAAAGCCTCACGATTAGCATAGAAGGCTGAAACTAGTTGCCCTACACCTTTCCTAGGGATATTGAGGCTTATCTACACCTCACATATATCCCACCTATGGTTTTACTCTTGCCATAGGACCCTTTCATTAAAACTTTTACAAGGGTATTTCCTACATGTAATTTCACTTCAGATAGCACTTCACTTTCTTATGAGTTTAAAACATTCAGCAAAATAACCACTTTACTCGACAAACCTCGTGATAAATGTAAAACGGTGTAATCCGCAATGCTAATGAGTAACCTGTTAGACCAACTTCTCTCCTTCTCATACTTGTGTAGTTGGTATTACTGAAGGAAATGTATGTTAATGTGTGGTTTAGTGAATGTGTAAACCTGACAGGGACATTGGTGTAAAGGCCGAATACAACTACAAATAGATTGTTGTAAAATATTTTGATCTTCTCAGATTTTCCACTGGCTTCTCAGCAGACAAGTTAAGCAAGCTGTGAATTTATCAACGGGGTTCCAATGCATAAACGTAGGCCTACTTCAGCCATTTCCTCAATGACTGGTGCTTTAAAATGTACTCATCATATCTGAGTTGTGTCGGCCAACCCAGCAACAGCTTGTCACCAAAATACTTTGAACATATTGACAAAACCATACCCATTAAGGCACACACTTCAGAAAAATTATGCACAGCAAAATAAAATAAAATTGTACGTTTTGTAAAAGCTACACAATTAAGTGATATTTTGCCTGCCCAAGATCTCATGCAAAATCAAAAAAATATGGTAATTTCTTGGAATAATTGCTTCCTCGCTGGTGTTTCCGCTCGGTTATGAAAATAGGATATTTGTAAAATATAGGATTATTTAGCAGTTAATCTAAACAATAATTAGGCCTTGCCCCATGTCTCTTGCTGCAGCAGTATTTAATGTTTAATGCAACACTGAGCATTCAGCCGACTTCAAGACCATCGACACTGGACTCCCATCGAGAGTGGGTGTATCGGAGATTCTGTGTTGCTGGACTCAAATTTGTCAACTTTTGTGTGCGGAATAAAAATAATTCCTTAATGAGTTGCATAGAGACTGTTTTGCTGTTTGTTTTGTGTTTCATATGGTGCCTGTGTGATTTTATTCTGCAACCAGTCAGCTGAGCCAGAATATTGCTGCAGATAAATGGCTTTAGAAAAACTTACTATACAAAATCAAAGGTTGTTCTTTAAGTACAGCGTGTGTCAAAAGCAATTGCTATAACTGATTTTCTCCTGCAAACTACTGCTCGTAGCAATTGTTTTTACCTTGTGCATTACTTTATATAATTATATGCTCCTGAGACGTGGAGTCCTGATGATGACTGCTCAAGTCCCCTCTGTAAAAAACACTTAAGACCAAAAACCAGCATTTTTAAATACAAAAAGCTATGATTTAAGACATTTATAGAGCAATTTATTGAGCTGCAGCAGTTGAAAAAGTACTTGTTTGAAAAAATAATGTACTCGTCGAAAGCATAACAGAAAAACTGCATAAAGGAGATATTTTTGCAGATGTAGAGTTCCGCTTTCTTTTTCCCTCTGTTCTTATTTTAAGTCCCTTTCCTTTATTGGGATCACAAAAGAATGTGCCACAGATTTTTTTTTTAATGGAGATATTAAACAGTATGAAGAAGTTTGGTGAGACTTTTAAAGAAACCTGAAAAGTACACAAATTGAAGTCTTAGATCACAAGACTTTGAATGAATAAATGAATGAATGAATGAATGAATGATTGAATGAATGAATAAGGGCATTTATAAAGCGCATCGTTCACTCCAAGGAGCATCTTGGCGCTGACTTTCTGTCAATTGCGACTTTTAGACACCTCAGTGAATAACCTATATTTCCACAATTCAGAACTAATGTTGCCAATTATATTGTATTGGTAATGCTGGGTGCAATAATACTGCATCATTATTCCCAGAATACGTGAAAGCAGGCCCTGTACAGAAACCACTGGGTGATATTGGATAAAAGTAAGATCACATCTTCCTTTAGAATTATTATAACATTTTAATACTGTTAGCAATGAGATTTCTGGTTGGCTAGGGTATGCGCCTAAGCCAGGCCGAAACCACTACTCTAGTCAGGGCAAAGGAGTTAAACGCTGACGATAAGGAGAGAGGAGTTGGCCTAACGGTTAGGGCAGTCAACCTTGAATCCGGGGAACTGGGTTTGAGCCCTGCCAGCCTGGCGGTGGCTACCGCCAGGCTGGCGGTAGCCACCGCCAGCCTGGTGGGGGCAATCCGTACGACATCCTTCCCTGAATCCCCCCTGCCATATTACAATGGTGGGGGGGACCGCAGCGGAGAGAAACACCGCCCGCCACTTTTCCGCCCCGGTCGCCTTGCGGCCGGGGCGGAAAATGTTTAATATGGTGGCGGTGTCTCTTAGACACCGCCAGCCATACAATGGGCCTTGGTAGATGCCTTTCCGTGGCGGGAAAGGCTTGCGGTCTTCACTCTGGGGGCCCCCTGCGAGCCCCCAGAGTGAAGGAGGGGTGGGAATTGCACATGGGGGGTACCTGTGGTACCCCCCTTTCATTTGCATAAACAAAGCGGCAGGCACCACGCGGTGCCTGCCGCTTTGTTTATGCAAATGCTGAAAAGCATTTCTAACATTGTGGCGGGCGGTGCAGAGAGCAACGCCGCCACAATGCTAGAAATGCAGGATGTGTCTGCCACAGTGGCGGGCACATCCTAATGCTACCCGGGACCACCTGGGACCCCCGCCCTTATGGCAGATGACCCCCTTAATCTGCCCGTGCCTTACAACAATGAATGTGTCCTCATGTAATGCAACTGGTGCTCATGTAAAGCGCTCTGATACCCGATTCGGGTCAAGTTCGCGCTATATAAAACTCTTTAAAAAAAAACACTGCTCACCCCCTTGGTAGCTTGGCACAAGCAGTCAGGCTTATTTCAGGGGCAATGTGTAAAGCGTTTGCACAACGCACACACAGCAGCAACACACTAGGCACACCACAAAAGAAACTCCACACAATGTTATATGAAAAATAGCCAGTGTATTACCATAAACACATTAGAATCATAATCACACATAGTAGAAATAAAACACAACCAGTTACTACTGGTACAATAATGACCTCAGCATTATATCGAGCAACATAAACGCATTATTTCTGCATCACAGTAGGCAAAAGACTCATAAGCATAATCACATTACGCAACCTCTGTAGGCATAAACACATTATGCAATAACTCACAATTAGGAGGGCACCTTAGTGGCACTCCCCAGGTGCATACATTACCTTAGGGCCTGGCACCCTATCAACACCATAAAGCTGAACCCAGGCCAACTGGGCTTCTGTGGGGCTCAAATTCCCTTTGTCCAAAATGTCAGGGCATGCAGTTAGGACCTTCCACTGGCCCTTTGGCTGCCTTGGCAGAAGACCAACGTGCAGACTGCTCTGGGGCGGGGGAGTGTATCTCACTCCTCTCTCATCACAAAAAAGAAATGCCTTGTGTTGCAGCTGCCCGCTCTCGCGGTGCAGCTGTGGCGAACAGGCACAAATGAGCACTGGAACCTACGGGGCCTTTGGCGCCCCACTCTGGGACTCCTACCAACAAATTGCCCCCAAAAAGGAATTCAGCCCTGGCAGTACGGTGCCTCAGTAAGCACCAACCTGGTTCGTCCCGGCTGGCTCCAGGCACCGACAATGTGCCTCAGCGGGCAGCTGCTTCCAGGGACTCTCCTCACTTCCCTGGTCTCTTCTGGGCAGGGGAAAATGCACCAACAGCACATTAGGGAGCCCCATTCACCGGGGCTTCTCCTTGCGGGATGAGAAGGAGGGTGCTTTTGCTGTGGCAATCTCCGGGCTTCCTCAGCCGTGCGGACTGCGCGCTGGACGCGCCTCCTCTCCCTGGTCACCATGCGACACCTGGGACTCTCCCTCTCCTCACGGGAGCCCCGCTTTTGCATGCGCTGACTTCCGGCCTTCGTCAATTGCTCAGGCCCCGCCCAAAGTCAGTCACAGGCACCTGACTTCCGTTTTTGCCGCTCACAACAGCTCCTCCAGTGCGGGTGGGCTCCCGCCTCTAAATAAATGCAAATGCGGGAGGGCTCCCCCTCCAATGGGCATAATGGCGGGGTGGGCTTCTGCTTCTATCCCAATGCGGGGCAGGCTCCTTTGTCGGGTTGGGGCTCTATCATCAGACACACCACAAGGGGCGGAACCAGCATTCACCTAGACAGACACAGACCTATTCAGGGTCAGGTGACTACTCCTCCCACTACTCCGAATGCAGATCTCTCATTCAACGTAGAGCTATCTCACCCGCCCCTCCCTGGAGCCACACACACCTCACAAGCCCCTGTCACTCCAAAGCCAGACATGCAATCGCACACCATTGTATAGCATTTATTATCACTATTCCAAACATACCAAACTTGACCACGCTGCTCCTCTCATATCAGGAATTACCACTGAAACACTTATCAGGGAATCCCCAATGCATTCCTATGAGAGGGCAGCCTCACAGCAGTGAGAAACCAAAATGGTGGTTTGTCACTACCAGGATATGTCACACACTTAAGGTACATGTCCTACCTTCTACCTACAATGCACCCTGCCCATAGGGCTAGCTAGGGCCTACCTTAGGGGTGACTAACATGTAGTAAAATGTAGGGTCACAGACATGGCACCTATTTTAGGTGCCACGTCACAGCAGCAGTAACACTGTGCGCACAGGCCCTGCAATGGAGGAAGCCTGAGACAGGTTTTAAAAGCTATTTTGGTGGGTGGAGCAATCAGCGCTGCAAGCCTGCCAGTAGCATTAAATTTACCGGCCCTGGGTATCTGAGGTACCACTTTACAAGGGACTGACAGGTAAATTAAATATGCCAAACAGGTGTAGACCAATCTCACCATGTTTACCACAGAGAGCACATGCACTTTACACTGGACATCAATGCTAAAGTGCCCAGAATCTTAAAACCACCAACACCATGTCAGAAAAAAAGCTAGGAGGAAGGAAAAAAGTTCAGGGATGACTGTGCAAAAAGGGCCAATTCCAACAAATACCAACTAATACCAAGCTTCACAAAAATAAGTTTCAGTATAGTTCATATGGCATTCAACAGCAAAGAACACTTAGCCCATGTGCTTGCTCAATGACTAGAAATGGTAAACAGACATAATATCGACTACAAAATATCGAATGGACATAATATCGAGTTTAAAATATAGACTGGCGAAAATATCAAATGGACAGATTATAGACATCAAAAATATCGTTTTAAGGTAATTAATGTAATATCGAATGTTGAAAATATAGAGAGTTAAAATATCGAAGTATATAATATAGGTTATTAAAATTATCGATTTTTTAATAGTATCTAATTTTTTATAGTGTTTTTTATGTTATTATATGTGTGAAAACTGTGTATTTATGTTATAATTAATTTTAAATAATGAAATTTGTTTATTTAATTTTTGCGTAATTTAATTCTGTAGCGGGTTGTGGGTTTATATGGAAATAGGGTGGGAAGTAATTTAATAATAATTAATTAAATATGTAAATTTATTTATTGGTATTCATTTTTTATTAATTGTTAATTAATTTATATTTGGTAATTAATTACATTTTAATTGGCAATTAATTTTAATTAATTTATTAATTGCTAATTATGTTAATTTTACTAATTTATTTTCTGTAGCGGGTTGTGGGTTTATAGGGGAATTGGGTGGGAAGTAATTTAATTATAATTAATTAAATATGTAAAAATATTTATTGGTATTTTTTTAGAATTCATTGTTAATTAATTATTTATGGGTAATTAATTAAATTTTAATTGGCAATTAATTTTATTTAATTGATTAATTGCTCATTATGTTAATTTTACAAATTTATTTTCTGTAGCGGGTTGCGGGTTAATAGGGGAATAGGCTGGGAAGTAATGTATTTATAATTAATTAAATATTTCTATTTATTTAATTGTATTTAATTTGAAATAATTATTAAATAATATTTAATTGTTAATTAATTAATTGTTAATTTGTAATTAATTTGGATTAATAGGTAACTAATAGTAATAATTAATTTTAATTTGTAATTTTAATTGATTAAGTGTTATATTATATTAAATTGGTAAATACTTTAAAATAATTTTTTATAGATATTAATTTATATATTTTTAAATAATATATGAAGTGTTTACTTTCCCTACTGTTGCACTCTCTGGAGTGGGAAAGTAATTTTAACCCCTACGATATCCAATGCTTTCCCTACTGTTGCACTCTTTGGAGTGGGAATAGTAATTTTTACCCTTACGCTATCCAACGCTTTCCCTACTGTTGCACCCACTGGAGTGGGAATAGTAATTTTGACCTCTACGCTATCCAACGCTTTCCCTACTGTTGCACTCATTGGAGTGGGAATAGTAATTTTTAACCCTACGCTATCCAATGCTTTCCCTACTGTTGCACTCACTGGAGTAGGAATAGTATTTTTTACCCCTACGCTATCCAACGCTTGACCTACTGTTGCACACACTGGAGTGGGAATAGTAATTTTTAACCCTACGCTATCCAATGCTTTCCCTACTGTTGCACTTACTGGAGTAGGAATAGTATTTCTTACCCCTACGCTATCCAACGCTTGACCTACTGTTGCACACACTGGAGTGGGAATAGTAATTTTTACCTCTACGCTATCCAACGCTTTCCCTACTGTTGCACTCACTGGAGTGGGAATAGTAATTTTGACCTCTACACTATCCAACGCTTTCCCTACTGTTGCACCCACTGGAGTGGGAATAGTAATTTTTACCTCTACGCTATCCAATGCTTTTCCTACTGTTGCACCCACTGGAGTGGGAATAGTAATTTTTACCTCTATATCCAACGGTTTCCCTACTGTTGCACTCTTTGGAGTGGGAATAGTAATTTTAACCCCTACGCTATCCAATGCTTTCCCTACTGTTGCACTCTTTAGAGTGGGAATAGTAATTTTTACCCCTACGCTATCCAACGCTTTCCCTACTGTTGCACTCTTTGGAGTTGGAATAGTAATTATTACCCCTACGCTATTCCACGCTTTCCCTACTGTTGCACCCACTGGAGTGGGAATAGTAATATTTACCCCTACGCTATCCAACGCTTTCCCTACTGTTGCACCCACTGGAGTGGGAATAGTAATTTTTACCCCTACGCTATCCAACGCTTTCCCTACTGTTGCACTCTTTGGAGTGGGAATAGTAATTTTAACCCCTACGCTATCCAACGCTTTCCCTACTGTTGCACTATTTGGAGTGGGAATGGTAATTTTTACCCCTACGCTATCCAACGCTTTCTCTACTGTTGCACTCTCTGGAGTGGGAATAGTAATTTTTACACTTCTGATATTGTACGGTAATAATATTGGAAATTATTTAATTATAATATGTTACTATATATATATGTTTTAACAAATATTATTGTGAAAAAATTATAACTTTTAATAAATATTTAAATATTATACGTTAAATTAAATATTTTTAAGTATATGTTAGTAATTATTTTTTAATATTAATTTAATTTAACACTGTTTTTAATAAAGTCAATATTTTAATAAACTATATTTTTGCTTTCCCTACTGTTGCACTCACTGGAGTGGGAATAGTAATTTTGACCTCTACGCTATCCAACGCTTTCCCTACTGTTGCACCCACTGGAGTGTGAATAGTAATTTTTACCTCTACGCTATCCAATGCTTTTCCTACTGTTGCACCCACTGGAGTGGGAATAGTAATTTTTACCTCTACGCTATCCAACGCTTTCCCTACTGTTGCACTCTTTGGAGTGGGAATAGTAATTGTAACCCCTACGCTATCCAATGCTTTCCCTACTGTTGCACTCTTTAGAGTGGGAATAGTCATTTTTACCCCTACGCTATCCAACGCTTTCCCTACTGTTGCACTCTTTGGAGTTGGAATAGTAATTTTTACCCCTACGCTATTCCACGCTTTCCCTACTGTTGCACCCACTGGAGTGGGAATAGTAATATTTACCCCTACGCTATCCAATGCTTTCCCTACTGTTGCACCCACTGGAGTGGGAATAGTAATTTTTACCCCTACGCTATCCAACGCTTTCCCTACTGTTGCACTATTTGGAGTGGGAATGGTAATTTTTACCCCTACGCTATCCAACGCTTTCTCTACTGTTGCACTCTCTGGAGTGGGAATAGTAATTTTTACACTTCTGATATTGTACGGTAATAATATTGGATATTATTTAATTATAATATGTTACTATATATATATGTTTTAACAAATATTATTGTAAAAAAAAATATAACTTTTAATAAATATTTAAATATAAGTTAATTTAAATATTTTTAAGTATATGTTAGTAATTATTTTTTAATATTAATTTAATTTAACACTGTTTTTAATAAAGTCAATATTTTAATAAACTATATTTTTGTAAACAATATTTTGTACTCAATATTTTTGTACTTACCTGTTTGTAGATACAAACTCGATATTCTGTCTGTCTATATATTGTCAATGATATTTTTGCTACTCGATATTATGTCCCTCAATATTATGTCAGTGATCCACTAGAAATTATGTTATACAATAATTATACAATAGTGCTTTCATTTTCATGTGAACTGGTAACTCTGGGCCCTTGTCATTAATGCTTAAGTGGCCTTCCGCCCCCTTCTTGTTTCAGTCCCTTGTAAACATACAGTAAACACTAGATGAAGATAAGAAATTCCTCTGTTTACATTGTGGAGTACAACAAATGGCCAACCAGCAGCAAAGGCCAAAAGGCAGATGGGAATGTGAGTCAGTGAGGGAGTGCACAGTAAAGATTTCCACGCCATCAGCATAATGGTTGTAGGGAAAGTTAGAGGAAGAGATAAACACTCTAAATATGTAATGCAGAAGGAAAAGGGAAGGAGACAATAAAGTTAAATGAATGGTAGTGTGCACAGAGACTGGACTCTTCAGTTACTAATTTCCATACTTAACGTAATAATTAAGAAAAAGTATTAACCTCCCTCACCCAACACATTTAGTACCATAGCCTGAAACATATTAGGACCTACCTGAGTAATGTCCATTCCCGCATCACAACTCAAGGGCTGTGCTGATGTCAGACTGTTCAAACCAATCACGGTGGAGATCATACCTTTCTCGTCTATTTTTCGAATCATGGTGCCATCAACAAAGTAAACAAGCCCGTGTTTATCTATAGTGATACCTGTAGAAGAATCATAGGGTGAATACAGTCAAACATTTTTATTAAATGGGTTGGCTGCAAAATTAAAATAGAAGCAGGTAATGCAAGTGGAAGTAATATTCAACTTAGTATATGCTAGAAGAAAATTCAATTATCTCCCATATTGTTACCAACATTTCACTCTGGTCGGCATAAATCAAGTGAATCACATGCTACTTATACAAATCAAATAAATAATACCTGTATAACTGCTGGTATGTGGTTCAATGACCTCCCACCCATTCCTTTAATGGGCTCAACCTTTCAAATGGTATATTGGTTGACACCCACCAAATGTAACACATCACACAGGTATAATTGAAAACCACACCTCTGTCTCAATTGGTGACTTCAACACTTCAGGTTCAGGCTCTGTGTCTCACGAAGCTCAACAGTCCCAGTTTACAATTTCTTAGGTTTTTCATATTCCTGGATGACTCTATTGTGATGTTCACACATTTTGTTAACTCTCTTCTAGGGGGTTCTACTGGGAGCTCAACGAGAGAGATGATTCACAGATGGTTTTATGCTTGAAATCCTAAGTGATCTGCAGGATATAGGATCCTACGGCAGCTGGACACCTTTTTGCATACGAAAAGCAAGAATAAGTATTCTGGAGAAAACTCCATACAATGAGTGGAAATCATGTAGACACTGGTAGACAGCACTGATTCCTGCATTCATTCATTCATTTCAGAAAACTGCTGAAAACACATCTGTTCGCCCTTTAGTTTTCCCCTCCTCCTTTTCCTCCCTTGACTCGATCTTCACAGCGCGGGGACACGCCGGGAGGCGTCACCAGGCGCTTTATAAACCCCTTTAATAATAATAATAATAATTCTTCATGGGAGTGCAAGAAGTCATAGTGGCGCAGTAATTAAACGGATAATTAGTGTGAGTTGCACAGTATGCAGAGCAAAATTAAAAATTGTGGAAAGACAGTTCTGTCTTACATTCACACTTTTTTCTTTTTTTCTCTCCACTTTTCCTGTGGCGATACCTCTTCCCTTACACCCCCATAAAGTGTGGGGTGTTAATTTTGTTGACATTAATAAAAATGATGCCAATGCTTATAATGATACTCTCACATACATGACTCAAATCGCACCACTGTTATCAAATCTGCCCATTATTAACTCTCCATCAATCCGACTCCAAAATACATGGTTAGGCATGTCCTGCAACCTAGGCCTGCAGTAACTGATTGAGAGGTCACAGGTGAGGTGGCACATAGCCAGCAGACAAACGTGCAAACAGGAATTTCAGGTCCATCCCCCAGGTAATGGCAGTGACACCACAATGGTCCAGGGAAATTGGCACCAATAAAGCACACATGGCCAGAGGGGTGCTCGCATTCCCAAACACCATAAAGTCAGATGCCGCATGGGGTTAGGAGCACGCAGCCAATCAGGACATAGCACACACAGTCCATGCAGTGATAACGCACCCCTTAGGCCGGACATCAGCACAGACTACCCACTGACCCCCATCATGTCCACCAAAGGGATGTATGACGTTTCAACGCATGCTATTACAACGCATGCCTTTACGACGCAAGTTTTACAACGCAAGTCGTTACAACGACTTGCGTTGCGGGGCGCTAGATAGTGAATAGTTTAATTTACTATTTCAACTCCAGTCCCCGTGGATAGTAGGGAAGGTGTTGGAAACTATTCCCTATCCTAGAGCGCCCCCCCAGCGCAAGTCGTTGTAGAAGTTGCGTTGTAATGGTTGCGTCGTAAAGTTACTTCGTTGTAAAAGTTGAGTTGTAAAGGATGTTCCCCCCGCGAAAGGTCACGGCCCACCTGCATTTGTTAATAGCGACCTTTTATTTATGACTAAACAGACAAGGCCCGCATTCTTTTACCAAACAAGGATCACAGAATGTACTTTTATGACACCCAAAACGGTATAAAATCAATCTTATTGATTGTACTTTGAGACAGTCCTCAGACCCGTTTCTGTGGGTTGTGCTCCCAAAGTATTTAATTAAACAACTGATCCTGTTTTGCAAAATGCCTCTTGTTATTTGCTTTTTCAAAGTAAATTCATATTCGACCAACAAGTTGTGTCAATTCCCCTTCACACACTGATAGTGCCCTTTACTGGAGAAAATCTCTGAGCATGTCTAGGGTGGGAAAAGGCCGGAAAAGAGTTTATGAGTCACCACAAGATCACAAGGCACACCACATGTTGATCCATCCATTCAATGCCACTGCATAAACTTACCACTGCGCAAATGTATGCAGTTAATAGTACAATGATGGAGTGTGAGAAATTCGATGAAACCCTACTCAAGCAGCAACCACAATCATTGTCAGGGTGAGCCATGAGCCAGCCCTAAATTAATCTGTGCTCAATCCTCTGGTTGGCTTAATTTATAAGTAATATGTAAAGTATTTGTACAACACTTCAAGCAACACTTCAAGCAGTAATAAAGTGAAAAACACCACGTAATAATGATCCCACACCAAGTTAGAAAATAGAGTTACTTTTAATAAATAAAACAAGACCAAAGCAACAATAATCCAAACAGTAAAACTAGAGACATGCAGTTTTTTAATTTTAGTGAAAATAGTGCCAAAAAACACAAAGTGCCAACTGTGGTTATCTGGTCGCTCTGTACCAGGACAAATTCACAAGTTCATGCCTACCGCAATGGAGTACGGACCACACCGCCGAACACGTTACCTTAAACCCTGGTGCACGATCTGCACGGCAATGCTTTGCCAGACTTTGCGTCACCCACCGGCTACTCGAATGAAGCTGTGCGGCAAGGCTTTGTAGAATGTTGTACAGCTTTGGATCATTTTGCATCGGTTCTAGGGGGCCGTGTGGCAGACCTTTGCGGGGCTTTGTGTTGATTCCGATGAGCTGGCAACTGTGCAACAAGGCTTTGCAGGCTTTGTTTCACTCTGTGTTGATTCTAATGAAACTGGCAGCTGTGCAGCGAGGCTTCACAGGGCTTCACGTCAATTGACATCAGCTGGGCTTGGCAAAGCACCTTCAGGCCCATTTCCAATGCGCCATGCCTGTGGTGGCACAACTTTAGTGGGCAGGACTCACCAAGGGCGGAGTCCAGGTGCTGGGTTTAATTAAAGCTGTTGGAAGTCTGTTGTGTCCCTGAGTCTTCTAGTCCTGGGAGTAACTCTGGGGTCTTGGGTCAGAGTTGAAATTCAGTCCTTCTCACCCAGGCAAGAGGGCAGCAGGCAGCAGGTCAACACATCACTTGTCAGCAGTGGTAATGAGTCCTATGGTCAGCAAACATGAGGTCAGCAAAACAGGAGCAAAATGTTTCCCTCCTAGCTGAAAGTGGGGAGAACTACCGAAAACCTTTGCAAGTTCTCTACACTAAGGCAGAAGACTCTGAACAGATCATAAATATTGGTGTGGTCTGTTACAGGAAGGTGTTCAACAATAAACCCTGTAGGAACACAGAACACCTCAGCAGTTTGGGATTTTAGGAAGAGGCTGGGTCTTCGCCCGGAGCTCCGGGGTGCGTCGGGAGGCTACTAGGCACAATGGTCTGACCTGGTCTTCAAAACTAATGAGTTTGTGAAAACCCAGCCTCTTCCTAAAATAAACCCCGTGAAGCATATGAAACAACTTTCAGAGTTTCTCTATTTTTTCCTCGCCCAATCCAGGCTGTGAGGACACCTACTGTAGTTTTACAGCTAGGTCTTTCCTGGAATCGAGGGTTGGGTACACGTTAGTGTGTGTATACCGCCCAGTTTCCATACACTTAGTCCTGAAGAAAACCTGATAGATTCCGTCGCAGGTTGAAACATGTCGACCACTATTTTACACTTCACATAGATACAGTCGGTCATTGAAGCCAACTGAAGTATCTTACAATTTTTTTAATATTGTTCAGTGGCTTCAGAATAAAAATCTCTTTAAAGAAGTTATCCTCGGACAATTTTTAACATCACCTTTTTCTATTGCACTTCACTCACACAAAAAAACCCGCTCCACTGTAGCCAGGTGTCGCAGCACACCCGGATGGCACTCGGCTGTCCGGGTGGGACCCCGATGATGAAGCATGTCACCAACCAGGTTGGTGAGTGAGGGGTCTTCCTAGAAAAGAAGATCTTTCTTTTGTTATTTCTCTTTCTCCTCCTATCCCATTTAGGACCATTGATTTGGTCCTCTGGGGATACTCCTCCTGTTGTTTTTTGAACTTAGGTCCAGGGGACCAAGAGTAACTCCTTCCACCTTTGTGGTAAATCCCTTACTCTCCTTTTTGTTACCACAAAACTCGGATTCCGCCACGTAGGGCAGGTTTTCCCCACCGCCCACCTCTTGTTCAGGATTAGCAACAGAATCAGGTTAGTAAGGCACGAAGAGTAAAACACTGAAGGGACATTTAGGGTAAATTTAGGGACAACCCTTTTCAACACTGGTCTTTGTCCTCAAGGTTAAGTAAAGCTAGATTAGGAAGTGGTGATTAGGGCTTTATTTATGGGGCAGCTTCTTCATGCTCATACAGCTCTGTGCAGTCAGCCAGGGGGGCACAAGGCGCTACCAAGACGCTCACGTGTTTTACCTGGTGCCAGGGTTGGATCTTGGTGCCTTATTTAAGTGCTTAGGATAGACCCAAAAGGGTCTGGTACTCCGAGGGCTATGTCATTCCTCCACGCACCAATCGGCCTCACCCCAGCTCCTATCTGACCTGCACCTCCACAGACACTGTCCTGCTGTCTGTCGGTTCCTGCTTATACAGCTCCTGCCTTCACTCACAACTCCATCCTCTCTCTCGCCCCCACAACCCCAGCCTCTCTCCACTCCCCCTGCAGCTATTGTCTTCACCCTCATACCTTGTCTCCACTCCCCCTGCAGCTCTGCCTTTACCCCCACAACCCTAGCCTCTCCCCACTTCTCCCGGAGCTCCTGCCTTCTCCCCTACAAGCTCAGTCTCTCTCTGCTCCCCAGCACACCCCTTTGCCCTAACCCCCGGAATACCAGCCTCTCTCACCCCCACAAGACCAGTCCCTGTCCACTTTCCCCCCACAGCCTTGTGCTGGCGTCCACAGTCCAATATTACCAAAGTGCAGTGTCTTCTGCTGGGAGACGGCGTGGGCCAGGCTACAGCTACAGGAGGCCTCAGGCTCAGCACCCCGAGGGGAATAGCTGTGGACAAAACCTGGGGTCTCACCACAGTCCAGCGACAGGCTACACACAGGGCAATCACAGCACATGCCACCAACAGCCACAAGCAAACCACAGCCAAAAGCAACACATAAGTTAACAACAGCTCAACCACAGCCTAACCACAGGCCAACTACAGCACAAAGCGACTCACAAGGCAACCACAGCCCAGCCACAGGCCAACCACAGCGCAAGGCCACACATAAGGCAAACACTGACCAGCCATAGGCCATCCACATCACTAGGTTACTCACAAGGCAACCACAGCCACAGGTGAACCACAGCCCATTCACAGGAAAACAATAGCCACAGGCGAACCACAACCAAAGTACGCCCATAAGACAACCAAACTGTGAGCCAACTGAAGTAATGAGAAAACACATGGGTAAAAGCAGCAAGGAAGCAGAGTGAATTGTTGCATGTTTAGGGCTCTCATTTCTCCACAGCCACAAGAGTCAGTGTGCATCCCTTACCCAGTCAACAATGAAACTGTTAGTTTTTCTTCTTGTCTGGGTGCATGACATGTGTCTTACCTTCTCCAGGACTTGCTCCTCCAAGAACAGTGCCAGCTCATTGTGGCCCATCACAGATGAGGCAGCGACATCTAGTGGTGTGGATCCCCTCATGGATGGGGCCTTTCTTACAGATATATGAGAGCTGTCAGTCTTAAGCTGACAAAATCACGCTTGCTCTTTAAATTGTGAGCTTTTTCTTAGGAACATGCTTGGTGGCGATATATATACCTACAACTTCTGCAAATTTAAAGAGCAGGGAAATACGTGCAACAAAACAGAATTAATTTGAGCTTTTTAAATGTAATGCTATGCACCAAAAATAGTTAGCCCTTTTCTAGTGCACAAACACCGCTACATTAAAGACTTCCAACTCCAAGACACTAGGAACTACTTCTCCCACAAACCTCCGCCGGAAGTGCATCACAAAGTGCGACGAGTTACTCCAGCTGCTGAGACAGTGCACACATAATTTTATAGGGGAACACAGTGTTGCTAACTTTACCAGTGCACTGCAAGTTTCCCCTGCATCGCCAGGCATTCATTCTCACCCCAAGAAACCGAAATGGCCGACCTACGCCAACATGTCTGGTTCTCCTGACATGGCGGTGGAGGAGTGGGCCAAAAATCTTCCCCAGAGGAAAGTGAGTGATGAGAGGGTCTGCCCTGGCAGAGGTGGGCTAATTATGAAGGTGGGACTTGTGGATAAATCAAAGTTGTGTGGGAGGGTGGCTTTCAAAACTTTAAAACGTCAAGTATTGTTTAATGGCTATGTATTTAAATGTGAGATATTGGTTAATCATTGCTTGAAGTGGCTGCAGTGTGTCCTTCTGTGCTCGCCTTGAATAGAATCTTCATCACACGTGATTATTCAATCGCAGTGAATGGCTGAGGTGATTGAAGACCTATGTTTTGGCCGGACACAAAATGTGCTCCTTTAAGCAGTCAATTCCCCTTGCTGGATCCTTTTGCCTGCACTTGTATCTTTTTCTTTCCTTGCTGCTGCATTCTTATCTTAACACTAGGATGTGCTTTTTGTAGTGTGCTCCATTCCAAACCTCAGCTGTAAAATTAGAGGGGAGCAGGACTCCCCGGAATGCCACAGAGTCATGAAGCAACTCTGTAGAATTCTGCGTAGTGCAACTCCTTGAAATCCGCCCACCCTTAGGTTTTAGGCGATTGACTTGCAAAACCCTTGAAGGGTTCCTGTGGTCCTTGCAGTCCACCAGGTAGGGGAGCCCACTCCTGTGCTCTTTCACAACATAGGGGCAAGAGCAGTGGTCTCCACAGGCCCCATCACCCACACTTTGTGGCCAGGCTATAACTCTACCATAGTGGCCTTATGGTTATACCACAGTCTCATAGCCTCCTGGCTGGCAAATCATTCTATTGGGATCTCTTCCACAAGAGCTTTATCTGGATATGGAATTCCAGCCCCTCGGGGGCCTTCCTGGGAGCTTGCTCCCAGTCCTTCTACACCAAACTGAGAGGTCCTCTCACCGGGTGTCTGTACAGATGATCAAAGGGGCTGGAGACAACCCCTTTCTGTGGTGCCTGCCTGTAGGCAAGAGGATATCCTTCTTCTGTCTCAAGGACTCTGACAAGCCTATGATCATGCCTTGGACGGTGTTGAAACTCTCAACAAGCCCATTAATTTGGGGGTGGTAAGAAAGTGAGAACTTATAGGTTACCTGACACTCCTTTCACTGGTACCACTGTCAGATACAACCTCCTTGTGGAATCCTACACAGGTAAAGATCACCATCAGTGCCATGGCCATGCAGGCACTGTGACTGCCCTCAGAGGTATAGCCTCTGGGTTCCGGGTGGCATGGTCCAAAAAGACCAGGACAAACCAGTTGCCAAGAGCTGTCTTTGGGTCCGAAGCCCCAAATGCTGATGCTCACTCATTCAAAGGGAGTGCCAATGACAGGGTATAGCTGTAGAGGAGCCTTGTGCTTTCCCTCTAACTTGCCACTAGCCTGGCAGGTAGGACACGACTTACAGAAAACATAAGAGGTGTCCTAACCCGGGGCCAATACAAGTTGGAGACAAGTCTTTCAAAGGTCTTGTCCTACCCTAGATGACCTGCTAGGGAAACATCATGATGTAGCACCTGGGAACCACCAACACACAGGTTAGACCAGATTCAGAAACCTTTGGCTCACTATTCAGGAGACCATTTTTCCAGTAAATCAGGTGATCACCAAAGGTGTCTTCAGGTGCATGGTCCTCAGCCTGTCACACTAGGCTTTTAACAGTAAGGCACTCCATCTGCACCTTGCAGAGCTCTTGCGTGGTGGAACCTTCTTCCTACTGCCAGTTAGCCAGCGCCTGTAGGTTCCCCAGGGTGGCAATGTCTTCCCATGTGAGTTCTTGAACATCACCCTCAAGCTCAGCCTCCTCCTGGTCTTGGGAGTTTCAGAAGTTGGTTTGTCGAGCCCCTCGCCTTTCTCTTGTTGGCAGGCACATGGTCCAATCTTCCAGGCTCTAGGTTCTCTGACTACCAACTCGGGAAGCCATGGACCATGTGGTCAGACACACACACTCAGAAAACCCTAATTTCTTCAAATGAGACGTGAGCTCCACCTCCTTCCAGATGGTGTGCTTAGGTAATTGCCGAGCAGAAAATCCACAGGCATGGATGGACTCACAGCTACCTTCAAGAAGCCTGAGACCCAACCCCCATGCAAAGGGAACCAGAGCCACTCGGTAGTGACTCTCATGGTTGGTGGCTGCAACAACTTGGTGCAATGCATTAGAGCTACCTGCTCTGAGGTTACTGATGACATCTGACAGTTGTCATGCTGACTCCAGTGTCTCTCAGAGCCTTCAACTTCCCCCACTGATAGTGACCCGCTGCAAGTATTTCCTAGTGTTACCAGGCATGTGAGTTCTCTGCACCATTCCTCTCTCACCTGGGGACAACTGGGTAACCTCTTTGCTGTCCCTCAATCTATCTGAGGCAATCTCCTCCCCTGACACTACACTGACTAACCCCAGTGTCTGCCCACCAGTGGGGGGCTGTGCACATTTGGGAGACTTGCATTTCACTTGCAGTACCCACCCTGTTGCCTCTAATAGCACTTAGGGGGTGCCTTCCGTAAGGACTGATTATTTGGGAGCCTTTCTGTCCAGGCGGGGATCGAGAGTCTTGAACCTTAGAACTAGTTTGGGAACTTTTAGAGAACTCCTTATTTTTATGTTTGTCTCCCCCTTCTTTTTCTGATTGGTGACCCAATGAAATCTTGTAGCGATCCGCCAGATACCTTCCTGTGGACCTAGGTGCTGAGCCAGCTTTCTGCATCCTTAGCAAACTCCATGGGGTCAATGAGCTTACTATCGCTCAAGTTGTTGGCGCATCTCTAGAAAACAATTACTGAACATGTACTCTCTTTCAAACAGATCATACAACCATTTTTAACCATTCACCTCACTACCCTTCACCCAACCATCCAGTGCCCTGCAAACAAAACACACAAAATACTCCCAGGACTGCTGGGGCAGCTTCTGTCTGTCCCTACATTTCTGCCTGTACTTCTCTGGGGTGAGGTCATATTTCCTCACACGGGTTTCCTTCATGATATCTCATTCTGTCCCCCTTCTCTAGGCCCTGTAGGGCCTGTAGGGCATCCCTTCCCTCACTAGGAATATGCTTCTAGAGGCTACCCCCTCAATCCTCCTCAGGGATCCTATGCCTCTGTAAAGCAACCTCATAAGCTACATACTATCAATGGCAACCCCTACAACAAATTTAGGACACAGACCTTTAGGAATATGGACTCTTTCTCTCCAGAGGGCACTGTTGGTACAATGCTACGATTACTGCTGGACTCTGCCTGTCTGGCATTGATGTCCAGCTCCTTAACACTCAGTTTGTGAGTCAACCTCAATTTAATTTTCTTTCCTCTATAGACAGTCTTGTGTCCTCCTAGGC
Organism: Lissotriton helveticus; assembly: GCF_964261635.1. Lineage (NCBI taxonomy): Eukaryota > Metazoa > Chordata > Amphibia > Caudata > Salamandridae > Lissotriton > Lissotriton helveticus. The sequence continues at coordinate 2,074,538,566 of NC_136063.1, forward strand.
TCTCCCAATATCAGCCATCTGCTTTGCCTAGGGACTTTGGGGCGTATCATCAAGAGAGGGTGATAATTGTTGCTAAGCGCACTCAGCGCTGGGATAATTATCGCCACCCAACTCGGAATTTTATCACGGAGATAACGTGCTATCAGCAACGCTTATCTCCACAGCGATAAAATTCAGAGCGCAAGCTGACTAACGGTGTGATTATCACTGGAAATCCAGCTACAATCACACAACCTTTGGCGATAGCTAGCTGATAGGGCCTTACATACTTAGCCATGATATCCACCTTCCATAGGATATCATGGCAAAGTCAGTTTCAAAGTAGGTGTAAGGAAAGTAGCGATAACAGAGGTTATCGCTACTTTTCTTGTCGCAATGCTGCTTTGCATGAGGCTTGATAATAGGAGAAATGTCGCTTAGCGACATTTCTCCTGTTATCCTGGGGAGGAACGCCCACTTTGCATCTCATTAGAGATGCAAAGCTGGGCATTGAGGGAAAGGGCATGGATTCACGCGTTAGCGTATCCTTGCTAATAGGGCGTTGGAATTATCGCTGCTTTTCGGCCGAAAATGGCCACAAAAGCGGCGATAATTTTTTAACGCCCCTTGTTGATATGCCCCTTTGTTTCCTTTTGGGCTGCCTCTATGGCAAATTTATTTTCCTCCATTCTCATCTGGCCCTTTGCAGCCTGAACTCCCTTTCTGCCTTCTTTCAGTCAGCTCTTCTGGGGATACACTGTGAGAAAACATACTGCTCACTTCTCTGGCAGGAGTTCCCACACAGGGGCTGCGGCGGCTCCTGGAGGGAGAGCTGCGGGCGGTGGGGTGGGGTGGGGGAGGGGCATGGTGGGAGGTAGTAAACTCCAGCATACGGCCGAAAGGAGTTGAGTAAATAAATAAAACTAATTACATTGCGCGAGCCAAATGGTGATGCAGTGCGTGAAATGTAATTCGTTTTATTTATTTATTTATTTACTCAACTCCTTTTGGCCGTATGCCAGAGTTTAGTACCCCCCACCCTGCCCCTCCTCCCCACTGCCCCGCAGCAGTCCCTCGAGGAGCCACCAGTGCTCAGGGGTCAAGCCATCCCTCTCAGCTGACTGCTGCATCTTTCGGTGGGTATCCAGGCCCTTCGTATAATCCTCTCCATCTTGGTCCTCTGTGGTGACTGGCAACTTGTGGACCTCCCCTAATGCTCTTTTGGAGCTCCGCCTTCTTGGCGGTCCTCTTGACAGGTAACCCCTTTCCTTGCAAAACTCCTTGAGCACCGCCACATAGTAGCTCTCTGGGTTATGGAGCTCAAATTCCAAGCCACAGACACCAACAGTCAGGTAGAGTAATGATAAATGTTGAAAAAACATAAAGGCCAATCAGGCAGAATTTAAAACTAGAATTAGTCTCAGGTATGTGATGGTGGTGTACACAAAATCACTGTATGGCACTTCACAAATGCAGGTCCTAATCCTCACCGCTGATCACCAATGTGAGAAACTGGGTTACTGGTTGAACGGGGTGAAACCCTACTCAATCAACAACCACAATCCTTTTCAGGTGAGGCACAAGCCAAACCTAAATTACCCTGTTCTCAATCCTTTGATAGCTTTCCACAGGGCCGTAAGTCTGAAATTAGAAGGAATGTCTGAAGTATTTGTGCTTTAAGCAAGTAATAAACTGAAAAACACCACACAAAAATAGGATCATACATCAAGTTAGAAAATAGAGTTACTTCTAAAAAATAAAACAAGACCAAAATGACAAAAATCCAATCAGTAAAACCCGAGATTTGCAATGTTAAAGATATTAGAGAAAAGATTGCAGAAACACACAAAGCAGCCACTGTGATTATCATGCCGGGACAAGGTCACAAGTTCAGGCCAACTGCGATGGAGTGCAGGCCGGCTACAGGTACCCATTTAGGTTTGCTGAGCACAGTACTTTAAATCCTTATGTGAGTTCTGAGTGGAGTTGCTTAGCGACACTTTGCGTCATATGGCGCTGGTTCCAATGAAGTTGTGCGACAAGGCTTTGAGGAGCTTTGGGCCGGTTCCGGAGAGCTGTGTGGTGTAGTTAGGACTTTGCTTTGCTTTGCATTGCGTCGATTCGGATGAACTGGCAGCTGTGTGGTGAGCCTTTGCGGAGCCACTTCGGAGGCAGGACTCATAGGTGGCAGATTCCAGGTGCTGGGTTGAATGTTGTTGGAACCCTGATGTGTCCTTGAGGCTTCTGATCAAGAGGCCAGCCATCTAGAGCTAGCCCATGGAGTCACTGTGGGATCCTAGGTTGAGTTTAATGTCCATCCTTCTCACCCAGGCAAAGGAGCAGCAGGCAGTGGGCCAGCACACCAAGGCATAGTAATTCAGAGCAGCAGTTCTCTCAACAGCACAGCAGTCCTTCCTGGAAGTACATCAAGTGCAGAAGTATACTGAAAAGTTGGTGTCTGAAGTCAAATATTGATACCCAGTTGTGCCTCTGAAGTGGGAAGAAGCATTTAGAGGCATGCCTTTGAAGTGCACAGGTGCCTGCCATCTCTGCCGTGCCGCCAGACTAACTACAGGAGGTATAAATCCCTTTGTCTGGCGGCAGGACACAGCCTATTCAAGGCTAAATGTGGCTGTACCCAGCTCCACCCTCCTATCCTTCCAGTGATGGCCCATCCAGGCACATCAAAGCTTCTTATTGTGTGTGGCTGTCTAGGAGGAAGACACAAAGCCCTATTGTCAACTACACCCAGTCAAGTGACCCAGAGACAGGCTAGCGATTTCGAAACTGCCTTATAAGTGTTAAGAGTGGATGAATAAGAATTTTTTTAAGCTCAACATAGAAAAAACAGAGGTGATAGAATTTGGCCAAAAACCTTCTATTTGGAACCAGCTATGGTGGCCCCCAGAAGCTGGCATCTGTCCCGTCCCGGCACAAAAAGTTAAGAACTTAGGTTTCGTGATTGACAAAGATTTAACATTCACCTCTCAAGTCAATCAGTTCACCTCAGCCTGTTTCTTCACGATTAAGGACCATCGAAAAATACTGCCTTTTATAACTTTCTCTTTAAGGAAGACAGTAGTTGAAGCCTTGGTTTTTATCACGTATCGAATATTGCAATGCAATGTATGTGGGAAATGGTGAAAGACAGCTCTCCAAACTCCAGTCATTACAGAATGCTGCTGTAAGAGTGGTGTTGGATCTCCCGAAACATCACCCTACGTCCAAGGGCATAAGGCAACTACATTGGCTTCCTATTCAACAAAGGGTGCTGTTCAAGGCCTTATGCCTAGTATACAAGGCTGTAAATGGAGGAGGTGCAGAGGATATTAAATCTCTTTTTCCCCACTGTGTACCATACTAAGATCTGGTAGCCTAGGCCTGATCTGCATGCCAAGGATAAAGAGAACCCGATGGGGTGGCAAGGCGTTTTAATTTCAGGCGGCAAAGGTCTGTAATTCTATGCCCACCAAGATACGGCTGTAAACAAATAAGATCTTGTTTAGAAAGACTTTAAAAACTTGGCTATTTACTAAGCACTAGACTGGAAATGTTCACCCTAATCTTCACACAGCGCCAAGACACCTCGGCAATAGTGCGCTTAATAAATAATTCAGTCAGTCAGTCAGCCACCAAATGGCTAAGGCAGGAAAATGCAGACTTTCCATAAGTAGCCTTTTCAAAATAGTAATTTAAATTTCGACTGCACCATAAGTTAATATTGTTCATTACAATACAAAGACACTAAACATGAACAGCTACCTGCTTTTATTTAGAATTTACAGCTTATTAAATGTAACAAGGTTAGTCCAATGTTATCCTATGGGACAGGAAGGCCTAGCAGGAGTGAAAAGTGAATTTAAGGGTTTTTCACTATCAGTTCATGTAAAACTTAAAAGAACATGTCCAACATTTCAAGTACACTGCACCCTGCTATCTGGGCCATTCAGTGCTTATCCTAGGGATATTGTATATGAATTAAAAACTAAACTTTTACAGGTCGAATTAGCAATTTAAACAGCTTAAGCAGTTTAAAACTGCACACACACTGCAATTGCAGCTCTGAGACATGTTTAAAGTGGTATTTAAGTGGGTTGCAAAATCAGTGTAACAAGCCAACTACCAGCATTTAATTTAAAGATCCTGGACACAGGATAGTGCCACCCTACTAGGGAATTACAAATAAATCGAATATGCCAATTTGGTACAAGCCAATCTTACCATGTTTTAAGGAGCGAGTACAAGCACTTTAGCACTGGTCATCAGTGATAAATTGGGCAGAGTCTTACAGCCAGCAAAAACGAAGTCACCAAAACAGAAGGTCCAGGGCAAAAATGTAGGGGAACTACGCCAAGGATGCCAGATCTAACATGGAGTAGTATATTCATTTGAAGCCTACTAGATATCATTTCATGGATGATTGGCAGGCACGAATCCAGCCGATTCTGGCTCTTAATATTATAGACAGGCAAGCCAGCGAATTTTGTCCTTAAAAGATTAAGCAAAATCTGAGCTATCAAATTATTCTGCGTGTAAATTGCGGAATAATAATCACATAAACCTACGGTAAAGACTCTGACATTTGAAAAAGTGTATTCTTTAACCTTTGAAAGTGTTTCAATATGATAAATTAAAATAAATCACAGCCTTGAGTCACAACTGTTAAAAGTGATATTTTACATTTAAAAAGGAACTTAAATCAGTCAAAAAGTGACCCCTCTCTGCACAGACAGATGAAGATGACATCCGTGCATCAACACACATGTCAACTGGAATGTGTTCGTTTACACGGACATTATTTTTAGTATAGGTGTTACATATATAGTCTATTATACCACATAGATTAATCGTTGTTGTATATTGCATTTTTCTGAACTGAACTTAACTTTCTTTCGAACGTGACAAAGAAAACGTGAAGGTAGGTGGTGTGTCTACCATCACACAATTTTAGGAGGGGAAGGCGGGATTTGAAACTTTGTTTCCTGATAACACGGTGCATTTCAGCCACTAGATAAAAATCCTGCTCACGTTCAACACAATAGGATAGGACAATGCTTTCTATAACAATCTTCGAGGTGTGGATTAGTTCAATTACACATGTCAAGGAAAATACGTCGTACAGAAGTCGTCTTTCTATTAAAAACTACAACATGAATGTAAGGAAGTCGTATACTCTATTTTTATTATGTTAATATTACTACCCAGTATTTACAAAGCAGAATAACTGCAGGAGTGGCTGATCTCCTTAATGATACATTTACACATATTAGTAAAATGAAACAAAGAGATTTGCTCCTCAGTTACAGTTCTTTAATGAGACATAAGTGTAACACAGAGCCCAGCTGTAGAAAGACTTTTATGAACATGCCTCAGCATTTGAACAGAAAAGCACTACTTGCACGTATCAGTTTTTTATGTCAAAAACAGTTTATAAGGGGGGGCATGGCTTGTGCGCCGGACGGTGAAGACGCTCTTTCCGTGAGCTCCGCGACGGACTTTTTACCCGAATGCCGTGAGAGCGCTGTATCCTGCTATTTGGACGTCGGAAGCAGTTCTAATGTCGGCGGAAGGCTCTGCGACCCTGATGTTGCCGGCAGAACTGATTTTCAGGCTGGGAGGACTCTGAATGCCAAGCGGTAACTTTCTCTTCAGACGCGACGCGGGCGGCCGCCATTTTGTGCGCTGAGCCCGTGTCGTTGTTCCGCTACCTGCTTCGACTCCCTTCCTTCTATTGGGCATTATTCCTCTACTTTGCCCATAATATACACCACTTAGGCGTCTTTTTTGCTGTTCCTAGCCATTTTTATGCCCCTGCTTTGTGCTTGCGACTGACTCTGTGCTTTCTCTCAGAAAAAAGGTGCCGCCATTTTCCTAATGCCGCATTTGACTTGATTCTGTCTCTCCTCTCCATTTTGCCACAAGTATTTTTATTTTTACCATATCGCTCTACTCTTCTCATGCTCTACGTATTATCAATGATATTTATGAGGATGGTCATTTGTTTTTTTGTACTTTGACGCTGCCCCTGGATGTCATTCTTTCTCATACCTCAGTGCTATCCTTTTTCAGCGACCTGCGATTTTCTTCCAACTGGCCTACTGTCTGTGTTCCTTCTAAGGATAGTATCTACGGTGCAGTATCTTTCTTGCAGATTATTTTTGGCCGTATTTGTTGGCTCCTGCTCGCATTGTTATCATGGCCAATGACTCCAAGTTGTCTCAGACTGGTACCAAACCTAAGCAGCCTAAGAATGACCCGCCCTCTCCCATCAAGTCTTCCTCTAATCCTGTTCTCGACTCAATTCTTGAGGAGGTTCGCGGCCTCCAACCTTTTATGAGTGCGACTAATGACAGGCTCAAACAGATTGAAGACCGTTGGGTACTTATGGAGGGCAAAGTTTTAAATTTGGAGCAAAGGGTTAGTGACATTCAAGATGTCTCGACTAAAATCCCTCTCCTGGAGCAAGAAATCCACAAACTTAAGCTGCACACGGAGGATTTGGAAAATCGCAATAGAAGAAACAACCTACGCGTTTATGGTGTTCCGGAAAATTTGGAAGGTTCCGACATGGTGTCTTTTTTACAAAAATTTCTACAAGAACTTCTGGATCTCCAACCTACGTCACCTCCTCTGAACATTCAAAGAGCCCACCGACTTGGCCGTCTGAACTCTGCATCTAACAAACCTCGTGGTATTATCATGCTTTTTCTAGAATTCACAGAGCTGATGACTGTGTTAAAAGCTGCCAGACTAAAACGACGTCTCCAGTGGTCTGGTCACAATATTTTCATCTCCCAAGACCTCTCCACTGGGACTAATGCCAGACGTAAAGAATTCTTGAATCTCCGACCTCTGATGCGACAACTTCACATTCAATATGGCATTCTTCACCCTTGTTTCTGCAAGATCACTCATAACGGCCAAACCCGCTCATTTGATGATCCTCAAAAGCTCCATGCTTATCTCCAAAGTGCTTCTCTGTCGACGATGGATACTGTGGCTTAATCTTTGTTCTTGTTTCCACTCTTGATGCTCTAACATGTTGTTTCCTGTTTCTCTCTCACTGTTAATGCGTTCTTATCTCCTTTCTTTTTGTATGTTTCTTCTTCTTCATCTGTAATTTTTATTCATCTACTTTCCGCTCTTACAATCTTCTCTTCACCCTATATTTTTGTCCTCTTTCTCGGTTGCTCATGGGGACGTTTCCCCTACCCGGCGTATCCTTGCCCCTAATGCTTTTGTTTCTCACTAACTCTCCGATCAGGCGTCTGCGCCTTGATCTGTTTACTTTCCTCTATCTTTTTTCTGTTCTCTTTTTTACCTTTCCCCTTATTTCTTTTTTCTCTTCTCCTCTTACTACATTCCTTTTCCTTTTCTTCATTGCTCCATTCCTTTCTTCTCCTTTGCCATCTCTTCTTCAAATATTTTCCTTCACAATGTCGTTTGTCCTTATGACCAGATTTTTCGTGTGGGTTCTGAGTATTTTGAGAGCTTCCCTTATTCGTATTTTATGTCATTGTTATTTCCTTTTTTGTAGTGCTTCCCTTGTCATGTGTCTTCTTCACGTGTCGTCCATCACCCCTCTCCTCAATGGTGTGTCATTTTGTCTCATGGAATGTGCGAGGTCTTGGTCACCCTGTCAAGCGTCAAAAGGTATTGTCTCACCTATCCAAAATTGGTTCTCAAGTTGTTTTTGTTCAAGAAACGCATTGTTCTGATGTTGAATCAATCAAATTGAAGAGACAGTGGGTGGGTCAGGTTGTATTCTCTCCAGCTTGTCTTAAAAAAGGGGGGGTTGCTATTTTATTTCACAAGGCTTTGAATGTACAGATTATCTCCTCTCAACATGATGACGAAGGGCGTTGGGCAATGGCTAAGGTTGTTATCCATAATAAGACAATGGTTCTGCTCAATGTTTACGGCCCGGTTCGTCCTGACCCTAAGTTTTGGAATACTATTAAAACCATGCTTTCCTCCATTGAGTGCCCTGATTTTGTCATTGCAGGGGATTTTAACCAATGGCTGGACCCTTTTTCTGATAGATTATCCTCCAGTAAATTTCAATCTGACAAATCTCATAAGAGCTTCCAATCTGCCATTGCCTCACGTCCTTTATATGATTCTTGGAAATTATGTAACCCAGATGTGTTGGAATATACCTTTTTCTCTCCTGTTCACCACACCCGCTCTAGAATTGATTACATTTTGATTAGTAAATCATTACTCCCCTCCATTCATAAATCTACCATAGGCTCCATTTTTATTTCTGACCATGCCCCTGTATCTACCTCACTTGATCTTTCCCTTGTATCATCTAAATTTAGTCGCTGGAAATTTAACGCCTTTCTTCTCTCTGATGAAGTTTTTTTAAAGGAAAGTGCGGAATTTTTTACTGAATTTTTTACATTTAATGATCCCTCTGACACTTCCATTCCCAACAATTGGGATGCTTTTAAAGCTGCGTTTCGAGCATTTACCATATCCTATGTTGCTAAAAAGAAGAAACTCAATAGGGAAAAGTACGATAACCAACTTCGAAAGATTAGGAACCTCGAGCATTTATATTTCTCTTCTAAATCCCCCTCCCCTCTTCATGATTTGATCTTAGCTAAAACTGACCTTAACAAGATTATTACCAATGAGGCTTGTAACACCCTCCTCAAAATTAAATCCAAATTTCACGGTGGCCAAAATAAAGCGGGGAAAATGTTAGCAAATTATTTAAAAATTAAATCTGAACGTAAAAATATTGGCCCCATCTTCAATGACTCTCTAAACAAATTGGTTACAGCTGATGAAGACATCGCTGATGTATTCCATTCCTACTATCACTCCCTATATACAGATGACACCCATCCCTCTGATGTAAACTTATCTTCCTTTTTTGAGGGTCTTCCCTCTCCCCCATCCCTCCTCGATGAATTTGCGATCCTAGAAGAGGAAATTTCACTTCAAGAGGTAACTCGAGCCATTCGCTCCCTCAATCGCTCAAAGGCTCATGGTCCAGATGGCCTTCCTGTGGAATTTTATTCTTCGTTTCAGACCTTTTTTGCCCCTAAACTCCTTCAACTCTTTAACTCCTTTATTTGTAGTGCGAAGGCTTCTGGGCCATTTTGGATGCATTAATTATCATCCTTCCTAAACCTGATAAAGATCACACCCAATGCAAAAACTATCGTCCTATATCCCTGATAAACTATGATTGCAAAATCATTGCTAAAATACTTGCTTCCCGTCTTGAATCCCTTATCCCCCGTCTTATCAAGACTGACCAGGTGGGTTTTGTGAAGGGTAGACTTGCTGCGGACAATGCTCGTTTATTCTCTAATGTCATTGTTCACAGCAAACATCTTAAAGTCCCTTTAGCAGCTCTGTCCTTAGATGCTGAGAAGGCGTTTGACCGCATCAACTGGCAATATCTCATTCATACCCTACACTGGTTTGGTTTTGGCCCTTCTTTTATTTCTATGGTTAAACTTCTTTATTCCTCCCCACGTGCTAGTATTTTTGTCAACAACCGCTTTTCCAAATCATTCTCCTTGTCTAGAGGCACTCGTCAGGGATGTCCTCTTTCTCCCCTGCTGTTTATTCTCTGTCTTGAGCCCTTCTTAGAAAGAATTCGTTCTAATCCTAACATCACTGGTTTTACATTGGCCTCTACTGAAACTAAATTGTCCGCATACGCAGATGATGTACTAGTATATATGTCCAATCCTGAAACCTCCCTTCCGCCATTCTTGGATGAGGTCCGTTTATATTCCTCCATTTCGGGGTATAAATTAAATCTGTCCAAAACGGAAGTCCTCCCTCTTAATTCACTTTGCTACCAATACATGTTTAATAATACTGATTTTGCTTGGTGCCCCTCTAAAATTAAATACCTTGGTATTTGGTTCGCTCCCTCCCTGAAAGATACCCTTAAATTTACGTTTGACTCTCTTATAAAGAAAATCACCTCCTTTCTTCAAATCTGGTCCCCATTATTTCTTTCCTGGTGGGGTAGACTGGACACAATTAAAATGATGATTACCCCTCATGTTCTTTATACGGTGTCTATGCTTCCTTTCAAAATTCCCCTTTCCTATTTCTCTCGCATAAACTCTATTTGTACTAAATTTTTGTGGAATGACAAACATCCCCGAATAGCGCTACAGAAGCTGATTCGCCCTAAATCTGAAGGTGGAGTTCGATTTCCCAACTTTAAAATGTACCACTCTGCTTTCCTGATCAAACAATCCTTTTCTTTAGCATATAACTTTGATGATACTCCTGTACCTACATGGGTTCTTCTAGAACGCTCTTTCTTGAAAGACCTTTCCTTTCAACATGTTGTTTTTATGTCAAACTGTTCTTTTTTGACTAAATAACCTATCTTAAAATATTCACAAACTGTATTACACAATGTCTTCTCCTCCAATCTTTCATCATTGCAATGTTTTTATTATCTGTTGTGTGGTATAACAAATTTCTTAGATATAAAGGTAAATCATTTTACTTCAATCACTGGAAAGAGAAGAATATTGTATTTGTTCATCAGTTTTTTGATAATGACTCTCTCATTCCTTTTCCGAAACTGCAACTGTTATTTAATTTACCTTTGTCATATCTTTCTGAATATAACATTATTACATCTGCAATTCGGTCACACTTAGCTTCTCTTTCCATTCCTGTTGTCTTCCCATCCTTTGTTCCTACCTCTTCCCTTTATCCCTTATTTTCCTCTCAACAACCTAAGGCTGCCCTTGTTTATTCATTATTACTGTCACCTAGTTCAGATCGTTCTAAATCAGCTGTTGAGATTGCATGGGAAACGGACCTTAATATGTCTCTCTCTGTTCTGATGTGGGAACGTTTATGGTCCAAATTGTTTAAGGTATCTCCTGCTGCCCGCATTACCCAATCGTTGTTGTTCATTTATCATAGAGTCCTTATCACTCCTGTAACTGTTCATAAGTTCTCCCCAACATCCTCTCTAATGTGTTGGTCCTGTGCTAATGAAACTGGGTCACTTAAACATTTACTGTTTGAATGTTTTCATGTTTCATCATTTTGGAAGGAAGTTTGGAAAACCTGTATGCTAGTCTTTAATTGTTCTGCCCAGTTATCTTTACAGGCAATTTTTCTAGGATCATTATCATCTGATGTGGATATTATCTCTTCTGCTGAGAGATTGTTGGATTTGTTTATTTCTCTTGCATTTAAAGTTATCCTATTGTGTTGGAAAGATAATTCTAAAATTTCTATCCACACCTGGTGGAATTTTGTTTGTGATGAACATAGAATTGCTATCGCTTCGTCCTATTCCATTCCCCTCAAAATTAAATCTGATCTCCTTTGGCTCCCCTTTACCACTTATCTGTCCTCCAAATCTCTTCCTTGACTGATTCTCAGTATTCCCACTTATTCTCCCCTTCTCCTATCTCTCTCTTCTCTTCCCTTCTTCTGCCTTTGCTTTCTTTTCGTTCTTTCTTCTTTCCTCTTTTCTATGCTTCTTGTTTCTCCCCTTTTCCATTTTCTCTTCTCTCTATGATCATTTCTTTCTTTGTTGTTATTGCTCATGCATATGTTTTCCTACCTCTCTTACTTATTTTATTGTTCCAATTTTCTTTTATATCATATGTATTGTATTTACTCTAAAATGCTAATAAAAATCTCTTAAACAAAAAAAACCCAAAAAAAACTGTTTATAAGGAGAAAGCAAATGGCATGGCCACTGAAATTATGCGATTCTGCTGCTGCAGCATTTTCAACATTAATATGGTTTTTCTGCATTAGCCACATAATTTATTATCTGCCCCATAATCTGCACATTTTGACCCAAAAAAGTTTCTAGCTGAAACGGATCGCAAATTACCGAAAACATGGCAATATGTGTTCCCACGCAGTGGAAGGATCTTCGCAAAGGTTGACTGGTAAACTTTCAGTTGCTTATTGCTGTATTTGGTTGTTAGTCTGGTACTGGTGAAGTTAAATCTTTGCTCAGACAGTGTAGCCATATGTGACAAGTATTGGTAAATGCATTAGGGTTCGCCGATGTGATTAATAATAAGCTGCTTTTTGTTGTAAATTGTAGCTTGGTGAACAGTTGTGCAATATAAGTTACTGAAACTATAAAGCTGTCAGTTCCGGCCCATTTGAAGCACTGGCTACGTCTGCACCTATTCAAGTGATATTTCTACTAAACTCACAAAGTATCAAGCATTTATATTTCAACCTTTAGAGTACAGAAATTTGTACAGTTGATTTACGGTCCTTCCATTATTTACAGAAACACGACTGTAAGGTTGCAAATGCATTGCAATAAGTAAAATTAAATTTAAAGCACAGACACAATGCTCTAAAATAAGGCAGAAAATAATAACCTATTAAATTGGACAACAATTAAAAAAGGAAACGAGTTCAGAGAACCAGTAGCGGTCCATGGTGGGAGTAGCTGCCAGGCGTTGATGTGGGGAGGGGGATGGGCAGGGTAGGGGGTAGTAATCTATGGATTACAGAGGATTACAGGTAAGGAAACATATAAATAAATTAAACAAATTTTGTTGCGTGCACTGCATCGCATTTGGGGATGCAGTGGGTGCAACAAAATTTGTTTTCTTTATTTATATGTTTACTTAACTGTAATCCTCCATAATCCATAGATTACTAAACTCCTCTTCCCCACGTCACCGCCCCGCAGCTACTCCCACTACCGACCGCTACTGCAGAGAACTACAAGACCAACAACCATGATGACCAATTGCCAGAAAAAATGTGCTTGGAAATCAATCCCATAAACGCGTAGCTCCGCAAATACAAATATGTTGCATTAATTATAAATTAGTGTACAATAGCAAAGCTCTAATTATATTTGATGAATGAAACTTACTAAAGAGCATAAGCCCCACTGAATTGCGGGTCCAACAATCAAAGGACCATCCAGCATTGTAAATAGGCAGAAGTATCAGAGAAATGGGGCCTGCAGTTATGGGGACCATCCAACTGTGGAGATAAGCAGAGGAAAAAGCAAAAGAGCCTAAAGCCTCCAAACAGAGGGAACAAACCCCTCAAGTATCCTGTTGGTGACATAGCAACATAACACAACCCAGAGTGTCTCGAGTGAGGTTAAGAATATAGGAGCTAAACACAGGCTGTAGTATTCAGTAAAGGAACACAATTTATTTAAAGCAAGCTCGAACTAAGGGAAGCACCACTTCAATCACAAATATCAGGATGAAGAACATGAAAACCTATCAGTGTATGCTTGCAAACAAGATTTTTAAAGAGGTGACTGGCATGATTGGAGTTGGCTAATTATCCAATCAGGCGATCCCCATATAATATGTGTGCATTATGACCGATGAAGTCCCACATTAATATTTGTCAATATATAGAAAAATTAGCGCATTCAGATGCGCTGTGCACACATAATAAAATGAAAAGTTTAACCAGAGTGATTCAGTGAAGCACAATTAGACTTCAAAGCAAAGCATTAGAATGGAATAATAAAAAATGAAAGCAACCGTACTCGATGGAAGCCAATTGTCAAGGTAAGCAGCCCTCTAAAGTACACCAAAAATAGTGGAAAATGGGGTACAAAGGTGTAATATTGCCAGCGAAGAGCAGCAAAAAGATTAGCACCGTACACAAGATCAATTCAATTGATAATGAAAGTATGATGCAATGCAGTAGGTTTGAGTTTTAATGTGAAACATTGAAAAGAGGGCGCTTGCAATCGAAGAACGATTATCTAAGTTCGCAGTTCTTTCAAATCACACCCAAAAAATTATAATAAATAATATCACCACCAAAGTACAGCGCAAACATTCTCTACTTGCTCCGCCCTCTCTGCACCTGAAAGGCTGAGCACAGCTGTATCAACCATGACAAACATATCAGGGGTCAAAGTGCTGTGCTGGTGAATAAATGGAATCAAGCCATTACACCGGGAAACATTCAATTTAGCCACCACAGGGGACATGATATAGAGCCGTCGTATGAATGCGTTCGGGGCAGATAGCAGATGGCGGGCAAGCATCGGAAAAACGGAAAAAAAAACCAGAACCAGCAAGCATGCTTGAAATGCGTGCAGCAATAAGACAATTGTGCATAATGGGCTGCTTACCTAAAGTGTCTGAACAGCAAGTAGTGGGTGGGATCAGGAATAGTACGGGAGGAAACAGGTATTTTGGAGACGTAAAAGGCAACATAGAAACTAGAAGTCAGGGATGGTGCTTAGGAGTGACAGTGCAAGGAATATTGTGTTGGATTTTGGAGGGTGTGGGCATATTTGGTGTCTAGTGTTGGGTGGGAGAAGCAGAGGTTCTGTGGTTGATGGTGTCGGGTGTGATGGGGTGTTTCCTATTTGTGATTGTATGGTTTATGGGATAATTATGCTATGGAGTGGGTAGGTAATTGAGAGAATGTATAGTAGATTGGGATGAAAATGGGATAGGTGTAACATTTATTGGTGAGTGCGTTATGTAGGGCTGTGCTGGTACAGGCTATTATTTGTGGTTGGTGAGAGTTAACTAGGGATGGGTAGAGGACGGGGGAAGGATGGTAGAATACCTGGTGAGTGCTGTTTTCTTACCAAGGGTTGTTGGGTTTGGTATCACCTGATTGGGTAGTGGGTGTATACTGTGGAATAGTGGTGGGAAGAGAAGAGTTATGAACACAGCCTCTGTTGATGAGGGATAGGGGGCTGATGGGGGCCACCTGAGTGTAAGGCAGACCTTAGCTGGGCATCTGCGCTGACATCTGTGACAGATCAGAGTCTGTTACATTCAGACAACCTTCTGTTATCCCCTCTGGGAAGCAGCTGAATAATGAATACCTTCTCATCTGGACTGGGTGTGAGCAACACCGCTTTAAGGTGCAAAGAAAGGAATTCCCGGGCATCTGCCCCTTGTTACAGCTGGAAAATGGAGCACGGGTGGGAAGAGTGGAGGGGGGACAGATGCTGTTGCTGCAGTCACTAGAGGAAATGAGCAGGAAGACTGGAGCTGCCGGATGTGTGAATTTGCTGCAGTAAAAACGGAGGAATGGACAAACAGAAAGTGCCATGCAGCTGAGGTGCTCACTCGAGAGCAAAAACACTAGAATGCTGACCTTTGTCGGCAGCAAGAGGGCAGCCTCACAAAGAAGTTCAGTGGATGAAAAGGAGTACTTGGGTCTTGGGACACTGATAAGAGCAAGAACAAACGGAACAACAGGAAATAGTGTGCGACAGCCAAAAGAAATGGAGGAAAAGTAAGTGGCAAGCACACATAACAGTAAACACTAAGGGCGGTATGTAAGCCCCTTTTAAGATTTATTTTAGGCACAATAGATTTCGCAAGCACAGTGCAAGTGCTGTGCAGGCGAATCCTAAAAATGACAACATAATAATGTAATACTTTCACAAAAGAAGCAGCATTTCACCACATAACTGGACTTTTCTTGGCACATAATGTGGTCCTGTCTCCCACTTAATTTGGCCCACCAGTACTGCATAATTCCAGTAGCCCTGGTGAGCATGGGGGATGCCGTTTCAGCTATGCTATGACTTGTCAGTCCTCGTGGGTCAAGTGTAGGAGTGGGTGAAAATTCTGCTCCGTCGGCGGAGTTCGTAGAGTTTTGTCAACTCCAAGTTCCAATTAGAACGTGGCATTTTGGCAAAAATCTATCAACAGCAGAGAGACTTCATTTTTTCATGTGGCTAGCCAAAAATTACGTTGGTGAGCACCAACGAGAATTTTGGGGGCTAGAACACCTCCAGGCAAGATTTATCAACAAAGAACTCTGCAGAATCTCAATGGGTTTTTATGTAACTAAGTGGAGTGATATTCCGCAAGTTCCTCCCACCTTAGTCAAGTGTAGAGCCCCAGCGAGACATTGTACCCGAACCCGGCTCGAGCCTGGCTAGGCTTGCCCGCCACTACTAAGCACCTGTTAAGGGCTGAACTGGCTTTGTGAATGGACCAGTGTGATTTGTGTCCCCAGCAGCGGCCTGTGCTCTATATTCTGTCTGCGCAAGCTCTTCGCTTCTAATAGCTACTGTTCTGGAATTCTTCCGACCACAGCTTTGAAGCACCATTAAAAATGCTCTCAGCAGTAAGCCCAACATTAATGTTAGGGCGAAGGTTGTGTTCCAACCCGCCCGCCATTTATATGCTTATCAGACTACACGTCCGGTGTGACTGTAAACTCCGCGAATTAAATTAGATTATGTGCCACGGCTGCTTCCCTAATCCCTCACATCACTTCCTATTTCATATCATCCCCGTCCCTTGATCTGCCCCCCCTCCCGCTGTGCTTCCTTTATCTGAACGTGGCACACTTCTGCAGCTCGTCACACTGGCTGAATAGCATTGCTCATGCACACCACATTGTGTGTGTTGTTGCACTGCTAGTCGGGTTGTGGGTAATGAAAAGGCCGAGAGGGTGACCATCGAATGTTTCAGCAGCTCACCCCATTACACAGGAGCATGTCTGCTTCACATGTTTCCATCTGTGCCCGGCCATGTTGGAATGCTGCACCATCCAAGCTCTCAGAAAATATACTAACTTTACGTGTCATGGTTCTAACACTAAGGCATCGGTATGGCATGTGTTTATGTCTGTTTAACTTTTTCTTTAGTTCCATCCCTTCTTGTTTAGGGTGAAGGGAAATCGGCATTTTCTTCTTTTTTTAGCATTAGTGCAACACCATTGTCACGTGAACATATTTACCATGTTACACTGTCTATTAATCTGTTTTCCATTCGTTCCAAGTTCCGAATTAATTTAAATTAATTAGCATAGTCTCCGTTGTAGACTTTTCCCGCGTTCCCTAGATGAGCTTTAATTTAATTTAATTTTGAGCGGCACCACCTTCAGTGGAGCTGCGTCCAACTCTACTCTGGTGCTCGAGGGAACCACTGCCAGACACATTTTATCTGGCTCCTGCCCATGCCAACAGGACACTTTTTTGGCAATGCCTTCCATTTCTCCTTTCTGTCTAAAATCTGTAAAATCTCAGCGGAATTAGAGCGAAAACGATCCAAATATCTGTTCGGTTTGATGAGAAATAAAATGCCCATAGTAGTGTTTTGATTGTAAGACTCCCAGAGATGGTCCACTGCTCTAGGTTTCAATTGGGATGTAATGGTTGTTTACTGAGATCAGTGATTTGAACTGCACCAAAGTGTTGCCTTCTGGTCACTATGACAAGAAGACCGTTAATACATTTGCATACAATATAGAGACTGTAGCCGGGGCGCGTGAACATTCAAACGGCTATTTATGCAGATGTGCTGACGTAGAAACAGAGCCTGTAGCCTGGGTTGTAGTCATGTTCCAATGGGCACTCAAAACAACAGTTTAACCTCCCCGAGTATATGCAATATACATACCCCTATTTAGACCGGCATCTTTAAACATATATCTACATTTTAAGTCTCCAGCTGCTCGAATGCAACATTTATGTAACCCACTCCACATACTCCTAAACGGTGCCAAGTGTTGTTTGACGGGGAGTCCTATTCCAGGGATGTGTAACACGGCAGCTGGTTGTCTTTGTAAGTGCTCAATTGTCGATCATAGGGAAATAAATCATGGGACCAACACGGGATGGCAAGCTAGCGAAGTCGCAGTTGAGATATGCAGTTATTTTCTAGCCACAAATTCGACTCCCAGCAGCCTTCAAACTTGTGATTCAGACCTTAGTCCTTCTAAAGTCGGTCTATTGAGTAATTTCAAAGAGGCTACCTACCAATAATACCTGTTATTAATGGTACTTTGAAATGGCAGACATGTAGTAATGTGCCTATATGTACCAAAAGTTATTGGAAAGTTGATCCATAAAGCCTGAACAGATGGCAGAGTTTCACAGTAACCAGCGGTGTAACGAAACTTGAGAGGGACCCCAGGCAAAGTAAATGGAGGGGGCCAGTCTCCTGTGTGCAGTGTCGAAGGGGGCTCCCAGGAGCTCACCACCCCACACCACAGCGGCTGTGGGGGTTTATATTACGCCATTCACAAAAAGCACTGACAGTGTAAATTACCTCCTATGGATGGAAACGGGGCTTTATGTGGGATAAAAAAAACTGTGGGGTCTCTCAAAGGGGCGTGGCCTATGTAATTAAGGGCATGGCTTAAAACCACGTAAGCCAAAAATCTGTAATTAGCATAGTGTGCCGCCCGTCTATTTTGCTGTCTCTGTCATTGCATCCAGATATATGATACAAGTAACATCATACCTACAAGTCAGGACTATATGCTTTGTCAATGGTTGTTACTAACTACAACGCAGCTCACCTGGCATGACCTCATGCCTTGACCTCCACTACTCAGTAGTGAACAAAATGAGCATGCGCACATCGATGTGCAGGCTCTCACTGCAGTCCATGAAAAAAAAAGAAATCGGACTACCTTTGCGAGGCCCGAAAATAGAGCCCCATAGGGACCCGTATCGAGGCTCCCTGAAAATAACTGCTGGTGCTCAGACCCGGCCCATTTAAAGCCCTAGGTGTAACGTAGGCAGATGTATCCAATTAATCTCGTGATGATCTGTCATGTGTCTTGGCCTCGTGGGCCGAAGTTGAGGGCCTTCGCTGAAAGAGGTACCTGTCGGAACCAATAGACAGAGACTTCCGGAAATAGCTCTCTCTTTTGAGCCAGTCAGTGAAGGTTCCCTCCTGCAGACATACTTCACTTGCAGGAAGATTGCCACACGCGCCTCTGTTATCAGACAGAATATTTGCCATAGTATTGTTGGTTGATCACGTGTACTTGCCTCATGGGCATGGTCTGTAGGCTGAGATTAGTTAAAGTTCTCACTCCACTAAGTATAACCTTTCAATATATTATCAATCTATGTTATTACTGAGTACAAAAACACTTTCACCAAAAATTTACCACAATTACCACTTCGTAATAATGACTGTTACATTTACTATAGCTCATAATGTACATTAACATATTCACATTAAACAACATAATTGGCTTAAAGCATTTTCTACGCATCTAAAACAGGTTGGGAAAAATTGTGCATTTAGGCATGAATATAATGAGTTTTACACAAATGAACCTTGTGGGTCATCTTTGTTAAAAATGTTCGCGAGCTATTAATTCCCTCCCAAATAAAAGACATGGGGTATCTGATGAGTGTACTGAATTATTTCCACTCAGTTTCACATTTGCTGTATCAAAGACAGTTCCTGCAATCTCCCAATTTAGAAAATTACGTACACTTAAAGCAGAAGTAGAGCAAAATGTATGCGAAAGACGTGAATGCCCAGTCATAGCCATTTCCCTAAAATTATGCTTCCGTAAAATAAATAATGCAAAGAATTGTAAAACTCTTCCCAAGCACGGATCACCACCAGCATGCATGACCTGAACAAAAGTTTCCATTTGAAAAACCATGAAATACACAATAATGAGAAATTATTTTACAAAAAAAAATAAAGCAAAATTGAAAACCAGAAACACAGTTCAATTTTTGAAAATTAAAATCGTGATTTACCATTTGAGAAGACACTAAGAGAAAAGAAAATTCTTTGCAGCCAGATGTTGGTCTTATTTAGCGCAAATTAATAAAAAAAACAGTTTCAGGCACGGGTTGGCCATTTATGTACACGAAGTAAGAAAATTGTTAATCACAGTGACTGCTGCCAGCAGCACGTTTCAAGGATGCATCCTATAACACGCTTGAATAAAAAAATTATTATTCGTGAAAAACAGCAAAATCGGCCACTTATGGACCTCCTGGCAACAACGGAGGCTTATTTGGAGATACTGCACCTACTGATTACACAGCTGCAGATTGTATGCTACTGCTGTGTTTTCCTATTTGCCTTTATTTTGCTTGGATGTTATCCTCTGCGCTGGATGCGGTGCCCAGTTCGTTAGGTGTGATAAACGGATTTAATCCTAGGAAAGTAGACATCTTTTTACAGATTTAACTTAAGCTCGGCTAAATCTCCAAGAACCCGTTGGGTTGGGTGATGATTTGTTTAGTCACTTCATTATTGCCTCCTGGATGAACTTCAGTCCTGATATGAGGTTTCTCCTTCCCTTCCTGCATGAACAGTGTTCTTCCCCTACAGTTTACATTTTATACACTCCAGCTAGAGGTTCCATCCATTTACTGACAGCTGAGGCACATGACGACATATAAATAAATAATGTTTGTTACTGTTTGTGCTCCAAAGTGCATATCCTGAAGCACACTACTGAGACTAGAATCAGGGTCGGACTGGCCTATAGTCTCAGTTTTTTGACTGTTTGTGGGCCTGTTTTATGGTCTGGAGGACAGGTTTTTATTGTTGGCTCCCCTGACATTAAAACAAACATTGCCTGCAGCAAGCACAAATCCATGCATCATATTAGAGGTGCTATTTCAGAGAATTCATTTAAGAGTTTTTTAAAGACCCACCTCTTTAGAGAGATCCAATGATGGTGGGTACCTCTTATGTCTACTCTTCTACTGCGTCTTACTTTCCAGCTAGCGCCGGGACGCTCCTTTTTCGAGCAGCTGTTTTGCGCTTTACAAATCATTTCATTCATTCTTTCATTTCCCATACCTTGCAAAACACTTACATGTAGGAGCATATTTATAAGCCCCTAACGCCACGGGAACTTCACCTTTTACGACATTCCTGTGGCGATAGGGGCTTCGCCTTATTTACAAGGAAGCATTAAGCCACTTAACATGGCATAACGCTAGCTTGTGAATAAGGCCCCCTTTCACGCTATCCTTTCAGTGAAAGGGGGCGGCAATGGGGGTTTGTGGGTGTTCCACTGCAACACCCATTGATTCTGATGATGCCCCCTATATACAAGGAAGGCGTAAATAGGAGGTAGCAGCAGAATTAAGAGCAGTGTGAAACCTGGTCTTACCTTGGCCCAATGAGGAGACATTTTTAATTTCTCCTAGTTTTTGCTGTTTTCATGTGTGCTGCGATGTGCAGCACACATGAAAACAGCAAAAGTCTAATTAATGTGTATGTACAGGAAGGTCCCCCTTCCTGCACATTAAGCATCATTTTAAAAAAATCCCGTTTTGCAACTTTTGTGTGTGCTGCAATAAGCAGCACACATAGAAGTTACGAAACGGCATTTAAAGATTGTTTATGTGCAGGAAGGGGGACCTTACTGCACATAAACATTCTTTACATACATATAGACAGACACCCTTGCACCATGGTGCAAGGGTGCCTGCATTGGCGCTAGGCTGCTAACTGTAGCGCCAGCGCAGGGGGGGAACTCAGGGCTGCACCATATTCTTGTAAATATGATGCATCCCTGTGTTTCTGAAATGGCGGAGTGAGGCGTTAAGCTAGAAAGGCTAACGGCCCTTGTAAATATGCCTCGAGTGTCCCTACAAGTTCAAAACCGCCCCCATTTGGAAACATTGGCTTCTTTGATAGCTGTTTAATTCACTAATGGAGGCTGCGTTAATATTGGTGCCAGGGCCTATTTCCCATTCTAGTCTGACCCTGAGACGAGTAGACGAGTAGATGACCAGTAGCCATTTACTTAGGATGAAGAAGTCTGCTCACAATCATAGCAAATTGGTAAATGGGGTTTTAACGGGGTGTCCCAAAATGTAATCGTCCCCTTTTACTTTAGAGACAGATTTTATATTGTAGTCACAATAAACATTGAATGAAATAACGCCAGATTCGTGTGGCACACGGAGGGCAATGGATTCTGCTATTTATTTGGTGTCAATCTTTTTTTATTGGTTGCTAAGATATTTTTCCAAAAAGATGCGTGAAATGCATTGATATATTAGTAAAAACATTTCAAGTCCACTGGGGTATGTGATTTCCAGACTTTGGATAATAACATCCACCGACCTCCCAGAGACGAGGAGGGCAAGGGAGGTTTACCCCAACCACAGGGGGACCGGAGCACACGTTAGAAGCCAGTTGTTTCCTCACAAATAAAACATGCATATTTTTTTAACTGGCATTAGCTCACTTGCCAAAGATGTTCCTGGATAAATAAGTGTGTTTCAGGGTATATATATTCAAATGTACAGTGTCCAGATTGCTCACAATGAGTCTGCACACTTGATAAATAGCAGACAATTGAATAAAAAAGAAATTGGTGGTTGTGCAAAAGTGGACGGTAGTCCTCTTCAAGTAATAACAGCACTATTCCTTACAAGGTCCACTTAAGTCTCAAGGAATTAACCCCGAGCTCAAACCTTGTTAGCTGCTGCACAGAGAAGACAGGCTTGACTCAGGAGTAATGTGTAAGGCATTTATCATACTAAAACAGTAACAAAACATTAACAAAGTAGAAAATATGGCACCATAAAAATCCCCCCCTATTTATAAAAATAGAACAAAATTGGATAAACAAATTGACACAAAAACAACAAAAATTGAATGCAGGAAACTGGAGATGTTATTTTTCAAACTATTAGATGTTTTTTGTGCCTAAAAAGCACAAAGTCCCAACCGCGGGTATCTGGTCAGGCTAGACTGGGTCAAAGTCTAAAGTTAAGGCTGACCACAATGGAGCCTAGGTCAGATACAGGAACCAGGTTCTGCCAGGTGGAAAGTTTAACTTCTGGCTTTGTCACTTCTTGGAGAAAATCCTCATTGATGGGGCAGTCAGCTGGTCGAGGTGCCATCTGGATCCGAAGAGGAGCTCATCAACGTCGGCGGGCTGAAGTGTGAGACCTTGGTAGGAGTCTTGACATTGGTAAGACGTTTGAGGCTCTCAAATTCGGAGACAGTAGAACTCTGAGCAGATGAAATCAGAAGATCAGGCCCAAGAAGGCGTCATCATTGGGGGGTCCTGCTCTGGATTGTTCCCAGGGAAGTCCTCTACGTTCAGACTTACAAACTATTTTGGATGCCAGGATCCTTTCAGCAGAGTCAACCATCTGATATCATTTCCTGATACCCCATGTATGTGTAGTGTACCAAAGGTGATATTACATGAAGATGTTCAAGGACAATTTGGTTATATAAGGTCGTCTCCAAAGTTCAGTAATGTGATTCAATGCCTTTGCTTGGAGAATTACAGAGTTGAAGCGTGAGTGTGAAAATAAGGATTAAATAAGCCATGGGTCCAATTTGCAAAAATGTAGCACATTTGCATCTACATCACATGAAAAAATGTGGCTTCAAGTGAGACCACGGGATGATCCAGTGCTTCTTATTATTAAATACAGCATTTGAACCACGAATAAATTCTGCTATGTCATTTATAGGTTTATGCACATGTAAGATCATGGCAATTAACATGAAGATGCTATTTCTGGGCTATTACTCGGCAAGGATGTCTCAGTAAATCCCTGACTGACAAGGTCCAGTTTGCTCGCCTTAACATAAATCCATGTGATGCCAGAGAACAACATTGACGGACTGTGAATCCGGCTAATTAAGTGGAGTGATTATGGACCTCAGCGGCCTCCCAGGATTTGCCAGGAAGAAAAGTAGATCACTGATTTGATAACAGAGCAGGTCAAATAAAGGTGTGCGGTATAACCATTCAACCCCAAAAGTGCAAATTGTGCATACACCAAATTTGTAAATTCGACATACATACATTTAGAAATAGTTTACCAAATGCAAATGTATTTTTTATATTGCAAGGTGTTAGAAATGGTGGTCTCTAGTTGGCACTGGTTTGCACCTTTGTCCAAGTAGGAACCCTTGCTTCTAGTCAGGGTAAGGGAGTTATGCCCTTAGACAACCGCTGCTCACCGCATTAGTAGCTTGGCACGAGCAGACAGGCTTATCTCAGAGGATGTGTGTAAAGCATTTTGTGCACACATACAGTAATACTGTGAAAACACTACAAATGGACACCACACCAGAAAAATAGGAAATCTTTATCTAAACAAAACAAGACCAAAATGACAAGAATCCACTATTCATATATCAAGATATCAAAAATAGGTTATTCACAAATATAAAGCTTTTAGCAACAAATAGCTCCACCTGGTGCTATTACGAAGTCATTACAGCTGAAACTCCCAAAGTACGGCGCCGACCTCGAGCTGCGCAGTACCGGGTCACATGAACCCCAAAGAACAGTACCTTGGCAAACTATGAAAACAAAGACGGTGTACAGCACTGAGAAGGTGATGCTTCGTTGGACCTCGGCGACATAGGTTCCATACGACCACAGGGGAGGTGAGGCATTTACTGCGATGCAGAGGAGGTGAGGCATTGTTTCCTTACTGTTGCCGAGGAGGTGACGTCACCAGGGGCGTCAAGGCATCAGTTCCTTACGATGATGGGGGTCAATGGATTCGGGAGGCCACCCACATCAGGTATTGGCTCTGTGATGATGAAGCACCGGCGTTGGTGAGGTTGGGGCTCGTTGTGAGTTGGGGTTGTGTGTTGTGAGTGTCACAAGCAGTGCCCATGGGTCCAGTACAGACAGCAGCCTCGGTGACGGCATCAGAGTCGGTACAGTGTGGCGTCACCAAGCATCAGGGCTGAAGTGCAAGTCGGGCGGTGCATCATGCACTTCACGAGCGGCGCCCATGGCATCGTTGCAGGTCGCGGCATCGCTTGCCGGCGTCATTGTTGCTATTTCCCTCCGTGGCAGCTGAAACAGCAGTTCCAGGTGCAGACGGACAGAGGAAATAAAGCCTTTGTGTCCCTGAGACGTCAGAACAGGAAGCAAGCTCCACACCTAGCCCTTGGAGATCTTTTTAAAAGCAGGATACACAGCAAAGTCTTGGTCCTCTCCTTGGCAGAAACAGCCACTGCAGGCCAACCCCACAAAGCAATGGGGCAGTACTTCTCCTTCACTTTTCCGAGTTCTTCTCCTTGGCAGAGGTTCCGTCTGAGTCCAGAAGTAATCTAAATTCCTGTGATCTGGGCCCCACTATTTATACTTAATTTCTCTTTTTTCTCTTGTGGCAAAGAGGCTCTGTGCTCAGTCCAAACCATTTCTGTCCTGTCTGGCCCAGCTTCCTGGCAGGAGATGGAGACAGCATTGTTCAAGGCAGACCAGGCCTATTCAGGTGCAGGGAAATCTCTCTCCACTCTATTCAGCCCAGCCCTGAATCATCCAGCAAAGGCAGGGACACCTCAACCCACCCACCCCATCCACAATGGCTGTCTGAAGAGAATGCACATCCCCAGCCCCTGTTACTCCAAAGCCAGACAGTCAATCTTCAAAAACAGCAGAGGCACATAGAATGGCAAACTAACCAAGAAAATACCCACTTTCTACAAGTGGTATTTTCAATCACACAATATAAAAATAATATGTACTAGAATATGATTTTTTATATTCTGAGTTCAGGCATACTAAATGTCATCTTTCTATCTTGTCCCAATGGGACGTTATATTTATAAAACCTTATAAATACACTCCCATTCTATCCTATGGGACAGATAGCCTTTCCATTGTGAAAAATGAAATACACTGTATTTCACTATCAGAACATGTCACATACACCAGTACATGTCCTACCTTTCACATACACTGCACCTTGCCCACAGGGGTGCCTTGGGTCTACCTTAGGGGTGACTCACATATAACAAAGGGGAAAGTTAGGGCCTGGCAAGTGGGTTCACTTTGACAAGTCGACATGGCAGTAGAAACTGCACACAGACACCGCAGTGGCAGGTCTGAGAACCCTTTGAACGACTGCTTGTGTGGGTGACAGAATCAGTGCTGCATGCCCACTAGCAGCATTTGATTTACAGGCCGTAGGCACACACAGTGCACTGTACTAGGGACTTAGCAGTAAATCAAATAAGCCAATAATGAAACCCCAATCCATAAACACAATTTAAATGGAGAGCCTATGCACTTTAGCACTGAATAGAAGTGGTAAAGTGCCCAGAGTCCGAAGATCAACAAAAACAGGGTAAAAAAACAGGCAGTTAAATACAAAAAGTCTGGGTATAAACCTGTTAAAAAAGCCAGGTCTAGCACAAGGAATTAAAAAAAATTAGGATTATGTTTATGTTCAGAGTTTAGGAATATCTAGGCCTCAGGTTAGGCATATGGTCAGAACTGCTGTTAGACTCACATCTGGGACTAGGTTTAAGGTTAGCAGTAGAATTAGGTTCAGACCTTAAGGTTAGCATTAGTGTTTGTGTCAGGATTCAAGCCTAGATTTAATTTTAGGGTCAGTATTATGTATAAGGTCAAGGTTAGAGTTGCACATTGGGTTAGTATTAAGTTAAGCCTCCGGACTTGATTTAGGATTAGGCTTTGATTTACAGTATAGGATGAGCATTATTCAAAGATTAATATTTTTTCATTAGATGTGTTTTTTTTAAAGTGCTATGCATTTCAGGATGTAATTTTTTGGGATTTCAGCAATAGCATGAATAGATTATGGAGAGAAAAGGATCAAAATAGATATTACAATGAAGAAATCAAGAACCTAAATGAGGAAACCATTTTGTCCATGAATGAAGTTATATGGTATTTATATAGCAGAAACCTAGTCAAAAGGCAGCAGAGCGGTAAACAGGGTGAAAAACAAGCATAAAGTTAACGAGTGATAGAAAGGGTAGCTGGGTTGTGGGCATTTAATACATTCTGAAGTAAAAGACACCGAGCGCTAAACAGTGTGAAAAACAAGCATAAAGTTAATGAATGATTGAAAGATAGCTGGGTTGTGGGCATTTAATACATTCTGAAGTAAAAGACACAAGTCTTCAACTCACTCCTAAATTGGAGTAGCACTGAGGAGGTCCTGATGAATATGGAATTTTTATGGTGTCCTGGTTGCAGGTTTGCGGAAAACCACCAGAGGTGGTGTGCTTGCCTGCAAAATAGGTGGGACTGCTGGTCGTGATGGATTTATAAATGATGAAGATGGTTTTGAAGATGGTGCGGGCTGGCAAGCGGAGACACTAGAAGTCCATCAGGATGGGCCTTGTTGTGATAATAATTCCTCAGGCCCTGGGTGAGACATGCTACAGAGTATAAGATGGCCTTAAAGGGGTGCCAGTGTGTAGTCTGGGAGACCATTGACCCTCCAGATGCAGCATATGTGGGCTTGAACAGATGTTCTGAAGTCACTTTTTGGAAGAAATGGCTTCACTTTCTTTAGAAGAGAGAGCTGGTACCAGGCCATCTTTGTTTGTTTGGTAGTGTGTTCCTTGAGGGTGGGGTTGCTGTCCAGGGCGAATCCAAGTGAGCTGGCACTATGTGTAAGTTAGTTTTAAAGCCATCAAGGTTCATGCCATTAAGCTAGGTTTGTTATGTTTCTTGTTTGCTGTCCTTGGAAAATAACAGAAATTCTGTTTGGTTGGGTTGAGCTTCAGGTAGGTGCTAGGCATTCAGGTCTAGATGATATCTAGGCAGAGTTTGAGGCATTGGATGTCTGAAGCAGAGTAGACTTTGTGCTTTGGTCTGTTGTGCCTGCTTCATCGAATACTCCCCATGTTGCCAAAGGAATTGCGCACTATGGTAGTAAGCAGCACAGTGCTGAGCAGACTGGACTATTGTAACTCTCTATACTTAGGAGCCCCCAGTACATCTTTCAGGGGCTGCAAAGAGTCCAGTCTGCGGCGGCAAAATTGGTACTGGGGTTGCGACGTGACTCTTCTTCCACCTCCGCACTGAGGCAGCTCCACTTGCTGCCAATCAGGGAAAGGGTTCTTTTCAAATCACTCTGCCAGGTGTTTAGGGCCTCACATGAGATGGGCCCAATCCCATTACAGGAAAGATTTTCCTGGTATCTCCCTCAGAGACAGCTCCGGTCCTCGGGTACCGGCTTGCTGGCAGTCAGAAAATGTAAACGCTCCCGGATGGGGGGAGGGCCTTTAGTGTGGTAGGGGCACAGTTATGGAACAAGGTACCACAAATGATTAGACAGAGTGTCTCATTAATCGAATTTAGGAAAGGCCTGAAAACCTGGCTTTTCCCAAAACTCTGATCTATGTTCCATTTTCTCTCCTCATCAACCAGCTGACCAAGTATCTGGATATCTAAAAGCGCCAGGATACCCGTAGGGTGGCAGTAGCGCTATATAAGTATAGATACAATACAATACAATACTTTCAATCAGAATTCTGTATTATTGGCATATTGATTAATCTTGATGCTATCTGTGAATAGAGCAATATATGGCTCTATGTAGAGGTTGACGATGACAGGAGACAATATGGAACCTTCTGGGAACTCCGAAGGTGATAGAGATCTTTTGGGACATTTCAGGTGCCTATATGAATAAACTGATAATGTTTGGAGAGTTATGAGGAGAACCAGTGAAAGGAATGGCTGGTGCAGTCCATTTGAGACTTCATGGTGCCTATGAGGGCTGGATGGTTGACTGTGTCGAAGGCAACTGACATGCCTAGTCGAATCCAGAAGCAGGAGTCATCCTCATCTGTGGTCAGGAGGGCATCATCTATGATGTCTAAGTTAGCAGTTTCCATGCTGCAGCATGATCTACATCATGGCAGTCATGCAGGAGGTGGTAATCATTGATGTGATATTGGAGATGAACATAGACTGCTTTTTTAAAGATCCTGCTGATGAATAGTAGGTGAGCGATGAGTAGGTAGTTGACAATGTCATCACGGTCAAGTATAGGTCTCTTTAAGAATGGGAGGAACTGGCCTGTCAAGAGAACTTCTGGGAAGATGCCATGCTAAGCCATCATCTTCCTAAGAAGAGGTTTTGAGGGATTGAGTATGTTGGTGAGATCTACAACAGATAGCACTTTCTAACCATCTATTTTTTCATATAAAAAGTAAAACCAGGGGTACCCACATCCTACTAATGCAATCAGGTCTCAGAGTTTATTTAGATTAGTATGCTTACATTACCATTTAGCGTAGATTGATTGTCTCCGAGTAGGATAGGACACTTTTCATGTCCAAGAAATGTGACATTTCAGATGAGTGATACAGGGTCCTCCAGTGCTAAAAAAGGTTAACTTGTTCCCTAAGGCATATACAAACAATTGGTCCAGTCGCAACAGAACGTTACTGGCTTCAAGCAATTCGTCAGGACTAGTATGAACAATTCTAGTTGAGATAGGCACAACTTCAGTTATGCTACCTCAAGCTACTCAACCTATCTGAAAGCTGTTCCTGTTCTAAATCAAGTCAGGAAACATGAATTTCTTCAGTGGGTATCCGGCTCCCATGTTCAGCTACTAGGCACTTTCAGGCTCAGAGGTGCAAAGAGAAATGCAGACACTTCAGTCACACAAGGACCCCATTTGGATATTTTCCTCTGCCCTTGTGACTCAATCCCTATAAAAACAGAATCAAGCAACAATAAGAACAATGTAACACACATACACTCAACTGTTAATGTATGTGTCTTCATTCTTATTGTCCCGTGCAGGTTAGCACTGAGAGGTTTGTAAGTGCAGCATGGGGTCTTCAAGAGGCAGGGTAGAATGTCATTGTTGCATAACCACAAAGTAATCCTCAGTTATTTTTCAGTAACTTGGAGTGACATAAACAAACGGCTATTAAACTTGGTCTATTATTACACAAATCTCACAGACCATATCTTGCCCAAAACTAAAGGCCAGGGGCTTCTGTTTCACAACATTAACTATCTCTGTGAATTGTAAACCTTCTACTAAAGAAAGTGAGACCATTCCGCTGAGAAAGAAACTTCAGAACTGCCATTTAAGCGTTTGTAGCCCTGTGTAGTAAAGTCATCCTGTTTGCCCTAATCACTCCCCATTTTTCTGAATGGTGCGGGTGGTTACTGACTCCTAAAGTGCCCTGAGCTCTGCTAACAAGTCCCACGGCCAGTCCTCTGTCCTCTAAAGTTATATGGTAATTGGTATAATTCTAATCGGACAAGACAACCTACCTGTAAGTTCCTAGTATTGAGTTTCCGTGATTTCGAACCTGACTCCATTTTGTTTGAGTTGTTTGTGACGCCATTTTTGTGTTGCCCGCACGTAGGCCGTGGAGGTACCCGAAAGAACAAAGTTGCATGGGCCTCATTGTTCATGTATGCATTAACAGGCCCTTTTCTGACTTGTGAGTGAATTGCAAAGACGCTGACCCCATCACCTGAAACTGACCCTTTCACGAAGCCATTTTCTCTGGCTGATCGTTGTCTAAAATTGCCAATCAATGTTCAGGATATCGTTAACTTTTAGTTTCCTTGCACATATCTTATCCTAATCAGCATCTGACTTGTTTCTTTCCTTACGACTTTTCATTACATGGGTAATGCTTTCAATTATGGGTTTGTCCAGCTTGTGGAAATTGAATTTGGGACAGTCCTAATGATAAACTTTTGGGTTGGGTTACTGTAAATTGGGTTTTTGTTAATGTGCTACTCAGTTAGAAAATGTGTCCTATTGGTCAGAATTTTGCGCAGTGGGTGTCCATTTGTAATGTGAATATTGGGTATAAAAAGGCATGTTTCGCCTTACAAATTTGAACAGTTTCTTTAGTTGTACACCGTGTTGTATTGCTGAGATTACTGTTACTAGCTGCAGCTAATACATTTGATCTCCGACGTCACCTAGAAGTATTCCGTGTCTCTGTTTGCCAAGACAGGAGAACCCGAAGACTTTGGGCGTGTCCCTGGCGCCCCTGGGTTCTAAAACCCGGTTCTTCAGTTTTGGCCCAACGGTGGGGTGACTTCAGCGGTACCGGTCCAAGCCTGAGGATCGTGAGGAGCCACGTGAGGAAATTCTGGAGGAAGGCCGCCACTTCATTGACCCCTGCATGTCGACGTGGACCGAAGGTCTTTTCTGCGAGGCTTCCCGCTTTCCAACGGCTACGAAGGACTCCTGCCCTGACTGTCGCCCTGTCTTGGACCCTTGATTGATCCTTTGTAAAGCGAGACGATAGACGGTCTTCTGGTGGCGTGACAGATATTTTGGTTAAGTATAAGTGGGTCGCTCCCACGATCTTTGTTTTGGTTCTTGGTTTTGATTCGGTTCTTTCAAAAATCGAAGCCGAGGGGCTCGTATATTTACGAGTGTCTCGATAGTTGATAACCCCTTGAAGTTTGAAGCTAGATTAGTGAGGTATAAGATGCCTGGTCTTAGCAAAATTAGGAAATGGTTTAGTTGTGGTTGCAACAGGGATTCCCGATTGGAGGATTCTTGTCCGATACCTCCGGTTGGAACGCCGACTTATGAGCTCTATTCAAAACACGGAGTGGGTCCTATCACTTATAATGAAGTGTGGGTCCGCTATACAAGGAAAGATGGTGTTTTACGATGGCCCCAACATGGTAGTTTCGAATTAAATATTTTAGATAATCTGGAAGTTGAGCTACTTAAGAAGAAAGCCCGGCCGGCAATGTTTGACTCTTTCCGCCTTTGGCATAAGGAAGCCAAACAGCGAGAAATTAAGCAAGCAAAAAGAGATAGGAAAGATAAGAATATGTCAGTACTACAAGCTGCTAGGCAGTTTAGGGAAGATGGAGAAGAGCGTGCGAGTGAAGTCTCAGATAGACAACGTTGCATGGCCATCGATAAATGTTATCCGGCCTTGCCACCTTCTCCTCCAAAAGTGATTGAAGATCCTGAAAAAGATCCTTTGATCTCTCATCTATTGAGATTGCCACCCCCTTATGTGCAGGGTGCTACTGCGCCACCATTACCCCTGATTGTTCCACCCTCCTGCTGTTGTTCAGCCACCCGGTGCTCCACAGATGGTTTTGCCTCCTACTGCGCAACCCACTCTAGGGTCGCAAGCTTTGCTACCAACTTTGCCTCAAACTCCTTTGCCTTCTACTTCGGCATCTTCGACTCCTACTGTTCTTGTTCCTACACCTCTTTTGCCTCAAAATACTTATTCTCCTGTTCTTATGTCTGCTCCTTCTCCTTCTGCTCGAAAATGAATGACTGAGACTGTTGTTAATCTGTTGTCTCCATTGTTTGGGTCATTGAATATGACCCCTGTTTCGGAACGAAAGCAGAGTCGTAGTCAGCTTCCTAGTTCCGAGGAATGGACAGTGTTGGATTTGTTGGCTCGTAGATGGATTTTAAATGCTTCCAGGTATATTTGCCAGTGGTTATGGATGTTTTCTTTCAAGCAAAGGTATGTTTTTGATATGATGTGTACTTTTCTCCGTCAGGAATGGGAAGATAATGAGTTGGGTCCGATTCCGCAGGAAGTGCTTGATGTTCAGTCAGAATTTGCCAAAGGGACGATAGTGGAATCTGATGTTACAGATGCCGTGGAGACGTTACTTGTTTTTAGGTCTAGATTACCGCCTCAGACATTGTATGAACCTGATTCCTCTGTTAGGAGGAAAGTGAAGCAGTATCCTATGAGAGAGGTTCCCCCTGTATGGAGAGAGGAAGTTGTTGCTAATTTTAATCAGGGTATTCAGGGTGTACCGGCACATTTTCAGCGAGTATGGGTACATGTCCCTTGGAACAGAGCAGAGGTCTTGGCTCTTAAGCAGACCTTACCTGACCCCTGTAAGAATCCTGCTGGTTATTACAAGGAGTTGTCTCAGACAGTTGAAGCGTGTATTATGAATTTAGTTGACGTAGATATGTTAATGGGTAATGTAGTTCCTCAACCTTTGTGGGCGAAGATTCGTCATGAGAATCATGCGCAAGAATTAGGAGATACGTGGGCTAATATTGTTGCTGCAGATGGTCGGCAGGTAGGAGGTGCCAAACCTGAGCCCTTAGTTGCAGAATTACCTGGTAGGATTATTAATTTGATGAAAACTATGATTCCTCCTTTACGAGTGAATTGGGATAAGTTAGCAGCATGCAAACAAAAGAAAGACGAGAGTGTGTCTGATTTCTTCACGAGGTTTGAAGAAACGTTTATTGATCATAGCGGTCAGGACATGAGTACTGAAGGTGGTCAAAGGTTGTTCGTGGACAAATTTGTCTTTAATTTGCTTCCCGAACTTTCTAATAAGTTAAAGGACTCTGAGAGTTCATGGGCTGTTTCTTCGTCAGCCCAGATATTGGCTACTGCACAATATTACGAGAATAGGGATAAAGATGAGAAGGATAAAGCAGAGAAGAAAACTAAAGAATTAAAGACGAAAGTTCTTTTGCAGCAAGCTTATCCGCCTCGTCAGAATCAGCCTCAGTTTCAGCAACCTCCACAGTTTCAGAGATCGTTACAGAAGCCTGAGCCTTATGCTCCGCGATTCTTTCCTGGTCCTAATCAGTGTGCTTATTGCAGAGAGGAAGGTAATTTCAAGAATAGTTGCCCGGCTTTGTTACAGCGTGCGAACGGCGTATCTGGTCAGAGAGGTCGTGGTGGTTTCCAGCAAGCTCCTAGGGGTAGGGGACGTGGTGTGTTACCCCAGAATGAGCGTTCCTCTTCCCTTCAGAATTCTGCAAATTATTTTGACAGACAGAATGTTCCGAGTGGTCAGTCTGCACAGTACTACGTTGATGATTATTATGTCGAGAGTGAGAGTGCTGGTTATAATGATAGTTAGGACAGCCATGGGCAAAGAGAGGGAGTAGTGTCAGTTCCAGTAGACCAGAGTGGACCTTATTTTGAAGTGATTACATCAGGTGTGGCAGAACCTTTTCTTTTGGATACTGGTGCGACGAAGAGTTCTATTATGCACTCTAAACTTCCTGGCGTACCTTTGTCTGGATTGACCAATGTTTCCGTAGGATTTTCAGGCGCCCCAGTTCGTAATCCGGTTTCTAGTCCTTTGCCCCTTTCTATTGGTCCTTGTGAATTGGAAGCTCCACGTATTCTAACGACTGGTTGTGGTGAGATACTGTTGGGTTTGAACTTGCTGAAAAGACTGCATGCGACATTACATTGCTCTCCTGCGGGAGTACATCTTACCTTGGGTAAGAAAGTGATTTCTCCGATGTATTTGTCTAAAGATTGTCTTCCACTGGAATTGCGTTCTCTTCCTGATACACTTTGGGCTACAGGTCCCAATGATGTTGGTCTTTTTGAGATTCCACCCTATGTTGTTACCCTTAAGTCGAATGCTAGGCTACCTCGTATTCCCCAATATAAAATATCGAGCGATGGCGAGAGAGCTCTTTTGGTGATCATTTATGATTTGGTTGAGAAGAGTGTAATTGAAGAAACGAGAGGTAACGTGTGCAACAGTCCTGTTCTGCCTGTCCTTAAGTGTACTGATGCTTCTCATCCACCTGTGTATCGGTTTGTGATATATCTTCGAGAAGTGAATACGATTGTGGTGCCACAGTTTCCTGTTGTCCCTGATATCACTGCTTTGTTGACTCTGATTCCTGCTTCAGCAGCCTGGTTTTCAGTTATCGACCTGAAGAATGCTTTCTTCAGTATTCCAATTGCTGAGGAAAGTAGAGATATTTTTGGCTTCTCTTTAGGAGGCCGAAGCTTCCGGTTTAAGAGAGCTCCTCAAGGTTATTGTGAAAGTCCCTCCATCTATAGTCAGGCGTTGAAAACTCAGCTTGATGATTTTGTATTGCCTTCTGGTGCTACTCTTATCCAGTATGTTGATGATCTGATGGTTGCTGCTGATAACGAAGAGATTTGTAAAGAGGCTACTCTTTCTTTGTTACGACATTTGTCTGACCTTCATCATAAAGTGTCACCTTCCAAGTTACAGTATTGCCGACAAGAAGTGACCTACTTAGGTCATCTCTTGTCGAAGGAGGGAAGAAGGTTGACAATAGAACGAATTCAAGCGATTGCGCAAATGACTGTACCATCCTGTACACAGAGAGAAGTGCGTGCT
Source organism: Lissotriton helveticus (assembly GCF_964261635.1). NCBI lineage: Eukaryota > Metazoa > Chordata > Amphibia > Caudata > Salamandridae > Lissotriton > Lissotriton helveticus. The sequence continues at coordinate 2,074,573,108 of NC_136063.1, forward strand.
TTCTTAGGTATCACCTCGTATTGTTGGCAATGGATCTCTAACTTTTCCTTGCTAGCGAAACCTCTGTTGGCGCTGACTCTTAAAGATACTCCGTATCCTCTCCCTTGGTCTGACGATTGTCAGAAAAGTTTTTCTGAGTTACGTGATGCATTGTGTTCGGCTCCGGTGTTGGGTACCCCGGACTACAGTAGACATTTCACGTTGTATGTTCACGAGAGAGAAGGTTGTGCATTGTCAGTATTGACTCAACAGTTTGGAGACAAGCAGCGCCCATGTGCGTATTTTTCAGCTACGTTAGATTCAGTAGCTAAAGCGTTGCCGAGCTGTTTGAGAGCTACAGCGCCAGCGGCTGTTTCTATCTGACAGTCTGCTGGTTTGGTATTGGATAATACGTTGATTGTGATGGTCCCACATGCAGTGGATACCTTATTGAATAGGACAAAGACTCAGCACCTTACTAGTGCACGTCTGTCAGGTTATGAGTTGACGCTTTTGGCTAGCCATGTTCACATTAAAAGTTGTAATGTGTTGAATCCAGCTACGTTGTTGCCAATCTCTACAGAGACAGATGCTTAAGAACAACATGATTGCTTTCTTCGAACAGAGGAAGAAACGAAGGCTCGAGTTGATTTGAAAGATACTCCTTTTACGAATGTTGATGGTACCCTATGGGTAGATGGTTTGTGTTTCAAGCGTCCGAATGGTGAGACGACTGCGGCATATGCTGTCACAACTTTACATACAGTTGTTGAAACAGCACGTATAGCACAGAATTCAGCACAAGCAGCAGAGTTGATTGCATTGACTAGAGCGTGTGTGTTGTCAGAGGGAAAGCGAGTGAATGTTTATACTGATAGCCAGTATGCGTTTGGTGTTGCCCACAGTTTTGGACGTTTGTGGAGAGAAAGAGGAGTCCTTACTTCTCATGGTGCGAAAATTCAGCATGGGCAGTTAGTGAATGAACTTTTGGAATCACTTACTCTCGCAAAGCAGATCGCAATTTTGAAGTGTAGTGCGCATAAGAAAGTTGTGGACGATGTAGGTCGAGGGAATGCGTTTGCGGATGAAGTTGCGAAGGAAACGGCGAAAGACATGATGAGCCGTATGTATGTTGCAGGCCCTGCAAAATGGGTTATGGCTGGTGGAATGTGTAAAGACACAATAGAAAGTGTAAAGATGATTCAGGCTGAAGCTACAGAAAAGGAAGTGAGTGTGTGGAGAGAAACTACGGGTATGTTGGATTCAACAGGTTGTTGGGTTGAATTGTCAGAACACCAGTGATGGTTGTTGCCAGACGCGTATGTGCTCCCAGTGGTTACTATGGCTCATGGAATGGCTCACAGTAGCTCGAAAGGAATATGCAAGTTGTTGGCCCCAGTATGGCAGAATGCTGGAATTCCTAAATGTACTGAGAATTGGGTGAAGCATTGTATGATTTGCCTGATGCATAATCCTGGCAAGGGAACCCCAACTCCAGCTGGTCATTTTGCTCCTCCAATTTATCCGTTTGGAGTGATACAGCTAGATTACATACACATGGAGAGATGCAATATTTGAAGTATGTCCTTGTGGTTGTTTGCACCTTTTCCAGATGGATAGAGGCCTACCCGCTAAAGTATAATACTGCCTTGTCTACAGCCAAGGTTTTGCTCAAGGGGTATTTCACTAGGTATGGTTTGCCGAGAATTGTATGGTCGGACAATGGGAGTGAATTTGTGGGTCAAGTCATGAAGAAAGTATGTGTTGGATTGGGAATAAAGCAGAAATTTCACGCTGCGAATCACCCCCAGTCAGCTGGACTTGTTGAGTGCTATAATGGCACGTTAAAATTGAAACTAGCTAAGATTCAAGCGAGCACTGGTCTTACATGGCCAGATGCCTTGCCGTTGGCTCTTTTGTCAACAAGGACGACAGTACATTCTCGTGTGGGACTTAGCCCATACGAAATAGTTTTTGGTCGTCCAGCGAATGTTTGGGGTGTGCCATGTCCTAAGAAATACAGCGACATTGAGTACCCTATGTTGGTGGATTACTTACATGACTTGACTGCTAAATTACGTGTTCTCCACCAACATGTCTATGACAGTTTGCCGACAGCTACTGCAGATCCAGGCCATACGATCCAACCGGGTGATTCGGTTCTAATAAAGAATTTTCAGCGATCCAAGAATTTGGAACCGAGATGGACTGGACCTTTTTTGGTATTGCTGGTCACTAGGACTGCTGTTAGAATAGCTGGTAAAAAGAATTGGGTGCATGCCACCCATACGAAAAAAGTTCAGTTGCCCTTACCGTATGACAAGTGGGTGAGAAATGGAATAGCTGACTCCGAATGTGAAAGGATTCCTAGATTTGTACCTTTTAGTGATGCACATTTGACATGGACTCAGTCAGAACGCGAGGATGATGATGTTCTGCAAGCTGCTGTGCCTCCACATCTGAAGCTCGACATGACGAATCCGGAGCTCCTTTTTAAAGACCCAACTGTACCTGGTAAAGAACGCTACAATTTGAGACCAAGTAAGACTGTTCTCATGGACAAATAAAAATCAGATTTTTTTTATATATTGTACTACACCTTGTCAGATCAAGAGACTTTTTAACTTTTTTCTTTTTCGAGTCACCATCCGGACTCAGCTGCAGGGTCGCGGTACAGCCTTAAGGGGTGAGCCGCGTATTGACGGATGTATGACGTTACCACTCATACTTTTACAACGCATACCATTACAACGAAATTTTTACAACGCAAAAACTATTACAACGCATGTATTTACAACGCATGTATTTACAACGCAGGTACCTTTACAACGCATACCATTACAACGTAAGTATTGGTAAGTATATATTAATTTTTTTAATTTAAAATAATTAAAAATAATCTATTTTAATTTAATTTAATGTAATGTTATTTAATTTAATTTCATTTCATTTAATTGATTTAATTTAAATTAAATTTTATTTTATTTTTACCCTGTACCCCAAAAACCCAAAACTGACCCTGAACCCTAAAAATACCCCTGTGCCCCAAAAACCCAAAACTGACCCTGAAACCTAAAAATACCCCTTTACCCAAAAACCCAAAACTGACCCTGAACCCTAAAAATACCCCTTTACCCAAAAACCCAAAACTGACCCTGAACCCTAAAAATACCCCTTAACCCAAAAACCCAAAACTTACCCTGAACCCTAAAAATACCCCTTTACCCAAAAACTGAAAACTGACCCTGAACCCTAAAAATACCCTTTTACCCAAAAACTGAAAACTGACCCTGAACCCTAAAAATACCCCTTTTCCCAAAAACTGAAAATTGACCCTGAACCCTAAAAATACCAAAAACCCAAAACTGACCTGAACCCTAAAAATACCCCTTTACCCAAAAACTGAAAACTGACCCTGAACCCTAAAAATACCCTTTTACCCAAAAACTGAAAACTGACCCTGAACCCTAAAAATACCCCTATACCCAAAAACTGAAAACTGACCCTGAACCCTAAAAATACCCCTTTACCCAAAAACTGAAAACTGACCCTGAACCCTAAAAATACCCCTTTACCCAAAAACTGAAAACTGACCCTGAACCCTAAAAATACCCTTTTACCCAAAAACTGAAAACTGACCCTGATCCCTAAAAATACCCCTTAAAAAAACCCAAACATATAAAATTTAAAATATAATTATATACTTACCAATACTTACTTTGTAATGGTATGCGTTGTAAAGGTACCTGCGTTGTAAAAAAATGCGTTGTAAATACATGCTTTGTAATGGTTTTTGCGTTGTAAAAATTTTGTTGTAATGGTAGTGCGTTGTAAAAGTTGCGTTGTAAAGGTTGTTTTCCGTATTGACACAAGGTCTGTGGTTCAGGGTCGTTAGTGCGATCTTGGCGCACACTTAAGTGAAGAAGGTAATAGCCGTGAGCAGCACGTTAGAGGATGGAGTCTTTTGGGTCTGATGAGGGTGTTAAAAGAGTTGATCCTAAAATGAAAGTGTGTACATTGATTCGTAGCAAATGTTTTTTAATACTGTGTTTTCTAATGCTTTTGAATATTACGTTAGCTTGTGTGGGTTGAATTTTCTATGTCACACAACAGCTGATTACATCTACCTCCCAACCTACTCTTTCTTTTCCTATTGTTTCTCCACATGAGTTTCATACATTGCCTGAACATGAACAGACACGAAGATTAGAATTTGTGAACAATTCGTTTATACAGATGTTGCATCAGCATCAGCTAGTCGTAAATACCATGAATTGTTGGGTTTGTGGTCTTATGCCACATACGACAGATAAGGGAATGCCATATTTGGTTTTGCCTTTTTCGCCTAATGGGTCAGTATGGGCACTCCAAGCAATGTTTATCTATGCGAATGAAGCATCTCCTGTACGTTCCGTCAAAGATAATGCGAGTAATAATGCCTTGATACAGGGACTAGTAGATATTATCAGAGATATTGATGCGTATAATGCTATCCCTAAAGATGAGGTACGAGCATATGTTGGTTAGAACAAGACTGGATATAGCATTAGTCTGACAGAGAAAGAGAGACAGAAAAGGTCTCCTCCTATTTGGATTGTACCCCACCGAGGTCATTTTTGTCTGCAAGGTAATGGTCAGAATCCGAGAGCTCAGCTTGTGTGTGTGCACACCTATGTCTATACATCCCAGAAATCTCCACCGTTTGTGCCAGCTAAAGCACGTATTTTGTTTGTCACTACAGAGCATATACATGGTTGCCTCCTGATTTCTCAGGCACATGTTATGTGGCATTTTTGCTTCCCTCTACATACACTGCTGCTTTCAATTACCATAAGACAAGATATGGTAGAGGTGTTATCGATGCGAAAGATACTGTCGCACAAGAAGCTGGAGACTTCTTTAAAGGTTTTCTGCCCTTTTGGGGTCCTATGGCTAATGGTAGAAATATTCGTCAGCTTACGAGAGTGGTCGAGGCCACTATAAATGAGACTGCAGGTGCCCTTAGCAATATTACAGCTGAGCTTCAAGCGGATCGCCTCATGACGTTACAGAACCGCTTTGTTTTAGATATTATACTTGCAGATAGAGGTGGGGTATGTAAATTGATCGGGTCTATTTGCTGCGTTTTCATACCAGATAACGCCCCGACAGTATACCAAGCCATCTTGAAGTTGCATAAGTTCGCTGAGTCTATATATGTAGACGAAGGGAACTGGTCATTGATGGAATGGTTTTGGGAACTGCTGTCCAAATGGGGATGGAAGATTCTGATGTTTCTTGGTATGGCTTTAGCAATCCTTTTCTCGTGTTGCTTATTCATCCAGTGTGGTCCCGCCATTTGTAGTCTTTGTGCTACGATCTGTGTGAGAAGACCAGACCCGAGAGAAGCGAAGGATAATAAGATGATGTTACAGCAACACCTTGATGACCTGTTGAGAATAGATATAGACCTAGATTCAGATTCACGTGAGTTTAGGTCATTGCCTACGTAATGGCAAAAGGAGGGCCTGAGGTTCCGTGATTTCAAACCTGACTCCATTTTATTTGAGTTGTTCGTGACGCCATTTTAGTGTTGCCCTCACGTAGGCCGTAGAGGTAACCGAACGAACAAAGTTGCATGGGCCTCGTTGTTCATGTATGCATTAACAGGCCCTTTTCTGACTTGTGAGTGAATTGCAAAGACGCTGACCCGTCACCTGAAACTGACCCTTTCACGAAGCCAATTTCTCTGGCTGATCGTTGTCTAAAATTTCCAATCAATGTTCAGGATATCGTTAACTTTTAGTTTCCTTGCACATATCTTATCCTAATCAGCATCTGAATTGTTTCTTTCCTTACGACTTTTCATTACATGGGCAGTGCTGTCAATTATGGGTTTGTCCAGCTTGTGGATATTGAATTTGGCACAGTCCTAATGATTAACTTTTGGGTTGGGTTACTGTAAATTGGGTTTTTGTTAATGTGATACTCAGTTAGAAAATGTGTCCTATTGGTCAGAATTTTGCGCAGTGGGTGTCCATTTGTAATGTGAATATTGGGTATAAAAAGGGATGTTTCGCCTTACAAATTTGAACAGTTTCTTGAGTTGTACACCGTGTTGTATTGCTGAGATTACTGTTACTAGCTGCAGCTAATAAATTTGTTCTCTGACGCCACCTAGAAGTATTCCGTGTCTCTGTTTGCCAAGACAGGGGACCCCGAAGACTTTGGGCGTGTCCCTGGCGCCGCTGGGTTCTAAAACCCTGTTCTTCAGTATATGGTGGGGCATGCAGATTTAGAGATCCCAATGGACTTAATGCACGTAAGTGTGCACTGCTGTGGTGTCTGTTGTCATTTAAAAGCGCCTTGCAGGTTTAAAGGTGTGTCCAAATTCGACTTTGGAATTGAAAATACTTGAAGAGTTCAAAACTACCTTTTTATTACATATACGTCACCTCTAAGGTCTACGCTAGGTGCCCCAAGGGTAGGGTGCATTGTTTAATTAAAGGCGACAATATATATTATGTATATATGTCCTGGCAGGGAAAAACAGCCAACTTTGCTTTTTCCTATTGTAGAGCTGCTAACCCCATAGGCTAACTTCAGAAGACTGTATTAAACTTGATAAAGTCTATCTTTGCTTGGGAATTTAGCTAGCAATATCACTCAAAGTATCATAATAATGGTCGCAATTAATCCAACAGCTTGCTATGGTCAAATGTATTATAACTATTACAGGAAAGTAGTTTTAGAACTTCCTATCCTGAAGTTACATACAGCAGCCCTGTAGCAGCCTCTTCTGATTAGCCAGCCTTTGACAGCCTGAACCAAGCTGCTCCCTGGGTAGGTGTGAAGATGCCTGGGGATGAAACAATACAGTCATTTGGTGGGAGGAAATTTGCTTCCTAGACAAGCTAGGGAAAACAAGTGGTCTGGTGAGATAAGCTGGTCTTCAAAGCCAGGCGAACAGATGTCACAGGACCCAGAATGGCCCCCACTTCCTTCATTCCCAGCCAGAAGGGAACCCCCCTAATTAGATTAGGAAAGGGGGTGTAGTGAGCTGTTAGCCACACCTCTGGGTTGGGTTACACAGGTACACACACCAAAGAGAGATTTTACCCATTTTGGTTTTTGGAAAACAGTGCATTCTGGGTCAAAATCATGGCATACTTCACAGGAAGTGATCATAGCAGACGGAGCTGACTTTACTCCTATTGGCTGGGGCATCCCCCCTCCCTCTAGCCCAAAATTAGGGATAAATATGGGAGAGCTGTGGGACCTCCTCAGAACACTGCTTGAAACAAAAGAAGAAGGGCTGCCCTGCTGGACCCTCATACAGCACCACAGAAGGCTTTCACTCAAAAGGACTGCTCCTGCGGCACTCTCAAAGCTCCACAAATAAATGACTGTACCTGACTCAAAGGAAAAGGAGTGGACTACTTGAACAGCAACAGGGTCAACAGAGCTGGAAGAAGTCAGCTGCAAGTCCAAAGAAAGGATAATCCTAGCTGATAAGTAGCAACTGGATTTTTCCTGGACTGGACATTGTGGGAAATTTTATCCTCGCCCCCAAGAGGCAATCCACAGTCTCTGAACCCTTGGACTGAGCTAGAGGAAACTTATTTTCCCAGAAGGAACCATGAAATTACTGCAAATAAAGAAACTTTCTGCAAAGATTTGAAGGAAATCTCCAGGAGGGGACTGGCTCGACATTAGTAGTCAAGCAGCCGTCATCAACTGGCAAATCTGATTGACTGCGCTGGTTGATCCCACTGAAAGTTCCAGAGCCCCTCGCTGTTGATATTGAGAACAAAGACTTCCAGGAACTAACCATGGTATCACTCTGGCCACCATTGTCGAATCGAACTTCGTATATGAGATGCCCAAGGACCCGCCGATGAGCCTGTCGATAAGAGAATGGTGGAGGTGCACTGGCAGGTGGGAACCGCCGCACCAGCGGTCTGACCGCTGTATTACAAGTACAATGAGGTTAACACTAAACTTTGTTTAATGTGGTTATAGAGACAGTGAGGAGGGAGTCAGGTGAGCAGGCCTTGCCAATAAGACATATCTTGACAGAGTGAGTTTTGAAATTTGTCTTACACTGTACTATAAGCAGAGCAAGGCAGGTAGTTACTATTCACCTTACTTTCTATCAATGTGTTTTGGGATATTACTACGCATAATGTATCACCATTTTAAAAGTGCAGTCCATTTTGCTACTAAGCAGTAAAGAAGGACGGATTGAGAGTATAACGAGAACTCCCATCCACTAACCCTGGAAGTACATTGAGTTCTTTGGCCCATTTCCCCACATGATGGTGGAATACCTACAGAACTCCAGTAGATTGTAAATGGAATGAGAACACCTAGCATTGATTTTGGCATGTTAAGGTAAAGGAGAATGGTCCAGAGATCCCGATTCTGGATATGAATCCCTAGAGTGCTGGAGGAACTTTGCTCAAGGTTCTAGACCTTTTCAGCCTCGAAAAAACAAGTAGGGAAGGGGTTGTGAGCAAATGTTCCTCCTTTTCAAAGGTGTGTATTCTGGTCATTAGGGTGATTCCTAATTTGAATGCAAAACAATACAAGTAGATTTGAGTGAGAATAGTTATTTTTATTCACCACTTGATTAAATCCATTTCACTCATTATACATTTTTCATAGAATAATACGTTGTTAAGGAAAGAGAACAGCCGACACGTATTTCGCCCTGTGTGGCGGGTAGAGTCAGGGCTTTCTCAAGGCTGTGATGGAAAAGAGAAAATTGTCAATATTGGAGCACACGCCTCCCAGGGAATGGAGGGGACACCAACCGAGTGTTGGAGTGAAGGAAAACATAGGACGGTGTTTGAAAGTGAGAAGCAATTTTATGGTGTTTGCAGTTTTATAAAATTAAAAAGTGCAGTAAGTGAGAAGTTTGAGAGTTTGAAAAAGAGTTATCTTAGACCAAAAGTGTCAAAAAAGAGTGTGCCAAAGGTGGACCGAGATTTGCATGTGCACACTTTTTACTCTGGAAAGGAAAGAACGATGGAAAGAAAGGGCACAGAACAAGGTAAGTAAAGTGCTGGCATAAAACGTATTATCGATACAACAGAATGTTGCAGTGAAAATGATTCACCGGTATTGGTGGAAGTGGCGTGATGATGGACTGATCGCGCTATGGTCTTGTTCTTTGCCCTTTCTTTCCATCCTTCTTTCCTTTCTAGAGTAAAAAGAGTGCACATGCGTATGGCGGTCCACCTTTGGAACACTCTTTTTTGACACTTGTGGTCCAAGGTAACTCTTTTTCAAACTCTCAAACTTCTCACTTACGGCACTTTTTAAAATAAATCTTCAAACACCATAAAACGCCTTCTCTCTTTCAAACACCGTCCTATGCTTTCCTTCACTCCAACAATCAGGTGGTGTCCCCCTTTCCCTGGGAGCCTGGTGCTCCAATATTGACATTTCTCTCTTTCCTATCACAGCCTTGAGAAAGCCCTGGCTCTACTTGCCACACAGGGGAAAACACGTGTTGGCTGAGAGGACTGTGCTTCTGGCAGGGAAAGAGACTGAGGTGAGTCTTCCCCTTTTTAACCCTGGAATTGATCCTTCCTCTGCTTCTTCAGGGGGAATAAAGTATTGCTTGTTATGATGCTGGCTTCCTGTCCTGGTGCCATCATGGAGCCTTTGAGTTGCTGGCAAATGGAGCAAGGTAAGTAAAAATTAAGTGTATTTTCTCTGTGCATATGTGTGAATGAATGCGTGTTTGATAGTGTGTTTAGGATGTTAATGAGAATAGAGACGCTGGACCTGGCCCTTTTTGCAGGGTTATCCCCAAACCTTTTGCCTGTGATCTCATCCATAAAACATGGTCGGATTGGTTTACACCTGTGACAATCAGTGAGCATGTCAAAGTTAATATGAAACATTGAAAGTTAGTGTGAGGGAGTGAGTGAAGGAGTGTGAATGAGTTAGAAAATGAGGTGCAGCATTTTTCCCAGCCCTGGAGCATGCAAATAGATTACACCACACACAATAGCTACGATTAAACATGTCTTTACTCTCAAACATCCATTCACGCACTGCACATTACGTCATATGTCCCAGAACCACCCCCAAACGCCTTCCCCAGATATCACGTGGTTCCAGTTAACAGTCCGCCCAAAACCACAAGGGTCCTAGGTAGGGAGAGATTGTGAGTGGGAGTGAATCAAGCACGAAGTTGACATTGGTTCAAGAGGTGCAGTTGCACAGGGGCCCATAGGTCTCAGATCCCTACTGAATCCTATTTATTAAAGCAGAGCGCCTGCACATCAGGAGTACAAAGCAGAGCCCCTACACCACCAGTTTTTGAGTCATTGAGAGTGAAAGGTTGAGTGTGTTTAAGTATGTTTGTGAGTGAGAGTGAGTGTTAGCACATTTGTTTGTGTGAGCGAGTGTGCGTGAGTGAAAATGGGTAAGTGAGAGAGTTAGAGTGAGTTCAGCTAGAAGGAATGGGGAGGAAGGAGTCTGTATTTGTGCTTCAGGAAGATAATCTTCACATGTACAGTAGCGGCTTTAATGTTTCATTTTTACATTTCGCAGTTCCTAACTATAAAGGAAGAATGTAAAAAATGTTTGTGATGCTCAATTGACATTTTCTGTTTGAAAATACTCTGTGCACAAGCCATTGTTTGTCATGTGGTTTCATGCCTGTGGGGGGTTCTTTTTCTTCTCTCCCCTTTGGCTTAAAGAGTAACAGCATTTGGTATATGTTTCCAAAAGCGTAATAACATTTGGGAAATCGCAACTAGAACAAAGGTTTCATAGCAGTGTAGTTGGTTGACTTACTGCAGATTTGATGTTGTATTTGTTTCAGAAAGGAGAGATAAAAAGGATACATCTAAAAGCAGATTTCGTTCGAGCTTTTTGGAACACGCCTCTTCTCTTTGGTTTTCACAAACAGTGCAGCATTTCGGTCTTCTTTTATGTTTTTAAAAGCATTCATACTTTTTGACATTTAAAACACCAAAACAAATATAATAGGCCCAGTACTTTCATTGGGCCTTGAAAAGCTTCGGTATATTGTAGCACGTCTCCTGAATATAGCAGAGCAAAAAGTGCATTCTTGAGAAAGTAGATGTTTTGCTTATTATCTTTTAGCTAGCATGTGGCAGCCTGAAAGTCAAAAAAGTAAAATGTAGTCTTTTAAAAGATACATACTTTTATCAATTCTCCCCCACGATATAAAGGAAGCTTCACACCATGGCGGGACCTAACATGATACAGGATGGCAACAGCGCATACTCTATTCAATACCCCCCTAAGCTATTCAAAAATGCCTCTAAAACTTTCAAGCACAATTTGCTCAGAAAAAACCCCCATACCTTGTTCCTAGATCCCTCCTTTAATGTAAAAAAGGCACTATACTCAATAAGCTCAAATTTTTCACAAGAAAAATAGCAAAATGGCGACTGACCTTTTCCAAGCTATTAAACATCCAGGAACATAAAAATATCCCCTACGGAACTAGGATTACTACGACACCCTCCCAAAACCTCAGAGCTACACTGAACACAACGTCCTACAAAAATGCCACTGTGCTCATTCAAGCAGCTAAGAAGGACCTATAACTATTTGATAATTACTTCTCACCCCTAAAACACACACCATCACCACATTCAGCGTCTCGCAGGACCTAACCACTCTTACCACTCCTTCATCTCCTGATGATCAACGACCACCTACCCCACTCAGAACTGCTGTAAGTAGCATTAGCAATCATCATCAGCTTGGTGTTTTAAAAAGCCAGGCCAGCAACCCACCTTTTGCTCCTCAGGGCTTAACCTCTCCCTCCACCCCGTCAGCTCATCCTGAGGACCAACGTCCAACTACCTCACCTAAAACTGTTGGAAGTAGCATTAACATTTCCCATCAGCTCTGTGCTTTAAAAAGCCAGTCCGTGAACCCATCCAGGGTACCTCAGAACCTAACTTCCCCCTCCACCCTATCAGCACCTGCGGGGGAGCTTCGACCCTTGCCTACATCTGCTGAAAGAAGCGTCAACTCCCCGCACATCTCACACACCATATCACCTCCCTCCTCTAGAACTAGTAATAACAACCACAACAACGCCCCCTATCAACACCCTACTTCAGCTCCCCCCACCCTATCAAGATTCTCCTAAAACAGACTTGTGTCATCGTCCGAAATTTACAAAACGTTATCCTAGAAATCAGAAACATCCTACATCTCGCTAAAACTCCGTTTCTACACTTAAACATCTCAAAAAATCCCTAGCAACAGTCGAGAAGGGGATAAAAACCATCCCCCTACCCCTATCGGATCGAGTTTTGCGCACATGCAGACTCTCCAATAACATAACGGACCGTGAAATCCAATCACTTTTACAGCAATATGAAACCTCGGCTAGTCATACCACTAATAAAGATGAATATGCTAGACTTCCAGTCCCTAGCAACCCAAGTAGAACTTCTCATCCAAGACCTAGAGGAATAAACCGGAATAACCTTCAATCATTAACCGCATACATTGAGAACCCTGAGCCAATTGTAAAGAGCTCCTCAAACACGCTCTCCTCTCTTCTACTGAACTGCCGGTCAGCCCCAAAACATGCATCTGACATCGCCGACCTTGCCCTCAACAGGAAAATTGATATAATCATCCTCACAGAAACTTGGCTCAATGAATCATCCTCCCCTTGCCTAGATCTTCTTGTCCCCCCTGACTACAATACCATTAGATTAGACAGAATGCACAAGACAGGCGGAGGCTTAGCCTGCATACATCGGTCCGACATCTCCATCTCGAAATTTCATTTGGAACCCCTTGTCTCTTGTGAATACTTGGGGATTTCTGTTAATTCTTCAAGTACCCACTCTCACAAACTACACATTCTTTACCATCCTCCAGGTTCGAATGTTGAATTCACTCAACAGTTTATGGAAATTATTACCTCAAATTTTTCCCCTCACTCCAAATACATTTACCTGGGTGAGTTCAATCTCCACTGGGATAACCCCCTGGACAAGCAGGTTAACGCCCTCAAAACCTTCCTAGCCGACAATTCCCAGTTATTTCAATGCCGACTCACTCAAAGGGTGCCACTGTTGATTGGATCATATCTTAACATATTACTATTGACTCACTCTCGGTTATGCCTTGTGACTGGTCAGACCATCACATTATCACCTTCCAAATTCCATCCGCCTTCAAGAAAACCTTCTCGCAACAAAGCAAGCAAAAACATTGGATAAGAGACACAAAAAATATCGATTGGAACAGCCTGGCCTCTCACTGTGAGAAGGTTCTCACTCCCCCCAATGACGTGTCACACGTCAACGACCTCACAGCTCACTCCAACTCCGCAATGACCAAAGTCTTCGAGCAAGCCGCTCCACCAAAACTCAAAAGAATTCGGGATAAAGACACACACCCATGGTTCAGACAAGCCTTAAATGAAGAGAGACGCAAACTCAGATCAGCGGAACGGAAATGGAGGCAACATCTCTCCCCCAATCATCTTAAGCTTCTCTGGAAATCGAGAAACTACTACAATAAAAGTATCCTACAATCAAAAAAATACTTTTTCAGATCGGAACTAGACAAGGCCAAAAATAGACCAAAGAAACTCTTTGAAATTCTGAAACAACAATCTAACAAATTAGCTAAATCTTCACTCTTAACATCGAAATTACAGTTGAGTAGTGTAGAATTTTCCTCATTTTTCTCAGCTAAAATTAACTCTCGTCAAATCGAACTTAGTGTAGCAGCACTCAACTCAGCCACCCCAAAGAGCAGTCAAGCCAAAATGCCTGCACTGAATGAGCTACCGCTCCCCAAAAATAACTCTCCCTGGGCCCCTTTTAAACTCTACAATCTCAATGAAATCACCAATATTATTGCGACGACCAAACTTAACAACCACTTCAACAACCCTGTTCCCTCAAATTGCTTACCCCACCTCTTCCATATCATCTCACCTCTCTGGACCAATATCATCAATGCCTCTCTAGCACAAGGTCACATCCCAGAAAATAGGCCAAGTCACCCCTATCCTTAAAAAACCTACTGCAGATAACTCCGAACCCAACAACTTCCGACCAATCCCCAACATTCCCATGCTAGCCAAGGTCCTGGAGAAATGTGTTCAGCAACAACTGAATCAACACGTCTCGCACTTCAATCTACTGAACATTCACCAATTGGGTTTCAGACCCGGGCATAGTACAGAAACAGCCATCCTACATATAGTAGATGACGCCTTGCAAAACCTGCCTGCTAGTTTTACTCGACCTCTCCTCAGCCTTCGATACGGACAACCACGACAAATTACTAAGAAGACTAGAATACAGGATGGGTTTATCTGGTAAAATCCTTCAGTGGTACAAATCCTTCCTGGAAAACAGAACGCAATCCTACTTGATCAACAACAATCTTTCAGTTTCCTCACCTAACCTACTGGGAGTTCCTCAAGGCTCCACATATTCTCCCATGCTATTTCACCTCTACGTCGAACCACTCACCGAGCTACTACAGCTGTAGAACATATCCTTCCACATGTACGCGGATGACACCCAACTGTACATCAAGATCTCCTCTATCGAAGAGATAAGGTCAACAAATACAGCCCTCGAAAAGACAGTCCATTGGCTATCGACCAACTTCCTCAAGCTAAACTCTCAAAAAACAGAGTTTCTCCTAATCTCCCCCCCTAAGAACTCCACTGAGACAAAAGAATGGATCAAAATTATCATTGCATTGAATTGCACGCCAACTGTAGTGGACTCTTCCATATCACTAGGAATCACTCTGGATAAGAACCTTAACATGCAAAACCACATCAACTTATTGGCTAAAATGCCCGCTTCCACCTCAGCTATCTCAGAAAAATGAAACCATTTCTTGAGAATTCGGACCTCAAATCTGCAGTCCAGTCCTTAGTTATTTCTAGGCTAGAGTACGGATGTACCACCCTCGAGGGGCTTCCCAAATTCTCAACTGCCCTCTAAAAGCCTGTCTCAATGCTGCAACAAGACTCATAACAGGTTCTAGGAAATTTGACCACATATCGCCACACCTGAAAGCACTCAACTGGCTACCTTATGAAGCTCGAATCCACCTAAAATTGGCCTGCCTCACACACAAGACGTTACACCATAATACCCCTCATTACCTAGCCCAAAAGCGTAGCCTATCTGGAGGACACATACATTCAAGGAGCGCTAACAATCTACTTCTGAACCCCTCATGTTTCAAAAAGTCCAAAACTTCCAACAGAGTATTCTCTGGGGCAGCGCCAAGAATTTGTAAATCCCTTCCACCACACATCAGAAAAATCTGCTCTTCAAAAAGGAAGCAAAATTATTCCTGATGTGCAAATTCCTAGCTTAAAACAATACAACCACGACACAAGAACGGCAACCCCAAACTACCTCTATTCTCGGGTTCCGCTTAACTAAGTCCTTCATGAACGTAAATTGTATTTTCTGCTCAGAGCATTTCTTCTCAATGCTGCCACGAGAAATGATGACCCACACGAACTTGAATGGTCTTTTATTGTTCAGAAGAAGTTTTTTCAATGCTGCTGCTACTCCTTGTCACTTGCAGACTATGTTTCTTTCTATGCAATGCTCCCCTTTGAATGTTTCACCTTACGCCTTATGTAAAGCGCTCTGATACCCTAACTTGGGTCTGGTTCGCGCTCTATAAAACTTTAAAAATAAATACAATAAATAAATAAATAATGTTTTTATTAGATTTTATGTCATAGGTGTATGTATAGGTGTATGTATATATATATATATATATATAACATATGTATTTGTAAATTTGTATGTATTTAGAACATTTTAAAATAAATTCAAATTATTAGTTATTTGTTTTAAAGTAAAAAAAATATATATATATATATTTATATATATATATATATATTACATTGTATATAGTTATGTTTACTTTTTTTCAATTAATTGTATTTCTTATATTTGTTAAAATGTATATTAAATCCAAATTTTTTTTAAAGGTATGTTTATTATTTAATATATTTAACATTATTTTTTACATATATAAAAAAAATCGATATTTTGTACATTGATACATTTACATCAATTTTTTGTTGTTGATATTTTTATACTTAACATCATAACTATAAGATGTTGATATTTTTTTACATCGATATTTATGACTTGATGTTTGTGTATGGGGATATTTTGGGCGTCAATATTCTATCAGTGAGCCTTCAAAACCATGTTACAACAGTTTCAAGGAACATCAATACAATGCTGTCATATAGTTGGCTATTAATTAGGGAAGGGGGAACCCTTGACAACTTAATAAACACACTCTAGTTAGGTCTCAAAACAAGAAGCTTTTTAACCTCCAGTTGAAGTGGCACAAACAGCAAGCGATTCCCCAGAAGAAAAGCATGTTAAACTCAAGCAGTAACAACAATTTCAAAGTGAAGACAATAAAAAAGACAAAAGAAAAAGAGGAAACAACTAACAATCAAAATACAACAAACAAATGGTTAAAATCAGATATTGGAAACCGGATACATGAATCTGTAATGTAAAAACTCTGTTCATGGTTGCCAGGCTCCAGGCACCAATAAATAGTCAGCCATGATGGGGCAGAGGTTGGATACATAAGGTGTGTGATAATCGCTGAAGTTTTTACCATCCTAGTCACTGTTATTGAGGTCAAAATCTTCCATCAGGGCAAAGTCCAAGGCTGAAGTCACTATTGGTTTCTTGAAGATGGATATTTCATCAAACTCCCTCTGAAGCCATTCATTTTGGCTACAAAAGCGCAGAGCAGAATAAACCATTGGACGTCATGCCCATGAGGTCAGTTTGCCACCAGGATGGATTAACTGCCTTGCCCCAGTCCTAGGCTTTCACTTAATTCGTAGCCACTTCTTTGGTTCTCAGAATCCACCAACAAAGCAAGTGCTCGAACATCTAGCCAGACAGGGCTCTATTAATTCCCACTTTTCTCCAGTTCCTCCTGGTGACTCCTGTGGTCTTCACATCCTCAGTGTAGGCACTGCATTTCTCTCCAGCCAGGACCCCAGTAGGAACCTAGACTGCTGTGGCCCCACTGGAAATAAATATTCCTTTTGTGTCCCTGGAAAAAGCAGTGAGGTAGTTAGCCACCTGACCCTTGGAGAGTAGTTCTATATTTATGGTGCCAGCAGGACTCAGTATTTGAGTCTTACTTCTTCCAGCAAGGCCTGCTCCTTCAGGTGTGATCTTCCCAAGTTCAGAAATGGTCTGATGAGATAGCAGCAATGTGCCAGTCTCATCTGAAGAACTAGGCAGTGATTGAAGAACTTTTCTTACCCAGTTCTGTTTACTTTCTCACCCTAGACCCAACTTCTTTTAGAGCATTTACTCTTTACTATTAACGTTCCACAAAGTCCAAACTGGCTATCCCCTTCTTCCATCAAAAAGGGCAATGACGTTCTCTAAACCTCTCCCCCATTTAGATGAGGTCTGCTCTCACTATGAAGGACAAGAACTGTTTTTAGATGTTGGGACTGGCGACAAAACAGCCAGGACAGGAGTGGAACGAATGGGAGTTGATCCTGGCAGCCCCATTTGACAATTCCAAGTCAACAGAGTTATTGTATGTAGGCTATACTTTGTTCTGACAAATGTTCCAGCCCCTCTCCCAGTTTAACAAATGACTTATAACAGATGTCCATCTGTTGACTATATCCTTGCCTTCAAAGGCTCAATCGACAAGTCATTTTCCCCTGGAAAGCAGAGTCATTAACTCCTGCTGGAAATGGGTATTGGGCATATGGAGTCAAAACCTGAGTTCTGTCTCAGGTAGTGCAAAGCACATTTTTATCAGTTACTTTTCCATTACAGCTATCAGAAATCTGATTTCACCATTAAATTAGATTTTTGAAAACTGGATGAATAATAACTTAATTTCCTTTTTCTATCATTTTCCAAAGTGACTAAATAATTTAAGGAATTTAGGTATACCCAGGCCTGTTCATGGAGAAGCTAGCTTAAACCATACAGTGAAAACAGCATTTAGATATTCAATCACTGTGATAGTACACAATTTCAAATATGTACCGTGCCACTTTTTCCTATATTAAACTTTAAAGCTGTGGAATTACTATGTACCCTTTACTGGTCACTAATTATATAAAAGATAGGTGTTCCTACATGGCAAAGACACTTTTCACTTCCATGTTTTACTGCAGTTCCTTTAAAGTGAAGTCAGAGCACAGTGGTTCTCTTGAATCCCATGTGGTTTAAATCTGTATAACATTTAACTCCCAGGCCATTGGTGCACTTTCTACACCATTTACCACCGCCTTGAGGGGACAGCTTAAATAGACAAATTGGGTGAAACCAATTTTAACAGTACTATTTTAGGAGTAGCAAATGTTCAGTGTGGCACTGAGTAGCACCGTGCACAGACCCGGATTGCCAGCAAAAAACAAGTTGAAAAAAAGCAAACAATCTTGGGTGACTATTCAGAGAAGCTGACTTTGCTAAAAGTATGTACGTAATTTAAAAAAAATGCAATCATGAAACAAATAGAACAACTACATGCCCACAGGCACTACCAAATGTATGCTTTTAGGTAACATTGGCTGCATTAAATATGCAAATAGAAATAATTAGAATAATCAATAATTATAAAGTGAAAACGCAGTAAATCCAGATTAAAGTATATGAGTCTCATTAAAATGCCTAATGCAAACCACTACCATGTGATAATCACAAGCATGTACTGTAAATTCTACATTGCTTTACAAATACAACTGCATATCTATTAACGTGCATTCAGAAAGTGGATATCCTTGTTATGACCATTATGCAGCATCGAATAGCAAACGTTCTAAAAACTAAAGATATATCATCTTGGGCACTATTTCCATATATGCCAAGCTCACAAGTGATGCAATGGTAACAGCCCATATGTAATAGCCTTTATGCATGCCATTGATTTTCAATTTGTCAATCCTAAAAATAAGGTTAAAAATGTTCTTACCCCGTGGACTGTTCAGTGGAGCTTCAGCCGCTCGACCACCATCTCCACAGGGGCTCTGATCAAATGACAGGCACTGGTCTCCAGTACCAGCTATCACATCGACATTCTTTGCCAAATCCTTTACATCATTCAGAGATTTCACTTTGTAGACTCTCCTCGTGTTTGTATCCGACATGTAGAGGGATTCGAACACTGGGTCCATTGCCAAGTAATATTTGTGGGCTGGGCTTGTGCTGAGATTGAAACAAAAAGCGACATAAATAGGTTGTCTTTGAAAATTGAACACCTTTTAGAGTTTTTTTTGTGTATTTTCTTTAGGAGGTACACAGTTTTGCCATCTTATCAACCAAAACAACCATCTATACATTTCATAAATACACAAATTTAAAAATACATCAATGCATAAATACATAAGGTGCCATAGAAAGCTTTCGACCATCAACAAAATCACTCCAAACAAAATCTCAAAGCTTTCAGGTCTCATTTTACCAACCTAAAATCCCATATTTGACCAAATGTCTTCACATTGTTTTACATTGCTGCGAACATCCTCCCTCTTTCCCTAACCTTGTTCATTTTCTCCCACTAACCAACAAAGCATAGTACAAGCTTAGGCTCTCTTTAGAATCATTGATAGGAGCACCAACATAGCAATATCTACCAACAACTCAAATTGTATTGTGGTGCCTGGTGTGGGGCAGATGCCTACAAGAGCCAACATAGGATTTTGTGGTATTTGGATTTTCAGTTGATTTTCTAAGAACTGCCCAGCATACCACAACTGGACCCACTCTCTACCATCTACTATATAAACACTGAATACATTGGTTCAGGCATTTCTGATTTTAAAAAAAGTTAAACTGGAGATTCTACATATCATCCATTTTGCAAAAAATTGCATTTTATAGAAGCTGGCCCCCCTCAAGGCAGAGAAATAAAATGAGTTAATTCTTAACCATACGCCTTTAGATATTGTCACATTCTCCTCACTGAGCCATTTCATTGTGATTTGGTCATACAGATCCACCTTCTTACAGGACAGTAAATAGCTATTCCACAAGCATATTTTCTACAAGTTCAAATCTCCCACTAGATTTAACACAAGCTCCTTCTTGTCTGACAAAACTTTGGGATCAATATTTTGTAGCACCACAAGCAGCAGGGTCCCGTAGGACTACTGCAACCATGTTTTTTCTCAAGATGACGTTTTCCATCAATCATTCAGCTGAAAACCATCCAATTTCAGAAATCTGTTAATTCCCCACCCAGCTACTATTGCTGGATCCATAGTGACCCCTCCCTCTAATTCAAGTTGATTCAATAGAGTTTCTGAATCAACATAGTGAATGATAAAAGCCTAATAAAACTGTGCTCTTTTCTTGAGGAGCGCTTGTAATCTCTAGTGTCAAACTTTTTGGGGGTATTTAATCTTGGAAGGTCTCTAATTTGGCTTTCTTCAAGCATCCTATCCACTAATTCATTCTGAAGGTGGCTATATAATGTGCATGTCTTATTAAACATGGGCAAATACTGTGTAAAGTGTGCAAAATAGTAAGGGGCCTATTAGGATGTCGTGTGGATCGCCACCACCCGCATGGCAGTGGTGATCCGCCCGACAATAACCTCTGCCCGCCACCCATTCCCCCCGCCATATTAGGATGGCGGAGGGGACCCCGGCGGATGGAAAGACCGTCCGCTGGATTTCCGCCGGTCACACAGGTGACCGGGCGGAAAAGGGGCCTGATATGGTGGCGGTGTAAGCTAGACACCGCCATCCATAATATGGTGGATGTGGTTGTCTCAGTTGGGTGCACGTTGCGGGCCCCCAGGATGTTGGGGGGCCTTTGGTACCCCCCTGCATTTGCATGCAGGACGGTGCCTGACATGTAGTGCATGCACAGTGTGCAGCCCCAGCATTGTGGCGGGCGGTGCTGTGGGCACCGCCCACCACAATGATGTTGATGGGTGAAACCATCGCCACGGTGGCATCCTAAATGCCGGTGAGGGTCTGCAGCACCACTGGCGGCCAGTCCCAGCACCGCTAGGGTGGCGGGCGGACTAAAGTCCGCCTGCCATCCTAATTAACCCTAAGTCTGAAAACAAGGGAGGGCTAACTCCACTTCCTTTGCATGCCTGTCTAAAGTGTTCAGTGCTATTCTTGGGCTGGTTTTGTTCCATAAGAAGAGATGTTCACATTTATATTTGCAAACAAATGTTGAGCTAATTGTGCATGGGCCAGCTACAAATGAAAAAATGAATAAAGGGAGAACTTCCATTTTTAATAAAGCAACCTACCCTAATAATGTGAAAGGAGGCGATGCACATCTAGATAGTAAGCCTTTAACTTTGAGCAGATGTGGCCTATAATTCAAACTCTATAATATATTCACGTCTTCAGTAAAATATACCCCCAAATAATGCTTAGGGTGAGTATGCACACAGCCTCTAGGATCCGGCAGGAGCTCATCGGCTGTGCAATTGCTAAATATGACATTTTTTCGATTTATTCACCTTATATCCTCCCACTGTTTTGAAAAACTGCAAACATATCAAGCACTCTTTACTGCCCTTCTTTCTCAGGGGCCTATAAAAGCATGGCATCGGCTGCGTGTAGCTTAATTTTTGCCATTTAAGGTAAAGGTGCTTGAATTATTATGGCGCTCCAAATTGCTATTGCCAGACGCTTAATAAAAAAAAGGGAAGAACTGGAGAGAGTGGACAGCCCTGCCTAACGGAGTTGTTATTTATTATTTAGTATTTTATAAAACAGCTACAATATTCAGCAGAAATGCAATATTAATACGACATGTTTTGTACTTGCTATTGTACAAATAGGAGTCCATAATCCACAAGACTGATATTATACCTATCAATCTGTTTTCATAATTTGTGGCATGGGGACTGTATGTAAAATATGATATTACCATTGTTGAGGGAGATGACGGGCATCATAACCCACTCGAGGTTTTGTCTCTAGCTAGTAATAGCAAAGCCCCTACCCACAAATAACAACAGTAAAAAATTGCATATCACACTTCGTGCCTCTACACACACACACACTGTATTAATCCTATACTTAAAAACTTTTCTAGAATAACAGACATTTGAGGTGAGCAGATTCAGAGTGTTGTTGATGTTGTAGGGTGGTCCATACAGGAGCTGCTCTTCAGCTAAACTTGGTAACTACCCAGAGTTCTCTGTCTATATATATCTCACTCCCCCCTCTCTCTCTCTCTCTCTCTCTCTTTCTCTCTCTCTCTCTCTCAACATATATATATGTGTGTATATATATATATATATATACACATTTATATATCCACATATACACACACACATATATATATATATATATATATATATATATATAGTGTGTGTGTGCGTAAGAAATTGGGTTATTGGTTGAGGGGGTTACTGGTTGAGGGGGATAAATCCCTACTAAAGCACTAAGGCAGTAACCACAATCCTTGTCTGGGTGAAGTCCCAAGCAAATCCCAAATTAACATGTGCTCAACCCTCTGGTCACTTGGCACTCAGCAGTCAGGCTTAACACCACAAAAGGATCCTACACCAGATTAGAACAATAGAGTCATTTTTAATAAATGAAACAATACCAAAACAACAAAACTCCAATCTGTAGACCCAAAGATATACAGGTTTAAAGTTTTCAGTGAAAATAACACCAAAAAGCAGAGCACCACAGTGGATATCTGGCCGTTTCAGACAGAGACAAAGTCACAAGTTCAGGCAGACTGCAATGGAGCATGGGCTTGCTACAGAGACTCAGTTAGGCCCGCTGAACGAGAGTATCCTAAATCCTTGTTGCGGCGCATTACCAGGTCCCACACCGAAGATGCATTGTGCAGCTGGGGCGATGAGTCAGTTCCGAGGAGCTGTGAAGCTGCAATGCGAGGTCCAATATCATCGTTGATGAGGGCTTGGATGTGAAGTCTGGCAGCAAGAATGCATCGTGCAGTCGAGGTCATGCATCGGTTCCAAAGAGCTGTGAGGTTGTGACGAGAGAACTTGCATCATCGCCGAGCTTGCCATCAACGAGCAATTTCTAATACAATGGTCTGCATTGGGAAAGTTTCGCACAGGCAGCAGCTCCAATTCTGGATGCTTGGATGATGCAGAGTCCTTGAGCTGAGAGAACTCAAGCAGCAGAGGCGATGCATCGGTTCTGCTCGGATCTGCGCCACCCAGCAGAGGATATATGTTAATTCTGGGATGGCAGAACACCTTTAAGCACACTTCAAATGGTCCAGGACTGGGGTGGCACCACCGAATGCAGAGTCCAAGGGTATGGATTAGGGGTGTTGGAGCCTTATGTAATTGAGGATCTATTCAGGAGGCCAGCCACTTAGCCCTTGGAGTCACTTTGGGGTCCTGGGTTCAACAGATGCAGGTGCAGTCCTTCTCACCCAGACTAACTACAGGGGATAAGCACTCCCTTGTGTGGAGGCAGGCAC
Source organism: Lissotriton helveticus (assembly GCF_964261635.1). Classification (NCBI taxonomy): domain Eukaryota; kingdom Metazoa; phylum Chordata; class Amphibia; order Caudata; family Salamandridae; genus Lissotriton; species Lissotriton helveticus. The sequence continues at coordinate 2,074,596,540 of NC_136063.1, forward strand.
CGGCCTATTCAAGTGTAAGTAGGGCTGTGCCCAGATCTGCCTTTCCATCCTTCCACTGATTGCCCATCCAGGCACATCTAAGCGCTCTTGTGTGTGGCTGTCTAGGAGGAATTCACAAAGCTCAACGGTCAGCTACAACCAGTCATGTGACCAGAGGCAGGCTGCAGGCACAAATGGCTAAGGCAGGAAAATTCCTACTGTCTAAAAGTGGCATCTTTAAAATTATAATCCAAAATCTGACTTTAATATAAGATATGTTTTCTCATTACAATTCCAAAGATACCAAACATGAACTGCGTACCTGCTACCATTTGGAAATTAGAGCTTTTTAAATGTGATAGGTGACTTCAATGATTTCCTATGGAAGAGGTAGACCTTTAAGTAGTGATAAACAAATGTAAGAGTTTTTCACTATCAGGACATGTGAAACTTAAAATGACGTGCTTACTTTTTAAATTCAATGCACCCTGCCCTGTGGGCTGTTTCGGGCCTTCTCTAGGGCAGACCAATTTGTATTAAAAGGGACTTTTTGGACCTGGCAAATGGAAAACATTACAATTGCAATGGCAAGCCTGAAGAGTTTAAAAGGGCTACTTAATGGGTAGCACAATCAGTGCTGCAGGCCCACTAGTAGCATTTAAATTACTGGCCCTAGGTACAGTAGTACCACTTTACTAGGGAGCTAGAAGTAAATTAAATTTGCTAATGGGGATAAGGGAGGTCAGCAAATATGGAGGAGGAAGGCAAAAGTTGTTGATATATATATATATACACACGCACACACACACACATTTAGGTAAAGCAACATTATACTTAGGTGAAAATTTCAGTGACAACTTAATGTTTTAAACAAAAAAAACACTGAAATTCAACAATTCTAGTTATCTTAAGTAACCATAACTCATCCACTAAGGTGATTATAATGCATCCTCCTGCCATTCACAGTGTTGTCATCAATGATGTCATTTTAGATGTAGCAATGATGTTATCAATCATGTCATAGAACATGTCATGAGTGTTGTAATATGTGAGGTCATATGCAGTGCATGACAAGGCAGTTATTGTTACTTTACGGCCCAAGTTATAGTTAAATGGTTGATGGTGCCCATGGGTCTTCTAAGAGCACCAACGAGCTGTAACAATAATGCTTACAAATCCCTTGCAGAGCGTGTTGGGGTGCTCTTTCAAGGAGCAGTGAATAGTAAGTATGCGGCTCCTTCCTCCCCAAGCCTCTATGGTACTTGAGGATCCCATTCCCTGGGGCTGTTTTCTAGTTTACGGGTAGGGGGGCATGTGCCCCCCTTCCTGAGGCCCTTTGGGCACCGGGATCCAATTACATGAGGCCGGTTTAATTTTAATGACGAGGCGTGCTTGCGGCCGCCTCTAGTGTAGATAGAAGGCAAACCTGAACTCAGGACCTGGTAATCAGTACAATTCAGCACAAAAATATCAATATTTTCTTGTAATCAGCCTTGCCGATTCTTTGGGTGGCAGGCAGGAAAAATGAACCTACTCCACAGCAATCAACAATGAATTTGTTTGAACCACAGGTTGCTCAATTCTCCCCTGGTAGAGTGATACAGCTGCAGATCTAAGGCTGATGTTTTTTTCAGGAATGGTATTGGAGGGGTCCTCTTCTTTCACGCAGAACATCAGCTGAGGTGAAGATCTTATTTAACTCTGGTGCAGACTGTTTTTTTTCCTGATGAGATCCCTCCTAGAAAGCCCACTCATATTCCAGTATCCAACATCTTTGGATGTGCAGAAGTGATTGATGCTATTTTTCGTCCTGTAGCGGACCCACATAACAGAAATCTGCAAGCTTTAAGATTAATGGCTCAAGAATCTGTTCAGTGGCCTCAAATAAAAGGTACTATAATTGACAAAACACATTTTCACTATCAAAATGGTTTCATGGGGCTGGTGGCAGATGTTTATTGGTTACCCAAGTCAACAATACTCATTTGATTAACTGAGGAAGAATGAAATGTTGAGTGGAACCACGGCATTTAAACCTGTGATTTCAATTAATCTAACAACTTTCTACAGCAATTGGTGTTAGTGCACTTTAAAATGAACTAAATTTAATTTCGATAGCAACCAATCTTCTTCTTAATTATTTCCCTTTAAATGCGCATTTTCTGAAATAAACCTAGTAAAAATAGTTATGTTTTAGAACTGAATCACACTGGCTGGTTATCTCGAATTTGTTGCCCACTTGAAAATACAGGTCCATTACATGATTGGCCTGAACAGTGTTCTATTCCACTCATGTTTGCACTCCTTCTGTGCTGTTCCGAGTTTAGTATAATGCCATTTATACCAGCTTTGTATTTTAGTCCCTTTGTAATCTTTTGCAATGTGTTTCTTATCATGCTCGTGTGACAAGAGATTTGTAGTCCCTCCTCAAGGTCATTCATTTATAAATAGCACCATTAGTGGGGACTATCGTATAAAATACTACATTCCTTACCTTTCAGCAATCTTAACATTCCTCGCGTACCGTTAGCACCTACATTGCTTCACTCCAGATTCCTTGCGGCTTCCACTACAATTCACCTACAATGCTCTACACCAGTTTCCTTGTTGCTGCTACTACCATGCACCTACTATGTATCTGTTCCTGTGTCTTTGTCACTGCAATACACCTACAACGCATCCACTCAGTTCACCTACAACACATCCACTCCAGTGTCCTTCTCACTGCAACTACAGTTCACCTACAACACATCCCCTTCAGTGTCGTTGCCACTGCCAGTACAATTCACCTACAATGCTCCAATCAAGAGTCCTTGCTGCTGCCACTACCATACATCTACAATGTATCCAGTCCAGAGTCCTTGCCGCTGCTACTACGATATACCTACAATGAGTCCACGCCAGTAATCTTGTCACTGTCACAATTCACCTGCAATTATGTGTTCAGCAGGTGGTATTTACTAGCACGACGGATTTTTCATCTGGAGCTAAAATTTACAAACATATTCAGCTGACTTGAATTAAACATACCTTCAGCTAGTTGCCTCAGCTGAGAAATATTGACACAGAAATGTGTAAAATGAAAAAGTATTACAGCTATTCGGAAAATCAGATCGACTACTACAACATTCTCGTTTTTCCCATCGAAGGTTGCAACTTACTGATTTAAAATATTTGTTTTTGAAGATGTAGGAGTTTGTAAGGGAATGGAAACTCAAATTCACAAATATGCCACTATCAGAAACATTGACCTGAGCACAGTACTCCTGGAAGCTATGACTAATTGCTTTCTAAGGTAAAGAATTTTAAGATTCAGTGGGTACTTTTTGTAGACAACATAATGAGGAGCTGTTATTCTTCTGTGGTTGGGCACTGAAGTCAGATTTCTCATTTCAATGGTATTGTGATGAACTTCCCAAACAATATAACACTTTATGAAAAAATTCATTTCAATTCCAGTGAAATTCATCTGTGATTTGCTGTCACGTTCTTCTTTCTAACATTGTGGCGGAGGAGAGCAGAATGAAGGTGAAATAACAGGTACTGCCGAGCGCTACACCTCTCTCTAATTAGTGTGGCTTTATTTCATTTTACGGTCATTGCCAATGTCTTAATGAGGGAGGCTTCATTGTCACAAGATGTGTTTGTACGTGTGCAGTGACTTCTTGGAAAGGTCAGTAGCACCTGTACTCTCATACCAATCTCAAAGCTTGGCGTGTTCTCCAAAGCACTTATTTTTAGCAATGTCCCAGGGGTGGAGTCATGAAGTGTGCTGAAGTTTGATGATGAATAAACCTAAAGAAAGTAATGATACAAAACCGCCGGCAGAGCAATTGCGGAGCATAGAAAAATAATGATACGGCCAGTAAAATCAGTTAGATTATTTCAGAGAATTCTCAAATCATCAAAGAGGAAACCTGGTGGTAAAATCAAGTTTTGGTGTGGTCAATTAATACACGTGGCTGGTGGTGTGTCATCTCATTCCGTGTTCTGCAATTGACAACGAGGGCCTTACTGTTCAGACTGTCCAAAACTGTTGCTAGAATTATCTTTAATCCCGTAACATGCGGTCACATGTCCAATAAATATTTTACGTTGGTTTACGAGTATGAAGTGTGTAGACTGCTTAAGGGGAAAGTCATCGAATAAACAAAAACATACGTATTCATAAATAAATCAGCCAAAAGTGGATGGGCCACAATAGAGACTAACCCCCAGATGCATCAAGCCCTGATTCTGTGAATTTTAATATGCGAAAAATACCGAATCGCAAATTAGAATTCGCAGACTGGGATACATCAAAAAAAGCGTTCCAAAAATGCGATTCGCAGTCGGCCGCAATCGCCAAATGCGAGTTTCGCTAAATCGCTCAAAAATCGCAGAATCTCCTGTTTCCCATGTTGAAATTGCGATTTCGCAATTACCGAAATCGCAAATTGCGATCTCGCAAATTGCGAGATCGCAAAAACGGGAAGTCGCATTTCGAGCACAATGATGACATCACAACCAGGAAGTAGGCAGTTCCCTCACTCATTCTGAACACAGTGCTGGAGAGAGGAAGAGGCGCAGCACTGAGCTCCTTCAGACACACCCTGCAGCCCCACAACAGGACATACATCCAACTCCAGAATGTCCCAGGATGCAGCAGGAACCAGTGCAACTGGCAGGAAAATAAAAATAAAATTTTCCGAACAGGAGCTGGAGTTCCTGATCCAGGGAGTCAGCAGGGACCATGATAGGCTTTTTGGGAAGCAATCCAGGGAGGTGCCTGAAGCAGACAAAAGGCGCATTTGGCAGCGCATCAGGGCGAAGGTAAACTCTGTAGGAGTGACCCAGCGCTCAATGGATGAGCTGAAGAAGAGGTGATATGACCTCAGAGGCCGTGCCAAAGAGCACATATCAGAGAGGCTGGGGAGCAACATGCCACGGGAGGAGGAGACCCCACAGTTGCGGACAACACTCCACTCGAGGACCTTGTTGAGGATACCATCAACCCAGCAGCCTGCGTGGGGGTCACTCAGCTGGACACCTCCCGACCCACACAACAATCCCAAGGTAAGAGCCATGCAACTGCGACCCCGTCCCCTAACAATGCCCATGCCCCCAGAGCTAGCCATTTGATAACCCCAGTAATGCAGTCCATGCACATCAGAAATGCCATATTGCATTGTGGGACCTGTAGTGTGACAATAGTTCCCTGATAGCCACACACAGCCAGACCTGTCAAGTGAAACATATCCCTAAAGCCAGTCAGGGAATGCAAGCCTGCCTGCATGTTGCAACATCCCATGTGCACGATTCATATCATTAATCATGCACCCATTTACATCACAGGTGCTGCAGAACCACAGAGCACAGACAGCGAGGCACTTCAAATTGAGGAGACCCCAGAGGAGACGGAGGGAGAGAGCGATCCTGCCCCACGACCTGGTCCGTCACACACACCTGCTCCAGTACCACCACCTCCCCATGCGGACAGGGCCACCCCTGCAGCCACGGGAGGAGCGCAACCACCCCATACGTCACGCATGGCAGTGGAACAGGCCATACCACCACCCAGGAGGCAGACACGGCGCACAGCCACTGTGCGGTCGCAGTCAAGCGGCCGGTTGAGGCAGCAGTGCAAGTGGCAACACGAGCTGACAGGGGGCAACATGCCCAAGATCCAGGGCTTGGTATCGAACGCCGGATGGTAGCTGTCCACCAAAAGCCGGCACGGCACATGGCAGCCATGCAGCTGCAGCTGTACAAGACTGTGCGCAATGTGAACCAGCTCACCGAAAGCGTGCAGGAGTTAACGGCTGCAGTGAGGGAGAACAGTCAAATCATGGTGTCACAGCAGGACATCGGCCGCCACCGCCAGCTGCTGACCCGGGTATCAGCATATACCAGGTCAAACCACCTGATCGGGAATGCAACATCCCAACTGTCACGCCGGTCCCTGGCAATGCAAATACAAATGGTGCAATGCTGCCAGGATGTTGCTAGGGCGTTGGAACAGGTCACAACCGCTGTCCAAAACCAGCAGGTGTGTGGCCATGGCCATGTAAGGGGGGGGGCGATGATGCCAGTGAGGGCACATCCAGTCTGAGCAGCCTGTCCCTGCCGGTGGTACCAGAGCGAGGCCGCAGTACCAGGCCCAGTGCAGCATCACGGCCCGATACTGGTGAGGTGGGTGTGGAGAGGCGACAGGATGCGTCCGGCAGGAGGTGCCAGTGATTGACTGAACATTAGCAGCAGTGCCATGCTGATGTACCAAGCACGCCTGCTTCGCAATCATGGGGCTGTATGACGTAATACAGTTTTCATGTTTTTTTAACAAAAAAAGTAAATGAAAGATCTTGTTCACATAATTATAAGAATTTATTTCAAACGCAAATCCTAATCATGTCATTATTTCATTTGGCATGCATGAGTGCAGTGTTGTGTGAGGGGTATGAATGCACTAGAAATAATTCAGTGTGATGTTGTTCCGGTGCCTGTGTCCTTCAGCAGGATTCTTCCCGCGTGCATGATGCACATGTGCAGGTGGGGGGTTGTCCCCCCCGACTCACTGCCAGAGATCTCCACAGGTATCCTACGCTTGATAGCAATATTGTGGAGTATGGCACACACGGCCACGATGCGGCAGCAGACCTCAGGCTGGTATTTGAGGGGCCCACCTGTCTTATGTAGGATGTGGAATCGGCTCTTTAAAATCCCAAAGGTCCGTTCAATGACATTTCTAGTGTGAATGTGCGCAGCATTGTAACGCCGTTCCTGTGGTGAGGCAGGGTTGAGGTATGGGGTGAGGAGGGACTCACGGAGGCCGTAGGCGCTGTCACCTGAAGGATAGGAGCAGAGGGCCAGTGCCTGTCATGCACAGCTACATGGTCTTGACGTACTGTATGTGGGCATGTGTACTTACCTAGGAGGTGTCCTTCGCCAAAGTCACCCCTGGCCAAGCGGGTGTGTATGCCGCTGTGCCTGAAGATGAACAAATCATGCGTGCTCCCCGGGTATTGGGCCACTATGTCTGTGATGATTGTCTGTGCATTGCACACCATCTGGATGTTGAGTGAGTGGTAGAACTTGTGGTTCCGGTACATGTATTCTGTCTCAGCGGGTGGGTAGATGTGGATGTGGGTACAGTCAATGCAGCCAATTACATGGGGGAATTGCGCGGTGTTATAGAAGTCAAGCTTTGTTTGATTAAGTCCTGTTGGGTGGTTGGGAAGGTTATGTAGTGGTGTATCCGGGTCAGCATGGCGTCCAGGAAACTCTGTAGGCAGCGTGACAGTGTGCTCTGGGAGATCCCCCCTGCAACTGCAACTATCCCCTGGAAGCTTCCGGAGGCCAGGAGGTGTAGGCAGCACAATACCTGGACATGGGTGGGCACGGCATTGGTCCTCCTTGTTGGGTGCTGCATCAAGGGGTCAAGGTCTCTGATGAGCTTCGTTATCATTGCCCCATTCAGCCTGTATTTGAAGTAGATCTCCTCTTCAGTCTGGCCCAGGAGTGTTATCTGCAGCCGGAATATGCGCTCCTGGATCCTGCGTTGGTTCCGTGCTGCAGTCTGGACCCTCAGCCGCCTTGCCACGATGTAGAGACCTGGCATTGTGAATTTCCTCATGCTCCTACTGTGTCTCCTTAAGTGTGTTTGTTTCATCATGCACCTGTTCCTTGTTTCAATTTTTTTTTTCCTAATGAACCATGGTTACCACCTGGTTAGACTTCTTCTTAATTTGCGGCTCGCATTTAGTGATTTTCGTGTTTTTCGCAATCTCCGATTTTTGATGAATTGTATTTGCGATTTATTTGCGAATTCGCAAATTAATTCGCAGAATAGGTGGAGATTCGCTGTTACAGAATCGCTAAGGGGGTTCCACATTGATTCTGCGAATTTATGTTTGCGAATTCGCTACTTGGTGGTTTTTAACTTCATGAATTGCGGGAGCGGAAATTGCGATCGCAATAGCTGTTTCGCAATTTCGGTTGATAAATCTATGCCTAAATCTGGGGAACACGACCCATATGTTGTAGAGAGTGAAATTTTTTATTTGACTGGCAGCAAAAGTAAAGTATGGAATAGTAAACTAGCTTTCGAGATCTATCAGGTACCTTTGTTAGGTGCAATAGCTTACCATTGAAGAGAAAAGATTATATTAAATCAGTGTTGGAACATGTGCCATTGATGGGGAACAGAGCTATTTCGAGTAGGTTAGTCTTAAGCCTTTCTAGGTTATTATCTTAGAAGACAAATCAGGAATGTTTGGTGACATGCAGAAAACAGAGGTCCAATTTACAAACATGTTAAATGAGGCTCCTACTGTGAGAAATAAAATCCTGTTGAGGAGAATCAGGACTGCAAGAGGACACAGCTTTGCAAAACTTTTCAGGACTATTACAAAGTTGTAAAGTTGTGCAGATTCATTACTACCCTTCAGACGCGCACCACCCAAGAATTGCTTGCAAGGTAGTGCTAGCAATATGTCAAAGTGGGAAATGTGAGGGAGAACAACTCTATTCATTGGGGCATAGCGATTGTACTACTAAATATCGACACCAACAATATGGTGGTAGAAGAATATTGAGGACAGACTATTGAGGGACAAAATATCGAAAAGTTAAGTACATATAGGGAAGTATAGGTTCACTATTTCTACTCCACATCTATGTACCTTGAAGATGTATGTACTGCATAGACATACGTATTGAAAATCAAGACTTATTTACCTGTTAATATTTTATTTGAGATATTATGTCCCATCTATATTGGGTTTCCAGTATTGAGGGGTGCACCAGGCATAGGTATGGGGTTTCAACCTTGTGGAGCAAGAGCAGGAAGAAAGAATTGCACCTTAATTTGGGACCAAATTGTGACTGAGACGAAATTTGTAGGGCGACATCTGGATGTCAGAAAGGATAAAGTGTAAAACGGCATGCAGCGCTATCTTTCTGATTTTTGAAGTCATTTGTGCACCATGTTAGAATGTGAGGCCACATGTATGAAGGTTTTTTCAGGTCACAAACAGGCAAATTCGCAGAATCGTCTCATTTGCGGCCACAAAAAAGTATTTTGGCATCAATCAAACCCAAACTACGATTCAGTAGCATGTTACCGAATCACAAATTTGGTTTGGGACCATATACTGATTTGATAATTGGAAGGGGCATCCCTTTCCAAATACCAAATCGGACTTGTGTGTATTAATGTTTTGTGACCCAATTCCAGCTGCAATACATTAATAATTTACTGTCTACCAAAGGGTAGTGATAATACATTCGCAAATGGGAAGGGGGACCCTTTCCATTTGCGAATGTATTTTAAAAGTTTGTTAAGGAGAAGGCAGTGGTCCATGAGACCACTGCATCTACTTAAACAAACAAAAATAAAACATTGACATTTTTTTCAATGTATTGTTTTCCTGTAAGGGAAACGGGTTGCATTTAAAAAAAAAAAAGACTACTGCAATTAAAAGCAATCACACACATGGTGATCTACTGGTCTCAGCCGGTCACCATCCCTGTGATGGCATCCATCCTTATTGGGTCGCAAATTGCGACCTATCTCACTAATATTCATGAAGTAGGTCGATTTGTGAACCACTAGGAACCGCTAAATGAATCTCTATGAGTTTCATGCATTAGGAATAGCAATTTCCTAATTGCAATTTGCAGAAATTCGCAATTAGGTAATCACTATTACTCATATTGATGCATCTGGCCCTTGGTCCTCTATTGGTTTGTGTTAATTCACATTAGCACACAGAGCGGAATGTTGAATGCTTCCTTTGCTATCAATACCTAATATTACAGGCCTAAAAAGGAGCAGTTCCTCTATTGTGCTGTGGGCAGATTGGACAGAACCTCTCACCAGAATGTGAGGGTGTTTAGTTGTGTAGTTACACTCTTGAAAATAGAAATCCAATAGGCGAGTGGATTTTTCAAGCAATTCCTTTGGATGCTGGTTAACACTCATGAATTGTACACAGTATATGGACACATTTTACTCCTCAAACTATTTGTGAAATTGAAAAGGCATACATTTACTCCAAAAGTAGGTGTCATCCTTGGGAGTACACTTACAGCATGTCAAAAGAACTCATCACTAGATTCTTTCTTAGGGCACAGATGTAGTCTAGTGTTGAATTTGTAGTCTATAAAGCCAGAATGTGTGGTTTAGTTCCTGATTCCCAACTGAATGAATTTTGCAAAAAAGGAGTCAATCCAATCTAATGCAGTACTCTGAGGATTGAGGCAACAATACCTATTAAGGAAATTGGCTTGGGCTGCGGTGCCAATGGACACTAACAGGCCTGTAGAATCATGGCCCTTGAGCTGTTGTTAACTATCTGCTATCTCAGCTTGTACAACATAGCAGTGGTTACTGGATCAGCACCGCAACGTGCATGATAACCCCATTCTTTAACAATGTAAACCAAGTAGGGCAACATGGAGTTTTTTCCATTACTGCCAATTGTATTTATTTATTTTGTTTGCCCAGGGTGTCTGTAAAGCACTACTAACCATGCTCTGCTCGCCTTAGAGTTCTTTGAGTTGCAGGTGCATGTAGAGAGTAGCTCGTACCAGGAAAGAGTTCTGCAAAAACTTTGCAATTCAGACCCACATAGTCTTTTGTCTAATAGTGTGGCATGCTGAAGACGTCTGCCACCAAATGTGACCCAAAAAGATGATAAAACATTGCAAAAGCACTGTCCTAAAAGCCAAAGGGGACACACGCATTCCAGTCTTAGATGGCTTGCCAACCAATGCTTTGACAACCGACTGAGGAGAAATACTGGTTTGATTAATTTTTACATGCCAGGAAGAAAATGTAATGTTTAAGGATTTCCCAAACTTAACAACATCCTCCTCTAATTTCAAAAGGAAGAATCAAGAAAACGAAATGTTCCACCTCCACACCTCTTGTGTCTATTTGGCAGGTAGGCAAGAGACATCTGTTTTCAGAGCTTGTCAATTAGTAGGGAAACAACAGATTTGTGAGACAATTAGTTGATCTACTGTGTACTAGGCAGAGAGTTGTGAAGTGGTTTTTCCTCAGTGAAAATGGAGAGATTTCAGAGCTGTTGCAATATGCCCATGTCTTTTCAAGCCAAGCAACACATGGCTTCATAGTTTTAAATCCTTCTGAGTTTTGAGAGAGATCCATTGAAATTGCCTGTAATTTAGGTCGGACATTATCATGGCAAGCATAGAGAGATTTTCTAAGCGCCGTGTAGGGTGGTGGAGTAAAAGCAGAATCAGATGGAGAGGGGGGATGCAGTTTTGGAGACTGCATTTAAAAGACAGATCATTGTTAAACAATACTCCCAAATGACAGACTGTATCCACAGGTTTTGCAAAAGGACTCAATTACCTAGGTAAAGATAAAGGGAATGTTTTGAGGTTGGCAGAGGCAAGAAGCAGGTTTCGAGTGTTATCGCCATTAAGACATAGCCAGGTATTCTGCACCTAGAGGTGAACCTGATAAAAGCAATAATACAATTCATAGAAATTACCAGGTTTATCATCAAGCTTAATGTGAAGCTGGGCATTGTCTGCATAAATGTGATATCCTATAGAAGTCTAGAATGAAAAAGAGAGGGCAATGGGAATGATAAATAGCATTGTTGACAAAGAAAAACATCAGGAATCCCACCTTTGATGTAGGTGGTTCTGGAGAGAATTAGGTTTAGTTTGACTTGATGAGTGCCGTTTTGAGAGAATGATGGCAATCATGCCAAGGCAGTTCTTCTGAAATTGGCTGAAATAGACATCTTTCTTTTAGCACCTAGGGCCGTGTTACAGAAAGTGCCCCAGGGGTACAACATGAATGTGTATCCGCTTTGTGCAATCCTAGGGCACTTTGGAATAACAGAAGGGGCTACTGACACTTGTGCAGCTCATTCTATAAAACCGATAGCGCTGGTGCACACGTAGGGCCAGCACTATCTGAAGAGGATGTTCCCTCATTTGCATGGGGGAATGGCCCAATGGGCGTTGCGCGCCTGATTCTAGATGCCAGGAGGAATACCTTGGAAGATCAGTTATTTGGTGCACGATGAAGAAAACCGGTCACTTATGCTCATTGAAACAACAACCAAATCAGGCAGCAAAAAGAAAAACAGCTGCAAAAAAATCCAAATATAATACTAATTAAATGGAGTCATGGTGAAGAGTAAACAGAGGAAAAATATCAGCGTGGGAGAATAATCCGAAAGGGCAGAACCATAATTAAACAGAGAAATAATGAAGATTCGATCAAAAGTTGGCATAAAACGAAGATCACGAAATGTGAAGTAATATAACAAAAAGTTTAATAAGGAAATAGGGAGGGGTATTCCAGCAAGGAAAATTCCACGACAAGGCCAGCTCTCCTTAATTACAAGCTTCCAAATGTAATATTGCAAAATGTTAAGTTTTAACATTGATATAGCGCCACATTCAACCCAGGCTCTCTCAATGCGCTGTGCTAAGCGATAGCAGCCTCTAGCACAGTTTGATCACTCATCTCTAATGAACAAACGTCTTAGGCATCGTAAAAGTAAGCTCTTTATATCAAACACGTCTCACCCTTAACACTGCCTGGGCTATTTCTCGACGTGCGGATTCGGTTGTAGACGTTGCGTCTCAGACGTTCTGAAATGGCGCTGATGAAAGCCGTGCGTCAATAAGCTGGCACGCTCCCTTTTCCGCCCTTTCCGCCGCAATCACGTTGACACCGCTGGCAGAGCAGAGAGACGTGCACAGAACTTTCCAAAGCCTCAGTTGTACAATTTCTCATCTTCAAGCGATGCCCTCTAGCTGTGCCCTCCAGTCTCCCCGGATCCCTGCCTGTCAGACGCATCGGATGCGGCCCTCCTCTCCGCTGTCTGTCAGAGAACAAGGCTCAGACATCGAAAAGTGCTCCCATGTTGTCACAGTGAGGTGATCAAAAGACAATAGCAAAACCAATTAAAACGATCCGACCGCGTGCCTCGCTATCACCTCTTCTGCCTCATAATCCATCAGGCAGGCAAATCATGCCAGCCTCCGCAACTCAATGTGTTAATTAATGAGAGGTTCACGAGCAGCTTGTTTATTTTTTTATAGCTCACCGGTATGAGCGCCTCAAAGAGAAAGTTTTTAAAGTAATATTTGACAATCAATCTTTATAATTGCTGTTTTTTTCTCCCCATGGGATTTAATATTAATTCCTCTCAAGTCAAGACGCTTAAGCTATCATTTAAAGTTTGATGGACTGAAACTAGCTTTGCCCTGTCTATGCACCCTTGCTGCCACCTCTAGAAATGTCTACTTTTGCTTGTCTTTTTTTGTTTTTATGCATGATACTTAGCAGAGGCGCAACTAGAGCCACATTTCTGGGGGGGGGGGGGCTAAGAAAATTTTTTCGGGGGGGGGGCTGAAACATTAAGCACTAGGTAGAGTGGCGCTGCAGGGGCTCTTAGAAGGGGTGAAACATCAACAAAGCCTCTTTAACATGCACACGGTCTTATAAAGACCTGTGAAGTGGTCGGGTGCGGCTGTGTGTGTGCACGGGAGCTGTCTGAGCCCGGGCTGCAACACACGAGTATGCATGCGTATTTTTAAGGAATAAAATACTGGTGAAAATATGGCCATTGGCAGCCCCTGTCTCCTGCAGGGAGATGCAGTTGAAGGGCAGCATCCCATATCTCTTCACGGCAAAACCGGGGAGGGGGTATTTGTCAAGGGATGGTTCTGACCTACACGCCTCATTCACCTTTAGGCTGTTGGGTCACTTCCAGGGAGGGCCAGGAGGCTTAACTTCCAATGGAGACCTCAGCCCGACTTATTTTGCAGGGTTGCAGTGGGAGGAGCAGAGGTGGCATCCGATCCTAGTTGGCTCATTTGTTTGAGGTGATCTGGTCAGCGTGGCCTTTGGTGTACAATTTTAAAATTAATTGGTCAGGCTGGGCAGAGCCAGACTTTGCTAGGAGGGCCCTTGTCAAAGAGAAATTTGGCACCCTTGGTGATGCAATTGAATAAAACGTTCACTGGTCAGTTACGGTGACTACCTGACCTGGAGGCAAATTCAGGACAGGACTGCAAAAAATGTAGGAGCTAGTGGCAAAATTCAGGACAAAAATTTAGGACAAAAGGTACATTTTTTCAGACACTTCCAAGGAGAGGCCATACCCCACTACTTAATTGGTGCATGTATTTACTACCTTTTATATAGCACTATTTATTCCCTATGGTCTTTATGTTATTGCCCTTCGGTATGCTACATTTCCATGGCACATTGTGTCCTTGTTCAAAAATAAATGATTGCCTTTGAGCACGGTGTCAAGGGCATCATCTCTTCCAGATGTATCCAAACTTTCCTGGAGAGAAAGCGACAGCAAAAATTTGATTATGTTTCTAAACATTTTAAAACCTATGGCAAACAGTTTGGGAAGCATTAAGGTAAGTGACCATCTGCTAGTTTAGACAAGTTGAACAAAAACATCTGGCTCACCTTAACCTCCAGCCAATGTTAAACCTAAATAAGATTAATGAGGAAGAGCAGATGGTGGGGGTGACAGTCTAACAACTAATGTCAGGATGTGAAGTACCCACAACTTGTCTGTAGTCTCACAGCACCCTGGTACTACCACTTAACTAGTGTCAATTGGGTGTAAGCCAATTTTAGCATGTGTAAAGGACTGACCACAAGCACTTTAGGACTGGCTAGCAGTGGTAAAGTGCACAAAGTCCTAAAGCCAATAAAAACAGGTTCAGAAAATAGGAGGAGTGAAGTCGAAATATTCGGGGGGAGGGGAACTTACAGAGGGCAAATCCAACACCCCTCCAGGATCAAAACAGGAATGTCCACACTGCGGTCACAACTAAATAGTGCCACCTCTACACATGGTGACACAGAATGATGTACAGGGAAGAGAAACATCCTCACTCAATATGGCATCTGACTGAGACAGAAGAAAGACCTGTCTGGCTCTGAAAAACACACCGACGAACAAGCAGGAAAGAGAAGGGCTTTTATGATCCATTTTGAACCATTAAATTGGATGGGACATGAAAGCGGAGACTCCTCATATTTCAGAATGAAACTGATTTGCAAAAGGGAAAGCTGTTTCTGTGGGACAGATTCCCTCTTTGGAATCGTGTTGGCAGCTTGAGAGGAAACAGGCACATGTGAATCCAACAATTTGTCAATGGCACCCTTTATGACCTTCTAGCTCTGTCACTCCGTCCTCAGCCAATAACTGCCTAGCTGCAGTTTACTTGGTGCAGCCATACAACATGAGCTTCAGTTACACGCTAGCATACTTGTGCCCCTATTAGCTGTCACAATCACTCAATCACCAATTCACTCACTCTCACCTTCTCTTTCCATTTCTGGGGAGGGACTTTGCTGTCATCAGTTCATCCATAGGTGGACTAGCACTAGGGCCATGAATGTGAAAGGCCCTGAGGTTCCTATCAATTATTATTATATTATTATCAATTATATTCCTATTATGCTTGCATTTCACTGTTTAACCAGGGTCCTATTTCAATTTCTGGCATGATGGTTCATGGGACCATGGCTACATTGCTTGGCCTCGTAGGTTCCCAATTGGTAGCCAACCAAATATGGCCCGAAAAGAGGAGAGAGTGGGTTTATAGAGTGACCTCTTGGATCAGTTAATAGTATTCAATATAAGAGAAGAATGCTGTAAAGAGAATGGCACGAGACACAAACCTTCGGTGCATTTTAATACAGCTCATTGTTATGCTGTACATGGTGACTATATGACCGTGAGAGGTCCAATGCAAAGGTCATTTAATAGCTAGAGATCTAAATGTTGCGCATGGCTGCTCTTTGCAACGCTGCATGACGTCATTCAAAATGGCTGCCTCAGTTCATGATTCCTAGGATAAAACCAACACATTTACCTTGCTTTCCCAGGTTCATGAAGGGTCCTGTCTGTCTCTTTAATAGTTCCTGACACCAAGAGTGGCATAAACCTTTATGGGACTGACTTTCCTATGTCTTCCCATGGACTCACTAAGGCCCTGATTCTGAGCGAGGTTTTGAATTTCAATATATGTGGTAAAACATTTAACTACACTTTAGAAATCCGAATTGTGCAGTCATTACTGCACCCATTGCAATTTTCCCAAGGTGAAACCTGCAGATATCTGCACGGGAAAATGGCAGGTGAATACTCGTACATTCTGAATTTGCAGTAAGCACCTAAGTCCGAATGATACGTGTGATTTTCTGAGTGAACATTCAGAAAGGAGCCATTAATGGCGCCCGGTAGACACAGAGGTGTTGGTATTTACTGGGTTCAGTTAATACATCGCCCTATCAGCCACACCCAGAATCTGGGCATTAGTGATGTTAATTCTTTCTTCCTCGTATATCAGACAGTTCCTAGCTTCGCACTTCTAGTCCCATTTAAAAGTTTGCTTTGTCCAGCATACGTAATTTTAAAAATATGAGGCACAACTAATTTCTAAATTCTCTTGCTCTTTCAGTCACCCACACATCCACCCACCCACTTCCGTATACCCTCTTGTTGCATTCCACCAATCGATTTCATGTTTTCATGCTGGTAGTTAATATGCCATGTTGAACCGTACCGTTTTACTTTCGCACAATGGATGTCCAAATTTAGCATAGAGTACCGCCATAATCGATATTTTACTTGCAAAATCCAGTCAAACATTTTTTGTGAGGCACATTAATCCCTCATCGTAAACGCACTGTAGGCTTCCTATCAGGTTGGTACACGAAACTCTTGCTTGCAGATAATATGCAAAGCAATTCAAATGAATCTGATGTAATTAACTTTAATGAACTTTAGGTAATTGCAGCATGAAATCCATTTGAAAATGTTCACACATCTGAAATGCAATGAAATTTCATAAAATTCAGTGTGAGGTTGGTGAGCCACAACAGGGTTTACTTACCTATGTCTTGTATCTCGGTTCCTGTCACAACACGAAGCAGTTTCATCAACCAGGGAAAAAGGGGAAAAAACGACATCAGTATCACTGAAGCATAATTAGATACTAAAATAGGCACATTTGAAAATAGCAACAGAAAGTTTCTTCATAAAATCTGGTCTTGAAAAAATGAGTAAAGATGTAGCATATGCCATTGATACGTACACTATTGTCAAATCTCTAGTACATGACGAAAATTGATACTTTTATTAAAAGTACTTTTACGCCCCATTCTTTTGATCAAGTATCAGTGTTAAAAAACATAAAGCAAATATTCAGGCAGAGCTTACCATAAAATCAATACCGATTTTTCTGTTGGTATTACAGTGGTAGCTGCTGGATTCAGTAACATATGTGATGCACGCATTGTATAATTCGCTACGTGATGGTAATTAAAGTCAGTAGGGCCTAGCAAAACTGTAACCTAGCAAAGCTGTAATCTCCATGGAGCTGCATGGAGCCTCTTCTATTTATCACCACCTGGTAAACATCAGCAAAATCCACTTCCACCTCACATTGGACTATACAGGCATATGACAAGCTCTCTATCACAACTAAAGTGGACTCTCATTGCAACTTCACTTTAAACCTCCACAGAGCTGCTTTCAGCCACATGAAAACATTGTCAAAATTCGATCTGCACCCTTACTTGGTCAATATCCAACTCCATCACACATTCACACTGGCTTGCTGGTGGTGTTAATCAGGGGACCTAGGATGCAGAGAAATGTGTACTCTTCTTAACACAATCGTGGACATCTCTGAGCTGGGGTGTTCTAGCTTCAATACATAGAAACCAAGCTATTTTTAAAGAGCAGGTATGCTGCTCCGTTCAGCGACTGGCGCAGAACATGTTCATGATAGGGCTCCATGTATCATTAATGCTATTCATTTTAGTAGAATCCAACGATGCTCACCACCCTTAAATATACCCGTTCAGGTAAAAAAAAAAGAGACTTGCAATACTGGCAAGTCACATTTTGCTACTAAAGCGAAAGTACACAAACGTATGTTTTGTGTGAAAAAAATACACAATTTTACCATCCCCACCTAAAAGCAAGAAACGCATTTGAGGAATACCAATCCAGAACAGACTATGGGAATAGAATGCATTTAAAAGTGTAAGAGAAAGTCCTAGTCTTTTAAAAGTTGAATTAAAATACCTGCAAGCAGGTGGCGACAGGCCACAAAAATTGGGACCACATTAATTTCATATTGTGACTTCTACATTGGCTACCAGTGCACACGAGAATGCAGTTAAAGTTTGTCCACACTCTGTAGCCATTATCTCTATCTTTTTTAGTAGCTGGTGGCCTGCTTTGGATCTGCAGTAACATGATGCTTATATAATGGATAGCTCCATAAGTTTATTTTAACATAACTTTATTACATAATATGACAATAAAGGAAAAGCAGAGCAAAATGCATAAATACATGTCTATGTATGGGGAAAAGACGAAGTAGTGAAACAATTGTAAAGTGTCTCTGTATGGCTTATTTAAGAGGGGCTTTGCTGAAAAGCAATCTCAGTTGGATGCAGTTTGATCAAATCTGTGCTAGGCCTGATATACCATTCCCATTAGCAAAGCAGAGATGTGCAATTTGCACACTGACTGGTTAGAAATGGGAAAGCAATTTGCAACCTATGTACTAACAGGCTGCATGACAAATTGTACATTGAGAAGTGATCCTTAATTGACCTGTATAATGAACATTAATTAGGCAGGTCAACGTTTGTGACTCCCTGTGTTGGGCTACAAGTACAGGAAGTACAGGAATGGAAGACTGCTAGGGACAACAGACCTCTGTCCCATGCATGTGCATTACCAAACGGGATACACTTTTTAAAAGCATTTCGGGTCCATTAAAATGGCTCTTTCTGCAATGAAATAAGATTCCTTCTTGGGAAGACATCGGGAAAAACGGGCATTAGTCTTCTGGACCACTCTCTGTTCCCTCTGAGGCAACTGTCACAATTTCCGAAGGTAAAGAAGCCCCACTTTTACAAATCAGATACTACTCCCTTTGAGTTGTTTATATCTAATCAATTAATTGTGACAACAATTGTGATTACATACTGTTAAGCTAGACATCATTGGCATGGCTTTCACCTAACTTTTTGCCGTGAGACCATCTGTTTTAGCTAGCTTTGTTTTTGCTGCCGTAGGACTCTTTACACTTTACCAATGCTAGCGAGTGTTAAAGTGCTTTTGCTCTTTCCTTAAAACATGGTAACATTGGCTTATAACCAGTTGGCATGTTTAATTTACTTATTAGCCCCTAGTAAAGTGGCACTACATTTGCTCAGGGCCTATAAATTGAATGCTACTAGTGGGCCTGCAGCCCTGATTGTGCCACACACTTAAGTAGTCCCTCAAAAATGTCTCAGGCCTGTCATTGCAGACCCTGTGTGTGCAGTTGTAAACTGTCATTTCAACCTGGCAACGTAAAGCTTTTGTCACACTTTACCCTCTTTAATACATATAAGTCACATCTAGGGAAGGCCCTGGACAATCCAGAGGGCAGGATTCAATGTATTTAAAAAGCAGGGCTTGTACATTTAAGTTTTACATGTCCTGGTAGTGAAAACGAGTACATTTGTATTTCACTACTGCAGGACCTATCCCTCCCATAGCATAACATTGCAGTTGCCTTATGACATTTTGTAAGTGTAACTTCCAAATGGGAAGAAAAACCCAGTTCATGTTTGGTGTCTCTGGAATCACAATTTAAAATCCTAACTTATGGTGAAGTCAGACTTTACAATGCAGTTGTAAAAATGCCACTTTTAGAAAGTTGCCATTTCCTTGCCTTAGCCATTCTGTGCCTGCAGCCTGTCTCTGGGTCACATGACTGGTTGTGGCTGACAGTTGGGCTTTAAGTATTTCCCCTAGACAGCCACATACAATGGGGAGCTTAGGTGTGACTGGATGGGCTATTACTGGCAAGATGGGAGGAAAGAGCTTGGTACAACCCCACTTACACTTGAATAGGCTTTGTCCTGTCTCCACACAAATAGCTGCATACTCCCTATAGTTGGTCTTGGGCCTGGGCCAGGAAGGCAGGGCATCCGTGCACTTCAAAGACATGGCTCAAGAAGCTTGCCCTCCACTTCAGGGGTACAGCTGTGTATAAATAGTTGACCTCAGACACCACCACGTCAGTACACTTCTGGACCTCTGGATATTCTGCCAGGAAGAAGGACTGCTGTGCTCCTACAAGGGCTGGCAATACGATGTACTGATGCTCTAAAGGAACTGTTGCCCTGCTGTGCTGACCTGCTGCCCTCTTGCCTAGGGATGAAGAACTGGACCTCCATCTTTATGTTGAATCCAGGACCCTAGAGTGACTCCCCCAGCTAGTCTGCTGGCCTCCTGATCTGACCCTCAGGGACATAAAAGGCTCCCAACCAGCTCCTGGACCCAGCTGAAGCAAGTTCCTAATCCCAAGTGATGCCTTTCAAGTCCTAGACCCTTGGACTGGCGTAGGGGCTCTTAAATCAAGATTTGGGCTCTTTTCCGCTTGCACAGAGACCATGATAATCGCATGGGAAACCAGCATGAGACGCAGTCAGTCTGTATCTTTGCACCGCTTGCCAACTCAAAGCTCCAGTACGCCCGTCCACGATGCCATACTGCTCTTCGCGCCACACCGACAGCTGGCTGCAATGCTCTCCTTGCTTCTCACAACCCTCTCCAATGTGAAGAGGACAAAATTTGAGACGGTAAAACTTCAGCTCTTCATTGTGGTCGACCCGAACTTTTGACTTTGCCCAGGTCCAACATGACTAGATTGTTGCACTTGGCGCTTTGTGCTTTTAGGTGCTATTTTACAATTTATTCTTTAAAAATTCATAACTCCAGTTCTACTGATTGGATTTTTGTAATTATGGTATTGCTTTATTTATTAAATTTGACTCTATTTTGGTAACCTGATGTGGGATCTTTTCGTGTGGTGTTTTCACTGTTTGACTAAGTGAGGCACAAATACTTTACACATTGCCTCTTAGTTAAACCTGACGACTCTGTACCAAGTTACCAGTGGGTTGAGCACAGGTTAATTTGAGGTTTTCTTGAGCCTTACCCTGACAAGGACTGCGGTTGCTGCCTGACCAGGGCTCACCCCCCTACCAACCAGTAACCCAATTTCTCATACATACCCACACAAATCTCAAATTGAAGGGTGTGTCATCTGGCCTTGGCCAGACTCTATTTCCAACACGCCTCGGTCAGTCTATATCTGCTGTGAACAGACCTTTATATATTATTGTTCTTCTATTTGTTTATTAGTTTATCATCATTGTATTCAAAAAATTAAAAAACATTTTGGGGGTGTTTGGTGACGAGAATGGTGGGGGGGACAGAGGTCATGCAGCCTTACAGACACTTGCTTCAGGATTTGTTGACCCCAATGGCTTTATTCAAACCCTCATAGACACGCAGACTGATGTAAGAAAGTGACCCGAGAGGGTGTACAACATGGGTCCGAGTCTAGCTTAAGAGATGTGCAAATGCAGGAGAAATGTTATCCCATCAACCCCCATTTCACCACCTCCTTCATGTCTTTGGAGGACCAGAGGAGATAGCTGACCATTATTCATTTCTGCAACACTTTAAAGTCTATTTTCTTCATTGCTCTAGCATAAAGAGGAATGGAACAAACCTTTTTTTTCCATATTTCTTATGTCAAAACAGTGACTAAAAAGGTTTGGAATATGTATGGTTGATTCTGGCTTCCTAAAGAATGCTTACACAACAACTAAATTAATCACATGCTTTTTATACAGTTATTGAAGATCTCAGACGTATTAAAATCAAACAAAGTATTGCTTCTGACTTGTGAACACATTCCTTTCAATTGTTTGCAATACAAATAAAACTATTGTTCCAAAGCAAAACACTTGTGAGTTTGCTCAACACATGCGGCTGCAGTACAAGCAGCCCTGATTTCCAAGAGTGTATCAAGAGGCTCGCAAAAAAAGGCCAGCTGTCACATAAAATGTCACTCTTCAGGCCCTGACAGTCAGCAGCAGATGTATGACAGTGATTGGGAAAACTAAGGTCCCCTTCTCTCGTCTCTCATGCTCTAGGTCTAGAAATATGTCACTAAATTCATCAGTTCAATTTTCAGTCTGTCTTTATAAAATAGGCACTTAGCAGGAATAAATCATGATGCGAGTAGTGTACGAAAAATAAATGTCCCTCGCAACTTCTCACCTATATGTACAGTAACATTTTTTATTTTTTTGTTTGTTAAATTATGTATGTAATATATCCTTTATATTTAAACAATCTCTTTGATGTGTTGAAGATCTAATGTGTACTTTGATATGGATTTTACTGTGCATGCATTTAATAATATGCATAAGCTTTTTATTGGACACTTAACAGGATCATGTAGTCCCAAGCAGCAGTGACAAAAAAGACACACAGAGCTTAACAGTAGGACCAGTTAGGAACTCAACGTAAGTCGTGCACATTCCGGTTTAGCGTACATATTCGTCACCAGATGTGTGTCTCTCAAACGTGTGGTCCCGTTTTCCATTGTGACCTAAGCTACACCTCACTAACAAGCCCTTGGAATGCTGAACTGCTTCTTTAGGCATGGAGTTGGACTGGTTTTTGGTCGATTTACTTAACATTTAAGCAACACTGTGCAGCAAGGCAAGTTGCTGTGCTGGGTTGTGTGAATGAGAGCATAATGCAGGACACATACAAAGAAGAAATAATGAGGAGAAATAAAGATGTTTCTCCTTGCAACGCCTCAATGGAGAAGGCATAGCATTTTGACGCAAGGTAAAGCAAGGCAGCGCTAGCCTCTGGGTTGTGTAGCTTTGTATTTACTAAACTACGCAAAGTCACGCACAGTAAGCCTGGCTTCGTAAATACCAAAACTGACTATGTGTGGGGCTGTGCACCAAAAGTGACACAATCTAATTCAGAATTATAGTAAATTTGCCTCAGAATCTCCATCTGTTATGGACCAAATTGTCTTTGTCTTATTTAAAGTGCTACCCAGATATAGTCTGAGCGGTTTCGAATTTTAACACAACCACGTTTTGCTCAATGGTGTACTTCATCCAACTTGAGGAGGAATATAAAAGAGTGATTACCCCCTGGACAATGATTCCCCATGTATAATTTTGGCAGGTCAGAAAGGAAACAAAACCACTCTTTAAAACACCATTCGTAGGATAGCTCCATGCCGACAGAGTGATTAATCCAAATTGTTTAAATGTCTTGTGTAAGAAATTGGGTAACTGGCTGAGACGAGTGAACAAGCAGCAACCACAATCCATGTCAGGGTGAAGTCACACGAAACCCTCTGCTCTTGTCAATACAGTGGGTTGGAACGTGAGCAGCTTGTTGGAGTCGGAGTTCAGCAGAGCACCCATCACCACGCGCATTGCGGCACACACCGTGAGTTATTGCGCATGTCATGCCACGCACAGTGGCCATTTTTAATCGTGCAGATTGATGTTCTTTCCGTGGAACCAACGAAGATCCACACAATGAGAAATTATTCTATCGAGAAGTCCCTTAATGGTGATTCTCACACCAGCACAGCCCATACGGTTACAAGTCTGTTCCAGACAGCGATGATTGGCACATCTTTTTATCATCTTCTTCCTCATCCTCGTCCACATTACCTACACTGACCATCCTAGACAAACAATCCACAGCTACATTACCTTTCTCGTGCACATGACCAACCTGAAAATCAAATTCTTGTAGCGCTATTACGCACTTTGGAATTCTACTGAAAACATTATCCACTCCTTTTCGCATGAACACCTCCCTTAACGTTTTATGGTCCATTCTTACTGTGAAATCCTTACCACATACACAATTTTCCAATATCTTCACTCCTCAGAAGAGTGCAAGTGCTTCCCTTTTGATAACTAAGTACCTGATCTCAGTTAGTTTAAGGGCAAATAAAATAAAAGTCACCTTTCTTTCAACTCCACTTCTTCTATGAAAGAAAGTTGCAACCAGCCCTTTCATTCTTGTATCTGTACATATCACATTATCAAATTCTGGACAATAGCTTTTTAAAATTGATATATTCTGTAGTTCTCCTTTCAACTGCAAACATTTCCACATTTCTTATCTCACTTAAATTCAACATCTTTCTCAACAAAGTCCTCATCCCAAACATCTTTTCTAAAAAAAACGTTAACTATAGAATTCCACTATTCCCAAGAAAGATGCTAATTCTTCCTTGTTTTGTAGAACAGGCATTGAATTGTTGCTTTGAACAAGTTCATTCTTGGGTCTCAATCCTTCCCTGGTCAACATTTGACCAAGAAAGTACAGTTGTTCTCTATGAACTTTACATTTATTAATTGAGTTGTTTTTTCAAACATTCATCACATAACTTTCACAAAACCACACAAACTATTTTATCATGTTCTTCTAATGTGTTCCTAAAATTAAAATATCATTCTGGCACACTTTCATCCCTAACAAATCTCCCAGAAAACAATGTAAACGGCATCCTTCTGAATCTATATGTCCCATAAATCATAATGAATGCAGTGAGATCCACAGAAAGCTCATGCAACCTAATTTAGGACTGGAACTTTCTTTGATTTTATGTATATACGCCTTCAAACAATCTAATGAATCGATAAATACTTCTGGAAATTCTTCGCAAAACACACTTCTGGACTTATCACTTTTTATATTGCTGTTATAGCTAACCACTTTTAAGTCCAACCAGTCTCTTAATCTAATAGTTGGGTCAGAACTAGGATCGACTATGGTTCCTAAATCCAATGGAACCATCTTATCATCGCATCTCCTTTAGCTGCAACATAAATCTCCCTGCAGCCAATCTACCCAAGTATTCCAAAACACCCTCAAAATATCCCACTAACTTTATGGGCTCTCCACCGCAACTGCTCAGTCTTATGTCTGGTTTAAACTGTTTTACATTTTTCTTAATATTATTCTGAAATACTTCTTGTGAAATGATAGTCAGTTTTGCTACCAAGTCAAACAACATCCTTACTTTCTGCCCTTGTACCATCGCTTCATCATAAGGTCCATCACCTTGTTTATCAGTCACATTCCTCCTCATCATCCATTATCTCATTCACTTTCTGTAGGAAGCTGGCTCAGTATATAATACACCAAAGTAAGGTATAATGTGCACAGAGTCCAGTGGATCCCCAAAGGTTGGCAGAGGCTAAAGTAGCTAATACCTTACCCTCTATTTGTAGTAGTAGGGCAAGCAGTAAGGCTTTATCAGAGGGGTGTGTTAAGCATTTATTGTACACACTCTGGAAAGAAATGATGTCACCCACTCAAAGACTGAACTCAGACCAATGTGTTTGTATAAAAATATTATTTAGTTGTATTTTATTTCTAGAACCATGCCAGACCTGGTGCAGGTACGTAAAATAATACTTTGCAAAAACAAAACAGTTGAATGCAGTTGTGTGTACTTGTTTTGTATACAGGTATGCCAATTATTTAGAAACAGTTGAGATTACTTTTCAGGTACTGTAGGATGACTTATTAGATTACTTTAAGTACTCAGTATGATATGCCTAGATATCACTCTGGGACATTTCCTAGATAAAAGGAAAGTAAAACATTTTTTCTCAAAAGACAGTCGTACGTTCCCTAACAAAACACTCTTCACATTTAGAAGTTTTTCTGAGAAAAGCAGTTAATGCACTCATATGGAGGAAAATAGAGTTATAGTTTTGCAGGTAGGTAAACGGTCTTGAGGGGTGAGTTACTGGGGTTAGTACAAGGGTTCCCCCAGGGTCAAGGATGCCACAAGCAGGCCAACAAAGCTCCTGGACGTAAGCTCAGGGCAAAGGGGGATTCAGGTTAGTACACAAAGTGCACCCACAGTGGCAGCAGGGTGCAGGGTGCTGTTTTGGCGTGGGGTGCCCTGTTGTTTTCAATAGGAGTTGCCTGTTTTGGATTGTGGCTGCAGGCTCGGTTCAGGAAGTCTTCTGGGAAGAGCCAACAGCTGGGCAGGTAAGTTGGAGGGCTCGGGACGTAGGTCCACCTCAGGTCAACTTCTCCAGGGTGCAGGGCGGCTGGATGCAGGAGTGTTTTTTGAGGTCGGATTTCACATTACCAGGCCACTTGCGGTTTGGGGGATATCCGGGCAGAGGCTGCAGGCAACGTCAGAGGGAGAAACTTGGAGGGGTCAAACTACAGTGGACACAGATTCTGGAGTGCTGGGGGAACTCCCTGGGACCAGTGGGCCACTCAGACTCGGGTCATTGGCGTTGGGTGCAGTGGTGGGTCCAGGCATCAGGTTTTTTTTATCCTCAGCAGGCTCAGAGTCTTGCTTTGGAGATTCTTTTGAACAGAGCTGCTATTCACAGGAGATCCGGTCTTTGTTGAAGGCAGTCAGTCCTCCCAGGGGTTCTGGAGGTCACTGGCTGCAACGCAAGGTGATTTTTGATGAAGGATCTCTGAAAACTGCAGAATGGCCGATAGGGCTTGGGCCAAGTCAGTTCTTCTCTGCAATCTCCTCAGCTTGGCGTCTTTTTTCTTCCTCCTTCTTCGTAGATTGCAGGAATCTCTCTTCTTGGTTCAGGGTTGCCCCCTAAATACTGTATTTAGGTGGTGTTTTACGGGTCTCGAGGTCAATAGCCAATGGGCTACTGACCATAAAATGACTACACCCTCTGTGTGCTCACCCCGTGTGGAGGAGTGGGAACAATCCCTAATCCTAATTGGAGAGTGCCTGCCATCTGCAAGATGGCGGGCACTGAAGAGTGGGCTTCACCTCTCATCCTCCACCTGAGGGATGGGGTTGACAGAGATGGGCACACCTTCTGGGCTGTGATTATTTTTCCTGCCTGTCCTCCTGTCGAAAGGGGGGTGAGACAGGAAGGGAGCCTGCTTCTGATAGTAGGAGAGGCTGAGGGTCAAATTACAGAAGCTAATGGCCCATAGGAATGAATGGGAAGTCATTCCTTATTTGCGATTAGCAATTAGCGAATCGCAAATAAGGAAGCAATTTCAAGGGTGCCAGGGTGTCCAAAGGACACCCTGTTGCACCCCTGAAATGGTAATGTTCACTGGTGTTGCGCACACACATGTCCCAAGGACATG
The DNA here is from genome assembly GCF_964261635.1 of Lissotriton helveticus. Classification (NCBI taxonomy): domain Eukaryota; kingdom Metazoa; phylum Chordata; class Amphibia; order Caudata; family Salamandridae; genus Lissotriton; species Lissotriton helveticus. The sequence continues at coordinate 2,074,623,548 of NC_136063.1, forward strand.
TATGTGTGTAACATACAGCTTAGAAAAATGCACTAGAGTGCATATTTCTAAGTTTTTGATATTTACCACGTAGTTAGACTTCGTGGTAAATGGCGGCCCCAGATTGCGAATTCGCAATCTTGGAATGGTACATGCATTGCATTTAAGGAATCGCAAATTGCGATTCCTTAAATGCAATCGCAATTTGAGAACTCGCAATTATTTGTGAATTCTTAAATTCCGAGTGCATGAACCCTTGATGCATCTCAAATGCCATTTTTGCGGGCGCAAACGGCTGAATTTTGCGATTCGCAGAGTTTGCGCTCGCAAAAATGCTTGATGCATCTACCTTAATGTCTTTTATTTACCTGTTTTGATAATTAACTCATAAATAAAAGGCATTGTCATTTACAATGCCACCAGCTCTAAGTCTTGTAAATGTGTGACGTATTTCACTTCAAAGAAGCGGCCGCCATTGTCCTGGGCTGCTTGGAAAGAGAAAGCGCGCATGGCGCACTAAATGTTGTAGGAAAGCAGGTGGTGCCTGCTGTTGGAGAAATTCATTAAAGAAAATAGTGGTTACAGCTAAATAAGACATACCGTGTAACAACAGAAGTAAAAGGCCAGTCCTCATGGGAGGTTACAAATGAAGACAAGGCGGTAACAAGCCTATTAACGAATCAGAAGCCAGCATTCAGAAAGGACAATGACACAAGCCAATGAAAATTATGGGCGGAGAGTTGGCAGGGCTTCAAGGCTATACTCGAATACTGCATGTCCCGCAGAGCAGTGTATGTGCCACACAGGCAACACCTAAAAATCCTGTGAGCGCAAAGCAGGTATTGTTTCACTGCTCTAACCTTTGACACTGGAGCGCATAGCGTCGGTTCCTGACCTGTATTTACAAAACCTCAAATTTCAGGACCATTGCTACGAATATCTTATTATTTCAGCTAAGGAAACTTGGTCTGATTCCAATCACTGACATTTATTTCCCCCTTTTCTCTCTTTGTGCCAAGAGGATTCAGGCGCACGAGTGTTCAAATAGACACAGACCACACTCTTAACACCAGCAGGATCCGAAGGGGATATAAAAAAAAGTAAAGAGGATTTCACACAGGTTATCAGTGGGCCAGAATCTGGGCCGCGCTGTAGTGTCTTGGTGTGTACACGTTCTAGTGTTCCTGTGTAATGTAACACACTATACACCCACCCACCACAGACGTCATGGTGTCACATGACGCTGCCAATAAAAGAGGCTGAGCGCACGTGCTCAAGACCTTTCCTACCACTCATTCCTGGTGTCCGTGTCCATCCTTGCTGCGCCTAACATGCGGGCCTAGGGCCCATTACATACAACCTTACAATGGCGACGAGGTCGGTAGCGCAACCCATGCGTGCCACTACCCTACACTGAGGAAAAGGGGGAGAGAGTACCCGCCTGAAGGGCACCCCCTGCAGCAAGGCACAGCGAGCCCAGAAGCCGGTGAGCACGTCGGAGCCCAGCAGCCATCAAGAGGCGAACAGCTAGCCGACCGAAGCCACCCGCGTCAGCCGCCACCAACGTGCCACCGGGAATAGCGGACCGCCCAGAGCCCACCTGAGACGGCCGCGAAGCAAAAACCCCACCAGAGAGGAGCAAGGGCCGGGCGGAGTCCACCCGCCGCGACAGCGACGCAGCTTCTGGCCCGCCGGCCGAAGGTGAGCCCCAGGGGCGAAGCGCTAATAAATAAACCGTGCCATTCATAAGCAGCGCCAGCGGAGCCTACCCGCGGCCTGCCCGAGTCATCCCTTGCCCCCGCCGCGTGTGTAACGTAAGCGGCGGGGCCCAGAGTAAGCCACGGCGTGAAGGGAAGGCGGCAGGACCCGAAAGTTAACAAAAGTAACGAGGGGGAAGGAGCGGAGTAGCTAACCGCCTCCCTAACCCCCTCGCGACGGGGTCCGGGCCGGCGGAGCCCACCCGCGACCGGTTGATGGCACCTCCACCGAAGGAAGACTCAGCAGCGCCAGCGGAGCCCACCCGCGACCTGCCGGCGGCACCCCCAGCGAAGAAGAGACTAAGCAGCGCCAGCGGAGCCCACCCGCGGCCTGCGAGAAGCAAGGCAAGTCTCCGCCGCGCAGCGTGGTGTGTAGAAGCTGCAGCGGCGGGAGACCGGCGAAAGTGGGGCCAGCGGACCAAGAACTTCCTGGAACACAGAGCCGGCGGGGCCCAACCGCGGCCTGCCTCGAGCGCCCCCCGCCCAAGGAGGAGTGAACGGAGCGACGCGCGTCCCCGCCGGAGCACAACACCTTCACCCCCGCCCGCGTGAGTACTGCCGAGGCGGCTGCGGACGGGGAGAGGAGGCAAGGGGAAGCAAGCGTCTGCAAGCGGCCAGCGCCGCCAAGAGCAAGAGGCGCCCCCCTCCTCGTGTGCTCCGTGTGAGGAGCGGAGTGCACGGGAGCAGGGGAGAAGTAAGCGCCTGCACGAGGCCGGCGCCGCCGTCAGCATAAGAGCCCCCTCAGTGAGTGCTCCGTGAGTGGCAGAGTGCCGGCAAAGCGGTCAACACCGCCAGAAGTTTACTTAAGCCCCACCGGGACACTGAAACAAGAGGAACCACCGGTGCACCCACAGAGACTGCCAAAATTGCCCCCAGCATCAAAGCTGCACAACACCAGAGGGACATAAACAGTGCTTTAGCAATGTCTGCCTGACTGTAGCACATTCATAATTCGATACATGTCTGGAACATTAAAAGCAAAGGAAATCTACTCACCCATTCTCAGCAGCAGCTCCAATCCCCTGTGCACTGAAGTAGTAGAGTGCACACCCGGGAAAGACAAGACAGGCTGCTCAAAAGATCCAGCAACACTGCCACCCAGTGGCCAAAAGCATTAGTGCACCAACATCCTCCAGCACTGAAACAAGCATTGTTCAACGCAAAAAAAGTTAACACCATCTAGAGGCAACAGGCGGAGTAGCGCCCCAAAGAAAAGCATCTTAACTCCCAAATCCAGAAAGCGCGCTCTGCGCAGAAGACGCACACACGCACCAGCAAGGAGTAGGCGGCTGCCACTTCCAGAGTGACGTGGGAAGAGGCACCAACGCCTCACCAAGAATCCAAGCAAGGACAAAACGTCTGGAGAAAACGACTGCCAAGCAATGGAGGAACGATCAGGGAATAAGACTGCCGAGATCAGAAGACGGAGAGAGCAGTGACTCCTAGTGGCCACAGGAGATCACCGCAGCATCAACTACTCCCGCCAACGGTCCGAAGCAGCAAACTTCTGACGCCATCCAAAGCAGCAAGTACCCGACGGTCCAAAGCAGCAAAGTACTGGACGTCAGCCAAAGCAGCAAGAAAACGACGCCAGCCAAAGCTGCAAGTACCGAAGACACGCAACAAGTGTCCGAGAGCCGTGGAAAGCACGGGCGCAGATAACGTGCCACGTGGCAAGGCTCAGCCCCCACGAGATGGAAGAAGGGCACAGGTAACGCCACAGTGCAGAACAGTTACCGAAGAAGACCACTAAGCGTGGCACCCCCAGAAGCTGATCCACAGAAAGATCGCGTACCAAGTATGACCCGCGATGGGTCCCCTCAAACAATACCAGAAGGTGCTAACGCGCCTAGTCCGACAGGACGAAGAAACCTGCCAAAACACCAGCAGGATGGGACCGCCAAACGGTCCAGGACGTTCGACCTAATCAAGATCCCTGAACACCAATCCACGAACGTCACCAACAAGAATCCAGAGTAGAGGGTTCGTGACACCAACTCGGGAAGCTAAGGAAGAAGGAGGAAGTGTTCCAGTCGGGGACACACCAGGATCACACATGCAGCTGGCGCGCCCTGCATGGAGGAGCCAGGTCAGGAGAGAAGATGCAAGATCGGACCGAGTGATGTCGCGAAACAGGAAGGAAGAAGAGGAGAGATCCGAGTGGCACGTCTGCCACTGCGAAAAGAAAGGAAGAAGATGTGTGGCACGTCTGCCACTGCGAAAAGAAAGGAAGAAGAGGAGAGAGCTGTGTGGCACGTCTGCCACTGCGAAAAGAAAGGAAGAAGATGTGTGGCACGTCTGCCACTGCGAAAAGAAAGGAAGAAGAGGAGAGAGCTGTGTGGCACGTCTGCCACTGCGAAAAGAAAGGAAGAAGAGGAGAGAGCTGTGTGGCACGTATGCCACTGCGAAAAGAAAGGAAGAAGAGGAGAGAGCTGTGTGGCACGTCTGCCACTGCGAAAAGAAAGGAAGAAGAGGAGAGATCTGAGTGGCACCTCCGCCACCGTGACAAGCTAGGAAGAATATCCACGTGGCCGTTGCCACAGTTAAGAATGGAAGGAGGTTATTCCATGTGGCCGTTGCCACAGTTGAAGAGCAGAGAAGAAGTACATCCACGTGGCCGTTGCCACAGTTAGGAGTAAAGAAGGTAAAGGTGTCAGTGCAAAATAGGTCCCCACTGTTAGTCCGAGGCCGAACTGGTACGTGACCATCCATTACATGGCGAGCTGCAAGAACTTCAACAGCACCCGTTACCACGGAAGCCAACAACACAAGGACTGTGAGGAAAAAGGGGCTACCCAGTCGTCTACAGACTGTTTCCATCTAGCATCTCCAACCTGTGCCAGAGCGGACAAAAGTTCCCCGAAACAGACTGAATTCCACCTGCCCTTTCCCAAGCTGCGGCGGATAGAAAAGCTTGATGGAACTGAACACTTCACTGCATCCTGAGATAAGTTGATTCCCCAAATGTGAATTATCAAGTTGAGTTTTTCATTGATTAAAAAGGGGAGTGATGTAGTGTCTTGGTGTGTACACGTTCTAGTGTTCCTGTGTAATGTAACACACTATACACCCACCCACCACAGACGTCATGGTGTCACATGACGCTGCCAATAAAAGAGGCTGAGCGCACGTGCTCAAGACCTTTCCTACCACTCATTCCTGGTGTCCGTGTCCATCCTTGCTGCGCCTAACATGCGGGCCCAGGGCCCATTACATACAACCTTACAAGCGCCAGAAGAAATCATTCCACAATCAGCTCGCAGAGCAGACGCCATCTGCTGCATCCTTCTCCATCTATACTTCATTTTAAACTCGCGCTGCCGGCTTCCGCACTCTTCTCAGCACAGACATATTTAAATGGCCTCAAACGGAGTTGTTACGTATACTAGACGTGAGCACATACACTAGAACGCTCGGGCTGTCTTACCGCAGTTCCAGGACGCTGATGACGTTTCCTGAGGGGAAAACTCGCCTTACGAAGTTAAAGTCTCCAATGTAGACGCTGCCGTCAGGGCCACACGCCAGGGCCACGGGGGCGAACAGCTTACTGCTGTGCGCGGGGCCGTTGCAGTTGGAGCAGGAAAGGCTTCTCTGCAGGCCGTTGCCAATAACAGTTGAAATGACTGGAGGTTGCTGCGAAATGAACATGTTTTCTCCATCTCCTTTGTGCAGTATGCCTGGAAAGAACACATTTTAAATATATGGTTACAATGAGCGGAACCATCTGCTGTTTCGAAATCCTGCTTCCCACATACTTGAGTTCTAACCCTGCACCAGACAGAGAAAACTTTGGCGAGCACTTCATTGACCGACAGCGTTCAATCAAGGTCATTTTGTGGTTACAGACGGCTTTCTCTGAAAGGTACGCATGCGCACACATACTGTCAAGTGGCCAGGGCAGAATTATGTGAGAGGTAAGCAGATGTAAGGAACTCAGGGGTAGATGTATCAAGATATCCTTTTGCCATTCTCAAATAGCGATTTTTAAGGAATCGCTATTTGAGAATTGCAAAATGGTATGTATGTAAAAATTCGCTATTTTTTAGCGATTTCTTAAAATTCCTTAATTGCGATTAGCAAATTGTTAATCGCAATTAAGGAATAATTTCCCATTCATTTCTATGGGCCAGGAGGCCCATAGGAATGAGTGTGAAATGATTCTCAATTTGCGATTCTCAATTTGCTAATAGCAAATTTAGAATAATTTCAAGGCTGCAGGGGTGTCTCAAGGACACACTGCTGAACCCCTGAAATTGGCATGTGTGCACATATGGCGCACATACATGCCCTAAGGGCACGTATGAGCGTCACATGGCACCTTTACAAATTGCAAAATGTGCATTTGTAAAAGAATTCGCAAATTACCACCAACTACAAGTTGGTGGTAATTTGCGATTTCTTAGCCTAAATTCGCAATTCTGAAATGCATAACACATAGCATTTAAGAAATCGCAATTTGCGATTTCTTAAATGCTTACGCAATATTAAGCAATCGCAAAGTTTGCGATTCCTTAATATTGCGAGGCTTTTTCCATGATACATTCCAATTCCCGTTTTTTTTGTCGCAAACGCTGCTATTTTGCGAATCGCAGCTTTTGTGACAAAAAAAAACCTTGATACATCTGCCCCTTAGACTCTCCAAAATTGTTGGCAGCAGGGGAAAAATGTCGCTTAAGGAATAAATTGTTGATTTCAAATTTGGAGACGAGGTCACTGATTGACAAAAAAAGTGCTCCTGTACAAGAAAATCTTTAAGTGCTGCATGTGCACTTACACGGTACAAAAGTGCAACCACTTCGACAATGCATCTCACATGGGTGCATTTACTGACTCAGTGCAAAATGAAGAGGGTATTCCCTCATTTGAGTGCTGGCATGGTCCTATGCAAATGATATCGCTCCTTGCTTGTGTGCCAAGGCCAGATTTCTGACACAGGTGCATATGCTAAATGGCATTACAGGGTTGAACAATGTGTTCGCCAAAGATGCTGTGGCACGTAAAGTGCAGTGCTTTTTGGGAGGAGTATGGAGATTCTCACAGATCCTTCAGTGATCCCCCCCACATTGAGGGCATGTACAAAGCCCATAATAGGAAATGACATCATATAAGCATAAAAACAAACATCTAGTTATCATCTATTCAATCTAGCTACATTTCTTGCAGATCACTACAGAAAAGCATTCAAACGAAAGCTCTGGTGTCTCATTGGTCAGTACATCATTTTGCCTCTTATAAAAGAAGGCTTACATAGTAGAGGTACAATAGAACATACAGGAATGCATTTTAGAAAAATCATAAATAAGACATGCTTATAATGGCAATAACAGTAAGCAAGTTTCATACAACAATATGCACAGCAAAAGCAATGGATTGACAGCAATTCAAAACTACAAGTTAAATATGGAATATAGTTTATGTAATGGGTGTTTAAAATCTGGTATGCTTAAACAAAATAATTCATTTTCACATCTACTCTCTGTAAAGCTTACTGAACAGCCTTTCCTAATGTATGTATACAATGTGTTAATTTATTTTTCATGCCTGATTTGGATTTGTGACAGCTTGCAACCGAGTACGAAACACACTTAGAAATGTAGCAACACACTCTGTTGGAGGCTTCTGGGGCAGTGCCAGGGCCAGTAAAGGGCAAGCCAAACAGCTGCTACCACTGGCCACTCCTCATTGATCTGATCACAATCATAATGTTCCTCTCTCCAAAAAAGCGTGGCCCCTCTTCTAAATTGCCCTGTGCACATTAAATTAAGCCTTGAACCCCACCTTGAACCCCACTTTAGTAGTAGTCATAAGGAAACCCACAGCACTGTAGAGGCATGCATGTAAAGGTATTTGTTTTGCACAGCTTTAACATGGGTTGATAGCAGCACAGCGCTGCAAGGTATGGTTCCGGAATATCAAGTAAGGGATACTGTTACACCTGACTATTGTAGTCAAAATACGAAGAACACAAATATCAACAAATATGTATCCATTTTTATGCCTAACTGCACATTTATAGATATGAATGAGGCACGTATAGAGAAGTACATAGTTATTTTTTGATATTTTGGTCCTCAATATTTCAGCATATGATATTCCCTACTTGATATACCGCACCCGCACTGAACATAAAGGCAGAAACCCAAGGAACATAAGAAAGGATTTCAGTGGGCAAGAAGTTGGAGGGGTGTAACAAGTGGAATGGTAGTGTACTGAATCTCATCAGCTTAAGCTTTCTTACATTAGTTCAGTGAGAAAGCAATGGTTGATATAAGAGTACTATAGATATGAGATGGAACAATTATTAGAGAATTTTGATTAACACAAAATAACAACATCCCTGAAAGTTTGGAAACATCTGTATTTATTGCAGAGCCAAACATGCTGGGACTGATTCACAAAGATAAACGTACACGTTTGTTTAAATGTATGCCTTTTCAGTATTCACAAAACTGCATTTTCATAGTAAGTTTGCGGGTGCTGAGACTCCGACAGGCCTATCTTTTATTTGTACGGTGTGCTCCCCCTCAACTGCTGAGTCTCCGCACTCATAAACTTACTATTAAAATGCAGTTTTGTGAATACTCCAAAAATGTAAACTTATACTAACGTGTAAGTTTACCTTTGTGAATCAGGCCTGCAGTATTTCTTCATTCAATAGGTTGTCAGATTGGTTGGAAGCTGTGAATTGCAGACATCCACGGCTGCATCTTTTTAGCACCACACTCTGTGGTGCAAAAGAGATGCAACCTTTGAGGTGCTATTTATCAAGCCACACAAAGCCACATTGCGTGGTCCTGAGTCGCTTGATGAATCCAGAGTAATGCAATGCTGCGGAAAGGGCTGCAATGTGTTATTCTGCCACAGGGAGGCGTTTAATGGGTGGTGTATGAGTGTTCCCATACAAAAGCCATAGATTTTGATGCATTCCTAGATTTACCATAATAGGAAGACCTGGGAATGTGCCAACACTGCTATGCCTCCCCAGGTGAGCTGTAACAAGAGGAAATATGTTTTTTTCTCTTTGTTTTTTCCTCTTTCTTTTTTTGGAAGTTTTATATAGCACGAACTTGACCCCAAGGTATAAGAGCACTTTATATGAGCCCCAGTTGCGTTACAGTCAGACACATTCATTTTGTTAGGCATGGGGAGATTAAGTGATTTGACCATAATCAAAGGATGTTGAGCTGTCCCTGCCGAGACTTGAACCCGGTTCCCCAGCTTCGAGGTCGATTGTGCTAGGCGTTAGGCCACATCACACATAGAAAAAAGAAAATGCCTCAGGGGATTGTTTTCAAGGTGTCCTTCCTGCACAAAAACAATTTTGCTTACAACGCAGGCACCCTTGCACCATGATGCAAGAGTGTCTGCATTAGAGCTATGCAGCACAATGTGTGCCAATGTGGGAAAAGGCAGGAATGCCTCGTACAATGTTAAGTACGGCACATTCCTGCCCTTTCTCTACCATGCACCGTAGCACGATGGAGTGCTACGCGCCGTGATATAATAAGTATGCCCCTCAATGTGTGGAAGAATCCACTAGAGGCATTTCCTCCTCCTTGCTATCTCAACGGCAGAGGAAAAGCCACCAGCAGATTCACTTTCAGGTTTAGAACTCCTTCTAGAAATCTTTGTCGTCATTCCTACCCAAATTTTAATCATGGTCTTTATCGCAATGGGTGCAGTTGATGATAGTATTTCTTCTTAACTCATTCCTCTTCAACCACTAACTCTCCAAGTTGGTGAATGAGTTCCAGACACAGCACCTCAGAAACAAAGAGGACAACCACGGTTCTGTGCTCTGAGCTGTGCTGTCTGCTGCTCATGCACTAACCTGTAATGCTACCTAGGTACACGGCTCCCTCCGTTCTGCACCTATATGCAGATGCACAACAGATGTGTGATAAAGTCCCAGATGTCAACAGTGAGGTTATCTCTCTGAGCTATCTTGATGGGATATTGCATCCTTCTGTAAACACGGTCTCCTACCATCCTGCCTTTGATTGCCTTTACTTTAAAGACAGCTTCCTCACGCTTCCCTCATTTGTCATTGTTTTATGTTTGTATTCGACCTGTTGTTTTTATAAGCCTCTTTAACCCTTTTGCTGCGGCGGCAATTCCGCCGCAGTGCTAAGTGGTGGGGGGGCCGCGCGGCCCTCCGACGCTGGTGACGGAACCGCTCCGTCACCCCCCTCGGGTGGCCTGTGCTTGTGGCGGAGTGGTTCTGTCACGGCCCCGCCCGCTCAATAGAACGCGCTGCACAGGCACGAAATCAGCACCGCGCAGGCGCGGCGAGCGGGCCGTGACGGAACCGCTCCGTCACCAGCACAGCCCACCCGAGGGGCTTGACGGAGCAGTTCCATCACCAGCGTGGGAGGGGTTAAAGTTTTGATTGCTATTAACAACTCGCTCCACCCATGTCCTTCTGCCATTGTCAATTAAAAGGTTTTTTGAGTTTTAATTCCTTGGCTTTCAGAACACAACAGCTACTGAGTAAACATTCTATACAGCTAAAGTTCACCCCAGTTTGGTTTTATTAATTACATTTCTACTTCTACAAAGGCAAATGTTCGTTGGTAGAATACAAGGTTTGATTAATGAAAAATCAGGACCAAATAGCTAATTTATATTTTTATCATTACACCTGCCACTGCTAAAATAGATGACAAACGACCTCTTAACTGTGCTAGTCAATTTCAACTGCAGTTAAATGTTAGTCGTATAACTGCTACTGCATTACGTCAATCCCCACAAACCTTTTATCACACCAATTCAAAATGGTGGACTGCTTACAATCAAATTTGAATTGACTAGCTGTAAATTTCTAGACAAATAAAAAAAAATCTTATCATCCTTGATAAAAGCATACAAGTTTTTGACATTTATTTTATAAATTTCATTTTTATCATTTTAAACTGAAACAAAGTATACTGTATAAATACCACTTTTTCTGTTTTCACCAAACTCTGTCTTACCAACGCTGTAATGTAAAGGTGTCTATTCATTTTTTTTTTAATCCACATACTGGCTTAGTGAATGGAATGGTGCTTTTCAAGTCTCAGCATTGCATTGTTTGTCAGCTGTTGTTGGACTTCTCTACAGGGTCATCCCCATTTGTTTGCCTTAACCATCCTCTTTTCTGTATCCTTTTTATTGTCTTTTAGAACTCTGTGAACTGTACCTCAGCTAACGAGAGGTGAGCATAACTGGCGTCACTCTCTGTATCGTAATTACTTGTAATAATAGCAACATTACTGGTAATTATGCATAATTAGCTGCAATCCAGCAGTTAGAGCTATTTTCTTAGTGCAAAATGCACCCTTGCATCCAAAATGTGCCGGGAAAACATTTTGTGCTAAGAAAATAGCACTCAATGCTACCGGACACGAATAGCAGTTGCCAGCAGCAGCTCTCTGTCCCTTTCTTAGTTCGTTGTTTTCGTTGTTTTCTGGGCTCCTGCAGTAGGATTTTTGCCTCAAATTACTCTTAATCACTTAAGCTGATGTAGTGGAGTAATTCTGGTAATTTCACATCACAACAGTAATGCGTAATTACTAAAATAACTTTGATTACTCAGCGTAATGCAAATTTTGCCTACTGATAACCAGTCCTAAAGTGCTTGCGCTCTCTTCTTTAAACATGGTGAACTTGGCTTACACCCAATTGGCACATTTAATTTGCTTGTATGTCCCTAGTCAAATGGTAAAACATGTACACAGGGCCTGGAAATTAAATGTTCTCAAGGGGCTTGCAGCCTTCATTGTGCCACCCACTTATGTAGCCCTTTAAACATATCTCAGGCCTGCCACTACAGCCTGTGTGCAGAATTAAACATCTATATTGACCTGGTAAAATAAACCTTTTGGCAGGGTTAAAACTTCCTATTTAATACATATAAGCCACCCCATACGGCAGAGTGCAGTGTATTAAAAAAGTTGAACATGTGCAGCCTTACATATCCTGGTAGGGCAAAACTCTTAATTACTGCAAGGTCTACCTCTCTCAAAGGATAATATTAGGTTTTCCTTATTGCATTAGTGATGACATTTGTTTGGGAGTAGGAAGGAATATTGAGTTTGATCTCTAAAGAATTGTAACGTATAACTGTCTTTAATGGTAATGTTGTATTTTAAGTCTCAATTCTGACAGTGCCACTTTTAAAAAGTTGCCATTTTCAAATCCTAACCATTTTGTGCTTACAGCCTGTTTCCTGGGTAACATGACTAAGTGTAGTTAGTAGCTGGGCTTTGTGTCTTCCTCCCAGACAGCCATACAATAGAGAGATGGGTGTTGGCAGCATGGGCAATCCAATGCAGGATGGTGGGTGAAGCTGTCACCTACCCCATTTGCACTTCTTAGGCACTGCCCCATCACACTCACAAAGAACTTCACACCAGCCTATTGTCCCCCCAGACACACTGGGACCAAGGCAGGGAGGCAGGAATTTCCAGAAACTTCTGTGGGACGGGAAACTCCTGAAGCTCTCCCACTTCAAAGAGGGCACCAGGTAAAAACGTAATACCCTCAGACCCACTCTTCAGTACACTCTGGATCTGTGGATACTACAGAAGATTGACTGCCCTGTTGCCAGATGACTGCCCTACTGCCTGAGGGCCCCCCTGCTGTCTGATAAGGAAGACTGGACCTGCTCCCTACATCCCAGGCAGAGTGGCTCCAAGAGACCGCTGACTGTCCTCCTGTTATGGGCTCCAGGTACAGAACAAGCCCCAGAGGCCTCCTCACAACTGTCCAGCTGGCCTGTTGCTCTGGACCTTCCTAGGCCCTGCTGGCCTCTGCTGGAGTGAATTCCAGATCCCCAAGTGGTGCCTCCCCAGGTCCTAGGTCCTTAGTTGGCATCAGAGAGAGCTCCTCCTGGACTAACGGAAGGTTCCAACAAATACTGTATCAGCAATGGAAAGCCCTGCAAAACCTCGCTGCCAGCCTCATCCTAACCAACGCTGAGAGATACCAAGCCCCACAAAGCCTCGCTGTACAGCTCCATTGGAACCGCAGCTGGATGATGCAAAGCCTTGCAAAACAACACTGTGCAGACTGCGCACCAAGGATATAAAGTACAATCCTCAGTGGGCCATACTTGGTCCGGCCTGCACTCAATCATGGTTAACCTGAGCTTGTGAAGTTATCCCGGTCCAGAGCGGCCACCAAATACCTTCAGTTGTTGCTTTGCTTTTTTTGGTGCTACGTTTATTTAAACCTTTATAATCCAATATCTCCAGTTCTAGTGATTGGATTTTTGTTGATTTGGTAAAAGGTGAAGCACAGGTTAATTTAGTTACTTCTTGTGGTTCACCCTGACAGGGATTGTGGCTGTTGCTTGAGTAAGGTTTCACCCTCCTCAACCAATAACCCAATTTCTCACAGCTGTGTATTGCAAACCAAGTGAAATTGTTGTTTAGGACTGAGGCTGGTAAGTCTTGTCTAACGTTTATGGTTGTGTTGTACAGGAATCTTGCACTTACATCTGTTATGTCTATCTATCTATCTTTACAAATGCATATAAATCAAATCAAATCAAGGACATTTGTAAGGCGCACATATCACTTGGAAGTCTCATGGCGCTTGCAGACGTCGCTGATAAGATACTGTAGTAATTTGACAAACTCAATGTAGTTAGTTGACCATAGTTTATTGTAACAATTTACAGGTGCTGCGCAGCAGCAGGTTAAAACCATAGCACCAGGATCCAACCGTCAACTGTCTTCACCTACACTCTAAATAGAATGCTTATGACATAACACTGTAAGCATTCCAAGACTAGGATGTAGAACTAGGATGGAGAACACTACATTATCCTCCTCCTCTTAACATTTTAAAAAGAACAACGCAGAACAAAACAAAGAAAAAAATAAAATAAAATAAAGACATAGCAAAAATTAAACAAAGCAAAACAGAATATCAACGATATCTGCCTGGAACAGAACGTCTTTGAAAACTTCTCCGCAGACCCACATTGGTGGGAAAGGAAGAAACATCATTGTTTACAAGACTTAAACCGTTATCAGAACTGTTGGAACTAAGCGGAGAAATCTGACCCGAACGATCAGTGACTTTCACAATTCTGTATAAATTCCACCAATTCTTCAAATTGACTCTTACAGCATTACCACACACTTTGTGAACAGTAAATGGTTTTGTGAATTTTGAATTACCTTTCTTCGCATGAGTAGTAATCTTAATACGTACAATGTCACCAACTTTAATATTTTGAGACAAAGATCTCTTTCTAGAGTCGAAATATAGTTTGTGTTGGCATTGAGCTTGTGAAACATTAGACCTTACACTGTTGTCAAGGTTATCCACAGTATTCATCTTCACCCATCTTGACATCTAGAACATATTTTCGAACAAGGTTTTCTTCCCCGTAGAAGTTCAAAAGGTGACACTTTTGTGGAAGAATGGGGTGTAGTGCGATAAAACCATAACATCGATCTTACTGCAATTTGAACATTGCAATTTCCCGCTCAAGCCCATTGTACACAATTATTTATCACTCTGTTAATTCGCTCCACCAATCCGTTAGTTTGCGGATGATAGAGTGCACTTTTGGAATGCGTGATACCACTTTGGTGCAAGAAACATTCAAAATCCTGGCTGACAAACTGTACTCTATTGTCGCTTATAATTGTAGCTGGGAAACCTTCCATCAGAAAAATATCTTTCAAAAAATCAATGACATTGCTAGAATTAGGTTCATTGATGAAACAAACCTCAGGCCACTTCGAATAATAATCTATTGCCACAATAGCAAACCTGGCATTGTTAGGAAGAGTATTAAAAAGGCCCCACCAAATCAATTTGAATTTTCTCCCAAGGTCTACTTGGTAATGCAATAGGTTGAAGAGGAGGAGTGCGTATTTTCATAGTTTTCCCTGAATTGGAGCAAATTACACACCCCCCGACAAACATATCAACATCCTTATCCATTTGTGGCCACCAAAGATGTTCACGTAAGCTTTTTTTTGTAAACGTATTACCTAAATGGCCTTCATGTGCACCACGAATTAACCTAGATCTTAATGTCTCCGGAGTAATCAATCTATCACCTAGCATAAATAAAACATCCTTGATGGAGAGTTCATCTGTAACTTTTACAAATGTTTGCAAAGACAAATGAGCATTCTTCTCTCTCAGCCAACCATTTCTCACACACTCAATGACTTCTCTAAGTAAAATATCTCAGGACAATTTATCTCTCCATTCCGCTTTACTGACAGCACACATCTCATCCAAAGCCACAGCAGTAACAAAACAATTTTCTTCTTCTTCATCAACACGTTCATTATCACATTTCACAGGATATCTTGAAAAGTAATCTGCTCTAATGTTCTTATTACCAGGAATGTAACTAACCTCAAAGTCAAACTGTAGAAGTTTAGTTGACAACTGTGCTATCCTGGTGTGTGTTCTTTCAATTTGTCACAGGAAAGAATGGAAACAAGTGGGCTGTGATCTGTGCATAATTTAAAGTGTTTTCCCCAAACATGAGTAAATTTCCTTATAGTCCACCAACATGCCAACAACTCTCTTTCAATTACTGAAAAATGTAACTCCGAACCTCGCAACACTCGAGGCATCCCTTAAAGTGTGCTCATTCCCTTTTATGTTTTAGGTTAAAACAGACCCTAATCCAACGCCACTGCCATCTACCGTGATGGTACACATTGTATTCAGATCGAATGGCTTGAGAATTATTGGACTGACAAGATGTTCCTTAATCCACACAAAAACATGATTGCATTCTTTGTCCCATAGAAAAGGAACACTTTTCTTGAGCATATTAGAAAGTGGGTGGACTTTTAAAGCATAATTTGGTAGAAATCGCGAATAAAACTCACACAACCCAATGAATGATTTGAGTCCAACTTTGTCAAAGGGTGCTGGACTTTCTAGAATGGCTTTAACAAGACCTGGTCTTGGTTCAACTCCATGTTCAGAAAGAACATTGTGGAAAAGTAAATTTTGCCATGTTCTGTGTCACTACGAGTCATCCATCATATGTTATGTGTGCATGATTAAATATGCATATGTATTCCCTATGTTTGATTAAAGACGCAATTACAGTTGTGTCCACCTCTAGTATGCCAGTTTCCAGTTCTCGTGAATACTACGAATATCAGACCTATGTAAAGCTACGTTGCCACGTTTCTCAGTGTGCACGTTATTGTATGTAAAGTTCCCGTTTCTAGGCCTCAAAAGGGCCTGGACACCAGATTCAGCTCTTGTCTCCTGTCTCCTGAAGCCTCGCTGAGGAGCGATACAGCCCCCACCTGTATCCTCGACCCTTCACTTACTTCCTGCCTCGCAGTGCCCGGCTCAGCCTGGCTCTGCCTCTGAGTCTGCCAAGAGTATGTTATGATTCCAGTTATCAGTTCAGTCCTCCTTCTCTGCATTCCTAAAAGCTACTGAATCGCATCAATAGTTTCCGTCATTGTCTAGCCTTCACGTCTCCATGTAAGAGAAATACTGCATTTAATGGTCATTTAATATTTTTCATCACGCACTACATGTAGAATAATGCATGGTCCAGTCTTAGTGTCTGTTAGCCTTTCCCCTCCTGACTTCTAGTTTATATCAACATGTTCTCTAAACATCAGATACTAGATACTGTTTAGGTACATGTCGCCCTGACTCTCCAGACTTCAGTCTCTGCTCCTAGCACAGAGTTCGAAGCCCCCAGCTTCTCCTAGTAACACGTCATTGCTAGTTTGCGCGCACCATCAGGTTAGAGGTCCCGGCTCCTCAGGTAGCCCCCTCCATGGTTTCCGCCCCATTCATGACATATTCTGTTACGTTTGCATCACATGTCTATGTATACACCCTGTTACACCTCTTTTCACCCTTATCTTTCGCGACTACTACGCGTCACACCCTTTGCTCCACCCACTGCTACGCCTATTGCAATGTAATGCTATTTGTTTGCGTTATGTATATATGCTCATGTACTGTTATTAAAAGATTATTCCTTAGCGCGCTCATCCCAGATCCAGCCCCAGCAGCTGCTGGGCCCTGCCTTCCTATTCCTGTGCAGGTCGTCCTGTTCCTGTCCTTATGCTGTATTAAACCTGCAAAACTCCTACTACCTCGAATCTTGACTCTTATTTATTGAGCTATCTGTTATTCATTTATTCATTCAAAAATAGGGTATTATTTATTTATTTACCACATAATGGCGCCCGAACAGGGACTTGCCCTTTCCCCACGCGTCGGTGAAGCCACGCCGACCCCCTGACCCTCTGCAGTCGTGACGGAACTCTTCTGCGCACCGGCAGATATTTCTGCTTCAAGTATCCCTCAGGCCCACGGAGGAGACGGAGGAGGCGGTCCAGCATCCAGACGAGACGGTGGAGGAACGCGGCGAGTCCCGACCAGAGCCCAAGCCGAGAGTCCAAGGTTCGAGGTATCCGGAGGCCCACCCGTAACAGAAGTCCGAAGTTCGTCCGTCCGGCGTCCAAGCAGTCCAGTCCAGTCTGAGGCCTTCCGTTCTTGCTGCCCGGTGAGTACCGTTACTGGGGTAGTATCTAGACAGGGTCAATCTGATTGACTCTGGTCTGTGGGTTGGTGGTACACAGACCCACAAACGAAGTGTCCACTTCGGTGGATGCGGGTCCTGACGTGTCTCTTTATGAGACCGGTAAGTTTCGTACTGTTTCAGCAGTGCATCTAGTTTCTGTTCCAGTCAGTTCTGTTCTCGAGAAAATTCATGTATTCTGTGTTCCGTATTCCAGGTAGTATTCTGTTCGAACTGTTATTTTTAAATGTTCTTCATGTATTTTAATGTCGTGGTATGAATGGGGAATAAGTATCGTGTTCATTGTGTATTGTATTGTGTCTAGATTACAGTCCAGTCATGCCCTTGTTTTCTAAGTTACGTCAGTTAAAAACTAGAAAGGGTCTGCTGGAAGCAGCAGTTCCAGTTCCGCCTAGGGACAGTCCAGGTCATTTTATGTATCAGAAGCATGGCATAAGTGCCATACTATATCTAGATTTATGGGCAGAGTATACCAAACAGTTAGAAGAAAAGTATAGATGGCCCGTATCGGGTACATGGGATGCCGAGTGCATCATGCGAGTAGAAGAGGCATTATGGAAAAAGAAAGCCAGACAGTCACAGAAAGATGCCATCGAGTTATGGCGCAAAGAAGCTCATAAAAGAACCGAAAAAGAAATCAGAAAGTCAGAATTAAGTAGAGAATCCTTAGAACGAGCACAAGAAAAAGAACTAATCGAGATAGGTGAACAAGTTAAAGCCGAACAGTCAGACAGACAGAGGCATGCTCTTATTAGGGGTATGTATCCTCTCCTTGCCGAGGACTTGCCAAAAGCGACCCCAGAGGCATCCAGTAATTTCCCGCCACCATTAGTTCCGACCAAGCTACGTCACAAACAGACCGCAGCAGATATTTTTATTTCGTCCTATTTGGACGACACAGTCCCAGAATATGCAAATCCTGTCCCCGCTCCACCAGTCCCTGTAAATCAGGCACTCCCTGCTTCTCCAGACACCGGGGTACCCCTTGCAGTACCTGTTACGGTTCCCCCGGTCCAGCCCGCCATACCAGTTCAGCCCGCATTTCAATTTCCTGCCACACTAGTACGAAGAGGATCAGTCGACGACTCTAGTTTAGGGGCCGCAGGGGGAGGTACTCCTCAAACCCCGCCGCCACACAAGCGTTTAACGACAGCCGAATTACATATGCAAGCGTCACAGCGTACGCCCAGACATCAGTCTGTAGCAGAAATAAGAAAAGCCCTTAATGAATGTGGCTATGATCCAGTCCCAGGAGAGGATAATATGGTTTTATATTCATTACGTGTAAGAAGGGTGGCCGAGTATCTAGTCACCCTACCGAATATGAAAGAAGATCTAGACAGAATATATCGTTTCATCCGTACAGGGGATGATCCAGAAAGCATTGGCGAAGTCATGTCTCAAAGAAAAGCTGAAGTCCAGCTCATGCTATTAAAGTTTCTGATTAATTGTCTAATACGAGAACAAGATTATCCGACCAAAGATCAAGCCGAAATGAGAACCCTGACAAAGTGGAGTGATAATATAGCCGAGGGTAAGCACAGAACCATCAGTGCTATGGAAAGTATGTACAAGAAAATCCGTAAAGAAATAATAAAGTTACACGAACAGCGTAAAGCAGCACAAGTAAGCGAGAAAGAAAGTAACTCTGATCCTGAAGAGTTAGACGACGAGAATCCCGACAGAATAGCGTATGTAGGAAAATCTAGATTTCCAGATCGCCATTTACGCCTAGAACACAAGTCTATTTTTCATCATCCAGCACCAGAACAAGGTTCTCTAGAACAAGTGTTTCAAGCTACCGATCACATTCTGAAATCACGAATCGGTTACAGTGAGTTAAGTACCATGCATGAACAAGAACTAGCCCGATCGGCAGTCCGATGGACTACTGATTCTACCACTTTTCCAGACGAAATAGTGGCACAAATGTTTCTGAAAATACCCCCAGCCGAGCAACGACTGGCGGGTATGTATATGATTCAGCACCTCATTACATTGTATGAGGGTCAGCACTCTGATCCAGGTCCGTTACACGATATCCTGAACGAGTTACTCCAGTATAGATGGAAAGGTTTAGGTACCGATTTAATTAGTGTCATTCTAGAACAGCGCCACAAATATAGAACGTTTCTGAATCCGCATTTTGTTCATGTCTCACCCCCAGAAAGTAAACCATTTTACATGGAGAGACAGAATCCGTTACGAGAAGTCCACCCAGTTAGAGGAACGGGTGGCGAACTAGAACGAGTGTTTGTTTACACTCCGATTACAAAGATGGAACTCCTAGAGATGAAGAAATTAATTCCCTGTCATGATAAAGATCCAGCAGGGTTCCATAGAGAATTAAAAGACATGCTCCGTATGGGAGAATACACGTACCCAGATATAATTAAAATGTTGAAAGTCCTGTTGCCCGCAGGGGTGTATGAAAAGCTCAAGGAAAAAGAATGGGAGGTGGGAGAGAAAAAGATCGATTGGGCAGTTCTAGAAGCCGAAGACAAGGCACGAGTACCAGGTACCGGTCTTGGAGCGAAATGTAAAGAATTACCGGAATTATTAATACAAGTTTTGCCTAGATTATTGACAACTAGAAAAGAAGACTGGGATGCAATCTCAGCCTGTAAACAGAAACAAGACGAAGACATTAGTGATTTTTATTCCAGATTTGAGAAATGTTTTAGCATCAACAGTGGCCTCAAGACAAGTAGTGAGTCATACCCTCACCTTTTTGTTACTAAATTAGTCGAGAATTCAAGTCCACAAATTAAGAATCGAGTTTTGAAAGTCGAAAGTACCTGGCAAGCTAATACCCCGTCCCAGATGTTGCAGATGCTCCAATACCACCAGAACAGAATCAGAGAAGAGCAAGAACACGAGAGAAAACGTATGAAAGACACGAAAATGAAAGTACTAGTTGCACAATCTGTTCCTCAAGACAGTCAGAAGAGGGGTCCGAATCAAGCCAGTCATCCTGCAGCTCCCGTTAAAGGGAACTGCAATTATTGTAAACAGCCAGGTCATTTTATAAACGAGTGTGCAGTTCTGAAACACAACATAGCCACTGGTAAGACTAAAGAAAGACCACGTTCGCCTAGACACGAACAAGTTTCACAGACTCCTCAGCCACAGAATGCACAACAGACAGTTACTGTACCGCAGCCTATTGCTGCAACACAGCACGTTACACAGCAGATGTACCAGTATGCACAGTCTGAGTATCCAGAGTACCAGCAATATTCATGAAACAGCCTAGAGAGGGAGGTAGGCTTGCCTCTCATCGAGATACCTGTAGATCAAGAAGGTCCCTATGTTCACAGTCAAGTATTAGGGAAAGACAGAAAGTTTTTGATTGATACAGGGGCAAGTAGGACCACCATCAGTCACGCCGAAGTTCCAGGGGCTCCGCTCTCAGGCTCAAGAAATGTTTCCCTTGGATTTTCAGGAAAACCCATTGTAAATGAAATATCAAAGCCAGTTACTCTAGAAGTAGGTCCATTGTCCCGTACTACTGATTTGTTACTTACTAAGTCATGTCCAGAAAACCTATTAGGCATTAAAACACTGAAAGAGTTAGGTGCAGTTATATGCTGTTCCCCAGAGGGAATACGTCTGTTCCTACGTGACTTTAAGGGTCACTATGTATTACGAGATTTTGATCCCAGATTGTCCAATGTTCCGCAGCATCTATGGGCGCAAGGTCCAACTGATGTTGGTTATATGCAAATCACACCCCATCGTGTGACTCTCAAGCCAGGTGTGGTGTTACCACGAATCAGACAGTACAGATTGCCACCTGAGGCTGTAGCAGCCTTATCCAAAATTATTGACGAGCTCATGGCTCAAGGAGTGGTTGTAGAAACTGACTCCAATGTATGCAATTCTCCGATCATTCCAGTCATGAAACGTACTGATCCAAATGCACCCCCAGTATATCGATTAGTGATTGACCTACGAGAACTTAATAAATGTATTATTCCTCAGTACCCAGTCGTTCCAGATATCTCTTCCCTATTGACAGCCATTGATTCCGAAGCCACGTTCTTTACTGTAATCGACCTCAAGAACGCGTTTTTTCAGTGTCCCCATTCATCCAGACAGCCAGTTCCTTTTCGGATTTTGTTTAAATGGAAGGAGCTATATGTTCACACGAGCTCCTCAAGGTTTCACAGAAAGTCCTAGTATTTATAGTCAAGCACTTAAGAGACAACTAGACAACATTCACATGCCAACTGACACTGCCCTGCTCCAGTATGTCGATGATCTCCTGATCACAGCCCGTTCTGAACGTGCTTGCGAGCGAGCATCCCTTACAGTCTTGTATTTCCTAGCCGAGATGGGGCACAAGGTGTCCCCTTCTAAGCTTCAATTCTGTGTCCAGCAAGTGGTCTACTTAGGACACTTACTGTCCAAGAGGGGTAGGCAGTTGACACCAGACCGTATCCAGTTAATAGCGAGTCTTCCTCAGCCCAAGACCCAGAAGGAGGTACGTGCTTTTATCGGCCTCACTTCTTACTGCCGACAATGGATTCCTCAGTATGCATTTCTAGCCAAGCCACTGATACAGTTAACGACACAGGAGGCAGCCGTATCGACTGTACTCCCTTGGACATCTGAACATACACTTAGTTTCAATGAGTTAAAGAAAGCCCTATGCCAAGCTCCAGTTCTAGCTACACCGAACTACAGTAAGCCTTTTACACTTTTCGTCACTGAACGCGAAGGTACAGCATTATCTGTTCTCACACAAGATCAAGCAGGACAATACAAGCCATGTGCTTATTTTTCGAGCACATTAGATCCTGTAGCCCAGGCTCTGCCTGCGTGCCTCAAGTCAGTAGCAGCCACAGCCCTAGCTATCAGACAAAGTGATTCCATAGTATTAGGACACTCCCTGACAGTACAAGTTCCACATTCCGTGGAAGTTCTTTTAAACCGAACACAAACTCAGCACTTGACAATTGCACGTTTAACAGGTTATGAATTGACACTGTTTCAGCCACACATAGAAATCAGATGCTGCAACGTTCTCAATCCTGCTACACTGTTACCATCAGTTAATTCGAATCTTGCCACACATGACTGCGTGGAAGTAGTTAACATTACGACAAAGCCAAGACAAGATCTGACAGATATTCCGTTACCAGACCCCGACCTGACACTTTATGTGGATGGTTCATGTATGAGAACAAGTACAGGAGAACTAGTCGCCGCGTATGCAGTGACTACCGACACCGAAGTTATTGAGACACACCGTA
Organism: Lissotriton helveticus; assembly: GCF_964261635.1. Classification (NCBI taxonomy): domain Eukaryota; kingdom Metazoa; phylum Chordata; class Amphibia; order Caudata; family Salamandridae; genus Lissotriton; species Lissotriton helveticus. The sequence goes on from NC_136063.1 coordinate 2,074,646,089, forward strand.
TTGACACCCTGTCCGCTCAAGCAGCAGAGCTAGTTGCTCTGACACAAGCCTGCATACACGCCAAGAACTTGAAAGTTAATGTTTACACAGATTCACGCTACGCATTTGGAGTTGTACACGACTTCGGAGTGCTCTGGCAGGAGAGAGGTTTCATGACTTCTCATGGAACCAAGATTCAGCATGGTCTCCTTATTCAAGCTCTGTTAGATGCCATACATTTACCGACATCTATCGCTATCATGAAGTGCAAAGCACATACGAAAGTTACTGACATTATTTCTCAAGGTAACGATCTAGCAGATCGCACAGCCAAGCTTACAGCACAGACTCCTGACATTCCAGTTAATCCGACACAGACACACACTCCAGATCCGACTACATGCATGACAGTTAAGGACCCTACACAAGATGTCATAGATATCCAGTTACATGCTACTCCTGAAGAAATCAAGAAATGGTCCGATCAAGGAGGGGTCCAGACAGATCAAGGATGGTTAACGAAGGGTAGAGCCACTTGGTTTCTCCCCGACTCTATGGTTCAAGTCATTATTAATACTGCACATAGTCCAGCACATTTAGGAGAAAAAGCTATGTTAGACAGTATCCAGAACATTTGGTTCAACAAGCATTTACGAGCTGCAGCCAAGCAGAAAGTCCGTACCTGTATGATATGTTGTCAGTTTAATCCAGGTAAAAGTGTCCCGGTGGAACAAGGTGGATTCCAGCCCCCTGACCACCCTTTTGAAGTCCTCCAGATGGATTATATTCAGATGGAACGATGTCGAGGTTTCAAGTATGTCCTTGTAGTTGTATGCGCTTTGTCCAGGTGGACAGAAGCATATCCAGTCCCAGATTACACCGCCGCGACCACTGCCAAGCAGCTGGTTCGTGAGTTCTTCCCCCGTTATGGACTCCCTAGAGTCGTATATTCTGACAACGGCCAGCCATTCTCATCTGAGTTGATGAAGCATGTTTCCCTTTTGTTAGGGTACCAGTGGAAGTTTCATTGTGTACGCCATCCTGAAGCAGCCGGTCTCGTAGAGAGACATAACCAGACTCTGAAAATTCGCATCGCCAAAGTATGTAAAGAGAAAGGTGTGGACTGGCTAGTAGCTCTGCCAGTCGCTTTGTTCTATATGCGCATGGTCGCACATTCCAGATCAGGTCTGTCCCCGTATGAGGTCGTATTCGGCCGCCCCCCTAACATGTGGGGTACTCCTAGACCCCGAAGTATTACCGATGTTTCAAGTAATATGCTGACAGATTACCTAGCTTCCTTGATGTCTGCCCTCAACTCTTGTCGTTCACAGGTTGCCGCCGCATTTCCAGACAATACCGAGGTGGCACCGCATGAAATCGTTCCAGGATCCATGGTTCTTGTCCGCAATTTTGACCGCTCAAGTACGCTGGAGCCACGCTGGAAGGAGCCCCGACAGGTCCTCCTCGCCACCCGTACAGCCTTGAAGTTGGAGGGTCGCAAAGGCTGGGTGCACCTTTCGCACGTAAAGAAGTTTTATGGACTGAAACCCGTCTCAAAGAACATTTCCCAGGATTTGAAGGATTGCCAAAATATTGTTCTCAAGGACTGTCCCGCAAAAGACATTGCTACAAACCCTCCCCTGTTAGAGAAAACTCCGCAACAGGAGTATAAGTTGAAACTCCGGTCTAGTAAAATAAGTCAGCCAGTTTGATTGTCTAAGTCCTCCCCTAGGTGAAACGGTTAGACTGTTTCTGACATGTATAAAATAGACCGCCATAGTGAGAGAGTTAGTCAAAACTCAATTCGATGTATTGTTTTTCTATGTTTCATATTATTTCTCAGCATTATGACTTCCTGCACCAGTTACGCATTTTACCTGTATTTCCCAGTTCTTCATGTAAATAAGTCTTCTAATGCTACCGTAGAGCACACGTTTAGTGATCTGCCTCCTCATGAACTCTCTTACCGCCTCGCTATGCGAAATAATTCTTTCATCCGCATGTTACATTATTCACACCAGACCAGCAATGCCACTAATTGTTGGGTATGTGGTCGACTCCCCCCTTTCCAGACACCGAAGGGAGTTCTGCCACTTTTTCCTTATCCTTTTTCACATAATGGTTCGTGTGGAGCATGGTCCACGTTAACGTTATCCTCAACAGATATGTCTTTTCTTAACAGTACATGTTTTCCAGACAAGCAAGGTCTCCTCCACAGAACCGGGTTAGATCTAGAAAATGAAGTGTATAATTTAGGTAATTATTCTTCGAATTTCATGGTCCTGAATGTTCAGTCTGATACTACTCCAGACTTACCTGCTATTTCAGTACTGCCAGTCAAAGGCGAATTATGTGTCCGAAATAATGGTTCCGTACATGTAGGACATAGTGATTGTACTACTATTGTCAAGTATAGTGACAGTGGGAAATCTATTTTCAAAGCTTCACGTCATTCTTATTTTATTTGTGGTCAAACTGCATATGTTCGTCTGCCCCTCGATTGGGAGGGAACCTGTTACATTGCCTTCCTACTGCCACCAGTTTTCCTAGCCCCACCCGACTACCATAGGAATTCCCACCTAGTACATACAAGACCCAAGAGAAACCTCCCGATTGTCGATTATACTGAAACTACTCTAGAACAATATATAGATATCAATAAAGGTGTCTTTCCTTATTTAGGTACAGTTGTGAATAGTAAACTGATACGTAGATTAACCAGAACACTCGAAGCAGTAGTAATTGAGACTACTTCTGCTCTAAGTAATTTAACCGAAGAACAATCCTTTATGAGAATTGTCGTGCTCCAGAATCGTCTCGTCCTTTTTTTTTTTTTTTTTTTTGAAAGTATGTTTTTATTGCAGAGTTACAGATAAAACATCGAGAATGTCAACCACCAGCCCCGTCCCCATATAAGATACCACATTTAACCCCAGCAGTACACAGCCCATCAGCCCACATCCTAGAATCGTCTCGTCCTTGACGTCATATTGGCCGATAGGGGCGGGGCCTGTAGAGTCATCGGATCTAGTTGCTGCATTTTCATTCCAAATAACGCGCCGTCTGTTTATTCAGCTATAACCAGACTCCATAAAATTGCCCATCTGTTACACCAAGATCCAGGCACCTGGACATGGTCCGGTTGGTTCTGGAATATAATTTCCGCCTGGGGATGGAAAGTATTGTCCTTTCTAGGTATTGCAGTAGCGATCATATTCAGCTGCTGCCTCTGTATACAATGTGGCCCTGCGATTTGCGGCATTTGTGCTACCTCTTGTATTCCTAGTCCCAAGCCCCGTTCTAAATCCCGTTCCAGGATAATTCGAGACGAGCAAATGATACTGTATGAAATGATAGATGGTATCATGAATATTGATGTTTCCTGATGGAAACGTAGTGACAAGGAGGGAATGTGGAAAAGTAAATTTTGCCATGTTCTGTGTCACTACGAGTCATCCATCATATGTTATGTGTGCATGATTAAATATGCATATGTATTCCCTATGTTTGATTAAAGACGCAATTACAGTTGTGTCCACCTCTAGTATGCCAGTTTCCAGTTCTCGTGAATACTACGAATATCAGACCTATGTAAAGCTACGTTGCCACGTTTCTCAGTGTGCACGTTATTGTATGTAAAGTTCCCGTTTCTAGGCCTCAAAAGGGCCTGGACACCAGATTCAGCTCTTGTCTCCTGTCTCCTGAAGCCTCGCTGAGGAGCGATACAGCCCCCACCTGTATCCTCGACCCTTCACTTACTTCCTGCCTCGCAGTGCCCGGCTCAGCCTGGCTCTGCCTCTGAGTCTGCCAAGAGTATGTTATGATTCCAGTTATCAGTTCAGTCCTCCTTCTCTGCATTCCTAAAAGCTACTGAATCGCATCAATAGTTTCCGTCATTGTCTAGCCTTCACGTCTCCATGTAAGAGAAATACTGCATTTAATGGTCATTTAATATTCTTCATCACGCACTACATGTAGAATAATGCATGGTCCAGTCTTAGTGTCTGTTAGCCTTTCCCCTCCTGACTTCTAGTTTATATCAACATGTTCTCTAAACATCAGATACTAGATACTGTTTAGGTACATGTCGCCCTGACTCTCCAGACTTCAGTCTCTGCTCCTAGCACAGAGTTCGAAGCCCCCAGCTTCTCCTAGTAACACGTCATTGCTAGTTGGCGCGCACCATCAGGTTAGAGGTCCCGGCTCCTCAGGTAGCCCCCTCCATGGTTTCCGCCCCATTCATGACATATTCTGTTACGTTTGCATCACATGTCTATGTATACGCCCTGTTACACCTCTTTTCACCCTTATCTTTCGCGACTACTACGCGTCACACCCTTTGCTCCACCCACTGCTACGCCTATTGCAATGTAATGCTATGTGTTTGCGTTATGTATATATGCTCATGTACTGTTATTAAAAGATTATTCCTTAGCGCGCTCATCCCAGATCCAGCCCCAGCAGCTGCTGGGCCCTGCCTTCCTATTCCTGTGCAGGTCGTCCTGTTCCTGTCCTTATGCTGTATTAAACCTGCAAAACTCCTACTACCTCGAATCTTGACTCTTATTTATTGAGCTATCTGTTATTCATTTATTCATTCAAAAATAGGGTATTATTTATTTATTTACCACAACATGACCAAGATACTCCACCTTCTGTACCTTAAAAATAAATTTCTCCTTTTTCAAAACTACACCAGCATCACGTAAAGTCTCTAAAACACAAAAAACTGTCTCATCATGTGACTCACAAGTATCACTATGGACCAAAACATCATCTTGAAAAACGACAACTCCCTTGATGTTTTTAGGTAAATCAGACATGACCCTTTGGAAAACCGCTGCCCCAGAGGCCAACCCGAATGCGACAATATTGGAAAGTTCCAATGGGTGAAACGAAAGCAGTCAAGTGTCTTGATGATGGATCCAGAACCACCTGGTGATAGGCTGAGGCTAAATCTAATTTACTGAACCAAGTGGAACCATTCATTAATGATAACATGTCCGATATTTTTGGAAGGGGATGCGAATCAATCCAAATATTCTTATTTAGACTGCGCAAGTCTATACAGACGCAAAGTTTGCCATTTTTTTTAGCCACGACCAAAGGACTAAGCCAAAGAGAGGATTCAATAGGTTTGATTATCCCCTTTTCACAAAGACCCTTAAGTTCTTGTTCTAGTTGTTCTCTCACACTAAATGGGACGTTTATGAGTTTGTGCTTTTCTTTAACTCTGATACAAAGAACAAAACCTCTAATCTTTCCAAGACTATTGCTAAAAACTGAGGGATAACGTTCACTTAAAAGATCTACAAAATCTTCTGATCTAAGAATAGAAACTTGATCTTTTGTGCCAAGTCGAAGTACCATTTTGAAAAGTCCTTGATGGAACCATCCAAGGATATTTAATCCCTTTATGGCCACATATATTTTTCCAAAAATGTTCCTACCTCTAAATTCCAAGGTATCTTCAAAATATCCTTCTAATTCAATTGTTCTTCCCTCATACGACACAGGAGATCTATCTGGTGGCAATAATGAACGAGAACTCCAAACTTCATTGAACTTTTCTTGAGTTATCATAGTGATTCTCGCACCAGAATCAACGAGCAAACATACACACTTTGTTCCGACTCCTATTTCCACATAAGGGTCAACACACTCTGAAGATTCATTACTCTCCGCATTCTTGTCACCAATCACAACTACCATGTCTCTTAAATCATCCTGAATTTGATCAAAATCATCACTCTTGGATTCTGACATCGAAACATTTGCAACTGAAGATGGTAATCTGTTAATTTGTTTAGGATCTTGATGATGTTCGAAATTTATTTTCCCATTCTGACAGAACTTCGAAAAATCACCTAACTTACCACACATTCTGCATTTGACATTTCTAGCTGGACTACAGATACTTGCTTAGTTGTCAAATAGCCAAGATTTCAATTTTTTTCGAAAACAGTTATGATCTGAAATAATGTTTAGGTTAAGAAGGAGTTTATTCCAGAATGCACGGGCAAGATGGGAAAAGGACCCTCCTCCATATCTTGCCGTGCGAATTCTGAGGGGCGTTAGGAGGGACTCATTTTTTGATCTGAGCAACCTACCATGCTGGTACCATCGTAGTTTTTTGGACCAATAACCAGGGCCTTTTCCGTACATGTTTTTGTGAGTCAGACAGAGGGTCTTAAACTGTACTCTCTGTCTAACCGGAAGCCAATGTAAAGATCTCAGACAGGAGGCAGAAGAGGATCTAGGCGGAAGGTTCAAAACGAATCTCGCCGCCATGTTTTGCAGGATTTGGAGTTTAGTCAGATAACTTTCATTCATCGAGGACAACAGGGCATTTCCATAATCCATGCGATTTATTATCAGGCCCTGTATTAGTGATTTCCTGGCTTCCGTAGGGATCCATTTGAAAACCTTACGAAGATTACGCATCACTCCAAAACATGAGCAATAGATGGCTGATCTGATTTTTCATTGACAACTGACTGTCCGTATGGAAGCCTAAGTTTCGCACCATAGGTTTGGATATTGGACAGGGGCCAAGCTTCATGGGCCACCAGTCAGGAGACCAATGGTCGCTGGCTTTCCCAAAGAGCATGATCTCAGACTTACCTCCATTTAGTTGAAAATTATTTGGGCTCATCCCAGATAGGGATATACATTTATGAGGCAAATGTAGTACACATGAGATAGTAATATGCCAGAGTGTGGAAAGTGTCAGCATCATAATTACAAACAATTTCTGAATGTTTCAACATTGAAAGAAGATATTTCACATTAGTCTCTAGTTTGTAATGTTTTGATACACTAAACATATATAAATAGGAAGAGGGACTGATTTCCAATCCTTTTGAAATCACTGTATTTCCATTGTTTTGCGGCACATGATTATGTAAAGTTTTTTTTAACACATTCTGGAAGGAGACCAAACATATTCCTGCTAAAACGATAAAAAAATGAAAGGATCAGACCATGGAGTTGTCAAGCTAATATAAGGCAGTACATATTGTAAATGCATCTGTTTTATAATACTCTGAAATAAAGAAGCTTAATTGTTCCTTCTAATTACAGTGCTCCCCCTTTTGTATTGTGCAGTTGTCGTCTAATCAGTCAATAATGTCCATGGTACTCAACTTTGCCAAGGCAACACACTGCAGGTGGCTGCACTAACCTCTGAATCAAAGTTGTGTTCCTTCAGAAAGAAGCCACGTGCTGAATGCTTCTGTATTTACAACTCATTCAAGGCTCTTTGCGCGGGCCTGCTCTAAGAAGTTCACTGTGTACTGTTTTCACTTGTTGCACACATTTCAAGTTATATTCTTCATTTATGATATACTTCCCATTATAATTATGCATGAAAGTGGGTGTTCCTAAATGATTCTTATTTGCTGAATCACATTTTCCTGTTTTACTATAGTTTATGTGAATTAAACTTTATTAGGACATCCCTATGATATCGTATTTCATCATGTGAAAAGTGTGCCTTTCGTTATCTGAAACCTTTAAGATGTACCCTTTTCGGGATATGTGCCAGACTTTCTGCTTACTTTCTCAAAGGCTGACTCCATGTTGGTCTGCCTGCTGATTTATACTTAGATCTGTTTTCCCTTTCTAATTGAGGAGACTATGTTCGTCTGTCTAATTGATTTATACTCTGACTTTCTGTGACTTTTGAACTAAGCAGATTTATGCTGGGTTCTCTCACACAACAACATTTTGGTTCTGGCTGCTTACTTGCTTTCGAGGTCTACCTTATGGCGATACCTCTTACAATTGGTATTATTCTAGGCATTCTTGATGCCCTGTGAATATAAATAACTCACTTATTTTTGTCTTTGCAATGATTCCTAAATGTATGTAAACCTTTATGGTATGGTTCTGACTCTGAATTTTGTCCTGTGAAGGTTTTTTAAATAGCATAGAGCTGCTGTCTATTGAAACTTGTGTGACTCCGATCCTATATCTCAACACTTTTATTAGTTAAAAGCATGGACACTGGACAACTGTAATTCCCTGTGCTTAGGTGTGCCACCTGGACAAATTGCAAGGCTTCCACACATTCAAAAGTATGTGGGGAAATTGGTCTGCAAATTAAAGGAACTTGACCATGTATCAGCAGCAAGAAGGAGGTTGCACTTGATACCCATTGATCAAAGGGCCAAGTGCAAGATATTTTGACACACAAAATTAGTTAGAAACAATTCAGTCCAAAAATATCTCCAGGGATATCTGGCCAATCTGTTTTGCAGGTTCACTGATTTAGCAAATCTCAGTGTAATGCTAGGTGCTTCCAATACCTAGCCGCTAAACTGTGCAATAATCTCCCAAAGATAAATACATAATCATCTGGCCTTCAGCATAGCTTTTACTTTTTATTAACCTGTGATAAGGGTTGTCTGTACTGGCCTTTGCAAGTAAAGTTTGCTTTAGTGTTTTTAAGTATTAGTGCTAAGAACCCTTTGGGTGGTGTACGTTGTACTTTATTAGAAATCAATAAATGAAGAAAGAGCAAATGTGCTATCATGAGATTCTCATGAAGGAATGGAGAACAGCATGTTCCTGATTTATTATATTTTCAATAATAAAGAATTTGAGAAACTGAGCCATTGTGACAGCGTGGGATTGTTTAGATGGCTGGAAACAGAGAATGCAAAGATCCAATCTGCTTCAGAGTTACATTGATAGCTAATCTTATGAATATTACTTATACACATCTCTTAGAAGTGCACATTGCAAGCAGGATACAATCAGAAACCCATTTAGAAAAAAACTCACCATCATCTTTTATTTCCTGCCTCCTACACCATCAGCTAGTACATCAAACACCGATGACTGCCAAAAGCAAGGTTTTGAAAAGTATAAAGCACATATTATTGTAGTACAGGATAATTTTTTGTGCAGAGACAAACACAAATAGAAAGTAATTCCTATGAGTCAGACTGAAACTCCATAAACAGGATACACAATTTAGACTTCTAGTGTCAGCTACAAAGGAGAAGATGATGATATGGACATGTCACTTCTGCTACAAACAATAAATGTTGACAACCCTTGATGGTTCAATAAAAAGAACCTGAAGAAGGCGTTCTCCACTGGAGACCCACTAATCAAGGCACAAATGAAAGATTTTCTTGAACATAGGAAGAATGACTGAATGAATACTCTGGGCAGAGTGAGCAATCTGTATCCATTTTTAGAGAAAAGAAGAAATATAACAGAAATCAATGACAGATAAGGAAACTGGGAGTCGCTCTACTTTGACCACATACATACTTCATTACTTTATCAATCATGCTAAAGTGAAGATACATTTACTCTTAGTTGAACTATGTTTGAAACACAACTGCAAACCTCATGCACAACACTGAATTTTCACAATGGCTGTACTACAAATTGACAGTCTTCCAACCTTGCAATCAAAAGGGATTACTAGTTAGTCGATTCCCAACACTTTGTAGCCTTGACGGGGGTTTGAAGTAGAACATTATATAAATGCTACAATGTAATCCAACACAACTTTTGATTAGAGTAAGGCGAAAAGATATGATTTCAACACTTCAGTGAATGATAGTGTACTGCACCATACAATTGGGCAACTCATATTTATATTGTTGTATGGCAATGCTCCAAGGGATTACATTAATAGGGCAAGATATGAAAGTACTTGTCATTATAATCTGCAGATACAGTGCAGATAGTAGAGACTCATATAATCAAATTGGAAGCTTACAAACTGAGGCGAGAAGTAAGAAGCTGGTGAGAAGACACCCTCGGAAAATGTCAGGGCAAGAGGTAGTGCCTTTATAATGCACATATGCAAAATCCTGCTTTGTTGTGCAGACAAAATCTAGACTGACAATATAGGTCAACTACCATTCACTAAGGCAAACATACTCAAGAGCACTGGCCCAACTTAGCTTTGAAAGCTGACACCAATTAAGTACACAATCCAAACTTGAGATCACGCACAGCATTCTTGTTGACACAAATGTGGTTTGATCAAAAAATCAAAGGAGGCAAAACAATCATGAGCACTAAACTCCGAAAACTCTCTCTGCCACATTTGAGAAACCATACAAGCCTTGCAGTCATCAAAAGAGCCCTAAGGTTATGTTTAAGAAAATACATCATTTTGCAGTACCCCTTCACTTTTTTAGTTTGGTTTTGCTAACCCCATTAAATTGCAATTCCTGCAAGAACAACATTTTGTGTAGGAATTGCATTTATAAGTGGTGCACTGTTTATTGAACTGCTAATTTACAGGTGCTATAATGTTAGGCACCCTTATTAATTCTGACAAGTCAAAACAGACAGAATTTAAGGGATAACCAACCTGTGATAAATTTAGCAGGGATTTCTTATCTGCGAGAAGGTCTGGAATAGATGGGGACACAAAGAGCTGCCACAACAGCTTATCCTTTGAAGTGCAGGCCCCAAGCAGAGGTCTCGGGGACTAACAACAATAATTGCATAGCCACCCTAGAGTTTCAGTATAAGCTCAGAGTAGGAGTGAAAACTATTTGCTTGTAAAGTGCAACTCCAATACAGCAAAGTGGTACTTCTGCTTGACAAATAATTGTAACATATATGTGGCTGGTGTAAAAACGCACAGCTGTCCTCATATTATATTTAAATTCCTTGCTATTGGAACATTTTGTGCACTGTTGTTAGAAATGGGGTTTCTGGTTGGCTAGGCTATGCACCTAAGCCATGCAGAACCCACCACTCTAGTCAAGGTAAGTTACACACCTAAGATAGCCCTTACTCACATCCTTGGTAACTTGGCACAGAGCAGTCAGGCTAATTCCCGGAGGCAATGTGTAAAGTATTTGTACACACACACACACTCTGTAACACAATGAAAACATTACAAAAGGACCCCAATCCAGTTTAGAAATATTGCCAATATGTATCTGCATCAACATGACCAAAATGACAAAAATCTAAATACACAAATCAAAATAACACTTTTTAAAGATTAAATTAAGTATAGCTCTTGGAAATCAAAAAAAGCTTCAACCGGGCTGATTTGGTCATGGCCGCCGTCGACGAATCTACAAAGTCAGTCTGACTTCGATGGAGCAGCGACCGGTTATGCAGTCAGGCAGACCCCAGTACAGTACCATGGAGATGTTATGAAAAAAAAAGATGATGCAAAAAACAGAGGAGGTGAGACGTCAAGGAGGACGGTGTGGAGTTGGTTCCTTACTGTTGCAGGGGAGGTGATGCGTTGGTTCCTTACTGCTAGGTAAAGTAGGCGATGAGCCGGTTCCTTACTGCTGCAGGGGAGGTGGGACTGCGGTTGCCGCAGAGGTACCTCGGTTCCTTACTGTGGGGCAGCAGCAATGTGGTGTTGAGACAAGCCGTTAAGCTTCATTTTCAATGGCATCAAAGTTGGACCAGGCCTCAGGCCTTGGAGTCGGAGCAGTGTGCCATGGACTTTGGTGGTGCGGTTCTCGACAACCTTATAGTGGCAGAGCTTCAGAGGTGCTGCGTTGTCGTCAGAGCCAGCAGTGCAAGTTGCGGTTGGTGCATTGAGTGCAGGCAATGGCACAGTATCATAGAGGCAGATAGGCACCGGATTCAATGACTTGATTTCTTCTTAGCAGCAGCACCCCAAACTCACTCCCAAGGGCACCACTCTTCAGCAGAGGGGCCCAGGGGTCGGAGGTGAAGTAATTGATGAACCTGACACTTCTTAACAGGAGGCAAGCTCAACTTAAGCTTTGGATAACCTTGGAAGCAGGATGTAGAAGGCAAAGTCCCGTCTTTTCACTCACAGGACAGAAGCAGCAGGCAAACACAGCATAGCAAACAGCATAGTTACAGTCTCTCCTGACGGCTATCCAGCTCTTCTTTCTGGCAGAATATCCTCAGCCCAAAAGCATTCTGAGTATAGGGTGTCATAGGTCCAGTACTTATACCCATTTCAGCCTCTGAAGTAGGTAAACTTCAAAGGAGAGTCCTTGTAACACACACACCCTGCCTTTCCCTGCCCTAGCTCCAGACACACTACAGGGGGTGGAGATGTCTTTCTGTGAGGACAGACACATTGCTATTCATGTGTCAATGTCAACTCCTCCCAACACTCTAGTTCAAAAGTATATGCAGGGCACACCTCGGTTGCCTTTGTATGACTATCTAAAGTGGAGGCACAAACAGCACAACGGCCATCCTGACACAGACGTTTATTCAGATACAGGCATGGGCACAGAATGGTTAAAGTAATAAAATGACAACATGGTTTTTTTTTGGGGCATACCTGGGACTCTGTCCACACGCAACACGCTGCCGCTGGGGCCCACACGCTGCCTGTTCCCCCTGCCGCCGGTGATTTCCTGCTTCACGGCCGCCGGGGAACTACAGCTCCCAGCAGGCCGAGCGGGTCACTTCCTGGCCCAGCGCGCCCGGAGGCGCAGAAAAGGAGGAGGCTCCCACTGAGGAGCGGGGGCAAAAACTTTGTTTTGGGGCATACCTGGGACTCTGTCCACACGCAACACGCTGCCGCTGGGGCCCACACGCTGCCTGTTCCCCCTGCCGCCGGTGATTTCCTGCTTCACGGCCGCCGGGGAACTACAGCTCCCAGCAGGCCGAGCGGGTCACTTCCTGGCCCAGCGCGCCCGGAGGCGCAGAAAAGGAGGAGGCTCCCACTGAGGAGCGGGGGCAAAAACTTTGTTTTGGGGCATACCTGGGACTCTGTCCACACGCAACACGCTGCCGCTGGGGCCCACACGCTGCCTGTTCCCCCTGCCGCCGGTGATTTCCTGCTTCACGGCCGCCGGGGAACTACAGCTCCCAGCAGGCCGAGCGGGTCACTTCCTGGCCCAGCGCGCCCGGAGGCGCAGAAAAGGAGGAGGCTCCCTCCGCGTCGCGGAACGCGCGCGGGACTGCGCCGGGCTAAGCCCGGGCAAAGGGCGGGCCCTCTGTGGCCCTCAGAGGACCTGAGGAGGACGGGACGGGGCCCCCCCCTGATTTCGTGACTATATGCTTGGATGAGGTAAAGAACACCTACGTGGTGTTTCATCTACTGATCTTGACTCTGACCCAGGCCTTAAAATTACTACAATGCCATCTGAGACCTCACAATCAGTAGACGCTGACCAAGCATTCTCATGGTTAGATGAGTTAAATTTTCTATGTAAAACCTCACACGTTTTAGTGGATTCACCGCTTCCTGTTGTAAGCTTCTGCGCATTATCCGACACTCCCAGCTCTCTGCAACCCCTCCCACCATCTAAACAAGATGTTATGCAAAATACCCAAAGTCACGCCAATCCTGATCCCTCAATCATTATAAGGAAATGTAACGAGGTTAACAACATAGGGAATCAACCTAAACCTCAAACACTGTGCCTAAGCCCTACACTTCTTGTCAGCAACCCCTCTTCGATATCTGAGTTTGCTGACAAACAAGGTGTCCTACCATCCTCTACACAGGTAGAGCTATTATCTTTTATCGAACAATTGGTCACCTCTATCATAACACCACTGCTAGATAAAATTACTTTACTAGGGGACAGGCTGAAGGGTTTAGAAGAAACCATTAAGTCCACCAAGCCCACCTTGCCAGCTAGTTCAAATACTGTAGCATCCAAATGTTCCGATCCATCTTCCGTTTCGAAGTACCCAAAGCCAACTATTCATGGTAAAAGGGTCTTAACCCAACCAATAGTCCCCAATGTACCAGTCCAAATACTTCGCAGAACCCCCCCTACACCTACCTTCTCGCACCTTGAAGTTCCTAGAGAACACTATAACAAAGTCACTCCTATCCAACTTCCCCCGGAGGCAGCTCCTTTCGTGTGTGTCCTCGCGGGAGTACCAGCACTTCCTTTAGGGAAAATTGAGAGACAACATGACTTGTTGAACAAGGTCAAATTTTGGTTGACCAACAATAGACCCTTGCCACCCAATCTTGTGGGTACAATAATGAGTGTAAGAAGGGTGAGTTGGCTGGGTTCCCTCCATAAAGATATCGCTGGCGATTTGGTGCTTGTAAGATTTAGGCAAAGATATATTGTCCCGTACCTGCGCACTTGCGCACCTCAAGTGGGAGACAGTCCAATCTCCGTTTGGGATTTGCATTACTTTTATCCTAGAATGTCTCGGTCCCTCACATCCACTCTAAAGGCAGGGTGTAACATGTCGACGGACAGAAGTTTTCCTACTTATACCCGTCAAGACTTATTTCTCCACAGCTCTAAGTACTGGAACCCTTATTAAATTGCAAAATCTGAACTGTGACAATTGAGACACTTACCCGCATGGGCTGGCAAAAGTTTCTCTTTTTAATATGCAGATATTATGTATTATTGTATGTATGTTTTATTTAACAACTGCTTTTTAATCTGTATGCTTTTATGATTTTTTGCACTAAAATCGAATAAAGCTAAATTGAATTGAATTGACAACATTCGGACTTGCAATTTAAAAACCACCTTCACTAAAAGATCTGTTTTTAAATTGTGAGCCCTGAGTCAGTCAGTCAGTCAGATTAGCTTTATTCGATTTTAGTTTAAAAAATCATAAAAGCAGCGACAATACAAAAATAAATACCTTAACATCTCATTACAAAGTTAATATCAACAATTAAAACAGGATTAAATGGATATGACAGATCAGCTAATCAAAATAAAACATTTCATTGTCAGGTAGGACAGCTCTAAAAGGAACAAGAAGGGTCATGCATACAGTGCCAAAAAATAGCTAAGGTTCGGGGGAAGAACATCAGGCAAACCTATGTCGGCACTTTTCTTATTAATGGCATACAACTGTGTCAATTGAGCTGGTACTCATGAGTGGCCTCTTGTTAGTTGGTTATCAGAAAATACAATTATTAAACAGTGGTTCAAATCTGTTAGAGGCTAGAAGGTTAGTGGCGCTAGATGCACAAGATCCCCTTCCCCAGGGGTTGAATTTCTTTACCATTGATCTGAGTAACGGAATGTGTGGGATACTTGGGTAAAAGTCATGCAAGTCTAAAATGCAAATGGGGCCATCTCCAATGTTGGGCTGGCAGGATCGTAAGTAGGGGACGGTGTTCTTATTCTTAAATTTAATTAACACCAAGTCCCCAGAGGTGTCTTTGGGCAGCGTACCTATCCACCCCACCCTCCTGACGCTCATGATTCCACCGTCTAGATCGGGTGGCAAAGGTCTGTTTTTCTGTAACCAAAAAATAGCCTTATTTAGCAGGTCCTGATATGTTTCGTGTTTTCCCTGGCTAAGTGGGGGAACCCAAGAGAGGACAGTCACATATGGGGCGGCTTCAGGAGGTAGGTTAATATGTGGTGTTCTTACTGGATCGGCTCTGGCCACTGTGTAATTAGTTAACAGGGGTTTCAATGCCACTTTGGGACCTGTTGCGATAGGTGAACTATGAGGTAGTATGTTGGTTTGGGCAATCTTACGTGTATTTGACTTAAACTTTACAGGGGTAATGGGAGGATTATTATAAGCGGGTATTGCCAACTTGTTGGTTGGCGAAGAATTCCTTTGGATTCGTTTCTCAATGCTAGTCAGCCTGTCCCCCAGATCATTAAGTTTTGTTACCAAAGGTGATATGACAGATTGTAACAATTGCTCGAACTGAGCCAGCAAAGTCAGTTTGGAGGACGATACAGGGTCATCTATTTTATTCACATCCATATCCGCCATTGATGTGATTGGATTAGAGGGGGATGATGTGGGGCTGGTGCATAATTTTTGATTTTTTGGTGGGTTCTCTTTGACATTTGCCCCATCATGCTTCCTTTTAATGTTGAGACCCCGAGGCAGAGCAATGGACTCAGTTATGTCTTTGTTTAAAGGTAGGGGTAGGTCCCGCGGAGTGCCATTTAAATTGTCAGAATTATTGCCCATAATTGGGGGGGTGATGCCTCCAGGACATACTTGGTGCCACACAGGGCATTGAGCTCCTCCCAGATGGACATGTTTAGTATACAGTCCCCCAAAAAGCGACAGTAAACAGTACAGAGCAAGTCAATACGTAAAGTGCGTCTCTATACCTCATCCAGTGGAAAGGTCAGGTGGGGTAGCCCGTCCCGGCCTCCTCTGGCCTCTGAGGGCCGTAGAGGGCCCGCCCTTTGCCCGGGCTTAGCCCGGCGTCGCCCGCGAGCGTTCCGCGACGCGGAAGGGTTTCTCTCCTTATCTGCGCCTTCCGGGCGCGTCTGTGGGCGGGTAGGGGCGGAGCAGCAGGAAAAGGTCTCTGGGTATTGTGGTCCCCCCGCTCGGCGGCCGTGTGGAGTACCGGTCGCGGCGGCGGGGGGGACCTGCAGCCAGTGGTGATGTGAGCCCCGGTGAGCCCCGGTAAGTTCAATGTGCCAAGAGTCACTCGCTCCCCAGATGGGTTACTATCCTTATCTGCGCCTTCCGGGCGCGTCTGTGGGCGGGTAGGGGCGGAGCAGCAGGAAAAGGTCTCAGGGTATTGTGGTCCCCCCGCTCGACGGCCGCGTGGAGTACCGGTCGTGGCGGCGGGGGGGACCTGCAGCCAGTGGTGATGTCAGCCCCGGTGAGCCCCGGTAAGTTCAATGTGCCAAGAGTCGCCCTGAGTCAACAAACTCCAATTTTCTATCAGCTCCTAATTGGCAGATACACGTGTTAGATGTTACAAAACAGCTCCAATGCTAACCTATAGACGAGATAGGCCTTGCTACAGTGAAAAATGAAATTAGTAGCATTTCACTACCAGGACATGTAAAACACAACATTACATGTCCTATCTTTTAAATACACTGCACCCTGCCCATGGGGCTACCTTGGGCCCACCTTAGGGGTGCTTACATGTAATATAAGGGAAGGTTTGTGTCTGGCAAGTGGGTGCACTTGCAAAACTGCACTCACAAACACTGCAGTGGCAGGTCTGAGGCATGTTTGCAGGGCAACTCATGTGGGTGGCGCAATCAGTGCTGCAGGCTCACTAGTAGCATTTAATTTACAGGCCCTGGGCACACAGAGTGCACTGTACTAGTGTCTTACTAGTAAATCAAATGAGCCAGTCATGGAGGAACAGATATCATTTCATTTTAGACAGGGAGCACGTGCACTTTAGCACTGGTCAGCAGTGATAAAGTGCCCAAAGACTTAACAACAGCAACATCGAAATGAAGCACACAGTCAAAAACAGGAGGTCAGAGGCAAAAATACAGGGGAAACTATGCCAAAAGATATCAGGTCTAACAACTGTCAACCATGACCTAACAAGAAACTCAAATACATGATTTGACTCAAACCAACTATAACAGTACTGTTTAAGGGGCAAAGCATATGGACTGTGGAACTGAATAGCAGTGTCAAGGGAAAAAATGGGCACAGAAGAAGGTGTAAAACCTGCAATGACTATGCAGCTAAGTGGGTTACCTATATGTACTATATATATTGACTGAAAAAAACAGTTTCAGTGAAGTATCCCTAGCTTTAGTCCTAACACCTTAATATATAAAAGGTTTCAAAGTGGAGTTGTGTTTATGAAATAAAATGGAAAACACCCTGACATTCCGTAAACCACAAGTTGCACACCTGCGACCAAACTACAGCGAGTACTGCAAATGTTGGTGGTCTCATTGACGCAGGCTGAGGACCCTACGGCCATAGTCGATCTGGCTGGATGTCTGAGCAAAGTGAACAACTGGATGACCCTGTCTTGCCTCAAACTTAATGGGGACAAGACAGAGGTTATGATGTTGGGACGCTCGGCCCCATCCTCGCTGAGCTCCATCTGGCCGGCCTGTCTGGGCCCCCCCCCCCAGTACCAAAGGATGCCATTAAGAGCTTGGGCATTTGGCTAGACAGAGCCCTAACGCTGGACCATCAGGCTGTTAAGCTGTCTGCCACCTGTTTTGGCATTATTAGAATGCTGAGGAAGATTCTCCCCCTGTTACCTTTCCAAGCTAGGCAGATTGTAGTACAGGGATTGATCCACTCCAGGTGGGACTTCGGAAATGCACTTTATTTGGGAGCTCCTGACTTTACTCTGCGGAAGTTACAGGTAATCCAAAACTGTGCAGCCCGTACTCTACTTCAAATCCCCCGCAGGTCCTCTGCTAAACCTGGATTAGCCAAATTACATTGGCTCCCTGTGAGAGACAGGATTGCCTTCAAATCCCTCTGTATCGCCCACCAGTCATTCTGGGCAACTGGCCCTTTGATTAATCGTCTACTAATTACCCCATACCTCCCCAGTTGACAATTACGCTCAGCCAGCGCTTACCTTGCCACGGTGCCCAAAGTTAACCGGGCCAGGTCAGGCGGCCGTTCTTTTACCGTGAACGCAGCCAAACTGTGGAACAATCTACCACTCCAATTAAGGTCGAACTCAGACCTGACTTCATTCAGGAAACATTTGAAAACTTTTTTGTTCAATAAATAGTTTCTTCTTCTCTCCCTCTGTACCAATTGGTCTCACTGCCTACAATTTTATGCAATTTCAGCGCTTGGACGCCTCTGGGCAGCTATTTCGCGCTATATAAAACGCATTTTCATTTCATTTCATTCATTTCAAATGCAATGTTCATGACCTCACACTTGACATAACCGACTTCACAAAAGAAATATACATTACATTACTTTGTTTGATTTCACTAGTGACTTGACATTTTACTTTACCAATAAAGAATATGAATGACATGACTATAATTGGGTATTGTAAGAAAAGTGATTAAAAGATGTGGTGTAAAGTCCTCCTATTGTTATACATGTTATGAGGTCATAAGCATCATTAATAACATTAGTATGTGTGGCCCACTCAGTATAGCTCTGTATGAACTAAACTCTGTGATACAAAATGCAGCACCTATAGAAACAAAGAATAACCTAGACCAGGTATAATTATAAAACTAGCCACTACTACTGCTGTATCGCAGCACAATGCAGTATAATTTTTTTTATGCCTATGCACAACTAAAGTTGTCTTTACTGAAAATCGGGCAAGCATGACAGGTGCAGTGACACAAAAGGCCAGTACGAATGCATGTAATGTGTGATGGAGCAAAAATAATGGTCATATGTACATATACATTAATACTTACCAATGTGCATTTACTCTAAAAATGTAATTGTTCAGTCAATATTTAATGTTTTCGATTTGTATTGATATGTACGCTTGCATGTCCTCTGCATTCATTTAGAAGTACGTGACATAACATGCTGACCTTCAGTTGTCCTCCACGGATCTGTTGTCATCATTTAAGTCGCTCATGGAATCAGACATGTAGAGTGGTAATGAGGAAAAAGATATTCAGGCTTGTTTCCCTGCTTGTATATAGTTGATTAATGCCTCCCAAACAGCAGGAAATGTTCCAAATCAATTAAAAACTGCAATTACGGCGCCACCTTTAAAAACCGTCTATTAGATGTAAATAAGCCAGGAAATGATGGTCCTGGAAAGAGCAGTCTTTGTTTAATTGTCAGAATTTCTAGAGGTGAACAACATCTTACACCCTATGCAGGCAGCAGTGAAACAGTGGTGATGGCAGCTAAGATAAGAATCCAAGCAAAGGAGGGCCACGCCCTGACCCTCGACCTGTTGGACTTGTCTGCCAACTTTGACAACACAGAACACCAGATTTTAACACCATGTCTTGGTGGCCTTGATGCCAAAGGTATGGCGGGGGTCGTGCTTAAAGATTTAAAGTAGTAGTTATGCTCAACTATAGTTCTACTGTTCAGGACTCGATAGGTGGGGTTCCATAAGATTCTATTTTAATGTGCCTTCTACTTAATTTATATTTTGAACCTTGCATATCTTATTAACTTATGCATCTGATATGATTTGTATATTCAGGAAGTACCCAGATAATTCTGAAGTTAAAAAAGCACTTTCATACAATATTCAACCACTTGTAAAACTTTCTTTCTGCAAGAGATGCCTTTGTTTATAAGAATTATCTTAAAATAACCCAGGAAAATTAGATATTCTGTAACAGGCATTAGAAAGTTCATTTTGACTATACTAGTTTAGTTCTCAAAGTTTAGTTGATGCACCAGCTCCAACAAGTTGTCTGAAAAATGTAGGGGTGAAGGTAGGCTGTACACTCAGCTGATTACTGCGTTGACGTTTTATTGTTTATACTATTGACTGATAATGAAGAGAGTATTGAATCTTTCAATTTCCCTCATAAAATGATAGTTATAAATGCAAGAGCAGAATATTGTAAAGTGATGTAACTGGGGCTTCTTAAGAAGGCCGCCAGCATCTGCAGCTTATGCAGAATGTGGTGGCTAGAATCAGCCTTGGATTGGCAAGGCGGGCAATTGGCCATTGGACGATGGGCCTATGGTTGAGGCCCATTAGTCCGTTTTTATGAGGCCATCTCAGTCTCCACCGCAAGAGCAAAACATTAAAGGCTGTTGTTAAAGCCTTTGCATACATCTAATGAGCTTGACGAGATGCACATTAGGTCAGGCCACCTCATTGTCAGAGACAAAATGACAATGGGCTGCTCCGACTGTCACAGCATGAGGTGTTCCCGCCCTCAGGCTCCCTCCAGGTGTGACAGAGACCTCAAGGAGCTGCTGATGGGAAGCCATTAGCACTTGCTTTGCAGGAGACTGTGGCAGGGGAGATAAGTGGAGTGGAGTGGAGTGGGTGGTGGGGGGTTGGAAAGGGCCAGCAAGGGGACTCTTCAGTTATTTTCATCTCCCTCCCCTGCATGGAACAGGCAAAGTTAAATTAGTATCTGCCATTCTCATTTGACTGCCAAAAATCAATTCATGCAGTCAACAGGGAGAGGTTGTGGCCTTAACCCACTTTGAAACTGGAAAACCGGATTTGAGCCCCAGCATCAGCTCAACATCCTGTCATCCTGAGCAAATCACTTAATCTACACTGTCCAAATCAAATTATCTGACCGTCTGTAATGGTTTCTGGTGCTCATGTAAAGCACTCCAATAACTCTGGGCCAATTTTGTGCTATATAAAACTGCATGCGAAAGAAACACTTTATTTTTTATTTTTGCATTTACACACTAGCTTCGTTCCATTTGTCAGACCTTACGTGTGATGCTGGCTGCTGGTAAAACAAAAAACGATGCCCCTTTCACCAGTACCTTAGGATTGAGGGGTCTCTCTTAAGTGCTGTAAAAAATAAAGTGAATACCTAAAAAGCCCAGGGTAAGTGTAAAAGGCAGTCTAGGGCTGTGCCATTCCTTGTTTCCCAGTGGACATTAATTAAACCATGCACAGCAAACTTAGGGTTAAAAAAGCAACTAAACATGAGTTCCTAGTATTTGTCATAGTTCTGAGCTTCGAAGGTATATTTTTCCATTGAATGTTAATTTCCAATGTAAGTACTGGCCCTATAAGTTCTAAAATACTTTCCTTACTGCACTTGCCAACATTTAGTTCCATGATCCTAACCAAGCAGTGTGTTGTGAAAGGTTGTGATTTGCTGGACAATTTGTTTGGGCTACCCGGGCATAATTGTGACCCCAATCCATCTCCAGGCTAGAATCATTTGGGCTTTTGCACAATGAAAAGATTCTGTGCTGAGGTCGCTGCAGAGGTTGCCCAATTGATAAATGTGTGAAGTTGAATGTCCTTGTGTCTAGTGTTCAAAACTCTTCATACCAGATACTGTTCTCATTTGTCTAGCTGCTTTTCCTAGTATCAGCCTCCCTGTGAACTGATACAACATCCCAGTGTTTGGTGCACATATCTGTTTTTAACAGTTGGTGGGAGAGTATCCCCAACGGCAAATTCAATCTGGAGTGAACAGACCTATCTCACATTTAAGCAGTATTTAAAAGTATGTCTCTTCGCAAAGAGGGAGCGCCTTTTCACTTTTTAGTTATGATATTTCTCTCAAAGGGTATCAACCCAGTGAAACCCTGGGCTGGTTTGATTGTCCTCTAAAAGTATAAATTACCAAAATACAAATATTTTGCAAAGTTTGTTGAAATTATAAATTCAACTACTGACAGGCCTTTTCATACAAAATGCCTTCTATGTTATTTTGAGTTTGAGTTTCATGGCAGAAGATGTGCTATGCAGTGCTTAGACTAAGTCTGGGTGGTGAACTCCGCTCTGCTCGTGAAGTTTGCGGAGTTTTCCGCACTCCGAGTTACACGGAGGAAAATCTACCTCCCGGTGAGATTTTTCCTCAATTGCGATCGTCAACATCAAGTTGGTAAGCGTGAGCATGGAAAGTCAACCTCCCAGCGAGATTTCTCAACACGGGCGGTCAGATTTCTCATTGCGAGTCGTCACGTATGCTCGCGACTGCTCAAGTTGAAAAAATGTCCGTTTGAGTTGAGAAAGCTGCCGCTCGAGTAAAAATCTCCTCAAGAGGCAGAAAGGAAGCAGCTCCTACTTGTGCTGTGCACAGTTCTGGTCACGATGATTGTGCAGTATGGACAAGCATCTGGCACTGAAAATCACAGCGAAAGGCATTTATTTAATGCACTCCACCGCTTGCAGAGCTCCACGTAGTGCGGCTGAGTTTTTTTGCACTTCACAAGTGAACTTTGCCCAGGCTTAGCTTACATGCAGTGTCTAAATGGTGCACAGCTGTCATTATAATTAAGGTAATATTGCAAAGAGTGTCAAAAGTACTTTGGGCCATGAGAAGCTAACTCTTCCATTGTGATAACATCCATAAATAATACGCAGTATTAGAATTGAGATGGAAAGGATTAAAATCCAATTTAAGAAAATGCATATATGATTTCTTTTCAATTTGTTTAAGCACTTAGTTGCAGGCAAATAGTAACAAACAGAGAAAAACATCACTCAATCTACTTAGAGAGCAACATGCCTCTCCTGTTTCCAATATTTTTTGGCAAGTAAGCATGTGTAGAGTATTCTACAGGAAATCTGTAAAGGCAGAATGACAATGTTAAAAATGTGGGTTGTTGGTTGACTGGGGTGTGTGTCCCCATCAAGCAGCAACCAGAATCCTAGTCAGGGTAAGCACAAGCAAACCCAAATTAACTTGTGCTCAACCTCTGGTAGCTTGGCACAGAGCAGTCAGGCTTAACTTGTAAAGTATGTAAAGTATTTGTGCCATACTTCATGCAGTAAAAACAGTGGAAACACCATGTAAAAAACACACACCAGGTTTAGAAAACCAGAATATATTTTAATAAATGAAACAAGTGCAAAATACCAAAATCCAATCAGTAAAACAAGAGAGATTGAATTTCACATGTTTAAGTTGAAATAGCGCCAAAAAGCGTAACGCGCCAACAAGGGAAATCCGGTTGTGCCGGACAGGATCAAAGGCCGACCTCGATGGAGCATGGCCTGGCAACAGGGTCCCAGTTTGTCCCTCTGAACAAAGTTCCTCAAATCCTGGTTGCAGAGCGTTGCGTGGATCCAGGTCAAAACAAAACGCCGTGCAGCAGATGTGATGCGTAGGTTTCGAGATGCAATGAGGCTGCAGTGTGAGGTCCTCTTGTGCAGTCATCAAGGATCCCACTGACAGGGCTTGCGATGCAAAGTCCTGGCACCAGGGATGCGGTGCGCATCTGGTGATGGGTTGGTTCTGAAGAGCTGCGAGGATGCGATGCAGAGTTCGTGATTGTCATTGAGGCCTCCTTGGTCGTCACCTACCCAGTCGGTCTTTAGACAGACTTCCTCTCGTCTCTACGGTTGTCTCTTCCCTTATCCTCACTTTCCCTCCTCCTCTACCCCCCATTCCTTTCTCTCTCCTTTCTCTCCTCCCCTAATTGTATTGCTGATTGTTTGATATAATGTTTACTTGTTGATCTTTTCTGGTTTATTGTTGAACCACATAGTTACACTTCCTTTCGTCTCTACTGTCGTCTCCTACCGCATCCTCCCTCTATTTATGTCTCTCCTTCCCTCCTCTCTCATTGTATTGAGACTGTACTATTTTGTCTGACGACCGATGGAGCTACTTGGTTTAGCTATAGGGGAGATGGGCCGTGGATTCCCTCCTTGGTCGTCACATACCCAGTCGGTCTTTAGGCAGACTTCTTTTCGTCTCTCCTTATTGTCTCTTCCCTAGCTCCTATCCTCTCTCCCCTGAATCTCTCCCCTTGTCTGCCCTGGGATCACAGCTTACTGGACTTTGGATGTTGCCTTGACTCGTCTACCGGTTTGTGTCCCCATCACCCTTCCCCTCCTCTTCCCATGCTGTGTCTCTCACCCCCCCCCTCCCCGCCCTCATTATCTGTCTACTTCCCTTGCTCCAGCCCCCCTCCCTTGAATCTCTCACCTTGCCTGCTTTTCCCCTTACGTATTTGTGCTTATTGTTTATCTCGACCTTACATGTAACTATGTTGCTATGCTCTAAGAACTGTGTAACCTTTGTAATGATGTAATCTGTAACTATGATCTGATGCTCATGTAAAGCGCTCTGATACCTCCGGGTCTAGCCAGCGCTATATAAAACTATAAAATTAAATAAATAAATAAGGCTGCCGTTAATGAGAGATGCCAGGATCTAGGCCGGAGATGCACTGCCACTTTGGCGATGTGTCAGTGCCGAGGACTGCAAGCCATCTGTGCCATGTCCAATCCATGCATCAGTGGCGATGTGTCGGTTCTGCTCGAGGATGCGCCGCTCAGCTGAGGAGATGCATCAGTTCATCTCTAGGAAGCCCCACTCAGGAGAGAAGATGCATTGGTTCCGCTGGTAAGCACCTTACGCCCACTCCGAAGGGTACAGGACTGTGGTGGTACCACTTTGCAGGGTAGACTTACAGATAGCAGAGTCCAGGTTCCAGATACAAGGTTGTTGAAAGCCTGTTATGTCCCTGATATTCTGACAAAATGGGGCAACCCAGGTACCTGGGCTGGACAAATATTATCAACAAGGTGGTCTCTTTGGGGGAAGTGTAGCCTTGAACTTCCACAGCAATCTATACTACTAGTATAAAGGAAGAACTTTGAACCTTTGAGGCGGGTAAACTCGGGAACCACAGCGCCAATCCACAAACCGGATACATCGTTGTAATCGTCAGGGTGTGCAGATGGACATAGGCTATATAAACGTAATAAATAAACGTTATTTAAAAAATGTACCGGAAAAAAAGTAGTACCTTGGAAGAAGCGTCGGCCGCAACGTGCAAGCCCGACGCGAGGAGTGTGGGGAGGAGCGGTGTCCAGTAGCGCGAGGAGGACCGGCGGACATGGCGCGGGGAGGAGCGGTGAGGAGCGGCGGACAGGCGGTGAGGAGCGGCGGACAGGCGGGGAGGAGCGGCGGACAGGCGGGGAGGAGCGGTGAGCGGCAGATGAGGTAGGTTATTTATTTATTTATTTAGGAGCGGTGAGCGGCGGAAAAATGAAGCAAAAATTAAAATCGTGAGCAAGAGGAAGCAAACGGAGCATTACAAAAGTGAGCCAAACGGTGCATTACAGGAGGAAAAAGTTACGTGTGCAGGTTACAAAAGCGTACATCGTGAGCAAGAGGAAGCAAACGGAGCATTACAAAAGTGAGCCAAACTGTGCATTACAGGAGGAAAAAGTTACGTGTGCAGGTTACAAAAGCGTAGAAAGTAAACATAGAGGTATAGGAGGAAAAAGTGACGTGTGCAGGTAGCAAGAGGAAGCAAACGGAGCATTAAAAAAGTGAGCCAAATGGTGCATTACAGGAGGAAAAGTTACGTGTGCAGGTTACAAAAGCGTACAAAGTAAACATAGAGGTATAATACTGCAATATATGGAGGAAGGCTCTGGGGGACCCACGGACAACGTCGGGGCGGGCGGGGGCCCTGAAGCCTAATTGCTCCCGGACAACGTCGGGACGGGCTGCTAGTAGTATTGTAAAGAGACTTTTTATCAAGTTTTCTTAATTATGCAGCCAATGTGTTTATTAATGGCAATTAAATTTGAATAATGCAGAAACTAAATATAACAGTATGACACTATTTATATTGGACAAACAGACAAGGTGCTCCCATAAAGTGACGGTGCAGTGAGAGTGACTAAAGGGATAAATGGAGGTGCCCTTGTGCTAAATGCAAATATATATCTGGCTGATTGAGATCATGTGTTATTATACATGGCACTCATACTATGAGTGTTGAACCTCAATCAGAATTTAAAATCAGTCCACATATGTTGTTGTTGATGTTTCGACCCTTTAGCACAGTTCATCGTCAGGACAAAAGTAAGAACAGGAGCCACCAGAGGATTGGGGTGCAAAGACCAAAAAACATAGATGTTTCATTCTTTTTTTTTTAAACTCTTTTTATTGATGAAAGGCAATACAAAAAGAAAAACAAAAAAGAAAACATCAGGTGATATCATACTTTCTGTTACACACATTTCTTCTGGCCAGATACAGAATATTAAAACAATATCTTGCAATATTAGGATCATGGGGATTCCTGTGCTTCCAATATCAAGCTCGGCAACGGTGGTTCACAAATCTCTCCCCTGTAAGTATTCCATGCTCCCCACACCTTCTCCCATTTCCTCAGGCATCCCCTGGCTATGAACACTGACTTTTCCCTGAACATGCACCAGTCAAGGTCCTCCGTCCACTGGGAGATCCGGGGCGATTGGCTAGTCCCCCAAAGCCGGGCAATGTTCCGCTTGGCAATCATATATGTCAGAGTGACCCACTGCTTCTGCTATACATTCAGATCCGTGGCTTCCCACACATTCAATAAGCACCTTCGGGCTTCTGGTAGTATCTCTGCCTCCAATACCTCCCTCAATACATCGTGTATCTTTATCCAGCAAGTCTATATCTCCACACAATGCCATAGGATATGAATCAGGGTGCCAGATTCCCCACATTCTCTCCTGCATTCACCACTCTCTCCCTGTCTCATTCGTGCTAATCTGGGGTCTGTGATATAAGACCTGTGTAGTATTTTCAACTGTACAAGTCAGAGCCTCATCTGAATTGCAACTACTTTGGGGGAAGAAATCGCTTCAATTCATTCTTCATCGTCCAGTTCCAGCCCGTCCGTACACCATTGGTCTCTAATGTGGCTCAGGGGATTCTCCATATTGTTGACTAGTTTTTTATATTTCAAGGAGGTTGTCCTATCGGGGATATGCCTGTCGAGCACGCGATCTTCCAGAGCAGACGACTCCGGGAGAACCGAGCCCCTAGGTATATGTGTAGCAAGGGCGTGCCGCGCCTGTAGGTACTGAAACCGCTCATTATTATGTAAACTGTATGTGTCTTGTAAAGACTCGAATGTAAGCACTCCATCTTTCCCCCAGACATACTTTACATGAGAGATACCAATAGTGTTCCATTTATCAAACCCCTTCGTTGTCCAAAGGCTACCCAGCTTTTTGGAATTCAACAGGGGGGTAGCCAGTGTTAGTTTACCCTCCCACCCCAGACTCCTATTAGCCACGTGCCACACTTGTACTGCATGTGCAGTCGGACCGGTCAAGGCAAACTTCCTGGTTTTAGCATACAGAGCTCTGTCTATCATCCCTCCTGGTGCCTGTCGGTGGTCCATGGCAAATCCTGGGTTCCTGGGGGGGCTATAAACAATGTGGTTCACTGCCGCCAAGTGTGAAGCCCAATAATATCTCCGCAAGTCTGGGAGACCAATCCTGCCATCGTACCATGGGAGAATTAGCTTGGTGAACGCAATTCGAGGCCTACCATCCCAGAGAAGCCGCCACTGGAGAGTTGCTATCTCTTTAAAATAAGCGGTCGGCACTGGGTCTATCGAATTCTGCAAAAAATACAAAAACCGGGGTAAGGCCATCATTTTGAAGAGGACGGCTCGCCCAAACATGGATAGCGGAAGAGCCTTCTAACGCTCCACATCTTTCCTGCATCTATCTAATGGGAGAGCCAGATTTTTGGTATAGCGCAACCGCGAGTCCAGCGTGATATACATACCCAAATACTTGAAACCTACCCTCTCAATCTGGATTGGACACTATTGTGGGACCACCGGCGGATCCCCGACTAGGACAAAGAGCACTGACTTAGTCCAGGTAATGGCCAAGCCCGAGTATCTGCCAAAGATATCCAGAACATCAATAAAATTACTGAGGGAGACTCTGGGATTAGTAAGATAAAGCAAGACATTGTCTGCATGAAGCGAGATCTTATCTTCCCAGTCAGTCGTCCACCGTAGGCCCCGTATCGACCTGTCCCATCGGACCCAGGGTTCCAAAGCTAGGGTAAAATTAAGGGGGACAACGGGCATCCCTGCCTCGTACCTCTCTTCAGGAAGAATTCCCTGGACCTACAGTTATTAACCACCACTCTGGCCCGTGGTTCAGCATACAACAATCGTACCCAACCGATAAACTCTGGCCCAAAGCCCAATTTCGCCAGCACAGCAAATAAATACTGCCATTCTACCCTGTCAAATGCCATAGTAGCATCTAAGGACACCACCACTGTTGGTTCATGAATCTGTGGGGAACCCCCAAGGATACCGTGAAGTCGCTGCAGTTTCAGCTCTGTGTTGCGACGCGGCATGAACCTAGATTGATCCGGGTGAATCAAAGACATAATCACCTTGACTAATCGAGTGGCCAGCAGTATTGCCAAAATGTTGTGTTCCGCGTTGAGAAGTGATATAGGCCTATACGAGGAACATTGCGTCTTGGGCTTGTCCGCTTTATGTATGACTACAATATTCGCCACTCTTTGATCATAGGGAAGTCCGCCCTCCTCCCTGCTCTCCAAGAACATAGCTCGAACATAAGGGGCAATTCGGCTGGCATTTAATTTATAGAGTTCGATCGGAATCCCGTTAGGGCCCTTCGCCTTACCCGATTTTATTTGCCTTATGGCCTCATCAGAGATAGGAGAATCAAGATAGTTTTTGTCCTCCCTTGAGAGAGTTGGCATAGGAATGTCTTTAATCATATCACCATTCTCAGCCTCAGAATACTCACTGCCAGCCTCATAGACCTTCTCATAATAATCAGAAAATTCGTCTGCCACCGCCTGTGGATCCGTAATCATATGCGACTACGAACCCGCCAATTCCGGTACCAACCTAGAGGCTCTGTCACCGTGTACGAGCCATGCAATCAATTTACCTGCTTTGTCACCATGTTCGTATATGCGACTCTGCATGGCACTATCATGGACTGTTGCCCTATCCCGCGCCAAACTCCTGTATTCCTCCTGTAGAAGCCTCAGATGCTGGAGCTCTGTAGCCTTATGTGAGTCTGCAACCCTCTCTTCCAGGCAAAGCATTTCCGCCTCTTTCCACGTCATCTAGGCTTGGCTCCTCTTCTTTTTCTCTGCTACCAAGGACAATACTTCCCCCCTCGCTACTGTTTTGTAGGCTTCCCAAAGAGACTGTGCCGAGTCAACTGAGCCACTATTTTCCAGAAAGTATCGGTCAGACATTCGAAGTATCTCTTTTTTAATAAGTGGATCTTTTAACTGCCATGCACTAATCGGAGCAATCCTACCTGCCGCGGGTCTGTCAGACATGAGTTGTAGCCACAATGGGGAATGATCAGAGATACCCCTGGCAAGATACCTCACTTCCTGTATCATAGGAGCCATTACCGCCGGCAACAGGAGATAATCTAGGCGTGACAAACTGCCATGAGCAGCTGATATGTGCGTGAAGTGTGTCAGGGTGGGGTTGCGGGCACGCCAGCTGTCAATTAGTCCTAACGTTTCAATAAAGTCTGAGAGCCATCTCTGGGATTGTCTGAGCGCTCGTGCGGGTTGCGGTCGGCTTCTCCATCTAATACAGCATTAAAGTCTCCCCCTAACACTAGACCACCCAGGGGTAGTGTAAGGAAGACAGAACCCAGATCTCCGAAGGTGTCTGACTGGAGGCCAGGAGGAACGTACACCGACAATAGAGTGATACTCTTACCCTCAACGAGCCCCGAGACCCCCGCATACCTGCCCCTCTGATCCACCCATGTATTCCGGATCGTTAGGGGGAAGGAGTTTTTCACCAGAATCCCGACCCCCCTGGACCCAGAAGTGAATTCGGCGTGTACCACCAACTTATATCCCCCCCCCCTGTGAAGGGCCATACACTTGTTACCCACCAGGTGCGTCTCCTGCAGCAACACTACATCCGGGGAGTTTTTCCTAATAAGCTGACTAACCATCCCTCTCTTTGTCTTGTCACCCAATCCATTAACATTCCAACTCAGCACTTTCATCCCGGAACCTAGATTACTCAGCGCCATTCAATCTGGCTAGGAAACGCGAAGATGTTTCATTCTTAGTTGCATGGAAAAACATCTGGACTGTAATCAAGAGGCAAGGGATTGGGGTACAAGGACCTACAACTATCGATTTGTCAATCTAAAGTGTGTAGGGAAACCTTAGCATACATAAAGCAATAGTCAGGTGATAAGGGTGCATAGATCCACAAACATAAATGTGTCTAAGTTGCATGGGAACACCTCAGCAGATTTTAAACAAAGCTTCCAAAGATTACTGGCATGACTGGGGTCGGTCATCCATGGCCAGTTATAGTGGAATTCAGGGTGAAAACAATTGTCCGTTCAGCAGTTGTGTATCTCCACAATTTCTCAAAACAGATAGTCTGCATGCAATGTCAACACTTCTCTAGTATGAGTCACATGTGAAAAGGCATCTGAAGGATGGCCCCTCCTGAAGTCAAAAATTATTGGATTTTCTTTCGTTCAGGTTTCTTTATAATTGCAGGCGCTAGCAAAGTACTGCCATATATGAGGAATATATGAAATGCACACAATGTGCCGGCTGGATCCGTCTACTCCTTCGCAGCCAGGCTAGCCTGTCTGATGAAGGGTGATACCCCAAAGCCGGTCCCAGAATGCTTGCTTCCGGTCCAGGGAATCTGGCCTGGCAGCTCGGACTGAAATGGGCCAAGGATATTTGCATATGGCTGTGTCCAAGTTGGGGTGGCGTGGTGAGCAAAAAAATGATGGATTATACCAAGATCTGTGACTAGGGGTGAATGTTTGATTAGTTCAGTGCTCTGGCCATCATTTGTTCTTTTTGATTTTTTTGCCCTAAGTGGGAAGGGTATGCCCAGATGTGAGTCCTGTGCTCACTGTGCCATTGGATTCAAGCTAGGCTGACTGATGAGGGGCGATACCCCGAAACCGGTCCCATGATGCCTGTGTCCGGGCCAGAGAGGCTGGACTGTTCCCATGGGAAGCAGAGTCAAGACTGTTCCTATGGGGAGCAGAGTCAAGACTTATTTGCATACGGCTGGGTCCAAACTAGGGTGGTGAAACAAGCAAAAAAATGATGGATTAAACCCAGATCTGTGTCTGGGGGTGAAAGCTTAATTTCTTCAGCATTCCGTCCTTCATTTGTTCTATTTGTTTTTGTTGCCCTAAGTAGGAAGGGTATGCCGAGACGGGTCCATGCACACTGTGCTGCTACATTCAAGCCTGGCTGATGAGAGAGTCCCCAGGATACTTGTTTCTGGTCCAGGGAGAACCAGGCCTGCCAGTTTGGGCTGGACTGTTCCCATAGGGGCAAGACTGATCTGCATATGGCTGGGTCCAAATTAAGGTGGCGTGGTAAGCAGAAAAACGATGGATTAAACCCACATCTGTGACTGGCGGTGAATGTTTGATTTGTTCAACATTCTGTCTGTTCAACAATATGCCAATTGTGTTCTTTTTACTTTCTAAAAGTGGCATTTTCAGAATTACAATTTTAAATCCGACTTCACCATAATTTTGGATTTTAAATTAGGATTCCAGAAACACCAATCAGTCACCAATCAGTGATATCTTCCATTTAGAAATTACTCTTATAAAATGTAGTAAGGTAATCCCAATGTTATCCTATAGGAGATATACGCCATGCCGTAGTGAAAACCGACCTTGAGAGTTTTTCACTAGCCCAGTCTTTTAAATACAGTGCACCCTGCCGTCTGAGTGACCCTGGTCCTACCTTAGCAGGGAGCTACATGAAATAAAAGAGAAGGTTTGGGCCTGACAAGAGGTTTAACTTGCCAGGTCGCCAGGGCTGTTTAAAACTGCACACATAGGCTGTGCAATGGCAGGCCTGAGACATGTGCTGCAGACTCACTAGTATCATTTAATTGATAGGCCCTGAGCACATTTAGTGCATTATACTAGGGGCTTATAAGTAAATTGAATATGCCAATTGGGTATGAGACATGGTTAACATGTTTTAAGGAGAGAGCACATGCACTTTAGCACTGGTTATTAGTGGTAGAGTCCACAGAGCCCCAAAGTCAAAAACGATTTCAACAACAAGCGGGACGAGGAAGACTAAATGTTTGGGTTTGACCCTGCAGAGAGGGCCATTTCCAACATGCTGCATCTGCTTACATATGTATGATATGTGGACAACAGTAGCCCAAACTGAAATAGATGGTAGTAAAGCTAATAAAAGGCAGAAATTAGGAGACTCAACCCAAATGAACGCAATACACGTAAGGGAACACACACAAAATACAAATGAATAACAGAGAAAACCAGAATAACACATCTTAAGAGAAACATTTAAAAACAGGAACATTAAATTGCACATCCGCTCGTTAATTTTTTTGTTTTTTTTCGTTTCGTGGTTATCAAGAGCCTCAATACCATTATAAGGCTTCCTCAATTGCAGTAATTCGCCTACAGGCAATTGCAGATAAGAACTCTATGAAATTGAATGTCGGGAGAACAAGTATTACTGATAGGAGATGTAGAGAGATGTGTTACAGTAGGGCTGTTTGCTGACAGATCAACAGACAGTTAAATAAATAGTAATTTGCATGTGATAATGGGCCTGCATTCCAGCCCAGAGGTGGTAATTAATACATTAATTAAGTCTATCTGAGAATAAATTGGTGTGAAGTTGACAAACTTCCTTTCCATCAACTTCATTTTTTTTTATGTTGGCAAACGCAAACCCTTTTAGAAGTTAGCATTTTTTAAATCATGTAAAAATTCGTCCAAAATAAGTTTTGCAGGAGAATTGAAAATTGAAATGCAGATTCTATCGTTTAACACAAAAGAGCATTTTCATAAGAGAACATTTCCACTCCATTTTATTTCATTTTGTGGAGAATTCCATTTCACTGAAACATGTCTGAAATTGACTAACTTTAGATCTTCAAAAATGCGCACATCATCGTAATGTGTACACCTCTACTGAAATTCACCCAGAGTATTTTATTTCTCATGATCTGACAACTAAAGCAAATAATCAAAAGCCTTTTCACTTGGGTGTGTTTCAGGCAAAACTAAATAATCTCTCGGTGCCTCATTCAAGAAAGTATGCGTGACGTAATTTAGATGGCCTTAAAATTGGAAAGACAATTGGTCCTCTCTTTTGTTTTGCCTTGCCCGAGGTCCAAAAAGCTATCTACAATATCAATTTTTAATTTAGTTTTTGAATAAACAGAAATGGGCAAGGCTGGCTGCGATACCTTTGTACAAAATCTCGGGTTTTAAGCCGGCATGGGTGTGAGAAAATAATATTCTACTTCACACACAACAAAGTACACATATGATCACTGTTTGGCAATTGATGTTTGAAAGATCACGTCAAGCATGGTGGTTCATTTTGGGTCAGGCTGGAAGTAAAGATGTTGCTGCTGTTCAATGTGCCATCTTTTGAAATGTGCTATGTGTCCAATGGAAGTAGTGCCTAAGAAGAGATGAAAGAAATGGGGAGGTACCTCATTTTCTGCGCTAGCGGTTGATAGGTGCAATACTCTTATCCTGAATTTTTGTGTAACTAAGGATGCACGCTCTTTTAAGCACAGCCTGAAAACCTGGCTTTTTAGACCATCCCCCATTCCTAGTGGGAGCAGCGGTTAACAAACCTATACCGCCGGGACACTCTTGGAGTAGCCATGCACTTTATAAGTTCCTTGATTTGATTTAATGTTGCAGACTCCCACCAGAGCCAGACCCTTTCCATTTCTCTAGCAATATATATCTTTTCCTGGCACCTTCACCTTAACTACGGTCATAGTGTCTTATTCGATACTAAGTGTGTGACATGGAGCAGTATTTCCAGATATGCAGAATTGTCAAACAGGACTAGAAACTCAAGCATATTTTAATCAATTAATACCCGGGGGGTTTTGACCTGGTTTTGACCTGGTTGTAACAGTTGTAACAGCTGATCTATCTTAGCAAAACTCAACAATCATCTACCACTAGAATATTCCTTCATCAGTGATCCTGCTTCTTGCCCTGAGTCCACGATGTTAACACGAACATGAATACAAAACAAAGCATGAATATAAACTCATCCCATGTTAGCAAATAAACCTAGGTAAGCATCAGGTTGCTACAAGATACCACTGGCAGTAACTGAAGAATGAGAACAACATGGTCTTTAATAAGTATCTAAACATAGAAAGGGAGTGGTTTCCTTGTTGGGCTTCAGGAAGGAGGTTAGTCAGGAGATGCATTTTGACACATACTATGTAAACTTTATCCACCGTTTTATTCAAAATACCACCTTGTGCAGGATCTGAAACTCAAAACTTGATATTTCCCTACACAATTGCCCTTTAGAAACCAAATTCCTTTCAGGTGCACCATTAGGCCCTATCAATATAAAATTCAATTGCATTAAGGTTTTTAATCTCCCAAAATGTTGTTTAGCTATTTCATTCTCAAATAGTCCCGCCGGTCCCAGCACCTAAATCACCCAGGTTGGTCTAATTCAGGGTGGTTTTTATCTTTACTTTGGCAGCTCTATTTTACTGTGAGGGATCCACCACAAGGAGAGTGTGGAAACAAATTGCATTTGCTCAGTGCGCTCTCCTATAAAATTGGGGTGAGCTAACAGAGATGAGACCTCAGTGTATTGCTCAGTCATAGGGAAAAATAGCACACGTGGCTATCCTTTCACCTCCTCCAACTTTAAGCTGCGTTATAACCTTAGGACCCGGTGATGTTCATTTGAAATGTGCTTGTTGGAAACAGGTTTAGGAGAATTTATTTAGGTGGCCCATTACCTTAGAATCTAGCCCACCTCTTAAAACATGAATATTTCCCCCAGCTTTTGTAGCCTCTTTTTTGCACCCTCTGTATTCATAATTGGGGGGGGGCAGGGGAGGGGATTATAGCACCCATGAAATAGTAAACAAACATCCATCGTTTGCATTGGATGAAGGGGGCCTATGAAAATTTGGAAATCCATGTGGTCAGGCCCTTGCTCTATATAATTGAGCATTGGCAAAGTTCACAAGTCCAAGCAAAGATATGGGGAATATTTGCCATGTAGAGTGCTCAGCACAACGCTTTTTCAAAGATGATGCAGACTGCAGTCCCTGTTCACCAAACCCGTCTTTCTAGGGTGCGCCTGGTCCCTTTATAAATAGGGGCAGGTGATGCTTCTTCACAGAAAGCAGCGAAATTGGAAAGGTAATGAGTAGGGCCAGGTGACATTTCAATTACGCTGGCAAATGTTGGTGTATTTTCAGGAATATTATGTATCACTTGTTACTCCACATTCCTGAAACTATGCCATGTCACATAATTAAGCCGCACTTGTGGAAAAAAGACACAACAGGAGCGTGGGAACTACAGTCATTCACAGCACTTGTATTTTTGGTGTTTGTTTTAGCACAAAGTGCATCTGCGTGTCCAATCGGATTGCAAGGACTATTTCACATTAAAATATAGCGCTAATTGCCATGTTTGCATTTCATGTAATTTCGTGTACATTTCCTCAGATTTCGTACATCCCTCGTTATGAAGCCATAGCGAATGTATAAAGACATTTTATTCAGGAAATTTCGATTTGGAACTCTGTCCTTCCTTTACCTGCAACCAATCACCAAATCACATCTCATACTTCATGCAAAAAAATGTCATGGATCACCGAGAATTAGCGCATTATTGGTTATTATTAAGAGGACTACTAAAGGATTTTTGGGATCAGCTACTGCACCTGTGACACTTTTATAGTCCTAATCATTGTAACATACACTGTACAGTAATACCATCACCAAGAAGATTGGTAAAACGACAAAAAACTAACAAAAAGTATCTTTCTTTTTGTACCCATCCATCAGCTTTTTTCATCGCTAGCTTGAGACCTTCCTTTGCTTTTTGAATATACACGCGAGACATCTATTGACAAATGGACAGTGATCTTTCTAAAAGTCTGACACTAAAATGATGAAAATGTGCTCTTCGTCTGAGAAGAAAAACTCCTCTCAGGACAAAACAGCGGACCTGTAACTCTGTCACTAATCTATTTTATTTGCATAGCTAAAAATAACCAGTGCATAATAACTAACTTTGTCACTATTTTCTGGTCTAGGCTAACACACATCAAAAAGACAATGGAATGGCTCTGAGGTGTGAAGAAATGTAGTCTGCACAGGACTTCTGGAGACAAAGCACAGACACCATTTGAGGCAGAGATGTTATCACATAAAGCCTGGAATATTTAATGTGATGGTGAAATGGATCCAGCACCGAGAGTCCTTGGAGTATAGCGCCAATAAACGCACTGCGTAAACCCGCAGTAAGACCGGCAGCGGCCATTATCAGGCGCATAATTAATGGTGAATTAACAGTGAAGTCCCCTGTGGCAGCTCGTAACACCAAATGCATTTACTCTCCTTACTACCGACATGATCTATTCACAGGCACGAGGCCCATAAAATATAATGCACCAAGGCCTCTCTGAAGAAGTTTCACTGGCGGGAAACTGCAGCACAACGCGTCCCCGCAGACATCAAAACTCGCAGCAGGGGGCTGGGCTGATGGAGGTCGGGTCTCTTTGTGCTTAATGTCAAAAGCTGACATTTGTGGGAAAAGCCAATCATTACAAACATACGCAGCGGTTATAAAATAACGGGCTGTTTTAAATGTCAAACTATTTCAATTCAAATTTCAAAATGGGAGCTGCTGATAATTCCGCCAGTGCGCCTGACCTTTTGTTCTCGCGGAATCGACTCAGGCCCTACTATGGAAAACAAAGAAACTTCTAAGGCCGTCTTGTTTTGATTCTGAAATTGCCTCGCGCCTGATATGAGCTATCCAGGCTTCTGTGGCCAAAGGCTGAACGGGCTATCTGCTCTTGCAGTGACTCGGTTGAGGAATACGGCCTATATATTGTTTGATCCTACGGGGAATAAACTTGCCCCCATTTCTCAAGATATTGCTCCCAAACAAGGTTTTCAACTGAGGCGACGTACACTGGATACTTATTGCAAGAAGTGGCGGGTTATCAGATTAAAGAAGCATAAATATTTCAGAGGCCAGGGACTTGGCTAGTAAGTGCCATACAAGGTAGATAGATACTGCTACAAGCGCGTGACAGTTTTTATTGTGCTTCTCCAAAGGTCGCTGTAGGAAAAGCAGCCAAAGTCCCAATTCCCATTGGCTTAAATATGTGCTCATTAGCCAGACAAATCTAGGGCTGTCCTTCATAAGGATAAAATATTCGCTCCAGCACCTAGGGGGGCATCTGGTGATTGGCGTCACAACACATCTTAAAACCCAAGCTGACGTCATCAAATAGGGCAACATTCTAGAACGCTTACTGCTGGCGAATGTTGAAGATGCAGGGCTGGGTGGAGAGAACAGTATTTTTGTTTTTCACTGGATACCACCTTTAAAGTCTCTTTCATACAGATAGGTCAAGTTCAATGAACCCTCTCTGTGATCACTTGTGATTTACTTTCTTCAGCTGTAAAATAAGTTCACAAACTCAAGTCAAGTCAAAAAGCTTTATTTCGATAAAATGTCATTATCATAAAAGCAAGTTAAAAAAGAATTAATAGTTAATAATAAAATTAGCAGCACATATCCAGTTAATAACAAAGAGTATAACATTTACTAAAATTAATATTGTTTAAAAAGAAATTAAACAGAGTATTTAAGCTTTCTGGCTCGAATAGCCCAAGCCCAGGATAAAAATTTTGCTAGGGCACAGGCATAGGGTACATAGCTATCCGAAACAAGTATCCTAATTGCCACATCATGGCTCCTAGTTCCCAGTTGCCGGCACAAGTTCTTCAGCCACGCCCTTCGTGGATTGGCATATTCCTTGCAGACAAATAAGAAATGGGCTAATGTCTCTGGGTGGGCTAAACATGATGGACACAAGTCAGTTTTGTCTGTACAGGATTTCCATGTTTTGGTAAAAGTGTTCAATGGCAAAGTACCCGTTCTAAATTTAAAATACAAGGACCGGGCAAACGGTTTCCCGATTATATCTAGGTAGGGTTCTCGCCTGGGACAGTCTTTAAACATCAAAAAGTCCTCTGTAAGCCTGCCAATGGATATGCTAGAATGCCTTTGGGAGCGAATCCAATCCCGATAAAGATTTTTAAGTACTTGTTTTGGAGGAGAGGTTCTGCTTGACCAGGAATCCAATAAGCCCAAATTCAACAATAAGGTTTTCATGTCTGTTAGCCATTTGACTCTGGCCCAGTGTGGTGACGCCATTATTTCTTCCAGACCTCTGGCGTAGGCACTGAGTTCCTCTACCCGCCAAATACGGGCCCATAATAGGAGAGGACGAAATTTCGCAATTTCGCCAATCTGGGTACAGCCAAGGTCCATAAATAAGGGCAAAAGTGGGGTGCTTTGAGGGAGGGACATTATTTGTCTACAGAAATTGTTCTCAGATTTTTGTAAAGCTTGAAAAGATGCAAAGCCCCAAAGTTCAGCTCCATAAAGTGCAGAGCTGACACCCTTGGCAGCGTAGATCTCTAGGACTGTTCCTATTGGTTTGAATGAACTGGAACGTTGCTCCCTTAATAGGGCACCTGTGATCCTTTTATGGTTCAGCAGCATCTTATCTAGATGGGGAGTCCAATCCATTTTGTCTGAAATGCGTATCCCTAAATAATCAAATTCTTTTACCCTTTCCAGGGACTCAGTGTTTAAAATAGGGGGACGCACTTGCTGTTTAGGGGGATTAAGGACGAGGTATTTTGTTTTATTGGTGTTTATAACCAAGCCTCGGTCAGTACAAAAGGATTGGAAATTGTCCAAGAGTTTCTGTAGTCCCATTGGAGTTTTGGAGATTAGGAGCGTGTCGTCCGCGAAGAGGAGGGTCGGTATGCGTACCCCCCCCAGGGATGGTTCGTCGGATGGAGATTTAAGTAAGTGCTCAACCACCCCATTTATGTACAAGGAAAAAAGGGTGGGAGCCAGAACACATCCCTGGCGGACCCCTCTCTCGACCGGAATACAGCCCGTTTTCTCCCCTCCAAGGCCCCACCTGATTTGGGCAAAGCTGTCCTGATGGAGCCTGACTAGTAGGGATAGTAGATACTGTGGGAGCCCCATGTTGGCCAGAACCTTCCATAGCAAATCCCTGGGGACAAGGTCAAAGGCAGTCTTTAAATCGATGAATGCGAGATAAAGACTGCCCTTGCCTATCACTACCGTCTTCCAGTAGATCATCATAAGCCTAAAGGCCTGCTCTATCGTTCCTGTGCCTACTCTAAAACCGGCCTGGAAATCGGTAAGTATTTTGTTTTCATCTACCCAGTTAAGTATCCTGAGTAGAATGACTTTACCGACAACTTTTTGGCTTACGTCTAGTAAGCTAATCGGCCTATAATTGGACGGATCATCCCTAGGGCCTTTCTTGTAGATGGGAACCACCTCTGCCCCCTTCCATGACACAGGAATGGGGGCACCCCTACAGATGGCAAGAAGGAGGGAGTGGATTAATTTACCCCAATTAACACCATCGGATTTTAGCAGGTCCCCGGGGATGCCATCTGGTCCTGCAGCTTTTTGTGGAATGATGGAGTTAATAGCATATTCTACTTCCTTCAGTGTAAAGTCAGGATCACTAGGGAGAAGAATATAATCAATGTAAGGAGAGGATTGGACTGACCCTCTTCCATTCATATCATTACGGCAGGAATAAAGTTTGGAAAAATGAGCCTCCCATACCTGGCTCGGAATGTTGCAGGTTACAAGGTCGCTGTCCGGTCTGTTTCGTGCCCTTATGGTGTCCCAGAAGGATTTAGAGTCTTTTTTCATACTGGCTTCCTTAAGGGTTAGCCAGTAGGTATCCTCCCACTCCCTTTTAGCTACCTGTAAGGCCTTTTTATGGTCTCTTCTGGCAATTTGGATTAGTGGGGGAGACTTCCCTTTGACTGCCTCTATTAAGCGTGATTTGGCCTTCCTGCATAATACCGAATACCAATCATGTTTGCCTTTAGGTTTAGGTTTCTGTTTCCCTGATGGCATTTGTACCCAAAAGAGGTCCCCAATATTTTTTACGGCAGCTTCAAAAATAGCAGTGACCTTGTCTGCTGCTATAGTTAGATCAATAAAGCCAATTTCGGCTTGCGTGCCCTTAACCACTTCGTCTATTGTGGATAGTTTGTCGATGTTGCACATAAACTTACTCCACTTTAGACGCCTGCCACAAGTGGCGACAGTAATCCCCTGTGGGCGGCCAAGAGAGACTGGCAGTACTTCAATGTGCCAAGGATTTTTTAAGGATAAGGAGAGTGGGTTATGGTCGCTCTCTGTAGTGTTGGTAATAACCATGTCATTAACATGGCTCCAGAGGCCCCTATCCAGCAGAATATAGTCAATCCGTGTGCATTGGCCAACTCTGTTGAATGTGGGAGCACCCAGGAGGTCAGATCGAGTGCGACCATTGGCAGCTCTTAATCCAAACTCCAATGTGAGTGCATTTAGATGGATTGCACTGCGAGTCCAGCGCTTGATGGGTGGGATAGAGAGGGTAGGGATACCCCATCTACTGTCCTCTTCTCCTAAATCTGGAATTCCTTCTAGAGGGAGGGGTTCATATGTACAATTAAAATCCCCTGCTACAAGGATATGTCCAAGTCCGCTCTGCTCTCCCAACCGAGCCTCAAGCTCCATCATTGTGGATGAAATACACCCATTTTTTGTTCCCCTGATATAGACATTGTAGAGGTCAACAGTTATGCTTCCCCGTAGACCCAGTAGGGAGACACCAAGAATATCCGGGGTTCCTGCCTTCTTAGTAAATATTCTGCAGTTAAGCAGGATACTTATCCAAATAATAAGCCCCCCCGATGGCCGTCCCTTCCCTGCCTTGGATTTTACTGCTGGTGTAAAAAAAAGTGACAAACCCCACCCGGTGCAGTGGCTCCATGGCCCATGTCTCTTGAAATATACAAATTTTGTGGGCATCAACCAGGGCATTCCACTCCGGGAGGCCTAGTTTCCTTGAGATCCCAGCAAGGTTCCAGCTAAGGATTTTTAACTCGCCATGTGATGAGTTTCCGTCTGGAAACACAGTACAGTGGGGGTTGGATGAATCTGCACTGTCCCTAATTAATGTAGGTGGTAACACCTCTGAGTTTGTAGGGTGAAATGTACCCAGCGCTACATCCTTCATGTCGATATTTACATGAGGGAGGTTAGTATCTAAGCCTCCCTTAGGAGAAAGTCAATTAACCTCATCCAATGCACCGTACCTATTTGAATGGGCAAACTGTGTATAGGAGGGGTTAAAGGACAGGGATGAAGACGGATCCTGCCATGGCTGTTGCCAATGGTGATTGGCAATGAATGGTTGCTGAGGAAGTTGCTGCCACTGCTGAGTAGAATGGAAAAAAGGTGGTAAGGGGTGGAGAGGTTGTTGCCACTGGGGGCCAACATGATGCGGAACAAAAGGTGGGAAGTTAGGCGGCTGTTGCCAATGGTTAGAGGCATATTGAGGGGGACGTACAGGCCCTTGGTTACTTGGAATGATTGGCCGGTGGAAGTTGGGTCTTGTCAAGTTGGGGAGGAAGTAAGACAAGGGGAGTGGTTTGATTTGGGTGGCAGGACCGCTGTTAGGTGTATTACAGATGAAAGTCGCAGCCCCCACATCCCTAAATTTAACAGTAATTACATCCCCTGGTATTGTTTTCTTACTCCTACCCACCCAATCCCCTCTGCGCACAGTAAGAATATCCCCGCTCATGCTGCTAGGCAGTGGTTTGTGTATTTGGAGCCACTGGGCACATTTGTTTCTTAACTCTACGTAGGTCTCTTTAACTCCTTCCTTCAGTGGGGGGACAGCAGTTAACACAACCACGAAAGGAGAAACTTCTGGTGGCAGACTAATAGACTTATAGCGAGACTGCCTTGGCTTAGGAGCTTCAGAGTTATTGGTAGAGTCAGAGGCTAGGGTATTCGTAGGTTTCCTTTTGGGATCCGTGGTTTGAGAGGTGTTAGATTTGGTACCAACGGCTAATTGCTGCACAGATGAAAGATTGCTCACCGCTTTTGTATTGGGAATAGGTGGCGGTTGAGCAGGGTTGTTCCCTGGATGGGGAGAATGTGATGCAGCTTGGTCCTTGGAAGATGGGAAGATGTTCGCTTTATCAGTTGTGGGTTTAGTGACCTTAGCTGGCGGTTGAGAATTGGGTGGTGGTTCTCTATGCCCTTGCTGCTGGACAGGCCCAAGCTCATTAATTTTATTGGGCCATTTAGTATTAATGAGCGATGTTAGCCTATCAAGTTTAGAAATCAAGGGTTTGATTTGGGCCGCAATTGTAGTTTCAAGATCGTGCTTAAGGTCCGTGACCATGTTTTCGACCCAACATGGGATACCAGGCGCTGTGTGTGGAATAGGTGTTACCAAATTGTGGTTACTAACTTTGACTTTAGTCTTCTCCTTAGGTTTAGACTCCTTAGTTTTGGACTTAGTCGCTACTTTTATGGGGATAAAAGCAACCTTTCCCCTGGAATCACTAGGCACGTGAGGGGTCGACTTGGCAGTTAACCCATCCAGACCCGGCTCCGCCTCTCTAGGTGTCCGACAGGCTTCTAGATCTGGGGTCGCCTCCAGATCCACAAAGGACGGGTCCGACTCCGAACAGGTAACGGACAAATCGACAGCACTCGGTACTGTAACAGTGCCTATAGTGGTCAAGGGCAAGGGCAAAGAGCAATTGTTCAAAGCTTGCTGAGAGGGTGAATTTGCATTTGCAAGGGAGCCCAGGGAAGAACGCTTAGCATTCATGAGGTCCAGGGAGACTCTTTTCTCTAGGAGTACAATGCTCTTGTCAATTGTCTCATTTACCCGTGAGATGAAAAGGTCAATGGGACCAGTCACTTGCGCTACCTCCGTAGCTCTTTTGGTACAGCTTCTTGTTTTGTGCCGCATGGTTGGCGTTAAAGATGAAAATGCTATACCAGGTATTGGATAGCAGTGGCCTCAAGGAAGGTTAAATGACAAACGGCCTACCTGGATGGTGGTTTCAGGGCGATAAGACAGGGAATCAGGGCCTGGGCCGTCCTCTGCCGTCCTTGAACGGCCTTAAACGGCCCGCTCTTTGCCCGGTCTTCGCCCCGGTGTTTGCCCCGCGCGCGTCCCGCGTGCGCGTTGCTACCGCAAGTTATCTAGGAAGGTCTGGTGGAGGGGGCGGGAAGAGGACCAGCTGCGGCCAATCAGTGCCGCGCTGCACGCTGGTCCTCGCAGTCCCGCCTCAAGCCTTAGGGAGCAGATGTCAGGTCGGCAAAATCGCGTTGGTGCTCCTATGCACTTATCAGCTACCAAGAACAGGTGTTAAGCAGAGTCTTTAGCCTACGAGCGGCTCCCGCGAAGCGGGGGCCGCGAGGCGCTGCTCTGCAGTCAGGAAAAGCAGGACACAAAGGGATCAGCACTCTCTGGGCTTCGGCAGTTCACAAACTAAAATGACTTCGTAAATCACACTGGCAGGTGCCACAGCGCCGGCGTCTCATGCACAGGCTTGCAGCAGCAACATTTATTTGTGATTTCCAGTGTGCCTGCTGAGAACATTAAAGGCCATGGATAAAATATAGAGACAAGACCTTAAACATGCACACATGGTATAAACACGGCATCACAACGACTAGCGACCTACTGAAACAAGGCACAAATGCGACATTCGACATACTCAAGGCCGAACACAATCTAGAAAACATAGAGCTGTACAACTTCCTGAAGATTAAGGTAGCTATAAGAAGGGCAAACCTGAACGGACTAACACCCTCTCTCATACAATATGCCATCAACCTCAACAAATTAGGACACCAAGTCGCACACCTCTACAAAGCCCTTGGCCCAAAATCCACCAAAC
This sequence comes from Lissotriton helveticus, assembly GCF_964261635.1. Classification (NCBI taxonomy): domain Eukaryota; kingdom Metazoa; phylum Chordata; class Amphibia; order Caudata; family Salamandridae; genus Lissotriton; species Lissotriton helveticus. The sequence continues at coordinate 2,074,689,961 of NC_136063.1, forward strand.
TGAATGACAAGGTCAACACCTACTGGGGCACACTAGTGGGCAGAGCAGTGAGTGAGAAGGAAAGGGCGGAGCTATGGAGGTCCACATCCAGGGGGAAGGTTACCACAACTCTGAACCAGACAAAATTCTGGCTCATACACAAGGCATACTGGACCCCCGCCCGCCTGTCAGCCATGGGAATCCGTGACAGCGATCGCTGCTGGAACTGCAACAAAGAAAAGGGAGACCTAGCACACCTACTCTTCCACTGCTCCAAAGTCAGAACCTTCTGGAACACAATAGAAACACTGATAAACGAGATCACGGGGGCCACTCTGCAACTAGACTTCCACAGCCTGGCACTGGGGTTCACATCCCCCTCAATAGCAACCAAAGAAGACAGCGACCTCACAGATCTTCTGCTAACAGCAGCAGTCAAAACGGTTCTGTATAATTGGAAAGACAAAGGGAAAGCCACACCTAAGACATGGCTCAACTGGGTCACTTTCCTAAGGGGGGCGGACACCATCACAGCGAAACACTCACCCAAAACACATTGGCAGTCAAGCATGTGGGAGTCCCTAGACAATTACCTCTCATCACACAAACCGCCGTAGGCAGCAAGGCCAACCACCCACTAACAGTAGCCGGGCAGCAGACCTCCAAATAAGACACACACCAAGGAAGCGCAATGCCTCCATTCCTCCTCGTCTTTCTCCTCTATCTATCTCTTTCGCTTGTGGCAGGGGGGCGAGACAGAGGGGCAATCAACGCAACCCGGGCACGGGGAACCGAGGGACAAACCGCGCTCGCACGACGAGATTTGGACTAATGTCAATAAGACTGAAAGCAGGAAATGAACAAGTCGAACAACCCCCCCCCCCGCGGGCGTTCTTTCTTTCTTCCTCTCTTCTCTCTCTCTTTCTTTTCCACCCATGTATATGTTATGCTCCATGTAAATATATATATTTTTTTTCTACAATAAAAAATTTCAGAAAAAAAAAAAAAAAAAGGCCATGGAGGATTTGACTGCTTGGTTTCACTTTCATGCAGGTAAAGCAGAAAGCCGTCTCTGGTGTGAAGGACTTTGCAGTGTCACCCAGTGCAAACGTGCTGTCCAGACAAGATTTTGTGCCTTACTCAAACAACCTTCTCAATCTGGCCTAAAAGTAATTATTTAAATGTATTTGAATAGGTGGACTCGCTAAAAGAAATACTTTAAGTAGTATCACGTGGTACATTGTAATTAAAACAGTGTTCCTAATATCATGGAGAAAAAATGGGTCGTTGCAAGTGATAAAACAAGCAAACCTACACAGAGTAACTTAGAAATTGAAATCTTTATGTTAGAAATTGAAAGATGAACCCAAAGAAGCAGGGCAGGAATGACGAGAGCATCAGGGTACTATATGGGGCATATTTACAAGGAGTTAACGCCACCAGAACGTCACTTTTTCTAACGCCCTGGTGGCGTTAAGTCCTTCGCCTCATTTACAATGAGTCATTAAGCCACTTAACATGGATTAATGCCGCCTTATAAATAATGCCTCTATTCACACTTCACTTAGCAAGAAAGGGGCATGCAATAGGTGTTGCATTGGGCATTCCGCCGCAACACTCAATGCTTTTTGACGCTGCCTGATATAAAAATACCACCAGTGATTACCTGGTCTTAAGCATGCGATATGAGAAGAAATCTTTCATTTCTCCTCGTGTTTTGCTCTTTCCATGTGTGCTGTATTCTGCAGCATACATGGAAACAACAAAACTCCTGTAAAGATTCTTTATATATATATAAACAATCACCCTTACAACCCAAGCACCCTGGTAAAATGGCGCTAGGGTGCCTGAGCTGGTACTAGGTAGCTTCCTTAGCACCAGCATTAGGGGAAACACAAGGCTGCACATTCTTGTGAATACGGTGCATCCCTGCATTTTACAACTGTCAGACCGTGGCGTAAGACTGCGCTCCACCAGTTTCTTGTAAATATGCCCCTTTGTTTCCATTGCTTCCTTATTTTGACCCCTGTATTCCTGTACCAATATTCCTCCAGCCCATCTTTCTGTCATAATGCCCTGGAAAGCTTGGTTATAGGGAAGCCAGTGGTTCCGTGTTGAAATCTGATCAAGAAACATCCATGTCCTGACACATTGCTCCTTTGCCAGATTTCATCCTCATGGAAAATGGTGAAGTTCAAAAATGGGAAAAGGAGCCAATGTGTGCCTGATGAAGACTAGACTTCAATCACTATGATTTTCAGGTTTGTTCTAGTAACAGCTTTTTGCGGCAACTTTGGAGCGCCATCGGGAAAGCAACATTGACATAGCAGTCCCTGGAGAGCTCTGCTTGACCACAGCTTTATGCCTTAACCAGTCGGAAGATTTTGACTTACAGAAAAAAACAATTTTCAGTATAAAACTCTTGATCATGGCGAACGATTAGGCCTTGACCAACCTGACTCCACATCCAGTTGGTTTTATGGGGTGCTTATGACACAGTCAATCACATCATAACGTAAGCAGTGGCAATTGTTTAATTTGCTAGAAAAAACATTTGAATGACCCCATTAACATTTGTTGAGCTGTACATTGACAGCCACCATTGGTTGACACAGAAGACCTCAGGAAAAAACTATTATTTCAGTACAAAGCCCTACAAATTGAAAAAAACAATATAACTACTCAAATAGATGCTGAAGAAGACCACTCAAATCAGTGAGATGTGCTGTTCCTAGTGGAACAACAAATATCCAGATATCTAGAGATGCTTCGAAAACAAGCTAAACAAAAATATACAACACCCTGAAATGCTGAAATAAGAACATTAGATAAGATGAGTATTACCAAGGAGATAAAAAACAAACAAAAATAAGATAAGTAATAACTAAATACATTGTCACTAACCAATGGCTGGAGAATGAATAATGACAACACAGACAGACCTGGAAATCAGATTTCTCAGTGATATGGTTTGGATCTTGACAAAAACCAGGCACACTTCCTTATTTATTGCCACAAATTTGAGGGATGTCATAACTTCTTCAATGCAGAATTTAGTCAAAGGAACACTAACTCTTTAAAGAAAAAGGACGACTAGAGCAGCTGCTTTCTGGTTGGGGAAAGCCCAGAGTTGGCAGAAAAAAAGCCCAAATACCTGATTGACTGAAGTCACCAGGGTCACCAGCTGCTACCAGTGGATTGCCATTTGGCACCACTGGCACTGTCCTTGCAACCTTAAGTCTGAGGCCCCAAGGAATGTATTAGACTCAACAGCTTTAGAGTGGTCTACCCCCAAATTCTGGCCGTCTTCCTTCACTGTTCTGAGCTCGTTTTTACTGGCATTAGGACTCTGCACACTTTACCACTGCTAACCAGTGCTAAAGTGGATGTGATCTCTCCCCTAAACATGTTAATCTTGGCTTATACCCAATTGGCATATTTAATTTAGTTATTAGTCCATAGTAAAGGGCACTACATGTGCCCAGGGTATGTAAATTAAATGCTGCTAGTGGACTAGCTGCAAAAACAACAATTGATGGACAAAATACAGACCACTGTCATACATTCACCCCAGAACAGAGATCTGGGCCTAAATCCATTGTTTTGTTTGCTCCCCACACTATTCCAGTTTGAACCCAGCCATATGAAGATCAGTCTTGACCCTGCACCCAATGGAAGCAGTCCAGCCCAAACTGCCAGGCCAGGTCCTCCCTGGACTGGAAACAAGCATCCTAGGTCCGCTTTCGGGGTTTCACCCCTCATCAGCCAGGATAACTTAGCTCCAGTGGTGTGGAGAGCACTGGACCCACGTCTGGGCATGCCCGTCCCACTCTGGGTGACAAATGCAAAAACAACAATTGATGGACAGAATGCCGAACAATGTTATGCATTCACCCCAGTACAGAGACCTGGGCCTAAATCCATAATTTATTTGCTAGCCATGCCATTCTAGTTTGAACCCAGCCATATGCAAATCAGCCTTGACCCTGCGGATATGGCCAGGTCTAAACTGGGGTGGCATGGTGAGCAAAAGATTGATGGATTTAACCCAGATCTCTTGGCTGGGGGTGAATGTTTTGATTTGTTCTGCATTCCGTCCATCAATTGTGTGTCTTTGGCTTCCGTGCCCTAAGTGCGCTGGGTATGCCCAGACGTGGGCCCCGGGCTCACTGTGCCACTGGATTCAAGCTATCCTGGCTGATGAGGGGTGAAACTCTGAAACCGGTCCTAGGATGCTTGTTTCCGGTCCAGGGAGGACCTGGCTAGGCAGTTCAGGCTGGACTGTTCCCATGAGGCACAGGGTCAAGACTGATTTGCGTATAGCCAGGTCTAAACTTGGGTGGCATGGTGAGCAAAGAATGATGGATTTAACCCAGATCTCCTGACTGGGGGTGAATGTTTTGATTTGTTCTGAATTCCTTCCATCAATTGTGTGTCTTTTGCTAGTGGGATAACAGCACTGTTTGTGTCACACACTTAAGTAGCCCTCTAACCATGTCTCAGGTCTGCCAATACAAGGTTGTGTATGCAGTGTCAACTGCCATTTCCACCTGGCAAAATAAACATTTTGCAAGGCCCAAAACTTCCTTTTGTATAAATATGTTACCCCTAAGGTAGGCCCTGGACAACTCAGAGGGCAATGTGCAGTGTATTTAAAAGGCAGGACATGTACTTTTCAGTATTACATGTTCTGGTAGTGAAAAATTCTTAAATTATTTTTTCATTGCTGCAAGGCCTATAGCTCCCATAAGAAAACATTGGGATTACCGTATTACATTACATAACTGTAATTTCAAAATGATTAGATGTAACTGATTCAAGTTTGGTGTCTATCCGAATTTCAAATCCTAACTTATGGCAAAGTTACATTTTAAATTACAATTCTGAAAATAACGCTTTTAGAAAGGTGGTATTTTCTTGCTTTAGCCATTTGGTGCGAGAGCCTGTCTCTGATCATATGACTGGGTATAGATGGCAGTTGGGCTTTTTGTATTCCTCCTAGAGAGCCACACACAATGGAAGCTTAGCTGCATGTCAATGGGCCATCTCTGTCAAGATGGGAGGAAGTAACTGGGCCCAGCGTCACTTTCACCTGAATAGGCTGTGTCCTGTCCACACAAAAAGGACTGCATACCTCCTGCAGTCAGTCTGGAGCCAGGGCTGAAAGAGAAGGCATCTGTGCACGCACTTCAAAGGTATGTCTTAAAAATCTCCCCCACTTCAAAGGCACCAAAGAGTATAAGTACTGGACTTCAGACATCACCACTTCAGTACACTTATGGACCTGTGCATACTCTGCAAGGAAGAAGAACTGCTGTGCTGCAGAAAGGACTGCCACTCTGAAGTACTGTTGTCCAGCTGTGCTGACCTGCTGCCTGCTGCCTTCTTGCCTGGGGAGGAAGAACTGTACCTGGAGCCCATCTTGAACCCGAACCCCAGAGTCACTTAAAGGGCTAGTCTGCTGACCTCCTGATCTGAGCCTCAGGAACATAGGAGGCTCCTGACAGCTCTTAGACCAGTCTTTAACAAGTTCATGACCCCCAAGAGGAACCTCTAAAGTTCTGGGGCCTTGGTGTGGTTCTCGAGCTCTTAATCTCAAGCGTTTCGGCTCTTCATGACCACGAACTGGCCCATTCACACCAAAACCATGCCGTTCGCACCGGAAATCAGCACGCGCCAATGCAAGTTTGTCTCTTCACACAGCAAGCTTCATCCGTCCACGTGGAATGCAACCGCGAGGCTCCAGCACAGTCATCCACAACTCCTGGCCTGGTTTTTGCACCCCTCTGATCATTGCCTGAGATTCTCTCCTTGCTCCCTGCGAACTTCCTTCCTGCAAACGGGACTCATGCTACCGAACTTTTTGAAAGTAAAACTTCAACTGGACTAATGTGGGACTGTAAATGATCCGCGCTCTATTGCAGTTGGCCTGAACTTTTTACTTTGAACCGGTCTAGCACGACCAGATAGCCGCGGTTGGGATTTTCTGTACATAGGTGCTATTTTACAGTTTATTCATTAAATAATCATAACTCCGGTTCTAATTATTGGATTCTTGTCATTTTAGTCTTGTTTTATCTATTACATGTTGCCTTATTTTTTGTAACCTGGTGTGAGATCTTTCTGTGTGGTGTTTTCAATGTGTTTTTGTTTGACGTTTTGCACAACTACTTTACACATTGCCTTTTAAGTTAAGTCTGACTGCTCTGCTCTGGCCCACTAGTAGCATTTAATTTAGAGACCATGGCACATGTAGTGCCCCTTTACAAGTAAACTAAATGGGCCAATCGGGTTTAAGCCAATGTTACCATGTTTTAGGGAAAGAGCACAAGCGTGTTAGTACTGGTTAACAGGGGTAAAGTGAGCAGAGTCCTAAGGCCTTCAAAAACATAGTCCACAAAAACAGGAGGTCCAACGGCAAAACATTAGGAGGAACCCAGGCCAAGGATTCCAGGTCTAACATTAGACTTGGACAATGGCATATGGACGATCACAGGTAGAGACAGCTCTACTGCACTGTCGGTGCTCAGATTCCTGGCCAACACTCACGGTAGACTCCTCCTTCTGGACTCATCTAGCCCTTGCCTTATACTACCGGCTGCCTATGCACACCATCCAGCCCTCACAAAGACATCAGGGAGAGTCATCACACTGACAGGACATGAGCAGCTGCTGCCCAGAAAAGCACAGAGGAAAATGGGCATGTCTTCTCCAGCTAAAAACACCAGCCAATAGAAATACGCGGAAAAGTATCAAATATTATTCTAGTTTAGTTATATGTGGTATTCTCACAAATTAGTTGCAGTGCTCATTTGATATAAAGGTGTAGGTGCTTTTCCTTTTGTGTAGTGGCAACATGTTTTCAAGCAGGCCCCTGATTTCTGCCTTTCCAGACTTGGACAAGGTCACCAATGGAAATGATTTGGCTTTTTCCATAGATTTTTGTGTATTAAAGGCAGTTTGCTACGATTGTTTATGGCCCTATACGTTAGCTGGAGCCTGTGGTATGATGTATTTTCTGCTGTTGGTGGATGCCAATGCAGTTCTGCACAATAGCATGGCCCTAAATTCGGAATCGGTAGGAGGGCTTGGACTGCCCGATATGGGGGTGTAGCTTGAACTCAGTGGCGTAACGAAACTTGAGGGGGCCCCCCTGCAAAGCACATGGAGGGGGCCCCCCCGCGGCGTGGCCCACCATGCCCCCCCTTCCCCCGGCGGCGCAGCCCACCATGTACCACTTTGCCCTACCACCCAGAAATCTAGTTTGCCAGCCAACCCCCTTTTTCTCATTCCCTCCACCCAATGCTATCAGGGGTTACAATTTGCGACTTACAAGAATCCAAGCTTTCCCACCACCCCCACACTGTTTACTTCCCTCTCCATGCCATGGATGTTCTGCAGTGAGCTCGAGTCGGGGTTCTGCTAAATCAGAATGATGACAACACTCTCATAATTCCTATAACTCTGCTCTCCCCTTCTTAGACTTTGGTCTTTCTTTTATGTCTGGTGCTTAGTTTCTCGTTGGGTGTGATTTCTTATTAATTGCATGATTTCGCTCACAAGAAAATGTCACTCAGTCATTCAAATGTCACTCATAATTATACTGAAAATATGAAAATGTCACACATCGCAATTTGAAACCTTGGCAGCTATGTTATCTATTTACTGATCCAAGATGTGGCGTGCTGTAAATAAAAAGGAACCAAAATCAACTGCGCATGGCTTTTCTGCAAGCGGAGACTAGTGACCCCTTGCCCTTACCTTAACAGTCCGACGACGGTCACGGTCCTCCTCGTCCCCCCCCACCCCGGCCCGAACCACTCCCTGGCCCCTGCTGCAGTGCTGCCTATCCTGGGTCAACACAGAACGTGTCTGAACTGAAGCAGAGGAGACTCACTTACCTGAGGGCTGGGGGCCTGCTGCTGCTGGACCTGGCCTGAGGAGGCTGCAGCTCAGACTCTCTAGGGCGGCGCGAGGCGAGTGCAGGTGATGGGCAGAAGGCGGGCACCGACACCGGGCAGATGTTGAAGGCAGGCAGGGGCTGAGGGGGGGGGGGGGAGGTTGGCAGCGCAAGGCTAGCCAGGGAGGGGCCGGGCAATTTAAATTATGGAAAATTAAGGCCTCACCGGTGACGGACTTCGGACAGTCCTGAGCGTGGGTGGGCCTGGCTTTGTCTTCTCTTGACTATGGCTATGCGCGCCCCTGATGCCACACGCCACACCTTACTAATAACGCACATTTGCGTGCGAGTTCATTGCGCGGCCGGCGATTGCGCATGTGTTGTACCCCTGTGCCGACAAATGTAATGAGGGCAAGCGCATACGCGGGGGAAAGTGAAAGTCAGGAGGACACAGGACTCTCGGGGAGTAAACAAGTGTGTGCGCGCCCGCGCGCATCTACCCTGTCCGCCGCCATTTTCATCGACTGATAATAATAATAACTGCTCAGGCCAGGGGCGGCCGGGCCCCGGCACCATTTATAATTGCATCAGAGCCCCGGCCGGTGCACAGTTCTCCATTAGAGTATCGCGACGAGAGACAGTTGTCGCCAGTCGGGGGCCCCGCAGTCAGTGTCAGTCAGTCGCAGTGTGCACCATTAAGAGAGCCACTAGGCTCAGTAGTCTTATACTTAATATGATTTGATCTCCATGCATGAATTTAACCCTTTGTATCCAATGCCTTTGTTTGTAAACATTGTACACGTCACGAAGAACCAGCATGGTATAAGCACTGTAGGCAGATAGATACACCAAATAAAACGCTATTTTTCCCTACTCCTGTCTTTTGGAGGGGCAGTGATTTGTATGAGGAAACGTTTCGCGGGTGGGGGTTATCGGCCGCTCCTTTAACAGTGTTGGTAGTATGGTATGTTTATATAACTTTTTTTATAACGCATAAGTAAACATCCACGGGGCTACATATGGGATAATGCGCGTCACACCCGGGCCCCTGCGCCATCCATGCCGAGGCCCGCCTACCATTTTGTATCATTTCAGGGGCCCGGCCCGGCCCATTCCTGCCTGCATGCATCAAGAGGCCAGCCGCCAGAGTGAGACTAGCGTCAGTTTAAACTTTAAATTACTGCCGCCCTCCCGGGCGCGGCGTGGCCGGGGCCCGCCCCGCAATTTGACGCGGGCCAGATTCTGTTGCTTGCAGTCACCAGTACTAGTGCCGACTGAACGCTGGTATGTGTGCTGGGGGAAGCAGTACCCAGCAGAAAGTCACCATCAAGCTAAAAGATAAAATACTGAAAAGCGCAGGCACAAGTATTTATGAAACTGGCCATTTTATTGATAAAATCTACAAAAAAAATCTGTATTAAGAAAATGTACAATTCATTTACGTATGTTTTTATAGCATCTTTTTTATAGCCGTGACCAATTCAAGTACCAATTTTCCATCAAACTGCCATTTCTGTTTGATATAATTTCCCTTTTCTTAACCTGCACTTGTGTAGCTGACAACCTTGCCAAACAATCGTTAACTCATGGAAAGGGTTTCTTTACTTTGAAATATCTGAAAGGTATGGGAGTTGGGATTCGGATTGAGTGGTAATATGAGGCGACCAGTTCATAGTTCTGTCACGCTGGCAGGAGGGCATGTGGGTTCCTGTTCTGGCCTTTTAGAGCCGGAGCCATAGCAAAAGTCTAAGTAGTGAAAAAGATCTGGTCTGCCAAAAACAGCAGTGGAGAATGGCGTTCTTAACTTGAAAGTGAACCACTGGTCGCTGACAGCATAGCTAATCAGATACCAAATTGCCATAGGAACTGAAGAAACATTTACTAAAATGATGTAACAGCAAAGTTTGAGGCGGTAATATTTTAAGCGGGTTTGAAAAATGTACGCTGTTAGGATGAACTGTAAAGGGCAGTAGTAGTAAATCACAGTAACCCGCCGAAGTATTGAATTGGCTGTTCTTTCTTTCAGGTTTGGTTGCGCCTGAGTTGGTGATTTGTATATGATGCTTGTGTGGCTGCGCACAGCTGGTGTTTTTTACGGGCCCCTTTGTTGCCAGGCTTCTGTTCTTTGGATAGACCGCGATGGGCCATAGAAAGGCTTCTGGATTAGCAATTGACCGCACCAACAGTCCGACCTCGAGCCGCAGGGCCCCGTCGTCCGGGGCCCAGACAACAACATAAGTGCCTGAAGTGCCTCAGGCTCACTCACGCGGCTGACGGGCCCCGGCCGGGGCCCCCCACCATTTCGAACTTCAACTTGACTCTCGCCCCGGCTGGGGGCCCCCGCACTATTTCGAAGACTCCCAGGGGCCCCGGCCGGCCATTTCAAAGACTCGCAGAGTCTCCGGGCGGGCCCCCCGGGCAGCACCATTTCAAATGCTCGCAGGGGGCCCGGCCGGGCCCGCGCTGCGCACCATTTATCAGAGCCTGCTGCTCTGTGCGGCAGTGCGGCACAACATGTATTAAGTCAGGGGCCCGGCGGGGCCCCCTGGAGCGCGAGGCCCCGAGTGGCCCCCCCGCAACGCGGGGGCTGCGGGGGCTTGTGTTACGCCCCTGGCTCATGTCATTGAACTGCTTCTTCCCATGCTCTCCCTCAAAGTATACCTCAGGGAACCTTGCAATGATATTTCAGCACTTTATGGTGGCTGGTTAGTAAATGCGTCGGGAATGAAATAGACTCACACTCTGCATGAGCAATTTTTTATTTATATTTAAAGCTTCTGTTTTTTTACATGTGTGATTTCACTTCCTGTGGTGTCATCAAGAGCAAATGTCACATGACACTTCTTGTGACATCATTACAGTGTGCAATGTCACTTCCAGTATCCCTGGCATATTTGTGAATGGAATAATTGCCAGCTTAAGTCCAAATCAGGGCATAAAAGAGCCGTACCTAAAACTTTTAGAATACAATTGAACAACTGCATGTTGGATTTTTTTTCACGCATGCACGGCACAACGGTGAGTTAAAGACGGTGAGTGAGATGTGGGGTCCCCATGGCGATTTTCGGTCACTAGGAGGACATCCGGTGAGATTTTTCCAACGCAGGCGATCGAGACTGTTTGTAATCAGAAGCCTGCCACCCGCGTAGAAAATCTACTTGAGTGGTAACAAAACCAACCCAAGCAGCTGCGCCATCTAGCAGCCGCGGTCGGCAGTAGGAGTTCCTACAGGGCGGTGACGTGGGGAGGGGGAGGGGCAGGGTGGGGGGTAGTGTATGGATTACGGAGTTTAACAGGTAAGTAAACATATAAATAAATAAAATGAATTTCGTTGCGTGCACTACATCACCAAATACGAAGCAGTGCGCGCAACTAAATTCGTATTATTTATTTATATGTTTACTTACCTGTTCAACTCCGTAATCCATACATTACTACCCCCCACCCTGCCCCTCCCCACGTCACCGCCCTGCGGGAACTCCTACTGCCGACCGCGGCTGCCCTCCAGCGCTCTGAACGGTGCCGTTCACCCCTATTCATGTCAGATGGTTTTACAATTTGAGGCATTTGTTGGCCTGAAAAAGAGAGGGGAGTGGGCAGAAGGAGAAAAAGAGAGAAGGAAAGAAAGAATGAGGGAGGAGTACAGAGAAGGATCTATAGGGAGAGAGGAGCAGAAAAAAAAGGGAGAGGAAGTGGGAAAAGAGGTGCATAAAAGGGGTCGAAGAGGTAGTGAGCATGCGACAGGGCGGGGTGAACCACTCTTCCCGAAGGCAAGCCTTGTATTGAGAGCCAGAGTCTTTTGTTTAAAAAGTAACGTTTTCTAAATGCAGAAACCCTACTTCCGGGTTCAGCGTTCTCCTCCAGTCTGCTCACAGAACATAATTCAGGTTTTCGCTCCACCATTTGAACTCCATTTGGATCAGGATCATACAATAAATGTGCACTGAAAATGGGTTTAAATGCATTTATTTTCAGGCGCACAAAGCATGTAGCCGCCTTAAAGCTCATGAATTGCCCTATGTGGTTCCAATATATTTCTGTATTTCACTCTGAGCAAATATTGATTGTTGTATCGATGGGAGATTTGAGAAGCCCTTTCAAACTTGAAATGGGAGCGAGTTTTGCACAGCATTTACAGAGCCAGACAATCCATTAAAGCAGTGCTTTGTCTTTAAGCTTCAATTATTTGCCTGTGTGAAATAAATAAGAGGTTACAAGCTCACCACAATATGGTTTTCAGCTTCCATTCCTGTATTGGCACACAGAAAAGTTTAATTCTAGGCTTGATTCCTCCTTGTTAGACCAAAAAAGGAAGCACAGACTCTAAACATGGAATAAAGAATAAAATGCCTCAGCTATTTATTATATATTGCTTCATACCGCACCTCTGCTCTTATAAAAGATGCAAAAGGTGTTGCTGTAAAAGGTGTCCAGATTTTCAGACCAAAAAAATACATATGCTGGGGTGTTTTCAAGGACAGGTTTGTGATTCCCGGCCTTGGGGCATGAGCGCTGGATTCACCCCTCATTAAATCCTGCTGTGCCACCTGAATGAGGTCAGGCAACACATCAGGAGACTCTTTGAAACAAGTGAACTAGGTCCCTGCTGTGATCAGAGTGCTGGTGTGAACGCGAGCCTTCACTGCACAGTGATAAATGTGTGTCATCTCAAAACGGGGACATGTATTTGTTTGTGTAAAAAGTGTTGTGACACTGGGACAGCCCTCGAAAACCCGGGTGTCTGGTCACCATATGCTGTTACCCAAATGAATGGTCTTGAAAAAATGGACAACCGGGTGTTCCTTGCTTAGAACTGAACAATTATCACACAACAATGAAGTGAGAAAGTGCTTTACAGTCTGAAACAAAGGGGCATATTACCAAGCAATAGCGATAATTATCGCTATTGCATGGTTAGCGATAAAAATGTATCGCCGAGCTGCGACGATTTTTATCGCAGATAAACCTTGCATTAGCAAGGTTTATCTCTGAAATGATAAAAATCGGCCGAAACGCATGAATATCGCTGTAAAGTCAGCGATATTCATGCATTACCGAGCGAATGCTCTTAGCCATGTTATCCACCTCCCATTGGATAACATGGCTAAGAACTGCTCAGGGCAGGTGTTAGCTGTTGGAGATATTCGCGCTTATATCTCCAAAAGTTGGTAATAGGAGATAGCGATGTTAGCGACTGTTTCCAGTCGCTAATATCTTGGCACGCCCACTTTGCATGTCATTAGTGATACATTTCTCTGACATGCAAAGCGGGGCCCAAGATGGTCGCTATCTCCTACTAGCTGTCGCTAACTGGTATTAGCGACATCTAGGTAATAGGGAGATAATTTTATCTCCGCTTTCTTGGCTTTTAAAGCCAAAAAAGCGGAGATAAATCCCTTGATAATATGCCCCAAAATCTTTGGGCCCGATTCACAATTTCTTTTGTTTTGAGTAGGGGTGACATGCTCGTGTACTTTTCCTAACTTACTAAATTCCAGGACTACGGTAGGAATACTCTTGGCTATCCATGAACACTACAATAGTAAGTCACCACAAAATCTTTGTGACTCAGGCCTTTTGCATGCACTTTTCAATGACTGGACAGCCATTTCTGGCTACATAGAGATAATACACCTGATTCTCCTGAGACATACAATGTAGACAGAGCTCTTTAGTGCATATATCTATGATTACATTTTCAGTTGTAGAACTTGACTGATATTGTTAACTCCATCGTCCCCTCTCGATCACCTTGATCAGGACTCTTTATCGTCCAGACAGCGCCCAAGTACCTCCTCCTTGAGAACTGGAATACCTCAAAGCTCTATTGAATATCATTAGATAAACAGCAAAAGGAATTTCGTAATTTAGTAAATACCTTAACCCGTACAATGTGAAAGGGATTGACTGGTGGAAAAAGCTTGATCCAAAATGTAATACCCAAAAGAACCGCATTTTCTATTATGGAACAACTAGGTCAATTGTTCGAGAAGGCCGCCTAGACGACATTTTTTGTTTAATTTGTGAATATCCTTGATCCTTGATTTCAATCTACAAGAGGTGTAACCTTTTTTTTAAATTGTGACCTGAGGATAAACCGTCACTGGATTTTCAAGGCACGTCAACTTTCATTCTGAGTTTCCTTCCTCTATGCCTGATTAAACAATCATTGGTAAATCTAATAGGTTTTACCTAGGTCAGCATCATGGCTGTGACGCATGGCTGAAAGTAAAGTTAGAAAAATTCGCTATGACGTAGCCAGTGCTGGTGCCAATTCACAGGGCTTTTTTCTTAGTCCTGATGAGCAAGCAAGCACACGGGAAGGGGGTGGTGGTTTGGGCAATCAGCGATGATGGGGAGTGGGTGGGGCAAAGTGGGGCAGCAACACAGAGAAGGAGTGGGTGGGAGTGGGAAGAAGCACCACAGACAAGGTGGCGTGGAAGGGGATGGGAAGAAAAAATAGTACCTCAATCACAGCAAGAGGAGCGGATGGCTAGGAATCAAGAGGAATTCATCTATGCTTGGTCCATGCTCCAGAGAAAGAAAAGGAAATGATGCCAGCAACATGCTGGTCAATTATGAAGCATCAAAGAAGAGTGATAATGAAGCCAATAAATGCTAAGCATTTTGTGGGCTCCAAGCCCTTTATTGTGAACCATACCTGTTGCAGCAACAGCGCATGCGCTGTTGGCAAGCAAAACCAGAAAAGTTGTTGGCTGAAACAATATGAAATCTATACACATGGTCTTACACTCCTGCATTGCATAAATTGCCAACTTTCATAGAGTTCATAAAAAATATCAAACATACTTCAAGGAATCTGCAGCATACTTGTATGTGTTTCTATATGTGAAACATGTTTCTCATTGGAGGAATGCCTTTCTCTGGACCCCCGTTGATTGGGGACAAATACCCTTCCCATTCCCACCCTGAAAATAAATATACAGCTTCCACTAACAGAAATAAATCTACAACTGCAGTCAGGGTGGGGCAAATGAGGAATACGATTTTGCCCTGGTCGATTAGGTGTGCAAGTAGTTTGGTGAAGTTGGTTTTCTTTGTCCAAATATATGATCAGGTGAAGATGGAAGGAAAACCTTTAATGCTCAGTGAGATCATATGTTGCCAACATTTTTACTGGTGTAACAAAAAAATAAAAGCATAATATTCTTTCATCTCTTTTTCTTTATGCTTGATAAGTAATATAGTAAAAAAGACACTATTTTTAGGTCTTCAAACGGACAGCTGTGGCAGCATCACGTGAAAATGAGACGGGCATCGCTTTTAGACATAAGTATAATCATGGCTACTGACACTGTAGTATTTGTCCTTCGTATCGTATCGTAAGGGATGCTTATAAAGCGCACTGACACCATGGGTTTCCTGGCGCTGGTTGGAAGTAGAGGAGGCAGAGAAATTAACCGGATTGGGGAAAAAGCCAAGTTTTTAAAGATTTACGAAAAAGTGTCAAAGAGTTAGAAATTTTAAGGGAGAGGGGGAAAGAGTTCCAAAGCTTGGGGGCCAGGTATGCGAATCTCCGGCCCCCGGATCTGCAGAGCTTATAAGAGGGAACAGTCAGGAAGTGAAGATGGGAAGATCTCAAATTGCGGGACGGGCAGTAGGGTCGGATGAGAGATTTTACAAAGGTGGGACAGAGACCAGCCAAAGATTTGAAAGTGAGGCAGCCGATCTTGAAGGCTGCCCTAGAAGCAACAGGGAGCCAGTGGAGTTTGACGAGAAGGGGCTTGGCAGATTGCCACTTGGGGATCCCTAAGGCCAGTCTCGCCGCCTGATTTTGGACCACCTGTAGTCTGCCCACCGATGTTTTAGGCAGACCATGGTAGATCGAGTTGGAAAAATCCAGGCGGGAGAGGACGAGGGCCATGATGACCTGCAGGAGGGCATCGGGTGTCAAAAGATATGCCACTTTCCTGATCCTGCGCAGTTGGTAGATGCAGGACGAGACCACGGTCGCCACCTGCAGCCCTAGGGATAGGGCGGAGTCAATAGTGACCCCCAAGCTCTTCACCGAAGCCACAGGGGTGGGAGAAGGGCCCAATTCCACCGGCCAGAATTGGGGCCCCCAGAAAGTGGAGCTCCTACCAGGAAGGAGGAGCTCCGTCTTACCGGAGTTCAACTTTAGCTGGTTATGGCCCATCCACTGGAGAATATGGGACATAGCTGACTGAAAGTTGGGAATAGCAGAGGGGGAATTAAGAGGGAAGATAAGCTGCAGGTCGTCCGCGTAATTAAACACGGTGACGCCCCACAGCCTTAGAGAGAGAAGAAGGGGGCGAAGATAAAGATTGAAAAGAATAGGAGACAGAGAAGAACCCTGGGGGACCCCACAGAGCAAATGCTCTCTAGGAGACCTGAAAGCACCCAGGCTTAGGGTCTGAGACCTGCCCGTCAGGAAGGATCTGACCCAGGCCAGAGCCAGGCCCTGGATGCCAGCCTGCTCGACACGGCGGAGAAGGATGTTGTGATCCACCGTGTCGAAAGCGGCTGACAGATCTAACAATACCAGGGCCTGGGGGGTGCCCCTGTCAACACCGTCCCTCAGGGCATCCAGCACGGCCAAGATCACTGTCTCCGTAGAGTGGCCGGGTCTGAAGCCAGCTTGGTTGACCTCGAGGAAGTTGGAGCTCTCGATAAACTGTGAGAGACAGGTGGTGACGTGGGCTTCCAGGATTTTTGAAAAGAAAGGTAGAAGGGAGATGGGGCGGTAGTTTGCCGGAGCGGCGGGGTCAGCCCCCGGCTTCTTCAAAAGAGGCACCAACACGGCCTCCTTGAAGGAGCCCGGCACCGTCCCGGAAGAAAGGGAAGAATTTAGCAGGGGGAGGATACAGTCAGGTAGAGTATGACAGATGTCCCTCAGAATAGAGGGAGGGCAGCAGTCATCCGGGGATCCCGACTTGATGCGGGTGGCAAGAGTGGCCAAAGAGGTGGGGTCTAGGAGAGGGAATTGTGTAAAAGAAAAAGTGTTGTAGGGAGGGGGAACAGATCCAGCGCCAGGAGCCATAACAGGGATGGTGTCCTTGCATCATGTTTTACATATGTTTTCCATATTCTGGTGCCACGATATATGGGGATGGCTTAGTACTTGGGATTTTCAGGGCAAACACAGGATTGTTGGGAGAAGTAAGACCATTGATGTTCAATTTGGTGTTTGACCACGCTCTACTTTAATTTCTATGGCACCTCTTAATGTCATATATTCTACCCCAAATGTGGCAAAAATACATTAGCTCCCTCTTCTGTTATCTAGTTACAGAAAAAATAGTGCAGTCTCCACCAATTTTTGTCCTGATGCAAAACTTTGTAACATGTCTTTTGTATGTGAACAGCGCCTCACTTGGCAACCCCTGGAACTGCAGAGCATTTCTAACTCCGCTGCAACACTTACCACTTTGTGGATTCAGGATATGATGCTGATTTAAGGACCAGCCTCCCAGGTTTGAAGCATCCATTTCGAATCCCTGCAAAGTTACTGTCCTTTTCTCCCACAATATGAAATCAGGACATGGCTCATATTCATATCCCACGGACACTGAAAATGAACAAATGACACAATAATTCAGCCTGATTTTGCATAAAATATGTGTCTATCAAACGTGCTATGGATGTTAGACGAATTTAAAGTAAAAGAGTTGCTATAGACTCTGCTATATTCTTTGAACCACATCCTAATAATATATTATTTAAGAAACCACTAGCTAGGCCCACATTACAAATAGCGCTGTGCAATGCCGCATTTTGAGAGGCAATAAAATGCGCATCCTGGCATTTGATTTTCATGGCTGTGGTTTTAATGTTGATCATAAAAAAAACATGAAAGTCACTTTGTTTAGCAATTGTTCTGGGAGTAATAATGAACAACAGTGATGTAATCTCCAGTTAATTTGGATTGTTACATTTAATGTATTTTATAAAACACCATATTCAATCCAAAGGGTCTTTTTAAGGGCGCCCAACAGTAACTAAAGTTGGAATGGATTATAAAAACAAAAAAGGTAATTTACTACAGTAGACATGAAACTATATTCCGAGTACATTTGTAATAATTTTAGAATCTTTTTAGAAATGCAGAAGTTACTGCATCAGCCATTTATGAATTTAGTAAATGTAAAAGGTGTAAATTGACACAAGCCTAAATTTTGTCATCCAGGTGCAAATGCATTTTATGACTTTGTAATTATTTTTCCTCCATAAAAAATATTTTAAATGAAAACCTCTTTTCCTTTATCCTCACCAATTTTGGTTGTCTCCCCTCACCATTTTCATCCTGGACACAGATATATCTATGCCCTTCACAGTGGTGAGTCTCCAGCCATATCTTGGGTTGAAAGGTGTCTGCCAAAGGTTTGTGAGTATCCACTAGCTTGCAGATGACCCAGTCCTAGAGCACTCAAAATCCACTCCTTGGAGAAAACTTACTCACTCGTAGTATTAGATCACACTGGTGTAACATCAGATTTAATCAATTTAACTTACAATTTATATTTTACAGAAAAAAATGTGACTTCGTAGTCCTAAATGAAGGGATTTATTACTTTTGTATTAACCGGTGTCTTCAAAGATAGTCAAGTTTGTATTCAACCTATTTTGGTCTTCTGTCATGCTTGTTCTCAAACTCTCAAACTCAAATTTAAGCCATTCACACACTGCTGAAGTTAGGAAAGTCACTAACTACCCCGCGAACTAATGGATTTGTCTCTCTTAATTACTTAAACATATATAATGAAGCTCATAGAATCAGTTAGGATAATGTTTTGGAGAAATCCAAAATTGGTCAGACCCATAAATAAGAAAGAGCATCCTTGAAAAAGGGAAACAGTTAGAACACCGAGGTCTGAACCACGTTTGTTCCGACTATGCAAGCTCAACCACGATTGCCTTCACCACGCATATGCCGTAGCAGAGCGCGGTCTAGCTGCTGGAAGACGGAAGTAGGGGGGCGGAGTAGTGTAACTTATGGGGCAGGGTTTTAGGCCTTAGTGCAGAGGGAGGAAAATGGGTAGTCAGGATACTTTTGTGGGGCATGTGGGGGATTATGGTAGGTTTTAGGGCAGTGGAAGGGATTGGGGTAGATTAAGGGACAGCATGGGGTGGGATAGTATAGTTAAAGGGGCAGGGGTTTAGGCTTCAGGACAGTGGGAGGGGAATGGGTAGATTGGGTAGTTTTTAGGACTGCGGTTGGGGTAAGTTTAGGGCAGTGGAAGGGGTTGGGGCAGTTTAAGGAACAGCGATGGGGGCAAGGTAGTGTACATAAAGGGGCAGGGTTTATGACCTCAGGGAAGTCGGAGAGGAATTGATAGATGGCGATGTTTTTAGGGCTGCGGAGTCGGGATAAGTTTTAGGGCAGTGGAAGTGGGTGGGGTAGTTTAAGGGACAGCGCGGGGTAGTGGTGACCTTAGCCACACATACCCCTTTACCATTCATGCCTATAACACAAAATTTCATGGTAAAGGCATGCATGGTAAAGGAATGCGTGGTTAAGACGCATTAGTGGATTCAGCTCCGTGGTAGAGGTAAGCATGGTTTCACCTGCTGCTTCTATCATACAGCCCTTGAAAAAGCATTCAGTAATACAAAACATGCGTTTCCGTATATACCCAAAAATGTAAATTGCTAATATAACATGTTGATACAGATTGAATTTAAAGTGAAACTGTATTGCTAATTTCTATCCTACAATTTTATTGCAAATAGTTTGAAGGGTTATTTGATTGCTCAATGAAGTCATTAAGGGACTTCTTTAGTGCTAGGCACTCTTTATTCAATACTAATTTAAATGTATAATGTATTCACTTCAATAAAAAGTTTGAGACACCTTATTATAGACACCACTTTTTAATAATTGGGTGGGAGCACATTATTTATACAAATCTGTTGTTTTTCTAATTTAATTTCACACCCGCAGACAGAAATTAATAGCATAAAAAATGGATAGGATTTATCCCACAGAAGGCCACAAACTGCTGCTACACAGGGGCGTTTGGGGTGTTACACCCTCCTAAAAAAACTATTCTGTAGTAAATAGTTGAGTAAAAGTGCTTTCAGTCTGGTATGATGAGGTGTCTGCATTTCGCCTGGGTTTTTCATAGACACGCATACACAAACACACTCCTTGTCTGTTTTGAAGGTTTTAAAAAATTTTGGTCAGTTTGAAAAGTATTGTTTTAAGTACTCCTCAGGCAATTCCCCTTAAGCAGCCCCACCCCGATGCCCTGTTTCTCACATAATGTATTTTCAGAAGGTACTCTAGCGTGATTGTTCGGAAATCTGAAGTTCACTCCCCCCCCATTTTACTGAGTAGCAAGGGCCCTGCTGTTAGGATGGTGGTCTGCAAATAATGACATGGCTAGTCTGCGGTACAATTAGCGAACCTCCGATAGCCAGCCGCAGTCGGTAAGGAAGTACCTGCCGTGGCGGTGACCTGGGGAGGGGGAGGGACAGGGTGGGGGTTAGTAATGTATGGATAATGGATGTTTGCAGGTAAGTAAACATTTAAATAAATCAAACAAATTTTGTTGCGTGCACCGCATCCCCAAATGCAATGCAGTGCGCGCAACGAAATTCGTTTGATTTATTTAAATGTTTACTTACCTGCAAACCTCCATTATCCATACATTACTAACCCCCACCCTGCCCCTCCCCCTCCCCACGTCACCGCTCCGGCAGGTACTCCCCTACCGACCGCGGCTGCCGATAGCACCTAAAAGGAACTGAGGTTGAGATATACCACTAAACATATTCTCATCTATGGAGGTTGTTTGATAATCCAATATGGCTTATCCTGATTCCCTAATTAATACGAGCGCTAGTTCAGAGCATCTGTCATCCCTGCTCGCTTGTTGCGCTCCCTCACCAATATTAAAGCCATTTATAGCAGTAAACGAGTTTTGCTACCCTCTGTTTTTTCACAGAAAATGTCATTAATGAGAATTTGGATTCCTGTCTTAAATCAATTTTCATTTATTAAAGCAATAAACTGAAATTTTCACACATGTTGATGGTTTGCTGAGACAGGCGGTATTTGCAGATTTTATCAAATGTTTGTAGTCAATTCTCAGGCAAAACTGGGTCAGGCCCTCACCGAATACCAATGAATACCACCATTAAGAGGCTGCATGCCTGGGTCGGAATACTTGTATATGCTTGCTCTATTTTTGTTGACAGTAATTCCTTCCTGTTTCCCAAACAATTTGCACTTTTAAGACATTATTTTGAATTATGGAGCTTGCCGGAACATATTCAAAATGTTTATATCGAATTATTTTCACTGCAGTGAAGGGTGCAATAAAAGTCACAGATCTGAGAGACTATTTTGCACATTCTAAAAATGAATTTCAGCAACCCAGTATGTCACAGAATAATATTATGTTTCTGTAATGCTAATATGTCCTTATAAACCTACCATGCAATGCTCAACTACACGTAGCCAAAATCACAATTCAAACTTCACAAGTGTGCCATGTCATCATTGATAAAAGCAAAATTGGTCATGTTTGTGAAATTTTGCAATAAAGATTATTTGTGTTTCATTTTAGGATTTATTCGTTATTCGCAAGTACATATAACACTCATTTTTATAAACACACCTGTCATTACTTGTACATTTGCTTATAATGTAAGCAGATTTGTCACATTAGATCTTAATAATTATTTAATGTATTGGAGATTCATTTAAAGACAGAGACACTGCCCCTATGTACCTTAAGAAAAACTTTCATAGGAAGCCTTACTACAAGAGGGCGAAATGTGTTAACTGACCAGTGGCGGCTCCTCCGCTAAGGCAGAGGAGTATTGCCCCACTGCTTTTTAGCAGTGAAATAAAGGGAATATAAAATGATAATAACTCGCATTATTATCTTTTTATTTTCTCCTATTTCAGGCAGGGGAGGAGTGGTCGCACTCTCCTAATTGATCAATGACAGTTTGGTTGGCCCTCATGTTCTCCATGCAGGCTGCATTGCAGCCTGCATGGAGAACATGCCCAGGCTCCCAGTCAGTGTCTGAGCACCAAAACACAGTGCTCAGACCAATCACAATGCTTCTGAGGCAGCGTTGTGATTGGCTGACTGGGAGCTTGGGTGTGTTTCCTGTTCAGAAAAGCGAGGGAGGACTACTGAGGAGAGACGCGACAAAGAAGCGTAGAGAAGGTACATTTTTCATTTTATATTTTATTACCTGCTTCCCCGTGCCCTGCCCCACTCCCGTCCCTGGCCCTGCCCCCTACCTCCGACCAGTGTTAGCTGCCGCTGTAAATTACATCCTATATAAAGAATGATTCTGGAATCCATTCAACTATTTACAATTGTTTCTTATTTATGAAACTTACTATATTATTGCCTGTGGGCAGGAGGGAGAGGCCAGAAGCTGAGCCAGGCTGAAATCACTGAAAGTGTGGCATCTTTATGGCTTCCACTTTGAAAGTCAAGATGGGTCAAACTCTGTTGCAAAAGTACAGTTTAATCCACTATCACAGGCTCATATCAGCAAGTATTCTATCTGTACATCTTCCACCATTGCAAAATGGAAGATTGTAATAAACATTTTTCTGGACGATTCTTTCACACACTTATGGCGGGGCCATTCCTAGGATACAAATGCAGATCCAGCTGGGAGCTTGAATATGGTTCCTGATTTCCCGGGAATCATATAAATTTTTTAGGGCGTATGTTTCTTGATAACACTGACCAGAGGGCCAGTACATTTCAGTCTTGCTCCAATCTGGTGGTCACGAAGACCTCATAGAGGTCATTTGTATAGTCCAACTTAAGAGTTTGCGAGAAAGCTCACAACTGTATCATGAATGCCTGATGTGATTTACAGGAGAATGGGCCTTTTCTCAGCAAAGATCCCCCAGTTTTCCTTATAAGATGGGTGTCCATGCTTGAGTATTAGTCAAAGATAAAAAACAGGTTCCTGTCTGATTGTATATGTTATTCAGATATCAAGAATGGATGATGGCATGAGAAAGAGAAAAAGCATCTAAGAAGGCACATACCTAGGAGTTGTACTACTTATTCAGCTCCATTCCATGTCATCATCTAACCTTCCCTAAAGTGCAGTCCATCATACTGCATCACCTGGAAAGAGTTAAGATAAACAAAGGAGGCCGTGTCATCGAGCAAAATTGTATGTAATCAGCACAGCTGTGGAAGAGGAATAAATGCACTTCGGGAAAAGGAGGTAGGATATAAAGAGAAATGTAGCAATTTAAACACAGAGAATGGATTGAATCATTGGAGTGTTGGTCCGGAAGTACAGTAGTCATATCCTGATGCAAGAGAATGTCCTTCACGTTAGTGTCAATTGTGTCTGAAGGAATAGGCAAGGATAGAGAATTCTTGTTGGAGAAAGAAAAGGGAATGCCCCTGACAGAAGATTAGGACCTTCTCAAGATGATGAGTAGATAACGCTCTAAAGGATTCTGGATTGAGAGAAGAGGCCTGCAATGGGTAGACCGATACAAAAGGGGATGATGGACGGAGCGTTTGAGCAAATCAAACACTCACCCCCAGTCAACTGATCTGGGTTTAATCCATCACCATTCTTTAGCTCACTCGGCCACCCCAGTTCAGACATGGCTATATGCAAATCAGTCTGACCCTGTGCCTCATGGGAACAGTCCAGCCCGAACTGCCAAGCCATGTCTTCCCTGGACCGAAAACAAGCATCCTGGGACCGGTTTCGGATTCATAATCCTCATCAGCCAGGCTATCTTGAATCCAGTGGCCAAGTGAGCAAGGGACTCACGTCTGAGCATACCCTGCCACACTTAGGGCGAACAAAGCGATACAAAAGGGGATGATGGATGGAGCGTTTGAGCAAATCAAACACTCACCCCCAGTCAACTGATCTGGGTTTAATCCATCACCATTCTTTAGCTCACTCGGCCACCCCAGTTCAGACATGGCTATATGCAAATCAGTCTGACCCTGTGCCTCATGGGAACAGTCCAGCCCGAACTGCCAAGCCATGTCTTCCCTGGACCGGAAACAAGCATCCTGGGACTGGTTTCAGATTCATAATCCTCATCAGCCAGGCTATCTTGAATCCAGTGGCCAAGTGAGCAAGGGACTCATGTCTGAGCATACCCTGCCACACTTAGGGCGAACAAAGCGATGCAAAAGGGGATGATGGACGGAGCGTTTGAGCAAATCAAACACTCACCCCCAGTCAACTGATCTGGGTTTAATCCATCACCATTCTTTAGCTCACTCAGCCACCCCAGTTCAGACATGGCTATATGCAAATCAGTCTGACCCTGTGCCTCATGGGAACAGTCCAGCCCGAACTGCCAAGCCATGTCTTCCCTGGACCGGAAACAAGCATCCTGGGACCGGTTTCGGATTCATAATCCTCATCAGCCAGGCTATCTGGAATCCAGTGGCCAAGTGAGCAAGGGACTCACATCTGAGCATACCCTGCCACACTTAGGGCGAACAAAGCGATACAAAAGGGGATGATTGTACCGCTTTGGCCGCCATAAGTGTGGCAGGGTATGCTCAGACGTGAGTCCCTTGCTCACTTTGCCACTGGATTCAAGCAAGCCGGGCTGAAGATGGCAGGAATGCCAGAAACCGGTCCTCGGAAGCTTGTTTCCGGTCCAGGGAAGGCATGGCTTGGCAGTTCGGGCTGGACTGTTCCCATGAGGCACAGGGTCAGACTGATTTGCATATAGCCATGTCTGAACTGGGGTGGCAGAGTGGGCTAAAGAACGGTGATGGATCAAACCCAGATCTTTTGACTGGGTGTGAGTGTTTGATTGGTTCAGATGCTCCGTCCATCACCACCCCCTTTTGTACTGCAATGGGTAGACAGTAAACAGAGGTCATGTGCTAAAAAGGAAGCTCATTGAATCATTGAGTTAGAAAGGCTTTCTTGAAAGCCATGGGAGCATATTTGAAGGTGAGTGAGGCTATGAGGGTGACAAATCCATCTCACTCTCTCCTCCACCAAATTAATACTATCGTTGCAATCAGGCCCTTTTTAAAAACAGGGAAACAACCTTTCATCCAATTTCTATTTTGAGCTAATACAAGTTTAATAATTTAGCACAGCGTTCACCTAGAATGTGAATACAGTACAGCACTACAGGCTTACAGTGAAACACTTCAGACGCACACTCTTACCGAAATGAAGTGGGGATATTCAATTTTGGATGAACAATGAAATTATGAGGCCAGCACAGGCCACAATCGATTTATCCTAAGTTCCTTCTGCGACAAGATACCTGTGCCCAGATACAATACTGAGATAGACAGTAGTCTCACCAGCTGGTTTAAACCAGTGCAACACCATGCCTATAATCCCCATATCCCTTAATCGGTTGACCAGATTGAATTGGTCTACTATATTAAATGCTGCTAAGAGGGCAAGCGCAATTAGCCCTAAGAAGTTACTTTCGCCTGTGAGGCACCTAAGTTATTCCATAGCTAAAAGCATAGCAGTTGCTGTACCTCTTCTTGTGTGAAATCCAAGCTGCCAGTCATCTACTATATGGCTTTCTTCTAAAAAATGAAGAAAACTGGAGTTTTCCCATAAACAGGTAAGTAGTAACAGGTAGTGACATAATTACATCCTATGGATCTAAAGTAGGTCACTTCAACAGAGATGACATTATACTCCTCTTCCAAGCTACCAGATATGTCGCAGCAGATAGAGATAGATAGAAACATTTCAGGAGAATAAACAGCTAAGTGGTTTCCATGTATGTGCTCTACATGAATTGAAGTGCAACCTTGATTGGAATTTCGTGTAATAGATGTTCAATTGATTGCACATCTGGGATTTCAAATGATAACCAGCCCAGATCCTGTTCCCATAGGTTGGACAAATCAACTGAAGATTTAAAGAGCATAGGGGCAGTGGAAATGCCAGCATTAGTCCCCATGATTTTATCATGAAAGAAGGAGTCTGATCTGCTGCAGAGTTCCTGAGAGGGATCGTGGATGTCATTCATATGGGTTGCGTTCACAAAGGAATTGAGCAAAGCAAAGTGTGGTGGCAACCAACTGATGAAATAACCCACCTGGCCATACTAGACAGCTCCCATTTATTGTATGCCAACTGTGGGCAATGAGAAGAGCAGATAATGAATGGAAATGCAGGGGTGAATGTCTGCTGTCCCCTGCATGCCCCATGCTTGCATTAACAGGCATATGCAAGGAGTCACAAGATGGCTCCTGCCTCATAGATATTAATGAGGCAGACATTGTTGCAACCCTTGTAATGGTGATTTTGTGCTGCAACTGGTTCACATTAGGATCACAGATCAGTTCTGCAAAGAGCATCGGCTAATTTGTTTAGTACATCAGGCCTAGGTTTGCTTTGTGAGCTTTTGCAGGCAGGACCTTGGAAAATAGCTGAGAGCTTTATTTGTACCAGGAACTCTCTCATCTTCTCTCTACAATTCTCCTATATGGATTTATTGCTGCAGCCTATGTGCAAGCGGTACAGAGCTGCGTTATATCACCCAATATCATAAAGCAGAGAAAACATATACATCAAAAAAGGTTCATGTAACTGGAGTTTTCAAAATGTATGAATTTTAATAAAGCTAACCCAGGATAAAGAACATATACGAAAGATATTCAGTGATGATGTCATTATAGTTAATGAGGACACCGAGTTTACATACTGTATTGTTAATGAGAAAACCACTGTCAATCAAAATGCCTTGCCAAATGATTATAATGTAACATTCTGGCTTAAAAAAAAAAAACACGGGAAAGTGGGACAGTCACATCCGAGTTTTTATCCTTTGCAAAAGTGGACAGTATTCATAACTTTGCATTTATTAGGCATATTTAAACTCTATGCTACCCGTTTTGATGATTTCAATTCTTTCATTTCATGCAGGATCCCAAGAAAATGCACATGTTCCTTTTAAGACTGGGGTTTGCTAATGTACACGAATCGGCAATCATCGGTACACGCAAAACACTGAATTAATGGGTCCTGTATTCAGTACCTCGCAATGTATAATTCGGGGAATGCATTTAACAGTCTGTTTTTAGAACTAACAGCGAATGTCACAAAATGCCACTCAAACGGATGCGGTGACATAACAATAACACATTATACACCAAGAAAAGAGAACAGTGTGAGTTCTATCTCACAGTAGAGAATTCCGAGCCACTATTCATTACCCAAAGCTGTTAACTGTATCTTTTTTTAAATTTACAGTGGTGACAATTGTATTAAAATTGCGTTAGAAAGTTATCACTTTTAGAGAAGACTTTTTAGCACTAATGTATCTTTTGAAAAATATCCCTGCGGTATGTTTTTTTTAATACATAGTGTGCTTGGTATTTATTCAGCATACATACATATAATTGATTATGTAATGTAACGTCAATATTGTATGCACAAATAAAAGTGTTACCTATACAACAGTTAGAAACTTGTAAACCACGCTATCGCCCAATAGGTACATCCTGGAGTACCTGATAAAAAAAGCAAAGAGCACGAAGGATGTTAAAGAACAGCAGAGAAAAATGTACGTTTCTAAAACCCTGTTTAAGTCGCAGTGGTCAGGGCCAGCTTTAGGGCAGTGCGACTGGTGCGGCTGCACCGAGGCGCTGACCTGGGGAGGAGGGCGCTGACCTTGGGGCAGGGGGGGTACCGTGTTTAGCAATAACTTATGATTTTAAAACCACCTGTGGCAGAGTTCCTTGTGCCTACAGTTTTGAGGCAGAATAAAAAATAGCAAGATAACTCTTGTGAATAATGTTCCTGCTAGAGAGAGATCAGAGTTTTGTCTAATGCCAGTTTTCACTTGCCGTAAAATAGCACCTAGGGTTAATATACCTGCTGCAAAGAACTCATACTGTGCAGATCATAGATCTATATTTTATATGGATAGCTGAGTGGATTACTGCTTTTGTCACAGATATCCCTGTGTCACCACAGTACATAAACAACCCTAATATAGTACAGTGACTGTTACAAACTGTCATCAAAGAGTTGCATGCAAACTGCATAAAATAGGTTAGGACGTTATATTTTTTCCCCTGCCTTTCATTATCTATTCCTAATGTTGCTGAAAAAGATTTGTTTGGGTAGATATACCTTCTTATTAGTAAAGTTAGACTTTACCAGTGCTTTAAAACAATTTAAATGTATGTGAGAGGGGGTCTATGGATAGATGAAAGGCACTTTAGCCCAGTGGTCATGAGGGATTCCAAGGAGGTCTCTCTGGGGGCGCCAAAAATGATTTTAACACTGGTAGCCACCATTGCAGTGGTTGTCAATTAGGCGTGGGGGCGGAGTGGGGTGTTCCACGCTTTAGCAGCAAACTAGGAGAAAGAAGGACTACTCACATCGGAACAGCACATTTTGGGAATAGCGAGCAATCTTCGAGTGGAGGGTCTACGTGACCGATAGTTTGATAATGGGGAACATCGACAGGAATATCTCTCTGACTGGAATGGTGAAAAGCATGGTGAACCAGTGAGAGAGAGGTGAACTTAATCCTGCTGGGAACAGGAGGTCGATGCAAAGTGGCAGAGAGAGGTAAGATAGGTGAGAGTGACAACAGCATGTAAATGACCCGGACAGCAGGGTACTGAATTCTGGAAAGCTCAGAAAGACTGGCACAGAGAATTACAGTTATCAAACAATAAAAGGATAACTGCTTGCACTGCAATTTGACGGGCTGAACATGGAAGAAGATTCATGAATTTATGAAGCAGGTGTAACTGTTGAAAACAAAAGGAGGAGACCTTGGCAATCTGAGGGGTAAAAGAAAGAGACTGATGCAAATAATAATCCAAGTTTCTGGCTAGAAAGTTGGGTGGAGGTGTGGTGAGTTCAGAAGGCTACCAATCAAAAAATATTTGCTAGGGGTAATCACAAAAATCACAAACCCCCGACGGGTGCGGTGTAGCTGGAGAATTCAGTCTATATTATCGAGGAACGGTAACCGCAAAATACGCAAATGATCCTGTTTGACAAACGCTGTGTTGCTCTGACCACAAAACCCAAAGTAAATTTGGATCACCACATCAATCTTTTGCAAGGCTTTCTGTGTCAATTTGAAAAACGCGTACTCAAATTACACAGAGTTCTGGCTCACACGTCCGATCTATTACAGGAACATTTTTATGAAACTGTCAATCAGGTTGCAGTCTATGGATCTTGGCTGACGCCTATCCCATAGAGTCTACCAATATTCGTAGGAGGCTTGAGTTAACTCCTCTAGATTTCAAGACTTATGATTTGTGGGTCCAATCTTGTATGTACTGTTTATCATTTCCCTCATGAGTACTACCTAATGGATGTTTTCCCATTGTTCATGCTGATGATAACCCTGTCAAGGGATCAAAACATTGACACAATAATAGTGTACTGTATTGATTATGTAATTCAGGTGTCTGCAACTCTGTGTTAGAGTTTAGAACAAACAACTGTGCATCCTGCTCAGTCACTATTTATGTATATATTGTTTAGCACAAGGCACCTTTTACTCTCCTAAGTCACTTTCACTATGCTGTTGCATCATTTGGGAACACCTCTTTAAATCCGAATGTATATTTTTACAGAGCAGAATGAGTTTGTTTTACGGAGATTCAAAGTGTTAAGTAATCAAATAACATGTATTCTTTCTAGTAAAATTAATCTATTAATGGCTATTCACAAGGTTTTCGTGGATGTTGAGGTTCACACTTCCCACACAAGCGACCATTGTTTCCTATTATATTCATCACATACATGGCTGGGCATCACTTCCTTATTTAACTTTAAATAAGGAAGTGACACACACTTGAATTCCTGCTGAATATTTCTATGGTGATGTATGTGAAACGCCAGCAGCTCCTCCAGCACAGCGCTACACCCTTGCAAGGGTTGGGTGGTGATTATATATGCAAAAAGTTGAGTTTTATATAGCGCGAAGTAGACCCAAAGATATTGGGTATCAAAGCGTTTTACATAGCACCAGTTTCGTTACACAAGGACACATTCATTTTTGTTAGGCACGAGGAGATTAAGTGATTTGCCCAGAATCACAGGATTTTGAGTGTAGTTGCCGAGACTTGAACCCGGTTCCCCAGCTTCTAACTTGACCGCTCTAGCCGTAAGGCTATTTCCTCTCCCCCCAACATTTAAAGCAAGAAAGTTATCTTTAAGCTACACAAACTGCAAAATAAAAAGTAAATTAAAAACCAAACTGACACAACTAAGATATTTTCACATACCCAAGAGGGCTTGTCTGAAAAGTAGGAAATATCCTAAAACATCCTATATAGTGCTGGCAGAACATCATAAGCAAATACAATTATATTATTCTGCACAAAAAAGTAGGCAATCGCCCCCCCTTTTGACAGGAAAACTTGCTGTATTGGTATCAAATGATCTTTTTCCAGAGGTATTTTCTTCTATCTGCAGTTCATGACACGTTATATCACTGTGCGATAACCATTTTGTGATGAGACCTTTTTTAATGTACAATTATCAACTCTGATGGCCTGCTCAATGTTTATAAGTGTTGCTAGAGATATTGAGTTTTAGAAATTGAGTTGTGTTGGTTGCCCAAGGGGTAAGCCCTGTTCAAGCAGCAACCACAATCCTTGTCAGGGCGAAGCACAAGCCAACCCTAAATTAACATGTGCTCAGCCCTCTGGTAGGTGGGTAAAGAGCAGTCAGACTTAACTTAGAGGCAATGCGTAAAGTTTTGTGCAACACTTCAAACATTAATGAAGTGAAAACACCACACAAAAAAGGTCTCACAGCAAGGTAGAACAATAGAGTTATTTTTAATAAATAAAACAAGACCAAAATGACAAAAATCCAATCATGAATATAGCGCCAAAAAGCACGAATCGCAAACTGTGATTATCTCCTTGCACTGGACCGGGACCAAGTCAAATATTCAGGATGACCGCGAGGGAGTGCTGGCTGACTACAGGGACCCAGTTAGGCCTGCTGAACAATAAGTATATTAGCATCAGTATATCAAGCTGGTGAGCCTCCAGCATCTTTCATTGAGCAGATGCCTTGAAGTTCTTTGGAGGGTCATGGAGGAGCATTTATATTCTCCATAAACTAGTTTGCGCTTTGAGAGGTCTTTTGCATATGCATCTTGTTTGGTGTGCTACAGTTTATTGGTGTCCTATTATGTAACCATGACCTGAATACACTTGGTACAACCAATTGGAAAGCTTGAAAGGTAAGCCCATAGATCCCCTCCTCCGATTATAAATGATTACATTAAAAAAGTCATTTTTGTTGTATCAGAAAACTTGATCCAGTGGGCTGAAATTAAGTCTACAGTAAGCAAAGTACTCTGCCACTGTCATTCAGTCAGGCAGGGAAATGTGAGGAAGATCGGGTGAGAGATTGAGGCAGGGGAGATGTTTTGCAACGTGTTCCATATATGGGACACT
This sequence comes from Lissotriton helveticus, assembly GCF_964261635.1. Lineage (NCBI taxonomy): Eukaryota > Metazoa > Chordata > Amphibia > Caudata > Salamandridae > Lissotriton > Lissotriton helveticus. Next base: position 2,074,721,239 of record NC_136063.1, read on the forward strand.
GTGTTAAGGGATTGTGGGTGGAAGAGGTGATTTTGAAGGGTCAACATAATCAGGCTCCGAATTATACGGCTTTCTTTGTCATTTCCAGGGCTTCATTCACATTTCATCTTAGATCATTTTGATAATAGTTTAGTCTGCATTCATGCTTAAAAAACATAATTTCTTTCTTTAGTCCAGGCTTAATATACATAATTGCTTGTAAACTTGAAGCTCTGCTGTAGCCCTCCAATAACCCACACTCACCCATTCTTATCTCACTGCTTGCTGTTTTCCCCATCACTGCACACAGTTTTGTAGCAATGCAGTTGAATTGGCTTAGATTGGTCTGCGGCACTGCAGTTGATGTCTTATAAATATCTCATCAGATAGAAGCCTCAAGTAATGTTTGGAAGAGTGTTTGGCATTTTAAATTCCTCATACTGTTTCATAATTTAAATGGTGTTTTGTAACTATGTGGCAGTAGCAGAATGACTATTAATCTCAATAAAATTGTAAGTGAATGCACCTTTTTAGGTCTTGGCTATAAAAATCATTTGCTGCCTGTTGGAGACTTATTGTTTCCAATACATTACATGTACAAGAATGGGCTCTGGGTCAGCAGCTTGTTCTGGACTAGATGACTTTGTTGGTGTCTTGTCAGTGTGTGTAAGCTGATGTGGCTGTTCATGTATGCTGGACCTTGGTTGTGCAGTGTTTTACATGCGTGTGTGGGGAGTTTGAAAACGGTCTCTATATGAAGAAAGAGCCAGTGGACTCTTTGATGTATGTGGATATATGAGTGTCTAGCAGGAGTTTAGGTGTGACTGCTGCATTCCGAATTACCTGGAGTCTCTTGGTGAGCTGTGTGGTGAGGACAACTGTAGAGTGTGTTTCTGCAGTCTAGAAAGCTGGTGATCAGGACTTGTATGATAGATATATGGCTACTGTGCGGATACCTTCGGAAGATTTTCATGATGAGTTTGATAGAGAGGAAGGAAGAGGAGGTGACCATATTAGCCTAGCTGATCACTGAGAGTTGATTGTTGAACATGATCCTAAGTTATCAACTGAGGTTGGTTCAATGGGGTGGGTATAGGTCCTAATTCTGAGGGCCACCAGGCAGAGGACCAGAGAGAAATGCCTTTTCTGAATAGTACCACCTACATCTTGTTGGTGTTGCGCTTCAGGCAGTTGGTCTTCGTCCAGTTAATGACTTCAGACATACAGTTGATAAACTTTGTCTCAAAGTTTGAGGTGTCATTGGAAAGGAAGAGAATGAGCAAGATAAGGTTGAGTTGGATCAGATGGGGTTGGCAAGTGGGACCATGGAAACATTGAAGAGCATGGAGTTGAGCAAGGAGACAGGTTTGAGGTTAGGGAGGGGTACACAGACAGGCAGACTGACTGGGAGCAACCTGTGAGGAAGGAGATGATCGATCTGAGTGCTGGGCCATGTATTGCAGTCTCATGAAGGTGTTTAATTAGAATGGGGTAGGAGATGATGTTGAATACAGCAGAGAGGGCAAGAAGGATGAGTGCTGCAGTTTCACTTTTATCAATGATGAGACAGCTGCCATTGAAGTTAAAAGGGTGGTATTGGTGTTCTTATTCAGCCTGAATTTAGTTTGGGAGTGATCCAGGAGGTATTTCTTTTCTGCTAGTCAGCCAGCCATTTGTTTTTGAGTCTTTGGGTCCTTTGAAGGTTTCTTCAGTAGAAGTAGGATGGTGGTGCGTTTCCATGCATCAGGAAGATAGCAGTGGTTAGAGAGTAATTGAGTATCAGAGTGAGGGCAGTGCAGAGGGAGTTGAGTCATTTGGTGAAGATGAAGAGTGGACTTGGGTCTGAGGGAACTCCCAAGTGGGTGAAACACCTGGTGGTGGCAGTTTCTAGAGGGGTGGAGATGGACTAGCAGTTTCTGGTGATTTTCTTGGTAGGTTGAAAGGCTGAAAGGGTGGAGAGTTCTGGAGTGTGAATTTGTTATTGTGGATGTGTCACTCACCACCAGCATTCCAGTGGCTTTTGGTGAGTCATACGTTTTCTGTTTACTTGCTTGCTTGTTGTCTTGTCAATTAAGTGGTAGTGGTTTTGGACGGGTGTTTGCACATGTGGTGATCCACGAGTTGAAGTTGGTGATAGATCAGGTAGGGTTGTCCTGGTGTAAGCGGGCTGGGTAAGGAGTTCTGTAGTCATGCTCTTCTTTTGGCCTCTTGTTCCAGTTGTGTTGGGTGGTTTTGGTGGGCGCGGTTCCATGTTGCTGGAGTCGGTGTAGGTTGATTCGGACAAGGCAGTGGTTGATTCAGGCGAGGGGGGTGGCTTTTCCACCATGATATCAGAGATGTTTGTAAAAAAACAAGGTTGAGGAGAGGTCCAGTGAAGTGAGTGGATCCTTCGCTCATTGGGTGAGTCATAGTGTGTTCAGGTCGTTGTGGAGATTGTTGGTGTTTGGTTGCATGGTTGTCCAGGTGGGAATTGAGGTTGTCGAGGTGGATGAAGGAGATGAGCACCAACGTTCAATGAAGTCTTTAACTGCGTTTCTGAAGATGTATCTAGAACTGGGAGGTTGGTAGAGTAAGCGCATCCTAGAGTGGTGTTGCTAGAGATATTCTGTGTATGAAATTGGTTTGTTGGTTGCCTGAATTGAGAGCCCTGGTCAAGCAGCAACCACAATCCTTGTCAGGGTGAGGCACAAGTCAAACCTAAATTAACTCATTTTCAACCCTCTTGCAGCTAGGCACAGAGCAGTCAGGCTTACCTTAGAGGCAATGTGTAAAGTACTTGTGCAACACTTCCACTGTAAAAAAGTGAAATCACCACACAAAAGGGATCTCACACCAAGTTAAAATGATAAAGTTATTTTGAATAAATAACACAAGACCCAAATGACAAAAACTCAGTAGCACCAGAGATATGCAATTGTGAAGATTTGAGGGAATATAGCTCCAAAAAGCACAACGTTCCAACTGTCAATATCTGCTTGTGCCGGACCACCACAAAGCCAGAAGTTCAGGCTGACTGCGATATAGTGCTGGCCACTTACAGGGACCCTCTTAGACCAGAAAAACAATGTAACATAAATCCTTGTTTGCGAAGCGTTGCAGGACCTACATCGAAGATGCATTGCACAGCTGAAAAGATGTATTGGTCCTGAAGTGCTGCAAGGATGCAATGTGCGGTTCTACGTCGTCCTCGAGGATCCCGTCGATGAGGGCTTGAGAGGCTAAATCAGGCAATGAGGATGCGTTGCGCAGTCAGGAAGATGTGTCAGTTCCGAAGAGCTGTGATGCTGCATTGTGGAGTCTGGTGTCATCGTTGAGGCTACCATCAATGAGGGATGCGAGGTCCCAAGCTAAGGATGCATTGCGTAGCAGTGGTTCCGAAGATGCTGCAGAGGCGCTGTGGGTATTTGCGATGGGTCTAATCCATGCAGAAACAGCAGTGCATTTGCTCTGCTCGGGGTTGTCCCACGCAGCACATAGAGAAGATGCCACTGATCTGATGGATCCACAGAGGGTGACAGAGCACCATAGGCCCATGCCCAAGGGTCCAGGGCTATGGTGGCATTACTTTGCAGGGTAGACCCACAGATTGAAGAGTCCAGGAGCAGATGCAAGGTTTTTGGAAGCCTGGTTTGTTCCTCTAGGCTTCAGATCAGGGGGCCAGTCAACTTGCTCTTGGAGTCACTTTGGGACAAGAGATGCAGCTCTAGTCCTTCTCACACAGGGAAGAGAGCAGTAGGCAGTAGGTCAGCATAGCAGGGCTGCAGTCCTTCAGTGTAGCAGTCCAGCAGAGTGGCAGTCCTTTCAGCAGCACTGCAGTCCTTCTTCCTGGCAGAGTATTCAATGGGCCAGAAGTTTACTAACGAGTAGGTGTCTGAGGTCCAATATTTATTCCCAGTTGTGCCTTTGAAATGGGGAATAGCTTCTAGAAGCATGACTTTGGAATGCATAGGTGGCATGACTTCCTGTCCCTGGCTCCAGACTAACTACCGGGGTATGTAGCTCTCTGTCTGGAGGCATGACACAGCCTATTCAAGTGCAAGTTCAGCTGTACCCAGCTCCTCCCTCCCATTCTACTAGTGATGGCCCATCCAGGCACATCTAAGCTCCCTGTTGTGTGTGACTGTCTACAAGGAATACACAAAGCCCATTAGTCAACTACACACAGTGATGTGACCCAGAAACAGGCTGTAGACATCAAATGGCTAAGACAGGAAAATGCAAATTTTCTTAAAGTGGACTTTGATTAAATTATAATTTAAAATTTGACTTCACTATAATTTAGGATTTTTCATTACAATTCCAAAGACACCAAAACTGAATGGGTTTCCTCTTCCCAAGTGGAAATTACAGTTTATTTAATTTAATAAGGTAACTCCAAAGTTAGCCTATGGGAGAAATAGGCCTTACAGTAGTAAAAAAACAAATGTAAGAGTTTTTCACTAACAGAACATGCAAAACTTAAACGTAGATGTCCTACTTTAAATACACTGAACCCTGCCCTTGGGCTGTCTAGGGTCTACCCTAGGGGTGATGTATATGTATTCAAAAAGAAGATTTGGGCCTAGCCAAAGGTTTACTTTGCAAGGTTGACATGGCAGTTTAAAATTGCACACACTGGCTGCAGTGGCAGGTTTGAGACATGTTTAAAGGACTGCTTAAGTGGGTGACACAATCAGTGCTGCAGGCTCACTAGTAGCATTTAATTTACAGGCACAGGTAGTGCCACTTTACTAGGGACAAGCCAATTCTACCTTGGTTTAAGGAGAGACACTGTTTAGCACTGGCTAGCATGGTAAAGTGCACAGAGTCGTAAGGCCAGCAAAAAGAAAGTCAGCAAAATGGGGTGTCTGAAGGCAAAAAAGTTAGGGGGAAAAAACACGCATAGGAATACAGGTCTAATATTGAGTTTAAAAGTCAGGTGTTCAAGGTAGTCACTGAAGATGTGATTGGTTATTGTATTCCTCTGCTGATAATGTCAACAGCAGGGGCGGTTTCTTTTAAAGGGCGTATATTTTCTGCCGCTTTAATTTTTTTTAAAATACATAAATCCTACCTGCAGTACGTGGTGATTGCTCAGCAATCACCATAGCTTCTGACCCTCTCTCTGCGCGAGGGTCATGCAGTCAAGCACAGGCAGGCTCATGCACTAACTGCGCATGAGCGTGTCGCAGGGTTTTCAGGGCTTGTCGGATTTAAGCCCTTGATTCTGCAGCCGTCCGGGAGTGGTGGGCCACTCCTCTACCTTGACAAACCCCACCCTCTCTGACTGATTGCACTTGGGCGCTTCAGGCTGCAGCCTGGGTTTCCCAAAGCAGTGTGTCAATCAGCGAGGGTTCGGATTGGAAGCAGAGCATGTGACTGTCATCATCACTGACGCCAGGTCACATGCCGTAAACAGATACAGTGCGCATGTTTCAGTTTTATAGAAACACGCACGCTGTCGGTTTCGATGTCCCCATTAATGTCAGCACAGAGTAGACAAATCACTCTTATGCTGTGGAGCATTCCTCTCTAGCATGTTGTATCTCCTTCATCCAGGCCATCTCCATTAAGTGTCACGGTTGAAGCTTCACGAGAAGTCGTGCAGGACTTTGAACAGAGTGTGCCAAAGATAAGGTGAATACTTTCGTGACTTTGGCGGGTAGTTTTGCAATGTCCATTTATTCTTCTTCAGCAGCTGCAGGTGGCTCTCTCAGCGTCGGTGAAAAAACTGTTTTTACTTTGGATTGTTGTTATAACTGACCTCTCTTACGTCTTGTTGCTCCAAGGGCTCCAATTAAAAGTGGGAGAACCTAAACATTAACAGAGAAAGCTACGAGACTTCTCTGGCATCTACAGACTGGCACACGCAGAGCTTTGGCAATATTTGGCACGTAAACGAATCATGCAATAAAAATGCCAGTTAGCAATTAACTCTGATCTGGCAACATGCTTAATCATTTCACCCTAGTATATCAGGGTATATTTCTCCATCGTGAAGTGCTATTTAAAAGTGAGAGCTTTAAGATGTGACAGGCCTAGATGACGATGCTGTTAGATAACTAGGAGGCAGTCTTCGACCACAGAATGTTATTTACAGTCCACATCGTGAATGTAAGTATTTTAAAGTACTCTAATATATGATATTGAACAAAAAAGAGTCTTGGTGAAAGAAAGTGTTTGCTTAGGAGGATCTGGTCCAGCAGGGTAGCTAGGATTGATCCCAGATGTTCCAGTTTCATTCTGTGCAGTACAGCCACTAGAGTGCATCTCTCATTTTATATTAATGCTTTCTCCTGAACTCTTAAAGGATGTAATTGGAACATGGGGTGACAGGCAGACATTTTATTGTTGGCACTGTTAAATAGCAACACAGGCCTTCCCTAATCTCATGAAACAGACGCAGGCTATGTTACATGATTGTTTTCCCACAGAGATTTGCCACAAGTCACACAATGGTAAACTGAGGCCAGGATATGAACCTGGGTCCCCATGTTATATGGTCAACAGATGTAGCCTTTAGGCCCGATCACATCTTGTGAGAGCTCATCTGCATTTAGGTTGGCGGTTCCAGAAAAACCTCAAACTGAGCCAAAGCCAGCCCTCTGACTTGAACCTGGCTCCAGATTTCAGTTGCTTGCTCTCCTCTATCTCCAATACCTTCCTTTTTTAGCAACTACAGACCTTCACACTGAGTCTGTTTTTATGCGCCAAAATATTAAAAAAATTAAAAGCTTTTTTAAAGTTTCTAAAGGGCATATTAACAAGGGCTTTATCTCTGCTTTTTTGGCATTAAAAGCCAAAGAAGCGGAGATAAAAATATCACCCAATCAACAACAGAGTGCTAACATGCAAAATCGCACGTTAGCACCCTTTTTCACTACGCCTCCCTTTGCATCTCTAATGAGATGCAAAGTGGGCGTTCCAGAGCAAAATAATAGGAGAAGCGACATCTCTCCTATTATCAAGCTTCACGCTAACCCTGTTAGAGACAAAAAAGCAGCGCTAACCACGGATAACGCTACTTTTTTAAGTCTGCTAATTTTCAGACTTAGCCATGTAATCCAATGGATGGTGGATTACATGGCTAAATCCACCATGGGCTATCAACAAGGATATGCCTATCCTTCTAGTATTATCCCTGCATTACCAGCGATAACCTCCCAAAATGCCGCTATCGCTGGACTTTTTATCGTCCAGGAGGTTAGCGTTGTTAATAACACGATAACCAGGCAATGTTATCCAGCAGTAGCAGGCGTTAAAAAAATTAACGCTAAGCGCCCTTAGCGTTAATTTTCCCTGTTCCTTGTTTATATGCCCCTAAGTAATTAGACTTGGACTGTCTTCTGGGAGATGATGTGTTGTGAGTTTGTTACTAGCGAGGGGAATGAATGGGGGGGTTATATAATAGAGGGGCTACATTATGCCTCAATTAAGAGTGCCTGGAGGAGGTGATATTTGACACATTTGTTAAAAACCGATACACCGGCCTGCGTAGAAAATTTGAAGTGTGAGATAAATTTCAATTATTAAAAATTTGAGCCCTCTAAGATTGGGTATAGCCTGCTGGGTTGATCGTACCGCCTCACCACCTTTAAAATTTACCAGCCACCACTGGTCAACGGCAAGTGAAGGACCATTTTGTCTCCCTCTCTGTGTATGTTCCTTATCCCTACTTATACCCTGCATTTAAACCCCCTTCCTTCCACCATTCATGTCTGCTTGTTTTTAATAGGGTTGACATTTTTTAAAGCTTTTGCGATGATGACACGCTGACCCTTACATGGCTCCCTAACTACTTTTTATTCATTGATGACTGTGGGATTGCCCTCTTAAAGTCAGTCCTACAGCTGAAATGATCTATGTATACAATATCTTTCTGCCTGCACCTGACACTCGACAGGGTCAAAGTAAATTGTAAGCATCTGTCCCTTTTCTGTCTATTACGTCACATTGTGGGAGTTTGTGTTTAATCCCCATGTTTATTGTGGATGTCTGTCTTTATTGCCTATTGTCAGGAGCACTGTGACAAACCCAGCTAATACCTTTTCTATTTTTATATACGTATCACGTGCATGCCTGCAGACTCTTCTTTTTCACTTTCTATTAAAAAATGTACGTTTTAAAAATACACAGAAGTTTTAGTATCATATCTGTATCATGTTCGCCTCCTTTCAAGGCTGACATATTTTTGTTTATAATAGGGTCACTTCCATAACACTATGGGCATTGATGGCGAAAGCTGGCATATTCCTATTGTTTTAGTTATAAGGAGCAAGTTATTTCCTTGTAAATTGAGATGATACATTTATTACCATATTTATTTTGTCTTTTGGGTACTTTAGTTTTTTCAAATTTATAAACATGACATAAAATCCACAATCAGGTACTATAAAAACTCCGGTATCTGACCATTAATTTGAGAGGCTTTACAACCGAACTATGAAGCCAGAGGTTATGCCAGTTTGTCGCGACAACAAGCCCCTGTTGGACTGCTCCTGGAGTGGTGAAGGCAACTTCTCTAGTGTCCTTCATCTCGACACTGCTTATCATACTCGGGCAAGGACTGTGAAAGAGAATAGCTAAATAGCTTTTTTTTTTACCAAATTTGGTGTGCCATTCCATCTTAAGAAACTTGCAGCCTGATTCATCAAGCTAAATTGCACTTGCAAAGGGCAAGATTCTCAGAATCTTGCCTTTTGCGAGTGCAATTTTTGCATTTGGGATTCATCATCCCAAATGCAAAATTCGCTATTAAAGAATTCGCACATTTGCGAAGAATTGCATTTAAGGAATCTCTATTTGAGATTCCTTAAATGCAATTCATGAATCATTTTAAAATTGCGAAATTGCAATTTTGGGCCGCTATTTACCGAGAGGTCAGACCTCGTGGTAAATAGCAAAAACTTAGAAAAATGCATTTAAATGCATTTTTCTAAGTTGCATGTTACACACACACATGTCCTTTGGACATGTGTGTGCGCAACACCAATGTAGATTATATTTCAGGGGTGCTACAGGGTGTCCTTTGGACACCCCTGCACCCTTGAAATTGCATCCTTATTTGCGATTAGCTAATTGCAAATAAGGAATAACTCCCCATGCATTCCTATGGGCCTGTAGGCCCATAGGAATGCATGGGGAGTTATTCCTTATTTGCGATTAGCAATTTGCTAATCGCAAATAAGAAACATGTAGGAATCGCAATATTTTTTGCAATTCCTACATGAATCCCGTTTTGCAAGTCCTTAATAGCGATTCCTTATGAATCGCTATTAGGGGCTCGCAAAATGGGAGAATGATGAATCTGGCTGTTGATATATAGGCTTTCGATTTTTTTGCTTCTACTAAAAGGTTAGCAAAGCACTTAGAAGTAGTGATAAGGTTTTAGGATGCTAAGAATATACTAATCATGTTATTCAAGTTAGGAATGTTCACACTGTTTTCATTTGCCATGTCATGCTTTGCTGAATTAATGTTCCTAATCTGTGTAGACACCATTCCGAGTTTTTGCACTAGACTTGGTTTTAGAAATAAAGATTTTAAAGCGTTATGATGTGTTTCATAGTGTTATTTTGAGTGTGTTATTCATATGTGAAGTAGGGTTTTGAGTTCCACCATGTCTCTGAACTCACCATTGTGTCCAGAAAACACCACCTCCACAGTAATACTCAGTGGGTGGTGTGTGGGTCACGGGTCACAGTCCAACTGTATTTCTAATTAGTGTCGGTGCACTGAACTAATTCCTTCACCAGGGTGTTGGTATTTGACCCCTGCAGGTCTGGGCGAGACCCACAGATCATCACAATTTATACCAGTACTTGCATTGGTATCGTGGAAGTAGTCCTTCTGTCATGTCAAATACCTTGATATTGCTAATAATGATTAGTTCCTTTTTCAATACCAATGAAATGTGTGTGATTAACAGGTTTATTAAAGGTACTTTAAAATGGCGACAAATGTGTTGTTTACATACCACTTGAGATGCTATATTAGAGTAGAGCCTTGACAATCACTCCATTCTAAGATGGCAGATACATTTCAACTCAACATTGAGTTTGTGACTGTTGACATATTTGTCCCATTTTTTGCTTTTCCTTGCCACTGTAGCCCATGTTTTTTTTATTCCACCAGGTCCAAAGGGTAGCTAGGTGTGACGTGTTGGACCTGCAGGTAGCATTTTTGACCAATACATTCTCTTTACTTTAGTCCTTGTCCATTTTGGCTTTCCCTCTTTCTCTTTTTCCGCTTTCTCCTATCACCTCTTCTCCCTCTCACCCGCTTTCTCATTCAAGGTCTCCCTCTTTCTATCTCAACATCTCACTTTCTTTTCCAACCTTGTGTCTCTTGCTCTCTTGTTACATGTACCAGTTATTGTCTCTGCCACTCTATCTCTGTCTTACTCATTTATCTCATCAAACAACAGTTTCCTTGGTTCTATTTCATGACACATTTGCAAAACACTGTACACTTTCTGGGCATATCTCTGTCCCTTAAATTGTGAAATTTACTGGTGCTCACACAGAATCTTAGCTTCACACATTATATACAATGTGACCGTACATAGCACACTTTCGTGTTTTTATTGAGAAAGTGTTACTTTTATGGCTGTGAGTACTATGTGCTTTACTATTGCTACACCTCTCCCCTGCCATTGCCCGTCTAAGGGGCTTATTCGCCTTTCCTCTTCTCTTCAGCCTCTCTCTGCCTCATCGTGCTCCCGCTCACTCTTTTTCTTTTTTACCTTTGTCTTCCTCCCCCTCGCATTCGCACTCCACCCCAATGTTCTTTTCCTTGACTTCCCTCCTCTCTTTCCCGTCATCTGCGTTCTATTTCTCTCTGTCTCTCTCTTGCTCTCTTCCTCACTTTCTCTTACCTTATATCCAATTCTTCTCTTTTTATCTCTCCCTTGTTTTCTTCCTCTCCCCCTTCCATCTCTCCATCTCTCTCTCTCATTCCTCTCATTCTTTTTCCCACACTTCTCTTGATCTCATGCTTCTCTCTTCTTCATTCTCATGCGCTCTCCAGTGCGTTCTTCCCCTTCTCTATCTAAAAACTCATTTTTTACCTCTCTCCTATCCTTCCCTCTCCATTTCCCTAATCATTTTTCCTCTATAGCTTTGTTAATCCATCCTTCATTAGCTCTTGCTCCTACATCTCTTCTCTTCTTGCATTTTGTGCACTCTCTTAAATGCTTGCCCCTACACCTATTCCCGCTATTCATTTTACTATAATGCTGATCTTATCTTTCAATCCCTGATCTTCACCCTGCATGTTAGATGACTTGATATCTCATGCCTTCACTTTCTCTCTCTTTACAGTCCTAATTTCTGGCGTTCCACTATCCTCACTTCCATCTGGGGGCATATTTACAAGAGGATATCGCCACCAGAATGTCACTTTTGGTGATGTTCTGGTGGCGATATCCCCTTCTCCTTATTTACAAGAAGGTGTGACTTAACGGTGGTATTGGTGTTCTTATTCAGCCTGAATTTAGTTTGGGAGTGATCCAGGAGGTATTTGTTTTCTGCTAGTCAGCCAGCCATTTGTTTTTGAGTCTTTGGGTCCTTTGAAGGTTTCTTCAGTAGAAGTAGGATGGTGGTGCGTTTCCATGCATCAGGAAGATAGCAGTGGTGAGAGAGTCATTGAGTATCAGAGTGAGGGCAGTGCAGAGGGAGTTGAGTCATTTGGTGAAGATGAAGAGTGGACTTGGGTCTGAGGGAACTCCCAAGTGGGTGAAACACCTGGTGGTGGCAGTTTCTAGAGGGGTGGAGATGGACTAGCAGTTTCTGGTGATTTTCTTGGTAGGTTGATAGGCTGAAAGGGTGGAGAGTTCTGGAGTGTGAATTTGTTATTGTGGATGTGTCACTCACCACCAGCATTCCAGTGGCTTTTGGTGAGTCATACGTTTTCTGTTTACTAGCTTGCTTGTTGTCTTGTCAATTAAGTGGTAGTGGTTTTGGATGGGTGTTTGCACATGTGGTGATCCACGAGTTGAAGTTGGTGATAGATCAGGTAGGGTTGTCCTGGTGTAAGCGGGCTGGGTAAGGAGTTCTGTAGTCATGCTCTTCTTTGGGCCTCTTGTTCCAGTTGTGTTGGGTGGTTTTGGTGGGCGCGGTTCCATGTTGCTGGAGTCGGTGTAGGTTGATTCGGACAAGGCAGTGGTTGATTCAGGCGAGGGGGGTGGCTTTTCCACCATGATATCAGAGATGTTTGTAAAAAAACAAGGTTGAGGAGAGATCCAGTGAAGTGAGTGGATCCTTCGCTCATTGGGTGAGTCATAGTGTGTTCAGGTCGTTGTGGAGATTGTTGGTGTTTGGTTGCCTGGTTGTCCAGGTGGGAATTGAGGTTGTCGAGGTGGACGAAGGAGATGAGCACCAACGTTCAATGAAGTCTTTAACTGTGTTTCTGAAGATGTATCTAGAACTGGGAGGTTGGTAGAGTAAGCGCATCCTAGAGTGGTGTTGCTAGAGATATTAAGTGTATGAAATTGGTTTGTTGGTTGCCTGAATTGAGAGCCCTGGTCAAGCAGCAACCACAATCCTTGTCAGGGTGAGGCACAAGTCAAACCTAAATTAACTCATTTTCAACCCTCTTGCAGCTAGGCACAGAGCAGTCAGGCTTACCTTAGAGGCAATGTGTAAAGTATTTGTGCAACACTTCCACTGCAAAAAAGTGAAATCACTACACAAAAGGGATCTCACACCAAGTTAAAATGATAAAGTTATTTTGAATAAATAACACAAGACCCAAATGACAAAATCACAGTAGCACCAGAGATATGCAATTGTGAAGATTTGAGGGAATATAGCTCCAAAAAGCACAACGTTCCAACTGTCAATATCTGCTTGTGCCGGACCACCACAAAGCCAGAAGTTCAGGCTGACTGCGATATAGTGCTGGCCACTTACAGGGACCCTCTTAGACCAGAAAAACAATGTAACATAAATCCTTGTTTGCGAAGCGTTGCAGGACCTACATCGAAGATGCATTGCACAGCTGAAAAGATGTATTGGTCCTGAAGTGCTGCAAGGATGCAATGTGCGGTTCTACGTCGTCCTCGAGGATCCCGTCGATGAGGGCTTGAGAAGCTAAATCAGGCAATGAGGATGCGTTGCGCAGTCAGGAAGATGTGTCAGTTCCAAAGAGCTGTGATGCTGCATTGTGGAGTCTGGTGTCATCGTTGAGGCTACCATCAACGAGGGATGCGAGGTCCCAAGCTAAGGATGCATTGCGTAGCAGTGGTTCCGAAGATGCTGCAGAGGCGCTGTGGGTATTTGCGATGGGTCTAATCCATGCAGAAACAGCAGTGCGTTTGCTCTGCTTGGGGTTGTCCCACGCAGCACATAGAGAAGATGCCACTGATCTGATGGATCCACAGAGGGTGACAGAGCACCATAGGCCCATGCCCAAGGGTCCAGGGCTATGGTGGCATTACTTTGCAGGGTAGACCCACAGATCGAAGAGTCCAGGAGCAGATGCAAGGTTTTTGGAAGCCTGGGTTGTTCCTCTAGGCTTCAGATCAGGGGGCCAGTCAACTTGCTCTTGGAGTCACTTTGGGACAAGAGATGCAGCTCTAGTCCTTCTCACACAGGGAAGAGAGCAGTAGGCAGTAGGTCAGCATAGCAGGGCTGCAGTCCTTCAGTGCAGCAGTCCAGCAGAGTGGCAGTCCTTTCAGCAGCACTGCAGTCCTTCTTCCTGGCAGAGTATTCAATGGGCCAGAAGTTTACTGACGAGTAGGTGTCTGAGGTCCAATATTTATTCCCAGTTGTGCCTTTGAAATGGGGAATAGCTTCTAGAAGCATGACTTTGGAATGCATAGGTGGCATGACTTCCTGTCCCTGGCTCCAGACTAACTACCGGGTTATGTAGCTCTCTGTCTGGAGGCATGACACAGCCTATTCAAGTGCAAGTTCAGCTGTACCCAGCTCCTCCCTCCCATTCTACTAGTGATGGCCCATCCAGGCACATCTAAGCTCTCTGTTGTGTGTGACTGTCTACAAGGAATACACAAAGCCCATTAGTCAACTACACACAGTGATGTGACCCAGAAACAGGCTGTAGACATCAAATGGCTAAGACAGGAAAATGCAAATTTTCTTAAAGTGGACTTTGATGAAATTATAATTTAAAATTTGACTTTACTATAATTTAGGATTTTTCATTACAATTCCAAAGACACCAAAACTGAATGGGTTTCCTCTTCCCATTTGGAAATTACAGTTTATTTAATTTAATAAGGTAACTCCAAAGTTAGCCTATGGGAGAAATAGGCCTTACAGTAGTAAAAAAACAAATGTAAGAGTTTTTCACTAACAGAACATGCAAAACTTAAAAGTAGATGTCCTACTTTAAATACACTGAACCCTGCCCTTGGGCTGTCTAGGGTCTACCCTAGGGGTGATGTATATGTATTCAAAAAGAAGATTTGGGCCTAGCCAAAGGTTTACTTTGCAAGGTTGACATGGCAGTTTAAAATTGCACACACTGGCTGCAGTGGCAGGTTTGAGACATGTTTAAAGGACTGCTTAAGTGGGTGACACAATCAGTGCTGCAGGCTCACTAGTAGCATTTAATTTACAGGCCCTGGACACAGGTAGTGCCACTTTACTAGGGACAAGCCAATTCTACCTTGGTTTAAGGAGAGACACTGTTTAGCACTGGCTAGCATGGTAAAGTGCACAGAGTCGTAAGGCCAGCAAAAAGAAAGTCAGCAAAATGGGGTGTCTGAAGGCAAAAAAGTTAGGGGAAAAAACCACGCATAGGAATACAGGTCTAATATTGAGTTTAAAAGTCAGGTGTTCAAGGTAGTCACTGAAGATGTGATTGGTTATTGTATTCCTCTGCTGATAATGTCAACAGCAGGGGCGGTTAGTTTTAAAGGGCGTATATTTTCTGCCGCTTTAATTTTTTTTAAAATACATAAATCCTACCTGCAGTACGTGGTGATTGCTCAGCAATCACCATAGCTTCTGACCCTCTCTCTGCGCGAGGGTCATGCAGTCAAGCACAGGCAGGCTCATGCTCCAACTGCGCATGAGCGTGTCGCAGGGTTTTCAGGGCTTGTCGGATTTAAGCCCTTGATTCTGCAGCCGTCCGGGAGTGGTGGGCCACTCCTCTACCTTGACAAACCCCACCCTCTCTGACTGATTGCACTTGGGCGCTTCAGGCTGCAGCCTGGGTTTCCCAAAGCAGTGTGTCAATCAGCAATTGTTCGGATTGGAAGCAGAGCATGTGACTGTCATCATCACTGACGCCAGGTCACATGCCGTAAACAGATACAGTGCGCATGTTTCAGTTTTATAGAAACACGCACGCTGTCGGTTTCGATGTCCCCATTAATGTCAGCACAGAGTAGACAAATCACTCTTATGCTGTGGAGCGTTCCTCTCTAGCATGTTGTATCTCCTTCATCCAGGCCATCTCCATGAAGTGTCACGGTTGAAGCTTCACGAGAAGTCGTGCAGGACTTTGAACAGAGTGTGCCAAAGATAAGGTGAATACTTTCGTGACTTTGGCGGGTAGTTTTGCAATGTCCATTTATTCTTCTTCAGCAGCTGCAGGTGGCTCTCTCAGCGTCGGTGAAAAAACTGTTTTTACTTTGGATTGTTGTTATAACTGACCTCTCTTACGTCTTGTTGCTCCAAGGGCTCCAATTAAAAGTGGGAGAACCTAAACATTAACAGAGAAAGCTACGAGACTTCTCTGGCATCTACAGACTGGCACACGCAGAGCTTTGGCAATATTTGGCACGTAAACGAATCATGCAATAAAAATGCCAGTTAGCAATTAACTCTGATCTGGCAACATGCTTAATCATTTCACCCTAGTATATCAGGGTATATTTCTCCATCGTGAAGTGCTATTTAAAAGTGAGAGCTTTAAGATGTGACAGGCCTAGATGACGATGCTGTTAGATAACTAGGAGGCAGTCTTCGACCACAGAATGGTATTTACAGTCCACATCGTGAATGTAAGTATTTTAAAGTACTCTAATATATGATATTGAACAAAAAAAGAGTCTTGGTGAAAGAAAGTGTTTGCTTAGGAGGATCTGGTCCAGCAGGGTAGCTAGGATTGATCCCAGATGTTCCAGTTTCATTCTGTGCAGTACAGCCACTAGAGTGCATCTCTCATTTTATATTAATGCTTTCTCCTGAACTCTTAAAGGATGTAATTGGAACATGGGGTGACAGGCAGACATTTTATTGTTGGCACTGTTAAATAGCAACACAGGCCTTCCCTAATCTCATGAAACAGACGCAGGCTATGTTACATGATTGTTTTCCCACAGAGATTTGCCACAAGTCACACAATGGTAAACTGAGGCCAGGATATGAACCTGGGTCCCCATGTTATATGGTCAACAGATGTAGCCTTTAGGCCCGATCACATCTTGTGAGAGCTCATCTGCATTTAGGTTGGCGGTTCCAGAAGAACCTCAAACTGAGCCAAAGCCAGCCCTCTGACTTGAACCTGGCTCCAGATTTCAGTTGCTTGCTCTCCTCTATCTCCAATACCTTCCTTTTTTAGCAACTACAGACCTTCACACTGAGTCTGTTTTTATGCGCCAAAATATTAAAAAAATTAAAAGCTTTTTTAAAGTTTCTAAAGGGCATATTAACAAGGGCTTTATCTCTGCTTTTTTGGCATTAAAAGCCAAAGAAGCGGAGATAAAAATATCACCCAATCAACAACAGAGTGCTAACATGCAAAATCGCACGTTAGCACCCTTTTTCACTACGCCTCCCTTTGCATCTCTAATGAGATGCAAAGTGGGCGTTCCAGAGCAAAATAATAGGAGAAGCGACATCTCTCCTATTATCAAGCTTCACGCTAACCCTGTTAGAGACAAAAAAGCAGCGCTAACCACGGATAACGCTACTTTTTTAAGTCTGCTAATTTTCAGACTTAGCCATGTAATCCAATGGATGGTGGATTACATGGCTAAATCCACCATGGGCTATCAACAAGGATATGCCTATCCTTCTAGTATTATCCCTGCATTACCAGCGATAACCTCCCAAAATGCCGCTATCGCTGGACTTTTTATCGTCCAGGAGGTTAGCGTTGTTAATAACACGATAACCAGGCAATGTTATCCAGCAGTAGCAGGCGTTAAAAAAATTAACGCTAAGCGCCCTTAGCGTTAATTTTCCCTGTTCCTTGTTTATATGCCCCTAAGTAATTAGACTTGGACTGTCTTCTGGGAGATGATGTATTGTGAGTTTGTTACTAGCGAGGGGAATGAATGGGGTGTTATATAATAGAGGGGCTACATTATGCCTCAATTAAGAGTGCCTGGAGGAGGTGATATTTGACACATTTGTTAAAAACCGATACACCGGCCTGGGTAGAATATTTGAAGTGTGAGATAAATTTCAATTATTAAAAATTTGAGCCCTCTAAGATTGGGTATAGCCTGCTGGGTTGATCGTACCGCCTCACCACCTTTAAAATTTACCAGCCACCACTGGTCAACGGCAAGTGAAGGACCATTTTGTCTCCCTCTCTGTGTATGTTCCTTATCCCTACTTATACCCTGCATTTAAACCCCCTTCCTTCCACCATTCATGTCTGCTTGTTTTTAATAGGGTTGACATTTTTTAAAGCTTTTGCGATGATGACACGCTGACCCTTACATGGCTCCCTAACTACTTTTTATTCATTGATGACTCTGGGATTGCCCTCTTAAAGTCAGTCCTACAGCTGAAATGATCTATTTATACAATATCTTTCTGCCTGCACCTGACACTCGACAGGGTCAAAGTAAATTGTAAGCATCTGTCCCTTTTCTGTCTATTACGTCACATTGTGGGAGTTTGTGTTTAATCCCCATGTTTATTGTGGATGTCTGTCTTTATTGCCTATTGTCAGGAGCACTGTGACAAACCCAGCTAATACCTTTTCTATTTTTATATGCGTATCACGTGCATGCCTGCAGACTCTTCTTTTTCACTTTCTATTAAAAAATGTACGTTTTAGAAATACACAGAAGTTTTAGTATCATATCTGTATCATGTTCGCCTCCTTTCAAGGCTGACATATTTTTGTTTATAATAGGGTCACTTCCATAACACTATGGGCATTGATGGCGAAAGCTGGCATATTCCTATTGTTTTAGTTATAAGGAGCAAGTTATTTCCTTGTAAATTGAGATGATACATTTATTACCATATTTATTTTGTCTTTTGGGTACTTTAGTTTTTTCAAATTTATAAACATGACATAAAATCCACAATCAGGTACTATAAAAACTCCGGTATCTGACCATTAATTTGAGAGGCTTTACAACCGAACTATGAAGCCAGAGGTTATGCCAGTTTGTCGCGACAACAAGCCCCTGTTGGACTGCTCCTGGAGTGGTGAAGGCAACTTCTCTAGTGTCCTTCATCTCGACACTGCTTATCATACTCGGGCAAGGACTGTGAAAGAGAATAGCTAAATAGCTTTTTTTTTTTACCAAATTTGGTGTGCCATTCCATCTTAAGAAACTTGCAGCCTGATTCATCAAGCTAAATTGCACTTGCAAAGGGCAAGATTCTCAGAATCTTGCCTTTTGCGAGTGCAATTTTTGCATTTGGGATTCATCATCCCAAATGCAAAATTCGCTATTAAAGAATTCGCACATTTGCGAAGAATTGCATTTAAGGAATCTCTATTTGAGATTCCTTAAATGCAATTCATGAATCATTTTAAAATTGCGAAATTGCAATTTTGGGCCGCTATTTACCGAGAGGTCAGACCTCGTGGTAAATAGCAAAAACTTAGAAAAATGCATTTAAATGCATTTTTCTAAGTCGCATGTTACACACACACATGTCCTTTGGACATGTGTGTGCGCAACACCAATGTAGATTATATTTCAGGGGTGCTACAGGGTGTCCTTTGGACACCCCTGCACCCTTGAAATTGCATCCTTATTTGCGATTAGCTAATTGCAAATAAGGAATAACTCCCCATGCATTCCTATGGGCCTGTAGGCCCATAGGAATGCATGGGGAGTTATTCCTTATTTGCGATTAGCAATTTGCTAATCGCAAATAAGAAACATGTAGGAATCGCAATATTTTTTGCAATTCCTACATGAATCCCGTTTTGCAAGTCCTTAATAGCGATTCCTTATGAATCGCTATTAGGGGCTCGCAAAACGGGAGAATGATGAATCTGGCTGTTGATATATAGGCTTTCGATTTTTTTGCTTCTACTAAAAGGTTAGCAAAGCACTTAGAAGTAGTGATAAGGTTTTAGGATGCTAAGAATATACTAATCATGTTATTCAAGTTAGGAATGTTCACACTGTTTTCATTTGCCATGTCATGCTTGGCTGAATTAATGTTCTTAATCTGTGTAGACACCATTCCGAGTTTTTGCACTAGACTTGGTTTTAGAAATAAAGATTTTAAAGCGTTATGATGTGTTTCATAGTGTTATTTTGAGTGTGTTATTCATATGTGAAGTAGGGTTTTGAGTTCCACCATGTCTCTGAACTCACCTAGTGGAAGTAATTGTGTCCAGAAAACACCACCTCCACAGTAATACTCAGTGGGTGGTGTGTGGGTCACGGGTCACAGTCCAACTGTATTTCTAATTAGTGTCGGTGCACTGAACTAATTCCTTCACCAGGGTGTTGGTATTTGACCCCTGCAGGTCTGGGCGAGACCCACAGATCATCACAATTTATACCAGTACTTGCATTGGTATCGTGGAAGTAGTCCTTCTGTCATGTCAAATACCTTGATATTGCTAATAATGATTAGTTCCTTTTTCAATACCAATGAAATGTGTGTGATTAACAGGTTTATTAAAGGTACTTTAAAATGGCGACAAATGTGTTGTTTACATACCACTTGAGATGCTATATTAGAGTAGAGCCTTGACAATCACTCCATTCTAAGATGGCAGATACATTTCAACTCAACATTGAGTTTGTGACTGTTGACATATTTGTCCCATTTTTTGCTTTTCCTTGCCACTGTAGACCATGTTTTTTTTATTCCACCAGGTCCAAAGGGTAGCTAGGTGTGACGTGTTGGACCTGCAGGTAGCATTTTTGACCAATACATTCTCTTTACTTTAGTCCTTGTCCATTTTGGCTTTCCCTCTTTCTCTTTTTCCGCTTTCTCCTATCACCTCTTCTCCCTCTCACCTGCTTTCTCATTCAAGGTCTCCCTCTTTCTATCTCAACATCTCACTTTCTTTTCCAACCTTGTGTCTCTTGCTCTCTTGTTACATGTACCAGTTATTGTCTCTGCCACTCTATCTCTGTCTTACTCATTTATCTCATCAAACAACAGTTTCCTTGGTTCTATTTCATGACACATTTGCAAAACACTGTACACTTTCTGGGCATATCTCTGTCCCTTAAATTGTGAAATTTACTGGTGCTCACACAGAATCTTAGCTTCACACATTATATACAATGTGACCGTACATAGCACACTTTCGTGTTTTTATTGAGAAAGTGTTACTTTTATGGCTGTGAGTACTATGTGCTTTACTATTGCTACACCTCTCCCCTGCCATTGCCCGTCTAAGGGGCTTATTAGCCTTTCCTCTTCTCTTCAGCCTCTCTCTGCCTCATCGTGCTCCCGCTCACTCTTTTTCTTTTTTACCTTTGTCTTCCTCCCCCCTCGCATTCGCACTCCACCCCAATGTTCTTTTCCTTGACTTCCCTCCTCTCTTTCCCGTCATCTGCCTTCTATTTCTCTCTGTCTCTCTCTTGCTCTCTTCCTCACTTTCTCTTACCTTATATCCAATTCTTCTCTTTTTATCTCTCCCTTGTTTTCTTCCTCTCCCCCTTCCATCTCTCCATCTCTCTCTCTCATTCCTCTCATTCTTTTTACCACACTTCTCTTGATCTCATGCTTCTCTCTTCTTCATTCTCATGCGCTCTCCAGTGCGTTCTTCCCCTTCTCTATCTAAAAACTCATTTTTTACCTCTCTCCTATCCTTCCCTCTCCATTTCCCTAATCATTTTTCCTCTATAGCTTTGTTAATCCATCCTTCATTAGCTCTTGCTCCTACATCTCTTCTCTTCTTGCATTTTGTGCACTCTCTTAAATGCTTGCCCCTACACCTATTCCCGCTATTCATTTTACTATAATGCTGATCTTATCTTTCAATCCCTGATCTTCACCCTGCATGTTAGATGACTTGATATCTCATGCCTTCACTTTCTCTCTCTTTACAGTCCTAATTTCTGGCGTTCCACTATCCTCACTTCCATCTGGGGGCATATTTACAAGAGGATATCGCCACCAGAAAGTCACTTTTGGTGATGTTCTGGTGGCGATATCCCCTTCTCCTTATTTACAAGAAGGTGTGACTTAACGGTGCCATGATTGCTTGATTGATTGTAAATAAGGCCCTTTTCACGCTTCACTTAATGTGAAAACGGCGTGCCATGAGTGTTGCAGTGGCCATTGCACCTCAACACCCATTGCTTTTTGGTGCTGCCCCATATGAACAAGGAAGGGGGAGAGCCAAAAACTATGACAAGAGAATACCTAGTCTTAGACTGGCGATTTGTGGAAGAATGTTTAATTTCTCCTTTGTATGTGTGCTGCATTTTGCTGCACACATAAAAACAGCAAATCGCCTTTAAAGTTTGTTTATGTGCAGGAATGTGACCCTTCCTGAACACAAACAATCACCCCTGCAACACAGGCACCCTTGCAACATGGCACAAGGGATCCTACGCTGGCGCCCGCAGGTTTGAGAGCCAGCGATAGGGGGAATGCAGATGTGCACCATATTTTTGTGAATACAACACATCCCTGTGTTAAAAAAATGTCAGTGCACGTCATTACCAATTTTGGAGTAACACTGTGCACCGACATTTTATTGTAAATATCCCCCTGCTCCCTTTGATCTGTCCATTCTCCTAGGGCCATATGTATCAAGCTAATTAGCATTCGCAAAGGCCGAAATTCTGCGAATTTGGGCCTTTGCGAATGCTAATTAGACAAATGGTATGTATCAAACATGTTTGATGCAAAATAAGGAATAGCAATTTGCTATTCCTTATTTTGCGATTGCACTTAAGGAATCGCAAATTTTGCGATTCCTTAAATGCAATGTATCAAACAAAAGTATTCTAAAAATGCCATTAAGGATTCGCAAATTACCGAATTTGCGAATTCTTTTCAAAAAGCTTTTTTCCAAAAAACAAAAGGTGCCATAAGACGCCCATACATGCCCTTAGGGCATGTATGTGCGCCATATGCCCCCAAATGTCTTTTTCAGGGGTGCAGCAGGGTGTTCTTGAGACACCCCTGCACCCTTGGAAAAATTCCTAATTTGCGATTAGCAAATTGCTAATCGCAAATTGCCCCTTCATTCCTATGGGCCTCCTGGCCCATAGAAATGAATGGGTAAATTGTGATTAGCAATTAGCTAATCGCAAATTAGGAATGGTAAGGAATCGCTATTATATAGCGATTTTGTACATACATACCGTTTTGCAAATTCCAAATAGCGATTCCTTAAAATTCGCTATTTGGAATTCGCAAAACGGAAGTATGATACATATGGCCCCTAGTCCTCAAGACGAGTGAGTTCTGCTTCTCCATTCATTGTAACCGAGTCCCCAGAAGCTGCCCGTCTCACCCAGCACTTTTTCTAGGCTCCTGAACATATCCACTTCTGCTGATACACTGTTCTTCTTGCTTGCATGAACATAACCTTTCCTGAGAGATAATAATTTCTTCAAATGTTACTTCGGTGATACAGCATATAAAAAATTTATGGACAAACATGCAATTGTGTGTTTTGGAAAAGAAACTTCTCCTTTAGTAGCTTTCATGCCCTCTTTATTATCATGATTCAGAAAAGGGGGTGGTGATGAACAGAGTGTCTGAATTAAGCAGACCACTCTTACCCAGTCCAAAGATCAGGGCTTGATCCATCACCGTTTTTTAGCTCACTGCACCATCCCAGCTCAGAACCTGGCTATATGCAAATTAGTCTGTTCCTGTCCCAGTGAATGATGGGAACAGGGCAAACCAAACTACCAAGCCAATTCTTATACTGGGAAGGAAACAAGCTTCCGGGGACCGGTTTCTGGCATTTCAGCCGTCGTCGGCCCGGCTTGCTTGACTCCTGATGGTGCAATGAGCAAGGGACTCACATCTGAGTATACCCTTCCACGCTTATGGTGGACAAAATGATTCAGAAAAGGGGGTGGTGATGAACAGAGTGTCTGAATTAAGCAGACCACTCTTACCCAGTCCAAAGATCAGGGCTTGATCCATCACCGTTTTTTAGCTCACTGCACCATCCCAGCTCAGAACCTGGCTATATGCAAATTAGTCTGTTCCTGTCCCAGTGCATGATGGGAACAGGGCAAACCAAACTACCAAGCCAATTCTTATACTGGGAAGGAAACAAGCTTCCGGGGACCGGTTTCTGGCATTCCAGCCGTCGTCGGCCCGGCTTGCTTGACTCCTGATGGTGCAAAGAGCAAGGGACTCACATCTGAGTATACCCTTCCACGCTCATGGTGGACAAAATGATTCAGAAAAGGGGTGGTGATGAACAGAGTGTCTGAATTAAGCAGACCACTCTTACCCAGTCCAAAGATCAGGGCTTGATCCATCACCGTTTTTTAGCTCACTGCACCATCCCAGCTCAGAACCTGGCTATATGCAAATTAGTCTGTTCCTGTCCCAGTGCATGATGGGAACAGGGCAAACCAAACTACCAAGCCAATTCTTATACTGGGAAGGAAACAAGCTTCCGGGGACCACCACCACCCCCTTTTTTGAATCGTTTTTAGCCACTATATGTGTGGCAGGGTATACTCAGACTTGAGTCCCTTGCTCACTGCTCCATCAGGATTCAAGCAAGCCGGGCCGCCAGAAACCGGTCCCCGGAAGCTTGTCTCCTTTCTGGTGAAGAATTGGCTTGGTAGTTTGGTCTGCCCTGTTCCCATGATGCACTGGGCCAGGGACAGACTAATTTGCATATAGCCAGGTTCTGAGCTGGGATGGGGCAGTGAGCTAAATAACGGTGATGGATCAAGCCCTGATCTTTGGACTGTGTAAGAGTGGTCTGCTTAATTCAGACACTCTGTTCATCACCACCCCCTTTTCTGAATCCCTCTTTAATATCAGTCATTAAACTCTGAACTCCATTCCACAGACACAGAATCTCCAGCAACCAGCTTTGCACTGATGCAAACAATACCACTGCAAATCCATTTGTCCATTTTTGTTTTTTGTATGCAATGGAGCAGAATGTATTAGCATTAGGGCATAACGGGTTACAGCCTATTTTTGCATTTCACGTCTAGAGATGTAGCAGCTTTCATCTGATTGAGTATCACTTCTATGAAACACATTGCCACGCCCTCACATACATTGACAATGTATGTATGTATGTATCCAGCTCTGTGTCAGCAAAACATTCTGATGGCAACTCATGATAACATACGTCTCTTTCACACCGTTAATGGATGAGAATACACACATAGTCACTGCACATTCTCAGACTTTAGCACAGCATCCACTGTATGCAGCTATGGCACTGCTTCACTCTTCAAAACTACAAATATAACAGACCACATCATATGCACATGCAATGTACCTTTGCAAAATGGACAAACTGCCAAAGGCCATACCAATGTTAACTAGTAGCTTCTCCACTCCACCACCAGCAGGGTTCACTCTGCACACACTGGCATGGCGCCTTCACCCACAACACATGAACAAAAGCCAAACCACTGGCGACCCAACACCATTATTATTACTGCTTTGGTGAAGAAAATGTGAGGGGGATCGGCGGGCTCTAAAGTTCCCAGTGGTAACCCGTCTCTATTGGTACCATTATTTTCAAAAGTCTGAAGCTGCTTGCTGCGAGTTAAAGTAGATTTCCATCCATTGGGTAATTGAGTTGGGATATTCTAGCAAAGAGAAATTCACCGCATGGTTCTAGGCTGAATGTACAGAAACTGTGGTTACGGGTCAGTCAAAAACATTAGTACCATGCAAACAGACAACAGAACTAGGGAATGAGTAAAGATTGTGTGTAGGTGAGGGTCATCCAAGACTGGACACAAAGAGATCCTTTTCCTGACTTAGGTAACTGTACTAACATATGTTATCGAATCACAACTACCCGGGCTAACATGATTCTTGCACACATCTGCTATGGATACCAATCCCTCCATTGGAATATTGCAACTTCAGCAATGCATCATCTTACATGGGGTAGAAGCCACAGGTGCTAAAGTGTGGTGTTTTGGGAGGGTAGTGAAGTTGTGCTCACAGTGAGATCCCCTGGAAGTTCAAGAGGGTATGTGGATTTTTGAGAAGGCGATGATGATTTCACAGCAAGAGGCAGCCATTAAAGGATGGTGCATTGAGAGGCTCAATAAATTTAAAAGGAACTCCATATTTTGTGATAAAACCACAACTCAATCGGCAGCACCCACACTTTAAAATCTTGAGAAGAAATAAGATATCCTATATTAAGCCATTCCAATTGTCACATTAATTAAATGCACCAGAAATTTTGCATCAATTCATTTAAGTCATATGTGTCTTATATTTGGAAAAAAAAAGCTTAGCTGTTTAATGGTCTTGGAAGTGCAGGAGCTGAATCACAAAACTGCACTTCCTTGTGTGTTACCAGCAGAAGGAAGAAGTGCTACCTAGTCACAGAATGTCTTAGTGCCATCCTTGTTTCCTTCCCCACCAAGCCATCACTGCCTCTCATCTATGCTTTTGTTTCTGTTAAAAAAAACCTGGCCTATTAAATGATGTTGTACTTTGTGGTTAGAGTTTTATGAAGATGTTTGGTATGACATAATATTCATGTTTATGAGAATGCTTAAGACAAATCAGAACCATTTCAGAGGGGGCAAAACTATGGCAGTTTATAAAAACGCTGCAATTAATCACTCCAAATAAAAAAAAAGGGGGAATGTAACGTACCCAATGCTTCAGCCAGGCCAGAAACCTTTTGCCCATAGATGTCGGTCTTGTTCCAGGCGAATGCATAGATCAGGTTGGAAGCAGCAGGAACCCATCTTTGGACCACCCGTCCCTCCACGGCGACACTGAGATGCACTTTTGCCAGCCCGGCAGGGAGGGTTGAGTGAGTCAAGATGATGTGCAGTGAGGTTTTGTATCCAGGTGTGCGACTACTCAGGTAGCTGAGTCTCACGAAACTGGATGGAATTGGAATCTCCTCATGTACCACCTGGCAAAGAGAAAAATGTGGAACATATTAAGGAACAGAATTCTTTGAACTCTGGATTGCAATGTGCTCCAAATGTGTTAGAATGCTTGAAGCCTTGGAGGCTGGAAATATTTAAATTCCCCTACAATATGCACAGTGTAAAATATTGCATTTATTGAGTGGGACAATGACCTCAGAAATATATCATGACCGAAAAACAGGGGGTTCAATTTATATAATGGCGGACGCCCCATTGTTCCTTTAATGGGACAGAGTAAATTATTCCATCCCCCTGGTGAAGGGACCACCCACCAAATTTATAAATGACTGGCAAGCTGGCGGCCATTTATAAAGCACTGGCACAAACCACTGTTACAGTGGTTCCTGTCAATGCATATTGCTCTTTGGGACAGGGTTGCATCAGCATCATGCAATTCTACACCAACCAGGTTTATTTTTATATATTCTAAAAGAAAATCCCAAAACTGGATTTTATATCTAAAAAATAAATAAATAATCATGCTCCCCTTGTCAGAGGAGTCATCTCAAATAGTGGGGTGAGCATTATTTACATTTTGCTGTACCTCACCACCAGGGCTCGTCTGGCGGTGATGGACAGTAATAAAAGGCCTACATGTCCGCCCATCAAAATTGGGTGGGCAAACATATAGCCATGGAGTAAGTGCCATCGGAGAGGTTTGGCTATGGCGCTGATGGAGTAGTCACCGCCGGAGCCAGATATATGGTCCAACAGCAATTAGATCAGGCAGGCGGACCATTATGTTGGCGGTGTGTATATACACATTGCCAACATATAAATCGGCCCCAGGGTGATGGAAACTTGTGGTATTATCAAGATAACATTTTTTTGCAAAAAGAACAGTGGTGGTTGGCATTTTAATTTCATTTCTGTAACTGTGTTAAATCCACAGTTTTGAAATTAAATAGAAATGGCAAAATGTTCTATGAAAAACATGGTAAATGTTTTTAAATAAAATAGGTGAAAAACAACAAAAAGTCACCCTGAATTGTCTAAAAAAAGATATATTTCAGGCTTTTTCTCCTGCAGGAGATTTCATGTTCGCTGTTAGATTATCCATAGGAAGTTACACAATATATGATGGAATGTCATGCATTTTCACGCACCCCTTGTTTTAGTTGAATTGAACGCTCCCTTACTAGAAATACTGGAACAGAGCATTCAAGGGGATCCTGAACATACCAAGCCATGAAATTCACAGAAGACACAACTCGCTTCTTTTCACTGATTTTATGTATGCTGGGGCACGTGCTGTGAGTGTCAAGAGGCGATTTTTGGGCACAAGCATTGGAAACATTTAGCAGCCTTCGTGCCTTGGAATCCTGTTGTGCCTTATGTTATCTCCTTGCTTGCTGCTCAGCCAATATGTATGTAATGTCTGAATGGAATGTTGAGTGATGGATGACAGAGTGAATAGAATGTTAGTGTGCCTGGTGTGGATGTGGAATGACAGTTGATGAGAGAGGGCTGAGCAGTGAACATCCTGTTCCTGGTGGGGTTTTCCTGATTTACTCCTATTCATCTTACTTGAAATAAAGAGCTTCAAGAATCCACTTGACCATTCATCTTTCATACACTACAAATCCCTTGTGAAAATAGCCAAAATAAAAATAATAGAACATTTATATTTGATGTTATGCTGGATTAATAAATAAACCGGATGTTGTATTCCAACAAAAAGCTAGATATACAAAGGTTTTGCATCAGCTATAAGGTACAGTGCTGGGCTCCGGTTCAAGAAATGCTGACAGTGCAATATATATATATATATATATATATATATATATATATATATATATATATATATATATATATATATATAATCACAATCGACAATGAGATTCATCATGCATGAGGTATATTTCTTCAGATGCTCCCTTCTAGGAAAAGTTCGATTTATTCCACTCCTAATAAATCTCACAATTTAATCTATTGAAGGTTTGCAAACATTTTCACTGTCACTGGCAAGTCAACAGCCTCACCAGGAAAGAACTTAAAGAAAATGAGGTCCGTTAAGGACCACTTCCTCCTTGCCCCAGCCTGTCAAGGGCATGTTGACCAAGTCAGTATCAAGCAAGTGATTTGAGGGAGTGCCATTCTGCAACAATATGACCGCCATTTTCGCTTCTACACCCAGTAAGTCAAAGTGGAAAGGGTCACAGTGGTGCTACCGGAACTCGCCGCCTTTGTTTGCGGCTTAGTGTTTGGTAGATTTTTGTTTAAGTGCATGTAGGGGTACTGCTGTGGATTTCATACTGTGGGTTGTTTGTCCCGGGTGTCATAGCGAGTAGTATGTCAGGGTTTCCGTTGTGGTTCTTCACTTTCCCGTTTATTGTCAAAGTTGTCAGGGTGCAATAGGCACGCAGTCCCAAATGGGGAGGTTAGGGTGCCGTTTCCCCACCTCCTGCCCGCTGGGGGATTGCAGAAGTCAGCCGTATTTCATGGGGGTTTTCAACATCGCTTCTGCACTTCAGTGCCACTTTGTGAGAAATGTGGCCCAGCATGTGGAACTGTGGTGCTCTTACTAGATATGGAAATTGATCATCAAACTGCAAGTGGCTTTGCAAAACATTGCACAATATTTAAAGAAAGCTCTTTTACCCTTAGGATCTCAAATTAATTTTAGCTAGAGACAGATCTGTTTCAGATCAGCGATGATCATGCAAGGGCAAGAATAAGATCGAGCAAACAGGGCCACAAGGGGGTTTCATATAGTCAAGTAGCTTGTCTTAGCACGTAGGACAATGTGAGCTCAGCTTGTAATTGACCTTTTTGTGTCCCATGGTTAATTTTTTATGGTAAAAGACCACAAGAAAATATGGCAGTTTTCCTCGTAATCGAAGAAATGCAAATGAGAGTAGATAGATCTTACATACTTTTGGGGTTTAGATGTACCTTGCATGTCCCATAGTGAGCTAATGAATCACTCATTTGAAATAAGACAGTTACGTTTCATTCTAGGAGGGTTCCTACTAGTTGCAGTTTCTATTTGTGTTGCAATAATCCAATTCTGCATGAATTGATGGCAGAACCATACACTAACTCATAAGCACGCTTGAGATTAAGGAAAAGACGTTCTGTTTTTGATATCGCTTTGAATGAACAATAGATACACCATGGTTGTCCTTTGTACATCCAGGAGGGGTTAATCTGTGCCAGATGTTGATACTAGTTTGTAAATGAATTTCATTTAGATTCATTCTACGCACATGTATCTTATGCGGTTTTAGGAAAAATCTGCGTGGATCCAGCCTTCAGGGAGATACACTGACACCCCTGTTGTACAGTTTTTTTTCTGAACTACTGTAATTAATTGACAATTATTGGTTACTGTACAAATATCCTGCAAATACTGGTATGCTTTGAACATGTGGAAATTACCTATAGAAGGGTATCATTTTACCTGCAGTTCTGGAATAACTGTTCCTCTTTGCGGACAGGAACCAGCAAATGTTGTCAAGGGTGAGGCAAGTACCACAGGACTGGGGCTAACAAAGCCAGTGATGTCACAGGAAGGAATGTCCAGTTCGACCCGCTGCATCACCACCTTATCCACCACAATGAACCTGTTCCAGGGCAACCACAACGTCCTCCTCTCTGAAACAAAGGGTGATCTCTCAAAGACGAGGGTGACCGAGATGCCTCCAATGGTGACAAGATCAAAACTGAAAAGAACCAAGGACAGAAGAAGCTTTCAACATCAAACTCTTTATGAACATACAATCACAACATGATAGCTTTTTTCTAATTTCAGACAATTACCTCAACAAGTTGTTGAATTTGTCCTTATTTGCAAACACATTTATTCTTGGTAAAGCAACTGGTTCTATTTTAGGTACAAACACATTTATTCTTGGTAAAGCAACTGGTTCTATTTTAGGTAGAAACACATTTATTCCTGGTAAAGCAACTGGTTCTATTTTAGGTGCAGAAAAACATGGCACACATATACTTTTACAGTCAGGTTGCACCTGGAAAATGGAGGTTAGGAGAGTGCCAAAAGATTGTTGAACGTAGTGTTGTTCTTGTCAAGAGTGGAAGAGGACGAAATACCTCAAATGTGCATTTTCAGCTCCTTAATGAATGGCCTAAAAGGGAGAGGGCGAGCCAGTCTTAAATACTGGGGAATGTTCATTTCAGAATGTAGGGGTAAATAGCGAGAAGGCCTTTTACTTTTGTGAACTTCAAGCAAGGCCAGGATTACAAGGGGTAGTTCAACAAAGAGTTGTGCTTTACAATTTGTTGGGCAATAGTGTGGCATGTACAGTTATTGGAAAGCAAAGATTTGCAATTGATATTGAAAAACATATGTTCTGCAAGGAGGAAGCTGTATATCGCCCATTGTGGTGAAAATCGTTTGAACTTTGATGATTTAAGCCTCTGCAAGAAATAATATTTTCAGGTGGCATCTGGTGGTATGAGTCAGATTGAAACATTGCCTTTTTA
This sequence comes from Lissotriton helveticus, assembly GCF_964261635.1. Lineage (NCBI taxonomy): Eukaryota > Metazoa > Chordata > Amphibia > Caudata > Salamandridae > Lissotriton > Lissotriton helveticus. The sequence continues at coordinate 2,074,751,867 of NC_136063.1, forward strand.
CTCCATGTGAGTGAAAATTAATGAGGACATGTACCACAGCTCAAGGGTCTGGCATGGGAAGAAGAGTATGACCTTGTGGGCAAGGGTGAGCTGGTCCAACATGATGTGACATTTTTTTATGATATTTTCGTTGAGCATCTATTGTGAGCACACTTCAAACCCATGTAGAACCCAGTGGATGTATCACGCTTGAATGCAAGTGTTATAAATATGAAGCAGTGCAAGAAAATCTTGTAACATCATTTGCACCAACTATCATTGTGCAGGGCAAAATTATTGTCTATCAATGGTTCAAATATATGCAATGTCCACCTTGGAGAGTATGGGGGAGAAGTCAAGGAGAATCATACCTGAGTATTTTATTTATTTATTTATTTAGCGATTTGTATAGCGCCTGGTGACCCAAGGGCATCCCCGCGCTGTAAAAAGGCTGATATCCATTGAGGGAAGGGAAGGGAGGAGGGACATTTATTTCGGGAATAGGTGCGTTTTCAGTTTTTTGCGAAAAACCAGGTAACTGGATTCCAGTCTGAGGGTGCGTGGGAGGGAGTTCCATCCCATGGCCGCTTGAACCGAGAATCGTCGTCCTCCTGTGCGTGTCCTTTTGAATTTGGGGATGTTGGCTAAGTGCTCATTCTCCGAACGGAGGGATCTGGATGCTTTGTAGGGGGTGACCAAGCTGCTGAGGATCGCATGGCCAGATCCGTTGATTAGTTTGTGTGTCGTGCACATGGCTTTGAATTCCACCCTTTGGCGCACAGGGAGCCAGTGCAGGGCCTTGAGGGCTGGTTTTGCTGACACTCTCGAGGGAAGGTTCATGAGCAGATGTGCCGCAGCGTTCTGTGTCCGCTGCAGTTTCGTCAATGTGGCCTCTGGGGCTCCGAGGTAGACCATATTGCTATAATCCAGACGGGACAATACTAGTCCCTGGATAAGGAGTTTCCTGGAAGCAGGTGGTAATAAGAGGAGAATCTTACGGGTAGTACGCATGAGCCCAAAACAGGTACCCGCAGTTTTGGCCGCTTGCGTCTTCATGGTGAGCTCAGGTTCTAGCCACACTCCAAGGGTTTTGATTTCACGCTTCGGAGAAGGGATTTCTCCGTACACGTCAGGCCAGACTGTTGGGGGGATGGTCACCCATTGTTTTCCCAGGAGCATCACTTCCGTCTTAGACCCATTTAATTTTAATGATGAATCACTCATCCAGCTGTGGATTTGTGTGAGACAGTTGGCCAGGTTCTCTGGGTGGTCGACTAGTTGGGATAAGGAGACGACCAGTTGAGTGTCATCAGCGTAGCTTACCATTTTTATGTCAAATGGTGTCACCACGTCTTCAAGAGGGGCCATATATGCATTAAAAAGCGTTGGGCTCAGGGAAGATCCCTGAGGGAGGGGGAGGGTGGATGAGTGGTAATTGCCGTCCCATACCTGGAACGTGCGTCCGGTGAGGAAGGATTCTATCCAGCTGAGTGCCGTCCCGGTGATCCCTGCTGCCGCGAGTCGGTGGAGAAGGACACGATGGTTAACTGTGTCGAAGGCTGCACTGAGATCCAGGAGGATCACTGCCACTGACCCTCCTGAATCCAGTATGCGCCTTGCCTCCTCGATGACGGCAAGGAGGGCAGTATCTGTGCCATGACCCGGGCGAAAATCCAGTTTGGGATTCCCGTAGGACGTTGTTTGTTTCAAAGAACTGGGACAATTGTCCGTTGACCAGTTTCTCAGCTACCTTGCTGATTGCCGGAAGGAGTGATATTGGTCGGTAGTTTGCCATATCTGCTGGATCGAGCTGGGGTTTTTTAAGGAGTGCTTTTACCACGGCGCTCTTCCAGCTGGCAGGAACAGATCCCTGGGCAAGTGAGCTATTAATAAGCTCCATGACCGTGGGGACGATGACAGGGGCCACGGTTTTGAGGAATCTAATGGGAGCCGGATCCAGAGGTGATCCGCTTCTCATTTTGGTCATGGTTCGTTCTACCTCTACGTAAGTTACTGGCCTGAATGTCGCAAGTTGAGGGCGGGGATTATTTTCGGTCTGGCTGGGAGGTGGAGGATTGTCCAAATGGCTGGCGGGACCAGGAGATGGGAGGGAAGCTAGAATACGGGCGATTTTGTCGTCGAAATAGGTGGCTAGATCATTACTTCGGTCCACCGGAGGGGAACTGGAGGAAGGAGAGTTAGGTACTTTAAGCAGCTCCTTAACAATTAGGAAGGATTCCCTGGCCGAATTGGAGGATTCTGTTATCCGCGTGTCATAATGGGAAGCTTTGGCGTGCCTAATGGCATCTTTGTAGAGTCTGACTGTATTATGGTATGCTTCCTTGCTGGTGTGCTGCCAGTCTTTCCTCCAAAGCCGTTCGGCTCTTTTACAGTTTTTGCGGAGTAGTCGGAGGTCCGAAGTGTACCACGGGGCGGACCCGGGTTTACCGTTTTTATCCTCCCTGGTTCTTAGTGGGAGTACGGAGTCCAGGGAGGTGGTGATCCACTCTCTGAAATTACTGTCTGCGACAACCGGGTCTTCTGCGTGTACAGGGATGGTGTTTTTAAGATTCCTGGCCCATTCTTCGGTGGGAAGTCTGGACCAGGTCCTGTCTCTGATGTAGGTAGGCGGTTTTTGAGGTGTCCTGAAAGATCCTGGTACTATTGTGAACATTGGACTTAGCCATTGGTTGCTTGAAACCCTAAATATAAGGGTGACATCCAGGATTTCTGTCACTTTATTTCACTGGCTGACAGCACTCTGAGAAAGAGGTGGATGTTTTTGGCATATTTTATTCTGATGGCTTGATTCATGACCAGCACTCCAATAAACTTCAGGGGCAGATTAAAAGTAACAGGAGAAAGGATAGTGGATTAGAGCTACATTGCTCATTCTCAAATATAGGTTCAAAGTAGGGGCATTGGTGGACTGTCGGGTAATTTTAAGTTCAACTGGGTCATTTGTTTTGGAAGGGTCAGAATGGGATTGGGTTGAGAGGGTAGTAAAATACCTGCCTTGAGAAAGGAATTGGCAATGTTGAGAAAGGGCTTTAGTCATTCAGGTTGGAAAGATTTGATGATGGAGAAAGGGATAATGTAATTGCTGTTGATGGCAACTTTCTAAAGATTTTATAGAGTTTTTAGAGACGGGGTTAATGTCGTTACAGCTGACTGAATTTTAGGCATTGGAGGTGGCAAACGTGTTCACAGGCTTGTTGGAGACTTTTGGTTGACATAAGACAATAAGGTCATTGTTGTGTATTTACCTATCAAGTCCTGGGTCACAAACGTAGTTTAGTACAGTAGAGCTGGAGGATGCAGAAAGCACCAATTAATATCAACTTGGTTGTGAGGGTCAGGAGGTTAAAAAAACACTTCTGGTGGCTGGAGCATGCCATGAGTAGTGTAACACTATAGACACATGTATTTAGTTAGTAGTTTTACATGGTGCTTACAAGACCCAAATGCAGCAAAGTGATTTACAGGGAAAACTGACCCTAAGGGGTTGAGGGTGTTTCTAAAAGAAGACGTTGCTAGTGTCTGGCTTTGCCATTGCTGCAGCAGGTGCCCTGAGGGACTGGGTCACCTTCCTCAGGGTACCTTCAGCGTTTGTAGGCTGTGTTAACTATTGTGCCATCATTTGAAGTGGGCATCTTTTCCAGCCTCCTCAAGACTAAAGAAGTGACCTCTCCGGCTCAAAGGGAGCCCACGGGCGAGAAAGCATAGTCTGCTGTGGGGGAGTGGAGGTCCTACTTGTGTACCATGAAACATTCCCTGCCATATTTAGCCTAGAGACTGACTGACAGACAGCAGGGAAGCCCGTGGGACTGCATAGTTTTGAGAAGCCCACCATGCAGACCTGCCTGTCTGCAAGGAGCGGATAGGGAGCACAGGTCCCCACACTAAGGGACAAGGGTACTTGTTGCTGGTAACATGCCAACTGGTGCACTAAAGTTTAATAAAAGAAAGTAAAAGGAAAGAATTACTGGTTTGTGGTGACCAGATATAAAGAAAGCCCTCCGCGTGAATGGGCACCACATTAACCGTGAGGCTTAGAAAAGTGTGCATATTCCAGCTTGGGATGTCCCTGAAAGGACAGGGCACCACAAATAGTGTTTTGTTGGTTCGGGGTGGCAACCCAAAGCACTAGCAGGCCCTCAGAAGCCTCCCACAAATCCAGGAATTACATCAACGTTAGCCTCCTGAGGAACGGGAATGGTAACCCTAATTAGGGGTAAAGCTTGATTCAGGTGCTATCAGATCTCAGCTTTTTTGTTTACCTGGGCATGCTTTTGGGGTCTATGATATATCGGTTCCTGAGAGGTAACTAGAACATCTGGTGAGAAAAGTTAAACTGTGGTCTATCACTGAACTCTTCATTGCTGTTATAATGAAATGCTTCTAATGCCGATAGGGCGGGTTTGTGATTCCACGGGAGAATGAGCATCATAACGTTGTGTTCACTTCATAAACAAATGATTTTTATTATTGGACTGGTCATTGCCAAAGGTTGTAGGCTTGATATTTTTGATTTAAATGCACACTTTCAAAGCCAAAAGAATGGCAAAGGTTATGTCTATAAATAAGATCAGGCTAGATGGGAACTAATGATCCTAAAATGTTGAGGTGAGCATCAACGCATCATGTAGATTTGCTTTTAACATTGAGAGACCCTTTTTTGAGTGATTTGCATTTTTTCAGATGCCTGTTAGTACATTTTTGCAATTTGATGAATATAATTCAGCTGGCTACAATACACTGGATTCTGTAATCCCTATATAGACGCCTGACTCTAATTTCTTTAAAATCTGCGATATGCGACACACCCAGTCGTTGATTATAAAGAAAAGATGTCGGAACCTAACTATTATAACTTATTAGAATCAAGTTCTGACCTCACAATATGGAGTATAATTTAAGGAGCTGTTTAGCAGCAACTAAACGTTGCTTTTCTTCTGCTCTACTTTTCTAGCTTTGAATGACAAGCAGAGAGAACATGTTTATTTTCTGCGCTTCTTTGACTTGTACTGAACTCTTTATATCTGTTTGCAACAAACAACTAATGTTGATGTGTTTAATTTTGCACTAGAAGGTTTATTTTTATTCTTCATGTTTGCAAACATGCTTGCTCTTTCATATGAAAGAGCAACGCAAAATGGTTTTAAGTAGTTTGTGGGAAAGATGATGGCGTGACCATATATCATATGGGATAAAGTATCACCTGGTGTTCATGATAAGGATGTTGCTTGTCACTTTGGAGTTCCATAACCTTATAAAGGAACTTGGCCTTAGGCCTCGTTCCTCTATATGGTTATAGAACTCCTCAGTGGCTTGCAATATTATTATAAGTTATGACAGATGGTACTTTATCTCTTACATTAACTTTCTTTTCCTTTTAAAAAGAAAAAACACTGGCTGTACATTGATTTACTGAGTGTTATTTGTTGTGTTGCAGAATTTGAGTTTGTAGGCAATATCAATGTCTAAGACGGCTGAGGGCAGCTTTGCATCACTACACTGAGCGTCAAGTGCTAAAAGGGTTACTTGGTCCCCAACAGTATGGAGGACCGAGGGGAGTGTGATGTTTGTGAGGCACTTGCTGATTTAGCGGAGGGGTGAGACAGAGGAAATGCTCAGGGTTCTCCCAGCTCCTTGCATGTCATATGTGTAGTTTCCACAGAGGGTTTTGCTCTTTCATGTCATATCTGGGCTGTGGCCCCATAAGACAGTTGTAGAGAAGGAGGGGTGGATGCAGATCAGATAGCAGGAAGCTAGAAATCATGACAGGCCTCGCGAGACGGATCTAGCTCATGTTTTCATCTTATAACCAATGAGAAAAATGAAAATAATGTACTTGCCTATACAAGGCCACCTTCTTCTGATTACTCTCCTTCTCTGGCCACTACTCCTACTAATCACACAGTAAGATTTGTATTTATGCTTGCTTTCATGCGTGCAGAGCTCTCACTTATGTCTGCTCAGCATTGTTGCAAGCCTTTGCTCCAGAACAGTTTTTCCTATCATCCCTGACTTTGGGAATGAGGCTGCATACCTACTATCATTATTAATACATTATGCTGACAATTATAAAGGTACCAACAGGCCTACATTGAAAACAGTGTGTTAGCTTTTAATTGCAGTAACTGGGCTGGACGTTGTACAAAACATGAGTACTAAACATGGACTGCCTTAGTTAATCATTTGCTGGTTTTTCCCAAGCAGTAGCTCATCAAGCCTTTTTCTCCTTCATTTGTCACTGCTCCAGGGCAGCTCGATTCATTCGTCCATCAGCTTTCACTGAAGCGTTTTTACCAAGAGCATAAAAGAACATCTTCAGGGTTTGCCTCAAGCCTGCGTAGAGAATAAAAAAGAATATCTAGTTTAAACCTAATGTTAAATCTAAGCTAGCATTGTGTAAGGCATTCTCTCATTCTAATAACGAAGGAATACTTTCACTATTGTATGACCGATGAGTGAGCTTGAAGTGTTTAGATTAATTCCCTGGCTAAAGGGTCCTTTACTGCTATGTAATGGATACAGAATACAATACTCAGAGGAGGAGAGCTAGAAATACGTGTAATGTTCCCAAACTATCAGATTTGGCTAGAAAATACGTCTTAAAGGGGTCATCCAATGTGGGAGCCAGTGAGGTAGTGTGGCTTATTTTCTTGAAACCTTTGACGAGGTGGGCTGTTGCATGTACGATGGCTTTCAGTGGGGTTTGCACCGTTTTGGGTAGATCTGTAAATATTGCATTGACACTGGTGGGATCATGTCCTAAATTCTTCGGATGGAATGGATGATTTAAGTGTTCAGAGAATTTGGAGCTTGAGTGAGACAGTTTTAGCTAGCTTGGAGATGGGTGGGGCCTAGACAATAGTATAGGATACGGTGAATACAAGGGACTTTGCTTTCAAAACCAAAGAGGGCGTGACACCTTAGTCATAGAGACTTGTTATCCAGCTATGGCATAGAGAGAAGGACTTCAGTTCTTAGAGTTATATTTTGAAAAGGAATGAGTTCATCCATTTTTCCAGGAATAGATTCAGGGTAGTGGTGATGTATGTGCTTGATATTTTAATGTAAACGTGGGTGTCATTGGCGTGCTGAGGTAATCTTATGCCTGCAATGTGCCACCTTGGTCAATGAGACTCCATGTAAAGATTTAACTAAAGGTGGTGAGGAAGAGGCATCGAGGTGCACAGCATACAGCATGAGAGTGGATGGGGGAGTAGTGGATTAATTCCACAACCCTAAAAGCGGTTCAGTCCGTCTCCCATGAAAAAGACTAAGAAGAAGCAGGGATAAGTATACAGCATCTTGCTCAAGAGCATACAAGAAGACCACCTCATTTGCTTCTGCCTGTACTGACTGAATAAATACTTCTGAAATTGTTATCCTGTCAGGATGGCCTACCCACTCCTAGCCTCTTTCGTGTTACTGTGTAGAAGCAATACACAAACCTCAACAGCAGACCCATTCAGTCTTGAGACCCAGGGCACAGGCAGAAGGTTGCACACATGGTTATGCCAAGAAAATGCCAACTTTCTAAAAGTGGTATTTGCAGAATTGTGACTTTACCCTTAAAAGGATTTTAAATTACAAGTCATTTAAGTCTGAACAGCATATCTCTATCTGCTCCCATTCAAAAGCTATGACTATCCATATAATAAGGTAACCCAGCGTTAGTCAATAAGAAAGATAAGCTGTACAGCAGATACAGCTTTAGAGTTTTTCACTTCCTGGGCATGTAAAACGTAAGTACACACATCCTACTTTTTAAATACCTTTCACCCTGCCCTTTGAACCTATAGGGCCTGCTTTAGGGATGATTTATATGTATTACAAATAAAGGTTTAGGGCTGGCAACAGGTTTATTTTTCAGTGCCCAAATAGCAATTTAGAACTGCACTACAGGCTACAGGCTGCAGTGGTAGACCTCAGACATGTTTTAAAAGGTGACTTTGGTGGGTGGCTCAATTAATGCTGCAGGCCAACTAGTAGCATTTAACTTAGAGGCCTTGGGTCAATGTAGTACAATTTAATAGGGAGTAACAAATGAATTAAATGTGCCAATTTGAGGTATACCAATTTTACCATGTTTGAAGGAGAAATAACAAGCACCTTAGCACTGGTCAGCAGTGGTATAGTGCACAGATTCCTAACACCAACAAAAGCTAATCCAGCAAAACAAGATGAGTGAAGGCAAACAATTTGGGTGAATTTTTAACGTTTAGTTTTTTAGTAAGGATGCATATCAATGATGTGAGTGCTAACAAGGACCTTAGTGATTGAATATGGTGAAAAGCTGGGTTGTAGTCCTTTCCTGTAATATTATAGCGCCTATACTGTTTTCTTGAACAATGTAGAAAGCAGAAATTAAAGTGGTAATATAGTCAACAGGGGAACATGGTATTTCCAGATGTAGGCAGACTAGTAATTCTGAAGAAGAGAGAACGAAGGACAGTGGCATCGGACATTGGACATTATATGGAGTAGAATACAGACACAGAGTGTGCAAGCATCAAGTGGGTTGTGCAGCATTTTGGAGCAAGGGAACTGTCCAAAAGAATGGTATATGAACGTAAATTACTAAAAAAAGTTAATAATAATTTCCATGTAAATACTGCCAATGTCAGAGAAGTATTTAGACACTTTGAGGCCAATTCACAAAAGGCCTTTGCACTCGTGGTGGAGGCCCTGCAGTGGTGGCAGGACCTCTGCAATGGGTAACTGCAGTACTGAGGTCCCACAACAAGTGCGGAAGCCACACAACGACTGCGGGGCCTCCACCACGAGTGCAAAGGCCTTTTGTGAATTGGCCTCAAAGTGTCTAAATACTTCTCTGGCCCTTATTCAGTAGATTGACATGAACGTGGTGTCTTTTTTGTACTTTAGTGTGTTGGAAGAGTCCATTTGAGAAATAAAGAAAAATCCACACCATATTGAAACATACAGGGTTATCCCAGGAACACAAAAATATTGAATCAATCTACCTTCCATCCTGCCGACTGATGGTGTATCCGTAGTCGCTATGTTGCAAAAAGCTGACATTGACGCCGACTAGCGGGGTTCCATCAACAGCCACCACTTGACCTCGGACAACACAGGCACGACTATAAATGCAAAGAAACAACAGTAAAATATAAGTTACTGATGGCAAGAACAATAATGGAATATGCCAAAAGAAGTGAAAACAGAGCCGCAAAGCCAGCGTCCTATTTACAAATATTACGAATGAAAACACATATGTAAAAACACATTGTACAAGACAATTAAAAGATCCATAATGGCTTATGAATCCTCAAGTATTTTATTGACTTTGCAAGAATCAAAAATCATTGTGTACACAGATCCCAGATGTGGGTAATCATGGTGCTATTCTGAAATACTCCCAAGAGCCAATGTCGACTGCAGTGCTATTTTTGTTGTAGATGCAAGCTCCAGAATTTAACTCCATCAACTAAGAAGCTGGATAAAGGCATCTTATAAGACAACTGCTATGAACATTGACTGCTTTGTGTAATGAAATTAGGTGTAAAATGGGTTTTAAAAAGATTTGTCATTTCGGCTTGCGATGCCAACTTGGGAACTAGTGAACCAGGTTCTTGTCCCGGCGTCAGCTCGACATCCTGTGATTCTGGGCAAATCACTTAATCTCCCTGTGTCTAAACAAACGAATGTGATCTTATGTAATGTAACTGGTGCTCTGGTAAAAATGGATTTTAAGTGAGAATAAGCCATGAATTTATAAGTACGAGTTCACAAAATTAATGAAACCTACCCTCTTCTCTTTTTCCGATTTTGTTTCTTGTCGCTACAAAGGAAACATACTCTCTAAATATATTGTCCTTAACTCGCAATTTTACTTTGTTGCCTATTCAATTGCACAATATGTAAAAAATAAAACACTGAAATAGGTTATATCAAAAAGCACAGAGGAGGAACACAAGATGATCACCAAAGTTAACCTGAACATTATATATTCATTTCAACGAGTACTCGTATGACTGTGCTCAGTGGTATGGCACAATGGCTTAATAAGGAAGACAGTTTTGCTGCTTTAGGGGGCAATCAGAGAGTTTACAAAAGTGGTGGCACCTTATAAATTAAGTGGGGGGAGGGGCATTGTGTGAATCACAAACAGCTTTGCTGCAAAAATGTGGGAGCTGGGACATTTTTGGGTTTCTTTCAACAAAAGATCTTCCCAGTATGTGCCAAGAAGCTGTATTAATATATGCAAAACTGCACAATGGATCTTCAACAATCCTTGGGTATTTATTCAGCAATGAGGCAGATGAGAACTGCACTGTCAGCTGCAGCAAAAAGGTCTCAAATAATCAAAACACAATATCATTTGCATATAGCCGTATTGGTTTAAAAATAATAGGCTATGGGCACTGCAGACAACTAATAATAATTCTTTATTGTGAAATCTAGAGAAATGTAGGAGCACTCCAGCTGGTTTTAAGATTACTTGCTGATAGTATTGCATGAGGTTTTAAAATGAAATGTGATAAAACTAGCACAAATGGATGATGGAACAAATTGTATGTATGCATTGATATTTATATACCTCAAACCTAGCTATGAAGCAAAGGAGCGTTGTACATTACATGAGGATTTGAGAGACGATCGCAGAGAGTGTGCATTAAGTGGGAATTACACAAATGCATTTTACACACATTTAGGCACAGGAAGATGAATCGATTTGCCAGTCACACGAATTAGGCCTAGCACATACACCAGGATAAAAGCATGGATCCCAAGGTTCCAGCTGGAGTCACTAGGCCACATTTTAACACCCCATTCACATAACCCAAATAACTGGCATCACTCATACCCCACCATATAACTCTCCAAAAAGGTTCTTTGCCTAGCACATCTGTATATTGCTGTGTTTTTTTAATGGAATTATGACTGCATACAGGTATGCAGCACAGGGGCATTTCTCAAAGAATGCTTATTATGTCAGATTAGAGATCTATACAACTTGCATGTTTTCCGTTATGCTTATGCAATGCCTTCTCTGGCCTTGTCCTCATCAATGGATATGGTCCTTCACATGTCTCCAGTCCATTGCTTTGAGTATAGAATCTGATCTCTTGGAAGCATCTCTCCTGCCATATAGAATTTTAATTGTAATACAGACTAGTCACTGCAAAACCATTATGCCAGCAGAATTTCGCTCAAATCCTTAATATTGGAGTATATTTATTGCACATGAGTTATGTTTGTCTTCTGTGTACTCTGACCAGAGAATTTCTGCGTGTTGGAGACTTAGTTCAAGCAGAAAAGTCCTTGCAGGAACTATGAACTGAACGTGTGATATCACTGCATGTGTCACGATTCGCTCCCTACGCTCTTGTACCCACCACCAGGGGCTAAATTGCGGGACTCTCCAGTGTTCTAATAATGTCCCAGACCTTCCCCTTCGTGCATATCCTAACTTCCAGCACTTTGGTCGCTATTTGAAAATTGCCACCCATTCCCTATTCATGCCAGGTTTTGTGGAAGCCAGTCTGCTCATGCTTGAAACTCCATTACCTACAAACCTCTGCTCACTGCTCGCTCTCCACTCTTGCAGGCCAAGGATGGGTAGAGGAATTCAGCATACCTGTAGCTGGCAGCTACTAGCCTGCTCAGACCTGATGCACTTGATTACTGTGAGCTCTTTTCAGCACCAGCTCCTACAAGTCTAGGGTTGGTCATTGTAGTTGTGTCCCGGTGAGATCAATCCTTTTTTCCTGAGCTTTTCCTATCAATGTTTCCATCGTTCCTGAGCAATAGGTATTCCTTGATTCCTGAGTTAGAGCTATGATTGTTCCTGAACTAACACTGCCTGCAGTGTTCCATTGATTCCTTGATTTCTTTGCTATAGCTTTCCTTCTTCCTGAATTAGAACTGCCTTTTAGTGCTACCTAGACATCTTGATTCCTGGGACGCAGCTATTCCTTGTTACTGAGCTAACGCTGCCCTCAGTGCTACCTTGACTCTCGAGTCTGCACTATTCCTTGATTCCTTAATTCCTGAACCAGTACTGTGTAGTGCACTCTTGACACCTCTCACATGTATTTCCTTTTTTCTAGTCCCTGCTTGTCTTCCCATTAGCTTTGTTCCAGTTCCTAGTTTGCTGTCTTCCTAATACTACTGTCTTGCTTCTAGTTTCCTTATAGACCTGTTACCTGCTTTCTGCCAAGTGTGCCCTATACTTTCCCTTTTTATCCTGTACCTGGATTCCTTGAGGTCGTCTAATTCCTTGATTCCTGAACCAGTACTATTTAGTGCACCCTTGTAGTCTCTCGCCTTCTGTATTTATCTTGTCCCAGTCCCTGTGTTTCCTTTACCTTTTGTTCCAGTTTCTACCTTGCTGTCTTCCTGTTCCTGTAGTCTTAGCTTCCAGTGTCCTTGTTGGTTTTGTTTCTTATCTTTTGCCAAGTGTGCCCTTTTTCTCTTCTTTCCTATTAAGCACGCCTCCTTACGAGCTCCTTGTCTATTGTGGCTGTGTTTTTAGTTCTACACCCATGCTGGTACCACCTTGTGTGTTTTTGTTTGATCGCCAAGATCCGTGGGCACAGCTGACAACCTAGGTGGTGTTTCTTGTTCACTGTGAGTATTGTTTTTGAGTTACATTTATAACATCCCCATAGGTATCTGCTCCACAGACCTTGCCTTTGCATGTATATACTATATGTGGGTATTTGCAGTCAGTATCTATAACAGCAATTGTGGGTGAAGAACTTACTGAGCTTCAGTCTTACAGTGTGGAGTTCCTGAGTGCTTTACCCCATGTTCCCTTTATTGTCGTTATATATATATGTCTTGCACGTCCGTCCTGGGTGTTAGTGATTCTGAATGCTAAATTGCCTCTTGAGTACCTGACCTTTCTGAGTCTTAACCATCTTCTTCCCTTGTGCAGGCTTCACCTTTGGATCCCTTTTCTTCTCTGACTCCCTGTGTGATCCTGGGCAGCTCTGTACTCCTCTTTCTACTTACTTTTTCTACCCAGACACTAGTACTTGCCCAAATTCCTGATTGTGTCCCAGACAGAGTGCCAAACAGTCCTGACAGCATGTTCAAGCCAGCAACTTTAATCGCCTAACTTTAGAATCTGCGAACAATGCAATGAGCTGGTAACGAAGGTGCCTTTTTGTATGCAGTTGTGTGTGTCACCTACAATTTTCACATGAAACACCTAATTACGAGTATGAGCAGAATATAAATACAATTTTGTCCACACCTAATTAGAATGCAAAAAAAGGAGTATGAACATATTTAACAGCAGAATGTCCTAATTTTGGGAGGATGAATAATAAACTGCTCATGTTGATGAATTGGAGTGGGGTGTTTTGAGATGAATCAGTATTTCATTAGTGGGTTAGGTGGTGGAAATGGATTTATTCCAAGCACACACTTAAAATCCAACCAGCTGCAGTGTTCAGTAATTCATCTAGAATGCATCTCTGCAATCAAGGTCAAACATGTGGTGCGTGCCATGCCAACTCATCCAGCAGGAAAAATATGTAACTTCAAAAACCCTCTGATTTATGAAAGACAGCCAGGGTTGAGGTGAATTGGGAAGACCATCGACACCTGGGGCTGGATAACATAGATTGTGACTGTGCCACATAATATTGCGTCACTGTGCACTGACCTTTGCAACAACCACTGCTAGAACTGAAATTGTACTTTCAAATTGACAGAAAACAGTTAATGCCCTGGACTACTGGTCTAAATTGTAGCTCAAGATTGCTCAGGCATGGATATGAGCCATGCAGTCCAGCTCACATTGCTTCCTTACACTTGTTGCACACTAATTGAGCCCACCTGTATTCTGTGGCATGCAGAATATTAGAACACAAAAATGTACTAGTCATTTGAAATGAAATGACTACTATTTTCTATGAGCTGTCCAGACTCTCTGACTTCTCTGTAGAGAATCAATCTGCACTTCAAATGAACTTTCCTTCAAGGTGAACTTGACATTGACAGCTTCAGTGAAACAGTGTGGAAAGTGTGATAAATGACAGGTTGTTTGACAGGAGTCAGTCGAAGGTCATGCATTGAAAATGTCAGCCTTCTTCAGTGTAACAAGCCAGAGGACAGGAGTCTGAAAACAACCCTTGTAAGGCTGTGGATGTTCTTAAGAGTGCCAGCAATTAACACCACGGCCCCTCTCCCTCCAGATATAGTTAAACAAATGCACCATCTCAAGAAATAGGTTGAACTAGATGAATGCAGCTGCTTCCCCTATATAGTATTGGTGGGAGAAATTGCACAGCGTTCTGTAGATTTCATTAAATTGTTGGTTAATACAGTCTGCAATGTTTTTTGTTGTTATTTCTTTTACAAGAGAAAAATATGCAAATTGACTTTTTGATGATTTCTTCTGTACACAGATTCTATAGAGAGATCTTTTTAGTATATTGTACAAAGCTTATAATTTTTCTCACATTAAACCATTTCATATACATTTTGCTGAAAACTGGATTATTATAAACTTTGGGGTATATTTACAAGAAAATGTCAGAGCCAGTGCTCTGAAAATTTCAAAACGCAGGGATGTGCCGCATTCACTAGAACAGGCGCACTCCTGTGTTTTCCCTAGTGCTGGCACTCAATTTAGCTCCATAACACCAACACAGGCACCCTGGCACCATAGTACAAGGGTGTCTGCGTTGCAGGTAATTATTATTTATGTGCAGGAAGGTGTTCACTAATGGTGATTTGTTACTTCTATGCAGAACGCAGCACACATAGAAGTAGCAAATCATCAATATTTAATGATTGTTTATGTGCAGGAAGGGAAACTTTCCTGCACATAAACAATCATTAATGCCATTTGCTCTCACTATGTGTGCTGCATTGGTAGCACACATAGAAAAAGCAACCACAAGGAGAAATAAAGGTATTTATCCTCGTCTCGCCATTTTAACACCTGCTCTTGGCATTCGTTTTCGGCGCTGTCTCAGGTTTACACCTCCTTGTAAATTTAGGGCAGCGTCAAAAGCAATGGGTGATTGCACAGCCCTTTCACGCTAAGTGATGCGTGTAAAGCGGCTTTATTTACAAGGCGGTGTTAAACCACAAAAGCTGGCTTAATGCCGCTTTGTAAATATGGAGAAGGGCATATTGCCACCAGCTCGTCACAAAAACAGTGACTTTCTGCTGGCAATATCCCCATGTAAATATAGGCCATTGTCCCTTGGTGGAGGTCTGTTGTCCCTTCCATGCCTCCAACTTGTATTTGCTGCTGATGGAGAGGGTTGAAGGGTACCATGAATTTCCATGAGGCAGGATTTCTGCGAATCTTTGTGTCATGGCTCTGTGTCCTGTGCCTCATTGCTACATCCAGCACAGCACCCAGAACTGAGTGGCTACCTTGCAGATGCTTTGTAAACACTGTGTCTGTGATGTGACCAGTGCAGATAACCTATCTGACCCCATGAATGCAAGCAATCTTTTTCATCAAGTGTTCTTTTCGTAATGGGTGTATAGGAAGTGCCTTTCGCACTTCACCGCTGCATTTTCTAAAAGTGAACTTTAGGAGGGTTCAAGCTCTTTAAATATAATTTAAAAAGGGGGACATATATTAGAGGATTCATAGAAGACAAAGTGGAAAATAGTTTTTTTGACAGGGGTCCATATTAGGAATATGTCACACTGTTCATGTTTGCACCACGGCGCACATTTAAACAGATGAGGCGAGCGCAAACATGAACAGCGTGCCAAATTCCAATGAATGCACTGCCCTTAGGGCAGCCCAAAACTCATTCGATGAAATACGAAGCAGGTGTTTTAATCAGCCTCTCCATGTTTCACTGTGCAGATGGAGCCTGTCTGCACTTTAGAGAGCGGACAGTGAGTGACTGCACCCGCTTGCTGCAGGCTGTCTGGGGCATCCATGTGACCCCTTTTGCCCCCTCTAGAGGGCTTCCCTGAGGGGGCAGACTGACAGTGTGCCACCTTTTTGATGTCTTCTTTGACTCTGCGTTCGAGTCCACAATACGATGCAGGCACAGAGGCAAAGAGGTTCCCTCATTTGCATGAGTCCACAATCCCATGCAAATGAGGAAATGCCTTCTCAAGATAGTGCTGGTGCTACACCTGCACCAGCACTATTAGTATTATAGTACGGTTCCTACAAGTGTCTGCATCCCCCTTCTGTAATACCAAACTGGCCTGAAGGCACACAAAGCGGGCACGCACACCTGTTGTGCCCTCAGGACACTTTCTGTAATACAGACCAAGGTGTTCATAATTTTTCACTGGACATGATTTAGAAAATAAAGAACTCCATTTGTCCTTGTTGTTGCCTGACACTGCCAAAGCGACAAATCTTTCACTGACCTTCTGTGCCTCCCGCGGACCAGCCCGCCTGCCTCCCGCTGCCCTGCCGCTCTCTGTCCATCTTGAGCGGGGCCGCCGAGTGGAGACCGGCGAGGGGCGGACCACAACACCCAGAGGCCCTAGCGGTGAGCCGCGTCATTCGCAAGCACCAGGAGGCGCTTAAAAGCAACACCAGCACTGTTTCGCGGGACGCCGGGCGAAGCCCGGGCCAAGGGCGGGCCCGTCCTATCCCGTCACAGACCGGACAAGACTGGACTGGGCTCCCCCTCTAACGTTTCGTACAACGTACTTCTCCTATGCTGGTCTGTATATCGACATTATATCCACCTTGTTTAGACCTGCTAACACAACATAACATGCTTGAGACAAAAACTGTTAATTTCCTGTCTCACTATTACTGCTAGACCACCTTGCCCCACAATAAATGTCATCGAGAGGCAGCAGAAGCAAAACGCTCCAAAATATGGCTAAAACCGTTGGTCCAATTGACCAATTCATCACCAAAGCCAATCAAGCTATTGATGAGGGCATAACATTACTAGATCGTCGAGTATCATACGACCTGGCACAAGCAAGACGCTCCTCGTTGGGATCCCTGATATTAGCGCAAACGCCCCTAAGTCATCCGGAGAAGGTAGTTGCTCGGGAAATATCCGCCGCTATCCATGGTATCCCAAATCTGATTGATCTGTCCCCGTCCTTATCATTGCTGGACTCGCAATTGACTCAGGCGCTTGAAAAAACGCCCGACATTTTTGCTAGTCCCCTTCAACCGGACCCTGACCAGAACGAAAAAGGGGGATGAGGGAGGGAGCAATTCCGAAAGAAAAAAAAATACAAGTAAAAAAAATCAGAAAGACACTATAGCCTCAAAAACAAGCAAGTTACAACAAACATCACGGCCTAAGAATCAGAGGGCGGGAAATAAAACAAAAGAGCAAATGCAGAAAAATAATATCACTAATAAATCCAAAGCAGATAATAGTGCAAGTAATCTCCATCCCATTGTTGTGGATCTCAGCGTGAACGATAATAACGATAATGACGTTCACGATGAAGATCTAGCCCCCGATTTGGGTGATGGCTGCAAAACATGCGAGACAGATCAGCATCTGATGGCTCGGATAGCTGAACTAATAAAATTCCAATTACAGCCTATCCAAAGGAGCCTTGCAGTTATAGAGAAGCAAATAGCAGCACTAGCCGCTACTCTGAAAACCCCAACTAACGCAAAGAGTCTAGGGCCGGTAAACATGGGGGGAGTAAAAAATAAAACTGCCAATGTCACGTCAGGACAACCCTCCAAAAATATCACTATTACTAGTAACACTCCTACCGCTAAGACAGGAGAAATGGCCAAAAATTCATCTAAGGGCACCGTGACTCCAAAAACTAAGTCCCTCCAAGAGCTGCCCAAGAAAGTTCCAGAATCACAGAAAAATCCACCCTCAACACACATTCTTCCGAAGACGTCCCCAATAAATGCTGCACATCATGAACATCTGCAGAGACACAACACGCAGGGAGAACGGACAAAGAGAGGGTGTACTAAGTCCATAAACCTCCCACCTGAAGCAAGCCCGTTCGTAGTTATTTTGACAGGGGTGCCCGAGCTGAGTCATGACACAGAGGAACCAATTGGTCCCTACAAAACAAAGTTCGGCATTGGCTGAAAGTTAGTAGACCAATGCCGCAAAATCATGTTAGCAGGATCATCACAGCACGTAGGGTTCCATGGATAGGACACCAACAAAAAAGAATCCCAGGTGACTGTGTCATAGTTAACTTTGAAAACCCGCGTGCAGTGGATTATATCTGCTCTTGGGTCACCGCGGACAAGAATGGTGGTATAAACACTAAACGTTTATCCTTCTTCTATCCGCCGATATGCCACTACCTTGAAGGCCCAAATTGGTCCTGGCATCAGTCAGATAACTGGCAAAGAGGTTGGAATCAAGGAGGTTTGGGGCACGGAAGTAGGGATTGGGCTGATTGGAAAGGAAATGACAGGAGAGTACAATCACAAAGGGAACCCTGGGGTGGAATACCAACTTTTAATAGCTACAGCTGTCTAGAGATGGTCGATTGACCATCACTACAAAGGAAGCACGACAGGATCAGCCCAATAAATAGTGGAGATGTAGTTATACAATTAATAAAAAGCTCCACAAGCAACTGTCCCCATGAGGCACGCTGTATATCAGCTCTTAGACCAATTGGATTAAATAATTCAATTATTCATTTAAACATGGCAGATCCAACGAACGAGCTCCCCGCCCCTCCCGAGGATCCCAGCGATACTATTTTTCCCACAAAAAATAACCCAGAGGCGCTGGAAAATACCCTAAAACCGGGAAGCGAAGCACAGCCAAGCTATCTCGGAGAAAACAGCACCCAGAGCAGCCCGCAGGATCAACACAGGGTATTAATTGCCACACGCTCGAACTCCTAAGTAAGGTTACTGTATGGAATGTGGCGGGTTTAGCCTCTAAACATTCTGAAAACAGTTTCATTTACTTGGCAAACTCAAGTAACTTAATTTGCCTCCAGGTAACTTGGCTTAATGATCCAATTCACCTCCTGGGCTATAAAACATATTTTTCCGCAGCTATAAGATCCAATGCAGGTAGGAGCAAGGGTGGGCTAGTAACATATGTCTCATACCTCTGGCCCTGTTACGAAATAATAATTGAGCAGAACAACCAGCTTATCACTTTCCGAAGAAATAGACAAGAGGTCTACACGATTATCAATTTTTACAATAACTTGACTTTATTTGAGTTAACCCGGGTGATAAGTGAGATTTCCCACCTGGTGCAGGATCTTGTAATAAAGTATATAAAGGAATCTCACACAGTAGTCTGGGGTGGAGATTTTAACCTGCACTTATGTAATAAGAGCAATACCCCCAACTGTGGGATCATCGATGAAAATGAAAACTGTTTAACCCACTTCACACATACACCTGAGGGCAATAAAATGCAAATGACGATGGTCGAATTAGACATGGGGTTCGCCAATAAATTAAAAACACCTGTAGCTGAATTTATGCCAACTTTTCACGGCAGGGGCCTCAAAAGCCTGATTGACTATGTTTTAGTGTCCACTAATAAAGCTTCATGCATTACGACCTTTGAAATTATCAACAACGCACTTAGCGACCATTCCCCCATTAGCCTGGCTCTCCAAGAACCCAAATCACAGAACAAAGGAGATATTGTGCAGTTAAACTTGTTAGACCAACAGGCACTGACATTGGACAGGGTAAACGGTTTTACACTAAAATGGGGCAAATTAGATCAGGAAGCCATAACTACTAAAATAGTAAAATTAAGTAGAAATGCGATGGAAAGATGTCTAGATCCTTCTACAACCTCAATTGAGGTCTTGGCCAGTTATAGTGACATCGTCGAAATCATTAGAAAAGAATTAACCAGGGATTGCAAACAAAATAAGAGCACTAGAAAGGGATGGTTTAGTACAGAATGCACGAAAGCACACACTAACCTAAAAAAGGCCCTAGCTAAAGTAGAGAGAGACAGAGAGGAGATCATAAGACTAAGGAAGGCTTATGCACTCGCACTACGAACTAGGAAAAAGGAACTACAATCCAACTTATGGGTCCAACTCCAGAGAAGTAGCACCCTAAAGGACAGCTCAGCCTTTTGGCAGATAGTGAAGTCTCCTTTTTTAACAGATAAAGTAGATGTACCATCTCCAGACGTCGCTATCGACGCAGGAGAATGGGTGCAACACTTCTCTAAGGTTTTTAGCGAGAAAGAAGCCCCTGAACTAGAACATGCAGAACCTCTGACTCAAGTGCAATACCCACTAGCCCTTCATTTCACATTAAACGAGGTAGAGAAGGCAATAAAAACTGCTAAACCCGGAAAGGCACCAGGACCGGATTCGGTCCCCGTGGACCTCTTTAAACATAATTCAGACTTGTGGTCCCCGCTACTCACCAATGTACTGAATGCGGCTAAAGAGATTGGCTTGATCGACTCCTGGTCGTCCTCGATATTGGTCCCCATCTTCAAAAAGGGAGACAGGAACAGTCCCGCCTGTTACCGACCCATCTCACTCCTGGATTCGCTCGGGAAGGTGGCTGGGCGCATTCTTCTCGACCGTCTCCAGGAGTGGACGAATGATCAAGAAGTAATCTCTGATCTGCAATACGGGTTCAGGGCGGGGTTGAGTACGGTGGATCAGGCCCTAAACTTGACATTACTGGCCAGAAAGTATGTGGAGGCGAAGGGCACTTCTCTACATATGGTCTATGTGGATTTAACAGCAGCATTCGACTGCGTTGTCCACTCAAGGTTGTGGACAATTATGCTGCAAATGGGAATTGACCCCCCAATAGTCAATTTTCTCTGTGAACTTTACTCAGGGGCTACGGGAAGAGTAAGATTTGGGACTGGAGGCCAACTAACTGATAGCTTTGTGGTAGAGAAGGGGGTCAGACAAGGGTGTGTGCTGGCCCCTTTCCTATTTACCCTGTACACCAATGGGCTAGAAGTTGCTATGTTAGAGGATGCAGAAGATCTCCCAGCAGCCGGTTGTCGGCAGATACCAGCCTTACTATACGCCGACGACGCGGTGATCCTTGCCAGAACCCCAGTCCAGCTTCAACGGGCTTTTAATAAGTACTGCTCGTTCATGACCAGCTTGAATCTTAGAGTAAACATAAAAAAGACCTACGTGATGCATGCTGGCATAAAACGGAAAAAAACCAAGAACATTTATGTGGACAAATCCCCCCTTGAACGAACGGAAACATATCCCTATTTAGGAATTTTAATTGACGAGGATTTTAAATTGAGGGAAGCCGTCAACTCGCGTAAATTGGCTCTTTTAAGGGCTGTTGCTGCATTGAAGGCCTTTGCACTTCGGTTGGGCAAGAGACCCCCGACTGAAATGCTCAAAATATATAATGCAAAATGTCTTAGCATAGCGATCTATGGAGCAGGGGTCTGGGGTGGGGCGAACGTAGACCAGCTCCAGAAAATCGAAAATTCATTCCTAAGGTTTTTGTTGGCAGTCCCAAAAAGCACCACAACATACGGTTGTCATCTTGAACTTGGTTTGGACTATATATCGGACATCATTAAAATCCAACCAGTTATGTTGTGGCGGAGGATTTGGGCGACGGAACAATGTTATCTTACAAGATCAATTGTCCAAGACTGCATGAAGCTTGACAACATGGGGAAGATCAGGTGGCTGGTTTATGTTAATGATTCAGAAAAGGGGGTGGTGATGAACAGAGTGTCTGAATTAAGCAGACCACTCTTACCCAGTCCAAAGATCAGGGCTTGATCCATCACCGTTATTTAGCTCACTGCCCCATCCCAGCTCAGAACCTGGCTATATGCAAATTAGTCTGTCCCTGGCCCAGTGCATCATGGGAACAGGGCAGACCAAACTACCAAGCCAATTCTTCACCAGAAAGGAGACAAGCTTCCGGGGACCGGTTTCTGCCATTTCAGGCGTCGTCGGCCCGGCTTGCTTGAATCCTGATGGAGCAGTGAGCAAGGGACTCACATCTGAGTATGCCCTTCCACGCTTATGGTGGACAAAATGATTCAGAAAAGGGGGTGGTGATGAACAGAGTGTCTGAATTAAGCAGACCACTCTTACCCAGTCCAAAGATCAGGGCTTGATCCATCACCGTTATTTAGCTCACTGCCCCATCCCAGCTCTGAACCTCAAGCAAGCCGGGCCGAAGACGGCTGTAATGCCAGAAACCGGTCCCCGGAAGCTTGTTTCCTTCCCAGTGTAAGAATTGGCTTTTGTAGTTTGGTTTGCCCTGTTCCCATCATGCACTGGGACAGGAACAGACTAATTTGCATACAGCCAGGTTCTGAAACTGGGATGGTGCAATGAGCTAAAAAACGGTGTTGGATCTAGCCCTGATCTCTTGACTGGGTGAGAGTATTCTGCTTAATTCAGAGACTCTGTCCCTCACCACCCCTTGTTGTAAATAATTTTGTCCACCCTAAGCGTGGAAGGGTATACTCAGACATGAGTCCCTTGCTCATTGCACCATCAGGATTCAAGCAAGCCGGGCCGAAGACGGCTGTAATGCCAGAAACCGGTCCCCGGAAGCTTGTTTCCTTCCCAGTGTAAGAATTGGCTTTTGTAGTTTGGTTTGCCCTGTTCCCATCATGCACTGGGACAGGAACAGACTAATTTGCATACAGCCAGGTTCGGAAACTGGGATGGTGCAATGAGCTAAAAAACGGTGTTGGATCTAGCCCTGATCTCTTGACTGGGTGAGAGTATTCTGCTTAATTCAGAGACTCTGTCCCTCACCACCCCTTGTTGTAAATAATTTTGTCCACCCTAAGCGTGGAAGGGTATACTCAGACATGAGTCCCTTGCTCATTGCACCATCAGGATTCAAGCAAGCCGGGCCGAAGACGGCTGTAATGCCAGAAACCGGTCCCCGGAAGCTTGTTTCCTTCCCAGTGTAAGAATTGGCTTTTGTAGTTTGGTTTGCCCTGTTCTCATCATGCACTGGGACAGGAACAGACTAATTTGCATACAGCCAGGTTCTGAAACTGGGATGGTGCAATGAGCTAAAAAACGGTGTTGGATCTAGCCCTGATCTCTTGACTGGGTGAGAGTATTCTGCTTAATTCAGAGACTCTGTCCCTCACCACCCCTTGTTGTAAATAATTTTGTCCATCCTAAGCGTGGAAGGGTATACTCAGACATGAGTCCCTTGCTCATTGCACCATCAGGATTCAAGCAAGCTGGGCCGAAGACGGCTGTAATGCCAGAAACTGGTCCCCGGAAGCTTGTTTCCTTCCCAGTGTAAGAATTGGCTTTTGTAGTTTGGTTTGCCCTGTTCCCATCATGCACTGGGACAGGAACAGACTAATTTGCATACAGCCAGGTTCTGAAACTGGGATGGTGCAATGAGCTAAAAAACGGTGTTGGATCTAGCCCTGATCTCTTGACTGGGTGAGAGTATTCTGCTTAATTCAGAGACTCTGTCCCTCACCACCCCTTGTTGTAAATAATTGTGTCCACCCTAAGCGTGGAAGGGTATACTCAGACATGAGTCCCTTGCTCATTGCACCATCAGGATTCAAGCAAGCCGGGCCGAAGACGGCTGTAATGCCAGAAACCGGTCCCCGGAAGCTTGTTTCCTTCCCAGTGTAAGAATTGGCTTTTGTAGTTTGGTTTGCCCTGTTCTCATCATGCACTGGGACAGGAACAGACTAATTTGCATACAGCCAGGTTCTGAAACTGGGATGGTGCAATGAGCTAAAAAACGGTGTTGGATCTAGCCCTGATCTCTTGACTGGGTGAGAGTATTCTGCTTAATTCAGAGACTCTGTCCCTCACCACCCCTTGTTGTAAATAATTTTGTCCACCCTAAGTGTGGAAGGGTATACTCCGACATGAGTCCCTTGCTCATTGCACCATCAGGATTCAAGCAAGCCGGGCCGAAGACGGCTGTAATGCCAGAAACCGGTCCCCGGAAGCTTGTTTCCTTCCCAGTGTAAGAATTGGCTTTTGTAGTGTGGTTTGCCCTGTTCCCATCATGCACTGGGACAGGAACAGACTAATTTGCATACAGCCAGGTTCGGAAACTGGGATGGTGCAATGAGCTAAAAAACGGTGTTGGATCTAGCCCTGATCTCTTGACTGGGTGAGAGTATTCTGCTTAATTCAGAGACTCTGTCCCTCACCACCCCTTGTTGTAAATAATTTTGTCCACCCTAAGCGTGGAAGGGTATACTCAGACATGAGTCCCTTGCTCATTGCACCATCAGGATTCAAGCAAGCCGGGCCGAAGACGGCTGTAATGCCAGAAACCGGTCCCCGGAAGCTTGTTTCCTTCCCAGTGTAAGAATTGGCTTTTGTAGTTTGGTTTGCCCTGTTCCCATCATGCACTGGGACAGGAACAGACTAATTTGCATACAGCCAGGTTCTGAAACTGGGATGGTGCAATGAGCTAAAAAACGGTGTTGGATCTAGCCCTGATCTCTTGACTGGGTGAGAGTATTCTGCTTAATTCAGAGACTCTGTCCCTCACCACCCCTTGTTGTAAATAATTTTGTCCACCCTAAGCGTGGAAGGGTATACTCAGACATGAGTCCCTTGCTCATTGCACCATCAGGATTCAAGCAAGCCGGGCCGAAGACGGCTGTAATGCCAGAAACTGGTCCCCGGAAGCTTGTTTCCTTCCCAGTGTAAGAATTGGCTTTTGTAGTTTGGTTTGCCCTGTTCCCATCATGCACTGGGACAGGAACAGACTAATTTGCATACAGCCAGGTTCTGAAACTGGGATGGTGCAATGAGCTAAAAAACGGTGTTGGATCTAGCCCTGATCTCTTGACTGGGTGAGAGTATTCTGCTTAATTCAGAGACTCTGTCCCTCACCACCCCTTGTTGTAAATAATTTTGTCCACCCTAAGCGTGGAAGGGTATACTCAGACATGAGTCCCTTGCTCATTGCACCATCAGGATTCAAGCAAGCCGGGCCGAAGACGGCTGTAATGCCAGAAACCGGTCCCCGGAAGCTTGTTTCCTTCCCAGTGTAAGAATTGGCTTTTGTAGTTTGGTTTGCCCTGTTCCCATCATGCACTGGGACAGGAACAGACTAATTTCCATACAGCCAGGTTCTGAAACTGGGATGGTGCAATGAGCTAAAAAACGGTGTTGGGTCTAGCCCTGATCTCTTGACTGGGTGAGAGTATTCTGCTTAATTCAGAGACTCTGTCCCTCACCACCCCTTGTTGTAAATAATTTTGTCCACCCTAAGCGTGGAAGGGTATACTCAGACATGAGTCCCTTGCTCATTGCACCATCAGGATTCAAGCAAGCCGGGCCGAAGACGGCTGTAATGCCAGAAACCGGTCCCCGGAAGCTTGTTTCCTTCCCAGTGTAAGAATTGGCTTTTGTAGTTTGGTTTGCCCTGTTCCCATCATGCACTGGGACAGGAACAGACTAATTTGCATACAGCCAGGTTCTGAAACTGGGATGGTGCAATGAGCTAAAAAACGGTGTTGGATCTAGCCCCGATCTCTTGACTGAGTGAGAGTATTCTGCTTAATTCAGAGACTCTGTCCCTCACCACCCCTTGTTGTAAATAATTTTGTCCACCCTAAGCGTGGAAGGGTATACTCAGACATGAGTCCCTTGCTCATTGCACCATCAGGATTCAAGCAAGCCGGGCCGAAGACGGCTGTAATGCCAGAAACCGGTCCCCGGAAGCTTGTTTCCTTCCCAGTGTAAGAATTGGGTTTTGTAGTTTGGTTTGCCCTGTTCCCATCATGCACTGGGACAGGAACAGACTAATTTGCATACAGCCAGGTTCTGAAACTGGGATGGTGCAATGAGCTAAAAAACGGTGTTGGATCTAGCCCTGATCTCTTGACTGGGTGAGAGTATTCTGCCTAATTCAGAGACTCTGTCCCTCACCACCCCTTGTTGTAAATAATTTTGTCCACCCTAAGCGTGGAAGGGTATACTCAGACATGAGTCCCTTGCTCATTGCACCATCAGGATTCAAGCAAGCCGGGCCGAAGACGGCTGTAATGCCAGAAACCGGTCCCCGGAAGCTTGTTTCCTTCCCAGTGTAAGAATTGGCTTTTGTAGTTTGGTTTGCCCTGTTCCCATCATGCACTGGGACAGGAACAGACTAATTTGCATACAGCCAGGTTCTGAAACTGGGATGGTGCAATGAGCTAAAAAACGGCGTTGGATCTAGCCCTGATCTCTTGACTGGGTGAGAGTATTCTGCTTAATTCAGAGACTCTGTCCCTCACCACCCCTTGTTGTAAATAATTTTGTCCACCCTAAGCGTGGAAGGGTATACTCAGACATGAGTCCCTTGCTCATTGCACCATCAGGATTCAAGCAAGCCGGGCCGAAGACGGCTGTAATGCCAGAAACCGGTCCCCGGAAGCTTGTTTCATTCCCAGTGTAAGAATTGGCTTTTGTAGTTTGGTTTGCCCTGTTCCCATCATGCACTGGGACAGGAACAGACTAATTTGCATACAGCCAGGTTCTGAAACTGGGATGGTGCAATGAGCTAAAAAACGGTGTTGGATCTAGCCCTGATCTCTTGACTGGGTGAGAGTATTCTGCTTAATTCAGAGACTCTGTCCCTCACCACCCCTTGTTGTAAATGGTTTATGTTAAGTCATTTCTAACTGACATTGGACTTGCAAGATTTTTCTTTGATCCTCCATCAGTATTGGACCTCTCAAAAAAAGATTTAAAAACAGCCTGTTTGTCGCATTTGTCTCAAATGCGTTTGTTAAATGAGATAGGGAAAACTTCTGTACAGCAATGCCTGCTAATGCAACTTGTTCCTACCATTCAGCCATACCTACAGTACAATCTAAACCAGTATGGCAAATTTTTGTTGACCCGTTTTAGGTTAAATGTGTTTCATCGTATGATTTCTTTTCCTTCCCAAAACGACTGGTCTACAAATCTTTCCCCCTGTTCCTGTGACTTAATTTCTTTACAATCCTCTATTCATGTATTCTTTTTTTGTAAATTCTATGTCTCACCACGCAGGCGGTGGATAGTACCACTCTTTTAGGTTTTGAGGATGCGTCAGTGTCGTTCAGCCTATTTGGCCTTACAGCTTTTGGAAACTGAACCCATGACAAAATCCATAGTTTACTTTCTTAAATTTTGCATTAGACATCGCTCTAATCTCTGATAAATGGTTTTTAGGCCCTAAACTAAGTTGGAGAAGTTACAATCTATTCAGGCACAACTGACACTTTACTGTTTATACGTTTTTTTATTTTTTTTTTTTTTTATTGTTTAATGCTAATATGAATACTGGCAAAATCAGCTTTTAATATTTGGAATTCAAATTACGAATTTTTATGCTTTAATTGGGTTTTAAATATGACTATGAAATTGATGTATTTTTATGAACTTTTATGGTATTTCAAACACAATGGAAAACCGAATAAAGAAAATTTGAACTTTTGAAATAAAGACTCCTGTTATTTATTACTGGTTGAAATGTTACAGCCCCAGTTTCCTTTGAGAACCACTGAAACAGAATTCCACAGAGGGCTTATTGCAGAAAGCACTGGGAGAAGATGTTTATTCCTCTCACAGGTGAACAGGACTCTTCTTTTAAAAAATTATATTTTGATCTAGTGCTTCAAACTACACTTCTACCAATTCTAAGTGCTGGAAATAGCAGATATTAACATAACCCAATCTTACTTAATTTACCAACCTTTGAGAGGATGGAAGTGTTAGATGTCATCGCCAGGATTTGTACTTGTGACCTGCCAATCACACATTTGCTGCAGCAGTGTATGATCAGCTTGATGACTATCCCTCAACTTCCACTGATTACTGGGGCATGTCTTCAATTCCCAAACTCACTGGTGCATACACAGAATGGAAGAACTAGGGCAGAATGAGTAAAAAGTGTGGCACTCCTAGCTCAACTAGTCCCACGAGCCTTACTGGCAACATTCCAAATTCTATACAGCACAGTTGCACATTGGAACCGGTGGACAAAATAGTAAATGGATCACATGAGATTTTTCAAGTATATCATTTAATTTATGTAATAGCCATGGTTGCTTATTGTTTCATCTATTAAAATATGCATATTTCAAGATTCCTAAATTAAAGGAAGCACACTGACGTTTTCTTATTTCACAAGTACTAAGACATCCTCATGAATAAAGGGAGACACAAAATTACCTCAATATCCTCTCAGAAATTAAGATCACCATAAACTCACTTTGCCTCACTCTTGACAAATCTCCTAACCTCAAGCCACATGTTAACTCCCAGATATCAACTGAAACTGCTGTGTCAAACGATCCATTTCTCCAAGCTGGAGAGTTCCAAACTGCTGTCAAAGCACTAGTGATTGCAGACAATGAATACAGCACTGCCTTCCTTACTGAAGTCTCACCTTACATCCCTGAGGGCAGTTTTACACTCAGCAGCTAGAATGATCATGAACAGGACACAATGTTAAAGGATCTCTCCTGTACATACCTTTCTCATGTGTCTCGGTCTTGAAGCACATTCTCTCTACAAAGTAGCATGCCTCGTATACAAAGCCACCCAGCTAAATAGAGCAGTCTGCGTCTCTTAAAAAATATGGCATAGTAGAAAGAAACAGAAAACTCAGGAGCAAACCTTTATTACTCCTCCATACATCTATATTCAGAAAATATTGGCCTTCAAATGTTCCTTCTCTGGGCACATCCTAAAATCTGGAATACACTTGCTTCACACATTAGCCCACAATGTCCTTAATAATCTTTAAAAAAAACTATAGCATCATCTTTTACATCATACATAACATATTGCATAATTTCCCTGCCTGTAGCTCTTCAATCTCTTGTAATCATTTGTGGTCACTTCTCTTTCTTTCATTAATATTCACATGTGAACTGTAAACGTACGCACTGAATGTATAAAATGTGAATGTTAAACTGTAAATATGTAGAGCTGAAGAGCTATCTTAGATAGATAGAAAGATAGACAGATAGACAGATAGATAGATAGATAGATAGATAGATAGATAGATAGATAGATAGATAGATAGATAGATAGATAGATAGATAGATAGATAAATAGATAGATAGATAAATAGATAGAGGTACCTACATCCACAGGGCACAGTTGTCAGAGATCCCGTCCAAAGTTCGAACTATAACTATCGAGTAATCAATTAAAACAAATCACTTTATTGATTTAGAGCAATTCTACTTAATGATTCATAGCAAACAAAAAAAATCTTCATTGTAGGACCTCATCTGTCAGGTTCTTCCTATATGAACACCAGGGTTAGCGTGCACAATTCTATACTTTGATGCCAAATACATGTGCATTAAGGTAACTAGGTGCCATCTTCTTTTGGAGTTAATTGTTGATAGTGGCGATAATACAGGATTAATTCTAAAGATAGGGCTAATGATATACACTGCATTAGTAAACCATCGTTTTTTACGATTGAATGAGCAATTTGTGTGAGGATAGGTATACGTTCATCAATTTCTATACTGTAGTCCCTAAATTCAAGGACCTTATTCCCAAATATATACTGTGCGAAGTTTTTACTGTTGTAACGTGAAAAAACAAAAAACTGCAGATTTCTCAGGAGCAACTAATAACGATTTGGGCGGAAGTTCCCTTTCCAATGGTCACTGCATTGCCTCTCCCTATAAATGTATGTATATAGGGAGAGGCAATGTCCCATATGAACACCCATGTTCTTGCCCCCCCTAAACCTAAAGAAAACGTGGCACACGTGAAGATCTTTCAAAGTCGTAAGTTACACCTGCAAATGCTGATTCTGTGAAACGCCACTTGCCATTGGTGCACACAGGTGCATGCGTATATTGGACCTGTGTACTGAAAAATCATTGTGAACCGGGCCCTGAAGGTATGTTCTGACATTATGTGCATAGGTATGTGATGAGGGTCGGACTGGGACAAAAAATAGGCGCAGGCACCAAATAAAAGTGGTGAAACAGCTAAAAATTGGCTCATATTTTCAAATCAGGCCAGTTTTATGCTTAAGACACACTGTATGGGTACTTTGCAAGGAATGGGAGACTGCATGCATTTGAATTTGATGCAGGCATTGTTATGGTAATACCAGGTAATTCAAAAGTGAAAAATGGCCAACCTGGCGTTAAACCGGCCAACACACTACTCTGTCAGAGCAGCCCATTGGGAACTACCTGCTTGCCCTATAGTCCACTCCAACCTTGGATTTGGTATTTGTTTAGTGTGAACCTAGCAGAATGCTGAAAGGCTACTTTAATAGTTATTAGTCCCAAAACATAATGGTCAACTAAGACCAATAGTAAACACCCAGGTTTCCAGGCATATTCGATGGGGTTAGGCGTTGCAAACGTCAGCCCTGCTGGATAAGAGAAATAACCTTTAGAATAAACATCCACTCCTGGGCGGCAGAGGGCTCAGTAAACGACAGAGAAGTGCCTGCACTGTGTGCCTTGATTAAGTGCCTCAAACTACAATATAAAAGTATCTAAATTACCAAATGAGCAATTTACAACTCAGACCACTTCATTCACGCAGTTGTGCTTGTTTTTTTAAATCATAATTGTAGTTAAAGCTGCTCTTGCTTAGACTCGTCTGTGACAATTTGCATTGCCACAACTAAAAAGCCATTGTGTACTGCAGGCATGTGGAGCCTTATAGGAAATCAATAAACACCATCGGCTGCTCCTGCCCTTGGTGAAAGTAATTGTTTGGGCATTCAATTACCAGTTTAAGCCAGGAGTTTTAATAAGTAATCAATTGTTACATGTAAAGAAAATTAAGGCCGTGCTGCCCCCGGCGTGGAAACTACTCCATTTCCTGTTGCAGTATCATACTAGCCACTCCAAGCGTCGATTGACTGTGAGGGGCGCGATTACGCACTGACGCATTGATGGAAGAGAAACATGCAGGTCGCAGGGGACGCCATTTCCTCTCAGAGGCTGCCTCTCTGGGCTTTAATAGACAAGGAGTAAACACCACGGTAGACAGGCATCCTTTTTTATGTGTATGGATTTATCATAAATCCGTAGATACATTGTTTGAGTTAGATTTTGGGGGATTTTATTGCATGAAGTAATGAATGCCAAATATTCATGAAGGAGTTGAGATCACACTTGCGGGAGTCCTTACACTGAGTGTGGAAGTCAGCACACCTGACACACTACACAATACCAACTGGGGAAAAAGCCAGGTCTTAAAGCACTTCAAAGGGTGCAATTGAAGAGGTATAGCGTTCCAGTGTTTGACCACAAGGACATTAGGGCCTCATGTACAAAGAATTAATTTAGTAAAAGTGGTTGCAAATTGCGCACTGACTTTTACTGAATAGATTTTGATTTTGTGAACTGACGTATGTATTAATAGATCGGTTCACAAAATACAGAATAGTGGTGGGTCGCAATACCGTGTTACTACCGTGTTACTATTCATAAGTTAGGTTGCAGTTGCATCCCATGCCTCAATCACAGGGA
Organism: Lissotriton helveticus; assembly: GCF_964261635.1. Classification (NCBI taxonomy): domain Eukaryota; kingdom Metazoa; phylum Chordata; class Amphibia; order Caudata; family Salamandridae; genus Lissotriton; species Lissotriton helveticus. Next base: position 2,074,783,204 of record NC_136063.1, read on the forward strand.
TGTTGGCCTATTGGGGTCAACAGACAACCATGTCTGTGATTGCTTTTAAATCAAGCAATATTTTGTAGTGCAGCTCATTTTTCCTTAAAAGCAAATGAAATGTTATTAAATAAAAAAATGAGATGTTATCCAAACCTGTTTTAGGAGTAGGCAGTGGTCCCAGGGACCTCGGCTCACTCCTAAAAATCATTTTTGTCAACTTTCGACATTCAGCCTTCGAGAATGGATTACCAGCTTCTCTGAGTTTAAAAGTAAAATATTAAAGTTTTACAACCAAATTTTTGTCACAAAACATCAGTAGATGCCAAAAGGAATTGGTATTTGGAAGCAACGCTTTAAGCAAACCCCTCCCAAATACCTATTCGGTATGGTTTCCAAAACCCATGTATCGATTTGCAGACCTGCCAACTTGAGAACAAAATTTGCCTTGGGAGGAGGGGGCGTGGCCTTGAAAGGGGCAAGGCTTTATGCCACGAGCTCCCCCAGAGGGCCTTCTGTCCCTGTCCCCTGCTCCTATCGACCTCCTCCTCCGTCCACCCAAAAAAACGAAAACAAAAGGTTATGGATGCTGTTGTCAATGTCCTGGGGTGTTTTCTTGTTTTCTTTCTTTCTTTCTTTTTTAAGCACTTTATTATGGCTATACCTGTTTTACAACCAGTTTGAACCATTGTTTTGAAACACTGTCTCAGGTTCATTTGGAGGGTTTCCCCTTGACTTTCTTTGAATCCGTGGGCTTTTTGGCTTCTTTGTGTACTTTGACAACTTCAGGCTTCTCAGTTTTGTCTGGTGTTGGTTTGGGAAGATGACGCAGGATTGCACTGCGGCGTACAGTCTTTGCACACGAGTTCTGTTTAACCATCATTCTCAAATGCTTAAGAGGATTCTTCTAAAGAACTCTGCGTTTGATCTTTTTGTTGGGTGCACGCAAAGCCTTTTGGATCTCTTGGCTTTTCAGGATTCTGCTAAGATCTGTATTAGTCATCTTGTGCATTGGTAGGTTGTAGCTGGACTTAAGCATTGCAGGTTTACGCCACGTGCCATACAATTCATCCAGCTTGCGGAAGGCGCTGTCTGGCCAAATGCAGAAAAGCCCCACGTGTCCACCAGGAGCTAGTCTGAGAAGAGTCCTAACTTTACTACTCCTAAACTGAGAAAAATCCTAACGTTCAGACTTTCGATATTCACAGAAGGCATTTAGGAGTCCTAAAGTTAGGACTTCTAACTACTCTGAATACCAAAATGAGTAAGTGCCTTCTGTGAATACCAAAATGAGTAAGTGCCTTCTGTGACTACCAAAATGGGAGTAAGTTTAGGATTTTGTCTTAAGTTAGTTCTGTGAATCGGGCCCTTAAAGCTGTCTGTAGCCACGCCCTACAAAAAACAACTAATCAATTTAGTCAGTGGTAAAGTCTTGACAATAAAAGGTTGGCAATCAGAGATGGTGGGGGAGGAACTCAAACACAGCCTGTGTTATCTGACAAACTATGAGGAGTCCCAAGCCAGAGCATTGCCACAGATTCAGAGTTGGTAAAAGTAGGGCAAGCAAAAGATCATGAGACACGGTGTCTAAATCCCATGAGGGCTTAAGTGTTACCTCTGTTGTAGGCCCACCTTTATTAACGACAAGTCTTAGGTCATTGTGTATGTAGACTTAATCTGACTTGGTTCTGTGAAGAGGGTGACAGCAACCAGGTCTTTATAGTTTATTGTTTTGCAACTTTGAACATGTTTACTTTGTGCCCCCAAATTGAGAACCATTTGGATTGGCACGTTTTTCACATTATACTTCTGCCAGCCAGGGCACATGGTATGATTTAAAGTCAATGCTCCTGTATTGGTACACAGGAGAAGCCCTTTATGAAACTTTGTTCCAAATAGACTTACAATTCTATTCTACACATTCCATTTGTCAAGGGTTGATGTATGGCACATCCTATAATACTGTTTAAAGTTTCTTTTTTCTCTTTATTTTTTATTTTCCTTGCAACATTTAGGAGCCGCATTGTGCATTGAATCTCACCATATCACCCCTCTGAAAATCAATTAGGAGCAAATCTACGACGAATTCACACAATGCAGTCCATCAACCAAAAATGTGTCATATCAAGCATTGGTTTTATACTAAAAGGGAGCCCTTCTGGTACAAAATACTATTGTTTGACAAAGTTGAGCACTTTTAGAATTTAATGTGTGCTATTCACTACAGCACAACTTAGAATAGTTTAGAGAAAAGAAAACGTTTCTCTAAACTTGCACCTCCTTCAAGGAGGTGTACATTTGTGGCTCAAATTCCTGTTGACCAATTTTAGTAGATAGAGAGTTTCATAGTTGCATGGGAAAGCTCATGTACCATTCATGGTAAGCCCCTTCTGCACACAGTAGAGCAAATTCAACACTTTGCACCACATTGTAATGCAAATATTTTGTAAATTGTTGATAACTTTGGCCCATTTTTCACCATTCTCCTTTCTTTCCACTATCAACCTTAGTATCACTCTACCTGTACACTACTTGTGGAACCTCAAGGCAATTATCTCATGCCTTTCTCTGATCCATGCTGTCTATATCTCTGGACACACTTTTCTTTACATCCATCTCCACCTCCTTCTCAGTAATCTGATGAGTTCATTGACCCAGCTTATCAGCACCCTATTTGCAATTTCCCCTACAACATCTCTGTTTCCATTCATCTCCTCGTTTGTTCCACTACACCCTTGAAAAATTCTCATCTTGTACAGTGTTCAGTTGCTTTGTAGTTTGGTTTGTGCACCAGAAATCTCTCTCACACGCATACACACCCACATACACACACACGTGCACACACACAGGTATGCAGTATGTATATATGTTTTAGACATGACAACCTGTAATTCTGCAGCTGGTTATGGTAGACTCCTATCTGAATTGGTTTGAGCTGATTTTCCAACTCCCCCTTTAAGAAGTGAAGCTGCTTTGCTCTGCTACCTCACAGCACAGATCCCAGACATAAGTCCTGCCTGTGATATGCTGTTCTCCATTTCCATCTGTCTTATGCTTAATGAAACACGGAGAGTTGGGCGTGAAGCTGTCACCAGAGTCATCCATATTGCAGGCATCTCCTTCCAGGCGCTCTCCTCGTTTGCTCATGCATTGCATTTTTCATTCCCCTCTTGCTTGTCTTGATACTCTTTTACTGTTAAATATTCCTGATATTTTAGAAAGTGCAGATCCGGGATAGATCCATCAGTAGCATCATTATTCTTGCCATTACCTCGCAACCCATTTGAGTTCCTGTGCTTTATTCACCATCATTCTCAAATGCCATTGGCAGGATTATCTTTGGACTCTTCTGCTCTTTTGATTCCTCATATTTTACTTCTCATGCAGACGTAAAGCATGATAAAACCCATAAAATTCATTATACTACACTTATCTGGATCATAGGGACCTTTCATCTATTAGACAGTAAAGGCTTTCAGCACTTAGATCTCTTACTGCATTCTTCCTTATTATTTATTGTTTTCTCCATCAGTTACTGAGTCATACATCTTGTGTTTTTATTTTTTTCTACCCTGTTCAGAGTAAGTGCATCAACCTTTTCATAAACTTGCATTCTTTGGTCCTCTAGTGGGGAATTGTTTTAAAATAGCTTCTGGGGTGGATTTTTAAACACAGTCATAAGCAAATATTATTCTGGTCCTCTATTAAGTAGCTAAAATAAAGTCTAGAGTTTTTTTTATTTGATTACTTACAGACATTATGCATATGTAAGTGCAAAAAGTGTTTTTGCTCTTTAAACGTAGCACAGAAAAGTAAAGTAAACCTACTGATCCCGTTAAAAATTTAAGCACCACCATTCTTTAATCAAGGGGTGGGGGGTGCAACCATCTGTACCAAATAGACGGTCCTGAATTATGATTAAAGCTTATTCCATCCATTTTGCTGTTAATTGTAACCAATGGTGATATGGCCCAGCATAGGTTCTAAACAGGAGCGGCCCATGCAAGTAAGAGCGGTATGGTGGGAGAGGGGGGAATTCGATAGACGACGAGGGAAAATTAAATTGCACAGGGCGCACCTGATTTTAATAAGGATGTAACGTAAACTCAGGAAGAACTACCAACAGACTGAAGATTTGTAGAGGAAGTTTAACTTCTGTACTTGAAGGGGTGATGCACCCACTTCCTTCTTTGGAAGAGATGACAGCCCCACTCTTTACTACAACAGTTTCCTAAACTCTCTCTATCCTCTCCTGTGCTCCCCTTTAATCACGCGACAGCCACTGACACCCTTACACAGCCCATTCTACCCACATTTCTTGGTCCTCCAAGGGTTTGATGCATATTTTTTTTTATAAAAGTGTTTCCCCAAATCTTTATTCTGTCTTTGATCGTCTTTCATGCAGAGAATATGAATTTGATGTACATGAGAGGCGTTTTTTCTATCTCGGCCTCACCCTGCATGCTTTGCATAACGTATATTATATATCAGGCCTGAGTCTTCACAATCTTATCCTAGGAGATTGTTTGTGTCAAGTCAAGTCTCATGGCAAGGCAAATACCTCATTTGAATGAGGTTAATGTGTATCCTGAGATGAGGCACTATTCACCTATCATGCATAACACGAGGAATAGCTTTGTTGTCTAGAGCAGGAAAGAGTGTGAAATGTCTGTACCCGGGCTGATAGATCTGCTGCCTGGGGACAGAGTCCACAGCATCTGTAATTAGAAATATAGATTTTGTATTCATGCGTCCGCCTATAGGATCCATGAAATAGAGAAACTACTTCTGCTATCTGAGTCCCGAGCATGCATAGCCTATAATGTGAGAGATAGTTCAGCGGTCTGGGACTTGATTGTGTGTCGCCTATTTCACAGCCCATTGCAAACTTGGAGACTGCCAAGTGAGTGCCAACCTCATAGAAATCAAATTGAAAAAGTAAAATATACAACTTCACTTTTGTATTGAGTAGAACAGAAATGTGGAGAACAGTAGATAAAATCAGCAAAAGATAAATATTCATAAATACAAACAGAAACTACAATAAAACGAAATACATTTAATTGTAGTCTTACCACCAGATGCATCAAGCATCCATTTAGCGATTCCTTATTAGCGAAAAATAAGGATTCGCTAATAAGGAATTGCATAATGCAATGCATGAAGAAATCGCTTTAAAAATAGCGATTTCTTAAAAAGACTTAATTGCGTCTCGCAAATTGCGAGTCGCAATTAAGGAATACCTCCCCATTCATTCCTACGGGCCTAGAGGCCCATAGGAATGTATGGGAAGAAATTCTCAATTTGCGAATCGCAATTAGCCAATCTCAAATTGAGAATGCGATTTCAAGGGTGCAGGGGTGTCCAAAGGACACCCTGTTGCACCACTGAAATTGTTCGGTGCACATATGTTGCGCACACACATGCCCTTAGGGCATGTGTGTGCGCAACATGAAACTTTGAAAAAGGCACTTTAGTGCATTTTTCAAAGTTTTTGCAAATTACCATGAAGTTAAACTTCATGGTAATTTGCGCTCTCTATTAGCGAAATCGCTCATTTTTTAACTTTGATGCATTGCGTTTAAGGAATCTCAATTTGAGATTCCTTAAATTGCGATTTTTGCATTTGGGATGATGCATCCCAAATGCAAAAATACCGGTCGCAAAGGGGCATATTCTGAGAATCTGCCCCTTTGCGAGCGGATTTAAGCTTGAGGCATCTGGGCCTTAATTTGGATTGACTCTCAGAATGAAAATGTTGACACCCTCTGTTTATCTCCAATATAATTAGCTCAATGACTGCCATTTGGGAACTCAGGGGCACATGCAGCTTTGAAAAGTGCATTTGCAAATGATGCGAATTGCAAAAATCTTCCGTTGGCGAATGCAATTTGAACTTTTGGGAAGCATCATAATTTTTGCACTTTTCGCAATTTAAGAAATCGCAAAATTGTGATTTCTTAAATTGCGATTGCATTTAAGGAATCTCAATTTGAGATTCATTAAATGCAATGCACCAAACTTAAAAAATTAGCGATTTCGCTAATAAGGGGAGCAAATTACCATGAAGTTGACCTTCATGGTAATTTGCGAAAACGTATAAAAATGCACTAAAGTGCATTTTTCAAAGTTCCATTTTACACACACACGTGCAAGATGTACTTATAGACAGGTTTCAGGGTTGCAACAGGGTGTCCTTTTGACACCCTCGCACCCTTGAAATTGCATTCTCAATTTGCGATTCTCTAATTGAGAATCGCAAATTGAGAATGTCTTCCCATTCATTCCTATGGGCCTTTAGGCCCATAGGAATGAATGGGGAGGTATTCCTTAATTGCGATTCTCAATTAGAGAATCGCAATTAAGGAACTTTAAGAAATCGCTATTTTTTTAGCGATTTCTTCATGCATAGCCTTTTGCAATTCCTTATTAGCGAATCCTTATTTTTCGCTAATAAGGAATCGCAAATGGCATTGTTGATGTATGTGGGCCCAAGCTTTTAGTCAAAAGCAATCTATGTCGAACCCCTTTATGCTTCATTTTAAAGAACAGCCATAAAAAAATCTGTGGTTTACCAGTGTCAGTCAACATGACATGCAATTTCCTCGGTGCTTCTTAAAATTGCACTCAGCATATGATTATCTGTCTATGGCAATTCCATAGGATGTTAAAAACAATTCAAATACATTTTTTAAATCGTTTAGTTTGACTTAAATAAAGCATAACACACAGAATTTATGGAAAATCAACAATCAAACTGATTTTAAAATAAAGCGGATGCTGCTGAAACTAGCTTATCCTTCTGCTTAGATAATCGTTAAAGTGTTCATATGCATACATGTTGTAACATTCTGGGGGTCAGACTGACCCTTCTGCCACACCAGCATTTTCCTAATGGGCTTTATGCTAGGCTTTACGTTTAAAGACTACATGGCCAAATTCGAATATCAGCCTGCTGGAATGTGGGACTCAAGGGCAAATGTTGCTTTCTAGTGCGGCCCTGTCCCCTTACAATAATCATTCTTCCACTAGAATAACTATAAGTGAGTTAATGCATATGTATTATTCTCTGGCTGAGTATCCACCAGGAGTGAATTGATGCACTTAAAACTTTTTGCATATAGACCTGTACAATTAAGTACATGGACAGCCATCTTACTGCACCTTTCACACAATCAACACCTGCCTTTTTTTCGAGGGGGGGGGGCTGCTCTGCAGATTATGCACCAATGATAACAAAAGAAGTTGGCACTTATGGAACACCCAATACTCTCTTCTTAACTGAGGATTCCTTCCTTGTATACAGCAGGAAGGAAAAACTTTGAACTGCATAAATATTAGGAATCAAGAATACAATGTCCTATGGCGTAGATAGGCCACATCTACAGTTCATTTCCACTGATCCATTATCTCTTTATGCTCCACTGACATTGTGAACATTTCGGTCGAAAACAAACTCTCTGTGATGTCGATGGCCCTAGGCAGACTAGAACCTTTTGCTCATTTCTTGCCAAAATTGGAAAGGAGTGTGCTCCTTCTGGCTTTTGTATTTCATTTATTAAGAAAATCATGCCTGAAAAAATATTACATTAGTCACTAACAGGGCAGGCTCTAATTTCTCAGCCTTGTGTTACATCCATCTTGGCTAGTTTGTTCAGGGCACAACTTGCTGCCCCATAGAATACAACAGGCCCTACTGTGACATTTTAAGTCAAACTGATGGCTGTATTAAACGAATTTGACTTTGTAATCCAAAACTTTATTGAGCCCCTGTGATTGATTTTTCAGTGGACATAATGGCCAGTAATAGGGGTTACAGGTGCCTTAGATTGTTGTACTCGCATCACCTTTCTGTCAGTTACTTTCCTGGTACATTGAGTGAATTTCAAACTTTTTCCAAAGCTCATTAGTTTGTCCTTACTAATATTCTTGCTTTCGGAGTTGGCTGATCTAGACACCTGAAAGGAAACATGTGGAATCCTGACTGTTATAAAGAATGGCTGCAAGAAAGTGTTTATTAGATGGAGTGGATGTGAGTTAAAGAGTTTCCCTTCTGACTTAGGGCCCGATTACGAGTTTGACGGTCCACACGACCACCAAACTCACGGTAAAGGTGCAGTGGAAGTCGTGGACTGCCGCACCAGTAGTCCAAAAGCCATATTACGAGTACAGCAGTCGAACTGCAATAGGACTGACACAACCACCAAGGATACGTGATACCGGTGGTGGTCTGGTGGTCTGAGGGCCATAATATGCTGGTGATGCTGCTGCGGCACCGTTATGCATATTAAGAGTTTCCTCACAGCCTGCCATCAAAAAGAGTGGCAGTGAGGAAACTTAGGGGGCCCTACAGAGCACCCTGTTCCCTCCGGGCCATGGGATGTATTAGAAATGGCCCTTTTTGCAGGGTCATCCTCAAACTTTTAGCTTCTTTCTCCCTTATTTTTCCTGACCTGTGGTTGTTGGCAATGGGACTCTGGGCACTTTACCACTGCTGATCAGTGCTAAAGTGCATATGCTCTCTGTGTAAATTGTTATTATGATTGGTTATCCATGAATGGCATATTTGTGTCATCAAGAAGTCCCTAGTAAAGTGCACTGAGTGTGCCAGGGCTGGTGATAACAAATGCTACTAGTGGGCCTGATTGTGCTACCCACATGAGTAACCCTAAAATGGTGTCTCAGGCCTGCCACCGCAGTGCCTGTGTGCAGTCTGTGAACTGCCATGTCCGCCTGGTCCGTGTCACCACTGACCAGACCTAACCCTTCCCTTTCTGTACACATTGGTCACCCCTATGGAAGGCCCAAGGTACCCCCTAGGGCAGGGTGCAGTGTATGTGAAAGGTAGAGCATGTACTAGTGCAGGTGACATGCTCTGGTAGTGAATTACAGCCATTCTCGTTTTTCACTATTGTAAGGCTATCTTGCCCTACAGGCTATCATGGGGAATGCTGGCTACAGTGGCTACCAGCATATCTTCCCATAGGAGCAAGATAGGACATAAAAGTCTGGTATCCCTGAAATCAGAATTTAATAACACATCTTTTAGGAAAGGTTGTTTTTAAATCCTGTGGTTAAGAACAACACTTTTAGGAAGTTGCTGTTCTCTTGTCTGACCTTCCTGTGTACCTTGACTGTCTGGTTTGTGAGTGACAGGGGCTGGGTGGCTTGTAGAGTCTGAGTGGGCCATCCCTGGGCTGAATATCTCCATCTGCATCTAGAGTGGTGGGAGGGGGTAGCACCTGTGCCTGAATGGGGCTCTGACTGCCTTCAATGCTGGCTCCACCTCCTGCTGGGCAGCTGACGACCCTGCCCTTCTCCCTGAAAAGAAAGGAGAGTCCAGGAAAACAAATTGCTCAAGGAACACCCAGAACTGGTTCAGACCTGGGTCAGAGCCCTCCTGCACAAAGGTATTAACGACTTTTAGGGGTATAAGTACAGGACCACTGACAACAGAAAATTAGATCATCCTGGAATCAAGAAGGGACCTCTGCCAAGGAGAAAGCTGAAACTGAAGAAGGAAGACTGTCCTGCTGTTGCTCTGCTGGACTGACTTGCTGTTGCTTTGCTGCCAAGGAGAGGGGAGGGACTTTGCTTTTGGTGCTGTGTCCCCTTGCTTGAAGGAATCTCCAAGGGCATGAGAAGAGCTGGCTCCCTGTTAAGAACTCTCAGGAACAAAAGGACTTCACCCCAGCTTCCCTGAACTGTACTGAGAGAGTTCTTTCCTTCCTAGAGTGCTTGGGCCAGTTGTGGGGCCTCTGGAAGTTGTACCTGTGTTGGGAAGCTGGAAACCAAGCTTTTAAAGACTTTCTGCAAGTTTTGTCGCGTGGCTTGCTTGCAAAGCGCATTCCCGACAGTGCGAGGAAATTCCCACCGCTACGAAGGCCGAGATTGTCACAGCACCTGTTGCCGCTGCCAGAGTCGTCGCATCCTTCATTTCCGGGACGCACCAGACCGGTGCGGGAAGATTACCATTGCTGTGAGTGTCGTCGCAGAGCCTGTCGTCGCTGGGTGAGATTGTCGCACCGCTTACTTGCGGACCGCATCATGTCCCTGCGAGTGTCGTTGCAGAGCCATCGCATCGAGAAGCTGCGAGAGGAAGATCACCGCTGGTCCACGCATCGTCGCCCCGGAGATCATCGCAACACCAAAGATCATCGCATACTGCCTTTGCAAGCTTCTTTCACTACGGAACCTCCACACCGGAATCCATAAAAGGTATTGCATCCCTCCCCAAACAAACCGGAGTCACTGCATCACTCCCGCTACACCCAGCGAGGCTGTCGCATCGCCTCCCCAAGGTCTCAGGAGTGACGCATCGCATGTTTTCCACCGCACCAGTTTCTGTTTTGGAACTTTGTTGCATTTAAAGGTACTGTTGGCTAAACGTGACGCAACTATGAACTATTTTAACGCAACTGTGGATTATTTTAACTCAACCTTAAGAAATCTTTCGCCACCATATTCTTGAACTGTGTATGTTGGATTTTTGTCATTTTGGTCTTGTGTAGTTTAGATTAAATACCTTTATTTTTTTTAACTGTTGTGGAGTCAGTTTGTGGTGTTTTCACTGCGTTACTGTGTGTTGGTAGAAATACTTTACACATTGCCTTCGATAATCCTTGACTGATCGTGCCAAGCTACCCAGAGAGTGAGCAGAGGTTCTTATCTAAGAGTGTTTCCTCCTTACCCTGACTAGAAACAAGGGTCCCTATTTGGACAGTGGTACCTACCTCTGCCAACTAGAGACCCCCAGTTCTAACAGGATGGATGCAGGGGGGTTCATGGTGTGCACCCGTCTGCATGCACCCCCTTTTCTGCACTGCATGGACTATGCAGTCCATGCCGTGCAGGAACAGACTTTGGCACTCCCACTGCGGTGCTTTTTTAATAGGCACAGCCGTGAGTATGCCAATGGACCGCCCGCCTAATCATGAGATAACTTGTAATCTGGAGGGCAGCCGGTGGGGAGGTTTGGTGGGTGGGAGTGGGTCAGGGGGAGGCGGCATGCTCCCACACTGCCAAACTTATAATCAGGACCTTAGTGTCTGAAATGGAGGTCGCAATCTTCCAGCAGGGCAAGGTTGCAGGCTGTCTCCAACAAAATCCTTTCAAAGCCATATAGCCAGTGGATGAGGTCTTTATGTAGCTAAGAGGTTTTGGCAGGAGAAACTTGAATGGGAGAAAATATACTTTGGCAGATATCAAAGTACTCACGTTGGGCTAGTTCTTTTTGTGCCTTCGTCAATGTTGTACCTGGCCTGCTCTGCAGTGTCCCTCCCAAACTTTTTGGCTTCCTCCTCCATTTTCTACTGACCTCATTTTTGCAGGTATTAGGCCTCCTGCACTTTACAACTGCTAACCAGTGCTAAAGTGTTTGTCCTCCAAACATGATAATATTGGCTTAGCCCCAATTGGCGTTTTTAATTTACTTATAAGTCCCTAGTAAAGTGGCACTATTTGTGCCCAGGGTCTGTAAATTAAATGCTACTTGTGGGCCTACAGAACTGGTTGTGCCATCCACTTAAGTAGCCCTTTCACATGTCTCAAGGCCTGCATTGCAGAGCCTGTAGTCCAGTTTAAACTGCTATTTCGCCCTGGCAAATAAATCTTTTGCAAGTTCCAAACCTGCCTTTTTAATGCTTTGTTTAGAAAACTTTATTTCGATTCATAAAAACAGAATCATAAAAGTATGACATAACATAATACCCAATTTAAAAGAATCATACACTTATCTCTAAACATTATTATTTATCATTAAATGATTTACAGATGAATATAAAAAAATCAGGTATGTTAAAAAAGAAACAGTTTACCAGTACAAATACAATGGATATTGGTGCCAAACTCTAAACTAATAGCATAAGTAGGAAACAGCAGTTCATATCAATAATATCGATTTCTGATGCTGAGTGCTACTCTAATAAAACTAAGAACAGCATTGCATATTACTGGGGTTGATAATGAGAGTAGATGTTCATATCCCTCTTTAGAAAAGCGGGATCCAAATGATGACAAAATTGGTCTAATAAATCTACTCCTTGGATCTTTGTACAAGGAACAAAAAAGTATAAGATGGAGAGTATTTTGAGAAACTTTGTTGTTACAAGCACACAAGGGTAAACTCTCACACCAGCCCGCCTGCTGTGGAAATGCAAATAGAAAATGTAGTGTGTTCAGGCGGAACCTAGTTAAGTAAAAACGCCATTGTGTCTGCCCTATGTATGAAAGGTAAGGTTGATGGAGCAACCTTCCCCTGTGGTAGATCGCGCTCTCACTACTTCGCAGCGTGCCTAATTCAGAACGATAAGCCTCTTTATTTAATTGCTTTGTCTCAGCGCCTATAGTCTCGACTTTCAAAAAGATATGGCCCAGACCTATCTTAAAGAGGGTATCCCTAATGTATAATAACCATGGGATTTTATCAAAATGCTCAAGCTTGAGACAGTCCTGTAATATTTCCTTGGTAAGTTTCAGGTCATCAGAACGCCAAACCTTAATCCAAAGCAGCAAAAGGGAGACATGGATGATATCATTGACAAATTCAAAACCCGCCTCAGTGTGGCAAAAGATGTTAGAGGTGCTTGTTGGGACACATAAGAGGCGTTTTATGAACTTATTTTCCATGATTTGGATATTTTTGCAGGATTGTGTACCCCATACTCCCGCACCGTATGTTGCAACCGGGATACATTTAGCTTTATATAGGGATCTTAATTCTGCAACCGGCCTCTGACCCAGCTTGCTGGAAAAACGAAAGATAGCCTCAGCAGTTTGGGTAGCTTTTTGCACACGCGCTGATATTAACGGATCCCAACTTAAGGTTTTATTAAATAGGTTCCCCAGATAATTAAAACTATCAACTTTCGCTATAGTAGAGTCCTTCACCACGAGCCTGCAAGATTTTACCCCTTTCGGGCCGCAGACCATAGTGAAGGACTTTGCGAAATTGACCCTCGGATCTAACCCCTGCATAAAGGTATCGAAAGCATTTAAGCAGGTGTGCCTGCTATTTGCAGTTAGGGTCATTAAAACCGTGTCATCAGCATAGGATAACATCGGTATACGTTTACCATTTACCTGGGGAAAATCAGCACAGCTTTCCAATAAAAAGGCTTCCAACCCGTTGGTGTATACCAGAAACAAAAAAGGAGCCAGTATACACCCCTGGCGGACCCCCTCAGTTGATGGTATGGGCTTTGTCATCTCCCCTGTAGGTCCAAATCTGATCTTTACTGTAGTGGCAGCGTGGAGTCTACGAAGTAATGTAACCAATGGCTCCTCGAACCCCATAGACTCCATCATTTGCCATAGTTTTTCCCTACAAACAGTATCGAAGGTGCTGGATAAGTCCATGAAAGCCAGGTGGATACAACCATGCTTGGCTCTCATGTACTTACCCATGATCAGCGCCAAATGTAGGCACTGCTCAGTGGTGCCCTTTCCCCGCCTGAAACCATATTGGGATTCAACAATAATACCATTAGATTTGGCCCAAGTTTCTAAACGAGCCAGAATCACTCTACCCATTAATTTACAGGACGCATCTATTAGCGATATAGGTCTATAACAACAAGGGTCACATTTGTTGCCTTTTTTAAATATTGGGACCAATACCGCCTCTTGCCATGATGTCAGAATGCGACCTACCACGACTGCTTTAAACAGAAGTAATAAAAGGGGTGCCCACACATCTGTATTATATTTAAAAAAGTCCAAAGGCACCGCATCCGGCCCTGGAGCTTTAAGTGCTATACCCTTTTTAAGTGCGGCCTCTACCTCAGGGAGAGTCAGTGAGAGGCTAAGCGCGTTTGCTGATTCCCTCTTAGTATCGGGCAGCCCCTCGGAGCTGGTTACGAGGGGAGCCCCCTTTGGGTTAAAAATACCCCCGTAATGTGCCTCCCATATTCCCCCTGAGATGTATATCTGTAGGGTATCCTTATCTTCGCTTTTAAGGAAGGGTCGATTTATAACCTCCCAGAAGAGTCGACTATCCTTTCATTCCAAGGCTCAGCCCAAATCGTCCCATGCCTGTCTTTTTAGGTCAGTTTTACGTTTAGTGATGGCGTCTATAAATTTTCCTTGCCATTCTAACAAACCCCTGTCACGAGGCACTTGACGTAATGCCTTCGTTAGGCTAGATTGCCCTCTGGAACATTCTGAATCGAACCATTTATGGATGTTACCCTTTTTTCCTCTTTTAATGCATATATTTCTTCTTCAGGCTAGGCCCTAGACAGTCCAGAGGGCACGGTGCAATGTATTTACAAAGCAGGAAATCTACTTTTAAGTTTTACATGTCTTGGTAGTGAAAAACTCTTAAATTCACTTTTCACTACGGCAAAGCCTACATCCCCACAGGATAACATTGGGATTACCTTATTTTCTTTTTACAAGTGAAAATGGGAAGATACAGTTGGTTCAGGTTTGGTGTCTCTGGAATCCTAATTTAAAATCCTAATTTAGGATGAATTCAAATTTAAAATTTCAGTTCTGAAAATGCTACTTTTAGAAAGCTGCCTTAGGCATTTGGTGCCTATAACTTTTCCATCACTGGCAGGATGGGAGGAGGAGCCATGTCCAGCCTTACTTACACTTGAATAGGCTGTGTCCTGTCCCAACACAAAGGGTAGCATTCCCCCTGTGGTTCGTCTGGAGCCACGTCAGAGAAGGCACTGCCTCTAGATGCTTCTCCCCAATTCAAAGGCACAACTGTGTATAAAAGAAGAACCTCAAACACTACCACTACCACTTCCGGACACTTCTGGACAGTGGATACTCTGCCAGGAAGAAGGACCTCTGTGCAGCTGAAAGACTGGCACTCTGCTGGACTGCACTCTGCTGGACTCTTGCTCTGCTGTGCTGACCTGCTGCTTGCTGCCTTCTTGCCTAGGTGAGAACGGCTGAACCTGCATCTTTTGAACTCAGAACCCAGAGTGACTCCAAGGGCCAGTTGGCTGGTCTTGTGATCTGAAGCCTCACATACATAACAGGATTCCAACCACCTTCTCCTGCACCTGGACTCATCCCAGTTCTGGACCCTTGAAAGTGGTGCTTGCCAGAAGAACTGATGCATCAACTCTGCTCAGCGATGCATCCTTGAGCAGAACCGATGAATCTCCTTGGCTGAACAACGCACCGCTGAGCAGAACCGATGCATTACCTCTGCCGCATGGATTGGACCTGGTACAAATACCTGCATTAACTACCACAATTCTAGGAACTGATGCATTGGCCCAGCGGTGCATCCATAGCCCAGGTACTCACATCTCTTATCAACGGCAGCCTTGCAGCTGTACAGAACCGACTCATCGCTAGCTGTGTGCCGTATTCCCGATGCCAGTCTTCGCATCGCAAGGCCAGTTGATGGGGTCTTTGAAGACAACGCATCAGGACCTCGCACTGCGGCCGTGCTGCATTTCGGACCATTGCATTGATTTGGTTGCGCGGTGCATCTTTGATGCAGATCCATCCAATGCTCCCCAACCAAAATATAAGGTACTGTGTTCAGCAGGCCTAACTGAGTCCCTATAGACAGCTCACATTCTTTCCCGGTCGATCTGAACTTGTGACTTTGTTCTGGTTCAGCACAACCAAATATCCCCAGTAGCAGTTTGTGCTTTTTGGCAACATATGTACTCAAAAATCAAAACGTTTGTCTTGTTTTATTTATTAAAAACTGAAAACTCAAGTTTTTAAAATCTGTTGTGAGTTTCTTTTGTGATGTGTTTGCACTGTCTTATTGTTTGAAGTGTTTCACAAATACTTCACAAATTGCCTCTGAGTTAAGCCTGACTGCTCTGTGCCAAGCTGAAAAGGGGGTTATCACAGGTTGAGTTGGGGTTTGCTAGTTAGAAAAAAAGGTATAACCCCTAGAAAAGATAAGGAGTGCAGGGAATCACTTAACATATTATAGAAAAAGGGTTGGTAGCCGGGATATGACTGTTTCCTTTCTGAAGGTTATAAATTTGGTATGTGTATCTGAAAAGTGGGTGAAGGTGCTACCACGATGTAAAGAACATAAACCCCCCAGCTGCCATGGGGGGTGATTGAAGCATATATATTCAATATAAGGAAAACACCGCAGTGCTCAGATAAGAAACAGTTATAACATAGGCATAACACAAATGCGTAGAATGCATATATAAGTATGTATATTTGATTTGATAATGTTCATACAGCCAACACGTGATTCGTCCTAAGGGACTTTTTCAAGGCTGCAATATGTGTGATGAAATCAAGTCACTGGGAAACGTACGTCAATACATCAATTCTGATGTTAGAGAAACCAAAAAGTGCAAGATCCTTATAGGCTACATTCTGTGTTTTATAAATAAATAGTGTCCCTAATTGAAAATCGATATTTCCATGTTAATAAGAAAGAAAAATAAGTTGAAACCAAGTGTGAATAAGGTCCCCGAAAGTAGACACATCCCATGTGTAGAGAAACATGGTGCAAATTGTTGAAAGATTAGGCGATCATCCAAAAGGTATGCACCACCATTGTGAAACTGTGCCTAGAGGCAGAAGTACAGGAAAAAGAGTATCACAGCTAAAAAATAATAACGTGTATTGAGTATAAATACAACTCCAATATGCACAGTGTTGCCATGAACCTGCTGAATCAGTGTACATATAGAGAACTTATAGGAAAGAGAGCCTCCATTGAAAAGACTATTGGAGAAAACTCCCTTACGTATTATGCGGTACACAAGAAAGTATGACTAAAATGTGAAAAAACTGTAGAGACAAAAAACAATAAGATCTTTCATTAACATCAGGCAAGTTAGGTACAACTATTTTAAAAAAGAGACAAAAGGCATGGATTCAAAGGTATCAGTTCTAGTTGTTCGTATTATATCAGAATTGGAGAGATGTGGTATAATAAGTTACAAACTATTCATCAATAGGCGAGTGTAGTAGAGAACAACAATAGCAAATGGATGATCAAAGTAGTGAACCAAAGATGAGACCTTAATCAAAATGAAGAGGTCCCATGGTCTTAATCAGGATGGAGAATTACATATCTTTCTGGCATAGCGATTGAACTTTATTGTGTAAAGGATGAGCATCAAATTTGTCTGATAGTTCCAAAATTACAATATTTACTTAGACTATAGGTGTTGTGTTTGAACCTAACCCTACAACATGATATCGATTTCTAGAGTAATGTATTTAAAATGCAATTGATATTCCATTTGGATTTCTTATTTCGTTTTCTATATGGTCTTAAGTATAAATGTATTGTTATTTAACACTACATAGCTCTCAGATGAAACATCTTCCTCTATGCATGGCCTTTGGTCAATCTTGTCACACATTATAGCATTATTACTATGTTCTGTTTCTCCCTTTCATGCTTATTTTACCCTTTCCTTTCCTATACCCTGTCTATTAATATGCACATTTTGAAGCCCCTGCATGTCTATTTTGCATTGGTGACATACAGATTTTTGTTACCTTTGTTTTATTGCAGGCAAATACTTGTGGACACACTATACAATACTTTGACATGTCTCTTATAACTGTTCATTTCCATTATGACCGCCGTTTAGATGGGCCAAGAGCTTTCATTTCCCCTTTTTGGTACGCTCTCAATGACAACTAATGTGGTCACATTAGTACGTCCTGAATTACCATCATTAAACTCCACCGCCTTTTAAGCATGGGCGTAAAATCCGCTCCGATCGCGGATTTTTCGGATTTTCGGCAAATTCGCAATCCGCGAACTCTCGCGAATTTGTCGAAAATCCGTGAATCCGCTCGCGGCGGATTTTTTGCTTGGTTGCGGCGCGCGGCGTGGTAAACGGCGTTCACTTTCCGTCATTTTAGCGTTTGCCGAGTTGTTTTTCTTTGCGAGTGACGCGCCATTTTAGATCTTGCTGCGTGTTCCCGCGGGAGTTTGTCGCCCGCGAATACGTACTCGCGGCTTGCCACCTTGCACAGCACACCTCGCGAGAGTTCGCAATTGCGAACACGTAGTTGCGGCGGAAAGGAACAATCTCGCACTTGCGAAATAGAGATTTTGCAATTTCGCACAAGAAAATCACCAGCAAACAGGATAAACCTTCAGAAAATTATGATTTTTATCAGAATCACTCCTCAGGTTGACATTTGCATGGCCTTTTTTTTTGCAAGGAGTCCATTTTGGGGGGGGGGGGAGGAAGGAAGTGCCCCACAGTCTCCAACTTCCTGTTCCTGTCCAGCAGGCTCCTCCCAGTGCTTTGTCCATCTCCTGGTCACTTTCATTTGGATCTGGAGCTGGAAGGATTACTTTTTGTGGGTGCTGCTGGATATTTGGATTTGAGGCCTTTTTGACTGTCTTTGGATCACTTTTGGATTAGAAATCAACTTTCACAAGTAAGTTTGTTTGGGGCATTACAGTTGCTGCAAGTACAATTTTGGAACTTTTTCAGAAAATTAAATAAATTATATTGTGGGTAGCCACAGTATCCAGTAGGACCAGGGTTGGTTATGGGTGCATGATACAACTGTTTTGTTGAATTTAAACACCATTGAGGCCATGGATGGGCTGGGATTGTGCAGATTTTATTGTTTTTTGTCGTTTTTTTGGGCCTGCTGGT
The DNA here is from genome assembly GCF_964261635.1 of Lissotriton helveticus. NCBI lineage: Eukaryota > Metazoa > Chordata > Amphibia > Caudata > Salamandridae > Lissotriton > Lissotriton helveticus. The sequence goes on from NC_136063.1 coordinate 2,074,801,767, forward strand.
GTGGCCCTTTGCCCAGGGGTGGTGAGTGTTGCATGGGCCTAGTCTTTCTGTGGGGTGTCTTCTTGAATTTAAACATAATTGAGGCCATGGATGGGCTGGGATTGTGCTTATTTTATTGTTTTTTGTCGTTTTTGGGGGGCTGCTGGTGTGGCCTTTTGCTTGCCCAGGGGTGGTGGTGGTGCATGGACTGAGTGTGCCTGTGGTGTGGTCTCACTCTCTTTGATGTAAACATCATGGATGGCATTGGATTGTGGTGATTTCTGGCTGTTTTTCTGTTTTTTGGGGGTGTACTGTTGATGTGGTCTGGCCATGTGGGTGGTGGTGGTGGCCATCTTGAGTGCTGGCTGGTACAGGCAACATGTGCTTGGGGTGTAAGGGGGCCATTTTGAGGAGAGGCAGTGTCTGAGGCCTGCACTTATTTTGCCTACTTTTCATCCCTTATGCCCAGGGGTAGTGAGTGTTGCATGGGCCTTGTGTTTCTGAGGGGTGTCTTCTTGAATTTAAACACCATTGAGGCCATGGATGGGCTGGGATTGTGCAGATTTTATTGTTTTTTGTCGTTTTTTTGGGCCTGCTGGTGTGGCCCTTTGCCCAGGGGTGGTGAGTGTTGCATGGGCCTAGTCTTTCTGTGGGGTGTCTTCTTGAATTTAAACACCATTGAGGCCATGGATGGGCTGGGATTGTGCAGATTTTATTGGTTTTTGTCGTTTTTTTGGGCCTGCTGGTGTGGCCCTTTGCCCAGGGGTGGTGAGTGTTGCATGGGCCTAGTCTTTCTGTGGGGTGTCTTCTTGAATTTAAACATAATTGAGGCCATGGATGGGCTGGGATTGTGCTTATTTTATTGTTTTTTGTTGTTTTTGGGGGGCTGCTGGTGTGGCCTTTTGCTTGCCCAGGGGTGGGGTGCATGGACTGAGTGTGCCTGTGGTGTGGTCTCACTCTCTTTGATGTAAACATCATGGATGGCATTGGATTGTGGTGATTTCTGGCTGTTTTTCTGTTTTTTGGGGGTGTACTGTTGATGTGGACTGGCCATGTGGGTGGTGGTGGTGGCCATCTTGAGTGCTGGCTGGTACAGGCAACATGTGCTTGGGGTGTAAGGGGGCCATTTTGAGGAGAGGCAGTGTCTGAGGCCTGCACTTATTTTGCCTACTTTTCATCCCTTATGCCCAGGGGTAGTGAGTGTTGCATGGGCCTAGTGTTTCTGAGGGGTGTCTTCTTGAATTTAAACACCATTGAGGCCATGGATGGGCTGGGATTGTGCAGATTTTATTGGTTTTTGTCGTTTTTTTGGGCCTGCTGGTGTGGCCCTTTGCCCAGGGGTGGTGAGTGTTGCATGGGCCTAGTCTTTCTGTGGGGTGTCTTCTTGAATTTAAACACCATTGAGGCCATGGATGGGCTGGGATTGTGCAGATTTTATTGGTTTTTGTCGTTTTTTTGGGCCTGCTGGTGTGGCCCTTTGCCCAGGGGTGGTGAGTGTTGCATGGGCCTAGTCTTTCTGTGGGGTGTCTTCTTGAATTTAAACATAATTGAGGCCATGGATGGGCTGGGATTGTGCTTATTTTATTGTTTTTTGTCGTTTTTGGGGGGCTGCTGGTGTGGCCTTTTGCTTGCCCAGGGGTGGTGGTGGTGCATGGACTGAGTGTGCCTGTGGTGTTGTCTCACTCTCTTTGATGTAAACATCATGGATGGCATTGGATTGTGGTGATTTCTGGCTGTTTTTCCTGTTTTTTGGGGGTGTACTGTTGATGTGGACTGGCCATGTGGGTGGTGGTGGTGGCCATCTTGAGTGCTGGCTGGTACAGGCAACATGTGCTTGGGGTGTAAGGGGGCCATTTTGAGGAGAGGCAGTGTCTGAGGCCTGCACTTATTTTGCCTACTTTTCATCCCTTATGCCCAGGGGTAGTGAGTGTTGCATACTTGCATGTCCCTAGTCTTTCTGTGGGGTGTCTTCAATGTAAACATCATGGATGGCATGGGATTGTGCTCATTTTTCTGTGTTTTGTCGATTTTTTGGGGTGTATAACTGAACTGATGTTCCTCTGTCTTCCATTGCTTTTAGGTGCACAAGAAGACTCAATAGAACCACCAGTGCCAGGAAGAAGTCCTGCAGCGGTGTGTGCAGCATAACGTCACGCGACGTCACGTCTGGACACAGAACCCTCTGCAACTCGTGCAAATGCTGCCTGCTGACCTGCTCTGAAGAAGATGGCCCCAAAAAAAGTAACCTGTAGCTCCTCTAGCAAGAAAGGTGCCAGTAAGGAAGAAGCAAGTTACCAAGGACACTGGTGTGCCGCCCGCCCCTTTTTTTGGGAGTAAAAAAAAAAGTATGCCTGCAGCAGCTGCAGCGGGATCTGCTGGGGACCAAGCTGGCAGCAGCACCCCCGCTCCATTGGGCTCAGTGCCACCACCACCACCACGCCAACTTAAGTCCAAGCCCTTGAGTGCTGCAGAGGCAGCCAGTATACTTCTTCAATCACCATCGACCAGTGATGTTGGCTCATCGCAAGAAAGCAGCAAAGCAGCAGCAATGTCCCTCAATCAACACAGGTTGTTGTAGCTCATCTGACGAGTGTTGAACAACCACAGCGGCAACAACAATCACATGTGCAAGTACAAGCCCAAGTACATGTGGAAGGAGAGGCAGCGCAAGGAGATGCGCAAGCAGAGGTGCATGGAGGGTCACAACAAGTGCCCACAATAGTTGTTCCTCCCGAAGTAGGGGCACATCAGGAAATCGACAATCAAGGCGAGGTATCATTTGAGGAAGCCACTCCTCCTGATGATCCTTCATTGTCTTCCACACCCCTAGCAAGGAAGAGATCAAGGGTGGTGTCTACATCCTCTTCAAGCACACCTCCTTCTGATGATACGGATCAAACTTGGGAACAAACAAAGGTAGTTAAGCGTAAAAGGAAGCTCGTCCAAAGTCTCAGAGTTATGGAGTGTGATGAGTCTCAACAAGAAGTGGCGGATACTGCTGCTGATGAAGACTCTGCCAACGACGACCCAGTCATCATAAAGGTCACTGCAGCCCCAGCGGGCATGCAGCAAACAGACATTTTGACCCTAGCCCGAAGAGCTGCTGAGCGTGATGATGATGTTGTCGATGAGGAGGCAGTGGAAACACCACAATCATTGGAGTTAAGTAGTACACCAACTCGTCCCGCTTCCATATTTCTTTCTGGCAAGAAGAGACCTCCGTCAATCTCGACCTTAATTAGTGGCGGTGAAAGTGCAAAACGTACAAAAGTTGGGCAATCCACATCCTCCACTTCATCTGGCATTAGCTTCATGACCACCACCACCAGTATCGCCGCCTCCTCCATGTCCCACAGACACTTCAAGTCCCCAGTTTGGGACTTCTTTACTGTTTGTCCAAAAAATCCAAAGTTTGCCATTTGTACCATTTGTAAGCAAGCAGTTAGTCGTGGTAAGCCAGGTACCAACTATGGTACCGGAGGCCAGAGAGGTCATCTTAGGAGACAGCACACTGTCAAATGGTTTGCGCACCTAGATGCGATCAAGAAAGGCCAAATTCAAGGAAACGTTGATGTTTCATCTGATGATGACGAGCAGGAAGAAGACGACGTGTCAAACACTTCCCTTACACCCAGTACCCCTGTCAGCAGCACACCCAATGTGAGGCACACTAAGAGTGTTGGAGCGAGTGAGACACCAACGCACAAAAGTTCACCAGCGAGCAAAATTGGGTCAACGAAGTCATTATCAGCCCGTAAATGCTTGGTCCAGGGCAACATTAGAACAATGCTTACTTCAGACGTGCCATATGAACGCAACCACCCACTGACGCGTCTGTATAACACTAAGCTGGCTAAAATGCTAGCTGTGGACCTTCTACCTTTTTCTTTTGTAGAAGCGGTAGGTTTTCTTGAATTAGTGGCAACGCTCTGCCCTAAATGGAAGGTTCCGAGCCGGTTCTATTTTGCCAGAGTTGCGGTTCCAGCACTACATGAAGATGTGCTGCAGGCGATTGGGGCAGCTTTGCAGAAGAGTGCTGTTCACACAATACATCTGACAACAGACATGTGGACCAGTGGCCCAGGCGATGATTACATGTGCATCACTGCACACTGGGTCTCTTTTTCAGGTGTTATAGCAAAGCTAAACGCAGGTGTTGACCCGGACCAAGTTTTCAAAGCTGCTCGGAAACATGCAACACTAGCCATGTTTGGCTTGGAGAAAAGTCACACAGCAGAAAACCTTTTGGAAGAGTTTGACAAAAAGGTCTTGACAATGCTATCCCCCCTAAAACGCAAGATTGGTTATGTTTCCACGGATAATGGCGCCAATGTAGTTAAGGCCATGTTGAAGGGTGACCATGTTAGAGTGCCGTGTTTGGCGCACTGTATCAACCTGGTAGTTCAAAAATTCTTGAGTGATAAAGAGAGTCCAGCGTTCGAGGTAATGGCCACCTGCCGCAAAATGTGCAACCATTTCAGCCATTCTTTTAAGGCCCGGAAGCATCTGCGGAGACTGCTACTTGAACGTGGAATGCCAGTGAAAGCACTCATCCAGGAGGTGGCAACACGTTGGAACTCAACCTTCTACATGCTTGAGCGTCTGTATGAGCAGTATACGGTACTCGATCACTATTTCTTGACAGAGGCTACATCTCAGAAGGAGGACCTGCGGATGAGTAAGGCGCAATGGGCCATAGTTAAAAGCCTGACAGACATGCTTCGTCCTTTTGAGTTCTTCACGCGTGCAGTCAGCCAGGAGGACTGTAATTTGGGAAAAGCTATCCCATTGTTGTGCATACTGGAGCACCAACTGATGGCGGTTTCTTCTGAGTTTCAAAAAGATGAAAAAAAAAAAACCCATTTCATTTTGTCTGAGAAATTATTACATCGCCTACGTGGTGATGAACGTCTTAAAAACATCAACTCAGATCAGCATTACATTTGTGCTACTATTCTGGATCCACGCTACAAAAAGGCGCTGGCAGACAACGCATTCTTTCCTTTCGCTGATGCAGATGTTCAAAAGTACAAACATTGGTTAGCCTGGTCAGCCAAGAGGTTTGAAAAAGAACGGCAGGTTATTGAAGGAGAAGCCAGTACATCAGCATCAGCATCAGCAGGCCATCCGCAGTCACAAGAATCCACTTCTGCACCTGTGGCTGGGGCACAAGTGACCTCTCAGCCGTTAAAGACACCGGCAACTGGATCATCTGCACCACACACAATGACAACACTAACAGTGGCTGGGGAGGAGGATTGGCTAAGTTTGATGGGGTATGGTTCTCGAAAAAATGTCATAGCCAGCACAGCAAAAAGTAAGCAAAGTGGAGGAACAGTTGATGACCTTGAGTCGATGGTGCAGGACTATCTGAATGACTCAACAGTGGTCTTTCTTAATGAGGAGCCATTGCAGTATTGGCATGGCAAAAAACAATTGTGGCCACAGCTCTACAACCTGGCTATAAACTATTTGTCTTGCCCACTCGCAAGTGTGTCTTCTGAACGTGTTTTCAGTGCTGCTGGTGGCATTGTAACTCCCAAACGGAGCCGCCTCTCGCCCAAAAATGTGGAGCGGCTGACAATGATCAAGATGAATCAGCACCTCATACCACCAGATTACAAAGTACGAGAAAGCACGCCGCATGAAGACGAGGAGGACAGCAACGTAGATGAGGGGATTTTTTCTCTGTTCGGTGCCACTGACCTCATCCAGCCTGAATTCGCAGAGTATGATGACGAAATCTTGTTCTTATTCCCTGACACCGAGCCCTGAAAATGAGACAATCAATCAAGAACTTTCTTTTTCGTCCTTATTCACTTTTATTCCTGTGTGCTTTGTGTCTCTCTTTCTTTGTTTTGCACAGTTAATTTCATTCAAACTTTAATCACCTAATCCCAAAAACAAGACCATCATCAGAACTGTCTTCACTTGTTTGCTTATTGATTTGAAGGTGCCGCAGTCTACATTCCTCAGGTTCACAAGTTCTGAAGAACATGCTCCTCTATCCTCCTCCTCCAGACTGCGATTTCCCTCCAAGCAGAGTGCTGGATTACGCACAATGAAGAAAGACTCAGCACTTGTGGGGGTGTTGTACTTCTTTGCGGGTGAGTTGACGGTTTTGGGCCCATTGCTGTGAAGCTCTAATAATGGACAAAAGTGTTTTGGACCAAATATGAGGTGGAAATTTCTTGCCGTTTTTGCTGACTTGCTTGCCTTTGAGGTGCTCTTTGGCGGGGTTCCGGGGGTTTGTGTGTAATTTTTGGTGTCTGTCGAAGCACTGCTGCGACAGTCTAATCTTGATTGCATTTGCTTTTCAGGAAATCCGTGGTGGAAAACAGGAGTTATGATGATTGATGATGATGACGACCTAGCTGCACAGCGCCGCGTTTGGACCGAAGGCCGAGAGACATTGTAAGTATGAGATTTAGCTTTTCCGCTGTTTGGGGGTGTTGTGTCGGGTGTTTTTTTGCGGGTGGGTTGGCGGGTCTTGCCTGGGGCATTCCTGGGAAGGTCTAATACCGGATACAAGTGTTTTGGACAAAATCCATAAGGAACAGCCTTTTTTTTGCCATTTCTTCAGACATCTTGCTCAATGTAGCGTTTTGGGGGGCTTCCTGCTGTTCGTGGGTGGGTTGCGGCCGGGGTCTCTGTCGAAGCACTGCTGCGACAGTCTAATCTTGATTGCATTTGCTTTTCAGGAAATCCGTGGTGGAAAACAGGAGTTATGATGATTGATGATGACCTAGCTGCACAGCGCGTTACTTTGGACCGAAGGCCGAGAGATATTGTAAGTATGAGATTTAGCTTTTTCGCTGTTTGGGGGTGTTGTCGCGTGTTTTTTTGCGGGTGGGTTGGCGGGTCTTGGCTGGGGCATTCCTGGGAAGGTCTAATGTCGGATAGAAGTGTTTTGGACAAAATCCTTAAGGAAAAGCCTTTTTTTTGCCATTTCTTCAGACATCTTGCTCAATGTAGCGTTTTGGGGGGCTTCCTGCTGTTCGTGGGTGGGTTGCGGCCGGGGTCTCTGTCGAAGCACTGCTGCGACAGTCTAATCTTGATTGCATTTGCTTTTCAGGAAATCCGTGGTGGAAAACAGGAGTTATGATGATTGATGATGACCTAGCTGCACAGCGCGTTACTTTGGACCGAAGGCCGAGAGATATTGTAAGTATGAGATTTAGCTTTTTCGCTGTTTGGGGGTGTTGTCGCGTGTTTTTTTGCGGGTGGGTTGGCGGGTCTTGGCTGGGGCATTCCTGGGAAGGTCTAATGCCGGATAGAAGTGTTTTGGACAAAATCCTTAAGGAAAAGCATTTTTTTTGCCATTTCTTCAGACATCTTGCTCAATGTAGCGTTTTGGGGGGCTTCCTGCTGTTCGTGGGTGGGTTGCGGCCGGGGTCTCTGTCGAAGCACTGCTGCGACAGTCTAATCTTGATTGCATTTGCTTTTCAGGAAATCCGTGGTGGAAAACAGGAGTTATGATGATTGATGATGATGACGACCTAGCTGCACAGCGCCGCGTTTGGACCGAAGGCCGAGAGACATTGTAAGTATGAGATTTAGCTTTTTCGCTGTTTGGTGGTGTTGTCTCGGGTGTTTTTTTGCGGGTGGGTTGGCGGGTCTTGCCTGGGGCATTCCTGGGAAGGTCTAATACCGGCTAGAAGTTTGTTGGACAAAATCCATAAGGAAACACCAGTTTTGGCACTTTTTGTAAGTTAGGGTTCGTTAGGGTTAGCCCTAGCAGCAGGATTGCATGTGTTTAGGGGGGTTCTATTGCAACGCGGTTCTGTTGTTGTAGAGCACTGTTGGAGCGATGCTGGCTATGGATACTTTTGCTTGCAGGCAAGTGGTTTGAATACAATCCACGGTCTGTATTTGGGTCTACTGTTACTTTCAAAGTACGTTTTGTAACCATTTTTCTGCTAGGCATCGTTTTTGGAGATATGATTGGGTTCTTCTACATTTTTGCGACTGGCTTTAGTGAGGGTCTTGGTGGGAGCATTGCTGGGAAGGTCAAATTTTGTTCTAAAACACAGTAGTACACCCACCTTGAGGGGAAAGATCCGCTATAATATTTTGGCCATACTTATTGATCCTTAAAAAGGTGACTCAGACAGAGCACGCAATTTCAAAAATATTGCACTGTCTATTAGGGAAATCAAAGTGTCACTTTTTGAACCACACAGCGTACATACCTTTTATTTATTTATCAGTGGTATTGTAATAGCACTTCCTGTTTTCCGTTCAATAATTACAGGCCGGGTTTCAGTCAACATCCGCCAGGCAGGCAGTGGACAGGGTGTCTCTTCTGTCAGTGGTCACCACCACATTGATGGACGAAGCGTCAGCTGGAATGGAGGAGTGCCGCCAATAAGAGGAATTGTTTGCTGCATGCAACTTACTTACCAATTTCAACAGGACAACTCCAACAACATACGCAATACAGATACAGTATCCATTGTTGTCTTTTATTCTATGAGTGTGACTGCATGTGCTTACCTTTAGTTTGTAACCAAAGATTGTCTGTAAACTCTGTATCTTCAATTATTGTTTGTCCATGCTCTGCTTTTTTTTTCTTCTCTCAACAAAACCTACCCAAAAAGAAACCCCCATTCCCATCCATTTTACAAACCCTAACCCTCTTCCCCCGGGCTGTGTTGTTTTGCTTGATGTCTGACTAAAATGACATCAATAATTCCACACACTTGCTGGGGAGGATAAGGTGATAGCAGCAACAGGCTGGTGAAGGAATACGAGGATATCTTCTAGACTTACTCAGCTTCAGTACTATATCTTCTAGTAGTAGTAGCCAATGTCAAATAAATTCAACGCAAGTACTAGTTATACTTGCAATACTTTACCATTTGTTAGGCTACATTATGGCACTGTTCTAGTGTACTGTCACCTGCTATTTTCTCGATCGTACCGTAACCGTTGTAATGCTACAGTAAGGAGTACAAACAAGGTTTCGTTTTCTTTTTTTCCATAGGCATGCAACTGCCACTGTGTCACACCACTAGTACCACCGCAATGAGGAAATGTCACCCGCCCAGGAATGACAACGTTAATCCCCATTTCACCTGGAGCCAGCCCTGGGCCTAGCCCTAATTTCTAACACAAATTACAGGTAAGATAAGCGTTTGGTGGGAGGTAGTATAATGGAGTATTATTTCGGAGTAGACAAGAGATTGACGGTTGTACTACTAAAGTCCTACGACTGTTCAGGAAAACAAAGTTACTGTTACACCCCCGCCCCCCACCCACCAGACTGAAAAGCAGTAAAAAACAGGTATGGTCAGATAAAGTTGAAAAATATATTTATTTATCCCTAACAAAATAATCTCCCTCACCCACCCTAACCCCAACGATTGTCTCTGAAACGTCCCAAAACGATCCCAACTCCCAAATCCCACCCCCCAAAAGTCTATAAAAAAAGGGCAAGGGACACTCCACTACTGGAGGGTGCTGGTGCTGGTGCATGATGCGGCATGGGCATCATACTCCTTGCGGAGGGTGGCAAGCTCGGAGCGGAGGCCCTTAACCAAGGTCTTATACCTCAGGACCTCCTGCTCCAGGTTGGACATGCGGACTCGTAGGCGGCGTTGGCGTTCCTTGCAGCTCCTGTGGGGGGCAGCTGGTATTTCGGTTGCTTGGCGGTGGCGGTCGGCTTTCTTAGCCCGGCTCGGTCCCGCTGGCTTAGTCACGGAGGAGGATGCAGTGGTCACAGTCGAAGATGTTGCCCCGCTCGACTGCGTGTCCTCCTCCTCCTCCAGGGCCACCAGCCGCCGATACTCGGCGACTGTGGCCTCCAGCCTCCGTTGCCGGGCCAATCTAGCCTGCTCCCTCCTTGTTGTTGATTTGGAAGGAGCAACTATATGAAGAAAGAAAGACATAGTCTGTAACCAATGCTCCTTATTAATAACACAAAGTGATTGAGCCGAAAGTTGGGTCACAGAGTACAAGTAGCAAATTGAAAGCACAGTACATAACTATTGAGGACAGTATCTATGTAACCTCCCACTTCTGCATCCTTGCTCTAACAGTAGTGGTAGTTTAATGAACTAATTCTACGACCACTATGGACTTCCATTACAGTCGACTATGACAGTACACCAGTCTTATTCTTCTTCTTCTCTCTTGTTTAGGGAAATGGGTACGTTATCTTATGCAAGCCGGCAGAATGACATGGACACAGCACAGTGAAGTTGCACCCGAGAAAAAAAGTTGCACACCATGATGATGGAGACAGACTTGCGTTACTGTACCGGTCCAGTACATGCAGATGGTGAAGCTATTACTTTTCTATTACGGGTGGCACTGAGAATACTCTGTTACAAGGGCTACTGCTTAATTAATTTACCTTTCACCCTACAGTGCAAATGAGTACTAGAAAAGGAAACTGAAGAAGCTAACTAATTTGATTATCTATCACTTCACATGGGACGTATTTAATGACAGATGAGATGACTTTAGGTGCTTTGCTTAATATTGAGTGAACAGTGATACACCCACACATGAATGACGTACTACAAGTAAACTAAAGTTATTAAGAGAGGTACGGAGTGTCCACCGTAATAACCAGATATATGCTGTGAATGCAAACGCAATACAAAGTACTGCTACTATTCATGGTAGTATTGGACACATTTACAATTTCTTTTCCTTGCCTTCCCTGCACTGGGACGGACGTGCGGGTGCGGTGGTACATGCTCTTCAAGGTAACACTTACTTCACCTGGCGACCATCTACTCTCTCTAGATACACATGTGCTATGTAAGAGTCAGAGAATACCATGCTCCAGGCATCCATTCAGTCAAAGTATACGCACACATACAGTTTCTGTTTCACCCACCCAGGCTGCTGTCCTTCCACCCATCCTTGCTTCATCATTGACCCAGCCATGCACCATACCATATTCTTTCCTTCCCAGCCACCTCTGGGTCCAAGCAAACACATATCGTTCTTCTTTGCCAGCCATCATACAAGTTCGCGTCCCACTTACTTACACCCTTCTTTCGCTTTTCGTTCATCCCATCCATCACGTTCGTCTAAGAACTTATTGGGATTCTTCTCACCAAAAACTTCACAGCTAAGTCGAAGTACATTTCGAGGAGGCTACTACCTGGTTGATTTGTAATTGTAATACACCCGTGCAGAAAGCACACTATGCAGTCTTCAATCTCAATAAGTAAGGAATATATAGCTTACCTGTTTCCGCCACCACCGTTTGATCCCCCACAGGAACGGCCACCAGCTCTTCTAACGCCGCCTCCTCCCCAGAGGCCTCCGAGTCCAAGTCCAACACAGCCACCTCCGCGCTGGCCCCGTCACCAGATGTTACACCTACAAAGTACATTTAAGAATGTTAGAATACACCACTCACTACTATATAATATTTGGTCTAGGAGAAATGTTAAAAAAACAGAATACAATGTAATAATTTGTGACTGTCTACTCCATAGTAAAAATGTCCCATTTTCCAGGGAAGGCTGTTGTCTTGCTGCACTTTTATGCACAACTGATGAATGCTTGCTTTTGATTTTTAACACGCACCACTTTTTCTCCTAACAGACAGAAGCTTGACTCCTGAGTCCTAAGAACACGACCAGGATCAAGTTCAAACTAGGTGAGAGTTCGGCTCGACCACAAGAAATGTGTCCAATTAATCGTCAGCACTAACCACTTTTCCGTTTACAGTTAAATAGTTTTATGACAAAGTAGATTTTAATAAATGTGTTTACTTTTAATAAAGCTTTTACACTTAAATAGACTCTGTGGTTTTTGTTCCTCTAGACTAGAGTGGATGAGCTAAAGGTTTTGGAATTTTTGCAAGCATGAGTGCCTCTGACACTTCTTGACTGTGCTGTGACTCCGTACTACTCTCTTGTCCTGCGTACGATAATCTAGAGATCATTGGGGATCTATAATCGGTGACTTCGGGAGCTGAATGACTCTGCCACACTATCTAGTCAGTAAGGAGACAGTGCATAGAGGTATTGCTGAATATAATGGGAGTCCAATGGAATTGCCAAATGTCCAATCTTAGTTAGCTACACAGACAGACTAATAAGAATAGTCTAGTAATACCACAGGGAGTCATATTCGAGGCAGGATAAGAATTTATATCCAGTCTACAAGAAGATCAAAGACGATTTAGAAAAAATCGAATGAGGAACGCTAGGAAAAAATAGGTACTGTTTATTAAAATGTAAACTTACTGGGGCCAGCAAAGGAGCCCTCGCCTGCCCGATCCTGGCCTGCATCCTCAGCACCCTCCTCCTGTGTCCTCTTGCCCTTGGGGGGAGCTGATGTACAACATGAAAGAAAGAAAAACCAGAAAACATGGATGAGATTTTTCAACCAAATCAAACATTTCAAAAGAACAATAACAACATATTTTGGAAAAATAGCAAATAGATAGACAACTATTCCACGGGATCTATCTCATGTGGTATACTACGTTATTCGTATTGCCTGATTTGCGGAACGTTGACTTAGAAAGTTCCTATGTAACTCAATAAACAGACTACTAAAGAGGTTTGCCTAGGCCTGGCACTGCAGGCAGCAGTGCGCAACACGTGACAGACAAAGTCCATCCTGCTTGCAGATCAGTGAATACTCAAACTATCAATCCACCCGCCACCACCACCACTATTTCTTCTGATAGCCATGTGACTGTCTAAAGGAAGGACTGGACTTCAGTCTGTTGGGGCTGATTTATAAGTCCCTTGCGGAAGTTGCGGCTGATTTTCCTCCATTGTTGCGTGCCTTTTCTGACGCAGCGGCAGAACAAAAGACTCGCCATGGTGTTGGTGCGGCGTATATATTAAAAAAAAAAACACATATGGGCATATGGGCGATGCATCATGTTGTAAAGCCCTGCGCCATCAGGGGGCGTTCCGGCGCAAGGGAGGGCGTACCTGCGCAGGAACGAATCCTAAAAGTGGCTGAGGGAAATCTACAAGATGTCAATCAGTCATTTTTAGGACAATGATGCATGACTCAAACCCTGCGCGCTTGAAGCCGACGTACGGCTTGATGCAGCATTGGGGAGATAGGGTACCCCAGAGCATTGCTGGAGCTGCGCCATCGTTGGCACGCAACTCCAGCAATGCGCTGCCTTTACGGCACAGATGCGTAAGGCTTCTGTGACGTTTTGGGCCAATGGGTGGTGGTGGCATGGCACACAATTACTGCCGCATCCCTGCTACTTTGCAGGGATGCGCCGGTAATTGAAAATATGACCCTTACTGTCTAGCATTACGCAGTTCTTTTCTTTACAGTACACTCATACATAATTTCTCAGGCCAATGAAATGCTTCTGAACACAACATACAAAACAAAGAAGCATAGTAGCAAGCAAGGCTACTGAGAAGGAGAGCAGTGCACCTGAAAATGAAATGCATAGAAGATTTTGAAATATAATTTACCTCAATGTAATCGGCAGCATTATTGCTCTTGGTAAAGAACAAAGATTTGCAAATAACAGAGCAGGATAAAACAGAGTAGTAAATGTACTACTACTACTACTCACCAAGCCCGGGGACCTCTACGCCGAGCGCGTCCAGCAAGTCCCGCTCCCGGTCCATGACATCGGTCCAGCGGTGGGTGGCCTGGTTATATGTGCGCCGGACCCCAGAGATCTTGTACATGGCCCGGCACACCTTCTCCCACCGCTGGCGGCGCTCCCGGATGCCATAGCCGGTCGCGATCTTGCCGCCTCCCAGGATCGTCTTGGGGAGGCGGCGCTGGACGTGGAAGATCAGTGCCGCCACTTCCTCCGCGCTGAAGATCTCCCTCGGGACCACTTGCTCCCCCCTTAAACGCCCGCACGGGAGCCGGGCACGGGGTGCGGGACCCTTCCCCTTCTCAGGGTGCTTCCCGGCTCCCTTTACCATGGTCTGGGCAGAAATAAACTTAAATGATAAAGAAGAAATAGAATAGTGAAGAAGAAAAGAAAAGAGTTTAAAAAAGTAGTTTAAAAGTAAATAAAAGCTGCAGAAAACACAAAAATATAGAGCTAGAAAAATAGAGGGTTAGATAATAAGTAAAATTAGATCAAAAAAACTTCAAACAAGCAAAGGATGGCAGAGATTGAGAGAGGATACAGAAAGCATGCCCAGAACCATAGCAATGAATGAGAAACAAGATGGCCGCGCCCGTTCACGACCGCGTGGGTAAGTTCGCGCGAGATTTTCCTTGCGAGTACGCGCGAAATTGTACTAGCGAGCAGCACACTTTGCGAGATTACACATAGCGGGCGGAAACGGAATTACGTCACGCCAACAAGATGGCCGCGCCCGTGTACGACCGATAGGGTAACTTGGCAAACGAATAGCTAGAAGCGCCTCGCGAACACGCGCAAGATCACGCGAACATACACGTCGCAACAAAAACAATTTTGTATTCGCACGTATTCGCGGCTTCCGAAATCGATCTCGCACGGATTCGCGCCCCAAAAAACGCGCGAAATTGCAAAAAAAACGATTTTAGCTAAAATGAAAGCAATGAGCAGGTGCAAAAGTTCAAACTTAACATTAGTAACATTCAAGGTAGTGCTTCCTGATGGGCCCCTCCAGAGTTTGCAACAATTCTATGACCCTGCTATGACCCAAACAGCAGGCTCATAGAATAGCACCATAAAGGTCCTGTAAAAAAAAAAATTCACTGCAACAAAAAGCAAATTACAGATAAGGAAGGAAGCAGGTGCCAGCCAGACTGGAACTTTCAAAATTACTGACACATTAATGAAACACAAATTAATTGATGGCAGTTGAAGAAGGGCAGGTGTGCTTGCTTTTTTCAACCACCATAATCTACAGTGATAAATAAACCTAATAGGTGCCAGTGAGGATGTACTAGAGGGTGGCATGGGTGTCCCAGAGGGTGGCAGTGGTGAAACAGAGGGTGCTGTGAACCTGTGATGATAAACCAGACGTAGAAACAACATAGTCGCGGCCGTTGCAAGCCGAAAAGTAAGTTCGCAATTGCGAACTTGTCCCAAAATCGGCGCGAACACGCGCCAACACAAAAAACGGAAAAATCCGCAAATCCGCTAGAGTTCGCGGATCTTCGCGGATTGCGAATCCGTAAATCCGCAATTTCGCGTACGCGAGATCCGCTAGATCCGCCCATGCTTACCGCCTTTGACTTGAATCAGCAGAGTTCCCGCAGGTTTCTAACAGGCCAGTCTTACAGGACTTCTTGGACCATATTTTTCCCGAATATAACTTGCACTTACGACTTGAGTGCTTTGGTACAGTTGAGACAGTTGACATTCTTTGTGGTCTTTTTACTTTAGGTGCGATTGGGCCAATCATAGCCCTCGCTCTTTACAGTGGGGGACAAAAACACTTTCAGACCCATTTTTACTGGCTATGGAACTGTGGGTAACTGAATTTTCGCACCTTATACTTATTACCAGTCATATATATGTGAGATGATTTTCATCCTTCTTACTTTTATTTACTTGGTTTTTTCATAAAACCTCTTCTTTTTGATTAGGGACCCACTTTTGGTACACTACTTCATCTGGTCGCTAAAGGTGCCCCTTGTATTCTTATCCTCTATTACATATTACGTAAGAGGTGTATCTACTTCTGGACACCTCTCTCACACCTAAATTTGATGTATTATTCTTTCTTATTAACATGGATGGAAATTAGGATTTTAAATTAAGGACATTATTTTTTATAAAACATGGAACGTGTCTTATAAAGATCATGCACTTTTTTGTTTATATAACATCGGAATTGATATATTGTATGATATTCCTATATAAGTTTCCCAGCCACTTTTAAATACTAGGTATCCAACCTTGTGGACAACACAGCTTACGTAAGGGTGACATATTTAATATTTAACAGTGGGGTTCTTTCCTGTTAAAAAAGGAATATTTTGACAGGTTCACCTGCCGGTTTAAAAGCTGCAGGAGTCAGACCACACAGGCAGATCTGAAGCCAGTTTGTTTCTTTGTCAGCCTGGTAAATGGCACAACATGTGCTACATTCCACAGGTGGCATTGAACTTTTCCATGTCATTGGTGTATTTTCCTCCATCATATACTATAGCCTTCCTGGAAAGTTACATAGGCCAATTAGAAGTTTGCCAATTTTACCATAGTTTAACGGTCAGTTTAAGTACACTGGGGTCTGGGCAGCAGTGCTCTAGTGTGCAGAGTTAAAACACCTGCAATATCAGCCAGCACAAAAATGGGGGTAACCACACAAAAAAAGACACTTTCTCACAACTGCCATCTAAATTGCACAGTCTTGAGTGGAGTCCATCAAAAAAGCTGCAAGAAATGGAATAATACCCAGAAGTTGTAAACGGCGAACTAATCACCCCTAAGGATCTCAAGGCTCTGGGGGCCGTCGGGGAGATTAAGTGAACTATTGCCCAGGGTCGCATGATGCCGAGTTGATCTGCCTGCAGCACTGAGGACCAACCGTGAACCCTGTGGTCCAGACTGAGTCGCTCTGGCCGCTGCACTGCACCTCTCCCCCATCATAGACATAGGGCATTGTTCAAAAAACAATGTCAAGTTGGATAGACACCATGGTAGAGTTTTTTTCCTAATCTTTCTTTTTACATAGTAGTCTTGTTCTGAGGAATTGCCAAAAGTATACAGTTCTATTATTTACCAAGTGTTTCAGTAAGGATATCTTAAAGCATAAACCTATCTTTGCCTTAAAAGAACAGGGCCACCCTCAAGTGAATAACTGGAGGTGGCCGTTATGTTGATCTAAGAACTTTGAATCCATCATCAGCCTCCAGTAATGCCAGACCAAGCCAGAGGTTCCATTCTAATTCTTCTTGGAAATGAGTACCTGCAAAGAATTTCAAGTCTGTAGAACAATCTTTGGATCACCTATTACTTGCTCACACTTGACTGAGCCGCGCTCCCAAAATGTTTTTATAGTAAACATAACTTTAAACATGCAATTCTAGTTCATGGACTACGTGACCTTAGTGTTTATACCTCTCCTACTAATGAAAATCTATTACAGTGCTTTTTTGCGCATATTATTCTATTGTTCCACACTTTTGTGAATTAGTAAGGTACAATTATTCTAGGACATTAAGAGCCTGGTTACAAATTTGACGGCCATCCCATCCACAATATTACAAGTTCAATAGGATATTATTGAACTTGTAATATGGCGGTTGGGATATCCATCACTTTTGTAAAGGAGTAACCCATCCCTCAAGATCGTAATTAGACGCTCAGCCTTGTGGAACAGTGTTCCTATTTTCATCTTAACCCTCATAGTGTTGTTATCTGGAAAATCTACTTTTCATTTATAACTGTTGTGTTCAAAGATTGTAAAGTGTTACTCTATAATGAGGATTTTTTTTCTTTTCCATGGACTCTCTTGGCAATAGCCAAGCTGCCCATGGTTACACCCATGGATGCATGGTTAGCCTTTAATCCATCGCTGTAGAAGTTCAGTTTGGAGAAGGTTCCTGAGAAGTCAAACTTTTATGACCCTGGTGATTCTAGTATAAAATAAATTATACTGTCAGTATAATGGCTCTGGACATTTATAGGTACCATACTGCTACATTCTCGCAATTTAAATTGATTTGCATTATAGCCAGGTTTCTATTTTTACTTCTCACAAAGGATCCCTTCTATGCAAGTCTAAACTAAGAGGCATCTTATGTTGCCACTATCAACAGAAAATTAGGCAAATCAGCAATCACCATCAGCAGAAAATTTCACTATTGAGTTTCACTATTTCAATATTGAAATTCTACCCATTTCCTGAACGACATGGACAAGATGGAGTGACAAAATGCCACTTCAACTGTAGGACCAAAAATACTTGTGACAACCCAGCATACCTTCCAGTAATTGGGGATTTGTAAGATGATTGAAATATTGAGACAAAATGATCGAACATTTGTTAAGCAACTGATGTTGGTGATAGGTTTTTAAGTAAATTTTTTCACATAGTGTGTTTGGAGTTTGGAATAGATGTAATTTATAATCTTGTACTGTCTCTGTTACTACAACTTGAGGTTGATAAAAATGAGCACTTTTAAGACTGGCAATTGAATCATCTGTCATTACAGTGCTTGCATTACCTAGAAAAAGTATAATCAGCTGAGGGAGGAAGGAGGCAGATTCCTCCACATGTGAGGTGAGATAAGTGACTGATTGTGCCCAGCTCTCTTGGATGTTTAGATATTCATGACTTTTGTAAGTCTCAGGTATTTCGGGTAACTCAGCTTCCTCTGATCGCTGGTGTTAAATATTATCTCTTTGATGATGATGTATGAGGAATGATGACATTACTAGCTGAAATATTTTGATGATGATGGTAGCAGTGATTATTATTATTGCTGTTATTAACGCATTACAGACCTGCTATCAAATGTCGCTTCCCCAGGGATGACATGCGTGCTATCCTTCCCGATCAAGAACTTGATGCGGTCATAGAATAGTCGAGGAGGATGCTGGGAGAAAGGGGGCTGGCTTTGTTGAATGAGGTCAAGGGGGTCTGGTGACCCATGACAAAGAGGGGTTGAGAAGCAACTGCTCTGCTGACAGCAATCAGGGTCTACACAGTCTGTCAGACCATCTGCAAAAAAAGACAAATAAATCATTATTAACAAAAACCTTTGGATGGTATGACAGCAACCAAGCTCGATGATAGAATGTTGATAAGCCTTTCTATGAAAATATTCTTAAAAATAATTATTTGGCTGTGTTCAATTTAAGTGGCACTAATGAGGCAAAATATAGACACAATTTATGTAGACATACATGTAATATTGTTATAGTATTTAAAGGGCTAAGTTACATTTTTCATTTAGTAGTAATAACGTCATTCGGTTACATAGATAGAACCATAAAATCCTTTTCAAAATACAGTAAAACAAAGTCACAATAGATGACAATAAAGATGCAACACCATAGAAATTATTGTATACAAAATATACAGCTCAGACGTGAATTTGGAATGGAATGGATGTTAAGTACACTGGGCTTGACCTGATTTATACCAACAAAAAAGTTCTATGAATAAATTAGGCATTTGAAAGTACAAATGCCACTGTGATAACCCAATGTTAAATAACAATGCATGTAGAATTATATTGAAGTGACTCCTGCTTTAACCTGGAGTGGAAAGTACAACCCAATACACTGGTGGAAAACGCTCTTGTTTTTTAACTTACTTTGTTAGAAAAGCTCAAACAATTTCCGTAAACAGTAAAGGTTTTTGTATACAGTACATAAAGGTTTTATAAGAAATAAAAACCCTGGGCATAGCCTAATTTAATCAACAGGAGATTACCTTGGACAAATAAAGCGTTTAAAAGAGCACTTGCCACTGTAATGTACCAACGGTACAGAACAATGGACAAGGAATCAAGGACAAGTGACTCATGCATTAACATATAAAAAAGTTCATCAAGACATAGATCTGTAGGACCCTCTTGTTTGGGAGCAAATTTTAATAAAAGTTCAATGGATTTCCATAACCAGATGAGCATTTGAAAGTTCAAGTCTAAAAGTGTAGCTAATAATAAGCAAAGGTAGAACAGTCATACGAATAACCGTACAATGAAACAGCACACACTTTGTCCTAGAGGGAGCAGTTGACTAAGGGAAAAATATAGGAAAGCCTCTTAGTTACAATACCAAATAAGAAATACCAAGTGACGGCCTATGTATACCTGAACAATAAGATATCAATTGTGTCTTAAGCTATACCATCACAACTATGTCATAATGAACCACAGGGGAAAATTTGAGGAGATTAAGGACAATCTAGTTAAGACTTCTTGCACATATGTCCCATGCCCATTTTAAGATTCTTGAGGTCGCAAATACCATTGGTTCATGTGTCTCGTGACTGAGAATGCGCAGCTCCTCCATACAATGGCCAATGCTCAAGTGGTGGCAAACTGGAATAATCCACATGGAGCATGGTAAAATTTACATTGGGCAGAAAATATGAAATGGGCTGCAGTTTCCTTGACTGTCAGGCAGAAATAAATCCCTGGCAGTATGGGGAACAATCCTATTCATTAATGTTTCATATTTGGGTGAACAGTTGTGGGCCAGTTAGTTGTCAATCCGACCCTCTGAAGGGGGTTCACACAAGACTTCTAAAAGGATATAGTCCCACTATAGGCGATTGATCTTAGTGCCTATATTACTTCTCTTCTTTTCTGGGTTTTGCACCTCAGACAGATGTAAACTAATGCAGGTCTCTTTAAGCACCTTGAACCACACCATGGAACAGATTTTTTTATCAAGAACAACCAACTCCTTTAGGGCAATTCTACAGGCAACCAACTCAGGCGTTGTCCATATTATAACTGAAAACTTTAGGATTCTGAGTCGTGCAATATGGGACACCCTCTGAATATTAAAATCCCACCTCAGTGTAAACATAGTGATCCCACTAGGCAAATTTAATAGTGACCTTAAGAATCTATTTTCCATTCTTATTAATAGAGTAGCATCATTAAAATCCCTAGAGTTCCACCCCAAAGTCAGCCCCGCCCAATACAAAAGCTCTAAAAACCTCAAGGACTGGAGACAGTACCCTACAGGAAGTGAGTCTGTACTTTTTTTAATTGATGCAGATCTCTGCAGCAACAAAGTTGTACTATTTTCAAGTTGGGGTTTCCATGAGAAGTTGTCTGAGAGTCTGACCCCTAGATAATGAAAGAACCTAACTTGCTCAATCAATGTCCCATCTACCTCTATTTTATTTTTGAAAGAACAATGGGGATTTAGGGCCATGAACTTTGTTATCTCAGCATATTTGCAATAAAACATCTGGAATTCACCCAACAAAGTTTGGGGGCCATAGGGGTATGTTGCATGAGTAGTGTGTCATCAGCAAACATCGCGGTACAAAAGGGGGTGGTGATGGACAGAGCATCTGAACCAATCAAACACTCACACCCTGTCAACAGATCTGGGTTTAATCGACCACCGTTCTTTAGCCCACTCTGCCACCCCAGTTCAGACAAGGCCATATACAAATCAGTCTGACCCTGTGCCTCATGGGAACAGTCCAGCCCGAACTGCCAAGCCATGCCTTTCCTGGACCAGAAACAAGCTTCTTAGGACCGGTTTCTGGCATTTCAGCCGTCTTCAGCCAGGCTTGCTTGAATCCAGTGGCAAAGTGAGCAAGGAACTCACGTCTGAGCATACCCTGCCAACTTATGGCAAACAAAGCGGTACAAAAGGGGGTGGTGATGGATGGAGCATCTGAACCAATCAAACACTCACACCCAGTCTACAGATCTGGGTTTAATCCATCAACGTTCTTTAGCCCACTCTGCCACCCCTGTTCAGACATGGCCATATGCAAATCAGTCTGACCCTGTACCTCATGGGAACAGTCCAGCCCGAATTGCCAAGTAATGCCTTCCCTGGACCGGAAACAAGCTTCCTAGGACCGGTTTCTGGCATTTCAGCCATCTTTAGCCAGGCTTGCTTGAATCCAGTGGCAAAGTGAGCAAAGGACCAATGTCTGAGCATACCCTGCCAACTTATGGCAAACAAAGTGGTACAAAAGGGGGTGGTGATGGACGGAGCATCTGAACCAATCAAACACTCACACCCAGTCAACAGATCTGGGTTTAATCCATCACCGTTCTTTAGCCCACTCTGCCACCCCAGTTCAGACATGGCCATATGCAAATTAGTCTGACCATGTGCCTCATGGGACCAGTCCAGCCCGAACTGCCAAGCCATGCCTTCCCTGGACCGGAATCAAGCTTCCTAGGACCGGTTTCTGGCATTTCAGCCGTCTTCAGCCAGGCTTGCTTGAATCCAGTGGCAAAGTGAGAAAGGGACTCACGTCTGAGCATACCCTAAAAACTTATGGCGAATAAAGCAGTACAAAAGGGGGTGATGATGGACGGAGCATCTGAACCAATCAAACACTCACACCCAGTCAAAAGATCTGGGTTTAATCCATCACCGTTCTTTAGCCCACTCTGCCACCCCATTTCAGACATGGCCATATGCAAATCAGTCTGACCGTGTGCCTCATGGAACAGTCCAGCACGAACTGCCAAGCCATGCCTTCCCAGGACTGGAAACAAGCTTCCTAGGACCGGTGTTTGGCATTTCAGCCGTCTTCAGCCAGGCTTGCTTGAATCCAGTGGCAAAGTGAGCAAGGGACTCACGTCTGAGCATACCCTACCAACTTATGGCGAACAAAGCGGTACAAAAGGGGGTGGTGATGGACGGAGCATCTGAACCAATCAAACACTCACACCTAGTCAACAGATCTGGGTTTAATCCATCACCGTCCTTTAGCCCACTCTGCCACCCCAGTTCAGACATGGCCATATGCAAATCAGTCTGACCCTGTGCCTCATGGGAACAGTCCAGCCCGAACTGCCAAGCCATGCCTTCCCTGGACCGGAAACAAGCTTCCTAGGACCGGTTTCTGGCATTTCAGCCATCTTCAGCCAGGCTTGCTTGAATCCAGTGGCAAAGTGAGCAAAGGACTAATGTCTGAGCATACCCTGCCAACTTATGGCGAACAAAGTGGTACAAAAGGGGGTGGTGATGGACGGAGGATCTGAACCAATCAAACACTCACACCCAGTCAACAGATCTGGGTTTAATCCATCACCGTTCTTTAGCCCACTCTGCCACCCCAGTTCAGACATGGCCATATGCAAATTAGTCTGACCATGTGCCTCATGGGAACAGTCCAGCCCGAACTGCCAAGCCATGCCTTCCCTGGACCGTAATCAAGCTTCCTAGGACCGGTTTCTGGCATTTCAGTCGTCTTCAGCCAGGCTTGCTTGAATCCAGTGGCAAAGTGAGAAAGGGACTCACATCTGAGCATACCCTGAAAACTTATGTCGAATAAAGCAGTACAAAAGGGGGTGGCGATGGACGGAGCATCTGAACCAATCAAACACTCACACCCAGTCAAAAGATCTGGGTTTAATCCATCACCGTTCTTTAGCCCACTCTGCCACCCCATTTCAGACATGGCCATATGCAAATCAGTCTGACCTTGTGCCTCATAGGAACAGTCCAGCCCGAACTGCCAAGCCATGCCTTCCCAGGAACGGAAACAAGCTTCCCAGGACCGGTTTCTGGCATTTCAGCCGTCTTCAGCCAGGCTTGCTTGAATCCAGTGGCAAAGTGAGTAAGGGACTCACGTCTGAGCATACCCTGAAATCTTATGGTGAACGAAGCAGTACAAAAGGTGGTGGTGATGGACGGAGCATCTGGACCAATAAAACACTCACACCCAGTCAACAGATCTGGGTTTAATCCATCACCGTTCTTTAGCCCACTCCACCACCCCATTTCAGACATGACCATATGCAAATCAGTCTGACCCTGTGCCTCATGGGGACAGTCCAGCCCGAACTGCCAAGCAATGCCTTCCCAGGACCGGAAACAAGCTTCCTAGAATCGGTTTCTGGCATTTCAGCCGTCTTCAGCCAGGCTTGCTTCAATCCAGTGGCAAAGTGAGCAAGGGACTCACATCTGAGCATACCCTGCCAACTTATGGCGAACAAAGCGGTACACTTTTACCGCTTCGTTCTGACCCTGGGCCTCATGGGAACAGTCCAGCCCGAACTGCCAAGCCATGCTTTACCTGGACCGGAATCAAGCTTCCTAGGTCCGGTTTCTGGCATTTCAGCCATCTTCAGCCACGCTTGCTTGAATCCAGTGGCAAAGTGAGCAAGGGACTCACGTCTGAGCATACCCTGCCAACTTATGGCGAACAAAGTGGTACAAAAGGGGGTGGTGATGGACGGAGCATCTGAACCAATCAAACACTCACACTCAGTCAACAGATCTGGGTTTAATCCATCACCGTTCTTTAGCCCACTCTGCCACCCCAGTTCAGACATGGCCATATGCAAATCAGTCTGACTCTGTGCCTCATAGGAACAGTCCAGCCCGAACTGCTAAGCCATGCCTTCCCAGGACCGGAAACAAGCTTCCTAGGACCCGTTTCTGGCATTTCAGCCGTCTTCAGCCAGGCTTGCTTGAATCCAGTGGCAAAGTGAGCATACCCTGCCAACTTATGGCGAACAAAGCGGTACACTTTTACCGCTTTGTTCGCCATAAGTTGGCAGGGTATGCTCAGACGCGAGTCCCTTGCTCACTTTGCCACTGGATTCAAGCAAGCCTGGCTGAAGACGGATGAAATGCCAGAAACCGGTTGAGATTGTCAGCACATTGTTAAGTACAGAATGGAATGCATTAATTACGAGAGATGCAATGTGATGTAACACTGTCACCTATCATCCCATAATTTGACAGAGTTGCAGGATGGACACATTAGTGGAGATATTAATTAAAGAGATAATGAAATTATAGCTCTGCAGTAATGAAATACAGCTTTTGAGCGTTCCAGCACACAGGACAGAGCCGTGATACCTGTGAGACCGCTTGATTTTTTTCTCTAAATCATTTCTGTGTTGCTTTTCTAAGGCATCAGTATGAGAGAGAGAGAGTATTTCTAAGACTGTAGGCATCATGGATTTCTAACAGGGTCCATTTGCAGCTGAACCACTTTGGCTGCGGATTAGGTGTTAGATTCGGATTCCAGAAACCCATGTCCACCCTGAAGTGTCATATAAGGCATTTCAGGCTCACACTAGAAGGTCCAAGCATAAAACAAAACAGCCAATTTAAGACTCCCAGGGCCCACTTCAAGACAGACCTTACAAGCAGAAATTCACCTGCAGTTGTACTCCTGCAAATAGAATTTAGGATTGTAGAAAAACGACCGATATAATCTATTGTAACGAATCTGAAGGTGGGAACATGGCTAATGTAAGACTAGACAATTTTTGACGATAGTGATCAACCACGAAGTGGTATTCACAAGCATTTCCATGGTTTTTCACATTCAGTTTATCTAGTGGTGAGAACAAGAGAAAAATAACACCATTTGTATTCTAACCTTGATCCTAACCATAAACTGTGGATTCCCTAAGGTTCATATGAGGTCAGAAAACAAGCAGTGTCTGCTCCAAGAATTGCTTGACCACATATATCTAGGGACCAGATGTATCAAAGGGTTTTACACATTCTGTTTCTAAGGGGATGTGAGTTCATACATATGGCCAAAAGCAACGATGCACTTGATTACGTGTCTCGGGCAAAACACAAGTGCAAATTGCACACCCACGAATTACCGCTATTTTGAGTGGTATATCTTAAGAAACGGGAAATTACATATAATTTGTGTCTGATCGTACTTGCCTGTACTGCGAAAACCAAAAATTCCATACAATTTTTGGTTTGCTGCCACAAGAAATGGGTGTAACTTCTCACGTTCGATGGCATATGCATTCGACTTATGATCAAATTTGAGACACTAACAGGTGTCTGTGCCCTATGCACGATTACCAGAGCCTCAGTTATCGCCTTCAGTAAACAAATAAACTCAAGTTGTGTGCATGCCAATTTTGGCATCTAAATTTATTTGGACTTTTTTCGTAAACTCCAGACTGAAGTGTCAGGCAAGGATGTCGCTATCCCTCACCCACAGCAGGATAATTTTGCCCAGACAAAGCGCTGGGTAATGCCGTTTGCCGTTATCCTTGTAAACACATCCTTCAAAGCACTCAGGCAGAGGGAACGGACCAGCGGGCGCTCAACAAATATCCTGGAATACATTAAAAGCGTAACTAAATATGCATACTAATCTGGAAGAGGAAGATCACACATTGATGCGACAGTAAAGCTGAAAACAGCTGAATTCAACTAGATCGGGTAGGCAAAACACATACTGAAAATCCTTTTTTGTTGCACACTCGATTTCCTTTGTGAGGCAGCTTGTTCTTGAATTTGATGAGGCGTTTATATTCAGAGTTCTCTCCTCACATTCTGGCATGCCTTACTGTTTGCTAACTGACTGACAGGCACGCATACCAATTTATCAAAGTTTCACGCTATTAAGGCCTGAACAAATATCTCTTTTCCAAGGTCGTTTTTTTTAAAAATATGTATGCCATTCATAGCCTTTCCTTTTATTTGAAGCATTCTGAAGGCATATTGTGACCAAACAAGAACATTTTTAGTTTTGATCGTTTCTGATCCAGCATGATTTAAAAAAATTGCATTACATGACATGTTATTTACAGAAGACACGAAAAACCGAAAGTACACGATGCACACGTTAGACACAGTAACACAAGACATAAAGACAAGTGTACCAGAAGCATTGTAAAAGCGTGCTTTAAAACGTGACATGAAGAAAACAATTTTATAAGCTAACATACATATAGAAAAGCTGCACTAATGAAATGTAATTCATATGTTGCTTATAGACGTACATTAATGAGAATGTGATGCTATGCATTTTAGTTACAAATTCTTATAGAGCTCATGGCTACCCAAAAATGGGCTTCCCAGCGTTTAATAGGAAACATACGGAGTGACAAACTGCTCAGGTAAACAACGGAGTTTTTCGGTGCTTTCTAAAACGGAGCAAATTGCTATTGGCTCTTAGACCAATTGGGAGGGAATTCCAAAGCTTAGGTGCCAGGTAAGCAAAGGATTGCCCTCCACGTCTGACCCATTTCATTCTGGGGATCGCCCAACATTTTTTACTATTTGACCTTGAATCATGAGTTTTATTATGTGGAACAATGATTAGCCTCAGAATATGTGGTCTCTGGGCATGCTTTACTTCGTGTACAAAACAACAACCGAGTTTTAAATTCAATTCTTTTCCTTACTGGCAACTAATGAAGACCGACCAGAGCCGGACGCACTGATTGTGATTTGGAAACGTTCAGCAAAGTTCTGGCTGCAGCGGTCTCTATAATCTGCAGCTTTCTGTTGACTTACATGGGCTGCCAAGATAAAGTGTATTGCCATAATCCAAATGCTACAAGATAAGCCCTTGTATCACTATTCTACGGGTTTTAATTGGAATCAATTCACTTGTCTTCCTAAAAGTTCTTAGAAGGCCAAAGTATGTTCCTGCCGATTTCTTGTCTTGAGATGCCATGTTACGGTCCTTATCTGGTAATGCTCCCAGGCTTTTAACTTCCTCTTTTTGAGAAGGACGATCACCAAATCATGGGGGCTAAGAAAGAATATCTCAGAGGGAGGGGTTGTTCCCAACCACCATGGCCTCTGTCTTGTCGCCGTTTAGTTGAATGCGACTATTATACATCCAAGTATTCACCTGTTCCATGCAGGCAGCTAAATTGGCCTTAGTCTGGCAGATGTGAAATGCAAAAGAGATGACAATCTGAGTATCGTCAGTGCATGAGACCATTGTTAAACCTGCTTAACAGATAATGTCTGCTAGGAGGCCAAGATATACATTAAAGGCATTACCCCAAGGAAATGCCTTGGGGTACTCCACAGTTAAGCTGATAGACCTCCAACAGGCAAGGTCCCTCACTGACCTGGGAGCTTCTGTTGTCCAGAAAGGTGGTCAGACAATTTAGCACATTACCTGTGATTCCTAGTGCCACCATCCTACTTCGAAGAATAGGGTGGGAAACAGTGTCGAAAGCTGAGCTCAAACCCAAAAGGATGAGCACAGCTGAGCCACCTTTTTCCAATATTCTCCTAAGGTCTTCCGTGGCTAGTAGGAGAGCCGTCTCCGTGTCATACCCAAGTCTAAAACCTGTTGGAGTTGGTTGTAAGAGATTATAAGATTTAAAAAACTGGTAATGTAACCATTGACCACATTCTCTAAAATCTTGCTCACACCAGGAAGCAGAGGTATAGGCCTATAATTCTCTACATTGTCAGGATCCAAGGAAGGTTTTTTCAGCAATGGACTGACAACCGCATTTTACCAGCGTTCAGGGACTAGTCCTTTGTCAGGAAAAGATTATATAGGTTAGTTAGGGCTGATAAAATGATCTCTCCTCTTTTGAGCAAAATTTCTATTGGGTCGGAGCCCAAGGGGGATCAGGATGTAATTGTCTTTGCAACTTCCCAAATAACATTGCTGTTTAACTCTAGAAATACTGAAAAGGTTGGAGTATCTTTACTAACTGTATTATAGCCATTAGTAGCTGGATGCGGTTCCTGATCAAGGTTACTTTTCACAGAGTCATACATATAACTTTACTAATGAAATAGTTGGCAAGCTCATCATAACGTTCGCTGGAAGAGAGGGAGCCTTATCTTGCAACTTTAGGTTTCAGGAAGGACTTTACAATCGTGTTGATTTCATTGGAGGCATGTGAAGACCAGGTGATTCTATCAGCAATGTTCATTAGCCTAGCTTTCCTAATTGTGTACTGATAGATTTCCCTAAGCTTTTTTGTGAATTACCTTCTTTTCTTCACCAAAATGCAGCCTCCATTTCCTTTCCTCCCTCTTATATATTTTCTTTAACTCTCTAATTTCAGGTATAACCCAGGTGACATTTGTCCTAGTACGGTGGGACGTCAGCATTTTTCTTGGGATCTGAGTCTCTAAAAATGACTCAATGCAATCCTCAAATGCCCTATACACAGCATAGGCGTCCCCATCTTGTGGGAACCATAAGGCCTATAGTGCTTCTATCCACTGCAAAATATTAAGTTTTGACCATTATCTGGCCAATTTGGGGCAAAAAGTACTGGACTTGAGTATGTCTGTCCTATTGAGGAAACACTCAATCATTTTGTAACCTGACCAGAGAACATGTGAAGAGGCCTAGTGATTTTTATGCTTTTTGCTGAGAATGCAATAGTTAGAAAAGTCAGCCCAAAATGGTGTACCCATGAAGTACAAGCTTGAGATTTTGAACATTGATACTAGAGACCTTATAGTTTATGAAATCTTAGAAACGATTCTAGCAAAACGAAATTTGTTAAACGTGCATTAATTAGGAATTTCGTAAATTTTTGTGGTAGGGTATTTCTAACGTTAGCCATTTCTATATCGTAATAGTTTGTAAAAGTTCTTTATATCTGTATATATTCTTCTCTTGAAGTTATTTCATTTCATCATATTTGAAGCAAAGTTTAAGCTTATTTAATTTAAACATGTGATGCTAACTTAAAGGCCTTCATGAAATGTTTTTTTTAGTGCTGACATTTTCCCTGATTTAATAAAATGGATCATTCTTTGCAAGTAAAATGTTGCTTGTTTAATCCTGGACATGGCTACATCCTGACTTTCTTCAATGTTTGTTTGAAGTTCACAGTGAAATATTCCTGTGGGAATAGAATTTCAGCTGTGGCTATAAGTCACAACTTTGTATTTCTTTTCCCACAATGTTAGGCATGTTTGGACTCACAAACTTTAGTTTCTCATGACTACCTTGGAAAACTAGCCTGATGTTTCAAACATCTCAGGTGACATGATGTGAACAGGACATGTGATAGTCTTTTGATGGTGGTGTGATTGTATGCCACCGGTCTTTTCTAAAATTCTATAAAAGAAGAAGACCCAGAGGAGGGTCAACAACCGCCATGCTGATTTCTCCTACTTGAGATCCAGATAACATGCTTATCGATCTTTTGCTATGGACTGTTTGTCGATGCTACAATCGGTAGCTGATGGACTGAGACCTTTTTTGCTGAACCATTTCTATTTATTAATTTCCATGATATCTTTAGCTATATGCTAATGTACTTGCCCCTAATGGACTATAAGGCCGAATCCCTCCCTTTTCGTAAGACCTGAGCTGTTAGACCTTGAACAATCCTTTTGCCTGATAGGCTAGTTGGGCTCTGTAACTCTGTAACAACATCCTCTAAAGATTGCTTAAATGTTTGGTGCATTGATGCAAGCTGTAATATTCTTGACTAAAGTCCTTAGGAAATTGCTTATTCTAATGGATGTTGATTCTATGTCAGGACCGGAAGCTTCAGATTATGCTTTTCTCTCTCCGCTGTTTATTAACAGAAAACACATAGCAGCCAGAAAAGCAAAACTTGTAAAGGATATGCTATACCACTCAACACTGGGATAAACATATCTCCAAAAAACATCAAACACATGGGATAAACTACAACTCCCATCAGTCCATAAACATAGTCCTTCCATAGTGTCCACTGCGCTAAGGTAGGGCATCCATCTTGTGATCCCATCCTCTTTCTTCGCTGCTACGCAGCCAGTTAAGTGCCTTCCCTGTTCTCTCCCTCGTTTTGGGTGTAGTGAGAGCGTTTTGGGGTTTGGTACTGCGTGTGTTATTGTAAATTGTGTGGGCTCTTGTTGTGGGGGTTTTCAAATTGTTTCCCTTGCAGAGCCCGTGTTTTCTTGCCTTTGTCGCGGGGACGTTTCGCCCCTGACGCGACTGTCCCCGGACTTGCGGCTCGTTTCGCTTGCCGCTAGAGGGCGCTGCCGCGTCTCGTTCTCCTCAGCGCGTCTTTCCCTTCATCGGGAGCCGCGCTGAGGAGAGCGATCGCGCCAGAGCCTTCGACTGCTGCCCCACCGTGACGCCCGACCAGGGTTGTACTGCCCCAGCATCTTGACGCCCGTTTGTGGGTCTGTACTTGCGGTTTTACCGCGCTGACGCCTGCGGGCGGTATTTGGTTCAGCACTTGCCGATTTTGCTCGGCGTCATTTGCATATTTGTTCTGTGAGCGCGCTGGGGGGCGGCTTGAGACCCGGTCTTGTTTAAGAGGGTCAGCGCGTTCAGAGGGGTGCTGCCTCTTGCTGTCTGGTGTGCCAGATATTCAAAGCCTTTGCTAACCTCTGGTTAGCCCACACTGCTGGTGCCTGGGCCAGTCTAAAACCTCATTCCCCGCCCTAAAGGACTTAGTCATGGCAGAGGGATATTATGTGGAGGAGGAAACCCACCAATACTTGGGGGATGACGAATTTTATGAGGCTGTAGATCAGTCCATCTATAGGTGTGTACAGGAGATCGTGGGGCCTATGGAGGATAGACTCTCGGCCCGCATTGTGGAGGAGTGCACTAAATTGGCCTCTACGGTACCGGGTACCCAGGGTTCGGCCCCTGCCACTTCTGAGATTAAACCACCTGCCCCCAAGAAGGTATGCAGGGATAGTGGCTCCGGAGGGTCGCAAGGGGTGGATAAGGACGCCTTTGAACGCCTCCGGGATGCGTTCCTGGCTAAGGCAACGGAGCCTGACACCCCTGCGTCGCTCCCAGCCCCGGGCCCTTCGGGGTCGACCGCGACAGCCCCTTCCTCCCCGGGAGGGCTCTCCCCGGCGGACACGGATGACGACGAAGATTCAGTGCGCTCGTGGCGCCCGTCCGGATCAGCGGCGGAGTTGCCTCATGACGCCTCAGGTATGCTTGACCCGGACGATATTATCCATCCGAGGTCGGCAGCCTGGGCACCGGGCGACAAAGTCGCGAAGTTCGTGGCGGGACGTCTACGCAAGCCACTGGAGCAGGAGGCACGTAGTTGCCTCAGGGGAGAGTGTCCGCGGCCTTCACTGGAGGGCAAAGTGGCCCTGACCCCTGAGTTAGACGGGAAAATGGCTACTTTTATGGCAAAGTTTGTTAAGGACCCGCGAAAAGGCATTGACCGTTCCTGGCGGTCATGCCAAGACAAGCTTTTAGATACAATAGGCCCCTTAACGAAGATCCTCGACATGGCGGAGGAGGCCAAAGTTTCCGGTTCCACAATTTCACCGGAAGTTCTCTCTAATTGGGCTCAGAGGGCAGTGATATTTTTGGGCAACGCTAATTGCGCCCTTTCAACAGAGCGTAGACGCTCGCTGCTCATTAAGTTAGATCCTAAATTGGGAGACCTGGCCTCGTCAGAGGCGGGAGCAGTAGCGCAGGGCGGCCTATTTGGAGATCCATTCATAAAAGAACTGGGGAAATTTGTCTCCACCTTTTCATCCCTAGACAGAGCACAGTCCACCATAAAAAGGGTGTTTAACCAGCGTTTTTCCCGCGGGGCCGGCCGTGGAAGGGGCCTCACGTCCGGCCGTGGTGGACAGAACCAACCAAATAAGGGTCAAGGCTCCGGCAGAGGTCAATACAACTCCTCGGCTAATTACACTAACTTCTACCCCTCCAGGGGTCAACGCTTCAGAGGAGGCCGCGGCGGCTTCAGGAATGACGCACACAGCAACAATTCTCACGGTGAGTGTAATCCCGGCGGACCAGGTCCAGATTGGGGGGAGACTGGCCTGCTTCCAGGAGGCCTGGTCAGCACTTACGAAGGACGCGTGGGTTCTTCAGACAGTGCGTGGGTTCCACATAGAATTTTACGATCACCCGATTCAATTAAGGGATCCACGGCCCATTCTTTTTTCCCAAGGGGATGCCCGGTTGATCGACGAGGAGGTCTTGGCTCTGTGCCAGAAAGGCGCCATCTGTCGTTCAACACGGCATCCTTCAGGTTTCCGCAGCAACATTTTCCTGGTGGAAAAGACGGATGGCGGCAAGAGACCGGTGATAAATCTCCGAGAATTCAACGGTTGGTTGGTTTACAACCATTTCAAGATGGAGGGGATCCATCTTCTCAGGGACGTCCTACGGGCGAACGACTGGATGGTCCGTTTGGACCTGAAGGACGCTTACTTGGTAGTGCCCATCCACCCGCCTCACCGTCGGTTCCTGCAGTTCCTCTGGCGGGACCAGGTTTACGAGTTCACAGCCCTTCCTTTCGGACTCTCCTCGGCCCCGTGGTGTTTCACCAAATTGTTACATCCAGCGGTGGAGGTCCTTCGGAGTCAGGGCATCCGAATGATCGTCTATCTAGACGACATCCTTTTAATGGCACAATGTCCCAGCAAGCTGATTCTTCAGCTCAACCAAACGATAACGTTATTGCAAGGTCTGGGTTTCATCGTCAACAAGGACAAGTCTGTCTTGACGCCTTCCCAGAGGATGGTGTTCCTGGGGTTCCTAGTGGACTCGGTGCAGGCTTCCCTCAGTCTGCCATCACGGAAGATGGCCAAGATCAGGCACGAACTCCGGCAGACGATCGCCAAGGAGCGCACGTCTCTGCGTCAGATCGCCAGGGTGGTGGGCCTCCTCTCGTCCTCCATCCAGGCGATCTTTCCGGGTCCGCTTCATTATCGGGCCCTTCAGCGCCTCAAGGCGTACCACCTTCGGAAAGGTCTATCTTACGAACAGTTGGTCCCTTTGTCCGAAGAGGTGAAGGAGGAGATGTCCTGGTGGCTCTCCCACATGGAGGCCTGGAACGGCCGGGCGATTTTCGGGTCGGTTCCGGATCTAGTAATAGAGTCGGACGCCAGCAGATCTGGTTGGGGCGCCCGTTGCGGCGATCTCTCCACAGGCGGAGGCTGGTCGTCAGAGGAGCAGCGTCTCCATATCAATTGTCTGGAGCTCCTCGCAGGTTCTTTCGCGGTCCGTTGCTGGACCAAGGATTCAGCGTCATCGTGCGTCCTTCTACGGATGGACAACATCTCAGCGGTGCGCTATGTCAATCACCTGGGCGGCCCTCGGTCCAAAGCCTTGGCGAATTTAGCAAAGGATTTTTGGGACTACTGCCTAGCCCACCAGGTCTCGGTGACAGCAGAGTACCTACCGGGTCGTGCAAACCAGGTGGCGGACTGGCACTCGAGGTACCTGCGGGACTCGAGTCTCTGGAAGTTGGACACACAGGTGTTCCATTGGCTACAGACCATTTGGGGCCCGTTCTCGGTGGACCTGTTTGCGTCCCGTCTCGACTTCCAGTTACCAAGGTTTTTCAGCTGGAGGCCGGATCCTCTAGCGGTGGCCACGGATGCGTTCCTTCAAGACTGGAGTCAGGAGCGCCCGTATGCTTTTCCACCTTTTTCAATGATAATGAGGTCGGCGGCCCTTCTTCACCGCCAGCAGGCGGAGGTGGTGATGGTGACGCCGTGGTGGAGGTCGCAAGTTTGGTTTCCGGTTCTTCTGGAACTTTCTTGGGATTTTCCAATCCTACTCCCCCGGCTCCCTCATCTTCTTCTCAATCCAGACGGGGACCCACATCACCTGATAGTGCAGGGTTCTCTCCGCCTCATGGCATGGAGGCTTTCCGGAGACGCTGGTCGCTCCCTGGCCTTTCGGGAGCAGCTGACTCCTTTTTGGCTAAAGCATGGGCCAGCAGTACCACGAAGAGATATAGATCAGCGTGGTCCAGGTGGGTGCGTTGGTGTCTTCGACGGGACCTGGATCCCCTGGTCGCAGGAATCGTTCACGTACTGAATTTCCTGGCGGATCTAGCGACTAGTGGTTTGGCCTATCGAACGATTAATGCCGTTCGCTCGGCGATTTCGGCGGCACATGAACAGATAGACGGTGCCCCGGTTGGGGAACATCCCCTGGTGTGCAGGCTCCTTCGGGGGGTACGTCTTGATTTGCCCCCGGAGCCAAGGTATTCTGTCCTTTGGGACGTTAATTTGGTCCTGAACCTTTTCCTTTCTTGGCAACAGAATAGATATCTTTCTCTGAAAGAACTATCGGCAAAATTGGCCATGCTATTGTGCCTGGTGTCGTGTCGGAGGGTGTCCGATGTACGTGCTTTGGATATCTCAGCGAGAGTGTTCTCTCCGGATGGAGTTACCTTCACGGTGGGTCGTCGAACGAAGTCCGCAACGAGATCTATATCTTACCCGGCCTTCGTGGACGTTCCCAAACTATGTGTGGTCCAGTGCCTAAAAGCATACGAAGATATGACTTTAGAACTTCGGCCTCCGGGCGAACAGCAGCTCCTGATCGCACTGCGAAAACCGCATAAGGCGGTATCCTCTCCCACCATAGCCCGTTGGGTACGGTGGATATTGCAAGAGGCTGGCATTGATACCAAGCAGTTTGGAGCTCATTCGGCCAGAGGTGCTATGGCCTCGAAAGCTTTCTCCTTGGGAGCACGTTTGGAGGACTTAATGCGTGCCGCAGATTGGTCCTCGGATTCCACTTTCAAACGGTTTTATTTCAAGCCAGTGGTGGATATTGCGAGTTTGGTGGTCGGTCAGCTTTAAACAAGCATAATCTGAAGCCTCCGGTCCTGACATAGAATCGAAATTTGCCTAGCATAGTAACGGTAAGTTTCAATTCTATTAAGGACACGGAGGCGAGGATTATCCCACCCACTCTCTGGCGGAGATCCCTCCCCGTATTGGTGTAAGTAAAGATTCTGTGAAGTACTTGCTTCTAACGTATTGGTGTAGTAACAACACTTGAAGTGCTTGCTTCTGACGTGTCGGCATATTGATTGTTTCTTGCCTTGTTCAAGTCACTTATGAACGTTTGCGGCGCTGACGCTGTTGTTTTTTCCTTCCAGGTAACGAATCTAAACAGGATCGTGGTTGATTTGGCGTGACTCGCGCGAAGAAAGAGGATGGGATCACAAGATGGATGCCCTACCTTAGCGCAGTGGACACTATGGAAGGACTATGTTTATGGACTGATGGGAGTTGTAGTTTATCCCATGTGTTTGATGTTTTTTGGAGATATGTTTATCCCAGTGTTGAGTGGTATAGCATATCCTTTACAAGTTTTGCTTTTCTGGCTGCTATGTGTTTTCTGTTAATAAACAGCGGAGAGAGAAAAGCATAATCCTCGCCTCCGTGTCCTTAATAGAATTGAAACTTACCGTTACTATGCTAGGCAAATTTCGATTCTTTATTATAATACCAAATTAATCTAAATCTTGTCTTAGTCTGTTATTGAGTCCTGTTGGTTTTTTCCATTTTGAATGTGACTAATGTTTTAAATGAGTTGTAGGGAGAATCAGAAATCTTTGCCAGAACATCAGGTATTACTTTACCTGTTTTGTGTCGCAATTGCTGAGATTTTGGTTTGCATAATTCTCACTCGACTTAACTTCTTCAGGAGGTTGGGTCTTCCTGTTGCTATTCTTTATTTCTACAGCATGGTATTGAGAGCGGTGTATCTGAACTTGTTTTCCAACTTGTGGATTGGTTGTCAATTAATTGTCCTCAATCGACAGCTAAAGTTGAAGTTGGTCACCTTAATGTCTACCTCTCCTATTAGCAGAGAAAGATTCATCAGAGGATCATTGCCTCTGCGGTAATGGAAAGGCTTCAGACTGCCTAATCATGGAGGGTCCAGTACGGTTAGAGTGGTAAGGAGAGTAATCATACAATTGAAATTTATGCACTGCTTCACGCTGCAATATTTCCATCTTCAAAATCTTACCTACACGAATTGTGATGGGACAGTATAAACAATACTTATTGTTATAATTACTATAATTATAATTATTATCATTGTTGCTGCTGTTGCTGTTATTAATATTATTAGCAGAAGTAGGTGTAATAGTAGCAGCAGTAGTAGTAGGTAGTAGTAGTAAAAGTTGTGGTGGTATTGTTATCTTGGTAATACTAAAAATTATGCAAATGGAACCAGCAATAACTAATATCATTGTGAAAATCATAACAATAATAATTGGTCACTGTACTTCGCAGCGACTTTCAATATCATTATAATACATGCTAAGGAGTACCTTAATCCATGTTATTATGATTACATAATTTTACTTGAACTTCTGCAACTACTAATATTAAAACTACTTCTGACATTACTTCTATAAATTATAATAATAATAAGAGCTTTTGGGATAAGGTCTTGCTACTATATATTATAATGATACTGCAAGCTACCAAGGAGCTCCTTGACTGAAAAGAGAACAAGGCCAAACTCTAAACTCCTTTATAAGGTCGAGAACATTATTCCACATAATACATGGATAATTAGTCCATATATGCCATGGGCACACTCTCACCCTACCATTTCAAAGTTGACCTTTTTCGCCCACTAATGCAAGAGATCACCAGATTGCAAATATGGAATGGCATCATTTTTGTTGTAATCCATCATTTTTTTTCAGGATGGCTTTGATGGATGTAGAACTGTGAGCGCTTTATCACCACTAAACAGTGGTAAGGTGACTGTGCTTTCCCTCTAAAATATGTGGTGTGCCTTTGGTACTGCCTGCTCCAACTGTTTAACTTCCCTATAAGTCCAGTGTAGATGGTGCCTAAAATGCACCCATGACATGTGGGCTGCAGTTTGCACTTACATAACCCACATATATGACAAGATTACATGTCTGCCAGGAGCAATTTATTCCTCTGGCTGGGCTGTAGTTTAAGGCCACTGCAATAACTGCTCACAAGGGCAAGTGCTTTTGCTATGTTGGAAAATATTTTTTATACAGTAAGTAGTCACCTCTAAAGTGTACTTTGCTGACCAACAATGTAGGGTCCCTGAAATATAAAAAGTGGTGCATCCTATTTTTAAAATGTTTTCACTTACAGTTGCTGAAGGCCTAAGTGTGATTTTAATATGTAATTTTGCATCACCGCCTGTAAAAATGCTAGAAAAGCAATTCAAAGTTATTTTCTACTTAATTCCAAACTAGGAGGTATTGGTGAAATCAGATATTGACAACTTGAGTGGAAAAGTTCTGCCACTCGCTCCAGAGGCAGAATCCACATCCTTAGCTGAGAAAGGTACCCACCATGGCTTAGGAAGCGGCCTGCCTCTAAGCCAGGAAGAACAGGGTGGTGTTAACTGAAGACCATGTAGTACAGATTAGCTATGTGACAGGGGACAGGAATAGTTGGTAGAACAAAGGACAGTCTAAGCACAATCACTTTTGACTTTAAGATGTAAGGGAGGTCTTCTCATATCCATTTCCAGGACCCTTCTGTACATCCAGATCCCAGTCACAGTGGGGTAGGAAACCAATTTGGACCCTGTCAGGTACGAGTGCTCACCTAAATAGGAGAGTAGCTAAAAACAGGTTTTCCTGGTGCAGAAGGATTCAGCCATATTCAAATAAGGGTTTAAATAAACTTTGAATGCATAATAAACTTTCTTGAAAATAGAGAAACAAAGTATTCTGAATTAATGTTAATGTAGTCAATTTTGCCTGCTTATATACCGAGCACGATGAGAACATTTGCCGGTATATAAATATATATAAGTGGCTGTCCTGCAGTAGCTTTTTGAACACTCATGACAGCAGCTTTTAATGTGCTGGGGAGTGGTGCTTGAAATTCAGAGGCGTAAAAGCAAAACAAAATTGGAAACAGAGAGAAACAGGGCTGTTTGTTAATGGAGATGTGTTTTATAGTCGAACCTGGCTCTCATGACGCAATGCTATTTCAGGGAAGTGTCTAAAAGAGAACCATTTTTTTATTCGACCATTTGCTTCTCCTCTCGTTCATTTGTAGTCTCATGGAAAATGAAACCAAGTACAGCACCCCCACAGCTGTAGCAAGACTATCATCTTACTTTCTATTTCTGAGAGACAAAGCCTTACAGGTATTTGCCAGCACTTGGCTGTTGTGTTATAACTCTTCAACTGTCACCGAGTATCACTGGTAACTAGTGAAGGGTTTTCTTATTACAAGCAAGCTACATCATCAGAACTCACTTTTAGTAAGTAAACAATGGGCAGGGTTTCATAGGGATATTACTTATCTTAAGTGTTATGAAAGAGATAAGCTAACCCCAACTAAACATTATAAGGCTATTGTGCTTCAAAGAGGAGTATGTGACAATACAGAGGTAAAATGTGACAGTCCTAGTGCCTTCATTAGATCAGGTAACTCAAAGAAAACTTGCAAATTCATTTGGGGGATTATTTTATGCCTTATAATTTGTGGGTCCACCATTAATCACTCTCCTCGTTGGGCCCATTCCTCAACCCCTTTTCTCTAAATACTGTTTTAAATCCATTATTTCACCTGCTTTTCTGTTTAGTGTAACAGTCATTTGCCCTATGTTTGGTTTTGTCTCCTACTTTAATAATCTTTAAAAATATATATTTTTTGTTGACTTTTCTAGAAAGCTCAATATGAGAGCCACCAAATTCATTGGGTGCTATTGTATAGCCATCCTATTTACATCCTCACTCAAAAATTACAACTGATGCCAACATAGTGGATTGAGCACTGTCATTGCCTTTTGCAATGTGTGATTCACTTGTTGCATTTCCTAGGGTGTCAGTTACCGGTCTCAGCCTGCACTTCCAATAAGAATTCAACTTGCTATTCTCAGTCAGTCATTCACATCTCTGACAGAGCGGTAACAAAACAATGATCAAAACACAACAGGAATTTGATGAGAAGTTAGAGAAAAAAGATGGTGCCTTTGTAAACACCCTTTTAGTGCAGCAACGGAAGGCTTCTTCTGCTTCTGAAATGCCCTGAAGTCACAGGTAAATACTGTTAAAGGTGACTTGTGAGGACATTTTCTAATTATAAGCCTATTTTGTTTTCTTATACGTGCCTTAACAAAGAAAAAACACCTCAAGTTTCAAACTTCCTATACAAATGTTACTGCTGTTGATAATAGTATTACTACTAATGGTACATATAATTGACTATATTAACAGTGGTAGTGTAGACAATATAACTAATAAAAATGTCATAAATAGGCACATTGATAATACTAGTGTGATTTCTGCTACTAGTAATATAAAAACCAGTGATGAAAATATTATTAACAATAATGATACTAGCAATGTTAAGATTAATATTTAATACAAATAGTAAATATTAATAAAAGATGAATTATTTATTTTAGAAAATTATTTATTATAACAACACATCTAGGAAATTCACGTAATATGTCTTCTCTTACTGCTACAAGAACTGTTGTTGTTACGAACTAAAACGTAGCTGGTAACTAGAAGAGTTTATCTACAATGTCCGTGTTTTTTCTCCAATTTGTTGTGAGCTATAAATATAGTGGAACCTTAAATGCAAGAAGGTTTGAAATTTGATCACAGCCCCTGGGTTGCGGGTTGTTTGATTACTGCCATGCAAGGTATTGTGCACTGAGACTATATCTCACCGCAAGGTATTACAGGTGAAGGGGCTGTTATAATTCCAATAAATGAGAACACCAACCTAAGGATTTGGACTCTATCATGATGTGCTCACTGCCAGAGAGAATAGCATGTTTTTTTTAAAGTCATTGCATTTAGATTTAAGGCCAGATTTATCATTGTTTGACACAGCACAACACAGCAGGACAACAGATAGAAAGGATGAGGAGGGGGTAAGAGAGGGCAAATGAAAAAAGTAAGAACAGTGACAATGGATGAAATCAGGGAGGGAAATTAACCTGAAAGAGTGAAATAAACAAAAAGGAAGTCTAGGTTGGAGGATAAAAAGGAAAAGTTGAGATCAGTAATAGTCAACTTTGGTAATCAGCAACTTCGACATTCAGAAACACTTGCAGCGGACTTCTAAAATCCTTGGAACATATTTTGAAGGTGGTGAACGTCTGTGAAGCAGAGGGTATGCCATTGAGATAAGGATTTGAATATGTAGGTCTATACCTTCAATACATCTTGAAACTACTGTATATTCCTTCCCAGAACTCTGTGGTAGGCAACTGATCAAGGTTGTCAAGGTATTCCACTTCAGATTTGCCCGAGAAAATGTATAAAATGCCGTAAAAGTTAATGCACATAAGGATCACAATATAGACACATTAGTCGAAGAAACAAGTTTGCACTTTTCTAGGGCAGACTATTCCCATACCTGATGTGGTACAAAAATAGCTTGCAGATGTACAACAGAGAGAGACTTTTGCTCCCAACAGATGTTCATGTATCAGAGTACAGCTTTCAATTTGGCCACGGCTGTGTGCTTCCACAGATATATTGCTTACTCTTAAAACCTTGACATGATACTCCTTGACAACATGGTGATTTTACAATTTTATATGTCCTAATTTAAAGATGTATTGGCTATACAAACAGGGATATAGAGGCATTTGTTAATCTCCTGGCTCAATTTGCTTTTTTGTTCCCACAGACCTGTCAGTCATTACTTTGTAAAACTTTACTGTGTAGTCATGACATCAAGAAAAGTACATGCGGAGTACTTTTACAAAAGTGTTCTCTTCTTTACACCTGACCCCTCTCCCTATTTTGATCAAATCAGAGCACTCATCCATGGCACCATACCTTATTTGTGCCATCACATCAGTGTGCAGTTGTCTCACAAAAAGCTCCAGGGAGCATCCAAAGAAGGCATCTTCTTTGATAACGTTCACTCATTAACACTGTTGAAGGCTGTTGTTAACAATGAGGGCCATAGAATAATGTGGTCTGCAAACGTATCTGAAGGGGGCCTTATCCCTGGGGTTTTAGTGATGATTACAATCACCTCAGCAGGGTTGAAAGTTAGACTAAATTGTTTTCCACCCCATTCTGGACGAACAAAGATATCCCCCTGGAGCAGTTGGTTTGCATATTTCAGAATTATGGACAACCCATTCATCAGTGGATACAGATACATCAGTTGTAACATTACGTGTGCCTTTGAAAAAAGATAAATTAACTCTTTTCCAAAATAAGCAAGTATCATTTCTTTGACTCGCTACCTTTAGGGTATCCCAGGCTACTTGCCCGATACACTCTTTCCTCTCTGTAATTTCTTGTCATAAGGCTTTCATGTGCCATAAAACAGGCATATAAAACAACAAATATAAAAATAAATAAATAAATAAAAAGGCATCATCGAACCATCTCACCTGCTTAACACTCTTATGTCTAAAGGGAATTGTCATTTGATTCACTACTGTTTTACAAATATCACTAAAAGTGTATGAAGTCTACCATGTTCTGTTTTACAAGAGTGGACTAGAATCAACTGACCCCTATTAAACCAAAATACCTTTATTGCTATAGGCCTCAAAGGTGACAAACATTATTTGTGTTGACGTACCTCTTGTAGCTAAATGTAAGCGCCAAGGAATTATGCATTTCTGGCTATAGGTTTATGCAGTTCAAGGTAATAAAAAACTTTAGAATGAGATGGGTGGTATTGTTCAATATAGTAATATAATCAAACTGGCTAAATGTACCATACTCCTTAAAAGTAAGAAGTGCAAATGAAGGGGGGAAGTTCAAGTGCAATAGTTAGATTGCATTTTGTCATCACACTATTATCCACAAGGATCAAGCTTAAAGTGCAAATAGTCCAATTCTTCGTTATTTGAGGTACTGCAAACTGCATTGTTAGAAACTGAACAGAGATATGCATTAACACTGGCTACCCAAATAAATAACAATCTATCATGAAGAGCTGCTATATTGATTCTAAATGCCATCCCAATAGATTTTACATTATTCAAATGTAGCCAAATAAAATTATTATAATAAAAGTTAATCAGTAAATTCTCCCTAAAACTTTAAGTTCAATACAAAGTATTTGAAAATGCAGGGAATCACCACACAGCCATAAATCATTCCCAGCGAAAGAATCTGAGATAAGAGTAAACAATCCCCTCTTTGCTCTTTGGTAATCCTGCTCTAGACGTAACTGCTGCAAATGAGATATGCCCATCCGTAACTTGAGTTTCTAATGCCTAAGTCTCCTGCAGACAAATATTATTATTATTTATTAGAACATTGGAATGTTTGGAGCTCCATTGCAGACAATGGAGTGCTCCCTGCTTCTACGGGCCGGTAAAGGCCCGCAGAGCAACATTCCAATTTTCTACAAAGGCTTCTCGAAGTTTGAGGGGATTTATATCCCCTCGAGCTTCGAGAACCCTTTGTTTAATTTGTT
The DNA here is from genome assembly GCF_964261635.1 of Lissotriton helveticus. NCBI lineage: Eukaryota > Metazoa > Chordata > Amphibia > Caudata > Salamandridae > Lissotriton > Lissotriton helveticus. The sequence continues at coordinate 2,074,844,152 of NC_136063.1, forward strand.
CGAATATTCTGCTCTCTAGTGGCAGAATATTCTAATAGCCTTATAGCCCTTCGTAGCAGGGCTATATGGCTATTAAAGTCCCGCTGTTTCGTTAAAGTCCCTCGCCTTCGGCTCGGGCCTTTAATGATTCAGCGGGTCTTTAATAGCCGATATAGCCCGCTACGGCGGGCTATAAGGCTATATTACAAATGAAACCAAATCTGGCACATCCAACTTGCTAATCATTTCATGAAACAAAACTTAAGTTCTGCCCACTTGTTTGGCGTAAACCACAGGAAGTTAAAACTAATATTCCTATGGTGGTCCCATAGGCATCGGGAGCAGGAATTGATAGAAGGGGAGCATATCCAGTGTTTGGATATGAAGTAGGGCTAACAACCTCAGTAATAATAGTGCCTGCCACAAGATTCTTATTGACAGACAAATGTATATCTTCAAGCGGGTCACCATTGGAACAAGCAAATGTTGAGACAGGATCGGTATAATGTGTTGCACAACCAGGCTCGCTATAGAGTCAGGCAACCTGTTCAGGAGAATAGAGATTTACATCTAAACAATTTAACAAGTACAATAAGTAACAAACAAGCATGGAGATTCTAAATTTTACCACTTTCCAAATCCCATCCTGTGTTTTAATTCAGATGCTAACCCAAGAGACTCGCCTAACTGCAATGAACTTGTCAAAAAAGTATCTGACAAATTTGTGACACAGGTATTATTACCACAGGCACATTCTGCAATGTCTTTGGGGGCCTAAACAGATACAAAATTCTGGCCTGCACCCTTAGCACCTTAACTAAACCTAATCCCTCACCCCCATTTCCTCCCCGTGCACTCTCAGTCACAGTTGGTTTGATCACCTTCAGTTAAACAAAAAAGGCTCAAATAATAACTTTACTGATCCTACAAAGCCCTTAACATTTGTTTAAGCCAGTTTGCAGGACCAGCTCAAAGTGAGATGAGCTGGAACAGCTCTCTAGATGTGCTTCCTCTGCAGGCGTGCAAGCTACGATATTAAAAGGATTAGACAGTCAAGTTTTAAGTTTATCTTATTCATGTTACCGACATGCAAGGAGATCCACATAAAAGAAAATATTCAGAAAATATTATATTTAATATATTATATATTATATATAAGAATGTACCCTACACAAATGCTCTAAAACCTTCAGATTCATGGAATACATTAAAGACTTATAAAATCAAAACAGAGATCTCAGATATACAATAAAATCAATACATATTCAAAAACACTTTAAAAAGAAAAAATTCTATAACCGAACAATTCATTAGGAGGATCGTATTGTGACTGCAGAACTTTCGAGAAAGGTCGTACAGACAAATTCAGAAACACAGGCCAGCCATTTTCAACGGTACAGTAAAAGAGCTGGGCAGACAAATAGGTTATGATTCATGTTTTGGGTTCCATTCTGACACAAATTACATTCTGCAGAGGTTTCATACCATTTAGTTGTAAGACAGTTCAAAGGAAGCATGTCTAACCACAACAGGACCCAAACTCATCTCACTCAGTGGGACAAATTAAATTTTTAATAAGGTTGTACTTTTTTCATCTTTTGGTATATCTTGATTTTAAGACATACCTCGCTGTCCAGGTGAACGTTTAAGGCTCATGAGGCCTGCTATAGGCTAGCCTTTAGTTGTAACACAGGAGTGAAAGGACTATTTTTAAATCTAGCCCAGGCTTGGCTGCAGCAGATATGAAATTTATGTAGACTAATGACTTTTCCCTTTGGTATATAAGGATTTAATTTCCCATAAAATACCTTAGTGTGTCCACTTAATTCTTCACTCTCCTCCAGGCAGGGCACCCAGCCTCAATGCTGCAATAGAAATCGAGGTAATGCAAGAGGTGAGATTTCTTAACACCTGCCCATGTATTCTATTATTAAAAAAACCAAAAACATTTAGCCTCATCTATGAGCTGGATTGTATAAAGCAGTGAAACAGGGATTTTAGCCCAACAGACCTATAGAAGGTAAGAAAAGTGTTTTCTGCCTGTCTCCCTTTAGAGAGGTCTCAAACCCTTGGCCTGAGACTGTGCTTTACATGTGTTATTCACAACATGAGCCTTATCACTCAAATAACTTCACATTATGTTCCCCAAATAAGTTTAGGTCTTCACTACTTCAAACTTTTGGCACCCAAATGGTGAGGACATTTTGCATTTTTTTTTCTTGCTATGAAAGCACAGTATTTTGCTTTTAGAAATATTAATCTTCAAATAATGTGCGCCAACAAATTGTTGCAGTACCTCCAGTCGACTATTAAGACCTTTGGAGGTAAGATCCAAAATGACTATGTCTTCCCCATATAAGAAACATGCTGCTGATCTTCCCTCAATAGTCGAGGCTATACCTCTACTCTGTGTAAGTAGTGCGATTAAATCCGAAAAGTATAAAGAAAAGAGCAGAGAACTATAAGGCATTCTTGTTTTAGCTATTCTTTGTTATTGTTTCCTTCAAGAAGCCCCAATCCCCACCTACGATACTCTGCACCAGGTAGAAGAGTGAAAGGTGATAACTAAGTGTAGAATGGATGCTCGACATACCTAATTCTAACAATTGTTCCCACAACATGTATCGGTCCACTTTATCAAATGCCATGGAGAAATCTATAAAGGCTTCATAGTTCATCTCCAAACTGACAGTGAAATATTTTTAGTTAATTAATCGTAGGGCAGCTATATTGTCAGTGGTTCCGTGATTTCTCCTAAATTCCGTTTGATCAAGTGGTATAATTTTGTTATCTTCTACCCACATGCTTAACTGTGACGACAGGCTTTTTGTGAAAACTTTACCTTTCATCATCTAAAAGAGCGATCTGCCCGTAATTTCCTGATTGATTTCGGTCTCCCTTTTTAAATAGCAGGACAATTATACTTACTGCCCATTGCAGGAGGACTTTTTATTGTCATAGCAGTTTTTAAAGATCAGAAACAAAATTTTACTCCAAAGGGTTCCTGCCTGTTCCACTACTGGAATTAGGACCTCATCCGGACCCATCGCTTCAGAGGTGCATTCCTTGGATGGCCAGCTCGATTTCTTTTATCAATGGAGAGTTATGGGTAGATATACTCATTTCTGGAACAGAGAATTTATTAAATTCTCCATTTGTCGCATAGCGAGGGAAATGAAGTGAGCCCAACTATCTTACTCAATTGTTATGAGGATAGATCTAGCCCTTGTCCTGCAACCTTCAGCTACTAAAACCCAAAAGTTTCTCATCTGCCCCTTAACAACTGCCTTCCTTAGGTCAACCGAGAGCCGATCCTCAGCCTCTTTTTGTAGTTGAGCCTTTCAACGGCTCCTTCGCCTTTTCAATAGGGACAGATAGATGTTCCTCTCAGGCGAATCAAGTATAAATTGTTTCCTAACTAAATCGTTTATTTCTCTATTTTTTAGAAGTATCGAACAGGGAATAGGTTTGGAATAACCCTTGGACAATCTTCTAGCAGAGTTTATTATCTGCTTTATAAACATGCTAAAACCAGGTAAGATATCACCCGCCAAGAGTCTAAATTGTTGACCGCGAATGCTAATTTACCCTTGAGGATGGAAATCATTCTAGGGTCCCACAGGGTTCTTCCTATTTTTTAATCAAATTTAGAGGAGGCCCCATCAAAATTCCAAGAACAGAATGGAGAATTATTTACTCCCAGGTTAAAGAACGAGAAATATTAGTCACTAAGAGTGGAGTCAACTATTTTTAGATCGCCCACCGATGAGAACAAGGAACATCCAACAACCACATAATCAAAAAAAGTGTAGATTTTGCAGTTTAAATTTCCTACCAAAATAACATGTGAGGCCTGCTCCTTATCTAGGTAATTATTGCTAAATGTAAACAACTTGTTTACAAGCATGTCATAGGAGGCATCAGGTGGAATATAAACTTTTACCAGTAAGAAAGGTGATGACCCTACCACTCCGATTAATCAAGTAGAGGGAGAAGGAAGAGGCTGTGATTCATTCAGCTTCCTTGTAGTAATGCTCAATATCAATAGGGAATGGATCACTTGACCTGAGTAACCAGGGTTTGCAACGTGTTAAATAAAAAACCCTCATTCACGTATCTCGGTCATAGGCGGTATATCTTGGTTCTCCTCCAAGTTAAAAAATGTGACAGCATCATCATTAGGCTTATTTCTCATATGCATACTCTCGCCAGAGAATTAAACACTGGTTATTGCAGTAGTGAGCAGAGAGAAGTGAATTCTTAGTGCTCTGGTGCAGTGGATTAAAAAGTGGAAAATACAGTATGCAGAAACCTCGTCCTAGAAAATATTTTAATTAGTCTGGAATCGAGGTGAGTAAAAACCGTGTGGTGTGTGGAAAGACAAGTTATCAGACTAACACACTCTTTAGGCCATTTGTAGGTGGCCCAATACTGGTCGTAACGGCCAAAAATCGGTAAGTTTCCCTTTACCGACCGGTATTCAGCCCTTTCCAATGTAGGGGGAAGTAAATAAGGATTCGGTAATTTACCGATTCGTTATTTTAAGGAATCGGTAAAATACAGAATCCTTATTGTAAGGAATCAGTAAATTACCGATTCCTTAATGCCTACGTAGGTAGCACTCAAGTGAGTGCATTTCAGCTTTAAGGATTCGTTATTTACCACCAACTACAAGTTGGTGGTAAATACCGAATACCTTAAATAAAGCAATTTTTTGCTTTTTTCTCAGTGCCATGTGGCAGACTATGTGTGCCACATGTGCACACATGCACGAATCGGGTGCAACAGGGTGTCAATGTGATACCCTGCCACCCTTGAATATGCTCCCCCATTACCGTGTAGGTATTCACCAAATCGGCAATAGTGAATGGCTTCCCATTCATTCCTATGAGCCTTCAGGCCCATAGGAATAAATGGGAAGGTGATTCCTTATTACCGAATCAGTATTACCGATTCGGTAATAATGAATATTACTGATTCGGTATTTTTTACCGAATTTTTAGCTACATATGAAATACCGATTCCTAAATACCGAATCGGTAAAATTCGGTATTTAGGAATCGGTATTTCATATTTACCTACATCGGGCCCCTAGTGCCCAAAAAATAGGTCGACATGTTTCAGCCCTTGCAATCGCCCATACGGGTCTGTGGGGGCTTTCTTCAGGACCTCGAGAAAGTGATGGTAGCTGTGTGTATTAGCATAGCAACCTGAGTAAACAGTTTTTAGTTCACTCTAGGAAGGGCATATGGTACCTTCAAGCCCATGGTTATGGGCTTGAACAGGGTACCGGTGGGCACATTAGACCTGCTTACGTCGTTGTGAGCAACTTGTGCTCGCTCTTCCGACGGCACCCAGGTCAAAATGGTATGTATACCAACTCTGACTTAACTTTTCAATATATATTCAACTCTGATATCTGAGTGATAAAATCAAGTGGCATATAAAGGCTTACAACTAACATTATTACTTTGGTGCCAGTGATGTTGCAGCAATGGCAGTTATCACCCAAGTACAAGCATTCCAAATTGACCAAGCCTTTTTCCATTACTTCTGCCAACCCTGCCTGATGAACTGAGGTGATCACTGCTAGTAATCATGCATATCGTTGCCACTCATCTTGTCTACTGTGGTCACTACTACAACACTAATTATGTTAGTAGCCCACAATGATTCTCATTTAACATAAGCAGCTCTAATTTCAAAGAAAGTTGGAGGCCCCTGGTCTAGATTTATGTCCAGAAGGATAAAATCCTCATGTTTCTCCTTGAGCTGAATTCTCTAGAGGGATGGTTGTTGGCTTATCTGAAGCAGGAGACATTACTGTTGACTTATCACCAGCAGGACTCACCACGCACGGCTGTTCAGAGGGGTTGGTCCCACTTTGCCCCAAAGTGGGTTTCATACTGTCATTGAACTCTTCTTGGGTCATTTTCGCTGTACTCCAAAGAGAAATAAATCTGTTCTTGCCTTTAAACACAATAATAATGGGGCTCTATTCTGCAATGAATTAGACTTGGTTTTGGGACAGGCCCTCTCTATAATCAAATGGATAGATCTCAATTTCTTTGCTGTTATCATGGCTGTTATCCACCGATACCAACAGTGTTACACCCCTCTTTGCAGAGAGCAAATCAGGTGGCCACAGTATACTACCCCAATGCTAAATTACCAGGCACTGATATGGAGGGAGGGGAAGGATGACACCTCGGGTGTGCAGGGCCTCAAGCTGCACCACACCACAACCTAGCTTGGCCACTTCTGGTGCCCCAGCTAAAATCCCTGGTGAGGCCTCCCGTACTGGAGGGCGCACACCTCCATTAAATTCCTCTTGCTTCTGCTCATTACTCAAACCACACCTTTACGCCACCTTGTCCTGGATGGGGTTCAACAACTCAAGTCTAAAAACCCCAGAAGCAAAAGTGTAATGGTTCAGTGGCAACAATAGATTAGCTCATACACCGTATGAGCCCAACTATTTAGGTCATACATCGTATGAGCTCTACTATTGTTGACGCAAAGATGGAAAAGCAGAGGGCAATGCAACAAGGCACTGGATACCAAGTTCTGGCCACCGCAGACTTACTGTGCCTTTACCACACCGTCAGTGGTTTTTGGCAGCTTTCCTCCCACCACCTACCACTGCCAACCACAGCAAAAGAGCAGCGGTTGGCAGTGGTACGCGGTGGGAGAAGAGGCTGCAACCCACCACTTTGACTTGCCTTCACCCTTCGGGCCTCCAGGTTGGATGTGGGTATCTCCCACTTCAGCTCTGCTTCAGTGGACAGGGTTCACATCCTTGGGCTTTCCTGGGCCTCGCTTCAGATTGCATCTCTCGTCTCCTGACACACCCTGCATTACTCACAGCTCACGTCCATTGATTCTTTTGTAATAAGGTGGTGAGTGTCTTTTTTCTTCTTAACAAGCTGTGATCCCAAAGCCCTGCTTATACATTGAGGGAAGGCTTCTATTTCAATAGTGAGCTTGTCCACATGAATGCAGGGGTTAATGATACAGTTAACCCTTAGTTATCATGCCCCAAACTGGTCTGATACAACCCCTTCTGATCAGCAGAAAGAGCAGTCAAAATATATTAACATAACTTCAGATAGGGCTTTTTGGGTTGCTTGCAGCCTACTTTCTACTAAATCAATTTCTGTATTTATTGCATCTATGGTATTTGTCAAGAAGTTATTAATGGCTATTGTAATTGTGGGATCCTTATCAGTCCAAATAGAGACAACAGCTTTTCTTTTCCTCATAATGATAGCTTATATCAATACAGACCAAATAAATATCAGTTCACAGAGCCAGGAGGGGGTAGCCTGGTCAAGCCCAGCCTCCGCCAGGCTCTGACCCTAAAAGTAATTTACAGACTGTTGAATTGTGTTATAATACAATATGATAATAGTGTGTCCACAACCAGTAATCATGTCTCTATTCCAAATTTAGAAATAATTGTGTATGCATTTTTTCTGTCTATATTTTTACAACTCTTGGTGTAAAATTGGCAACAGCTTTTTGCTTGTATACAAGAACAACTAGTAGGCACGGAGTGCAATACTTTTCCCTAAATCCAAAAATAGCGTTAAATACACTCAAAAACAATTTTTACACACTGCACCAGATTTTCTTGTAGAACTTGCATGGTCCCTGCTTTGATCCATTCCTGTTGCATGCGCAATGCCCAGCTACACAAGTGGGGTAGCATTTTATGGAGAGAAGTGAGGGACCGTTGGATGGTAGGAATTCTGTTAAGCCCATCTGAATGGTAGGACTTGTGTGGATCCCTGTAGATTCCAGAACATTCCATCAGAGAAATGTGAGAAAAATATGTGAATTTATCAAAGGGTTGAGATTTGCAGGGCATTATAAGCAATCCTAGTGAAATCCACAGAAGGCACAATATCCTGGACTCCCCTTTTGTCTAGTTTTCCAAAATGTGTGAGTGTTGTATGTTTCCCTGTGTGACGCCCAAGTAAAATAAAATAGCTGTCCGCATTGAAACACAAGTAATTTTATTGACAGGAAATGCTGAGGTCTTCATATTGCGCTTTGGTGTCTTTAGTTGCATAGGTGCTAGACTGAGCTACATTAGCGGGAAAGCATTTTATTGGAATAAGAGTGGGAATGCTGGGTGTTAGAATTTTGTGTATCCTTCATATTCCAGAAGTTTCTGTAACAGAAATATAAGGAATACGCCTGATTTCAGGCAAAGTTTGAGGTATGCAGGGCATTGTGGATTGGAGAACATTCTGGAATCCATGCAAAGCACACAACTCTCTTTGGTGTCTAGCTATCAAATATATCTAGTTTCCTGGGTGACGGATGAGCCCATATCGTGCAGCTACTCCATTGCGAAAACACACCATTTTATTGACAGTAAATGCTGATGGTTCTGTGCCACATTTTGAGCACTTTTGCGCCCAAGGGGCTAGGCCCTGCCACACCAATGTGATAGTATTTTTATTGGCAGAGTGTTTGAATGCAGAATAGAATAACATTGAACTACATTTCTTCCCATTATTGGCTTCCAAATGTAAGCTAGTGGCAACAAAGATCACATTTTGTAAATTTCCCTCAGAATACATTATATTATGAATAACCCCAAATTCAAAGGTGTCTCCACTATTCAAAACTCAGTATTTTTCTCTCTTCAAAAGATACATAAGCTTCCTTCACATCCTTTTTTCATTAATTAGATTTTACCATATAAATGACTGATTGTTCGGTAAACAAAGAAAAAACATTACAAGCTGCAGCTCAGTTGTTAGCTCTGGGTATCACATCTTTTTGGAAAACCAACAAATGCCAGATATCCCTGTAACCAGATGGGCCTGACAGACATAACAGTATTACCTTTGCAAATCAGCCATTGGGGCAAAAAATTACAGACAAAAACTTTGTCACAATTTTTCCTACTTATTTTCCTAATGTGTTCATTGAAAAAATGTGTTTCTTTTGGAAAATCGTCAACCAGCTAGACAAATAAATTTGCAATTGTATCTAGTTTTCAAAAATGTATAGGTTTCTGGATTCGTCTTTGGATTTCACACCTGTTTCTACTACAAACTGCAAGTATGTTGAAACTTAAGAGAACAGGAAAAGTGGACTATCAGTTTAGAAAAAATGCATAAGTGATGGTAAAATATTGATTTTCTTTAACAACTCTGCATGTTTCTGAAAGGTGGAAAGATGGTGAGCTTAGCGCAGCAAACCTTTTGTTGATGCCCTTTTTTACTGAAAAATATAGCACTTCTTTCGTATATTTTCAACAAAAACCACAATATTGCATACTTTGGCTATTTTCTCAGTTGCGTCAAGGGGAATCCACAAACGCTGAGTACCTTTACAATTCCCAAGATGAGGGGAAAAAAGACACAAATGTGGCCTGGATAACTTTTGCGAAAAATAAGTTATGAATGCCTAAGCGCAAAGTGCCCTGAACATCAAACAAGGGCTCAACACTAGGGGTGGAAAAGCTTCACCAACTAAGGGGTTAAAGCCATACTGATTGGCTTTAACAATGTTTATTATGTTTCGAAAAAGAAACTGCTGATACCTAAGATATTCAGTATTAAAAGTAGCAGTACAAAACAAAAACGATTAAACGTACTTTATTGGTTTTCTAACATTTGCATATTATATAGTAAAATTAATTTCAAGAGATGCAAATGAGTGAAGAATATACATTGGCTACTAATGCCTAAATAGTGTTTCCAAACGTTATAAAAATACAGTATCGCAGATATTGTTTGCGTGATGTAGAGTGGAAATAAGGCTTTCCAGATGAACAGATGCCTACTAAAAGAGCATTTTTCATTTTATGGTAGAGCCTGCAATTTTTTGGCACAGCGAAATGCTGGAAGGCAAATAAATATATTTACAAAGAGACAAGGAAAGATGTGTATTGTGAAATGTGATTGAAGCTAAATAAATTCCAGCTATTATAGCCTGAAAAACAGAGCTGATTTTATATCTGGTATCTTTAACTAAATTACAATGTGAGTAGAATATAATACGCGAATGCTAGACACTAGATTATTGCCTTTATGTGAAAGTGCTGACTAATTTAGGTGGCATTCCAAAAGGTTCTTAAAAATAGTGTTCTCATCATAACCGTTAGGAAGTCATCTGCTCACTCACCATTTCCTCTTTCTTCTATTTTTTTTGAAGTTACACTAATGTAGGGAGCCTGCCACCCTTTGTAAAGAGGTCTGGGCAGGGCAGGTTCATATCTTTTTGGCCTCCTAGGTGAAGTGTAGTTTTCCTATCTCATGCTATTGCAATTGGGAGATATAAGACCTAGATGTCTCTGTGCTTATGTTTGCACTGTTTTAACTGTTTTCACTCTGCTTTCCGATTTAGCGATTTAAATAATTTGGATTCTAAATTGATTCATTGTGTAAAATGTAATTGGGTTGTAGATGCATGCAGAGGTAGCAGTAGCTCAAAAGGATCACTGCGGGTGGTGAAGAGGATGCTGAAGATGTTTTCACATGGCAAATGGAGGATGGTGTGAAGCAGTGAATTGGGTGTAAGATTTAGGTCTACTATTTTGAAATGCTTTAATAGAGATTTTAAACAGATCAGAGAGCGAAAACTTACTTAGATGTAGAGGTTGTGACAGATCCATAAAGAGAGGACAGAAGTGGTCTGGACAAAAAGAATGCAGGATTTCAGCAGAAAAATAGATTATTAAAAGTTGGCAGTTAGCTATCTAGTAAATACGTTAATAATTTAAAGTCTTATCCTTTAGAGTTGCGCGCTAAAAATATGTGTAATGCATGGGTAGGAAACCACTTGGTCAAAATATAGGGAGAGAGGTGTCAGTTTTAAGAAGTTCTAGAGCTAAGCTCTTGCAAAGTGAAAACAATGTATTTGCAAATATGTAAATAGGTGTCTGTGAGAAATCGCTAGCCTACAGTTGGTAGCTTGTCACAAGCAGAAGGGGCTTCCTCAGAGAAAACTGCATGTAGTATTTAACTAGCAACACCTAAACCAGGGGTCTCCAACGAGTAGTCGGGAGCTACTGGTAGCTCTCAGAGGTGAAGTCAATTCCAGTATGTAATTCGGAGAGTCCATGCGTATTAAAGAAGGCAGAACTGCTCATCTCAAGACCTTTAGCTTGCCAGAGATCCAGCCTATGGCAGGGAATAATACTACCAATCAAACACACACTGTGCCAGCCTAGCATGTCAGTCACATGGCCACCATGACCCAGCCTTATACTAAGTCACACAGTGATTGACCATGTCATAATCCCCCGCTTTATGAGCTGTATCATGTGTGTGAACAGTGGAGACCATAAAAGAAGAGTGACAATGATAGCCTGAGCAGTAATCGTGCTGACCCACCAAAATGTGGGACTGTAGGAGTCGGAGCGAACATGTCAATTGGAAGCATGATCAACAGAAGAGCTGAGGAAATCTATGATCCAGAGCAGAGAAAATTAAGAGCCTCGTTTCCATTCCTGGATGCTACACCTGGTGTCAAGGGCCACCAACGGTGTGTGCTAGCCCCCATTATAATGGTTTTATCTATTGTACAATTGTGTCAGTTCATGGCATAATAGTGTCAATGGCATAATGATGGTCATCCTTAACTATTTTGGGTATTCCTGGTCTAGTTATGGCATACTGGTAGCCATCATTGACATATTTGGAGCATGACTGCCACATCTTTAGTTACCCCTGACATATTGTGGCTGCTCCTCACTTAATAATGGCTGTGACTGATAATATGGTGGCCATCCTGTTCCAAATGGTCTCCAGTTTTAGTACAATTGTGGCGGCTGTATAATTGTGGGAATTATTGGCATAATACAGGCATCCTTGGTGGTATGGTGAGCATCTATGGCTTATGACTAATACCTGAGCGTTCAAAGAAGTCGGTGCTTGTGAGGCATTTGAACAGGTGAATACTAAATACAAATGACAAGCTGATATTTGGGGCAGTGTTTTTCCTAACATAATGAAAACTGTTATTTTTAAGACATTTATTTTAAACAAAAGTTTACTTATGGAACAAAATAGTTTTTTCTCCAAACTGGAATGTGATATTCATTAGAAAAAGATGTGTATTTTCAGAAACTGATGGAGCAAAGTCTTGTGAAAAAGGGAGCCTTGCTCGGACGCAGTCTTCTCATGTAACTACTAACCTCGTACTAAAACTGGTTCGTGGAAATAACATGCATTCACACGACATTAAAGTATTAGAGTGAAGCTTGCCTATATGTTTTACTAACTAGTAACTCGAGAGTGAAGCTAAGATGGCCGCTAGCTGAAATTCTTTAGTGGGCATGCACCTACTGCACCTACGTAGTGTGAACTATCTATGCTTGGAGAGAAACTTCCTGCACTTGCGCAGTAGTTAACAAGATAGCCGCTTGAAACTCACATGCCTGCTACCTGCTTGCTGTAAACTAATTCAAGCTAGATCTTTCCTGAGGGACCCTTCCCAATTCCTAGGCCTGGGAATTGGTTTTCACACCATTCTTGGTAAATATTTCTACAATTGTGTATGCGCTTGTGTGCTTTTTTCTCTGTCCTCTCCTTTTCATGCAGCGTCATCGCCAAGCATAACAGAAATGTATGATTGAATATTTTGAATTTACTTTGCTGTGAGAGACAGAGTTTGTACTGTGCTGTCTAAGTGGGTCACATGAATTTTATTCTAAAATAAAATTTTAAAAGACATCCCGACTCTGTGATTATTTCTTTTTTTTTTTTTTTTTTTTTTTTTTTTTAAAAACCTTTATTTGAGCAAGCAAGAAGGTACAAGGATGGGCCTACAACCACACGGGCCAGCCGCTAAAAAGGAGTAGACACAATCATATATGCCCGCAGAGGTAACAGTCAATCAACAATGCAATACTCCACATTATATACAGAGCAAAAAACAGGTTTTATGTATATAAAAGAACAAACACACAAAAAGGCGAGAGTGTATCACTGAAGGTCAGCCCAAGGGACGCAAGGGGGGGACAGCAACGGAAGTGCAGTAGCAAAATTCTAAGCACTAAGGAGTTCGGAGGGGGGGGGGGGAGGGGCGCAGAGATCAGGAAGAAGGGGGGGGGGAGCCGGAAACACCAGCTCAGTCCCTATATGAAGATTCCGAGAACGCTAGCCTAAGGAGACAGGGTAATCTCGATAGTGTCCACAAGGGGAGGAGTACAAATGTCGCCACGGTATTCATTCCATTTACCCCACACCTTCACCCATGCCCTGGGTCTGCCCCTGGCCACATAGACAGTTTTCTCACGGAACATGGACCAATCCATGTTATCCTCCCATTGCGAGAGGGCAGGGGGCCTGGAGGCTCCCCAGAGTTGCGCAATATCTCGCTTCGCAATCATATAGCCCAGGGTGGCCCATCTAGTCTGTGCCACCGAATAGTCAGTGGGCTCCCAAACATTCAAAAGACAGCGACGAGGTTCCGGACGCAAGGACATCCCTGTCACCACAGTCATCAGATCAAGCACAGCCACCCAATAAGCAGCCACCATCGGGCACTCCCAAAGAATATGCAGGAAAGTAGCACGCAAACCACATCCACGCTTACACAATCCATCGGAGGAAAAGCCCATCACCATCAGTCGCGGTCCCGTCACGTACACCCGATGAAGGATCTTCAATTGGACCAGACGGAGCCGAGCCGGGATAGCCACCTCCTTCGGGGAGGAGAGGGCCGACTGCCAATCCTCATCATCAAGTTCCAACCCATCTCCCACCCACTGTTCCCGAAGTCGGGCCAATAAGTCAGTCCGATTGTTAATCAACTTTTTATAGATCAGGGAGATAGTGCTATCAGGAAGATGTTCGTCAAGGATACGGTCTTCAAGGGGGGAAGAGTCAGGCGGAATCTCACCAGGAGCAAATACCGAAACCAAAGCGTGCCTGACCTGTAAATAACGAAAGAATTCCCGACTACTCAGGCCGTAGTCAGCCTGGAGGGCCTGAAACGGGCGCACAGAACCCTTAGAGTACACATCCCCCACCTTAGAGATCCCAATCAAGTCCCAACGGTCAAAACCCTTGGAAGACCAAAGACCGCCCAGACGTTCTGAAGCATAAAGCGGCGTCGCCAACGTCAAGCGATCCTCCCAGCCCAGGCTCACATTCGCGGCACGCCACACCGATAAAGCAATCAAAGTAGGTCCCACAAGATGGCGCCCAGCGGAGCGAGAATAGAGCACTCTGTTGAAGTCACCTCCCGGAAGCTGAAGTTTATCCATCTCAAACGCCGGATTACGACCTGGCGAGAACATAGCGTGATTAATAGCAGACAGATGGGAAGCCCAGTAGTATCTCTTAACATCGGGGAGCGCCATGCCCCCATCATACCACGGGATGGAAAGTTTCGCGAGAGCAATGCGCGGTCGCCCATCCCAAATAAGTTGCCTCTGAAGGCTCTCAATCTCCCGAAAATAGGCCTTAGGGATAGGATCGTAATAATTCTGGAGAGCGTAGAGAAACCGCGGTAGTGACATCATCTTAAACAGGGCCGCCCGACCCAGGGGAGACAAGGGAAGTTTGCGCCAACGGGCAACGTCCAAACGGAGCCTAAGCAACGGGGGAAGGAGATTACGATCAAAACGAAGGGACGGGTCCAAGGTAACAAAAACCCCCAAGTATTTGAAGCCATCCCGGACCACCTGAAGAGGAAGTCTACTCGGCAACGGAGGCAAGATACCAGATAAAACGTATACACAGGACTTAGACCAGTTGATGACGAGGCCTGAGTTAGCGCCAAAGGACGCAAGAACGTCAAATAAAACAGATAAAGACTTGCGAGGGGAAGTAAGATACAAGAGGATGTCGTCCGCATAAAGCGAGACGCGGTCTTCGAAGTCCGGGGCCCAACGAATCCCTTTAAGGGATGGTTCCCAACGGAGCCAGGCCGCCAAAGGTTCAAGAGCGAGCGCAAACAACAGAGGGGACAAGGGGCAACCCTGACGGGTACCCCTGCCCAAGGAGAAGGGAGCCGACACTCTACCGTTCACTACGACCTGTGCCAGAGGTTCCGCGTATAATAGTCTAACCCAGCTAATAAACTCGCACCCGAATCCGAATTTCTCAAGAGTCGCCCATAAATAGGGCCACTCCACAGTGTCAAAGGCCATGGAGGCATCCAGGGACGCCAAAATGGCCGGTTCAGTCAAAAGCCCCGCCCTAGCCAGCACGCCGTGGAGGCGACGTAAATTCAGAGCAGTGTTTCGATGCGGGATAAAGCCAGACTGATCCGGATGGACCAAATCCCCGAGAACCGAAAGGAGACGGGTCGCCAAAAGTTTAGCCAATACCTTAGGTTCAACATTTAATAGGGATATGGGCCTATACGAGGAACAGAGGTCACGCGGTTTACCCTCTTTGGGGATGACGACGATTGTCGCCAGACGCTGATCATAAGGAAGTATGTTCCGCTCACGAGATTCTAGAAACATGGCGCGAAGATACGGCGCCACCTTATCGGGGCGCAACTTGTACAACTCAATAGGCAAACCGTTCGGGCCCAATGCTTTGCCCGAACGGAGCGAACGAACTGCAGTGGCTATCTCATCATTCGTAAAAGGGGAGTCCAAAGCAATACGGTCCAAGTCGGTGACACAGGGCAAAGTGATATCACGCAGAAGAAGGCGGGAGTCGGCAACATCCCTTACAGACACGGGAGCATATACCACACGGAAATATTCCGCAAAACGATCAACAATGGCAGTCGGATCAATCACATTCTCACCACTCGCAGACTGAATCACGGGCACCACACGATTAACTCTTTCTTTCTTGTCCAACCACGCTAGGAGTTTGCCCGCCTTGTCACCCACATCATACAATCTGCCCTGTTGCTCACGAAACATCACCTTCGCAGCGTCAGTGACCAAGGATTTATATGCAAACTGTTTTAGACCCAGGGCATGGAGTTTCTCAGGCGTGACACCAGACTCTAACTCGTCCTCCAAAGCAGAGATCTCCCCCTCGAGGTCCACCACCTCCCTCCTCCCAGCCTTCTTAGCTTCAACAATCAAGGAAAGGGCCTGTCCACGAATCACGGTTTTAAAGGTTTCCCACAGGGACACAGCCGAAGAGACCGACCCCTCGTTTTCCAGGAAATATGCATCCATGGACTTGAGCAAGAGGGTACGAGTCTCAGGGGAGGAAAGATACCAAGGGTTAATGGGAGCCACTCGGCCCGCCGCCTCTACCCCAACCTCGAAACGAAGCCAGAGCGGCGAGTGATCAGAAATACCCCTTGGCAAATGTAAAATCTCACGAACCGCCGATGATTGGGCCGCGGGCATCAGGAAATAATCCAGCCGAGACAGACTGCCATGGGCCCCAGAATGGAAGGTGTATTGGAGCTGAGTAGGATGCAACAGTCGCCAGCAGTCCACAAGGCCAAAGGTATCTAGAAACCCACCCAACCACTGCTGAGCCTGCGGGGTATCTCTAGGGGGATGGCGATCGTGAAGGCCGGAAAGCACCGAGTTAAAATCACCGGCCAGAAAGAGAGTACTATCAGGGAGATCTAACAAAACACGGCCCAAATCAGTAAAAGTAGAAGCCTGCAAACCCGGGGGAACATAAACATTGAAGAGAGATAGGGTGCGGCCTTCATATCTACCCACCAAGACAGTATACCTCCCACGATCATCGTGAATCACCTCATCGATCGCCAGGGGGAGGGAGGTTCGAACAAGAATACCCACACCCCTAGATCCGGAGGTAAACCCCGAGTGCGCCACAAGGCGGTAGCCCCATCTATTCATTGCATAACAAACATTACCAATCAAATGGGTTTCTTGCATGAAAACAATGTCCGGAGACAAACGTCGTATACATTTTAAGACAACACTGCGCTTAATACGATCTCCCAGGCCATTAACGTTCCAGGAAAGAAATTTCAACCCTCTACCCCCCATCCCAGCCGCCCGAGCCAAGAACCCTCGTCCATGAGCTAGACATCAGAAACAGCAGCAAACACAGGAGCAACTCGCCTCGAAAACAACACACAGAAAAGAAAAAACTTCCCAACCCCCCTCCCCCAAACTGAAGAAAAACACCCCCCACCCGGCACCCCTGCGAAAAGCTAAAGAGCCACCCCAACCTGCAGTGTGCCTGTCGCCCAAGAACCCCTATTCTACACAAAGACCCCGGAGGAGGAAAGGTCTCCGTTCCACCCTCCCCCCGACCTCAGCAAGAACAAAAATAACAAACGAAAGACAGAATAATCACAATGTAGAGGGACGCCGGCCAACACTCCTGATAGTGTATACAAAATAAGACATAAGAGCCGAACAGTTAGATCTCCACACCACCTTCGGCACCACCCGGGTGAGCGGCGGATCAGTCTCAGGAGGACGATCAGGCAATGAGTCCAGCCAGTCATTAACAGCATCTGGCCGATCAAAGAAAAGGGTACGCTCATTGTATTCGACCCGAAGTCTGGTGGGAAAGAGCATAGCGTAACGTAGGCCCCGATCCCGAAGACGTTTCTTGGCACCACGAAACTCCATACGTTGTCTCTGAACCTGTTGAGAAAAGTCCGGGTAAAAGTTCACCGTAGCATTCTCAAAGGCCACCGGGCCCTTCACCCGCGAGGCCTGCAGGATAGCGTCCCGGTCTCTATAATGAAAAAGCTTCGCTACAATGGGTCTCGGCGGGGCTCCCGGCTTGACTTTGCCCCCTGGAACACGATGTGCGCGTTCCACCGTGAAAAATTTTGTAAGACCAGAAGGGGCCAGATGGTTCAAGACCAGATCCTCAACCAGGAGATCCACCGAGTGGGGTTCAGGGTTCTCCGGTACACCAACCAGGCGAACATTGCAGCGACGCGCCCTATTTTCAAAATCCTCCAGGCGACGGGTCATGAAGTCGTTCCCCCGACGGAGATTTCCGATCTCTGTCTGGAGCTCTGAGACGTCCTTCGTAAGGCTAGACGATTTAATATCCAATGATTGTACCCTCTCATTCGTCTTGCCGAGATCAGCACGAATCAGATTCACCTCAATAGCCACGGTGTCAAGTTTATGGGCCAAGGCCTCGTACTGTAGGCCGATGGATTCCCTCACACCCGAGATGGCGCCCATGATATCCTGTAGGGAGGGCTCCGCCGACTCTTCCAAAACTCGTTCGGACGCTATACTGGAACCAGGCAGGGCAGCTCCGGGGGACCCCTTAGAATGGGTATAACGGTCCATGACATTTGATTGAACTGGAGCTCCGCGCAGAGGTGTTTTCGTCTTGCGCGTCTCTCTGTCCCCTCTGCCCGCCATTTTGAAGATGCGTCACAGGACAAGCCACCAGGTTCGACGGGCCCGACACCCAAAGTACAGGATCAAAAGTACACTAAAAAGGGGGCACAACTCGGGTAGAGGTCGCCAAGCCAGCAAATAGGTCACATGAAAGTCCAACAGCCGATCTGCCTCCAAGTCTCAGCCGCAACACGATATCCACACCCGTGGCCCAAGTCGGAACAGAATCGAAACCGAAACTTAGGAAGGGGGGACCCACAAGGCCAGATCTCCTGCCGTTGTTGTTCAATTGCAGGACGGCTACAGAACCGCACCCCGTCCCGGGCGCACCTCAAGGGCGGAGCCCAAAAGTTCAGAGCACCATATCTCAGGAATACGAGATCCAAATCAATTTCCGAAAAGTGCCAGGGTAATCAGCCAAACGTCCCCCACACGAATTCTTGCAAGAAATCAGGATTCAGCCAGGATAAAATGCCGGGAGCGGCGAGGGTCCGGAGAGCGCTGTGCTCACGCGGCCATCTCGGATGCCCGCCAAGCTCCTCCTCCTCTGTGATTATTTCTAATGTGTAAGTATATTAAAAACGTAAGTCATTTCAACATCAACTAGTTCTAACTAAAACGGTCCATTGACCAGAGGAAAGAACTTTTGATCAGTGAAAGGTTGGTTAGGGTCTAGAGATAACCAGTCTTGAGAATGACAAAAAATGACCACAGCGGTGTTAGAACTGGGGGTCTCTAGTTGGCAGAGGTAGATACCACTGTCCAAATAGGGACCCTTGCTTCTAGTCAGGGTAAGAAGGAAACACTCTTAGATAACCTCTGCTCACCCTCTGGGTAGCTTGGCACGAGTAGGCATGGCTTATCGAAGGTAATGTGTAAAGTATTTGCACCAACACTCACAGTAACAGAGTGAAAACACCACAAACTGACTCCACAACAGTTTAGAAAAATAAAGGTATTTAATCTAAACTACACAAGACCAAAACGACAGAAATCTAACATACACAGTTCAAGAATATGGTTTCAAAAGAGTTCGTAAAGTTGCGCTAAAATAATCCACAGTTGCGTGAAAAGTTCACAGTTGCGTCACGTTTAGCCAACAATACCTTTAAATGCGACAAAGTTCCAAAATAGAAACTGGTGCGGTGGAAAACAAGCAATGCGTCCCTCCTGAGACCCTGGTGAGGCGATGCGACAGCCCCGCTGGATGTAGCGGGCGTGATGCGGTGACTCCGGTCTGTATGGGGAGGGATGCGATACCTTGTATGGATTCCGGTGCGGAGGTTCCGTAGTGAAAGAAGCTTGCCAAGGCACGATGCGATAATCTTTGGAGTTGCGACGATCTCCGGGGCGACGATGCGCGGACCAGTGATGATCTTCCTCTCGCAGCTCCTCGATGCGATGGTTCTGCGATGACACTCGCAATGACGTGATGCGGTCCGCAAGCAAGCGTTGCGACAATCTCACCCAGCGATGAAAGGCTCTGCGTCGACACTCGCACCGGTCTGGTGCGTCCTGCAAATGAAGGATGCGATGACTCTGGCAGCGGCAACAGGCGCTGCGACGATCTCTGACTTCGTAGTGGCAGGAATTTCCTCGCACTGTCGGGGATGCGCTCCACAAGCGAGCGATGTGACAAAACTTGCAGAAAGTTTTTAAAAGCTTGGTTTCCAGCTTCCCAATAAAGGTACAACTTCCAGAGGCACCACAACTGGCCCAAGCACTCTAGGAAGGACAGAACTCTCTCAGCAGAGTTCAGGGAAGCTGGGGGTGAAGTCCTTTTGTTCCTGGGGGACTTCCTAACAGGGAGCCAGCTCTTCTCAAGCCCTTGGAGATTCCTTCTAGCAAGGGGACACAGCACAAAGCAAAGCCACCCAGCCCGTGTCACTCACAAACCAGACAGTCAATTCACAAACAGGCCACGGCACACAGAGAGGTCAGCCAAGAGAACAGCAACTTTCTAAAAGTGCTGTTCTCAAACACAGGATTTAAAAACAACCTTTCCTAAAAGATGTGTTAATAAATTCGGAGTTCAGGGATACCAGACTTTTATGTCCTCTCTTGCTCCTATGGGAAGATATGCTGGTAGCCACTGTAGCAGCATCCCCCATGATAGCCTATGGGGCAAGATAGCCTTACAGTAGTGAAAAACGAATATGGCTGTAATTCACTACCAGAGCATATCACCTGCACAAGTACATGTTGTACCTTTCACATACACTGCACCCTGCCCAAGGGGGTACCTTGGGCCTTCCATAGGGGTGACTGATGTGCACAAAAAGGGAAGGGTTAGGCCTGGTCAGTGGGGACACTGACCAGGAGGACATGGCAGTTCTAAACTGCACACAGGCACTGCAGTGTCAGACCAGAGACATAATTTTAGGGCTACTCCTGTGGGTGGCACAATCAGTGCCGCAGGCCCACTAGTAGCATTTGTTATCACCAGCCCTGGCACATTCAGTGCACTTTACTAGGGACTTCTGGGTGACACAAAAATGCCAATCATGGATAACCAATCATAATACAATTTACACAGGGAGCACTTGCACTTTGACACTAAACAGCAGTGGCAAAGTGCCCAAAGCATCTAAACCAGCAAAAACGAAATCCAGCACAGCATCAAAAATACGGGAGGTAGAGGCAAAAGGATAGGGGGAAACCACGCCAAAGATGCCAGGTCTAACAAGCGGAATTTACCAGTGTGTTGTGAATGAATTTATGGGCCCAGTTGAAAATGAGGTGTTGGATTACCTGTTTCTGGTAACCCGCTGGATCACACTGATGAAGACAAAAGGCTGCGAAACATTGAAAGTCATCATCATTTTATATCGATCATAAGAGATCATAAAAGTACACAGCACATACATTATAGAATAAAAAAGAGTTGAATAGGTAAACATAGATACTATCATTTCATGTAAAGGTTTGTATAAAAACATAAAATTAATAGGAGGTTTCATCATAAGGTGTTTACTGTGTGTTTGATCTACTGTACATATCGATTTTTTGATGGTTGAGGCCCATCTAAAGTGCATTTATTTGTTTTATCCACAGTGCATTTCAATATCTGGACTAACCCAAGACCACAACTCTACATGTATCCATACTCAAGATTCTGAGCACCGCTAGATAGTGGCCGGGTCCAACTAATTTACAAAGTGGTATTATCCATTTTTCCCTGAGAGATTATTAGTTAGGGCAAAAAAATGGCAAAAGCACAATGAATTCAGGGGTTGCATTACAAGCAGGTCAGAGATCATCAATGAAAACATCCTTGCCCCATTTTCATATGAATGAATGAATAATAATTCAAGCTGAATTGGGGAGCCTTATTGCTGTGGGTATGTCTTTGGTACCACAAGGCATGGGAACATTTGAATGTTACTTTTTTAGTCAGGTGAAGGCATTTAATATCGATAAACGTTTTCCTGGAATTTCCACTTGTAACTTCACCTGGAATACGTGAGTGCTCATTACTGATAATCCTGTTTAGGGTGGTCATAATGTAATGTTAACATACTTTGTCTTTATTTTACAGTTATAAAATTTAGCTAGTAGCTTGGGAGGACTTTTCTTTAACTTAAGTAGCTCTTCCTATAGAAAAGGTCGGAGACCTCTAACTAAACTACATTATTGTTTTAGTCCAAAAGAACAAGAAATATTGTTCACAATCG
Source organism: Lissotriton helveticus (assembly GCF_964261635.1). NCBI lineage: Eukaryota > Metazoa > Chordata > Amphibia > Caudata > Salamandridae > Lissotriton > Lissotriton helveticus. The sequence goes on from NC_136063.1 coordinate 2,074,866,058, forward strand.
CAGTAATAAAAAAAGAAAATTGTCATGCTCTTTTCACAAAACGAGTTTTTGCAAGTACACATTTAAATACAGCAATGTGTTGGTTGTTGTTCTTACAAAGGTTATTTAAGGACAGCAGTATGTTCGTTTTGGCACTAAAATAAATCAATCCCCACTAATTAAACAATTTTTAGATGATGTTGTCTTTCACAAACATAATTGAATTTACTTGCAGGAGCGAATATGCCAGTTTAAAAGTAGCTCATTAGAAAAATGTCCAGATGGATGGATCTGTAGCTTCTTCCTTCATGCTGCATGAGTTCCAAAATATTTAAGGAAAAGGTTCCTACGGCTCTGGGTTGTAGGTTGAAGTAGGCAAAATATGTTAGCTATTTCCAAATACTGATAAAAGCCCGCGAATTATGGATCTTGTTGACTTTTTTTTTACAGGCAGATTGCAACTGTTTCTATTCTTTGGGATCTTCTACACTTCCCAAGTCTTAGGAAAGAAGGATTCTGGCAGTAAGAATCTCCCAATTTGGACTCCCTTCTCCCTTGTGGTTGTGCAGGAAGCTAGCTTTTCTGGCCTACAGGGATGTTTTTCTATTTCCAGAGATTTAAGGAAAGGCAAATATGCATTCATAGCTGAACCCCATTTTATAATAGCCCTTTAGACAGGATTAGTAGTTTCGTAAGATGTTCTGTCTGCTACAGTAAAGGGGACTAAGATACTAGCATAGAATTGCAGGCAGAAATGCTAAAAATACTTTGTAACTAGTTATAATTTTAATTTCATAACGGTACTCTGAGAATGATGTGTCACTATATTATTGCATGATTAAACTTTAGAAAAACTGTACACTTTTGAATGCTCTTATTATGTAGCACTCAGGTTTACGCTATACCTTTAAATGCTAGTGTGGACAAACAGTTGCTTACATGGTGGTTTAAACTTAAGCAGCTGGGCCACACTGCTCAAGACACTATTAAAGCAGAAGTAAAATCTGCACTTTTCACTGCAAAAATGGGTTGATATTTACTTTTGACATACAGAGATATCTTGAGCTACCACATGGCTGTTTCTAAGCTCAAGTGGTAGATTGAGAAGAGAAAGCTTTATCTTAAGGCTAACATCGAGAATGCGAGTTAACAGCACTCTCTGTCATTTGTGCACACGTTACAGTTTACTTGCAAAAAGGTCAAATGTAGCAATTTCATTTTTAGATTTCTATATTTAGGCAAGGCCTCAATAGAGAATATCTTAACCAAACTTACCTGCACAGAGGACAAAATACCAGGGTGATATTTCGGAAAGTGCAGCTGCCGTGCAACAGACATCTGCTCCCAGTTCCTGTACCCCCATGGATCTTTGGTATTATTGTCGAGCCCGCACATGAATATGAAGCCCCTTCTATATTATAGATTGTGCCATTGCACATCTTGCACCAGTGCGATCACCGCGGGGCATTCACACTTCACCTGTATAACAATGGCATATAATAGGCGTGGGTGCAGAGACTAAGAACCTGTCAAGAATCCCAGTGTCTATGGATCACATTGAGATGGTGCAAAGTCAGTGTGACCATAGGCGCTGGAAGTAGGAGTGCGGGAGGTGCTGCAAAAACCCCAAAAATAACCATGACTGAGTCCAGAGGGTGAATGAGCAATAAAGATTCCATTGGATTCGATGTTATCTAGTCACATTTTGCTATCCATTTAAAGACAAAGGTCAGATGTCAAGCTATGTCTTCTGACAAATTGCTGCTTGTTGGGAAACTGGTGTTTACTTATATTTCTCTGACTACAAAGTGAGAGTATTTTGAAAAAAGTGGCCTAGGATTACAATGGGGTACAGAAAGAAAATGGAAAGGCTGTAGGATGTCAGTTTTCTACTAACACATAACATTTGAATACCTGCAAAATAACTATACACATATTTCAAAATATATCAGCATTTAGGAAAGCACAAATGAAGCACATATTTTGTCATTCTGAAGTGGGATGGAAAGAAAGCTTTTAATAGGATCAAATTGAGGCATGTTTTGTGATTCACAAATGATAAACATTTGCGGGCACCCAGTTTCCCTACATAATCGTTTGTGCACTATATAGTGTTACCAGTAAAACTGCACAGCTATTCAAATTTAGAGTTTACTTCAATGGAAAATGTGATTTCTGTAAATGATAATGTGCTACCTCACCAGTGCTCCAAAATGCACCACTGACTACATAAAACCCTTACCACTCGTTTGCTGAATGGGCGTGGCACATTTGCTACACTTGTTTTTTGTGTGACACTGGATTCTTCACTATCCCTATGACTTCAGTGAAATAACATTGATGGTAGCACCTCAACTCTGAAAACTGTTCCAGCACCACTGAATGTGTCCCAAGAGGATACACTTAGGGAGAGTGGTGACCTCCAAGGCATTCCCCTCTTCAAACAGAGGCCGATCTTCCTTGCACACTTGTGGTCGTCTCCGCCCCCGTGAGATCGGCACCTGATATTGATGAATTGCACTGAACCTTTCCTTTAAAGTATTCCATATGGCTGATTGAGGCCCAAGTTGAATGGATGATTACAGATTGTTGAATTTGGTTAATTACCTGCCCGTTTACCGAGTTATTTATTCAATTTGATGCCAACTATTTATATGTTTTTTATATAATTCATGTATTCAGGCATAGATTTCTGTTGTCCTGGTGATGATTCTATAATATTAATGGATTGAAACAGTTTCGACCTTAAAACACTCTGACCCTACCAATATGTATATATAGGATTCATGGGCAGCAGTGTTCCGTTCTATGAATAGTGACCTTATTATGTACATTGCTGATGGTCACATAATGTTCTTCTCCCGCTTTTTTCCATGGTTTTTAACACTTGTTGAGGATTACCCCAGCAGGGTTAATCTTCTATATTTTACTATTAAAAGTTTTGAAATAAAAGAGTTTGTTATATGCCAAATTGGATCAATCCTGGTTATTATTGTTTCTCAAGAGTTTTGATTCTTACTCGATTACTTTCGGACCTTTGTTCCTTAAAAGTTCTGACCTATACTAGGAGCATTTAGTTAAGAGTGCAAACAATAAAATGGTTGATGTTTACACTACATATTGAGTGATAATGTTTATCTAATACTAACCGTCTTACTGTCTGACCTTTTGAAAAACCCAGCCAAGAATATACCAGGATTCTATTGCTAACCATTTAACTAGTGTTCTTACACGCACAGGAAGGGGCACCTACTCTGAGAAAATACATTTTTGGGTTCTTCTCCAGCATGCAAAATTCAGCACAAAGAAGAGGAATTTTCCCCTAGAACAAAGACCTTATAATCCTTCAGATTAGAAATTACTGACTAGGGGCCAAATGTATCAAAAAAGATTTTTCCGATTCTCAAATTGCAATTTTTAGCGAATCGCAATTAGAGAATCGCAAAATGCAATGTATGAAGGATTTGCTTAAAATTTTGCGAATCCTACATATTCCTTATATGCGAATCGCAAATTGAGATTGGCAAATTAGGAATACCTTCCCATTCATTCCTATGGGCTAGAAGACCCATAGGAATGAATGGGAAAACATTCTCAATTTGCGATTACCAATTAGAGAATCGCAAATTGAGAATGCAATTTCAAGGTTGCAAGGGTGCCAAAAGGACACCGTGTTACACCTCTGAAACATGCATTTGTGCACATTCTGCGCACATACATGCCCCAAGGGCATGTATGTGCGACATATGGCACTTTTAAAAAATCAAAAAAGTGCTTTTTTAAAGAAAATCGCAAATTACCACCAACTTGAAGTTGGTGGTAATTTGCAATTCCTTCAGGCCAAATAGCAAATTTCTTGTGCTTCCAAGAATTGCATCTAAGGAATCCCAATTTGCATTTCCTTAATTGCATTCGCAAAATAGAGAATCACAAATTTTGCAATCCCAAAACGCTTTTTCCAATTCGCAAACGGGACAATTCTGAGAATCTGCCCGTTTGCAAACGGGAAAAAGGCTTGATACATATGGCCCTAGATGAAGAGATCTTCCAAAATTGAATTACATAGGTAATCTTGAACAAGATACAATCTCGAAGGTGAGAATGCTAGTGCCACGGGGAGTAGAGGGAGTATCGTAATGTAGTAAATGTGTGCCAAATGAAAATACCATTAATCGCATCGAGGCTCAACAAGAACACTAAACAGGTAGATGAAATCGACTTGAAATTGCCAAAGTCCACTTTAAACTACTGCCAAAGAGATGAGGTCTGTTTTATATACTAAAGAACCGCTCTTGTTGAAGACTATGTATTAAGATTATGAAAAATACTTTCCATTTCCCGTTGAAGGGTGCAGGAATTAAAAAACAAACAGCCAGTAGTCACTCATTACGTTACTTCATGTTTAGTACTGACAGGGAACAGTGCCACTTTGCAAAAGGGATCAGCATAGGCCAGTGATGTCAGCAGCAGAGAGGTGGATGTAGAAACAAGTGTGTCCCGGGCATGGATTATAATACATTAAAAAGATTAAATGCATATAAAGTCGCACTAGTGAAACATCTCAATCTGTGACGTATAAGCAAAACAGTTCATTTCTGAACAATCATTATTACACTCCTCTCTCCAAATCTCAATCCCTGAAAGCAGGCAAACAACCCAGCTGGCTCTCTTTGATTCAGGGCGGTCCTTCCACTAAATTCAGAAGTCAGGAAATCAGCAACAATTCACCCCATTGCTTTAAATTGAGACAGGGGGACCATTGCCCGCCATGCCTTTGTCCAAATACCCTTCAGATAATAACTCTATGCAACAAATAACTAGTACACCTCACAGCATGCTGATGTTGTGTCAATCACATCCTACCTAGAGGGTTATAATTAACTTTGCTGCCTGGGTGAGATTTTATAATATGACATACGGCTTTCTTTGCCATATTACTCAGCCGCTAATGGACTCCAAGTGGGATATCTGGGTAGAGAAAAAAAATATCCTTTTGGTAAGTCTTAACAATCACCACCAATAGGCATTTTAGAATTTTATTTCAGTTTGATGATGTCAGCAGGGGTTTTTAGGTCTATTGAGAGATCATTTGCCAGATGGTCTCTTTAAGCTCTACTGTGTCAATTTATAAAGACCAGCACCTGCCAGAGATATATGCAAAATCTCCAATTTCGTATCACATTTTGCACTGAAAGTGTTGAAGTCAAACGTATGAGTCTTGGACAATTCAAGAGAATGTGAAGTGTGCACAGCTGATTGACTAAAGACTGGACGCCCCATTGTACACAGGCACAGCCTGCAGTGGCAAAGTGACAGCCGGAACCCAATGACTAAACTCATAAAGAACTTTCTTCACAGAGGCCTCCAGTGAAAACTAATGCCGCATGTATTTATGTATCTTTGAAGAGACATACTGGCTACAGCTTATTGACTATGCATGAGGGTCATTATACAGGGGCAGTGTGATTGGCTGTTGCCAAGGCAACTCGGCTTTTTAAAATATGCACCCACTGAGGAGCTTCTAGAGCAGAAATGAAAAAAGCTCCCAGGAAGCAGCTGCGAGCCCAAAACATGCGGTGATGGAGTGCTAATGCACGCTGTCTCCCAAACAAGGCCTGGTGTGTGGAAATCACAGACTGGAGCAGAAAGCAACAGGAGCAGGCATAAAACGCACTAAACGCACAGTCAAAAACTCTGAAAATCACAGCCGCGGACCCAACGGGAGAAAGAAGTAGCTTGTTCCTGAAGTTTGCAGGAAAAGTGAAAGAAATTGCCACAGGGAGCAGTTGAGGGGCAGAAATGAGAATTCGGTATGGTGCATGTTTGTCACTTCTCCCCGAGGGGTGAGGGTTTGAGACTGACATTTGCTTTATCGCTACAAATGTGGACTTCACTCATCTCTCAAACCTCCATGGACTGAATTAGAATTATTACCTCACTTTAGTTTCTGTAACCTGAACTGCACGTTCTGATTTTATTATTCTGAAAATTCACTTCGCCTGTATGGAGAAGTGAATAACTTCTAAGGTAACTAGTTTGATATTGTATTGAGCCCACATCCTTGTCTCATTTGTTTCTAGTTCTTGAATACTAATTGCGAGTGATTTGTTAGTTGTCATGCACTTTCAGGCCTAATAAATGTTGATTACCATTCACAATTGTTTCATAGATTGGACTTTTCAGATCCATAAAACACTTTCAACAACAGCTGTGCTGGGACAGAGAAGGGCTCGGCACCCTAGCGAGTGTGAGATACCGGATTTAGAAATACAAATAACATAACACCGGTTTGCTGTGATTGCAGGATTTCTCCCAGTTAATGCACGAGATGAAGTAGACAACAAAGCTCAGAGACATTGAGCAGTGGTTTTCTCTCTGTGTTTCATTCACTAACTTGGAGAGATTCCAAGTTAAATATATGAACTTTTCATATTGCAGTCACATAAAAAACACAGATGCACAACCCTGCAACGAATCAGCGCACCATTCATGCTGGTCCCTAGAGCTGGATTGCATTGACTGCCCGTCTGATGCTATTTTGCCATGAGGTGCTAATATTGCTATACATATTTGTAAGAATTAACCAATGCTATTTGGCAGCTTGAAAATACACTGTTCATATGTTGTTAATTTGAACAAAATACACGCACTGACATTTGCTACAGTATGCCTGCAGTGGCAAAAACGGTTGGCACTGCTTGGTGTAGAAAATATGCCTTTTCTGCATTGTCACCCTAAATTGTTTGCCTTTTTTGGTGGAGTCTATTTTTGCTCACCTTAAAAGTCTTTACCACTTGTGTGCTGTGGTAGAGTGTATATGCTTCCCCTGTTTGGCCTATATAACATTCACATGAGGCCTTAGTAAATGGTGCTTTAAGTGCACCTATGACACAGAAAGATGAATTCCATATGTGGATGGCAGTGTGTATTTACACCAGCCACATATATACAAAATGAAATGAGTGGCAAGAGCTTGACTACGTTCTGGCTCGGCTGCAGTTTAAATGCAGTGCAGTGACATGTGACTGGGAAAACGCCTTTGCCGTAGAGGTAAAACAAGGTAAGGGGCTAATGTATAGAATAGGAACCAGATTGGTATAACTTTACAGTAAAATAAAAGCCAAAAGCTATTTCACTGTGTAGTATTTGCTGGAGTTTTCCCTAAGTAAGCTTGAAGGTGTTTTACATTTTAACTCCCTATCGCCAATTAGAAAAAAGCTACAAAAAAGCTACTAGTTATTACCTGATTAGTTACAAAAATATATAATGTAATGGTAAAATCAGATTTTTGATAAGGTAATCATAAAAGTTGGTGTAGAAAAATGGTACTTTAAGCTGCCTGAGTCAGTAATGGCTTAAAACCAGTTATACCCCTCATCAGACCACCAGAAATGGAATACACATTGCCCACTGGGAGAGTTAATGATTCAGATCACAATTGTCTTCCTCTGAGCCCAGGAAGGACCAAAGGGTGTTAACAGCTGTGCACTTAGCAGAGATCAGCTATCTGGGAGTGGACTGGAACAGTTGCGGAACAAAGGACAACTTTAGGACTACCTCTTTTGACCCAGATGTTCCAAAGAGAGTTTTTCCTATTCATTTGCAGTACCCTCAAAGATTACCAGGCTCCAGTCACAGTATGAGGGAAAACCAGTTTTTCCTGTGTCAGGTAGGAGGAAAGCTCACCCAAACTTAAGAGTAGTTTAGGAGTAAAGCGAAGCTGGACTGATGTCAACTTGGTTTTGCCATCTTGAAAGAGCAGCTGGTGGGTAATTTTACAGTAGGGTGAAGAGGAGGTGCTGTAAAAGGAAGTGGGAGACTGAAAAAATGATTTAGGATGAGGTGGACATATTTCTTCAGTCTGTGGCTAGTAAACAAGATACATCTGGGAGACTCCACCCCTACCTCCTCAGACCATTCCTGGACGTAGGAAGACTCGATCATGAAGATGAAGGCGCCTGCTGAAAGAAGAATTCTGACTTCTGGTTCCTGACTACTAATGGAAGAAGAGGACTCCCACAGGGACCCATGAAGTGCTGAATCTTGCTGGTACTAGAATTGCTTTCCAAAGGCTAAGTGGTTGGCCTCCTCTCTACCTGCTTCAGGGACATAAAAGACAGAACTCCTGACACAAGCATTGTCCAGTTTACTAATGAAGACTGAATCCTGTAGGAGACCTGGCAGAAGAAAGAGCTGGTGACTTGAGAAGCTAGAGACTTCAGAACTGACCAGAAAAAGCTTTCTCTGCATTTTAGACTAAGACTGAAGGTAAAACCTTTGACCAACACATTCACTAGGTTTATCCAACCTCCAATTCATTGTAGTTGGTCCGAAATTGTGCCTAGTTCCTAGTGCACCATGAACTGGTGTTTATCCACATTGCTTGACCGTTTCTAGTTTTTTTGTCTTAAATATTTGTTAATTCATAACTCTGGTTCCCCTTAACCTATTTTGATTATCTTGGTGTCTTTTTGACTATTCATCTTTTCTCTGTTTTTTAAAATTGCTTGAAATCTTATTGTGTTTCTTAGTGTCTTTACTTTAAAATTGGTGGCACTGCTTGAAATTAGCATATAGTTCTGTGGGAATCGGAGGGGTACCTGCTTCTAAATTAGCAAATCTATTTGTGACAGTTGCTAAACAGCTTATGGCACTACGGCAGGCATCGTTTCAGTTGCCCTTGTATAGTGGGAAAAGCAGTGATGGTAAGTCCACCAGTCCATTAACCTATGTTTTCTCCAAAGCCAGACCTGTCTTTATAATACATAACTAGTTCAGTTCAATGACTTTATTCAATAAAAAAAATCATACAAGTGTACAAAGACCAAAGAACACTCAATGACGAATGTTCCTGAATAAAATCATTTAGCATAATAACACCATTAAGAGAATAAAATCATACAAGTATACAAGATAAAAACACATCAAAGACTCCATAACAAACATCATCAATATTACCACATCCACAAAAAATAGTCCATCTATTTAAATATCTATCTGAGAAAAAAGAAGCAGGTAGGCAAGGCCTAATATCTTGAGCTGAAGACCCCTAATAGGTACTTGACATATAAAACAGATTTCGGGTGTCACTAAGAGCTATACATATAGTAGAGTAGGTCTGACCTGCCTAAAATCAATAGTTAAAAGAAAAGGTCTAAAAAAACGTATTCATAATCTTTTATTCGGTTACCACTTGTTTGCAACCATAAAAAGTACAGAATTTTAAAACAATAGTTTAAATAGAACAACAATATTTGCTAAGCAAAAAAGCTTTAAAAGAAAAATACAATTTATAATAGATAAGCAAACTTGCAACAAAATTTAAAACTAAAAAGCTATAAAACTTAAAAGAAGAAAAATTAAATTAAATTGCATAAGAAGGATTACGCAAGCGTTAGAGATGAAATTTCTTATCAGTCGTAAGCTTGGCGTATCTTAATACTTGCTTTTAAAAAGGAGGCTATGCACTTTGCAACATATACTGAGTCCAAGAGCTGTAGAGAAAGAAATGCAGGATAGCAGGACCTATGACCAGTTGATCGAAGAAGTGGGAGAATCCAGGATTTTCGTAGTGATTTATAATATTTACAAAAGAAAATAATGTGAATTGTTGATTGAGTAGATAATCCATCACAAGGACAGTTCATGAGGATACTTGACCAGTTTTGTATTTTTGGAAAGCAAACTAAACGGAAAAAGGAATTAAAACGAAATCTTGTCAAAAGATATTTCTCATAATTGGACAAATAATAATTTAGATAAGGTTGAATACCTTTGACAGGTTGAATTGCACAAATTTGAGAGTTCGAAGGTTTTGCAATCTCCGTTTGATTGCGCAGTTCTCTCAGATGGTCCAGACATATCTTTTTTAGTTCTTTTCTTGAGATGTCCTCCACACTGGGTGGGTCAACAAAGTAAGAGCTGCGGCCAAGATCCAAATTCCCCACATAGACTAGCCAGGGGATCCTGCGCCAGTTGGTTAAAGCCATGCAGTCCGTAATCAAGGTACGTGTTAGGTGACACTCTGGTTTAGTCCATATGCGTTGCCATAAAAGAATTGGTTGAGAACGTATGGTATCAGTAATATATTCCATACCAAGCTCGTTATGTGAGGCATAGTTCGGGGCACTTTGTGGAAGAGCCAGCAAGTATTTGACAAACCCATTCTCTGTTATTTGGATAGAGTCTATTGGACCATAACCCCAAACGCCTGCTCCATATGTGGCCACGCTGTGGCATTTTGCATAATAAATTTTCAAAAGTTCGGGTGGTGCAGGTTTGCCTAACTTTCTCGAAAAGGAGACCAGGGCCGATGTTGCTCGCTGGAACAGAAGTTTTCTGCTGACCGTGGCCTGTCTCCAGCTTAAAGAGTCGTCCACCAGGATGCCTAGGTATGGATATGCAGAAGTTTTTTCCAGTCTTGTTTTTTCCACCAGGATTGGTTTAGAATTCTTGACCTTAGGACCAATGTGCATGGTAAATGTCTTTTTTATGTTTATTTTAAGACCAAGAGAACCCATAAAGGAACAATATTTGTTAAGTTGTTTTTGGAGTTGATTCAGTGTTCGAGCGATAATAACCGAGTCATCTGCATATAGCAGTGTTGGTATAGGGCGATGATTAATCTGGGGTAGATCCTGGCTCCCTTCCAGCATGGCCTGCTCTAGTCCATTGGTGTAAAGATTGAACAGGAAGGGAGCCAGTACACATCCCTGTCTTACCCCCTTTCCTATAGAAAAAGAAGGGGAGAGCTCTCCGCTAACTCCGAAACTGACACGTGCCGTGGCATCAGAGTAGAGTTCACGGAGGAAGACTATAAGGGCTGGGTCCACCCCAAGGTCACCGAGAATAGCCCAAAGTTTAGAATGCTGGACACAGTCAAATGCTGCACTAAGATCAACGTACACAAGAAAGATATTACCTCCTTTTCCACCCACGTACTTTCCAATCAAGAGGGCAAGATTCAAGGCCTGCTCCACAGTCCCAAGACCCTTCTGGAAACCATATTGCAGGTCGGTCATGATGTTATTATCTTAAGCCCAAAATTGTAATCGGTCCAGAACTACCCGACCCGCAACTTTACCCATGGAGTCCAGAAGGGAAATAGGCCTGTAGCAGGCCGGATCATTGCGATCACCTTTTTTAAAGATGGGAAGCAGGATGGACGTTGACCAAGACTCTATCAGCCCTATTGATGATGCTGCGGCCAGGACCTGGGTAAGAAGTGGTGACCAAAGTTCAAAATTGTGGAGGAAAAAGTCCAGCGGAACACCGTCAGGCCCGGGAGCTTTTCCGGGTTTCGATGCCTTAAGAGCTTTAGCAACCTCTTCATGATTAAAATGGATGTTAATCGGGTAGCTATTCTTCCCCGACTTATTGCCTCCACTATGTTCTTCCCCTGAAGGGTCCATATCGAGATTCCCAAAGATTTTGGAGAAGTGAGAGACCCATTCAGCTGCCGTAACCGCAACGTCTAGGTGCTGTCCCTTTGATGTATCGACCAAAAAGGGGGATCTAATAAGTTGCCAGAAGAGGGCACTATCTTTGGTTTGGCAGCTGTCATGCAGCTGTGCCCAAAGAGTTTCCTTAATTTCTCTCCTGCGTTCCAATCTGGCTGTATTATAGAGTTTCCTTAGATTGGAAATTTCAAACATCATCAATATTACCACATCCACAAAAATAGTCCATCTATTTAATTATCTATCTGAGAAAAAAGAAGCAGGTAGGCAAGGCCTAATATCTTGAGCTGAAGACCCCTAATAGGTACTTGACATATAAAACAGATTTCGGGTGTCACTAAGAGCTATACATATATATCTGACCTGCCTAAAATCAATAGTTAAAAGAAAAGGTCTAAAACAACTTATAGCAAAGGGTTTTATGCATATAAGGCATACAAGTACGATGTGCAAAGTACAGCACTTCTAGACCTGGTGTATGAAGTCGGTGGCTCTCTGGATGAGAGACAACTAACTTCAATTAAACAGCGACAAAACAGAGGTTCTGATGTTCAGTAATCATCACCCGGAATGGACCCACTCATGGTGGCCAGAAACAACTGCATCAGCGCCTAGAAGCCTTAGGGTATTTGTACGCGCTATATAAATAATCCATTCATTCGTTCATTCACCTAGTCACAGGTACATGATGGCAGAGCCACATTCTGTTTTTTTAATAATTCTTTTTATTAACAGTCATTGACATTTCGTACAGTACAAAGGATTAGGTGAATGTGTTAACAGTAGAGACAAACAGCAATCATCAATCAACAATTTTCTCAATTGGAAGTAATGGGAAGAGACAGTATCAGGGTCAGTTTCATAGGGGTGGGCGACAAACATTCCCCCTGTAGGAATTCCATGGGTCCGAGACTCTGGTCCATTTCTGGGGGCAACCCAGAGCAATGTATACTGTTTTCTCCCTGAACAAGCACTAATCAAGGTCTTTCTTCCATTCTGACATGGTGGGTGCATGAGTGGCTCCCCAAAGCAGTACTATGTTCCTTTTCGCTTTTGTAAGCCCATAGGGTTTGGTAATTGTTTAAGTCAGTGGGCTCCCAGATGTTGGGGAGGCATCTATGCGCCTCAGGACGGAGAGAGATTTCAAGAACTTCGCTGATTACCTTGTGTATTTTTACCCAATAGGATTGGATGTGAGTGCAGTCCCAGATGATATGGAAAATTTGCCTAGTTGGGTGCACCCTCTCCTACAGTCCCCCCTCCAGCCACTCCCACGCGTATCAGCTGGAGCCCCGCCACGTAAACCCTCTGGAGAATTTTAAGCTGTATGAGTCGCAGACGCGCATAGATGGCAACTACTCTCAGGGAGGACACTGCCTCCTGCCACTCCTCATCGTCAATTAAGATACAGTCATTCGTCCATTTTTCTCGTACTGCATGGAGGGGGTTCTCCATGTTATTTATTAGTTTTCTATATATTAGCAAAATGGTTTTCTCTGGCAAATGGCCGTCGAGTAACCTGTTCTCTAAGGGAGACGCGGCAAGGGGGGAGGACCCAACAGGAAGGAGCGACCTTAGTGGGTGCTGCACCTGTGTGTAGCGAAAGCGTTCCGAGTCTGCTAGTTCAAACTGCTGTTGCAGAATGGTAAATGATTTTGTCTTGTTTTTATCCCAGAGATCATGGGCACGTGAGATCCTGATGAGGTCCCACTTATCAAATCCTTTTGATTTCCAAAGGTTCCCCAGCTGTTGGGAGTCCCATAGCAGAGTAGCCATTGCGAGCTTCATCTCCCATCCTAGGGACTTATTGGCCGCATGCCACACCCCTGCAGAGTGCCTGGTTGGCCCCTAATGGGATATCTTCCTGGTTTTGAATATAATACCCGGTTGATGGTCCCCCCAGGGAGGAGCCAGCTATCCTTGGCATAGCCAGGGTCGTCAAAGCGACCGTAGGTACCATGGTTTATGGACGCAAGGTGTGCTGCCCAATAATATTTTTTAATGTCCGATAGACTAATTCCACCGTCGACAGATCCATGTTCTTATACCAGATGCTCAGTAAACGTTGGGGTTGCTCTCTGACAAAGTGAAATGGGGCTCATGGATGCACTGAGTAGAGTTTAGGTAATTAATGCTACACATTAAAGCTTATGGAATTCTCAATTTTACCAATTATGCACTGTTGTTTGCTAAGGTACTGTAGATTAGTCTGTTGTTATTGTTATTTATAAAACACTGTGAATGAACAGAATGTTGGGGGCCTTATGTGTAGGGAAGGTTCTGAGGACTGGCAGTTGGAGTGCCTGTCAAGAGAGACTGTTGGCAGTGCTGCCAATAAATTAGATTTAGAAATCTACACTGTGCATCATTATTGATCCTAATATGCACACAACTAGAAATTCTTAACTACCTAGTGTTAATTTTTAGTGTGATTAAAAAGAAAATGCATGAAAAATACTGTCTTAGTATAAAGAAAAGGGCATTCCTCAAGTGTTCACAGCAGAGAAAAGAGGGGAAACTTTAATAAAGGCACTCTCAAGCATCTCTATAGAGAAGACCCCCCATGTTTAAGAGAATGCTGAGTTTTGTCAGCTCGCTCTACACCCACGCAGCAGGCCAAGAAAGCTAGATGGTTCACCACCAAACTTGTCCAGATGCACTTGCCGCCACCTCGAAAAGGCCTGGAGGAACACCATATCCACAGAAGCCCACAACAACTTCAGAGCTGCCTCCAACACCCACCACCAACTCATCAGAAAAACAAGGAAAAAAGCGATTGAAGACAGAATCTCCACTCATGCACACAACAGCAAAGAACTCTTCAACATCATCTAGGAGTTCGCCCAACCCACCAGCGAGTCCACCGACATCCCTCCCTCACAAGATATCTGCGACAAACTCAGCACCTTTTTCCACAACAAAATCAAGAGCATCTACGACAGCTTTGATGAAGACAACCAACACACTGAACCCTCACCAACCACCCCGACACCCTGAAGCCAGTGATCGACAACTGGACAGCCCTCACCACCAAAGACACACTGAAGACAATGAAGTCAATCCACTTCGGGCCCCCACGGACCCCTGCCCCCACCACATTTTCAACAGAGCCACCGACACCATCGCACCCATGCTCTGCCACACCATCAACTGCTCCCTGGCAACCGCCTCATTCCCTGATGACTGGAAACATGTTGAGAACAACCCGCTCCTGAAGAAACCCTTGGCGGACCCCACAACCTCAAAAACTACAGACCCATCTCCCTGCTCCAGTTCCTAGCGAAAGTCATTAAGAAAACCATCAACAGCCAACTCGTCACATTCATCGAAGAGCAAAACCTCCTCGACTCCTCCCAATCCAGCTTCAGAAAAAAACACAGTATGGAAACCGCCCTCCTTGCCGCAACAGAAGACATCCGTACCTTACTGGACAAAGGAGAAACAGCAATCCTCATCCTCTTCGACCTCTCAGCGGTGTTCGACACAGTCTCTCACGGCACCCTAATACACAGGCTCCACGATGCAGGGATCCAAGACAATGCTCTCTACTGGATCCGCTCCTTCCTCTCCGGCAGAACGCAGCGGGTCAGACTCCCCCCTTTCCTCTCAGACCCTACACCTACCACCTGCATAGTCCCCCAGGGATCCTCTCTCAGCCCTGTGCTCTTCAACGTCTACATGGCTCCGCTCGCCCCCATCGTCAGAACCTACGGACTCAACATTGTGTCATACGCTGACAACACCCAACTCATCCTCTCCCTATACAACTAACCCAACACCCTCAAACACAACTTTCGAGATGGCATGGAAGCCGTCACCAAATGGATGAAAAACAGCTGCCTACAACTAAACACAAAAAAACTGAATTACTCATCATGGGCCCAACCCCAGATGCCTGGAACCACACCTGTGGCCCCCACCCTCGGAAGCCCGCCTACCCCCACGGACCATGCACGCAACCTGGGAATCATCCTGGACTCAGAGCTCAAAATGGACCAGCAGATCAACTCCATCTCGTTCTCGTCTTCCTGCTTCCACACCGATTCGCCTCCAACGTAAGACCTTCAAAGGGATTCCCCTCGAATACAGAAAGACCGTCACTCATGCCCTAGTCACCAGGAGGCTTGACTACGGCAATGCTCTCTATGCCAGAATAAACAAAAACCTCACCCGCAAGCTACAGAACATCCAAAACTCCGCCGCAAGACTGGTCCTCAACCTGCCAAGCCACTGCCACATCTCCCAGCATCTGCCCACACTCGACTGGCTCCCCATCGAAGCTAGAGTCACCTTCAAGGTGCTAACACACGCTCACAAGGCCCTCCACGAAACCGGACCAGCATACGTGAACAGCCGACTCAAATTCCACGCACCCCAAAGGACCCTACGATCAGCCCAGCTCTCCTACGCCGTGTTTCCCCGCACCAGAAAGACCAGATCGGAAGGCCGCTCCTTCTGCTTTTGCGCGGGCAGTGTCTGAAACGACCTTCCGCTCCAGCTCAGACAGATAATATCGCTCCCCATCTTTGACAGACCCCCTTCTTGATGGACTAGAACCTGCAAACCCCCCCCCCCCACACAACCCCAGCACCTTGAGACCCTTACGGGTGAGTAGTCGTGCTTAACTAACACCTGATTTGATTTGAATGGGACTTCCAAGTCATATTTATAGGGGTAGTGTTACGTTTTGCATCGTCAGGGATAGGAGGGTGGGATCTGGTGGACTCTTGGTGCTCAGTTAACTATTTGGTTCAGTACATAAATTAGTTATTCAGTTGTTTGAAAAATATATATACTTCAAAGATGAAAATATAGGGAGAAAATGACTTGCTGATCAAAGAAATGTAAATTCATATGTGACTAAGGTGCACAGTGGAATTCTCCTTCCACCTATTCTGAAAATCTGAGAACAAAATGTTAGGCATGCTGGACGTAAGAGTCCTGATTTGTGCAAAAGAGGGGGCCTTAGGGAAATGTAAGTGAAAATAATTTCCATTGGCTATTCATAGATACTTCTTAGATTCTAAAATGGAAGTGATATTCAAAACAAACTTAAACATGTGGAGGAATGAGACTCTTTAACTGCTAATTTCTTGGGGTTTTATGGCCTTTCTGGACTTTGCATCAAAAAAATGATTTACCTGAAGCACTTTATAGCAATGTGCTCAAGGAAAACAGCAAATATTATTGTTTTAATCTAGGTAGAGGAAAGACATACATAAAGAGTCCTGGAGGTCTAAGATCACTACATATCCCTTTGGCTGTGTGCATTAAGAAATATAAATGTGGTATCATAAAGGCTTTATGATATTTTCAGGCAGTTCAAAAATTGCATCTTTCCCACCATAAAAATGATTAATATTTTCAAAGAAGCATTATTTTCTCGCATGGTACTGGCTCAGCTCAGAACATGAGAGAAATAAAACGTGTTGCGTATCCATGAATGCAATCTTTGAACGCAATGAGGGACAACATCTTGTGTCAGAAATGATGCTGCGCCGCGGCCTGATGATGAGACTAGCTGTGAGGAGGATTGGTTATAGGAGGTAAAAAACAAGGATGCAGAGGACAAATCCTTACACTGACAAAAATGACCTTTTACACCCTGTCCACCAGAATGATAAGGTCATATCATCCACTCTATTTTGTTAAAACACTTTATTGGATTAGTCCAGTATTTGTTTGATTATTATAAGCATCATGGGAGCTTCTCAACAGGGTAAAGGGCTGTTTAAGAGTACTCATCACTGTAGTGTGCTGGATACTTCTTGGATTTTGATAGTATTGATCAAGCACATTATAAGAAATTATTATTAAATTCAAGGTGGCTGCTGTACATTATGACATGACAGAATGACTGGTGTGATCTATTACATGATTTCAAAATACAAATAATTCACTTGTGGCTGCAATGATAGAATTGATGGAGACTAATTCTCCTATAGTGTCAGTATATATGTGAGCTTAACCTCTCAATAAACATCTTCAATTACTTCATGTCATGCTATAAGGGAAATAATACTCATCTAATCTATTATTTATGTTGCACTTTCATCAAAATGCTTTGTAAAAGACAATGTTATATGCTATAATTATTAGCCAACCCATGTTTTTTGACCTCAGAACGATAAAGGTTGAATCAAATGTGCTGGAGCTCGAAACTGAGACCTGCATAATGCACACACACCTTATATTGAACAGATCTCAGGAGCAATGACACAACTTGCTGAGCTAGCCTAGATGAAAGTCTTACTTCTGCAAAAGAGTAAACAGCTAACAATGTAACATTTAAAACATATCCTATACGTCATTTATTGAGGTGTTACATTATTCCACGAGATAGGTTGTCCAGTGTCTTGAGACTTCTATGTTGACTTACTGTGAAAGAGTTTTAATTTCTTCCCTTTGGTGAACCTTTGCGTTCCTTACAAACATTTGGGAAGGTTACTGCAAAGACCTGGGAGCACAATTTCCAAAGCACTCTTTGACAGCGAACATAAGAATTATGTAGAGGGACAGTCAAGGCACGAACACCATCTCTGACAGCTACAACCCATCCACTCCCAAAGTCAGACTCAAATAAAAAAGCATTCAGTGAAGAAACAACATGGAAGATGCTATTAGCTCAGACTCTTTCTACACAAGTTACCAGTCGAAGTGCTAAAACTATTCTTAATTGGGAAAAAATAGTGTGATAAAAAAATATTGTGATGCTGAAATATCGTTTTCCAAACTATCATTTTTTCAGTTAAGTAAACCTTGCTGAATAATATAGTTGTACAAAATATTGGTTTTAAATATTTTACTGTGTTTTGTGCATATAATAATTGTATGTATTACTATTGTATGTATAATTGTTATTGATTATTTTAAATATAGTTTGCAATTTTAAGTGATGTAGAATTTGTTATGTAATTGCTAATAATACTTTATTGTGTTGTAGTGGGGGTTAGTTTTGTAGTATACATATGCATATTTAATCCTTTAATCACAAGGTAACACATAATAAAATTCCACCACCAATTTAGAAAAATAGGAAATGTTTTATCTTTAAAATGACACCCAAACAAAAAGACTCCAATGTAGGGAACCTGAGATATGATTGTTTAAAGATTTAGCACTATATAGCATATAGACATCTATAGTGCCTATTGGGACATCTGGTCACACTAGACCGGGACAAACTCGAAGTTTTAGGCCGACTGCAATAGAGCCCTGCACAGCAACCCATTGCAGAAGGTGTTGGTCAAAGTTTTTACCTTCTGACTTAGAACATTTTCTGGAGCTTTTCTTCCTGGGGTCCCTCGAAGCTCTCAGCCAGTCCGAATTCGGTGAGAGTTCGCTGGCTACCCTTGTGATGAGCTCCTGGTCAAACTTATGGAAGTCCGACCTCTGTAGCTTTCCAGCGAGACGAACCAGAGAGCCAGGCCGGCTCGCGGTCAGAGGTGGCCGACTCTTGTAGTTGGTACCGTCCTCTACGTTCTGGCATAGAATATTTTACTGAGCTTTTTCTCATGGGGTCCTTCAATGCTCTTCACCAGGCCGGCTCGTGGCTGAGGATCGCCGGCTTAGCTGGCCAGGTTGAGTTGGTCCAGTTATGGAGCTTTTTTCCAAAGTTGCTCTGAACTACTTCAAACTTCCGGAACCTCTTCCTGAAGTTCTTTTGAGGGTTCAAAGTGTCCAAGATTCACTCCAAGGGTCTGGAAGCTCCAAATTTGGGACATCAATTCCCACAATCCACTTGGACAAAGGCCTTACAAATCCAGAGGTAATACTCCAGGCTGGGGATTCTTTGGGGGATGGTCCAGGGGGGGCTCTGTTACCCTGTCTTTTAGAAGCAGGTTGGATCCACAGGGGAGTAGTTCCAGATTGTGCAGCAGACATAGTCAGTCAGAGAGCAGGGACTGGTTGCTGCAATTCAAGCTTTCAGCATGGACACTTCTTCTGTAGTTACAAAGCAGCAGATTTGCCCCTCTCAGATACACATTCAGTGTCCAATGAGGTACAGGACAACACCCCAAAGCATGACCATTTCTGCCAAAGTATGGCACAATGGTCTCCCAGAAAGCACTGTTCCTCCAAATTCAATATGGCTGAAGTCCCAGCAGAGAGACAAGACCTGTCTAAACCAACATCCAGGGTGGCTAACCTTCATATCCCCCCCTATGGCCTCAGCACATTCCTTCCTTAAGCCTCCCATCTGGCTGGGTTCAAAGAGAGGGGGTGTAAATGAAACTGGTTTCTCCTGGCGGTCTCCTCCTTCTATTGAAGATTATTGTTTACAACCCCTAACCGGCATTCCTATTGAGCAGAAACCTCTCCTCCCAGAATGGCTCTTTTACCCCAGGGGCTCTTATCACCTCATTAAAGCAGCCTGGCTAATCCTCTTAACTTTGATCAAGCAGGACAGATCATTGGAAGGCTGAATGTTGGTTTACAGACAAGAAAGTCTTATAACTTCTTGTCTGTACATTTTAGGATAAATTCAACAATAGCATATTTTTGAATTTATCAATGCCATTCTAGTGAGTCCTTGGATGATATTTCTTGGATTCTCCTGGCAGCAATTATTAAAGAATAACTTCTTGTCATGTTAACCTATGTGGCTGGGGACTTTCAATGCAGAAAATTACTTGGGCAATTTTCCCATCATCAGGGCTCATAAAGCGTATGTTATAAGGACTTGCCTATATCTAGAGGACTCCACACCCCTAGTATACCTAGGAGATTACTTTAGGGTTCCTGAATATGTACAAATATTGCAGATCCTCACTCCACAGTGCTCCAGGCAAAAAAGTCGATTTTGGGAAGCACTTTAGTACAATGTGGTGAGTGACATGTGCAATTATACTAAACCCAAGGCATATATAACTTATTTTCTAAGGGCTCTCCTTATAAACACCTGACCCCCCACCACTGGGACACTTAGGGGAGACTCTGGGGGTACCTAATATGCCAAAACATTGTATTTTATTAATTCTAAGTGCCCCAAACACCAAAGTCGAGTGTGGGCCCAATTTGCATTTTAAAAGTAGTCCTGCAACACAGGGCTGCTTTTAAATTGACCTGAGGCCTCAGCAGTGCACACATGCAAGTGCAGAGCTGCCATGCCTGAATTATATACTAGGGACTTAAAGGTTTTTTTGTGTCCCCTGCCCTATTATGTACTAGGGCCTTATAGGGGAGGCCATGGCAATCATAGGGGTACTCTAACCCATAGTGTACCCTAGTGTGTATATGTGTTTTCACTGTATTCTAAGTGTCTTTTCAGCATAGCACAGCACTGGCCCTGGGCCTGCTTAGTCAGAGCCTAGGGACAGTCAGAGTCAGTTACCACCAGTACCTGTCATCAAACAAAATTAGGGTGCCCAGAGCACAAGGATGACTTTGCAACAGTTTGCCAATGAGTATGATGACGTAGTCCTTATCAATATAACTGGAGATGCTGAAAGGGAAATGATGAACATATTAATGGTGAAGAGGGAGAGGAGAGAAATGTGGCAAAGATGTAAGTTGGGATAGTAAAGAGGGTGCCAAGAGGGGAGGATACAAGGGCAGTATAGAAGAAGCAAGTAAAAGTTGACGTTGGTAAGTGATTTATGCAGAAATGTCTGTTGAAGAATATTATGCTTTCTCATTCCATGCTACTATAATTTGAGCCTTGAACTACTGACTTTCCTTTTCAATCAAGGAGGTGTATGCCCTACTCGAGGGAAAGGGTATCTGAAGGTTTTCAACAATGCCAGGCATTTTTACATGTGTCTTGTTTGTTTCTTCACTTGAGCTTAGTTCTGCAGGGTACCTTGCAGATTGATGCTTTTATTCAACAATGTCATTTTGCTTGGAACAATTCAGGGACTTGAGAGTTAAAACGATAAAGGGGTCTGCGAGGTTCAGTGTTGCCGAGAAGGCATGCAAAGCCTTTACAGGTTGTTCTCATGAGAAGTTATTAAAGAGATGTTCACGGGGTTTTCTGGCTTCTTTGGTCTTATTGAAGGGAAGCATACAGGAATTGGTTTGAAGGGTTTTGGAGCCTTAGGCTTAGTGGTGATACCAACTTGTGTCACATGTAGGTGCAGTTGATTACCGTTGGTGTGAAAGGGGAATATGCACTGCAGCCGTGGCCGGTAGTGAGAGTACCGGCCGGGCGGTGACGTGGGGAGGGGGAGGGGCAGGGTGGGGGGTAGTAATGTATGTATTCCGGACCTTAACAGGTAAGTAAACATGACAATAAATAAAAAAAAATTTGTTGCGCGCACTGCATCGCATTTGGTGATGCAGTGCACGCAACAAAATTCGTTTTATTTATTTTTATGTTCACTTACCTGGTATGGTCCTGAATCCATACATTACTACCCCCCACCCTGCCCCTCCCCCTCCCCACGTCACCGCCCGGCCGGTACTCCCACTACCGCCCGTGGCTGATGCACTGTTGTATAGGGTCACATTGAGTGCATATACCTTAATGAAAGATGGCCACGGAGAGGAATTTGAGATTCAATTTGAGTATTTTTGGATTGCTCAATGTCTTGTAAGTGGTTAGGGGAGCAATGGACCATCATTTGGACCACGAAAATCTTTAAACGATGTGTAAGAAAAGAATATCAACAGGAAACTAAAAATATATATGTTTTAACTACAGGTATTGACATCAGAATCTGCATGCAGTCGTAACAAATTTCCCTGACATAACAAATCAAAAAATGCCTGTAGGTGTGAATTTGGGCCTCACGCCCCAAATGGGAGGAAAATGTGACTACTCCTCAGAAATGAATGCCTGTACTGGGCAAAGCAAATGATACAGCTTCTGTTGGGAGCCTCCAATTTTAATGTGAGCTTTTCAATTACCAATGGCATGTTAATCCCTCTGAAATTCCAGTGTATTTTGTAAACATAAGCAATTTAGGCCATACGGGTGCCCTGGTTAAGAGCTTAGATGTTTATGTGCAAAAAGTCATCAGCTCCTTTACATAATATGCGAAAATGAGATTGAAAACATGTGGATATAGATTAGAAGAAAACGAAAAATAATGCGGACCTAGGACTGTGCACCCTATTTAAAAATTTAATTCCTAAAAGTCATAGATTACTCAATTTGGAAAAGTAGTACTACGTTTTGGATTAAAAATCTTATTTTTCATTTGATTCACAAACCTTTGAGTTAAAATCCAACAACACCAATCAAATTAATGGAATACTCCAGTAAGCGACATTTGTCCATGCATATTTGAATCGAGTTGAAAGGTTTCCATGTGATGTGATTTTATTTAATTGGACTGGAAAACATTTTTGTCTATGGAGAAAGTCCTCTGCCTTTCCCAATACCGTAAAAAAAGAGGGTGTTCCCACTCCATTTGTGCCCCAAAAGCACTCCTATTCTTGCAAATGTGCAGTATAGATTTGGAAATTACCTTAAAAAGGTATGTGTACACCTCCAACAAATTTACAAACTCATAGCCCAAATGTACGAAACTTCCCATTTGCATTTCTTAAATAGCGACTCAGTAGGAATCGCTACTTAGGAAATGCAAACAGATATGTACAAAATTTGCGATTCTCTCATTGAGATGCCTACTAAGAAGTAGTCTCTATTAGAGAATAAAAAATAAAAAATGTCATTGCCATTGGGCAAAATAGGCAATCTCAATTTAGGAAGTGCAAAGCCAAGGGTGTCCCTTGGCTTAAGGCCCGCCTAGATGCAACCCGAATTTCCTAGTGTACATGTAAGAGGACATATTACCTAAGGGCATATGTGCGCTTCATGTCACAATAAAAAATGCATTTTAATGCATTTTTTTTATTTTGCACATGGTTACCATCGACTTGTAGTCGATGGTAACAGCATACCCTAACTGCCCAATTTGCATTTAGGAAATGCTTTGTGCATGTGCTTTAGGAATCCCTATTTGCAATTCCTAAATCACTGTCACAATTTGCGATTTCTACCGTGTGGTAATCACTAATTCGACCACGATTTGGCCTTTGTACACCTGGAAAGGCAATTTAGCATTCCTTAATGCCCCGAAATAGTATATCGGACCATTAAGAGATGCTAAACCCATCGTACATCGGGCCCTATGTGTGTTCGTCAGTCTTTGCATGTTGACTCACTTGATGAAGTCCACTACTTCGATCCGTACCTTAATCTTGAATATACGGCACTTTTGGCATACTGGTGGCATTCGCCTTTGGTAAGTACATTTTCCCAATACATGGTGGAATCCTGAATTGTTAACCGAGATTGGGATATGTTTGGAAAGTATTTTTTTGTGGATGCACTGGAAGTTTGGCATGTGAAATGCTTAGTGAATTAGTTCTAAGGGATGATTGTTTGCTGCACGTGCTAGCCACCCACTGGGCACCTTTAGACATGCATGGAGTTAGAAAATACACATTTTTCCCAGGCGGGCACCCTCTCCCACACACATTACCAATCTAGTCCTATTAAGATTTAAGCTGATTTTCTTTCTGCTTTCAAGTCACACTTAAAAAGTGATTGTGAATCAGGACCTACATGTATTCTTTCCGGGTTTTTAGAGACAAGAGACCAAGCATCACTTAGGGCAATCATGCTTGGTCCAATCAGAATACATTTCTTTGCTTTATTGTGATTGCAGGGCAGATGAGACAAGCGTGCCGTTTCCTAGCAACGCCTCATAGACAAAAGCAAACGCTTACTTGAAACAATGAGAGTCTTGGCTGAATGGCCAATATGCGATGTATTTTTTTTTTTACATTCAGTCCATTTTCAGTTAATGGTATACTCATTTACAAACAACTGTAGAGCGCATTCCTGCACTCTTAAGTAGTATACAATGCAGCTCATTTTGCAGACACACCACAACAGTGCCACTTACACATATGTTCAATTCACAACCTGCAAAAGGTTAGTGGGCTGTTTATAAACATGTTTATTTTTTAATGTATGCTGTTCTAACAGTATTCATTCTTCATCTATTTATTCTGAATTTTACGTGGTTGTCTGCTCCTGAGTTTAAAGAATAGGCATTCTAAAGTTATGTTTCAACACACAAGGCTGGCTACAAATAGCATATGTCGTAAGAGAAAATGGGTAACCCAATATACCCTTGTAGGCTTGGGCAGTGAACAATTGAAGTAAAGGGTAGCTACAAGGGATTTAGTTTATCTATTGACTTGTGATCGATTTGTGAGTTAGTTAACAAAAATCTAACTCTAGTGTATCCATAAGATAACGACAAAACTTTTCTATGGTAAAAACAATGAATAATAAATAAAGACAGAGTAAGGGAAAAAGCACACGGAAGAGTAATTTTATCTGAAAAATATTGTATTCAATCAATCAACAAATGAATAGATGTACGGGGATATAGTGGACAAATCAAATAAAAGCGAAAAATGTTATGGACAGAAGTATATACAAATCAACAAAGTCAGTTCATTACAGTTCATCGGCTCCTGTAAATTATAGGCAATAACCAAGTCAAACACTGTACGATGGTTAGTTCTTGGTGCAGATAAATTGCGTATTGAGGTGATGAAAAGGTCGACGTTTCGGTCTTGGTTGCAGGTGTCTAAAAGACCATCATCAGGACAGAAATGTTTTGCAATGAGTGCCCCTCTGTGATATGGTGAAAGATACTCGAATGGATGTCTCACTGAGGATGGATCACAATACCACTTTAATCTGTGGCATACAATGCCAAGATGCAAAGTTGAAATCTGTGACCAGCAAAATTGTCAGGTCAGACGAAGGCGCAATCTATAATTCAGCAAGTGCTTGTACGATGCAGCGTGTTCCGTGTGAGAGCTCGGTAACATCGGTCCGCTGGAAATTGGGCCCCTAGACAATTAAAAATGGCCGATCCCGGGTGGCTTCAAACTAGAAAGGGCAAAAGCCTGACTTTTTAAAAACATCTTTTGTCACTTATTCAGTACTAGTATTGCACTGTTCTTGCCCCAATGGGGTAATGGACTAGGGGGACAGGGTATAGGTACCCAAACACGCGATTGAAATCTGGGACATGGTGACCTTCACATCACCTTATCTGGAATTTCTTACAGAGACCTGGCTAAAACCTACCACTTCTCCTTCCATTGCGATCGCACTTCCAAATAATCACTGCATATTGTGATTTGATAGGGAAGGAAGAATGGGTGGGGGAATAGCAATTATTTGTAAAGACTCTTTAAAAATCTCCCTCATAGAGACCCTCTGAGGATTGGGCTGAAATATGTCTCTTTAAGGTGAAACTCTCTCCTAAGGTCATTTGAAAAGGAGCCCTTGTTTATCGCCCCCTGGTCCTACTGGAGACTTCAGTCACAAACTCATTGAACTTATTTCTACTCTTGCTGGCATCAAAAAGCTTTATTTTACTAGGGGGCTTCAATGTACATAGTGAAGACCCCTTAAATAGAGAGGCATTGCAAATCATCACCATCCTGTCCATACTAGGTCCTAAAAAATTGCCAAAGATCCCACCCATACTGCCGGCCAAACCTTGCATTTGATTTTTACTAATTCTCCCCTTGTGTCCTGTAAGCCACCTTTTCCGCTCCTGTAGACAGATCGTTCACTGATCAAACTTCGAATCGCCTTGGCTTGTGGAACTGAACATTAAAAAAATAAACCTAAGCCAAATTGCTGGAGACAATGGTGTGGTCACACCTGATGCTTTCACCAAAGAATGTACTACTACAATCATAGGGGAGGCTGTAGAGGTGGAGGAGGCACTAGCGGATAACCATGCATCTTTAAAACAGCTATTAACAATCTATCCCCTATGAAAAACTAACTTTCATCTAATTTGTGCTGGGAAAAAGCCTGGTGCAAAAAACTGGAGAGACTATGGCGACAAGCCCATAACTTCTCTGATAGAGAGGTTTGTAAAAAAAACTTAGCACAGTACCATGGCAATATTAGGAAAGCAAGCAAAGTACATATTTCACTGCAACTTGGACAGGCTGGGAACTCCTCCAAAGTGCTATATAAAGTCCACAATTGTTTCATCAATCCACAGGCTTGCTCAACAGATACCCTACCTTCACAAGCTTTTATGCGATGCCATTGCAAACCACTCTGAAGACAAAAGTCAATCTGAACTATAACAACTTTCCTAGCCCAGTTAACCTAACAAGCTCTGAATCCATACGCCCCCTTTCTAAGGCCTCAAAGACCTGCACCCTAGAGAATTTGATACTTCTCAGGCCAAATTCCGTCTGTAAAGCCTTGGAAGCAGCGAAATCAGGGTATCCACTAGACATTGTTCCAGCTAAGATAGTAGCAACTCTTTCTAATCAGCTTGCCCTGGCCATCTGTTTGTTACTAAATCTTTTGATAAACCTGGATAAGATCCAGTTAGACTGGAAAGCTGCTTAGGTCACTCCTATTCGTAAAAAGACAAATCTTCCAGCATCAGACCAGTCAAATTATGTGTGGCTCACTGGTTAGAGGCGGCAGACCCGGGAGCAGAAGTCGGCCTGGGACCAGGGTTCAATTCCCGACGCGGCAGGGTCGTGGACCAGGGTCAGCGGACTCGACAATTCTTGCCTCGGTGCCTACTCTAACCTGGGGTCCCACTCAGCAACTCTGGGCATTAGCTTGCCTAATCTCCACAACGGCCCCATCAACGCTGGGGATGCCTGGCTCCACCTTGGGGATTCCCAGTAGGGACCGTCCCACAGGGAAAGCCAGGACGGGTTCCCCAGCGGTATACAGCGCCGGGACGCCCCTTTGCTGGGGCAGCTGTGCGCTTTACAAGTATACGACATTTAACATTTAACATTTCAGTTCTCTCCTTGATGAGAAAACTATTTGAAGGACAAATTAATAGACAACCTACGGAGTTTCTTGAGTTCAATAGGATCCTAAACTTTTCCCAATCCGGGTTCAGACCCATGCACAGCACTGAAACTGCTCTTATAGCAGTCACAGACTCTATCAGATGTTCTCAGGATGAAAACCAGTCTGCACCGTTAGTGCTGCTTGAATTATCAGCAGCTTTTGATACGGTATCTCATCACAGAATGCTCCAGAGACTGGAGGAGATAGACATCCATGGCACAGCTCTACATAGTTTGAGTTTCCTATCTTATTAAACCCAGACCATCAATCTGGGTCCATACAGATCTTGCACCATAGAACTCAACAAGGGGGTGCCTCTGGACTCATGTCTTAGCCCCACACTATTTAACAAAAATGTAGCCTCCCTTGCATAAATCATCAGAGCTTACAGATTTACACCTCTTTCATATGCAGACAGTACTCAACTCCTAATTTCCTTTGAAAGAGACCCTTCCCACTATGAAAGCACGCTTTGCAGACGGGATGATAGCCATCTCGGCTTGGATGGCTGAGAATATTCTTCAGCTAAACGACAGCCAAATGGAGATCATGCTCTACGGTAGAGCTCAATTGCTCTGGTCCCTTGACTGGTGGCCTACGGATTTGGGTGCTGTACCTACCCCCAAATTCTCAATAAAAAACAGGGTATTTGCTTGGACCAGACTCCTACTATGAAAGATCAGGTTGTGGCTACCACTGGCACCTGCCTGCATACGATGAGTCTGTTGCGTAGGGTCTTTCCTGTACTCCCACTTTTAGGGTGCAAAACCTTAGTCCCGGCTTTGGTGATCATTTGCCTGGACTAATGTAATGCTGTCCTTGCCACCGTAAATGAGTCTCTACTTTCAAGATCTGTTGTATTGTACATAAATCTCTAAACAGCAAGGAACCCAAATATCTGGGGGAGAAACTCATTCCTTACCTGTCAGGCAGACCTTTAAGATTGATGGGCAAGTCATTTCTTACTGTGCCCGAATCAGGAAAACTAATTCCGAGGAAGACCTTTCTCCTACCTGGCCTCTTGCTACTGGAATAAACTTCCTACTCACATACAGAAGTGCACTGATTACCTTCTATTCAGAAAAATTCTTAAAACCAAGCCATTCCAACACTAATGCTACCTCGCTCATTTGTCTCCGCTGCGCTGAGATACCTCTCGGAGGGTGATTTATGCGTGTTATGAGTTAATTTTAAATACTCGGACGCTGAGTGTCGGTGTTCTTAAATGGCTGATGTTGTTGATTTGTGTCTTTATTTGTACATACATTTCACAATATCACCAGTTTACCGTCCTCCACCCCTAGTCTGCACAAACCCTCTACTGCAGCGGCAGCAAAGTCTCAAAGGACACATGGATCATGGCCCTCAACACCACACACCCCATGTTTCCAACAACCTAGAACAGAACGTCAGAAACTTCAAGAATTGGAACACCACCTGTGCTGATAGTGTTGCTCCCAACAACAAGAACACCCACAGAAGGCCCACTAAACAGGCTAGCTGGTACACTGGAGACCTTAAAACAACCAAACAACACTGTAAGTAGTTAGGAAGGAGATTGTGAACCAGCAAGGACACAATCAATAAGACCACCTTCAAGACAGTCCTTAACCTCTACCACAGTTGAGAGAATCGAAGAAAAAGGTTTTAACCTCGAGCATTGACTCAAGCTCCACTAACTACAAATAACTCTACAACATCGTCAAGGAATTCTCCAATCCCCCATCTGCAACAAACAACATTAACTCCTCACAAGAAATCTGTGACAACCTTGCAAAATTTTCCACAAGAAAATCACCAACATCCATAGAAACTTCAAACCCCAGCACAGCGCCACTGACTTCTTCAAGTAAAACATCAACCCCACCACCACCACAGACATCCAACTAACCGAATTGAGCCAGCTCACCCCACAATATCTCGTCTCCATAGGAACTCGGTCCACTCAGGGGCATAACCGACCCATGTTCTCACATCTTCAACCTAGGTGAAGCCAGAATCAGCCACGTACTCACCATCTTGTTCAACACCTCAACTGCATGGCCACCTTCCCCGAAGACCAGAAACAATGACCTACTAAAGAACCTATTAGGTGGCCCCAGCAAATTCAACAAATACCGACCAATCTACCTGCTCCTGCTCCCGGCCAAAGTACTAGAAAAAAGCCATCAACTAACAGCTCTCCTCACATCTTGAACTGAACCTCCAACTCAACTCCTCCCAATCCGAATTCCGCAACAACCACAGCATCGAGACAGACCACATTGTGGCAAGAGATGACACCTGAACCCTACTTGACCAATTAGCTCTGATCTGCCTTGACCTCTTGGAAGCCTTCAATACAGTTTTCCACCACACTATCATGACAAAGCTGCACAAAATAGGCATCTTCTTTCCTCAACAGAAGAATGCAAAAATTCCACATTGTCCCTTTACCTCCGAACCCAAAGAAATCATCTGTGAAATTTCCCAAGTACCCTTGCTCATCCCAACCCTCTTCAACATTTATATGACTCCTCTGGCCAGCATTTCCAAAACCTATGGATTCAACATCATATCCTATGCCGACGACACCTAATTAATCTTCTCCCTCTACATAGACACCACCGACCCCAAGAGCAACTTCCACAACTGGATTGACAGATGTCACCAACTGGATTAAGAACAACTACCTGAAGCTCAACACGGGCAAGACAGAGGTACTGGTTTTATGAAACAAAAGTTCCCCATGGTGGCCCTCAGATGTCAGACCTACTCCTATTTCCACTGACCACGCTAAGAACCTCGGCATCATTCTGGACAAATAGTAAATAAATGGTTTAGAATAATGAAGTTTGCC
This sequence comes from Lissotriton helveticus, assembly GCF_964261635.1. Classification (NCBI taxonomy): domain Eukaryota; kingdom Metazoa; phylum Chordata; class Amphibia; order Caudata; family Salamandridae; genus Lissotriton; species Lissotriton helveticus. The sequence continues at coordinate 2,074,896,158 of NC_136063.1, forward strand.
GTTCCCAGAAGTCAGGCGGCTAATTATTAGTTATCTGGTTTATAACAAATGAAAGTGTATGCTATAAAACATTGCTGTTCACTATATGTAGGAATAATTGAAATGTGAAGCACATACCACCATCATTATCAATGCCATCAGCACAAGCCATTTCCATGATAATGTTGCAGCCTGCTCCACTCCAGCCAGCTTGGCAAACACAATGCCATCCATTCTGATCAAGGGTGCATCTTCCATTACCATAACAAAGACCTGGGCATCCATCTAGAGAGAGGAAAGTAAGAAATTATTTTGTGATTGATGACCTAAAGCACATCCTTAATTACATTTTCAAAAAATAAGGAGGGATACTAAAGCTTAAATACCAGTAAGGAGGATTATATCATATGCATGAACATCTACAGTGCTGCTCTAATGTTGCTACCATTTACATATTTAGTCATTTAAATATTAAATTGGCACAGGTGGTAGAACACTGCATGGCATTATGAAACAGCAAAAACACACATATGGGAAATACTCGCACACAATGTAAAAAGTGTTGTTGTATGTCGGAATATCAAAAGCAATTATATAAAACGACTGATTTATACCTGATTTTCAATTTCCACTACAAACATATATTCAAATAACAATGTATACATAACTGTAGATGTGCTATACTTAATTCCAAATCTACTTACCGGGGAACAGCCTTTACGACGCGGCTTTTACACCGCATGCCGTTACAACGTGGTTTTTTCAACGCAAGTCGTTACCACGACTTGCGCTGGAGGGCGCTGCAGGACAAGGAATTTTTTAATTTACTATCCAACACCTTCCCTACTGTACGTAGGCTGGTGTTAGAATAGTAAATTAAAAAATTCCTAAGTCCGCACCCCTCCAACGCAAGTGGTGGTAACGACTTGCGTTGAAAAAACCGCGTTGTAACGGCACGTGGTGTAAAAGCACGCGTTGTAAAGCCGTACAACCCTACTTACCATGACAATATATTGGCAATTGAAATTGTGTAGTGGGTATAAGAGCAGGTCAATATTGTGATATAACCCCAAAACATTCAAAGATACAGATGTCTAGTTCTTCATTTAGACTGTTTGTTTCCTCAAAATAGTAAGGGGACATACGTGTTTATGTATTTGTTCTGAACAGTACCACACATTTTGGTGCATTGGCAATTAGCACAGCCCTTTTTTGAGGGTTGTGACCATCTCAAATAAGAATAGTTTTGCATAAAAGAGTATACTACATGTGGTTTATTTGATTATTAATTAATAAAACCAGGATGCGATGGAAATGGCATATATGGGGGATATAAATTATTTGTGTTGCTGCACATTACATGTGGTACTATTTGTTACACATATTTATAGGCTTAAGCACAGGAATATAGAACATGTTGCCCACAATCAAATATTTTTTGATGAGGAGCCCAAGTTTTTGGGTCAGAAGGCTAGATGTTTTATGGCACATCTTGTCTTTTATTGAATTGCTAATGTTCAGGCGGGTGTAGGTCAATGAAAGTCTACTTTCTTGACATTGAGCCCTTTCCCAACATTATGTAGGTCTTGTAGAGGATTTGCTTTGCGTTCAGTTGAGCATCATTTCACTGCTGGCAGCTACTTTGCATGGTGGGCCATAGGCTATGGTACAGAGTGAAAAGTTGGCCTGTTGTGCCCACTTTGATGAATAAGTGTCCAAAGGATAATCTAAAAAGTTTGATTGCAATCACAGTAAAAGCCCTGAAATACTCCAGAGTGTGGTACACTGTTCCCTGAGGCAATGCCATGTGTGCTTGAGGTGGTTGAATTGCATTGGGGATTATCATGGTATCTCTGGTTGGGGTTTGTGTGGTTGCTGGTTTCTGTTGATAACTGCAGCCCTTGAATCACCTGGCTTGATGAACAACGTTAGGTATGTAGTTCTTTGCTCCAAAAGGACACAATGTAGTGTTCAAAAACATTTGTTGGATGTTCCTCACCTTTCACGATATGTTACATACAGATAACATTCTTTGCTATCCTTTGTAGTTATTGAATTCATATTTTCTTAGTCACATATTTACGATATTATTGAAGCACATTACCTAAAAATAGGCGATTGTCTTACACGTGACTCCTACAGTGAGATGGTGGTAGCTCATTGTGTTGATAAGGCAGGTCCATAATCTTTATATCTGTCATTGAATCAAGATTCTATAAAGTATATTATATATATATTTACCATTTGATTAAAGCACGTGTGAATATTTTTATCAGTGGACAACATAACTTAATAGTTACACAAAACTGAAGGTAGGTTGTCTCCCTGGCTTAAAACTCAGATTCACTAAGCTAACCCTGACCGGCTCCAGTTTAATCTCAATTCCTGAGATTAATATTTTCTGAGGCAGTGTCAATTGTTTTCTTGCCTGTGAGCAGATAAATGAGAGTATTTATCCTGAATAGTGGGGCAATTTCCGGTCACAATCTCTCCATCATGCATGATTTTTTATTAAATACAGTTTAATTTATGAATGAACACAATTTTTATGTGATACAGCTCTGCCAAAGAACCGCAGCTAGACAATGAAATGTTGAACATAGACAACATTGCAGCTTTTTTTACTTCAATTATGATTTTAAAACATACCTCGGACTGCATCTAGGTAGTGAGCTGAAAGGAAACAAAAGAATAGTGAGAAGCACTGAATGTATGTACCTAAAATCACCATTTATTTATTGTCTTTACACGAGTACAGTAAACAAAATTCAGAAAATGAAGCACTGATAAACTGAGAACCTTTAATTACAAATATTATTGGTTCAATCATGAATTACTATGCAATATATAATGCATAGATTTAACATTTAGGATTTAGAAGCAGCTATACATTTGATTTGTGATATATAAATGATATGTCTTTTCTCCTATTAGGTTATCTGAAATAACGCATTCTTACAATCAGGATTGTTACACTTATGCAGTACAATTATCATTTGTTATCGAAATCTTACGAAATGTTATGTTTATTTTCGAGGCTATATAAATATTCACATTTACTACCTCTATCTATTTTTTTTATCCACATTGAAAATAAGATGAGGTTGATCAGATTTTCCAAACATTATTGCTGATTAGGCTACTAACATGGCTATAAAATAAACATGTTGTTAGGTTATTCGAGACTTTTATCTTAAAAAGTACTGCCTAGCAGATTTATTGTAAGATTTAACTTGCTGTGTAACCTGGACAAATATGTTAAAACTAAAAACATCTCTCCAAAAGGTATTTAAGTGAGGGCATAACCACACTATATAGTACCAATCAATCAATATTAAGAAAGAGACAAACGTGGGCACAAAACTGCATGTGGCACATTTACAAAACTTTTGGTAAGCAGTTGTGTGTTATTGTATATCAGTTGCAAATTACTCCTGAATTTCAAATCTAGATCCTTAGGGGGTTATTTATGAGAGCCTTGCGTCAAATTTGCACCACATAAAGTGGTACATGCATGACATAAGGCTCTGAATCATATTTATGAAGCCCCACAAAGCCACCCTACGTTTAGAAAGAGGAAAACTAAGCCTCTTAGGACTGTTTCAGCACAGGAAGGTGCCCCCTGCTGTACAAAAACAATCCTACATGCAATGAAGTCTGTCAAAACGACACCAGAGCGGGAGACACAACAGGAATACACCGCATTACATCAATACGGTGCATTCCTGCCCTTTCACATTGGCGTAGGACAGCGCAGCAAGGTGACTTACTGTCATGCCCTATGCCGAAATCTCGTAAATGTGGGCCTTAGTATTTTTCATCAGTAGTTGTGTCTTACTCCTAACTTAAGTGTGACGTGCTCATGTAGATCCAGGACTAAGGGCTATATGTATCATTGAAATTCGATTTCGCAAAGGCCGAAATTTGCAGAATTTCGGTCTTTGCGAATGCAAATTCGCAAAATGATATGTATGAAGGAAAATCCGGTGCAAAGTGAGGAATCGCAAAATTTGCGATTCCTTATTTTGCGATTGCATTTAAGGAATCGCAAATTTTGCGATTCCTTAAATGCAATGTAAGAAGCCAAAAAAATTCCTAAATGGCCTTAAGGAATCGCAAATTACCACCAACTTTTAGTTGGTGGTAAGTTGCGAATTCCTTGAAAAATGTTTTTCAAAGTGCCATGTGACGCACCCATAGCAATGAATGGGAAAGTATTCCTTAATTGCGAATTCGCAACTTGCGAATTCGCAATTAAGGAATATCAAGAAATCGCTAAAAAATTGCACATTTCTTGATACATACCAATTAGCGATTCTGAAATAGCGATTTCTTAAAAATCGCTATTACAGAATCGCTAATTGGTACCTTGATACATATGGCCCTAAGACCTGCTTATTCACAGACCTTATTCAGCATGTGTCTTTTCATAACATATACAAGTCACGGAAATTCACACGTAAGTCACACTTAGGTCTGAAATAAGCTTAAACTACTTGCAGATTATGCTTTTTGAATCATACCTGGGAAATTCTGAAATAATTGACACACTTAAGACACAATTACTAAACGAAAATATGTGTGTTAATCAGGCCTTAACTGTTTCCTTAAAATTAGCAAATTATCTATTTTGCAAATGCAATGTGTGCTCTGAATGTTTGCACATAACCATATAGAGTATACTCTAGAAAGAAAAATCGTTTTATAATAGCATCATTAACAGAAGGTGGAAGACATATGTATTTACTAAAACATTTAATTTCTTGATGCAGTTCCATCCAATACTGCACTGTATAACTTTGTCGCCTGAACATGGACCCTTTGGTCCCTTCACCACTGCACATACCCACAGTCAATCTGCACCTCATCAGTCATTAGCATCACCTTGAGAAGTAGGTTCATGCCTAACCCCCCTTCACAGGAACACACACCTGCATCTTCTATCTACACCTCACCAATCATAAGCATCAACTTGGGACATAGGTGCATACCATCCCCCATCACTGCTGCACACTCCCACACTGTCCGTCTACACATCACCAGTCACCAGCATCGCCATTGGATGTAGTTGCATGCCTAACCCACATCACTGCTGCACACACTCACACTGTCCATCTACACCTCACCAGTCATCAGCATTGCCTTTGGATGTAGTTGCATGCCTAACACCCATCACCGCTGCACACACCCACACTGTCCGTCTACACCTCACCAGTCATCAGCATTGCCTTTGGATGCAGTTGCATGCCTAACCCACATCACTGCTGCAGACACCCACACTGTCCATCTGCACCTCAACAGTTATCAGCATCGCTTTGGGATGTAGGTGCATACCATCCCCCATCACTTCTGGACACACTCACACTGTTCATCTACACCTCACAGTAATTATCATCGACTTCCGATGTAGTCGCATCCCTAATCCTCTTCACTGCTGCACTCAGCTACATTGTTCACCTACACATCACCAGTCATTAGCATCGCCTTTGGATCTAGTTGCATGCCTAACCCCCAGCACCGCTGCACACACCCACACTTTCCATCGACACATCACTAGTCATCATCATCACCTTTGGATGTAGTCGCATGCCTAACCCCCATCACTGCTGCAGACACCCACGCTGTCCATCTAAACCTTACCAGTCAGTCGCATCGCCTTTGGATGTGGTTGCATGCCAAACCCTTTCACCGCCACACACACCCACACTTTCCATCTACATCTCACCAGTCATTAGCAATGCCTTTGGATGTAGTCGCATGCCTAACCCTCATCACTACTTCTCACATACACACTCTCCATATACACCTTACCAGTCATTAGCATCACCTTGAGATGTAGGTGCATGCCTAACCCCATCACCGCTACACACACATCACTATCCATGTACACCGTACCAGTCATTAGCATCGCCTTTGGATGTGGTTGCATGCCTAACCCCTTTCACTGCTGCACACAGCCCCATTGTCCACCTACACCTTACCAGTCATTAGCATCACCTTTGGATGTAGGCACATGCCTAACCCCCTTCGCCGCCACACACACCCACACTTTCCATCTACATCTCACCAGTCATTAGCATTGCCTTTGGATGTAGTTGCATGCCTAACCCCCATCACTGCTTCACACAGACACACTCTCCATAAACACCTTAACAGTCATTAGCATCACCTTGAGATGTAGGCGCATGCCTAACCCCATCACCGCTGCACACACCTACACTATCCTGTACACCTTACCAGTCATTAGCAGCACCTTGAGCTATAGGTGCATACCTAGCCCCCTTCACCGCCACACACACCCACTCTTAATCTACATCACATGCCTTAACAGGTGCACCAAGCCAAACCAAATATGAAGAATTTGTCTTTGTTTTTAAATTCGACTAATCATCACTGCAAGGCCAATACAATTGAATGCATAAGTAAGTGATGTCTTTCTCTACTTACACACGTTCACACCGATTGAACAGTAAATATATCTCTCACAATGCGCCTTCCCTCTGGAAGAGTTATTCTACATATGTTCTGCAGTCACAAGTTGACACCTGTGCTGGGGCGCCACAGGATGATGACAATCTGCTTGGCAAGTGCAGTTTAAAATAGCGCTGCTAATTACAGCTGATTGGCATATGTAGAGTGGTAGCTTACTTTTTAATGAGCGAAGTTGTTTTCCTCGTCGGTAGAGTCCTTGCAAAGCACTCATCCTCATGTACATATGAGTGCATGCCGTCATAGCCTGCCATACCTTTTACTTTGTGCTACCATGGATGTCCAGTGCTGTGCTTTCTAGAGTCACTACTCTTTTGGAACAAGATGACATTAATTAATCAATTACCACCAGGACCCAAATATGCAGTAAATCCTGCTCTATACTCTTGGTTGGATTTACAGAGTTTTGGGCAGTTAAACCTTTCTACAGGCACATGTGTTATTTGCCCATGCATTAGGTATTAGTGAGACAGACATGCATTTCCAGATGCAGGATATGCTTTCTGATGGATATAACCTTTGTTCTTCAGAAAACTCTTTTTACATGAGCTTCTATTTGAGGCATGCTGCTGTCTGGTGCTTACATTTTCACTAGTGCCTGCAGTCTGAATGCTGTGAATGCTTTCACTCAGAAAAGAGTCTAGTGCCAGTCAGAGCCTTCTTTCATGTCATTCCAGGTATAGTTTGATTTTAAAATCCTACCATGGGCCACTCTAATGTTAGTTGTGGGAATAATTACAGATTTTCAATGGTGACCCAATTCAAGAGAGATCGCTTTTGAAAATGTTAGGTAAATTTTTGGGCAATGTTATGACAAGTTAGGACAAGAGTATAGGTGAACCAATTCGCAGATTACATGGCACTCATTAAAGGTTCACCCCAGACGCTAACAAATAAAGCATCAGTTAAAACAGAACGGAGTTGGGGGTGGACATTTAATGGGCACAAATGCCTCCCGGGCAGTTTGGGCGAGGTGGTACAGGCCAAAAAGGCTGTACTCACCTTGAGCTGGGTTTGGTAGAGAGTGGGCAATGTGGGGCTAGTAAAAGGGTGTATTTTGGACTGCCGGACACCATTTTGTCATTAGGTGACAGCCCAGAAAAAAGGGGTAATGGAACTCAGTTTTTGAGGTTCAGGGAATCCAGTTTTGGGCTGTTTGGGCATGGACCCATGGGTCACAGAGGAGATGCAGTTCCTGTGGTTAGCAGGACGGTTGACCTCCTTGTAGCTGGCACAGAGGTGGGGGCGTGCAGTGGGGGCAGGCTGTGGCCTGCACATCATGCTGCAGAAAGAGTGGTAGTGGAGTCAGTGGGGGTGCTAGAAGGTTTACCGCTACAGTGAAACATTCGTAGAATGGGTAAGGGGGAACATTGGAGCAGTGGAGGACGGGTGTTCCTGAATCAGTGAAGCTGGGGTTGAGGGGGTTCACAGCACATTGTTGAAAATGCGACTTGCTCCAGGAGCCCAGCATTTCCAATTGGAGTGCAGGGGAGGGGCATGGTTAGGGAGGGCAGTAGAGCTTCAAGCACTGGTGCGGGTAATGCTGGTATGAAGGGAGGAAGAAGATGGAAGAGTGGGTGATGCTGTAGAAGAAAGGAGAGTTAGGATGTGCGGGACACCTTCGTGTTTATATAAGCCTCGGCAAAGCCTATTAAGGTGTATGAGAGAAAGATGAGGGGGTGAGTCTCTTATGCTGAAAAAGTGGTGCTATGTGGTGGGATGCAAGGTTGGGGGAGAGGGGGGAGTGGAGAGAATGGGATAAAGGTGGAGTTGGGAGATAGAGGAGATGTGGAGGACTCAGAGGATGGGGAGGGTAGGCTGGGGCGCTGGGTATGGGGGGATGAGATGAGTGTGGAGGCGAAACGAGTAGATGGGAGCTCTAAAACATGGCAGTTCAGTTTCAGGCCAGGTCCTCAGCATGGAAGTGGGAGAGACTAGTGTAGCCCACGTACACAATGACGCCCTCCAGGATCGCAGCATGGCAACGTGAGGAAGGTCTGGTGGGGCCTCTTCAACATCAGCACTGAGAAGCTCTAGTGTGGCCTCTCAGGGAAGCTGAGTGTGGCAGACACAGCATAATGGGTGGGATACTGGCATTTTTGATGATGTGTTGCCCGGCACAAGTGGTGTGCAGATGGGCTGTGTGGATATGGGGGATGAACTGGCAACTTGATTATGAGGAGGAATTGGAAGAAGGGGAGCTGTCTGAGATGTGGATGGGAAGCATGGGGACAGGAGCGGAGTATAATAAACAGGCAGTTGCTAGGGTACCGCAGGAGCCGGTGCAAGCCATTCCTGTGGAGAAGGTGAGAAGTAAGGCTGCAGATGACAGGCAACTGGTGTGGTGGCAAGTTTCTGTGTGGGTGCTGACCTTGAGGCCAGGCGAGAAAGAAGGAGCAACAGGGCTGCCTTTGATGGTTTCCACAGGGGAGGGAAGTGGGGGAGGCTACCTGAGTATAGTTAGGCACGTCTGGCTACGGAAAGGGACATATGCAAAGGACAAAGGGATCGGGTGGGAATGAGTTTAGGCAACAGTGCTGGAAAATCAAAATGACACAGCTGCACTAGAGGACTAGGATAAAAAAGCAAGTAAGGAATTGAAGGTTAAGAGATTGACGTACTTGGAAATAAAAAGCCTTTGGGGACCTATTTTATGGGGTCTACCTAGGAGAGAATTTGTTAAGGGGAATACATGGACATTTTAAAACTTCTGCCAAGAGAGATGAGGGTAAAGGAGGGGTTCAAAGAAGAGGAGTATAAGATGCCGAGAATCCCAGTCATAATTGAAAACTGGATGGCAGCATTTCTAATTTATGCCAGCGTATATTACGACATATTTCCATAGAGACATGTTGTCTGGTTTAATTACATGGATGTCATACAAAAGGTGCACATAATGTTTGGAGGGTAAGCCTGGGTCAGGTATGAAGAAGAGTTTCATGCCAGGCTAGTGGAGGATGTGGAAGAAAAGTGGAGAGAGTTGGACAACGATATCTGTGTGCACATGATGGGTCCAGCAAGGCCAGCGCCTTAGATCTTCATGGCCAGTGTTTTACCAGTGTACTGGCCCTTTCAGGGGCGCCCCACCTAAAGAGGTGTGGAGACATCAGGATGAGGACTGGCAGGGCAAGAGGGAGCATGCTGGGCTATTATCATGGGCATATTTAAGAGTGAGTACTGTAAGTATAGACATAAGTGCTCCAAATGCTCTGCACAGCCCCCATCATTCATTGCATGGGTTATGCTGGAGGAGGATGTTGGGAAGGGTGTTGCAGTCTCAGAGCAGCAAGGTGGGCATAGGGGGGCACAGAGATTTGCAGGGAAAGTCTCTTACTTCAATTAAAGTGCATATACCGGAATACTGGCAACAGTGATACAGAAAACAAGAAGATGCTGCTTTACTGCTTGATTGTTTTCAAACAGGGTTAAGGATAGGATCTACAGGACCTCGCTTCAGGCAGTGGGTGGAAAACCTAAAGCCTGTTAAGGTGCATCCTGAAGTGGTAAGGAAGAAGTTCTGGAATCAGATGGCCAGCCCATTTGAGGAATGGCCGCTGGAGTCACGTATAGTGTTGCCTGTCGGCAACGTTCATAAGAAAGAGATGGGACAGTTCAGACTAATAATGCATCTATCTTGCCACAGCATCTATCTTGGCCATAGGGTCAGTCAGCAAATGATTACATTAGAAAGAACTTGACTTCCGTGTCGTATGCAACAGCGGATGTGGCAATTGACTTGGTGAATGCAGTTGGGACATGTGCGTTGATGGCTAAAAGTGACAGAAAATCAGCCTTTAGATTGTTGTCAGTGCACCCAGATGACTTTCAGCGACCAGACGTTCAGTTTGGGGGAAGTTGGTAAGTGGCAAAGCATTGCTGATAAGCTGCCCCATATCTTGTAAATTGTTCGAGATATTTAGTTCCTTTTTACAGTGACTGTTTATGTTTGCTACAAGACACACCCCAGCTAAACATTACCTAGATGGTTTCTTTTTTGTGGGACATTCTGGCTTCGTTGACTGCCAACAGAAGTTGGACAGTTTTAAAGAGCTCATGGAGGATGTAAGTGTTTCCTTGGCAGAGGACAAGATGCTAGGCCCACAGACAACAATGACTTTTCTGAGGATTGAGATTGATAGGGTGAAGATGGAGGCAAGACTACCGGATGACAAGTGAAGGTCGATGGTGTCACTGTTTAAGGGGATGTTGAGGAAGAAAAAATGCAAGTTAGGGAGGTGAAAGTGCTGCTGGGACATTTGAATTTTGCAAGCGGTGCGAGTGGGCAGGGCTTTTTGAGGAAGGCTGGGATTGTCCCTGGCAGGTTTGTCAATGTAGGCAGGAGTGGAGGATTTGAGGATAAGGTTCAACTGAATTTCTTTGGAAGGGTTTGGAAGATGAGGCAGAATTGAAGATGCAAATATTTTCAGATGCCACAGGAGGTCTGGTATTTGGTCTTGATTGGCATGGATATTGGTGTGCAGAAGTGTGGCTGAACAAAGGGCCGAATGGAAAATGAAGCATAGCCTTTTTGGAATTATTTCCCTTAGTGGTGGCACTGACGCTACGGGGAATGACCTGGCTAACAAAATAGTGCTATTTAATGTAGATAACATGTCAAACTTCTACATAGTGAACATACAGTCTACAAAGGATACACAGGTGTTGAAATTGTTGAGATCGTCTGTGCTGGGAACTTAAAATAAAATATTGTCTTAAAGGCGCAGCATGGAGTGGATAGCAGCATTGTGGATCCTTTTCAGTGACAGATATTCCATGGTTTAGCTTCTAGCGCCAATGCTGCACGAACACAGATGCTGGCAGAGTTGTGGTGGATGGGAGATAGGATGGTGCAGTTGGTAGTGAACTCTTTAGCACAGTCAACAAGGGAGGCATACAGGCAGGCGTGGAGGGAGTATTTATACCCGGCCAGGAGAATAGACAGAGGCTTGGATCTGATTAACTCTCTGATGGACATGATTTGGAGACGTTGTTTGCTGGTGACAACTGCAGGAAAAATGGCAGGTTTTGCCTTCATGGGCAAGTTGCTGTGTCAGGTGAACTGGTAAGAGGATTGTGGAAGGCTAGGCAAGTGGCGAGGCAATGGAGATGGAAGAGGAGGCGTTGGTGTGGACAAAAATGTAGTGAGTGTTGGGGATACCTGGGGTGATTTGTCATAACAAACATGAGGAGGTGCTTTTTCAGCATTGATTTTAATCATGTTTTTTAATGCCTTACAGGTATCAGAATTGTGGGGGGGGGCTGATGGAGGGGAGAGGTTGAATAGAGTGAAGTTGAAATGACTGGCACATCAGTGGTGATTTCCTTAAAGAGGTCCAAGATAGATCAAAGGGCAAAAGGGGCAAAGGTCGTGTTGTGGAGTTTCTTGGAGCTTCTGGCATGTGTCCCACTTAGGCCTAGAGGGAACCATTGCCATTTTACATGAACACAGTGATTTTCCTAAAGTTGCCTTCACTTGCCTTCCCTTGTCACATCGAGGTTTGACATACATTTGCATTCATGGCACTTTGGCTCAGTTTATTAGAAACACCGACCTTTCTTACGCGAGTCAACTTTACAAGAACTCTATCGTATTGCATTGGCATTATGTACAAGGCTTACGCATACATTGTGAAATGTGTTTGTTATTTTCGTCTATATCGTGACACATGTATCTGTAGCACACAAATCAATGGCCGCCCAATCACAATCTCAGCTCAAAGCAAGGATATCTTTTTCTATAAATAAACATCAGTTTCTGGGAATAGTCAAGGGAGACACTTCTTCTGACATTGAGAGGTCTCTACGCTCTGATGATTTTGCCCAGCAGCTGACTAACATCCCTGTGAGGGATGTCCAGCTCAGGACCAAAGAGGGGTCCTACATTCTTTTTTTTAAACAATTTGTTTATTGAAACAAGTATTCAATCCATCATTACAATCTGTGATCATTGAAGAGCATTATTTGAACAACATTGGGGACCCATGGTGCAATGTGGTGTATGCTTGGTAGACATCTCTGCTGTAACACATGGCCATTTCTGTACCATTCATCTGTGGTTCCTTTACTTAGTCCTTGCTACTTGATTAGGTCCTATATTTCCCTCACGCAGTCCAGATTCTTCCCCATTTCTTGGCACCGCCTCTACTCTCATATACCACCTTTTCTGTGAGTTGGCCCCAGTTCATGTCATGTTTCCAACTGGTAAGCCTCTGCGCCTCCTGAGCCCCCTTCAGTCTCGTAATGTTACGATTCGCCACCTCTGAGGCCAGCATGAGCCAATTTTATGTGTGTGTGGGCTAAGGGGACTCCCCTATGACTCCCAATAGGTGCCATCTCTCATCGAGCTGAATGTGGGGGATAAGCACCTCTGACATCACCCCAGCCACCTCTGACCAGTAGCAGAGTGTTCTGGAGGTGTATGACCTGTGTAGGACTTTGAGCTGGATTAGTCTGAATCTTGCCCGTATAGCCATCATTCAAGCTCATTGGATCGCTTCCTGCTGGTCATCATCTTTGAGTGAACCTAAGTCTGATTCCCTGGCCTCTCTCAATGGACCGAAGGAGTCAGGAAGGTTGTTCATTATCTTACAATATATGAAGGAGACCACTTTATCCAGCATGGGGTCAAGTCGGAGTCAGTCTTTTAGAGGGGAATATTCAGGCAGCAGTTCCCTCTCTGGTATTTAGTGTCCTAAGGCGTGTCTCAACTGCAGGTGGCGGAACTGTTCACCTCTGGCCATTTGATATTCAGTCTGGTGCTCTGTAAAGGTAAGCATAGTCCCCTTTATCCATTCGTCCCCTAGTGTGCCTATGCCAATTAGGTGCCATTCATGGAATCCCTGTAAGCGCCCCACATCGCCCAGTAAGTAGCTTTCCCAGAGTGGCATCTGTTGGGTCCGTCTGGACTGCCATCCCTACAGTTTTGTGCCCATATGCCATGCCCACATCACCGTTTTTGCATGTGTGGGTAGAGACCCTTCCCTGTTGCTATGATAAAGGACTGCTAGATGCCCCCCTTTTCCCGTAATGGATCGATCTACTCTGTATGCCGGCTCAGAGTGTGGTGCAAAGGCGCATCCATTGACATTAATAAGTTGGGTCGCTAGCTAGTAGTTTCAGACATCTAGGACCTCTACTTCCCCCTCGTAGACTCTGCACTGAAGTTTGCACAATGCTATGCGTGGTTTATCTCCCTCCCACAGGAGGTTTTGCTGCTCCCCCTCTATGGTACTGAAGAAGGTGGTCAGAATCTTGGATGGAGTGTTCTGTAAGGTGTAGAGCAGTTGCGTGGAGGGTCATCATTTTAAATAGCACTGCTCTACTTACAAGAGACACCGGCAGTTGTCGCCAGAGTGACACATCCTCCCGTAGTCTCTTCAGTTGAGGGTTTATGTTTAGGCATAGGAATTCCTCTGCCAATCCCATAATCCATATGCCTAGGTATTTAAACTTGTTGTGTTGTACCATGGCCCGCAGTCAGATGGGAGCGGTGGGAGTTCCACTTATAGGGGTTAAATTAAGGACTTATCCCAATTTATCTGGTATCCAGAATATGAGCCAAAGAGTCAGATTATATTGATGAGCCTGTGGAACGCTTGTCTTGGTCTGGATGCATATAGTAGTACATCGTTGGCATATAACGAAATACGCTCTTCCCACCCCCCCAATATCTATACCCCGGACCATGGGATCCCCTCAGAGTCATGCTGTGAGTGGTTCAAGCGCCATCGCAAAGATGATTGGGGAGAGTGGGCACCTTTGTCACTTGCCACTATGCAGCTGGAAGGACCTAGACACCACTCCGCTGACCCGCACTCGGGCTCTTGGGTCACAATACAATGGGCAGGCCCATGCACAAAAGTTCGGCCCAACACCTAGCCTAGACAAGACCGCATACAGATAGGACCATTCAATACTATCAAACGCCATGCAGGCACCTATCGACAGTAGTGCAGTCGGTTCAGCTGGATTTGCTGCTGTGGCATGCATTACCCCATACAGGTGCCTACGGTTCAACCTAGTGCTTCTTAGCAGCATGAACCCCGATTGGTCTGGATGGATTATGGTGGAGACAAGGGGGGGTCAGCCGGTTCGACAGTGCCTTTTCCAGGACCTTGGTCTCAAAGTTAAGTAGGGATATGGGCCAGTAGGACCTGCATAGCTCCGGGGGTTTACCTGTTTTTGGAATGACCACGAAAGTGGCTGACCTCAGATCATCAGGTAGGCGCCCTTCCAGCAGGGTGGCCTGGAACATATTCAGCATTGACTGGACCACCACAGTTGCCACGCACTTGAAGAGTTCTGCGGGTAGTCCATTGGGACCAGCAGCTTTCCCAGAGTGTAGGTCCCTGATGGCCCCTTCCACCTTCTCCCTCACCAGGTCCTGGTCAATGGATTCTCTATCTTCCTCCAAAAGGGTTGGCAGGGAGACATTTCTAAGCAAGTCCTTACTGTCCTCCTATGTCCTGGTCATTGCTGGTTGGTACCCTGACTCGTTTTATGATGCAAAGGCCTCGGCTATGCCTGCTCCAGTCATATGAGTTGTTCCTTTGTCTGTTAAAATCTCTAATAGTCAGTTTCTTTCTCTTTCCCTTTTCACCCGCCATGCATGAGCTTGTTAGCCTTATCCTCTAAGTCATACAGTCACATTTGTGTGGCAATAATGTGTTGTTGGGCTGGTTCTCCCCCAGGTCCCTGAGCTCCTTCTGCCTAAGGCGTATCCTGTGTCTCAGCTCAGGGTCATCTGATTCGCTATCCTGCATTGTTCGTTCCATAATATCGATCTTCTTACATCTAGAGCACCGCTCCTTCCTCAGACCCATGTTTCCGCCTGTATGTACCCTCCAGCTACCACCTTATATGCATCCCACATTGTGCAGTTAGATGTAACGACCCCGTATTGTCGTCAAAGTATTGTTGGACTTGTTCTCTGAACATACCTGTAGCTCTTTATCTTTAAAGTGCTATAGGGCAAAGCGTGGCAGAAGGGTGTAGTCCCTACTAGGACCCTGAAGCTGTATCTCAACCGGCACATGGTCTGAGATGCCCCTCGCCTTGTATTGTGCCCCTTTAAAGTATCCCACATGAGCGCATTGTTTGCTGTGTGCTGGGGAGATGTGTGTATATTGTCCATTGACTGGGTTGTGAAGCCTCCATAAGTCGGAGAGGTCCATTGCCTCCACAAGTACTCGTAGTGGTTCCCTCCCTACCTCCTGCGTGGTTGCCACTGTTCTGTCCATCTCGTGGGACATTACTGCGTTCATATCCCCGCCTAGTATGAGCACCCTGGGGGCATCTCTAGTATTGTTTTGCTAATCTCCGGAAAGGTCTCCCCATGTAACGGGGTCCTTTATTCTTATTCAACAGGTAATGGGGTTGGATCATCAAGTATGGGGATTCTTGGCAGATCATACAAATACAAGCACGGACATGGATCACTTGTTCTGGAAGTGCCCGCAATTGGGGACCTATTGGGCGGAGGTAGGGGGACTCCTGAATGCAGTGACAGATAGGGAGGTGGAATTCGATATGGCGGCGTGCCTGCTGCTCTGGTTCCCGCACACTAAACGCACCAAGGTGACGAGCAAGTTCCTTGATCTGGGTCTGATATTGGCGCAGAGGGAGATATCGTGGCATTGGAAGTCCAGGGGGGGGGCCCTCGCTGCGTAGATGGAAGAATGAATTGCTGCGGTGGTCTGCCTGCGAGAGTGTGCTCCGGATGCGGCAGGCTGTTAAGATGGGGAATGAGAAGGTTTTGGATGCGGCGCGTGCATGGGAGCTAGTGGTGCAGGCCTTGCGTGATTCTTTTGTGGACGACGAGGATGGGGAGAACTAAGCCAGTGGACACCACGGGGCGAACACAGAAGTGCTATATCCCGCACTGTGGTGGTTCCATCTAACTCGACAGGACGAGGCGTACGCCCAGCAGTTGCCGGGGGGGGGGGCCTTGGGGGGGACTGGTTCATGGGGGTTCGGGGTGGGACGGAAGCCACTGGATGGTAGCCGCCTGGGTGCCTTGACTCTACTAGGATGGTTGGCACAGTGTGGAGTATGAAAGGGCTGGAGGGAGCAGCCAGGCGAGATAGAACGATAGCACCTAGGGTAGGCCCCGATATGAGCGGTGTCACTGCTTTACCTCTGGGATGGCTGACGGAGATGTTGTTGTGGGTGGGGGGGGATAAAAGCAGATACGTACAACGACTTTTCGACCATGGTCCCCGTGGGACGTGCACCGTGCTTTTCCTATTGAATGTAATAACATGCCGCCCGGCCCCCGGGATGCGGGCTGAATGGCTGTGTACAGTTTGGACTTCTTAGTGGACGAGGGGATGTCACGAGTGCACTGGTTGATTGATTGTATCCTGTGGTTTCTAATTCTGCAATAAAAATATATTTGAAAAAAAAAATAAATCATACAAATACAAGCAGGTTGAGGTCTGCATAGTAGGAGTACAACGGATTGTTATATCATTTTATGTGCTTGCATCTGTTGTTTCAGCTTGATGGCAAACATTTTCTATTGTTTACTGTCTTGATACTTCTTATAAGTTTCATCTGCTTCTGTCTATTGATCATTGCAGCACATATATGCTATAGAAGAATCATGTTGGATCACTTTTGAAAACGTCCCTCTGTGTATTTTTTGTATTTTTCTCTAAGCAAAAGAGAGCAGGAGTGTGTGAGCAAAACATTCTAGATTTGTCACCATGGTTCCTGAGGGAACAGGGTTGTCATGTTCATTGGTTGCTAGACCTGTTCACTTTCTGTCTAGATTAGGGGGGCTTAGGGTGGCACTGTGAGATTGTTGGTCTATGGGACAACATATCCTGATGGGGTGCACGGAACCAGTCTGCTACCATTCAAAAGTTTATGTCATCCTCAAACACACAGTTCCTTGAAACTACAGGACACATTGTTTTGCCCTATTTTTTGGAGGTCACAGTTTGAGATAGCAGATGGAAAGTGGGTCAGGTTGGTTGTTTGTGCACCTCAACAGGGAGTCGTGAAAGTTTACCAGTTACTGGCAGTTCTTTGAAATGTGCTGGGGACAATGGGGTTGCTGGGTACAGAGTTTAGGACACATTCCTTTAGGATAGGGGCAGCAAATTGAGGCAAGCAGCGTTTGGGGAGGTGATGTGATCATCAGGTTGTTACAGGAGGTATGCGCATAATGAGGAGATAGATTGATGAGGTAGACCGTAACTGATTTTCCTTTCTTTGTAGGTTTCCTTCCCGGTCCTCTGGTTTGAACATATTGATAGTTGGGCAATCGTTTGCAAAATGGGTAAGGATACAGGCATCAAGAAGAAGTTTTGGGGAACAATTGGGTATTTGGGAGCATGGGTTACAGATGGCATGGGAAAGGGGGCAATGTGGTTGAAGGAATTGTTGTCAATGTTGAATAGGATTTGAGGAAGCACAGGCTGTCTGGATGTGATAGCCATTCACTTAGGTGAAAATGATTTAGGGCTGGAAAAATGTTTGGCATTTCTAAAAATGATGAAGGCAGAGCTTTGGGAAATTAAGAATATTCGAGCTGGTACATTTGTTATGTGGACAGAGTTGATGCCTAGGAGAGTGTGCAGGAGTGAGGTTTGCCCATGGGCCATAGACAAAACATGGATAAGTTTGAACAGGGATTTGAGAAGGTTTTGCAGGGAAGAAAGGGTAGAGCACATTTTGCATCCAGAATTGTGGTTTGAGGTGGAGCATTTTTTCAGAAATCATAGGGTCTATTTATCGATGATGGGAATTTACCTTTATTTGTTGTAGTTGTGTGAGGCTCAGGCACACACATTAGGAATCAAGCTATAGAGAAGTATTTAAGAGCACAGCTTGTGGGAAGGAGTAGGGGGGTAGAAAAACTTTGGAGGAGTTTTTCTGGTGGGCGTTTTGCCCACAGGTTTTCAGCAGTTGAATCTGTTGTATTGCTGTTGGGATGAGTGAAGCAGTTTGTAGGGGTGGGGTGGAGTAAGTGTATACCTGCAGAAGGCAAGACATTAATGTTAATAGTTGGATAAAATAAGGTTGGGGTACGTTGAAGACTACAGATATGGTGACAGGTAGTCAGATTTAGGGGAATTGTTGGAAAGGGGGGCAGTTAGGGGTGAAGGTTAGGAAATGTTAGGTTGGCATTTATGTATTGTGAAGTTGTTCAAATTGCCTAGGAATGTTTAAGTTGTTGTTGTGTATCTGCTTCATTAAAACAACCTTTTCCACACTACAAGTGGTCGGTGTGTGCGCTGTGCCCTCTCGCCCAATGTGTGAGGTCATGGATGTGAATGACTGACTGCACTCTTAGAGAGATAGAACTAACTAGTTCCATGATAGTGTCAGTTTCAGTAATATCCATGGAAGAAAACACTTTATTTTAGAGATGTTGCACTGCATTCAGTGTCAAAGGTAACCATCAGCATAGAGTCCCCCTTCGTCCTCAGGAATGCAAAAATAGAATTATCTTCTTTCAAAGTTACTGTTGAGGATTGTCAGTAGAACCTCTGTATTTGTGAATTGTTACAGATCTCTTGATAGCACACATACATAATTCCATTCATCCAAGTGGTAAATTTAAACTCAGACTGGGTTGGAAAAAATTGTTGTTATTTCTGAATTAAACTAAACTTGTTTAGGTTCAAGTATTCTGCTCCTAGTCAAAGATCACAGGAAATATATTGTGCCTAAAGGTTCTAAAAGCTCTGTCTGGTTTAGATCTATAAATAAATGTTTGCAAAAAGTAGAGTCCATTAGACAATAGAAATAAAATAACCAATAGGTTGTCATGATTCAGTGAATACACTAGCAGGGCCGGATTTACTGAGAGCCTTCAGTTAACACTGCAAAAGATTTGTGATTCTACAAAAAAATGGCATCTCTTATTTATTAAGTTGTTAGTACTGCATTATAATATTTGTATACCACCCACTACCCCCATGTGTTGTGCTGAAGCACTTGTCCATGTGGGTAATAAGCTACATTGTGTGGGGGTGTGTTTGAAAGACTGTTTGTTGTCTTTGCTGTGAGCTTACATGAATTTTATTTCCATTTTGTGCTTGATAGCAACCCAGGAGTCTCAACACTAATTGCTTGTTCCTTTCATCTGGGTGAAATTCCCCAGAAGTGGAAAAGAGCGGTAGTGCGACCATTGCAGAAAAAACCTCTAATAGACTACTTGGTGCTAGAACATTTGCTCCCAATTTTGTTAATACCATTCTTTGCAAAAATCGCAGAGAAAGTAACCAACAAGCAAATAGTTAATCATATTAACCTGAATGACTTGCTTCACCCCTCACAATCTGGTTTTAGAGCCGCCCACTCCACCGAGTCAGCGCTACTCCTTGCTATGGAAACCAATGTGCGAATGCAGGGCAGACCGCTGCGCTGATCCTGTTGGATTTCAGCACGGCATTTGACACCGTATCTCATGGTCTTCTCCTTAAAAGATTATGTAACTGCGGGGTCAGCGGCTCAGCTCTACGTTGGATGACGTCTTTTCTCTCATCACGGTACTAAGTTGTACAGCACCCACATATTTTATGTAAGAGATTAAATACATGGCTGTTTCCACCTTCAAACTAGTATCGTGATCTTCAACTGCTGCTGTTTGCCTCCCGATACTCATCAATAGCTTCTGCCAACCTTACTGAGAGTCTGCTCTAGTGCCGGGACACACCGAAGGTGTAACCAGGTGCTTTACAAATGGATAAATAAATACATAAATACAATGCAGTGTTTACCGGTGTTGTAGATTAAGACGTGTGAGAGATAGATGTACATTTATGATATGTTTATGCTGGCAGTACTGATTACCTCTATTAGTCTGATAGTTTATCTTTTATCCTCTAGATCTGAATTTCTCTGCTTTATGTGGCAGGATGTCATCTGCTCTGAAATCTTATGGATCTGCAAGAGGTGACTGGATAGACTGTTACAAACCCCGTTCGTATATTTGTCACTTTTAGTGACAATTGGAAAGATTTGCTGGGAAGAAAAGTGTTAATATTAATATTATCTTTTTGTCATTATGAGATGTCAGAGTATGTGTCTATTTTGGACCAATAGAGTTGAAAATGTAAGAGTCCTCTGTTGATCTGCACTTTGAGGCAACTGTCTTTGCTCTCTGCAGGCCTGTCAGGTTATTATTGAGTGGTCTGTTCAGTGAATTTTATTCGCTAACAAAATGCCTTTAGTAATAATGTGCAAAGCTTATGTTTAACTAACACATATGCTAACTGCAAAATTTGTAGTACGTAATCATACTTAAATGTTATAGGCCTGCCAATAAATGAAAGTGCTGATGTAAGTTAGTCAACTGTCAATGCCATGTTAGCTGAAAACTAGTGCATTAATAATGAAAGGCCTGTTTTTCACATTGAATAGTTGTTTGCAAACAATGATTTTCTCTTTGTTTAAAATTTACTTTTCCAGATGTCTTCTGTTAGCTAGTGAATAGATACTTGTTTTGTATTAGACAACTTATAGAGAGTTCTTACCAGGGGAAGACAGGACCAAAAATATGATTTATGGGAAGAACTGTCTGGACCTTAAAATATCAACAATGTAACTTTTCAAGGTTTAATGTCTGAAAGTCTATTGTGCCTGTAAGGGATCATGAGGAGTTTGCCTATTCCCAGGAGTTTTCTATAATCCTTTTGGAAGATGAAGACGATGGAAGAAATACATTTGCAACATATAATATTGAGTGTTTATTTTAGGGTATGTTTCTAGAGTAGCAGCTAGATTCCATGATTCCATCCCGACTCTCTGACTGGAGACTCGCTTTTGAGTTTCTGATGCCTTTCTTCATGCGAGGTTGCCTTACTTAGATTTTGCTGAATTGTCCGCTGATAACTTGAGCTGTGAACACTTTCCAGCTAATTATGCCAAGGTGTAATGCTTGTGCATTGATTCGCTCATCTGTACTCTTTATGGGTATAATTATGGGTATCTGAACTGACACCTTTTTCTCTCATTATTCCAGCCTAATTTAGATTAGGGAATTTTCATTCATGGAACACACTTGCTATTGATGATATTAACTATGATTCCTACAAACAGTTTGTTTTATTTCATAATCAAACATCGATTAATGGATAATAACTTTTAATGCTGAAATTTAAAGATTAATATCTAATTCATAAAAAGATGAAAGACTACAAGAATTGAAAATAAACTCTTTCACTCACACTAATTCTCCTCTTTGACTGAGCTAAACGTCTTTAATTATTTATTGCTTTGTAGATGATTGCTCCTTACTTCTGCCTGTCAGTGAACACAGGTCCATATGACCAGTGACAGGGGTTATTCAACAACTACGCTCGACGATTGAGATATAGGAAACCCAGCTACCCTACTGGTATAGTCTAGTAATTCTGTACCATACAGAAGTCAGCCAGGTTCCATAAGTCCTTTCAGTAAGATATACATTGATAATATGATGCAATATAATGACACAAATTACATATGAAACTAAACTAATACTAATACTGTGATGTCACCATGTTTCAAACTGAATTATCTGCTCTCCATCTCGTGGTTAGAGATAGGAGGTATGGTAGACATTGTGTGCCTACTATGTCTGTGAAGTTAGGGAAAGGCTATTGTCAGAGTCTCTCATATCATTAAGCAGGTTGTTTGTCTTAAGGTGCAGAGTGGCAGCGGGTGTTTATAGTGTTAATTGGAGAGTTATAGTTATATATTCCATCCATATTTTTATGTCATTGTGAAGTTTCCCAAATAATTCTCCGAGATGATAGCAGAACCTGACTAGTATTTCCAAAATAAGATATTTATCAGTAGCAGAGAATGTTAGATGTATAAGATATCCATGTAGGAGTGGACTGTCCAATGCAGTCGTGAAATCCTAACCTGAAGTCCGAAGTATTTAATTTATAAATAGTTCCTAGCTACTTATCAGAGTGATTGCTTTACACCCAAATCTTGTGGGTACAGTAATTCACATGCATTGATTGATGCTTTACCCTTGTCTCTATGTATCTCATTGATTACACTTCAAATGAACACAGAGTACTTGTGTACAATACATAATTGATGTCAATTATGGTTATGCGTATTTCTCCATGATATCAAGGTGATATTAAAGAACTTGGTTTGATTTAGCCTTGAATAGCCTAGACAGTAAGAACAACTCTCTTGTAAGTTACTACAGCAATCATTGATGTTTTAATAAATTAGAAGAGAAAGTGCAGAATGTACATTTATACCTAGGTGTACATGTTTTAAATAAAATTATGAGCCATGTGTTGGTTGGGTGTATATTCACTTGGTGAAGAAGGCTCTGCTTCAAGCACTTCTAAGCAGGAAGGGAAAAAAGCAAGTCGCTTACTAGTGGTAATTCACATATACGAGAGAAGTTAGACACAAACATTCACTGAAAAAGATTTGTGAATCAGGTCCAATATCTTTAACGGCATAGGGCAACAATGACATGTATTTCTCGGCCTTTTTCATCCCCTAAACATTTATTTTACTTTATTCCTTTTACAATGCAAGATAGAGATCACAACAGTATGTCAACCTAATTATTTTTGTCTTATTCCATTTCTGCATTTGTAAAGAGCACACCTAACCTCAAAAAGCAACTGTGCACATATCAGTGGTACAATCATTTACGACTGGAAGGATTCAATGATGAAATAGGAAAATAATGTTGGTGTGAGGTTAGTTGCTTAAGGTGGTAGAGAGCACACTGGACTAGATTCATAAGTAACCATTCACCCATCTGCAAAGAGCAGTGTGCTAGGCGCAGATGTGTGACTCAACCTATTGAAATGTGTTGGGGGTAGCAGAGTTGCCAGGATAAATGTTGCTCACTGACAGGGTCGAACTGGCCTATAGGGCAATCTGGCATTGCCAGAAGGGCTGATCAGACTGGTCAGTGGGTGTGTCAGTTTTTGACTTCATGTGGACCTGTGTTATAGTCTGTTTTGTACTCTTGATTTCCCTAATTTTAATTGCCACCAGCATTGCCTGCAAAATGCATGCAGTCTCCTATGCCTTCCAACACACATATGCAGCATATGCAGCATGTCTTTACACCTTCAAAAATGCCCCATTCATAAATATGGACCAGTTTGTTAGCTAATCATTAGCCATCTGATTGAGCAATGGAGGCTTTTTTTATATTTCCCGCTAGGCCTATTTTCTGTCAACACTGCTCACATAAGCTCTCTATAAAACATGCGTTTAGTGTGCTGTTTTACTGTTTAAGTTCCTTCATATGTATATAGTGTGCTGTGTCAGTCCATCACATTGTATTACCCTGTTAGAAGGTCTATATGTGTGGAGATTCTATGTTCTTTAATGGAACATCCATCTCTGGTTGCTAGGTGAGTGTCAGCCGTTACTGGCTTCTCATCTGAGCAGGCACCAAATGGCTGAGGGTCTTTGCGCTCTTATCGTTCTTACATAGACTCCATTCTTTCACTGCCTTCGACTTCAAAAGGTCATTATTTAGCCTGCCCCAACACTACAATATGGCTGTACCTAGTTCCCATGCAGTAATGTGTCCCCTCGGTGCATTGTAGCTTTCCCTACACTTTGTCTTGTCGGCTGTATAGAAAGGTTGGGGAGAGCACATAGCAGGATCACACACATTGCACCTGTCCCTTGCTCGTAACATAAATAAGACACAAGAATAATGAGTGCAAATGCACTTTACGTATGAGGTCATGCCCAGCACGCACTTATTTTCATTCTCTTGACACCCATGGGTTGGCAGTCACTCTAGCCTGCCGCCATTAGTTCTAAGAGATGTTTTTGTTTTTGGGGAGAGGGTCCTTGAGCAGGTTTTGAGTGATGAGAGCAACCCTATGATAGAGGTACCACCCAGTGTCAGTTGATGCAAAGGCCAATGTGAATCATTCACAATTCTTTTCAGAATCCTCCAATTTCCTCTGAATGGTGTGGTCCATGTTACATCGTATGTATGTGCAGGCATTAGGCTGCCTCTCTTACGAGGAGGAGCGCTTAGTTTTGAAGGTAGGTACTCGCCGGAAAGAAAAAAATATATTAGCTTCTCAGAGTAGCTGACCCATGTTACCTGCATCAAGAATGAGCATGACAGGTCTTCTGTTTTATTATTTAAATACAAGGTGTAGTAGGACAGCGAGGGCACAGTGTGCGGGAAAAAGGGTAAAGAGCACGGCGAGGCCGGTGCAGGCAAGAGCGGTGGGGCAGGTGAAGTCAAGAGACACCGGAATAGTAGCGAGCGCAAGGTAAATGGTTTTATTTATTTTATTATTTTATTTTCCTTATTCTGTCATCTGTTGACTTTCCGCCCTCCCCTCCCCACTGCTCTTACCTGCACCGGCTGCGTCTGGTAAAGTTTTCTGACTGCCCCCTCCCCACCCGCGATGACGCAGTATATGTGGCTAAATATAGTGTGCATGGCAATTATGCACTTAACAGGGCTTAGCATCACTGTTTCTGTCATTCGCCACCATATTTCCAAAAAGAGTATTGCTAGTTGAAATGATTAATGTAAAAATACATTTTTTACAAGGAGATGAAAGAAAAGAACAACTTTAAACAAGGCATTCAATTTGTTAGGTTTTTGGGTAATTTAGAATAATATTTTGATTCTTGCATTATTCTAATAATAGCTTCTCGTCTTGATAGTCAGTCTCAATCTCATCCTGTGCTCTGCAGTGCCATTTTGTTCTGCACGTGTAAATATAGCATCTAATTAAGCCAGCCTGCTGCCAGAACCTTTACTGATCTTAAGTAGAAGCTGCAGGGAAAGGGAATGAAAGAGCCACTCCGGAGTTGGAGTTTTTTTGTGGGGTTTTGTTTTGCTTTTCTTTTAACATGACCTCATTAAAGTGGACTTGTTGAAAAAAAACACTCCTCCTGGTGCCCATCTCGATTCTGGTTTTGGGGCTTCTGATTGCACCTCAAATCACTAGCACACAAACCACAGTATTCGCCAATACTTCTCTCTAAATCTTATCTACACTTGTCTGACGCTGAACTGTGGGGGGCTGTGTTTAGAAATAACGTATGGGTTAAAAAGACCCTGCTGCAGAATTCCTTGTTTGACTAGCAGTTTTCAGGCAACCAATAAAATACCCAGATAACTCTGGTGATTAATGTTCCTGGTGAAGAGTGATGGAGTTTTTACTAATAGCAGTTTTGACTCATCATAAAGAATCATAGTGTTAACATGCCTGCTGTATGCAGATAACATGCCTGCATTTTATGTGGATAGCCCAGTGAGCTACTACGTTTGCCATAGAAATTCTTTTGATACTTTTAGTTTATAAGTTACTATCCTATATAGCGCAGTGACCGATGAACTCTCATCAAAGAGTTGCATGCAAACTAGATGGTATAGGTTAGAACATTATATTGTTTTCCACAGTCTTTCATTATCCTCATTTTACTTATAGGAGTTTGTTTAGTTAGAAATACATTCTTAATAGTAAAGCCACCCCCAACCCCTGGGGTATGCATTACATCCTTTTTTGTGCTTCTCCAGACAAAACACTCTTGAAAAATGCTACTAAAAAGTATGGATGGCACGTGATTCCTACACCGTGTAATCCTCATTGTCTTATTCCTGTAGACGGATTTACACAGTATGATTCACTGACTCTGTATAATGCGTGTGTGATGTAAAGTGCTCTGACACCCTACACTAGTATGAGTAGAACAATAAAACTAACGAAATTCCTATGAGAGAGGGGCTATGGAGATGAGGGGCACTGTTGGAGGGTGGTCGTTAGGGAATACAAAAGAAGTCATGGAGGGTGCCAGAAATGTTGTACCACCAGGCGCTGCCAGCACTAAAGTTGGCCATGCCTTTACTTATCTCCAAATTATCATTATACAAATATCTATTATCTTAAATAGTAATATTCTGAATCTCAGCAATCACATAAAATGTAAGGCCACAATGAGAAGTAGAGAATGGAAGCAGCTGATTTGATGCTCTTACAAAAAAATGTAATTACTTTATGGGACACATTAAAAACAAAAACAGAGCACTTAAGATTTGCAGCAATTTCAAAAACTGAGGATTCAAACTTGTTTGTGCACCTGCAACGACAAAACCCTTTTCTTGAGTGGATTTGATCTGAATCTTTGCTGGTGCATTTGACATATGCCTTTTACATGATACAACATTTTACAACAATAAAACGTAGTCATGATTCTTGACGAAGTGCCTAACATCCATGTCCTGACCATGTAGAGGTGGGCAAACCACTGAAAGCTTGAGCCAGAAACCTGGCTCTGGCTCAGCTCGAGGTCCTATTGGATCCTGAAGCCCATAACAAGCCGAGTTTTCTTGTGACTTCAGCCGGCCTCCCTCCCTCTTCTCAGGATGAGGTGTTAGGGCCAGAGTTGCTGACTGTGGAAGTGGGAAACCAGGTTCGAGTACCGCCGTTGGCTCAAAATCCTGTGATTGTGGCCAAATCACTTAACATCCCCAAGCCTATAAACAAAGCACGTGACACTCTGCAATGTAACTGGTGCTCATATAAAGTGCTCAGCCTTCGTGTCCAGTTTGTCCCACATTTTAAGACTTCAGAAAAATAAACTAAGTTGTAAAAACAAAGTCATTTATTATATTGCTTGTTCCTCTCATAAATTGCATAAAAACACATTCAAATATGTGAGTTCAGCCTGTCAGTTGTCCAAAGATATCACTTTTAACAAGTACTTCTCAGTGTAGTGCTATAATGTGCCTTATAAATGTCAAAGCTTCCTCGTTAATATATTACACTTTTTGGAATTTTGAAGAGAATTTATCATATTTTACATGATGTTTATTGCATGATTTACATAGAAAATTTCTTGTGGGTTCAGCTCATGCATGGGGTCTAAGATCCGCGCTAGTCCCTTGGCTCGGTTCTGGCTCAGCTCTCCCTGTTAATTTGATGGCTCGCCCGCACTCGCGCGCAATCGGTGAATGCAGAAATCCTAACAGGATGGTGGAATTTGTTCAATCTCAATTTTAAAGTTAAGTTGGATGTATGTGCTCAGTTCTACCTGAAAATAAAGGTGAGCATCCACAAATGTGTAATTGTTTAGGTGTTCCCATTCCCCTTTGCAAGTAAGTCCCCACCCTGGAAAAAGTTGTAAATGTTGTTCTAGCAAGTGAGGGATTAAATGCATTTTCAGGGTGAAAATGGGAAGGGAATCACTTCCTCACTGTTAAGAGCATGTATAGGAAGGGGATCCTCCATATGGAAATTATTTTCCAAATGGAAAAACAAAAAAAAATCTTTAAGTAGAGAAAAGGTTATGTTTGTCACATATATTGCGCCAAAACCTCAACCTAGTTGATTGTAATTTGGATATATGTTACTTGTAAGAGCCCCATACATCAAAGACTGATGCGAATTTTGAAGAATGTTCATGGTATTGTTTGATGATCCCGTAAAAGCTGAGTACTTGCTCAAAGCCTTAGAGTAACTTTTTTGGAACACATTTCAGACTCTTTCTCCTTTCACATTGTACATTGAGCCCATTAACTTCTTTTTAGCCTAATGCTTTCAATAAGGATGAACTGACAGATTACCTTTTTCATTTTCACAGCTTTGTACACTGATTTATAAGTGAATGTTGTAGTGCCCTTGAATGTTGAGCTATGGGGATAAAGGCCACGGGCATGATCTCCCACAAAGCCCAAACTACCTGATGCCATAGCGGAAAACTGGTTTCTGTGGAGAAATCCTGGCCAACATTGTTAGCAAAGTTAAGCAGCAAGGCTATCTTCAGAAAAATGCATGTGCACCATGAGCAATAACACCAAAACAATAATATACTTATGAAATAAAGAACCTAAAGTTTAAAAAACAGACTTGATAGAGAGAGAAAAAGGTAGAGTGAGAAAATATACAAAAACTCCTCACATGAAACAATGGACAAGTAGAATTCAGTGTTACTTTTGGATTACAAAGACCAAGACCTTGTCATCCACCATGGCATCATGGCATACCCATGATGGAGGTTGGCTGAGTAAAAGGTGTGGATTAATTCCCGCAAAAACGTTTACAGTTTTAGTTGTAATTTGAACACATTTGGTGGATGGAAACGTTCCTTGAGGCAACTCTGTAATCTGTGGCTGTACAGGAATGCACCAGGATGAATATGCTTTTTTTGTGGTCCTTCAGTATCCCCTGACTGAGACAAACTGCTCCTATGTAGTAACCCAAGTATCATCTTGTAATAAGGCACTTGTCACTATGTTGTGCGTCTCCGGAGATGCAAAATCTAATTGAAAAAGCTTTGCAACTAGTTCCAGATGTATCCAAACTGTCAGAAATGATTCTGAGAGAGTGGATGTTTATATTGTAGGAAGGCTTACCACAGCTCCATATAAAGTCGCGATCAAAATGACAATTTGCACCTGGTACTTGGGATTCTTCTGTAGCAGCATCAATTCCCTTTCTCAGCAGTGCCTTCCACACTTCATAAACACTGGGGACACATTTTTGAATGGGCCTAGAGTAGAAAGTTTGGTAGCAGCTGGTCTTCCCGTTCTCTGCTTTACGCATGCAGTGATCTCTGTCTCTGGTTCCTTCTGCACTTTCAAGTCATACAACAAGATCTGGTCCTCAAAGGAAGCAAGGTCCAGTGGCTTGATCCCCTGTCATTGGGGGATCAACAAGAGGCTACCGTTCTTTGCCATGAAGAGCTGGAAACCAAATTTCTTTGCATTCTACAGCTCTCTGATTAAGGGGGTCAAGCATGGTATGTTAGGCTACATAACACGACCCAGGAAACATTCAGAGCAAAATGTTAATGGGGTGTAATCAACAGACACCCTGCCAAGGACAATAACCCTCCTTTTGCTTAACACAGTACCTTACCTTCAGACAAGGGATATTAAACAATTCAATACATGGATAAAAGGAATTTTCAATCAAACCTTAATAGTAGTATAGTATAAAGTCATTTATTAGTCAATAAAAACAATAAACATTATAAAATGTATGATTGACATCATAAATAAAATGATAAAATGAAGGAAAACTAGAATTCATATCGAGTCACTTGAGCAGGAGCAATTTTAGGTGCTGACTAATTATGCCAGTGTGTGCAAAATAGTGACTAAAGTGCAACAGTGCGGCACTTCTGTTTTGTTTGCCAATAGCCAGTATAAAGTAAAAGCTGATAAGCCCTAATTCTATGTAGCAGCCCATAGTGCCAGTCTAATAATAAAAGCTTGACAAAGGCCTATGCTGTGTGGAAAATTGCACGTAAAGTGCAAAATTGCTGTTAGTTGGTCAGACGAGATGTACAGATAAACTTGAGCAAATATCCAACCTGACAGTATGGGGAACCGACAAACACAGGTTATCGCTAGCAGCCCATTGTGCTGCGAAAGGTGTCTCTGGGATTCTTGGCAGAGCCTTTCTTAGCCGTCCATCTTGACCCCTGCCTATGTCTAAGTGGTCACTTTAGCAAGGGATTTAAAGATGTCCAAGAATTGTACCAATCGAACATTGAGCATTGTGTTTCTTGGATCTAATGTCTCACTTAGTGCTAATCTACAAGACCTGATTCCTAATGCGTTAATACTCCTTATCTGATGACCAAGAGCAGGGCAAATGCAGATGCCGTGATGCAGGGTTTCATCTGCCGGATGAAATAACCAGCATTCCTGGTCACCCCTTTGGCCTTCTTCCCTCCATTGTGATAATAAATCTAGAGTTGGAATGTCACAAAATCTCAGAACCAGTAATTCCTGTTGGATCTTCAGGGAACAAGTGGCTTCCAAAAGGGGGAGCTCTTTTTGGACATCGTAGGATTTCATCATCAGCCACCCATGTGATTGCTTAGCCACGTTATTGTCCTACCAACTTTGCACCATGATAGATTTATGTCCACTCTTTGAAAAATTTGACTGGATATATTTAATTTCCATAGCTTTCCCAATTCAAGCTTTCCAATGCTTTTTCAAGGTAATTTTTATATTCACAATTCCTCTTTTGAAGACTGTACTAAGGGGCTCATTAGGATCGCGGATTTCCCGCATCCTCCGGGCCGGCGGAAGCCACCGCCGGCCGGAGGATGCGGGAAAACCGCCACGGATGCTTTAAAGACCCACCGCCAAATTAGGATGGCTGGTGGGTCTTTGAATCTGTCTGCCGCTTTTCCACCGCGGTCGCCTTCCGACCGCGGCGGGAAAGCATTAACATGGCTGGCGGTGTCTATCAGACACCGCCAGCCATATTATGATGGAGTAGAAAGTATGCTTTTCCACGGCGGCTTTTCCGCCGTGGAAAAGCATACGGACCTTCACTTCGGGGGCCCGTTGCAGGCCCCCTGGGTGAAGGGGGGGTGTGGGGTGCACATGGGGGGTACCTATGGTACCCCCCTGCATTTGCGTGCACAAAGCAGCAGGCACCGCGCGGTGCCTGCCGCTTTGTGCACGCAACTGCCGTGCATGCATTTTTAACATTGCGGCGGGTGCAGCTTGAAGCTGCACCCGCCGCAATGTTAAAAATAGAGGATGTGACCGCCACCCTGGCGGTCACATCCTAATCTGCATGGAGGGACCGCTGCTGCCCCTGCGGACGGTCCCTCCTACTCTATGGTGGCGGACGGACTCAGGTCCGTCCGCCATCATAATTGGCCCCTAAATCAGCACAGTGAGACCTACGCAACTGACTGCAGTTTGTGGCAGCATTTAACAAATACTGCAGGCCTAGCAAGGGATTGCTTTCTCAGCAAAAACTCTAGCCTAATTTGGGTAGTTGATGCTGGTCTTGATAGCAGGAAAATTGATTATAGGATCTTATCACAATTTTGTCAAGGAGATTGGCCTCTGCACCCATCATTATTTATGCTCAGGATGAGAATGCAGGTATCAATTTAGCCTTCATTACTTTGGCCAATGGCTGAAGATTGGCCTCCCGGATGGATTTTTCAATGTAAAGGCATATTTAAGGACTTGCGCTTTTGCTTTGATAGACTCCCTTTGGTGTGCGAATGTAGCCCTGGAGTCTATCTTCACACCCAGGCACACATATGTAGAAGTGTCATCAATTGTAGCTCCTTGATCATTTTTTGTGTTTTTGTGAGATTGTATTATCTGTACACACATTTTTTTAATTTTGAAACATATTCATAACAGAATGTACACATTTTGTTTTTATCAATGTCACACTTTGAACAAGCAGGCCTCTCAAGTCTGCTGCACATAAATAGAGCTTTTAGCATGTTAGATGTTTTAGATGGAAGCAGAGAAAATATTACTTCTGAATTTTGGGCAACTGCAACAATTATTAGCACACCATTGCAGTAAACCTTTACTTTTTTAGATGCACATGAAGAAAGTATCCCATAATCCTTGTATTCAATATAGTTTGCAACTGCAAAAATCTTTTTTTTTTTCATTAGAGGTGGTATACCAAAAAGTCACTTTTTACAACTTTATACAATAAAATGTTTTTCCTTTTCACAAACAACACCTGTACTTAGATGCTGATCAGTAGGCCTCGGCACACATGAATTCAAATATAATATATCTGAGAATATAATAGTATATTACATTTGATGGAATTGGAAGTAACAAGGCAAAAGGACGATGTTAGCTAGAAAATCAATTATACCCCACCCTCCAGCCTGATCTTATCATTCTAAGTCAAATCCACAAAAAATTACTTCCCAAAGAGGCATATTCTGTCTGACACCCTAATCTTCTGAAGGGGAAGTTTCTTATTTTATGTACACTCATATAAAGAATGTTCATGAAAGAACATGATGGTGAATATTACTTGGACATTTACATGGAACTAATGAAGTGCTTCCTGATGAGAAGTGATTAATTCACAGCACTGTTTTTCAGCTAATGTTTAGATTGACTGCATGATTATATAAAACTGAAACAGCTTCGAAAGAGGACACCACAGAAGGTGAGCTGGAGTTTTAAGTGTTACATCCCCCAATAATTTGTCTTCTGGAAGATTGGAAGATCAGTTTATGAATGTTTGAATACATCCCATTTGATAAATGTTTGTATGAAAGATACCACATTTCTTCATATTTGTTAATTTGGTGTATGTTGTCGTACAACTTTCATACAATGCTTAAGTGACATCCTCAGATTGTAACAAACTTCAATGTATGTTTACATGTTTATTACACAATAGCATTTAAACAAATGAATGCCACTACCATCTCTGCAACACTTCCAGTCTCCCTAGCATTTTTACTGAGTTTTCCATGCATTTTAAAGTTTGTGCACAGTCTATGGAGCGTCTCATCCTGGTGGACCACTAAAACCACTGATACAGTGCTCCTCTGGTAAACTCTTAACATTCCCTGAGATTCAGAACCTATTTCTTTACAGAGATTTTTGGGAGTGGGTGACAGCATTTTGGAGGTAGTAGCAACATCTAAGGGGCCATAGAAGTATTTCAGTATTTCAAAGAACATATATATTGTCCATCTGATAATCACTGCAAACTTTCTTGCACATTTGTGTGCTTGGGAGATAGCTTGAGATCAATGCTCCTATCATTAAGGTTACCCTGAGTAGATTGCAATTATTAGTTTGAATGAAACACCGCTGGGCTATTTTGCTCTGCCATTTGCAACAAATGGTCATAAAAAAATTCCTTTTCAAGGATTACCAGTGCACAAAATGCATTCTGAATTAATCAGTGGAAATGTTATTCATGCAGACAAAAATGTCTTACACTAGTACAATGATTACATTTATGTTGCATAAAAGTTGCTTATATATTTATTTCATAAATATTCTTCTCTACTTCTAAGCTCACTAAGTATTGCCATATTCTTACATGGTTGACCTTGACTTTGGGGTCTTTTTTTTTAATTGCCATTGTCAACTAGATCTATATTGACTTTGATACTTAAGATCTCTGACATCCAGGTTCCATTTCACACAAAGGTTGACATTCCAAATCACACGAGACCTATCACCTCGTCCACCTCCTTTATTTAAAAAATTCTCAGAAAAATCTTTCCCTTCATAACTCACGATCTTCCAAAAACTGTTGTTTCTGCGCTTATCCAACCTCTGCTGGAATACTGTAATGCACTCTTTGTTAGCCTACAGAAGGGTCTTCTTAGCAAGCTACAAGTTCTTCAGAACGCAGCGGCTCAACTTCTGTACTCCTAAACTAAGTAAAAGGATTGCATATGGACTAGAAATTATATTTCAGAATGTGTGTGTTAGTGTATCTGCATTTTAGGACTATATTATGTTTTTTTTAATCTTTTGATGAATTATAATAATTTTGATGTATAATAATCTAGGATATTTCATAATAATGTTAATAAATATATCTATATTGCAATGTTTTGTGGTACAGTGGGAAACACATTGTTAATACATTATTGCTGCATATACATTTAGAGGGGGCAGGATTATTTGCTGGTGCAATCAGTGTCATCCTGCCCCATGATTTCTCCTTTCAAAATGGCAGCACTTGAAAATGAATTGACAATTCACTGCATATTCATAGGGCATTCTGCTTCTGATGACGTTTATACAGCATCATACAATAATCTATCAAAGTGGTATATAAATCATCCTACCAACGGTGCAATGGTCTCCTTCCCAGCCGGGACTGCATTCACACTTTCCATCTCTGCATTGGCCATGTTCAGCGCAATGTGGGTGGCATGCACGCTCATCACAGTTCGTTCCTCCCCAACCTTCTTCGCATTGGCATAACCCTCCGGAACAGATGCCATGACTGCCACAGTCCAATATGCACACCTCTAAATAAAGAAGAATATAAACCCATTAACACGTGGTATAGAAATCTATATATTAAACTTGTGTAGTAAAACACTCAAACTGATTAACAAGGCTTTCCTGTGAGCAGTTGTGTCTTCTAATTTGATGTGAATTACTAAGCTTTCAGAACTGACTAACAATTGATGTCGTGTCTTATTCTAGAGTATGCATGACTTACCTGTGAATTCTTTCAGAGAATGATGTTCACTCACAGTAAAAAATCTTTATGAATCAGATCATTGAGTAAGCATGTCTTGCTATTGTAAATTGTTGATCAAGTCATACATAAGTTTCGATTAAGACACCACAGGCCAGATTCAATAATATTTCTTGGAGTACTTGCAATTCATTTCTGTCTTATGTTTGAATTACTCGCAATTTCCCGAAATTATTTACCAAGCACTTTCTGTGAGGAGTTGTTTCTTACTCTCTACTTAGGTATTTCTTAGTCATGAATTCCCTGGAGTAAAACATGCTTACTCAGATCTGTAAGTTAGCAAGCAGGATGAAGACATAAAGGGCCTGATTCCAACTTTTATATGTAAGAATGTGTATCTTACCTCTGTGTTAGGTATGTATTACTGCTCCTCCCTTATTTACCAATTCTTTTTTGTGACTAGTTTTGCCTTCCTCTCAAACCTGAATCTGAATGCCACTGTCATATCCGCAAAGTATTTTATATGAGTAGTTGTGTCTTACTCCAAGCTAATGTGTTATTCATATTTTCTACAGTGAGACGTTATTACTAATAAGAAAAATATTTTTCCACAAGTAATTCATATCCAAGATAGGAGTGAAACTTAACTGCCCACAGTGTTTGTGGATTAGCATGTTTTCTGGTGCTAAGCAGTGTTAGATTGTGTCAGGCTTCTAAATGAGGTAGTTACTGCTGCAGAATAGTGCATATGTAGGTGGAGTTGCCAATAAAAAAAAATAGTTTTATCAGTGGTGTGGTTGCATTATAAATCTGGATGTTTCCAAGATCACATGAGCAGTTTTGCAAAAGTGAAGATTCTTGGTTTGATGTTAGACCCTGGGTTACTGGCTGACTGGGGTGTGAGCCCTGGTCAAGCAGCAATCACAATCCTAGTGAGGGTAAGGCTCAAGCAACCCCCAAATGAACTTGCACTCAATACCCAGGTAGCTAAGCACAGGGCAGTCACTGTGAAAACATCACACAAAAAGACCCCACACCAGGTTAGAACAATAGAGCTTAAGGTAATAAATAAAACAAGACTAGAATGACAAATATATAATTAGAAGAACCAGTCATATTGAATGTTAAAGTTTTGAGAGAAAACTGCGCCAACGGGGGATATCTGTTCACACCGGACTGGGACAAAGCCTCCTCAAGTTCATGCCGACTGTGATGAAATGTAGGCCTGCTACAGGGACCCAGTTAGGCTTGCTGAACAAAAGCACCATAAATCCTGTATTGCGGAGCTGTGCGTAGGTCCGCGTAAAAGATGCGTTACACAGACAAGTCAATGAATCGATTCTGAAATTCTGCAAGGCTGTAATGTAAGGTCCTGTTGCGTCATCCCTGAGGATCCTGTCAATGATAACTGGCAATGTGGAGGACGGTGTTGATGATGCGGAGTGCAGTCGAGGTGATGGATTTTTTCCATAAAGCTGCCATGCAGAGTCCGATTCCATCGTGGAGGCTGCCATTGACAAGAGTTGCGACTGCCTGCACCGAGGATGCGCAGCACAGTTGGGAAAATGCAGTAGTTCCAAGAGCTGCGATGCAGGTCTTTGCACCAGGCCCAATCCAAGCAGCAGTGGAGATACGTCAATTCTGCTTGTGTTTACGCTGTACGGCAGAGGAGATTTGTCAGTTCCACTGGATCTACAGAGGCTGATAAAGAACCTTAAGCCCACATCCAAAGATCCAGGACTGGGGTGGCACTGCTTGGTAGGGTAGACTCACAGATGGCAGAGTCCAGGTGCAGCTACAAGGTTGTTGGTGGCCTGTACTGTTCCTGAGGCTTCAGATCAGGAGGCTAGCCAACTTGCCCTTGGATTCACTCTGGGTTCTGGTTTCAAGAGTAGCAGGTCCAGTCCTTCATCACCCTGTAGCAAAGGGCAGCAAGCAGCTGGTCTGAACAACAGGGCTGAAGTTCCTTAAGCGCAGCAGTCCAGCAGAGTGGAAGTCCCTGTAGCATCACCACAGTCCTTCTTCCTAGCCGAGTATCCAAAGGTCCAGAAGTGTACTGAAGAGTTGGTATCTGAGAT
Organism: Lissotriton helveticus; assembly: GCF_964261635.1. NCBI lineage: Eukaryota > Metazoa > Chordata > Amphibia > Caudata > Salamandridae > Lissotriton > Lissotriton helveticus. Next base: position 2,074,932,603 of record NC_136063.1, read on the forward strand.
CTTTTATACACAGTTGTGCCTTTGAATGGGCCGGGGCGGTAAATTCCGTTCCGCTCGCGGAATTTGTGGAATTTGGGTAATGACGTGTTCCGCAGAGAACGCGAAATTGCCCACAATTCTGCATTCTGCGACTTCGTGAAATTTTTTGCTTGTTTGCGTTCAAAAAATGCATGTTCGCAAGATATTTCCCCCCAGCACCCAAACAGCAATTGCGAACAGGAAAAAAGCATTGCGAACAAGCAATTCCGCGTGTTCGCGGAATTTCTGCGTGTTCGCTGAGATTTTTTACCCTTTTGCGGAGGTTTGCCTAATGCGGTTACGCAAATTCTGCCCCCCCCTACCTTTGAAGTGGGGAGAAGCTTCTATAGACATGTCTTTGAGGTGCACAGATGCCCTGCCTTCTGGCCCTTGCTCCAAATTCACTACAGGCAGGTATGCAGCTGTTTGTGTGGACACAGCCTATTCAGGTGTAAGTGAGGCTGGTCCAAACTCCTCCCTCTCATCCTACCAGTGATGGCCCATCCAGTCACACCTAATCTCTCATTGTGCCTGGCTGTCTAGGAGGAATACACAAAGCCCAAATGCCAACTTCACCCAGTCATGTGACCCAGAGACGGGGTTGCATACACCAAATGGCTAAGGCAAGACCTCTCTCCCTAGCTCAACGGCCGCCCGAGGTACCGACAGACTGAGCGGGGCCTCCATTCCTGAGCTGTGGCCAGGTGAGGTGAAGTCCATCCCCCGCAAGAGCCGGCATCTAACAATATCCTGTCGCTTGTGGAGGATCGTCATATCTGCAATCAGTTTTTTTTTGGTTGTATTGATTCTAAACTTGAATTTTCACTTGTTCATTAAATTTGTTTCACTACGCAGTAGCAAATATCTTTTGTGGTCCTGAGGAAGGCCAAGGATAAATTTAATATCCCAGAAGGCTGAAACATGTAGACCAGAGCCAGTTACATCTAGGCAGTTAATTTGCTAAAAACTGCTTTTGCACTGTTTTTAATTGGGCTAGTAGGAGATACTTTAAAAAAAATGTTTTCTTCCACTACCAATTTTAACTTCAATCTTCACTTCCGCGCATGGCGTCCATCACTCACATTCAGAGAATATCTCTTCACATCTGTAGTTTCTCATGTATTTCTGCATATTCTGCTAGAATTGCTAGACCTCTGAGGCGGAAGCCGGAGGTGTTACTACGCTCGTTTTTTTAACAAAATTGAAATTGTGATTATTGTATTTTAAAACTTGTGCACCTACCCCCAGTCATTGCTATCACTTTCCCGCCAAGCAGACACCCAGAACCAGCGGAACATAGCGCTGTTGGGAAAGGCAATTGGCACACGGACGCCATCGCGGGGAAACGCGAGGCCACGCCCACACAATAGGCCACGCCCACCTCCCACCCTATGTAAACGCTGATTGAGAGCGCCGCGCACTAGAATTGCTAGACCTCTGAGGCGGAAGCCGGAGATGTTACTACGCTCGTTTTTTTAACAAAATTGAAATTGTGATTATTGTATTTTAAAACTTGTGCACCTACCCCCAGTCATTGCTATCACTTTCCCGCCAAGCAGACACCCAGAACCAGCGGAACATAGCGCTGTTGGGAAAGGCAATTGGCACACGGACGCCATCGCGGGGAAACGCGAGGCCACGCCCACACGATAGGCCACGCCCACCTCCCACCCTATGTAAACGCTGATTGAGAGCGCCGCGCACTAGAATTGCTAGACCTCTGAGGCGGAAGCCGGAGGTGTTACTACGCTCGTTTTTTTAACAAAATTGAAATTGTGATTATTGTATTTTAAAACTTGTGCACCTACCCCCAGTCATTGCTATCACTTTCCCGCCAAGCAGACACCCAGAACCAGCGGAACATAGCGCTGTTGGGAAAGGCAATTGGCACACGGACGCCATCGCGGGGAAACGCGAGGCCACGCCCACACGATAGGCCACGCCCACCTCCCACCCTATGTAAACGCTGATTGAGAGCGCCGCGCACTAGAATTGCTAGACCTCTGAGGCGGAAGCCGGAGGTGTTACTACGCTCGTTTTTTTAACAAAATTGAAATTGTGATTATTGTATTTTAAAACTTGTGCACCTACCCCCAGTCATTGCTATCACTTTCCCGCCAAGCAGACACCCAGAACCAGCGGAACATAGCGCTGTTGGGAAAGGCAATTGGCACACGGACGCCATCGCGGGGAAACGCGAGGCCACGCCCACACGATAGGCCACGCCTACTCTCCTTCCCCATAAATGTGTGTCCCATGCAAGCGCAGCGGACGAGCGCAGCGGGAGCGCCGTTTGCGCGCCGAAGGCGCGCCTAAGGCAAGCCCGTCTGCGCCCGTCCGCGACCAGACGGGACCAGGGGCCAACCCCCCTGCCCCTCCCGTTTCGCCGATCAGGACTTACAGCCCCGCGGCCCTACGCTCCATAGGAAGCAGAGTTACTGCCTCATGTACCCGTACTTTTGCAGCCACATCCCTTCCTCTCTGTTGCTCCGAATGCAAACATTCCTTCCGAAACACCCTGGCTGGCCCCCCGGCACAGAAATATTGCATGCTGGCATTAAACTGTCGATCATTGCCAAAGCATGGCACTCAATTGTCCATGCTGCTCGAGGAACGCAAGCCAGATGTTATCTTTTTAACAGAGACTTGGCTCTCCATTCAATCCGACCCAGACATAGTCGCAGCTCTACCCAGTGGATATCACATTGTCAGATTGGATAGACCAATGGGAAGAGGCGGCGGTCTGGCTGTCATTTTTAAAGACCAGTACCGCTGTCGTACCACAGAGGAGAGTATTCCCGAGTGCGAAAGCATGGAATTCTGCATTGAGTTCAACGCCAATACCTCCTTCTCGGGTACGTTGATTTACCGCCCCCCTGATCCATCAAAACTGTTCCATAGGTCGCTCCCGGAGATAATAGCGAAAAGAACTTTATCCGCGGCTAATTACACAGTCCTAGGAGACCTGAATCTTCATTTTAACTCCCCCGCAGACAATATTGCTAAGGAGCTAATAGACGACCTTGGAGCTCTTCAGCTATCCCAGCTGGTTACAGCTCCTACCCACGAGAAGGGCAATTTGCTCGATCCAATCTTTACCAGCTGTAGCGATCTGACTGTTGACCATCCTATCCCCCTCCCATGGTCAGACCATTTTTTGATTCCGTTTTCTTGGGCCATTCACAAGGTCCCCCAGCTACCCCCCCGGACAACAATCAGGAGGAACTGGTCAAAACTCCAGCTGGAACCCTGGATGTACAGCCTGGATTCCACCCGCCCGCTTCCCTGCTCAAACCCCAGTGTAGCAAATGGAAACTTTGTCAGCTGGATCACTAACTCACTGGATACGATCCTTCCCCTCCGGAGATCCTCATCCAAGAGATTGCATAAATCTGCACCCTGGTTCTCCGACTCCTTAAGAGAGCTAAAACGCTGCTGCAGGCAACGAGAGAGGGCCTGGCGTTTAGACTTTCTCCCGGAAAAGAAGGTAGCCTACAAAGAGGCTATAAAGGCTTATAGAGATGGGATTAGGACGGCGAAAGCGACCTTCTACTCTGATAAAATCCTAGAGGCTAAATCCAAGCCCAGGGAAATTTTTCAGATAATAAAACATTGCTCAAGTGTCAATACCGCCCCCCCTCCGAGCAAAACCCAAGACCAATGCAACGAGCTTGCGGACTTTTTTCACAACAAAGTCCTGAAAATATATTCCACCTTTCAAATGGGAGCCACAGCCCCGGAGATAGCCGACTCACCCTCCTTCAGAATCCCCCATCCCTCAGAACAGTCAATCCTCGAGCACTTCCCTCTCCTGGACCTCGACACCCTCGGCAAAATGGCATGCCAAGTTAAATCGGGCTCCCCGTGTGACCCAGCCCCACCAGAAGTCATGATACAAGCACATGCATCCACCATGCCTGTTATCTTGGAACTCCTAAATACATCTATAGCCTCATGTACGGTTCCTATAGCATGGAAACAAGCCATGGTACGGGCGCTGCTAAAAAAAACCTAACCTGGACCCCGATGACTACTCCAACTACCGCCCTATTTCACTCCTCCCTTGGGTTGGCAAGGTGTTGGAAAAATACATAAATGCCCAGTTGGTCCAGTTCATCGAAAACCACTGCCTACTGGATGTATCCCAGACAGGTTTCAGGCCGAAACATGGCACCGAAACGGCCTTATTAGCGGTAGTCGAGGAATCCCGAAGGGTCCTGGATCAGGGAGGATCAGTGGCAGTGATCCTCCTTGATCTAAGCGCCGCCTTCGATACGGTCAGCTATGCCACCCTGCTGAACCGTCTCCGGGACATCGGAGTCTCAGGCGATGCTCTAAGGTGGCTCGACTCCTTCCTGTCTGATAGATCTTTTCAGATCTTTGATGGCGACGTAATATCAACCAGCAGGCCTCTCAGCTGTGGAGTACCACAGGGCTCTTCTTTGAGCCCTGTGCTATTTAATGTCTACATGAGACCGCTGGCTGGGATCGTCGAACCGTACGGCATCAAAATTGTGTCGTACGCCGACGATACCCAGCTAGTGGTATCATTGGCCCAAGAGAACATCAGTCAACTCCATGGAGGCCTGCGGAGCTGCCTAGAAGCTGTTAAGGAGTGGATGACCAGCTCCACCCTTAAACTGAACGGGGACAAAACGGAGCTCCTGCAGCTGGGCCCAGTCTCGCCGATACCTTTCATGTCCCTATGGCCCCAAGCCCTGGGCACTCCCCCTACCCCCAAGGAAAGCGTCAACAGCCTAGGAGTGTGGCTGGACAGGAAGCTTTCCTTTTCTACCCAGGCTACTAAGCTGTCCGCCACCTGCTTTGGCATCCTTAAAACTCTAAGGAAAGTTCTTCCACTTCTTCCTCTAGAAGCCAAGAAAGTGGCAGTACAAGGCCTCATCCAGTCCCGCCTGGACTCAAACAATGCCCTATATGTAGGGGCCCCTGGGATGACTCTCCGGAAACTCCAGGTGGTGCAGAACTGCGCAGCACGCACCCTGCTATCGATTCCACGAGCCCAGTCAGCCAGACCTGCATTAAAAAGCCTTCACTGGCTACCAATTAAGCACAGGGTGACATTCAAGGCGCTGTGCATTGCGCACCGGGCCTTCTGGAAAACAGGACCCGCAATTAACGGCAACCTTGTCATTCCCTATCACCCAAATAGGAACCTCCGCTCCACTGAGGCTTTCCTGGCAGTGGTTCCTAGAGTGAAGAGAGCTAGATCCGGGGGCAGGCTGTTCTCACTGAATACAGCTAAACTTTGGAACGCCCTCCCCCTTTCACTCCGTTCCAACCCGGACCTGCCCTCTTTTCGCAAAAAGCTGAAGACTTTACTATTCGCCAAAGCCACCGAGCTCTAATCTGTCACTCAGCATGTCTTTCCAATTCTTATCTCAGCGCTTGGACGCCCTTGGGCAGCAACCGCGCTCAATAAATCTATTTCTATTCTATTCTATTCTATTGAAAGCATCTGTGAGCTCCCTTCCCTCAGTGAAAAGGTTGTAGCCCCTGATTACATAACTAAGTAACCAGGAAGGAGAACCTAGATGATGAAGTATGTCACTAGGGTGAGTGACAGGTATCCGTCCTTTTAGAAGGATTTTCCTTTTTTCTTCTCTGTCTCCTTTTGAAGTATCTTTACACTATAGGATTACAGCACAATTGTTTTTTTGTAGACCTTTTAGACCCATGGATAGTTGTTTTGTTCTATAAGGCAAGACAATGCCATCCTTCTAAAAGTGGCATTTTCAGAGCTGTAATTTAAAATTCGACTGCACCAAACATTAGGATTTTAAATTACGATTCCAGAGGCACCAAACATGAACTGGTGATCTCTTCCAATTTGGAAATTACAATCATAAAACGTATTAAGGTAATGCCAATGTTATCCTATGGGAAAGGCCTTGCAGTAGTGAAAAATGAATTTAACTACCAGGACATGTACAATTTAAACGGCCATGTCCACCTTTTAAATATGCTGCACCCTGCCCTTTCGCTGCCCTGGGCCAAACCTAAGGGTGACTTATATGTAACAAAAAGAAAGGTTTGACCTGGTAAAAGGTTTATTTTGACAGGTTGAAATGGCAGTTTAAAATTACACATGCAGACTCTGCAATGGCAGACCTAAGATGTGCTTCAAGGGCTACTTCAGTGGGTGTCACAACTGGTGCTGTAGGCCCACTAGTAACATTTAATTCACAGGCCCTGGGGACATGTACTGCCACTTTACTGGAGTCTTTCAAATAAATAAACATGCAAATTGGGTTGTAAGCCAATGTTACCATGTTCTAGGAAAAGAGCACACACACTTTAGCACTGGCTAGCAGTGGTAAGGTACACAGAGTCCTAAGGCTAGCAAAAAATGAAGTTTGCATCTTTAATCAGGTGGACTTCAACAGATATACACCGAAGTACAATGACACATCAGCTCCAAAAAGAATACAACGCAACTTTATGCAACAAATCAACAGAGTGTAATGGGAGATGGTCGGAACAACGCGGGTAGAGTCACGCATGTCCGAACAACGCAAGCTCAACAACGCTTCCCTTAACCATGCAAATGCGTGGGTAAGGCAGTGCACGTTCTAGCTACTGAAATGGGTGGGTCCAGACGAGGAAGGATTAGGAGAGGATGCGTGAGGTAAGTGGGGCTGGGGCTGTGTTTTTTTGGGGGGATTGGGGTAGTTTTTAAGGGTTGGGTGGTAGTTTTCAGGGCTAGGGGTCTGGGACGTTTTTAAGGCTCGGGGGTCAGGGTAGGTTTTAGGGCTTGGAGTAATCAGGAAGTTTTTAGGGCTCGGGGTTGGGTAGTTTTTAGGGCTTAGAGGAGGGCGGGGTACTTTTTAGGGATTGGGAGGCTGGGAAGATTTTAGGGCACGAGGAGGGAGTTGGTTTTCAGGAGAGAGGGGGAGTTTGAGGTCTCAAAACGAGGGCTTGGGAGACCGTTTTAGGGCTCAGTTTGGGGGGCAGGGATCAGGTTAGTTTTTGGAGCTGGGCAGGGATGTTTTTAGTGCTCTGGGAAAAGATTTGGCTTTGAGGGACTGTTTAAGGGCTCAGAGCGAGGGGCACGGATCGGGGTACTTTTTATCACTTTGAGACCCATTTTAGGGCTCAGGGCGGGGGCAGTCTTAACCACGCATATGTATTTGCCGTACATGCTTTAACAACGCATATTCCATTGTAAACGTATGTGTGGTAAACGCATATGTATGATTAAGACTTGCGTGTTTAAGATCGTTTGGAATCTGCATGCGTGTTTCCATCACACAGTTCCGTAACAATACATTGAGCTCGTGCTGTATTTTATTTTTCAGAATTAAGGCTGTGTTACTGTAGTGTGGTGTGGTGTGCTATTGGTGTGCTCCTGTTTTATTACGTTGTACTCTTTTTGTATTATCAGTGTGTTGTAATTTTATTGTTCTATGTTGGTTGTGTTGCATCATTGTCTTGTGTCGTGTCATGATATTGTTTTTCTCCTGAAATGTTATTGTTGTTTTGCAGTTTTGTTGTATTGTTGTTGCTGCAGGCTTTTACACATACTGCTAGCTGTGCAGATGAAAGGAACACATTCCAATAAAGTTCAAGTGCAAAGATACCATGTACAACTGCAATATTTGGTAGCAAATTGGTTTTAAATTTGGTCCACTTTGTTAGACAAGTTATTAATAATGGAATGAACCAGTATTCAACTATGGTATTTAATTAATAATTTTAGCTAGAATTGTATATCAGAATCTTTCATGTTTTGCAGGATCCTTTAAATGTGAATACTCTTCACAAAGGAGATCACTAGAGTTCATATGAGAGTCACTATTATGGGCAAGCACCATTTTAAACTGCTCATGTCAATTTTACCCTGGTGGCTTCTCTTAGGTTCAGCACTTTCATTATTTTGAGGGTCACATAAGATAATGATGTGCTAAGTTTTTTTGATAAGGTTCCTGATTTTCAATTTTTCACAAAATGGTCCAATTTAACTTTGCCTTCATACACGCAAAGATTTATGGAGCACTGCAAAATAATTTTGTTCATATTCAGAAATAATTTTCTCTCTCTTCAAATCTAGCGAGCATGAAAGCTGTATGCTGACTCCTCTGCAAGTTTAAAACAGCGTTTCTTTGCATAATATAAATGGGATGTAGAATGTGCCTCGGCAAGTTTTTATTTTGGAACATTAATTGTTGCAAAAGTCATGATTTTTGCACAAGTAAGCAAAGTGCAAAACCTTGATGCCTTTTTCAAATGTACTACATTTTGCATAGACGGTCACACAGTTGGTAAGAATATGTATGCAAAGTGCAAAAAAAACTCCACCGCGCTACGCGGAGCTCAGCAAGCAGCAGAGTGCATTAGATAAATGCTGTTCGTGGTGATTTTCAGTGCCTGGTGTTTGTCCGCACTGTGCAATTATTGCGAACAGCACAATGCACAAAGCAAGTAGCCGCAAGCGGGTGCAGCTTCCTTTCTGCCTCTCAAGTAGATTTTTTACTCTAGCAGCAGTTTCCTCAACGGGAACGGATGGTTTTTCAACACGAGCGGTCATGAGCATACGCAACCACTCTCAATGAGAAATCCGACTGCACGTGTGGAGCGATCTCACTGGGCGGTCGATTTTCCATGCTCTCGCTCGCCAACTTGACGTTGACGATCACGAATGAGGAAACATCTCGCCAGGAGTTGGATTTTCCTTGCTCACACTCGCCAACTTAATGTTGACAAGCACAAAGCAGAAAAAACTCGGCTCTGCATAATTTTTGAGAACACTACGAGCTCTGTGAAACGCGGGGTGCAGAAAAGTCCACAAACTCCGCCCAGGCTTAGTGGTAACTTAAACTAGAAATTGGTACTCCTAAATTGATGATTACAACCCCCAACAATAATTTTACCACTGATGTCATTTGACAACCATGACAGCTGAACTTTAAAGCTTAATCACTCTTTTTATTGTGTAGGTTTGTTTCCGTTTGTCATTGGTCACTGTTTGTTATCCTGCGCACACATCAGAATGTTCAATAAATAATATGCGCCATAGATTTTTCGTTTTCATATATCATGCATTTAATATCTTAATATTGGTCAAAGGTTGAGTGATAAATTTCCACATCATGTAGAGGGGGTACGTGTCAAAATTGGTGTGAGGGTTATTTCTAAACCCTTTGTTATTTTGGTGAAATTACACCATTCATAACTTTGGGCCTGATTTATTTCTTGGTGGTAAGCATACTGAACTGCAGCAACAACAGAGTATGCTTACCACTAAGATAATGGTCCATCTGGTCGAGTTAGATGCAGGTAGATCATAGGTTTAAACATGATGGATACTACTCTGTCTCCGCCGTGATAAAACCACTACAACAACCCTGTAGAGTAAGGGCCATCGGAGGCAGACCTATAATTCTGCTTCCGGATTTAGATAGATGAAAAACCCTGTTGGTAAGGGGCAGTGAAAACTGCTGAACACTCCCCTAGCCATGTGAGAAGGCTTCCATGGTGAGGGGACGCCCGTCTTTTTAATTTCCATAATATTCTGGGTTTTTCTTTTTGAAAATAAAAACAGAAAACTGTTGAGCTGTGGTCATTTATATATCTAGCAGGTGACCTCGACCAGAGCAATGGAGTAGTTTTCTCCCTTGCCCTGGCAAAACAACAAACTCTGCGCCAGAAAATAAATCAAGCCCTTTGTGTTTCAAAATAGTCAGTTTCTTTTCAGTGACTTACTACATTTGATTGTTGGCTATCATCGCGATATATTGTATTTAAATGTTTTCATGTGTTTATTTACGGTTTTATATACCAGAAAGTAGAGCAAAATAGGTGCAGAGCACTTTACAGATAACCATACTGCATGAAGAGAAATTAGTTACATATTAACAATATATTAACAATTAACAGTACTATACAAATTGGTCTCATTAACATTAGAAAAATAGGCAAAAATGTCGATTTACAGCAATTGCGTTAAAGAACGGCACAATAGGGTACTGCCAACAGACATTCGCATTCAGGGTTGATTAATATACCTTTCCAACCACAGCTATTCTATGTAAATGAAAAAATAAAAAAAAGTGCATGTATGTTATGCATGCGCCCACCGGGTACAATCAAGCTCAGTGAGGAGTACTTGGGTACACACCTGTACTGAGTATTCCTCTCCAATCACTATTCTGTCACAATGCTTGAGAGATGGAAATGGAATTGGAGGTAGCTATTGGATTTACAGCCTTTGAAAAGCAATGTAATTTCTTCTTTATGCACCAGACTCATGAATACTCCCGTTCAACTACATCTCGCTCTGTTCTGTATTCCATCTAACTTTGAAAAAAATGCATTAACCTTACAAGCAATGTTATAGCAATTGACAACTGTGTATGTTAAAATTCAACCATCTTTGTTTGTGCTTATTCAGTTCTCGAATGCGAATATATTCATATGTTATCCAATATTTGCTATTTCCGCAGAAAGAATTTACAATTTATGCAATTTCCACTCAGCTTTCATTGGAAAGCATTCAATGAATTGTAAGTAAAGTGTAGTAGTGTATCATTCCATTTGAATCGATACAAAATGAGTCATAAACTACGAATAATCAGTCTGTTTGTGACTATCGTTTAACTATAACTATATCTCTTCATAAATATCAATAGATTTTATATTTATATGGAAATGATAATTTGGAAATAATATGAACCATTACTATTAAACTTATATGTCACTATTCTGCAATAGTATTTTTAAAAAGCATATAGTGGCTGCTCTGTATTGTTTTTTAATTAATAAAAAGCTAAGAGAATAGGTATATGCACCATCAGCTTAAACAACATCTAACGTTACCCACCAATGCTGGAATACCAATTCACACACTGGAAACTAACCAAAAGCCTTGACATAGTTTCCTACCCAACCAAGATGGTAAGCATACGCACACAAATGTATTTCTATGTTTCTGCTTCTGTGAATGCCTATGCGTTGCAGCAAGTTCACCTCAGCACATTTGGAGCACTCTTCAGATTTCACTCACTAAACCCAGACTCCTTCCACACATATCACCCTGTAGACCCGCACTCTATCATACATAAGAAAGGTAGTAGCTTTGTTCTCCTTGCAATAAGTACACACAAACACAACTGTATACCTCTTACATGTCTCTGCTTCACTTAATGCTGAAGCGCATCAACAGTTTTGCTGCAGCGCGGTTCATGCACCTCAAATACCCTAGCACGACCCTCAAACTCTTACCGCATAGACCACTCAATAAAGCCACACTTAACCTACCTTTACCAACACATGGATTAGCCTCATACTAGAAGTAGGTAAGCATGAGCAAATGAAATTGTGTCTAACGTACACTGCTTACTTCACTGAATGCGGAACAAGATTGCGTTGCTATGTTTGGAGCACCTCTCCATGCATGATGCCCAAATTCTTTCCACTTATGCCACTCTATTATCCTACACCTAACCATTCATGCACACAAAGGGGAATAGTTATCCGGTATACTGAAGTTTGGTCTATTTGGGTTTAACTCATTTTACAATGCTGAAATTTTCAGAATGTATTGAAAGTTCATACCTGATTAAGCTTTTCATTAACAGTTTCTGAACAGCAATCAATGTCACTAGAGTGAAGGGCCTCAGACATGAAAAAACACATACATGTAAAGTGCTGATAGGATACACATGCCACATCAGTCATTCCTTTATTCTGGTTGGCTCTGATAAAGGTAAAGTTGACCCTGCTGCCAATGATTTCTGATGAAGCCTATTTACTGCACATTTACTGTGAGTTAGATTTTTTTGTTGGGGAATGTCTGTGGTGGCAAGCCATCGTGTGATGTTTGGCGAGCCAACCAAGTGCACAGTACTCTGGAAAGGTTATCTTCGAAAAAGGAGGTCCTCCGACATAGAAGTGTCTAGTTTTTTGAGAGAGATATTTTGAAAGTGTCTGTTGAGCACTCACTAGGCATTATTAACCAGTTTTTCTACCATTGCCCATTATTCACCATTTAGTGTGGCTCTGTACAGCCTTTGCCTAAAGATGAATTTACTTACGGATTTTCTAAAGAAGACGAGGCTGGGCCTGTTGGGAGCCATGTCTGTAAATAATGATATTTTCAATGCCAAGAGAATGAGCTCTATCAACTGACACTTCCACAGATATAGTTTTGATGGTGATATTTAACTGCTGATGGTTTTACTAAACTAGGAATAATATTCGGGATAAAGCATCACCTGCTGTACATTATACGGATATTGCAAGTCACCGTGGACATCCACAACCAGATAGAGGATTGAGACCAAAGGCTGAGTACCTTTGTACGGTGATTGATCTCCGAGGTGACAAAATCCTTTTGATGTATGTAAGTGGGTACTATATTCCTTGTAATACACAGAGACACTATCACCTTTCCTACAAATCATTAACTTCCTTGGTACACAGCTCTTTCATATGAAAGAGAGAGCATGTTTGCAAACATGAAGAGTAATAATAGAAATTCTAATGCAAAATTAAACACATCAACAAAGCTGTTAGATATTTATTGGCAACATTTATTAGAATTAGTTTAAGACAGCAGTTGTTTTGCCATGATACCTCCTTTCTGCACTATACAGCTAGAAAAACAAATTAGAAGAAAGAACAGCTACGTTTCATTTTTATCCTTACACAGCTGCTTTAAATATGCTCCCTGACCCGATCTTCCATTCCCCTCATCTGTTGGCTCTGGCAGCAGACATATCAGAACTCAGCTGTAGCACTGAGTTTTGATGTCATTAATAGACGGCAATAAGAGCGTAGTGAATCACCCACTATACCACCATAAGCAGGGTCACTACTGACTCAGATTAAATTATTTTATGGACTTTCATAACATTTAACTTTGGCTCACAGGTCATCCGAAGTCAGAAGTTAAAAATTATAACTCCTGCAAGAATAAGCTATAATAACACAGCTGTGGGGTGGAGACCAAAAGGAACCATACAAGCTGCCTAAAACGATGACAGAGAGAAGGACAGACACTTAAAATGACATGATGTTGGAGGCCAATGGAGTGGGACAGCGCAAAGAAAAGCAAGTAAAAGGCAAATAATGAAGGATGGAAAAATAAAGAATGAAAGAAATAGGGTACAAATAAACACAGTAAATACGGAAAAAAGTGTAAAAGAAGAAAAGGAAGGAAGAAAAGAAAGAATGAAGGGTAGAAGGAAGAAAGGGTAAGATCAAAGAAATCCAAAAGAAAAAAGTTGAGAAAGAAGGAATGCAGAAAAATATAATGGAATAAAGAAGAAATTTTAGATGAAAGGATGGGCGATTAAAGAAAAGATAAGTAAGAATTAATGAGTGGAAGGACTAAGAAAAGAAAAGATAGAGAAAAGGTGTGAAAGAATGCCAAGAGCAACATATCAATAAATGGATAGAAAGAATAATAGAAAGCTGGAAAAAATGGACTGATGAAATGACAGAAGAATAGAATGAAAGAAAGGTCGAAAAAAAGAATGAAATACAAATTAAAACAATAGAAAGATGAAAGATACAAAGAAAGAACGAAAAAAAGAAAGATAAAGAAAGCAAGAGATAGGGAAAAAAAATAAAGAAAAAATAAAAAGAAGATGGAATGTATGAATGAGAAAAATAGGTCAATACAGGAGAATGTGTATTGTTTTGGCAAATTCTTTTAAAATCTTGCTATAGTTTCTGGATTTGGTCATATTTTACCCAGGGGTGCAATTACCATGACACTGCATAGGAAGGGTTGGAGTTGCTCACTTTATTATTGCTATATTGGGATCAAAGTGGGGCTTATTCTATTTTTCTGGCTAGATCCTAAGGTCAATAGGTGTGCCCAGGGATTGCAGAATCCCATGTATTATAAAAATGCGTCACAAATATGCTACTTGCAAGTCTTTCTAAGAGTCTTCCTATTATTAGAAATTGCAACTTGAGTGCATACTTGATGGCAATTAGATAAAATCACACGTGCAAAATGTTAAGATTTTTTTAATGAATTGTAACATGGGTTTTGATTTGGTTTAATGCGATACCGGTAATTGTGAACATCTGTGTCTTTACCTAAACAAGAGGGTGTAAATGAATATATGCACATTTATATATAGACATAATTGTTATGCTTTTCACCGGGATGCAATGTATTACTCATGTAAAGGCACTCTAAATCAAGAAATCCTTTTTTATTTACATTACTGCTGTCAACCCTGCCTGGTGCAAAGAAGTATTCATTGCTGGCAATCTTGCACATAGTGGACACTAATATATTCCTGTCCGACGTGGTCACTATTACAGGAATAAGAATATTAGTAGCTCAGGATGATTTTCATTAACCACAAGTAGCTCTCATTACAGTAAAGGTTGGAGAGCCCTGGTCCAGGGAGCAAACTAAACAGAAACATAATTCAAAGTTAGGCTGGCAACGTTGCACTGTATAAAATATCACAAATACCGCCTGTTAGACCTTGCTTTTTCAGTGGGGTTATCCCCAGACTTTTTGCTTTTTGGTCTCCTGCTTATGACCTATTTCTGTTGGTTTTATGACTCTGGGCACTTTACCACTGCTGTTCAGTGCTAAAGTGCATATGCTCTCCCTGTAAACAATTGTTATGGATTGGTGTTTCCATGATTGGCTGATTTGATTTACTAGTCAGATCCTAGTACAGTGCACAGTGTGTGCCCAGGGCCTGTAAATCAAATGCTGCTAGTGGGCTACAGCACTGATTGTGCCACCCACATTAGCAGACTGTAAATGTAACTCTGTTCTGCCATTGCAGAGCTTGTGTGCAGTGTAGTACTGCCATGTTGACTTGGCAAGTGTACCCACTTGTCAGACCCTAACCTTCCCTTTTCTTACATGTTAGTCACCCCTAAGGTAGGCCCAAGATACCCCTTTGGGCAGGGTGCAGTGTGTTTGAAAGGTAGGACGAGCCCTGATAGTGAATTACTACCAATTTCGTTTTTCACTATTGCAAGGCTACCTGTTCCTATAGGATAGAATGGGGAGTTTGTTTATAACCTCATATAAACATAACTACCCATGGGAACAAGGTAGCAAAATAGAGTTTAGTATGCTTGAACTCAGCATGTTAAAATGCATCTTTTAGTGTGGGTGATTTTTCTTTTTAGAAAGTAGGTATTTTCTTGGTTAGCCATCCAGTGTGCCTCTGCTAGGTTTGTGTATTACATGTCTGTTTTTTGGATGACGTGGGCTGGCGAGAGCCTGATGAGTCAGGTCTGGGCTAAATAGCTCAAGGCTGCATTTAGAGTAGGGGAGGAGATTTCCTTTCACCTGAATGGGCCTGGTCTGCCTTCAACAATGCTGTCTCCACCTCTTGCCAGGAAGCAGCACCAGAGAGGACAGAACCAGTTTTGACCAAGCACAGGGCTTCTCTGCCACCGGAGAACAAAGAATATTGTAGTGTAAATGTTGGGGCCCAGACCCAAGAACTTTAGATCACTTTTGTGAATCAAAGGGAAGCTTTGCCAAGGAGAAGAGCCAGAGAAGCTATGGGGGAATACTGCCCCTGTGCTGTCTGGGCTTCGCCTGCAGTGGCTCCTTGCTGCCAAGGAAAGGAGCAACCTTGCTGTTTTCTGTGTCTCCTGCTTGAGGAAGATCTCCTAGGGCTTGAAGTGGAGCTTGCCCCTGTTCACGAGGTCCCAGGAACATCAAAGACCTCACCAAGCTACTGGGCACCATCTCTGGAACTGCTGGTGTCAGTTGCCTGGAGAAGAAAAGGGTAACAGACTCTGTCACTGAGTCCGTCACAGGATTCCGTGTCCTGAAAGCACTGTAGAGAGCACTGCCTCATTTCGCAGCACAACCCTGGCCTCAACGACTCTGTCAACGAGCCGCTGGTTGCACCGCATCCTGTGGGCACCGCACTCCGCACCTCTTCGCTACACGCTGCACCGTCATTGACTCCGTTGCTGCCCGACTCGAACACCAACCGGCTCCGTTGCCGCATTGTGACCTGCCAGCACCTCATCGAGCACCACCTCACCCTGCAATGCAAGCCTTTGTCTCACCGACTCCATCAACGAGCTGCTGCCTGCACCGAGCCGTGAGGAAACCGCATGCTGTAACGCTTCCATCTCACATCCCAACCGCGACGGTTGCCCCAGAACGGCTCGTACCATCGTGTCTGCCACAACAACAAACAGTACTGTCTCCGAGTCTGTCGATGCTTTTGCTAACCCATATCGACGCAGTTGGCTGGAATTGTTAGACTCTGTCGTATTCAGTATCGGGGTAGCCCCAGATGGAGCTACAGAGTCAGAGGAACTGTATTTTCATGGTTTTCTTGCAATTTAAAGGTTATTTTGCACAGTAACTATTTGTATGTTTTGTCGTTTTTGGTCTTGTTGGTTTAGATAAAGTTTGCTTATTTTTCTAAACTAGTGTGGTGTCCATCTGTAGTTTTTTCACTGTGTTACTGTATGCATGTACAAATGCTTTACATACTGCCTCTGAGATAAGCCTGTTTGCTCGTGCAGAGCTACCAAGGGGGTAAGCAGGGGTTATTTTGAAGTGTATCCCCCTTACCCTGACTAGGAAGAAGGGTCCCTACTTGGCAAATGTACCTATCTCTGCCGACTAGAGACCCCCATTTCTAACACCGCACTTA
The DNA here is from genome assembly GCF_964261635.1 of Lissotriton helveticus. Taxonomy (NCBI): domain Eukaryota; kingdom Metazoa; phylum Chordata; class Amphibia; order Caudata; family Salamandridae; genus Lissotriton; species Lissotriton helveticus. Next base: position 2,074,949,252 of record NC_136063.1, read on the forward strand.
ATGGTTATTGCCCTGAAGACATGGCTTGCTCTGTGTGTAAGATGATGGTAAACATGTCAGGGTTTGTTCTATCTTGATACTAATAACCTAGAATAATCACACATCCCAAAGTAAAGAGACCATCTAGTGAAAAAAGAAAAGCACAGTTCTCTTCAAGCAGACTTAAATCCCGAATTATCCTCGACAAAAGGACCCATGATTTATACTTTGATGATGTCTGGTTTTTCTTGTGTGGCCTATTGTGACATTAACTTTTAGATGACCTCTTTGACCGTTTCTACTAAGAGCATAATACTCCTGCAAAGAAACACGAGTGGCTGCATTTAAATGGAAACGTTTGTTTCTGGCAATACCTACCCCATTAAATATCAATACTGCAGGGTGTGTAAGTGCTTGGCGTCCTTCTGATGCCTTATTCGAATTCTGCACTTCAGATAAGGCTTAATGAGGCTAATTCAGATTATTTTCCATTTCGAACTACAAGGCATAAGGATTTGCAGGGGGTTCCAGCGCACAGTATGCTGGCAAAAGTTGTGTTATAAGTAAAATGGCGATAATTCCGTAGAAATTGTAATCTTAAATTTGGGCACAAAGTCACAAACTTCCATTTCCTCCCAAATTGCGTTTAGCACAAGTTTTAAAAACCAATTTCGACAGCTATTACTCCTGCTTAAGCTCAGTAATATTCTCTCTGCAAATCCTTAACCACGATAGCTTGGACTTCATATGCACATTGTGTCTGCCTGTCTTGTTAAATATGTTTACTTAACTATTCGTTAGATAGTAGAAGTTTTGCTTCTAAACAAATATATTTATCTGCATCAACCTGCCAGTTTGGGAGAGTGAATTGGGAAGCCCTGGCTCTTTGATGATTGGATAACACAGAATGGCACATATTGACAGACCACATTTCAACTAAATTGCCCATGAGGATATGGTGTTTCTCCTAAGTTTTAGCTTCAATGTTCTGAAGCTTGCAGAAACAAACAGCGAGAATCTGTCTCCATCTGAATAAATCAGGCAACAGTGTTGATCGAGTTCCACTGTCTGCCAGTGGAGCAAATCATTATACTACAAATACTGTATCATTTACAAGAATTACGAACCTCATTTAGAGATGGGTGGAAATGGGTTCTCACACCTTTTTAGAGGTGGAGGACCCTCTGGGTTTCTGATGGCCACTGAAAATTCTTACCTGCTGGCCAATATCCCACAGGACAGTTGGTGTTTCTGCATAAGAAGACCCACCCTAAGGCCAGCCTTCTAAAACTGATGTTTTTCTAGTGGTGATTGCCATGTAGTGATTCAACTATCCCACATACAATGGAAGAAATCTCTGCATGCACAAAACAACTGTGAAGTATCAAACTGATCTCCAGAGCCAAATGTAATTAAAAGAAGCACAGGGGAAGAACCATCATATCAAGGAGGTCCCTATTCTAGAGTGGTCGAGGCCCACTTCTGAAGAGCCATTTATTTCTGTGTGACATTCAAGAAGGCCATCTCTAATATCAATGAGAAGGGCCTGGGCCTTTCCAAATACCACCCACTTGATGCATCATAATACTGTGTCCTGAGAACTGATTTCTCCTACATGCTTACAACACAATCAACAACTTTAAAAGATGGTGAAAATGCTTCAAGGAAAACATGCAGGTGATACCATAATGTATACAGAAATAAATAGTATCAAATGAATGGCAACATCTAGACATAATCAATTTGACATTTGAATAAACTGTATTACAAACTAAATACTCACCAAACTAAATTGAGAACCAACAAAACACACACCTTTCAATTTATGCTGTTTTAATGTTTCCCTCGCTCAAATACCCACATTACGAGGTATAACTGTGTAGCTGAAATGTGTGCTGTTATTTGTTTACCTTTAATGCTTTATTGCGCAGGGTGCAATATCATTTTAATGTATATTAGTGTTAAAGATGTACTAAAATAAAATTAACTATACCATAAACACGTTGTAACCTCCCTTGGCAGTGCAGATATTTGCAATGGTCGAGGATTGACATTACTATAAATATGATCATTGGAGTATTGTAAATCTCTGGAAAGAGTTATGGACTTTATAAAGCACATTTTCATAGGTGGTACCTAGCACGTGGGGTCTATTGCACAGAAAATCTGGAATGGGTGGATAAAAAGCAAATGGTGTCTAAATAAATTTTTTACACAAAATATTTTTTTTCTAGTTAATAAAAGAAAAACAAGAAATGATCTGTTGTCATAAATTGAGACTGGTGTAGTAAACGGTTCGGCTAAATGAGTGCTGAAAAGTAATAGAAGGTGAAATGACTGAATGAAATATAACTTGAATTTGTGAGATCGTTAAATCAATAAGTATACTAATTGGATTATGCCTCAAGTGAAAGGAAGATGTTAAATGAATGTAAGTTCATTACAGGACAGATGAACATTGGATTGTGTAAGTGCTCTAGGGTAGTGATTTGCCACATCTAACAACCTAATTTAAGAACTTGTTTGAGAGCAAAGGTATGGTGACAGGGGACTGCAGAACTGCAGATGTAGTTCCAGTTGCAGAGGGATAGAGTGTGGAGCCGTGTAAGTATACATATGAAATACTGCACACATGAAAAACTGAATTGTCTTTTTTCTTAAAGCAGAATTATAAAGAGCCAATCTACATAATGTAAACTCATGGATGTTTGCTTTCTGTCCTCTCATTTTTTGTTCACAGAAAAGATTGGGCTGAAAATGGGGACTTAGTCATCTGTTTGTCTATGAAAATGGAATAAGAATTTCCTTCCACTAGATGCACATTGCCTATAGCACTGAGAGCCCTGAAATGGGATCCACATGGAGTGCACATCTCAAGATTTGATGATAATCCAGAATTGAAACCTGAGTTTCTTCTTCTAGGCATTCCTCCGTTACTGTTCAATCTTTGATCATCTTCTTCAAAATCTTTGGTTGTTATCCAATGATCATGTTTAGCTCATCATTTTTGGGCTTTACTCTTGGCAAGACTCTGAATTGCCATTTACACTTCAATGTTATGCCAGAAGAGTACCTTTCCATTTGATTTTATCAGGGGATGACATATTTTATCCCAGAAAAAAACCTTGTTGTTTCAAGACTTGATCTTGGCTGCTTGCCTTGCCAATAGAAGAAAGCTATTTTATGATCCCTCCTCCCCAATAATTAAATTAGCTTCCTATTGAAGCTAGGTCACTCTGTAGGATGACCAGTATCATCATGAACGTTTTAAGATGAAGCACACCTTTTCACCTCTAAACAGTGCTGAACGTCTTCTCCTGGAACCCTCAGAATTCAAAACAGAGTGCACTATGACTCAAGCTTACTTAAGCTGTGCAGCAAAATTTTGTGAATAACGTCTTTCTCCTCAATTAACACCACTTTGTTTGTTACATTAATGCAAATAATTAAGTATGTTAGTATGTGGTATGTCTGCATCATGACCCCAGCTGAAAGGACATAACATCTCTTTTTAAGGCATTATCAAACAGGAGTCATATAACAGTATTTCTGAGCACTTCCTTCATGGGATTGTGTATCATGGCTACCCCATCTCCATTTCTTTACTACTACTGCTGTGTTGCTTCTTCTCATAACAACTGGAATGTCTCGATCATCTCCCTTACTATGATACCTTGAAATGGCCCTTTTCTCTGAGCACCATTGCTAAATCCCTATTATTTACTTACTCCATTCCCCTTACACATCCGTTAACTTTGACTGTCTCGATTTTCTTACATGGTAGTTCTCGTATGATATTGAATTAATCTTGAAATGATTTGTTTAGGTATATGCTCTTAGTCTCACTTTTCATTGTTGTTTTGCCAATTGTGCATTGTAATCCAAGTTTTACTTTACATTTGTAATTATCATTCTGTTTATGCAAAGATGCCATACACATATTTATTGATGTCATATTACTATGTTGCTGTTAATGTGTCCTTCCCTTGTAAAGTACTCTGACACCCTTGGCCACGTTCAATCTAAATTAACCTGCAAAAATGAAAAAAAGAAGCAATAAATAATATTTTGTTTTGTAGATGTTTCATATATAGTTTTTACAATATATATATATATATATATATATACCCCTGTATAGTGTAACATAGGTACCAGGGCATATGTGCATCCAGGGACTGCAGCATGTATTATGCCACCCCTGGCTGGCCATCCGAATTGACACAACTGGCTGATCACTCAGCTGGGCAGATATAGTATTCCTATATCTAACCTTATATATAGACACATATGCACCTATAAGTTACTCCTATGGCAGGCCTTAACAATCCTGAAGGCAGAGTGTTTGGTTTTATGTGAGATGAGGCTCTAGCATGAGCTGAGCCTGTCTGCAGCTTTCGGAACCATGTCCTTATAGCTGTTCTATGATATAGCCATACCATATACTCCTAAGTGCATTATAATCCTCGCGGATATTGCTAACTTTGGTTTGGCTTTATCAAAACATATCGTGTAAGGTGTCATACGCTTTGGAATACTACCCCCTCGCCAGTTCTGGAGACGGGGGTACCATTCCACCCTTCTAGAGGGAGAAGACATGTTGTTCCTGTTAATCCCGGTTAAAGTTAACCAGAGCCTCAGCATCACAAAATGGATGCTGCTGCCACAGACACAAGGCTGACCTCTTGCTGCTGGGAGTCCTTCCAGCGAGGGAGGCTTGGACAATAGAGTTCCTGCCTTGGGAGGTGCCAGCACCACTCCAGACAGGCCTTAGTGTATTGGGGCAGGGAGGGCTGAATGAAACGAGACACAGCCTTGGGCTCACCAGGTGCTCCATGCATAGCCCGGTTCAAACCAGTTGCTGGGGCACTCCAGCCCCAGCTCTGGCGCGAAACTGGACAAAGGGAAAGGGGTGTAACCACCACCTTCCCTGGTCCCACCCATAGGAGGGACCTAGCAGGTAATCCAGCCCCTTTGATTAGTATAAAGGTAGGAGCTGAGTATAGAGACTTTAGATTTATCCCGAACTGAAACTTGAAATGAAACTCTGGACCTTTGACATTCTACTGCAACTAGAAGACTGAAGAATCTCCCTTGTGGCCAAGGAGTGACCATCCTGTGCAAACAGGCACCAATAGCGACTTGCTGGTTTGCTTTGTTGATGCTCCCGCCAGAGCCCGAGCACAGAGCCAGACAGGAACTAGGCTTCCAGACTTCTATGACCCCAATACACAGCCACAGAAAAGCTGAGACGCGTGGAGGCGACGAGAGACATGGGACTGGACATCTTGGAAAACCTGCTTATTGCTAATTGCGCAGCTTCTGAGGCACCCTTGAAGTTGTGCATTGGGGATTGAGAAGCCCCAGCCCGAGCACCTTTTGCACTGACGCACAGCCCTCTACACTCACCGAGTGCCGCGAGGGGCCTGCTTGTGTTTTTGTGCTCAATGCACCTTTCTAGTCACTTGCCCGTTGGCTAGTGGCCTCTGTGAAGGAGAACGCTTGAATTTACACTGCTTGCCTGGTTGCTCCAGGCTTGCTCCTACTTTCCTGAAAAGGAGAAGCCCTCCAAACCTTGCTGGTTTGAACAGAAACCCATCTTTGATTCTTGCATGGGTTGCATTTGCCAAGGCCTGTTGACTCCGATCCGGAAGCCAACACCGCTGACAGTGAGATCCTTAGTGGGACAGTCCATATCCAGCTCCTGGTTGTCGCAGACGCCTCCTGGTTCATTTGGCTGTAGAGACAAGCTTTGCATCTTCACCTGATTGCACCCGACATCGCCTGGTTCCATCCTGGTCACTGGCTAGCGACCCAGACTTTGTCCCCTCTGCTTTCAGGTACTCTTCATCCTCGATCCACCCTTGGATCCAACCGGACATCTTCCTCCTGGTCGTCTGCAGCATCTTTTTACAGGTCTCCATAGGATTCAGCGACAAAACCCGACACAACTTGACACCTATGCACCCGGCTCCTGTGGGTGAGGTAACGCGAGTACTCCGGTGCTCCTGTGGGTATTGACTATCCAAGTGTCCTAGTTTTTAGTAGCTTTCTTCTAGTCCATCTGGAAGTGTCCTAAATCAACTAGTTTCTATCATTTACGTTCCCATTGTATCCCTATGGTAACTCGCGTGTCTGTTTAGACACTGCACACGCATCCCGTGGGCCTCCTACTTCCTAACCTTTGGTAGTCCAGTGTAGCCCCAGTGATTCCCTAGGCCCTAGGCCTACTCCCTGTTTGTGACGTGGTTCTTATACCACTATTTTAGAATATGGTTTGCAACGCCCCTAGGGCTCGACTGTATTTTGTGCAACTTATTGTATTATAATTAAGTAACTTGTTATGTGCTTTGGCCTCTGACCTCATAAAGAGTTCAGAGGGGTTGTGTTAGTAATAAATACATATATATTTTATATATAAACTGTGTGGTGTCCTTTAATTTGGTATTTAAGGGGTTACATATGGTAAAACAGCTGGCTTCACATGCTCTCTGAAGTTTTAGCCTAACACTGCTTTGTCCATGCTACCACTAGGATAGCTGGTCTATAAGGTTGACTTTACAACCATCACCATAGGGTTGTTTGGACTGATACAGGGTGCCCACTAGAATAGTGGACATCACATATCCGGCCAACTTCTCACAGTCTTGTGGTACCAAACAGGCTTTTTCTTTTTTTGGAAAGTATGTGTATTTATACATTACTCACACTATACTTTTAATTTCGTGAGATCCTGTTCTGGAGGACTATTTTTTGTTTTTTGTTTAAATTGCTACTTTAAACCTGTCACCTAAGTAGATATGCATGCCCCTAAAAACATAGGGTTGCAAATAATCATTTAAATGCCAGTTATTCGACTTGAAGAATTACATTTGCCTGGTATTCCTTTATCTATTTTCTCAATATTTTACGTTCATTGGCAAAAGAATGGTAATCTTTTATCGTATTTTTATTGTTTTAACCAAATTGCCTTTTCAATTATTAATTTTTGGACTCCCATCATCCACTACCTGAGGGTAATCTTGAGCGTCACCATTATGATCAGACAGTGGTAAAATAAGGATGAAATAGGGATACTTTAAATACATCTAATGACTTTTTCCGAAGAAAATGTTGCTGGAGTACAGCAATAGACCATATCTGAATCTTGCTCATTACCTGCTCTCCATCAACCAAAAATGCACTGCAATTGAATTGTTTGAGTTGGAGGGAATACCACCACGTTTCTACTTTGATTTGACTTCAATTAATCATTTGACACTCTTCAACTCTGAAGGTACTTGGAAACTTTTCAAATCTAGTAATGCATCTCAAGTCAGGTATCATCTCTGAATTTACTTGGCAGACTGTAAGAAAGGACATGAAAAGTTGTGTTGGGAAAAACTGTATGGTAAATACTTCTCATAGAAAGCTACCAGCATGATTCAGTGTGTACATCAAAATATCTTGTTTGTTGGAAAGCACTACATTTGTATAGTTTGAAAGAGAACATTTAGAGAGAAAAATTCCGATAAGAAGAATTTACATGTATCAGAAGAGAAACTACGGGAGAGAAAGGGACCATACTTCCTGAGAGCTATGTTTCTATTAGAATAAGAAAAGAAAGCATGTTTAATGATTGACCAGAAGGAGGTTACCTGTTAATGAAAGGGTGGCAAAGAATGAATATTTCTATCCACCAAGCATTTGTTTAACATTAGTAATACATCTTTAAAATAGGTTAACGTATTTATCTGAAGGCAATTACAAAAAAGATTCATTTGTCTATGCTGTTACAGAATGCAGGAAGTGGGCAGACTAGATAGAATACCAACCTGGAAATCCACATGGGTTACAAGCAGTGCTCTACAAATCCACCTTACATTACACTACTGAATTATTTATTTGCTGTTAGACTTGGCATCCTTGGCGTAGTTTCCCCTGCATTTTAGTCTCTACCTCCTGTATTTCTGATGAAATGCTGGACTTCGTTTTCGCTGGTTTAGGTACTCTGAAAACTTTACACTGCTGATCAGTACAAGTGCTCCCTGTTTAACTCACTTGAGTGGGAATAGTAATTTTTACCCCTACGCTATCCAACGCTTTCCCTACTGTTGCACTCACTGGAGTGGAAATAGTAATTGTTACCCCTCCAATATCCAACGCTTTCCCTCCTTTTGCACTCACTGGAGTCGGAATAGTAAAATTTACCACTCCGCTATCCAGCGCTTTCCCTACTGTTGCACTCACTGGAGTGGGAATAGTAATTTTTACCCCTACGCTATCCAACGCTTTCCCTATTGTTGCACTAATTGGAGTGGGAATAGTCATTTTTACCCCTCCGCTATCCAGCGCGTTCCCTACTGTTGCACTCACTGGAGTGGGAATAGTAAGTTTTTTACCCTCCGCTATCCAGCGCTTCCCCTATTGTTGCACTCATTGGAGTGGGAATAGTAATTTTTACCCCTACGCTAGCCAGTGCTTTCCCTACTGCTGCACTCACTGGAGTGGGAATAGTAAATTTTACCCCTCCGCTATCCAGTGCTTTCCCTACTGTTGCACTCACTGGAATGGAAATAGTCATTTTTACCCCTACGCTATCCAGCGCTTTCCCCACTGTTGCACTCACTGGAGTGGGAATAGTAATTATTTTTACCCCCTCGTTATCCAACATTTTAAATACTAATGTTTTTATTTTGTTATTAAATGTATGTATCATTTTTTTTAAAATAGTTTAATGTGTTAATTAAATATAGAATATTTTATTTTATTGTAAATTATTTATATATGTGTTTATTTTATTTTTATATAATTAAAAAAGTTTATAAATTAAATAAAGATAATAGTTAATAAAATGCATCTAAGTAAATATATGTACATGTACACTTTTTTGTGTTTATATTTATTAAATTAACTTTAATTGTTATAATAAGTTAAAATATATATATCATTTAATTTATTTTGTGAATAATATTAATATTATTTTATTAATTTATTTAAGTTATGGCAATTTTTTTAAGTCGATATTTTTTACATCTATATTTTTTACATCAATATTTTTGAGTCAATATTATTGTACTAACCTGTTTAAGTATAGGGAGTCAACATTTTTATACCGATATTTTTTTCATCGATATTTAAACATGGAACCTGCAAGGACTAGCTCTCCCATAGGTTATCATTGGAGCTGCCTTGTAAGATTTTACAAGTGTAATTTTCAATTAGGAACAGCTAGAGATTTGGAGGTTGGGATCTCTGACCTCAGAACTTAAAAACACATATTTTAGTGAAGGTGGTTTTTAAATTGTGTGTTTGAAAATGCCACTTCTAGAAAGTGGGCATTCTCTTGTTTTACCATCCTGTGCCTCTGTCAGCCTGTGGAATCAACGGCTGGTTTAGATTGACAGGGGCCTGTTTGTGATTCACTCTAGACTGCCACACAAAGGGAGTTGAGGTGTGCCATGCATACCCTGATGGCCCATCACTAGGTTGATGGGCCTTCTTGAGCAAGAGTGGAGGGAGGAGTTGTCACTGACACCTGACTAGGGCTGTCCTCTCACAATGCTGTATCCACCGCCCTGGAGTGTGTTGGAGCCAAGACAGGGCAAGGCAAGAACTTATGCATTACAAAGACTATCCTTTAAAGAACGCCTACTTGAAAGGCAAAAAGGGGCATAAGTAAAGGACCAAAACACACAGATTTTTAGAACACTTCTGTTTCAAGGTAAAGAGCTGACGAGCTCTAAGGAGGAGCACTGCCCCTTTGCTGTGTTGTTTTGCTGGGTTGGCCTGTAGTTGCTTCTTCTGCTTTGGATAGGGAAAGAACTGGACTTTGCTGTGTATCCTGCTTGTGAAGCTTCTCCAAAGGCTTCTGTGTGCTTGCCTCCTGTTGGAAGTCTCAGGGCTCTCAAAGAGTTCATCTGCAGCACCTGGACTTTACTCAGGGCCGGACTGGCTACCAGGCGTTTTGGAATGCTGCTGAATTGGGGGCTAATTTTGTTGATGGGGACACCTTGTGTGCTGAACGAAATTTGTTTTGCTTTGTTTATTTCAAAGCACACGCAGGTCTCCATCAACAAAATCAGCCCCCACCACAGTGAAATCAGCCCCCAGCTCGGCAGCATTCCAAAACGCCTTGTAGTTAGTCCGGCCATGACTTTACTGCTGGGAGTCCTGATTGCCGAGTGGTGTTAATACCAGTTCCTGGGCACACTGTGTAACTGGTGCTGCAATACAACAAAAGCAACATCTGCGCCATCTGCGTTGCCTGCACTGGACCCAAGGGCACTGCTTGACTTGCACCACAACTCCAGTGTTGCAGGCGCCATCAACCTTATTGACTCTGACATCATTATCGTAGCTGCTGCCTGCACTGGAGCAGAGGTCGCGCTTATGGAGTGCAAAACACACCTCGCTGACTTGCACTGCAGCCCAGATCTCTCCAACGCTAACGCTTCACACCAACACCTGTCAACGCCAATATCTCCATCGTATCATTGCATAACCTATTACAGATGTGAGTGTCTTCCCAAACTCATCGACACGGCACCATTGTACAGAACTGACGCCTCACCCTGCCGATACCACCTCACCTCCACTGCATAGCCAGGACTTGACATCTTGCCTCTTCTGTGACCATAAGGACTCAACGCTTTGCCTCCCCTGTGGCAGTGAGAAACCGACGCCTCGTCAGCCAATCAACTCCTCTCCTCCGTGACACTGTGCAATGTCTGTTGACTACTGCATCTCCCAAGGTACTGTTACTTGGCCGTCCTTGTGACTCTTTGGCCGGCCAGTGCAGCCTATGGTCGTTGCTGTACTGGGGATTTGTACCTGTGACAACATCGAGATAGCCCCAGTTGAAGCTATTGTCTTCTAAAAGCTTATTTCTTGCAGTAAATCTTCCTAAAAATGATATCTTGAGTTATGTATGTTGGATGTTTGTCATTTTGGTCTTGTTTGGTTTAGATAAAGCTTAGTTATTTTTCTAAAGTGGTGTGGTGTCCATTTGCAGTGTTTTCACTGTGTTACTGTGTGTGTTATGTACAAATACTTACCTCTGAGATAGGCCTGACTGCTTGCGCCAACCTACCAAGAAGGTGAGCAGGAGTTATCTTGGGTGTGTAACTCCCTTAGTCTCACTAAAAGGAAGGGTCTCTACTTTGAAAGGGTGCATACCACTGCCAACTAGAGACCCACAGTTCTAAAAGTTACCTCTTTACAATTTTATAGTACCCAGATGAAGCCCATGAGTATCTGAGAGATAAACAAGTTCTGGTGGAAATACAAACAAAGCTGAAAAATAACATTCATTTATTTACATTGCTTTTTGAGTAATGTTTATGGACAATTCAATACTGCTAGTCTAAAGGATTAATAGCTTTCCATCTACGTGGTATATGATTGGGGTTATTCAGCTTACATGATAGTGGTTATAGAAAGGGATGAATTTAGCAGGATTCTGAAAATCTGATATATCATGTGAAACCAAATGAGAGAAACAGGGCTATGAAACCAAAAGCAGTTATGTTTTTAACTTGGATCGAGGCTGTTCTAAGGTGGAGAGTATCAATACAAACAATGTGTACTAAGTCATACTGACAGACAGCCAAAGTCACAATTGCTGACATTGTGAATTCCAGCGGTGTCAGATTGGCTTAGAGTTTATCACTTATTAAGGTGCTTCTTGCAGAAAAGGGAGACACAGATCTTTATTTGTTATAACTATCGTTATGCCTGTTTATATATGGAAGGGGCAATATTAATGTTGTGTAGTAGGTAAAATTATGATCATTAATTATTATTTCGACTAGACTCAATGGGCCCTATGCATCAAACCAAAAACCGGTCGCAAACGGGCAGATTCTCAAAATCCGCCCCTTTGCCACCGGTATTTTTGCATTTGGGATGCAACATCCCAAAAGAACTTAGAAGTTAAGCTGTGAATAAAACTTTTTTTTTTTTTAAATGTATTAAGTCTCGAATCATATAGGTTAAATTGTTCAAAACTTGTTATAGGCATATCATTTTCTATTTTTCTGTCCAGTAAATGATCTGATATGCTGCAAAAGAATTGTCTTTTAATGTATTATGCTTTGAATCTAGTATGTTGTATTACTGTTGATCTCTTTGTAGATCTAAATCTTAAATACATTCTTGAATTGTGATATGTAGCACTGTGTAAAACGCAAATTATTGATGAGAAAATACCAATCATAATATATTTCTAAGGCAATCAGTCCTTGTGCTCCCTCACATTATTTCCCATAGTATTTTCCTAAAGGAATTTTGTATCTCCTGTGGTGTGATAAGGTGTAACTTAGTGAATGATTTGTTTATAGTGAACCTAAAGACCAAAGGTATGGTCCCTATTTCTCCACTTAAGGAAACAGTTTGATCCTAGGCATACTTTTCATTCTGAAATAAAAAATCTAGGGGATTTTAAAGCAGGGCAAACAAATAAAACATGATCTACTATTTGTACGGCACCCTTACAGAGATTACATAATATGTCATCCCAACTTATTTGCCACCAAGCACCTGTTATATTTGTTTGCCCTGCTTTAAAATCCCCTAGATTTTTAATTTTAAATTTTTTTTATTTTATTGCTCCACATTATCAAAAACAAACATTACTGCAAAATTGTTTCATACGTTCATATAATCACAAAATGCCCCCAAACACACATACCAATCTTCCGTTTCCTTGCCCCCTCTGCCGAATACAAACTAAATTCTAAGGTAAATAAATTATAAATTTTGGCGCACCAACGCTCAAATGAAGGGGGCTCAGGTTGGAGCCAATAGGAAGCAATACACAATCGAGCGACAGTCATAGCAATAAAAATCAAAAAACGATGTTTAAACATAGGGGTCCCCTTTTCTAGATCTTGCCCAATCCCTAGTAACATTATGGCGGGAGTAATTTTAATCGGGATCCCAGCAATCATAGCCAAAAATGTTTCGATACCCATCCTATACCTAGACAATTTACTACATCTAAAAAAAAAGGAGAATGACCGCATTAGGCGAAAACGAAGTGTGGAATATCATGTACCAAAAAACGGTTTAATCAAAGGATTGTTTCCCAGCATTTCAACAAGCGGATTTATATATAGAGCAAACAACAATGGCGAGCAAGGGCATCCCTTCCGAGTTCCTCTCTGATACCCATTGCAGCGATATTAGCCATTCTTTGTACTAGCTTGAAGTGACATTGGTGTACTACAGAGCTTGTGTGTTTTACCCTGCGCTCCGTGAATAAAACGGATCGTTTTAGGAAAATTTTAGCGAATTTTTAAAATTGTATATTTCCATTCTGTAATGCACTCAGCATACTTATAATTTACTTGCACGCATTTTCGCTCAGTTTTCACGGCGTTTGCTGCCGTTAGAGCTTCAAACCGGGGTCAGGCTTTTCTGTACTCGGCGGCCATCTTGAGTGGGGGCTAGAGTGGTGGGAGCGCTCTAGTGGACCAGATATAAGGAGCCCTGAAGCAGCGCTCGCGAGATCCATTCTTTGTACTAGCTTGAAGTGACATTGGTGTACTACAGAGCTTGTGTGTTTTACCCTGCGCTCCGTGAATAAAACGGATCGTTTTAGGAACATTTTAGCGAATTTTTAAAATTGTATATTTCCATTCTGTAATGCACTCAGCATACTTATAATTTACTTGCACGCATTTTCGCTCAGTTTTCACAGCGTTTGCTGCCGTTAGAGCTTCAAACCGGGGTCAGGCTTTTCTGTACTCGGCGGCCATCTTGAGTGGGGGCTAGAGTGGTGGGAGCGCTCTAGTGGACCAGATATAAGGAAACAGTGGTGTACCGCGCTAGCGGTCGCGTTTGCGGGGGCGCCGTTCCTGCGCCGGAGTCATGCCAGAGTCAGCCCGTCTGCACCCGTTCGCGCCTTGGACGTGCACCGGGCGTGTCTTGAGATATGACGACATCTCTATCAGGTACCAAGGAACACTTAGAATGTCCTTCTATAATCAATGCATTAATAGACACAACTGGCTCTTCACGCTTAAAATATGCAACTGATTTTCTATTGTCCTTACGACCCGCAAGTCATCCTTTATGCAGGACAATAGAGCCGGATCTAGAGAAAGCTATATGCCAATGTTGCCAATTCTCCACTGACCATGCAGTAATTAAAGCTTTGCAGGTCAAAAAACCTACAAATAATGCAGAAGCGAGTTCAAAATCGTTTTTATTCTTCAGTATTAACTGCCGTTCATTACCTAAGCATAAAACGGAAATTTTTAACTTGCTCTTGGATGAGGCTCCCGATGCCGTGTTTTTAACGGAAACGTGGCTTCAAGACAGCTCTGGCCCTGACTTAGCTATGACACTCCCTGAAACATATGCTATTGTCAGACTAGATCGTGAAAAGCAATCAGGAGGAGGAATAGCAATTATCTTCAGAAATTGTTATAACTGTGAATTTAACAAACTCCCATGTGAGGGTTGCGAAGGCGCAATTTTTAAACTCTCACTTACACCTAATTTTACCTTTTCTGGAGCACTTATTTATAGGCCGCCAGGAGCCGTCTCTAAAGGGCTACCTAACCTTATTGAACTCATTGGACCTCTAGTTATGAAAATGGCTAGCTTTACCATTCTAGGGGATACGAATTTACATTTGGAGAAAGAAGATTGCTAAATAGCCAATGATTTTAAAACGGACTTAGCATCACTTAATTTGACCTTAAAGAATTCCGGCCCCACACATGGAGCCGGTCATTTGTTGGATCCCATCTTTTCCAACTTAAATGACATGTTCACACACACTGCCCTTCCAGTGCCCTGGTCAGACCATTTTCTGATCAAATTTTCCCTTCTTGTAAAGTTTTCTAACAAGGATAAAATATCAGTACCCACGCAACTAGTCAGGAAATGGAAAAAGCTTGACATAGAAAACCTCAATTCCTTTCTCGAAGGCCATCTTCCCTGCACAAAATCAACAGTACAAGAGTTTTCAACATCGGTCCAAACTTGGCTGATAAAAGCTATTGATTCCGTTCTGCCTAAAACTAAATTAAAACAAAATTCCCACCGCCCCCCTGCCCCTTGGTTCACTGAGACCTTGAAACACGAAAAAAGCACCTGCAAAACTGCAGAACGGCAATGGAGGAAAACCTACTGTCCAGATGCCAAACTAGCCTACAAAAATAAACTTTTAAATTACCAGAGGCTATGTGCTAAAGCCAAAGCTGAACATGCCTGTACAAAAATTACTGAAGCCCTATGCCAGTCCAAAACACTTTTTAAAACTGTGAGAGAACTAGCTGGTTCCCTCACCTTACAATCTCCCCCAGACCTTAATAAATCACAATGCGACTCCCTTGCAGCCTTCTTTGTAGAACAAGTGGATAAGATATATCAGGGTATAGAACAAACCACAATTGACTTGGCCAAGACTCATGGGATTTTGCCTTCCACTGATACCAATTTTGAAACAAATACTTCAGCCTCCATCATCCCTGGTGAAACAGCTCTGTCCTTCTGCACACCCCCTTATGACGTAACACCTTCAGCTATTCTAAACAACTGGCCGAAGCTTGACCTAGACCTGGTTCGCAAACTATTAAATTCTATCAAATCAGGCTCACCTAATGATCCATTACCATGTTCGGTCCTGAAAAAACTCAATAACGAGGCCCTGGAAATAATCACTAATCTTCTTAATAAATCCTAACAGGAAGAAACCCTACCGAAGGAGTGGAAACATGCGATGATTCATCCATTGCTGAAAAAAGCAGGAGCAGTTCCCAATTTGCCATCCAACTTTAGACCTATTTCCCTGTTACCAACCTTTGCGAAAATACTAGAAAAACATGTTCATAGGGTCCTTACTGATTTTATCACTATTCATGATTTATTACCCCTTCACCAATCAGGATTCCGCACAGGCTTCTCCACAGAGACGACCTTGTTAGGCGTCACCGAGAACATCCGTCTAATGCTGGACCGTGGAGAAACGGTAGCCTTGCTGTTACTCGACCTCAGTGCAGCATTTGATACTGTGTCACATGCTGTACTTGAACAAACACTCCATTCCATTGGTATCAGGGGTGCAGCTTGTAATTGGATTAAATCCTTACTGGAACAGCGCACTTTTCAAGTTTTCTCCAAATCCGCCTGCTCAGACATTATGACCCTTAAACATGGAGTACCTCAGGGCTCCATACTGAGCCCATTGCTTTTTAATATTTACATGAGCCCGCTGGCCAAAATGATAGAAGAGACTGGATTACTTATGTTCTCCTATGCTGACGATTCTCAGCTTATCTTCTCTCTATCATCCACCGAATCTAATAACATCTCGCCATTAAAACTCGGTCTATCCAATATCGCAGAGTGGATGAGAAAAATGTTTCTCAAACTCAATGGCGAAAAGACCGAGCTACTTGTTCTGGGTAAGAACAAAGAGCTCTGGGGACCCCAACACTGGCCAGATGTGATGGGTACCCCCCCGATCCCAGTCAAATCAGCCCGCAACCTCGGGGTCATCATAGATGAATCGCTTAATCTCAATCAACAAGCTGCGAAGACGTCAGCTACATGTTTTGCGATTTTAAAGTGGTTGAAAAAATCTGTTGGATGCTGCCCAAAAATACCCAGAAAACTGTCATCAACGCTCTTATAACCTCCAGACTTGATTATGCCAACGTGCTATACTTGGGGGCCAATAAGGCCACTACCCGACGATTACAGACAGTGCAAAATGCCGCCGCGAGATTACTGTGGAAAATTCCTATCTCCACACCTACCACCAAGTACATCCGCGAATTGCACTGGCTGAAAATCGAAAATCGGGTGAAATTTAAATCTTTATGCTTTATGCATAGGATCTCAACCAACAATGCACCCAAGTATCTACAAAATCTAATACATCCCTACCGCCCATCTCGAACCCTTCGTTCAGCCACAGCCAACCACTTTGTGATTCCTAAAATCAGGCTGGCGCGAATGGGTGGAAAATCCTTCTCATATCTCGGACCCTCACTCTGGAACACTCTTCCGGTGACACTTAGGCAGGAAACTAACTATATGAAATTCAGGAAGGCCTTAAAAACTTGGTTGTTTAACATCTAGAACCTGAAACAATCAAAGCACTGGATCACTAGCGCCGGGAAACCCTTTGTTGGGTAGCTGTCTGCGCTATATAAATTAAATAAATAAATAAATAAATTAGCAACCGGTGAAGTGTACAATACCTGTAAGACAGTCATAAACCCCTTCCCAAAGCCTTCCCAAAGCCCCCCGTTCACCAAATTCCACAAATAATCCCAGTCCAAATGGTCAAATGCTTTTTCAGCATCCAATAAGATTAACCCTAGTACCCGTTTCTCAGCATGGGCTATTTCAACAAGCTTAACCACCTTGTTCATGTGAGTGAACGTCCCGTGAGCAGGTATGAACCGATGCTGATTTGATGAGACTAGTGGACTAATAATCTTTGACAAACGGTTAGCCAAAATTTTCGAATATATTTTGCCATCACAGTTCAACAAAGAAATCGGACGGTACGATCCAGACAATTATGGGTCTTTACCCTTCTTGCTGAAAACCAAAATAGTAGCTTCTTCCCATGATTTGGGAGCTTGCCCTTCCTGTGCAGCCCTAAAAGTGGCCAGCATTTCACCCTTAATCTGATTTAAAAATATTTTATAAATCTCACCCGGAAGATTATCGGGTCCCGCAGCTTTCCCCATTGCCAGGCTATTAACTGCCGTTTCTAACTCTTCCTTAGAAATTGGACTATCCAATTGTTCCACCTCACTTGGGTCTAGCTGTGGTATACCCTCCCCATAAAAATATTATTGCCCACATCCACCACTTCCTGATATGTATACAGTTCCATATAAAACGGATGCAAAATTGCCAAAATCCCTTGAGGATCATAACACAGTGCACCTAAATTATCCTTTAATGCCAAAATACGACGAGAGGCTTCTTTCATGCGCAACTGTAATGCGAGGCACCTATCAACTGCTTCTCCATACTCATGGCATTACCTTTTATTAACAAAATATTTTCTCGCATGCTCCATGTTCCACGCCCCATTGATTTTAGCCCAGCAGTTATATTCTCCAGATCCGAAATATTCCCTCGTTGTAATATCCCCTGAATCAGTTTTTCGTCTGCCACTCTTAAATCTGAAGATAATTTCTGCATCTCTAATTTAATCTTTTTTTGATGAGATAGACCAATGCTTAATACTTCGCCCCTGAAACAGGCCTTAAAGGCATCCCAAATAATTGCTAGATGGGTGGATTGTCTATTATTATCAAAGAATTCCTTGATCCAGCTAGACATATGCTCTCTAAAATCATCATCTAAACAGAGTTTCCAGTCAAAAGGAAAACCTCTAGGTTTAAAATTAAGACCTATTGCCACAACTTAAAAGACAATTGGGGCATGGTCGGATGAGATCCTAGGAAATATTTGGGCTGAGGCCCCAACTAACGAAGCTCTGAATAAAAAGAAATAATCCAGCCGTACCAATTTGTTGGAGTAAAACGTGTACCCGGATGCATAGGGTATAAATTTCCCCATGCATTAGCCAAACTGTTGTCATTCAAAAAGTTAAGTAGGGCCTTAAAGACCCATAGTTTGCGTCTCTTATATCCTCATGGTCCCTCCTGCATCTCCTGAGTAGTTAGATTAATATTTATATCCCCTATATAACCACAGACAATCAACGATTCCTCCAAGACTGCTGCCTCATCTAAGTTGGACCCGTAAGTAGTACACACTGTGTATTTACTACATCCAAACTCACACTCAGCTAAAACTCAACGGCCTAGCTTATTCGCCAGACATCGACCAGTTGTCTGCACATTTGATTTAGCTAAAATCGTGACTCCACGATTCATTGAAGTTTGCTGAGAAGCCACAACAAGTGAGAACCCTAACTCTTTTAACATATACCTTTTACTCCAGGGTATGTGCGTCTCCTGGAGGCATAACAAATCCGGTTGAATAATTAGAAGTTCAGCAGCTACCCTCTTCCTCTTATTAACATTATTGAGGCCTGAGACGTTTAAAGAACAAGTTTGAATCCCTTTGGAAGCAGTTATAAGACCAAAAAAAAACATGATAAATACCACATCAGGTATGTTGCATTAACTTGTAGCAAACATCAACTTCGAGGCTGCATCACAACTTTGTAAACATTTTTCCTTTTTGTTACTGTGGATTTGTCCCCCTTTTTACCCCACCTAAGTGCCTCCCAACAAATCCTCTCTACCCCAGTGCTCCTCATCCCACCACCCCGCCTTTAACGAGGCTTTAGGACCCATGGTCCTGTAGATGCGAAGCTTCTGTGCTTCCCCTGCCTTTGCTCGCAAACCCCTCCAGTAAAGGGAGAGAGAAAAACTTCCCACCCTCGAGATCGGTGGGGAACACAGCTACAGTGCACAGTGTACTGTATAAAGTAAAGTGTAGAGGATAGAAGGAGTATGAGGAGTTTAGCCCACAGAGAAAGAAAGAGAACAACAACCCCACCCTTTAGCACCTGAGCTCTTACAAAAAACAAATCCCTAAATGGAATTCAAAAACTCCTTGGCGGACCCTTCATTAGTGAAAAATCTAGTGCGCTCCTAGAAAATCACTTTTAACTTTGCTAGATTCATCAAATATGCCTGAGCCCCTTTAACTTGAAACTGGGTGATAAGCTGCCGGAGCTGCCAGCGATTCTCAACAGTGTGTCGGCAAAAATCTGGTCTTACAAAAAATTCAAAGTTTTTCCCAGAACTTTTTTTATCGGGACATGCCAACTGTAAAACCTCCTCTCGAGCCAAAAAGCTATTGAATGAGATTAAAAAACCTCTAGGTTTATCATGAACTTGACCTGCTCTAAGACGAATATTAAAAGGGAACCTATGTGCTCGTTCAAACTCCCTGTCCCACTCCCATCTAGTAAGCTCAGGGAAGGCATTTTTTAACAGTTCCACTATAAACTTGCGCAGATCATGCCCTTCCTTTCCCTACGGAATGTGCCGGACTCTTAAATTGTTCCTTTGTGCCTGATTTTCAATATCAGCCAATTTCCATTGTGTATCCTCCTTGATAGACCGGAATGACTCATTCACTGCTTTCTGTTGAACCAATTCATCCTCTAAGTTAGAAATTCGCGTTTCTGCTTCGTTAAATCTCGAGGTGAAATCTGCGTGATATTTAACAAGCCGCCGCACCGAGTTTTGTAATGTACGCACAATTTTTTAACCCTCTGAATCTCCTCCCTTGTTTTGTCCCGATGAGACATAATGGATTGATAGATTAATGACACAGAAATGTCTTCGCCCGGGGGAGTATTTTGTGGCTGATCAGCAGACGCTTGCCAGATCACAACCTCCCCCTTGCCAGTAGTCAATTCAGGTCTTTTCCCTACTGTGTGGGGTCTGCCATCTACAAAATCACCAGAGTCCTCCAAACAGATAATGCTGTGGTTGCTGCCACCGGCCACATTCATCTACTCAGAGTATTGTAGCGCCAAATCCTCACATGATGACGTAGACTGTTCTGATAGGGATAACCCGATTCTGCATCTTGAACCTGACCCAGGAACCAAGAGTGGGAAGGGGCTGAAAGTTGCCCCACATCGCTGTGTCCCCAATTGAATTTGTGTCACAGTGGAAGCGCGAGGTGACCATTATTGCTACGGTTGTCCCCGGAGCCGGAGACTGGGACTCAACCCTGCCTCAGGCACGGAATGTGTGTCTGCATTGGGAGGAAGACCGAGGCCCCGACGGAGACTTTGGTCCATAAATTGCAGTGGCCGGAAGTCAGGCAAAGCCTGTCTATGGGCAGAGCTTCCCCGAAAGAGGAAAAGGAAGTCAGGCAGAGGTGCAGCCTTTTTGTGGGCGGGGCTCCTGTGATGGCGAGAAGAGCCCCACGTGTTGCCTGAGTGTGCTGGGGCCAGTGGCGAAGATGGCCCGGAGCCACGTAGGCTTAATTCATCGGCCTCCCACCTCTCCCACCTGTTGAGGGAGAGGCAGACCACGAGTGGCGGCAAGTCTCGCTAACGAGACCAACAAAGTCTGGAAGAGGTCCCGGTGAGTAGGGCCTCCAGGGTGGGCACAGTCGCTCCTCCCAGTTCCCCACATTGGCATGAGTGAGGGAGCCAGTGCTGGTGGGTCTAGAGTTATTTTTGGGTTGCTCCAAGCATATGGAGCCCGAGTGCAAAGACCAGCCCATGAGCACCTGGAAAGTACGGGGTGAGCTCCGACAGCAAGGACAGCTAGATACTTGACTCTTGTTGGGGGTGCCTCAGACACGGGCAAAACAGACCTCGCTGGCCTGCATAGAGGGGCTGAGCCCCGACCAAACCATACTTACCATTCAGTGCTCCTACTGGTAGTAGCACACCCGTTCTGCAGCAGAACGGGAATAACTCCATGAGGAAGCATGCCAACAAGGGGTAACCCTGGTGGGTGAGGGTAATACTTTTTAAAACCTGTAGAAGGTTAAGGACAAAGGGCCCCATTTGCAAGGTTTTAGTGCCGGGCAGGGCCGCAGGGAATCTTGCTGAGCTGTCCTATGTCAAAAGAAAAGGGCAGGAATGCACCATTACAATACAATACATCGCCTTTCGGTCCTTTTACCCTGCGCTGGCACACAATGGGCTGCCATGCACCAAAGTAGGCAAGCTTGGTGTAAGGAAGTCTGCGTTGTAGAGGTGATTGTATTTGTGCAGGAAGGAACACCTTCCTGCACAAAAACAATCATGAGAGGTGTGTTTTCCTCTTTCTATGTGTTCTCCATAATGCAGCACACATAGAAACAGGAAAAAACGAGGAGCAATAAGGACTTTCCTTCTCGTTGTGCCTCCCTAACACCACCCCGGGGTGGCGCTAGAATCTGATGCATTCCTAGGTTTACGATGCCTCGTAAATTTGGGAATGCTTCAGATTCCATGGGTGTTGCGGAGGAACACCCACAGCAACACCCATGGTATGCCCCTTCCAATCAGTGTTCTGCGTGAAGGGGACACATATTTACCAAGTCATGAAAAGCCATGCAAAGTGACGCCCAGGTGGTGCAAAAGTGCCGCTAGGGGCCTCGTAAATGGAGCAGGGCTCCCTTTTTTCAATATACTGACCAAGAGGCAAATAATTTAACAGCAATTTAGCATGAATCGTCTACAGTAAACAAATCTTCAGCGCAGTAACTGTGAAATTTCTCAATCTGATATTCATGTCTTATTGTTCAGGAAATGTTTCTGCAAACATTAGAAATAAGTGTAGGGCAGCTCATCATTGGCTCTATATAATTAAATCCCAAAGGCGTTGAAAAAACCCATTCCTATTTTTAATAAAACTCCTTTTTTAATTTAAATGTGCATTGGTTTTACATGCCTGGGTGCTCGTTTGAACAATGCTCAGAAGCTTTTTAATGTATCTGTGTGCTGTATCCTGAAGACAGTCCTCGCTATCATCTTTTCCATTATAATGGGAGTTTGTAGAACCATAATATAGGAATTTAAGGCTCATTTGAAGGGTATGTGTAAAGTCAGAGGATGAAATTGTATTTTACTGAATATTGAGTGTTAACATCGTTATTCCAAAATATCTTAGCCAAAATATTAACTACCACAGTATTGTGAAGGTGAGTACAGATTGACAATTCTTCAGCCTACTTAAATTTTTTTTTTTTACAGAGTTTTATATAGCTGGAACTCAACCCGAATCGGGTATCAGAGCACTTTACATAGCACCAGTTGCATTACATGAGCACACATTCAATTTTTGTTAGGCACCGGGGAGATTAGGGGCCAGATATAGGTAAATAGTATTTACCGATTCTAAAATACCGAATTTTACCGATTCAGTATTTTAGAATCGGTAAATGCTATGTAGCAAATAATTTGGTAAAAATTACCGAATCGTTAAGATTCGGTATTTACCGAATCGGTATTTACCAAATACCGATTCGGTAAAATAGGGAAAGAGTCAAGGGTGGCAAGGTGTCACATTGACACCCTGTTGCACCCCTGAATAGTGCTTGTGTGCACTTGTGGCAGACATACATGCCCTAAGGGCATGTATGTCTGCCACATGGCACTGGTGTAAATGCACAGATTTGCATTTACAGAGGTATTCGTTATGTACCACCAACTAATATTTGGTGGTAAATAACGAATCCTTAAAGCACAGAAGCACTCTTCAAAGTGCTTCCTACATGTCATTTACCGATTCGATAAACACCGAATCGGTAAATGATGATTCGGTAAATACAGAATCGGTAAATACTGATTCGGTATTTACCAAATCTCTCCTACATAGCAAATGGCTCAATAACGGTCGGTAAACCTGAAATTTACCGAATTTCGCGTTTACCGACCGGTAATGGGCCACCTACATCTGGCCCTAAGTGATTTACCGCGAATCACAGGATGTTCAGCGTCATTGCCAAGACTCAAACCCAGCTCCCCAGATTCAAGGTCGACCACCCTAGCCCTCGACATTATATGTATTGTGAAGGTACGTATTTGAGAAGTTAAGAGTAAATGGAATCTTACCCATGTATACTTACCTTCAAGATATTGTGGTAGTCAACATTTTGGTAGGACAATATTTTGCTAATTGATATCCTTACATATGCAGTCTTCACACTTGTTGATAGAGAGGAAAACATGTGAGATCTTTATTTTCAGTCAGTGTATGTCTAATGAAGAGTATGATGGTGTTGGAGCCAAGGTCTCTTTTTCAGTTATACTTGTGATATTGCTGGGGTTAAAATGGAAATGATAGGGTTAAAATAGAAACGGACCACAGGTGTCCGATGTAGGTCCAGAAAGACCTGGTCATGGCACTATTTTAGGATATTCACATGAATTTATATGCTTATACTGTGAATAGAAATCATTCACATGGTGTAAATCCTAACATTCTGGCATGATTCTTACTCACCTGGACCTCAATTTAGATTAAATAAGAAAGATTTCCTTTGGCTGAAAGGCATTAACAAATAATCCAAATGTTTGCAGCAGCGGTCTGTGCAGGTAAGCGCCGTGGGGCGGGGCAGGGCAGGTGGGATGTCAACAGACGATGGAATAGGGATTATTTATTTATTTAATTTCCCCTATTTCATCGTCTGTCGACTTCCCTCACCCACCCTGACCCGCCCCACCCCACCCCACCGCCCCATCGTGCTTACCTGCACAGACCGCCGCTGAATGTTTGAACATGTATTTCATTCTCCTGCATGTTTGTAATGGCATTATGCATTTTCACAGTATTTTAATTTCCGACTTGTAACTATAGTTGTCCTCACTGCTGGGATTTTACCTGGCACCAATCACTCAGCTTTAATTGAGTTACCTACATTTCTAATTTCCTGTCTGCAGCAGGTATGCTGCTTTGCGGATTCAAACCAATCTTCTCAATACCAGTAATGTCTCTTTAAAAACAGGTTACTGAAGAAGATTTATGAGACTGAATCATATGCTTCACATAATTAATCTGTGTGATTTATTTTGTAAACTGCACCAGATAATGTCTTATATAAGATATGCATTATATATGAGCCTCACCTTCCATCACATCAAGAAATAGCTAATGGAACTAATAGCATTATGGTTTCTCTATTCACTTTCTGAATTTAATGCTCTAGCAGCTATCCAATAACAACCTTAATTGCACTGTTGAAATGTTTCTACACACTACAGGCTGTGTTTTGTAAATGGTGAACTGCCCTAGTCTACTCTGCGGCACATCTTTAACAGGGTGCAACGGGCACAGACCTGGTATGTGTGCCCAAATACCGATACAGGAATGCCACAAGGGAGGCCACGAACTGGTGCACAGCAGCACAATAGTAAAAGCAGGATTGACTACTTAAAGCAGCAAGTCTGTCTTTCACAGTGCAGGCGGCAATATGCCCTGCTTATCAAAGGGGGCAGAGATCTCCCTGCAGGCAGGTGCATTGAGTGACTGCAGCTGCCTGGAGGGGGATGCATGGGTGACTGAAGACCCACCGTACCATGTTTAAGGAGAACTGACTATGGAGCATCTCCTTGTGTTGCACAGTCAGTGAGCCTCCTGACATTGCCTTAAATTCTGTGCCCACATCTACAATACACCTGTACACAGATGCAAAGTAGCTCCTCATCTGCATGTGGGCACAGCCCCATGCAAAAAAAGAGAATGACCCATTAGGTGCACGCTGGGGCTGGATGTGCACCAGATTGATTTACATTACAAAAGGGGCTGCAAAAGAGTCTGCAGCTCCTCTGTAACACCAAAGAAAGAGAAGGAGCGTAGAAAGTGGGTACACGTGCTAGTTGTGCCTCAAGAACTGGGTGTGAGCTTAATGTTCAGCAACATTAAATAAAACTGAAGCTATATGTGGGCTGAAGATCATTTCAACAACGGATAACATCTGGGCACCATTTTGCAAATCTGATGTTGAAATTTAACATGATCAAACTTAGCATGTAGTTAGAATAACATTATAACTGAATTCTATTCAATTTTAGGGCTGCTAGTCTAGTCCAGTCAGTCTATCTTTCTACCTATCTTTAGAATTGCTCTCCCTATGGGTTGTATTATTGACAGGTATGCTAGATCAGCACATAGCTTACTTAGCATGTGCTTTTATGTGTTGGTGTGTCGATAATTCTTACATATAAGTCTTCAAAGTTTGGAAACAGAGGTGCAATTGCTGATCACTATTTGTGACTTGTGCTATCTGCATTAACTAAGAGAAAGTCTGAGGTAAATGCATGAATTTTAGAAGGTGTAAACACAAAATACCTTTTGCTCGGCTATGCACTGAGTCAGCACAGCTGTTTATGATGAGGCTCCATGTGGTTTATAGCTTTACCCTTGTTATTACCCACCCAACCCTTTCTTGCCCTAAGTACCTTAGAGGTCATTCTGAACAGGAGTATTTCACGATGTGAAGTTATATTAGTCGCAGCAACATATGCCATGCTTCAAAGAATAGAGTTGGTACTCTAAGAAATTCAAGGAGCAGGCTGACCGGGAGATGGGTCAAAGACTTTATATGAAATGTGGTTCACATCCCACAGATCCATATTGCAAACCCAAGACAGCTGTTAGGTATTCTTGAATGACCTTTTTGTAACATATTCCGTTGTTGAAGATTTACTGGATGGCATTGATGGGGGTGCAAGGATACAGCACATTTAACAGCTCCATATTTGAAGAATAATGAAGATAAAGGCTAGGCTATGTCCATAAACATAAGGAATATTTAGTAACTGTTAACCATAAAGAATTTGCCAAAAAGGTATAAAGTGGAGAAACAACAGAATCCATCCTTGCGTTAGAAGAAACCCCTGACATGAGTTCCTATTAAAGTCTATAGGAACAATTAAAAATGGTGACAAAATTAATTTTCCAAGTTGTTACTTCGTAAAAAAATAATTTGGCTAGCTAGTACATGCTGTCAAATGAAAGTGGTGCACTTGGGCCAGTAAAGAGTTCCTTTGAGATGTAATGACTTCTTTGGGTCATAATTGTCACCAGTGGGGTGGGGCCCCCCGTACTCACTCATAGTGACTGAATGTTCTGATTGAGTCATTGTGGTTAAACATGAAGTTATATTTGAAAAGCAGCAAAAGGTGCCCTTCTCTGGCTGAATTTCTGGCTTCTAGCAATTAAGATATCTCTATCTCAAGAGACATCCCACAGCATTTTAAAAATGGTCTATGTCTTTCCCATATTTAAAACAAAACAAATCTAGAGACTAGAAATTCGGACATAAACACAGCCGAATGACTAAAACTTACCATGGCTATACAGGCAAATGCCTAAATATATCGGAGATAACAATTTACTCAAAAACTATCAGTCCTCAGACCTGGATTAAAAACAGAAATTACTGCATTGGAAGTACTCAGACATCTATCACATACCAGATGAAGATGACCACTGTATTACTTGATCTGTTAATAGCATTTGACATTGTTGAGCATTTCAGGCTGTACAATGTAAAATGGGGTTTGTTTACTAAGTTCTTAACTTGTTTCCTACTACCTCTCTCTTTGTAGCCAGTTATCAAAATTGGAGATCACACATCAGAAACTGTCCTAACAGCTCTTCAATCCTTGGCAACATCATTTAGAACCAGCAGTATTCATTACTTACTTGTAACCACTCTTAGGAAATTTGAAGGATTCTGGTGGCATTATTCATCAATACTCTGATGACATAAAGTTACACTAAAAGATTTCATATACTGATGACATCAGATTTCTGAAGTTACTTCTCGAGAATATTTCTTACAGAGGAATCAATTTCAAATGTAGAAATAAACTAAAGTTGGACGAATTCCACACAGATGTCTTAAACATGGAATCCTTGGGTTCTGGCATTGATAACGCTCTGTAAGGATATTTTCAAAAGTAAGTTTACATGTAAATAAATCTGCAATTGTGAAGTCACTCTTGCACTTTTGGGTAAGTTTACTACATTTGGCTATTCACAATTTAGGAGAATAAAGTTACTCAAAAGTGTAGACTTACACATCCATATGCCATAAAATATAAGGTGGAGTCAGCCATAAAGTCCAATATGAATGGAAAGTAACTACCAGTAGTAACGTTTACAACCCATTTTGAGATTCTGTACGCTTGGCAACATCCCTTATAATTGGGGCGGAGATCTCCCTAGTGTAAAGTTTATGGGAATTAATAAAAGTTTTTTAAAGTTTAAGAAAATACACATTTTTCGTATGTTCAATTTTTATGTTATATATTTGTAAATCTGTTTTCTAAATAGTACTGCTCTAGCAACTACATTTTAAATAAACTTTGTAATAAAGGTACGTGTATTATAATGAATGCAATTCATTTTTGGGAGATTTTTAAGAAAAATGAAACTCACCATAGTAAACATTTTCTGTCGCTTTTTTATGTATTCAAAGTTATTACATATGTATAAAAAATGTATTTAAATAGTTGTTATACAAAAGTAAAGTTATATGTATTTATACATTGAAATAAGGACTTTAGAATATTTTTTAATTCATAGTTATTTATAAATCATATTTAATTTAAAATCAAAATATTTGTATATATATATAATATATATATATATATGTATATATCAGCACGCTTCTTTTGTGGAAAAGAATACAGAAGCCACCATGGGGAAATCCGAAGGAGCAGCTTTATTCTCATTTACAACAGGCAAATGCATTTCGGCCGCGAGGCCTTTCTCAATGCCCTCAGTTGCAGAAATGAACACGCCTCCTCCCCTTGGATTAATTTGAATGTCCTGCCCAGTCTTGATTGGCTGTTCTCCCTATTCCTCCCACTCCAGCCGGAGTGGGCTGCCCAACGTGCAGTGGCCACCAGGTGACCGGACTGCATGTCCCAGAATGCCATGTTCCAGCGAAGGGGTCTGCAGGTTAGGGATGACATCCCATGCAAATGTGTGACTGGCAGGTAAGTCCAAAGAAAGAGCGTGTCTCCATTCCATTTAAATTATAGAGTTAAGCAGGCTCCCTCGAGTCCCCAAGCCGCAGCTACCTTAAACGCCCAGGTTGCGTTCTTTACGAGGCTCCGAATGACTCGGCATCCGGTCCACAGAGAGGCGGAATTGCCTCTGCATCGCATCCCCGCCTTCTGGGGTCACCAGGTGTCCACCGGAAAAACTGCTACCGCAGAAACACTCTCACACCAGCCAAAGCTGCCGCTGCCAATGGTTCCGGTGAAACTTGCGCTGCGGGTTGCTTCTGGACCGTGTCACTGGCTCACACGGTAATGGATATCAGCACGCTTCTTTTGTGGAAAAGAATACAGAAGCCACCATGGGGAAATCCGAAGGAGCAGCTTTATTCTCATTTACAACAGGCAAATGCATTTCGGCCGCGAGGCCTTTCTCAATGCCCTCAGTTGCAGAAATGAACACGCCTCCTCCCCTTGGATTAATTTGAATGTCCTGCCCAGTCT